>NC_134084.1:57246234-58496234 GCF_000715075.1 Nicotiana tabacum
AAATAAGATAAAACCACTACAAGATAAAATAGAATTACTATATAATGATAATCCACTCCAAGGATGGGAAAAACATCAAACAAAAATAAAGATTGAACTAATAGATGAAAATAGCATAATAACACAAAAACCTTTAAAATACAATTTTAATGATTTAACAGAATTTAAAATGCATATAAAAGAATTATTAGATAATAACTACATACAAGAAAGTAATAGTAAACATACTAGCCCAGCATTTATAGTAAATAAGCATAGTGAACAAAAAAGAGGAAAAAGCCGTATGGTTATAGATTATAGAAACTTAAATGCAAAAACAAAAACATATAATTATCCGATACCAAATAAAATACTGAAAATTAGACAAATACAAGGATATAACTATTTTAGTAAATTTGACTGTAAATCAGGATTTTACCATTTAAAACTAGAAGATGAATCTAAAAAGTTAACAGCATTCACAGTACCACAAGGATTTTACGAATGGAACGTATTACCTTTTGGATATAAAAATGCACCAGGTAGGTATCAACATTTTATGGATAATTACTTCAACCAATTAGAAAATTGTATAATATATATAGATGATATATTGCTATATTCTAGAACAGAGAACGAACATATAAAACTACTAGAAAAATTCATACACATTGTAGAAATATCAGGAATAAGTTTAAGTAAAAAGAAAGCAGAAGTAATGAAAAATCAAATAGAATTTTTAGGTATACAAATAGATAAAAACGGAATAAAAATGCAAACCCATGTAGTACAAAAAATAATTAACTTGAATGAAACACTTGATATAAAAAAGAAGTTACAATCATTTTTAGGATTGGTTAACCAAGTAAGAGAATATATTCCTAAATTAGCAGAAAACTTAAAACCATTACAGAAAAAATTAAAAAAGGACATAGAATATCATTTTGACGAAAAAGATAAAATACATATACAGAAGATAAAAAATATGTGTAAAAAATTACCAAAACTATATTTTCCAGATGAAAAGAAACAATTTACATATATTGTAGAAACTGATTCTAGTGATCACAGCTGCGGAGGAGTTCTAAAATATAAATATGATAATGAAAAAATTGAACACCATTGTAGATATTATTCCGGATCATACACGGAACCACAATTAAAATGGGAAATAAATAGGAAAGAACTATTTGGATTATATAAATGTTTGTTAGCATTTGAGCCATATATTGTTTATAACAAATTTATAGTAAGAACAGATAATACACAAGTAAAATGGTGGATAACTCGGAAAGTACAGGATTCAGTAACTACAAAGGAAATAAGGAGACTTGTATTAAATATACAAAATTTTACATTTACAATTGAAGTAATACGGACTGACAAGAATGTTATTGCAGACTACCTATCAAGACAAAGGTACCCAAACAGATGAAAGCCAAGAATCAAAAGACATATTTACAATCCTTACTACTCTATCCTTACAGATGGAGAGTATGGGAAAAAGATTACAACAGCTAGAAAGTCAGCAGCATGACTATAAAAATGCGGAGCTAAGTCAATCGGAAGACTCTAAACTTCCAGAGGTAGAAGGAGACGTTGGGAAACTCCAAAAAACCCATAACACAGTTGCTTTATATACAGCTGCAGGTACAAGCAAACAAGTTAGCAAAAAGCCACATATCAATGTAAACCTAAATATCGTATTTGATAAGCCATTTACATCAAAAAAGCCAAGAGAAGCAATAGTTATAGCCCCACAAACTTCAACCTATGCTAATAGCCTACACCACAATAAAAAGGTATATAACCATATTACTCAAACATATATTGAGAATATATATAAAATCCAGACATTTCTGAACCTAAACCCTAGATCAACAACTACTACAGATCCAACACAAGATTATGTAACCCAAAAACTACAGGGATATAATAGGCTTATAGCCCAGCCAAAAACAAAAGCAAACCTAGTAAAAACATATTACAACTACGGACTACTTAGCACAGTATATACCCATGACGGAGAAGAAATAATTGGAATACCAGAGCTATACAAAGCATTTGTCACCTTCAAGAGAATTACAAAAGGCAACCTATTCTTCATCAAATTCTATACAGCACCAGCGGAAATACTATATGATGAAATAAAACCCATAATACAGGTGATAAAAATAGGACTAACACGAGATATGATAATACCGGAAGAGATAGAGAAACAACCGGAGATACAGAAAATGGAGATACCAAGTTTCTATGCTAATAAAAGAATAATTGGTATAGCAACTATTATTCAAGAACTAGCTAACAATTATCTACAAGGAAATGCTATCTGGAGCTACTATTCCAAAGACCAATTGATGATATATGCCAACTCGAAGGAACTACGACAAGGAGATATGGATGAAGTCCAGAAATGGATTTTATCATTATTAAAGCCAGAAATGCAACCAACTACCAGAGCATTGAAAAAAGAATTTATTTCAAACGAGTTATTAACAAGATACTGCAAACTAGTAGGACACAAATATCCAGACCACATATGTTCAAAGTGCAACGGAGATGATAACTATGTACCAGAAGTCCAACTAGAATGAAGGTATCAACAAGAAGACAAAAGAAGAAGACAGCTACTGGAAACATATAATGTAAAGTAAATAGTACTAGTCGCATTCATGAACAGTAAAGGTCGTTCATGAATAGTAAGAGTCATAAAGTAAATAGTATATGTCATAATCATGAACAGTAAAGGTCGTTCATGAATAGTAAGAGTCATAAAGTAAATAGTATATGTCATAATCATGAACAGTAAAGGTCGTTCATGAATAGTAGGAGTCATTTGTAAACAGTAAGAGTCGTTTTAATTTTCTTTATATAGAATGTAAATCCGAGGAAGGAGGACATCCTCAGACATCCTCACCCTTACCTTCTCTCTCTAATATTCTCTCTTATCTTCTCTCTTGTAAGAAATATCTGAGTTATTTACAAGTATCTAAAACAGCTATGGAGCATTCAAACGAGTTACAAAACCAGGTAAGTTTATTTATAATCATGTTTAACTAAACTCTTATATTCCTTATAATCTCTTAAATATCATAATTGTTTATCATGTTATAGTACTGTTATAAAGAACATCTTGAGAAAGTTTGCCTGTCTAATAATGCTGAGAGTAGTTAAGCCCAGACTATGCCATCCTAAAGTGGAAACCAGTAGGCAAGGAAGCCGTTTAGGGGAGTACACAGAGTTGAGGCGCTGTTAGGTTAAATGATTGAAGCATGAAAAACATGGTAGTGACCAGAAAAGATGTTCAGTATAACTTATTAAAATATGATAAACTCTATGATAAACAAAGAGGTTAGAGGGAATATGTTTAGTAAACACATGATAAGGATAAATAATAAATCTAAATGAACAACCACACGTATTTATTAGAAGAAAATATTGACTACAAAATATTTATGTTATATATCTTTAAGAGACTTAATAACGATGTTAAAAGAAAAATTTACGATATTTTAGTTACTTTTGAAATAATATATGTAATGGAACAAGCATTTACGGAACTAATTGTATCACATGAAATAGATATATTAGATCTATATGAACTAGATTTATATTCAGACTAATGATCACATATCAAGTTAATAAAATCTTTTTATAAATGAAACATAACACTTTTCATTATATAAGATTCTATAATACCCAGAAATGGAAACTTCTTAAAAACCTCAGTAACATAAATAGAAAAATAGATTGTGTTAAATACAATATTAAAACCTGCAAAGATATTATTAGATATAATAAATTACGTAATAAAGCTTTACTAACTATAGAAAATGAAATTGAATTTTATGAAGATAAACTTGAAAGTTATCAACACAGAAAAGAAATAACACTGAGAAATATAGAAACCATGGATATATGTATCAACAGGTATACATCTCATTATTAATATGAACAAATCAAAAATTGATAGTTACAAATATTTTAAGTACTGGTTAGAAATTCTAAAACATATAAATATGTCAAAAATAATATTAGAAAAAAATATAGAAGAATATCAAAAAACTAAAGATATTAAATACTTAGAATACACACTTGAAAATATAAAAGAAATTTCAAGGTTAGCTAATATATTTGAACAGATAGAGGAAGTAAAAAACACTAACAGAATGTAATATGTGTTAAGATGAACAGATAGAGGAAGTAAAAAACACTAAAATAACAGAATTAGAAAAAGAATTAGAAATGCTAAAACAGATGTATGCAAATAAACTAAAAGAAAAGGAAAAACGTAAAGAAGAAGAAGAAGAACTAAAACTAACAAATGAGATAGAAAGATTCAAATTACAGTTAGAAGAAGTACATGAGAGTCCATCAAAAATAAGTATAAACGAAATAAATGACCAAAGTGATAAAGACACAGAACTAGGAGAAAACTATTCAGAAACAAGTGAAACATACACAGAACTTATGGAAAAACAGAAAAGATAAAAATAAACCCAGAAATAAATACAGGAGATATGAACGAAGATAAACCAAGCATATCAGGAATAAAAAATCCAAAACAATTAAACCCAACCTATTACAGAGTAAGTTATGATGCATATGACAGAAACAAAACATTATGGGATAAAAGGTTAAATAAGAAATGGGCACCAAGACAGATAACTGAACAATATAATTTTTTAGATCTAGATTGTGTAGCAGATATAAATAAAACAATACAATTATGGATAGGATATATCTCAAAACAACTAATAGATAATAAAATAACAATAACGGAAACACCAGGATATATAGAAAGAACATTAATAGGAACTGTAAAATTATGGTTACAAAATTTATCAAGTGAAAGCTTAGACACATTAAGGAGTAATAAAAAACTTGACGGTACAACTACAACAACAGTTACAGATATATTAAATAAATATGAAATAGCAATAAGAAATGAATTTAGTAGTATGACAACAGAAGTAGAAGAACAAAATAAAGAAAAAATTACAAATAGAAATTTAATGACAAAATTAGCAATATGTAATATGTGTTATATAGATGAATATACTTGTGCATTTAGAGACTATTATTATAAAGGAACATATAGTCCAGATGAAAGTAAAGAGATAAGAAAATTATATTTTACAAAATTACCAGAACCCTTTAGCTCAAAAATAATAAAAAGTTGGAACGAAGCAGGACTAGCAGATACATTAGGAGTAAGGATAAAATTTCTACAAAACTGGTTTATAGAATTATGTGAAAAATATAAAGAAAACATGAAAATGGAAAAAATATTAGTAAAAAATTTGGCATGTTGCAAAAGTAGAATAGCACCCCAATTTGGCTGCACAGATAAATATTACAAAAAAGAAGGAAAGAAAAAGAAATTTAAATCAAAATATTCAAAGTATAAATATAGGAAACCAAGAAGAAGATATTATGTAAAAAATTATAAACATAAAAAACCATATAGGAAAAAGAAAAAACTAACAGAATGTACTTGCTATAATTGTGGAAAGCTAGGACACTTAGCCAAAGATTGTAAATTACCAAAAAACCCAAAGAAGAAACAAATTACCGAAATATTGATAGATAATGATAAATATACACAAGTAGAATATGTAGATTATGAATTAAGCAGTGAAGACAGCATATATGAGATATCAGAAAACGAGTTCTCTGAAAATGAAATAAACAAGGATATAGAAGAGTCAGATAAGACTACTAAATAAAGAAATACAAGATATAAAAGCAAAAAATCCAATAAAATATGTACACTTAGGAGGAACGGAGATCCTAATAAAAGCATGTTTTAGGGAAGGAATAGATACCCCTATAGAAATATACTTGGCAGATGATAGGATTGTACAACCTATAGAAAAGAGTATAATAAGTGCTGTAAGAGGTAACTTAATATACCAAAAATTTAAATTTATAGTAAGTGCTAACTATTCAGTAGCAGTAGATGATAAAAATATAGATAAATCATTAGTATTATACTGGAAAATGTCTGGAATAGAATTAGCACCAGGAAGTAAAATATTCACAGCAAGATGTAAAAATCTATATGTCTTAACAACGAAACATAAGATAACAGCTAAAAATAAAATAAATAAAATAAAAATAGAAAATCCATTCGAAAGAATAGTATCAGTTATAGACAACAATGATTACAGTTATACAGAAATAGACATGGATGAAGATTTAGAAATAGTAAAAGAAAGATTAAGCACATCAAAACGAATAAATAATGAAATGCCAGAAACATCATCAAGAAGTACATCAAGAAGTACATCAAAAAGAATAAATTATACCACTCCACAAAAATTAATAGAACAAAAAATAGAAGAAATAAACCCACATCATTATTATATAACAGGAATAATGGACCAAAGAAAATATTTAATACTAATAAATACAGGGCAGGAAGAGAATTATGTTATAAGAGAACTAATACCAGAACAAGAGATAGTAACAATAGAACAACAAAATTCAGAACTACCAAAAGCGTTAAGAAAAAACGAAGAAACAACTGAAAAGGAATTAATTATTGGAGGAATACCAATATTAATAAATTTTAAAATATATCAAGGAGATAAAAATATTACACTAGGGATAAAATGGTTAGAAAAAGTCAAACCATATAAATTAGAAGATAGGCAATTAACAATAAGTTATGAAAATAAGAAAATAATAATAAAAAGAACTTTGATATAATGCCAAAGATATACATACTTTCCAAAATAATAGTAGAAGGATATTATAATAGATATTATACACCTATGGTGGATACAGGAGCAGAAGCTAATATGTGTAGACATAATTGTTTACCAGAAAGTAAATGGGAAAAGCTAAAAACCCCCATAGTAGTAACAGGATTTAATAATGAAGGAAGTATGATAACATATAAAGCAAGAAATATAAAAATACAAATATGGGATAAAATATTAACCATAGAAGAAATATATAGTTACGAATTCACAAATAAAGATATATTATTAGGAATGCCATTTTTAGATAAATTATACCCACATATTATAACAAAAACATATTGGTGGTTTACTACCCCGTGTAAACAAAAATTAGGAGCAAAAAGAGTAAATAATAAAGTAAGAAAAACAACACCCTGGATTAAAGGAAGTGAAAAGATTACCCAAAAATTAGAAAATGTAATACAAAGTAACCATAATATAGAGATAATCATTTTCTCAATAAATAAGATAAAACCACTACAAGATAAACTAGAATTACTATATAATGATAATCCACTCCAAGGATGGGAAAAACATCAAACAAAAATAAAGATTGAACTAATAGATGAAAATAGCATAATAACACAAAAACCTTTAAAATACAATTTTAATGATTTAACAGAATTTAAAATGCATATAAAAGAATTATTAGATAATAACTACATACAAGAAAGTAATAGTAAACATACTAGCCCAGCATTTATAGTAAATAAGCATAGTGAACAAAAAAGAGGAAAAAGCCGTATGGTTATAGATTATAGAAACTTAAATGCAAAAACAAAAACATATAATTATCCGATACCAAATAAAATACTGAAAATTAGACAAATACAAGGATATAACTATTTTAGTAAATTTGACTGTAAATCAGGATTTTACCATTTAAAACTAGAAGATGAATCTAAAAAGTTAACAGCATTCACAGTACCACAAGGATTTTACGAATGGAACGTATTACCTTTTGGATATAAAAATGCACCAGGTAGGTATCAACATTTTATGGATAATTACTTCAACCAATTAGAAAATTGTATAATATATATAGATGATATATTGCTATATTCTAGAACAGAGAACGAACATATAAAACTACTAGAAAAATTCATACACATTGTAGAAATATCAGGAATAAGTTTAAGTAAAAAGAAAGCAGAAGTAATGAAAAATCAAATAGAATTTTTAGGTATACAAATAGATAAAAACGGAATAAAAATGCAAACCCATGTAGTACAAAAAATAATTAACTTGAATGAAACACTTGATACAAAAAAGAAGTTACAATCATTTTTAGGATTGGTTAACCAAGTAAGAGAATATATTCCTAAATTAGCAGAAAACTTAAAACCATTACAGAAAAAATTAAAAAAGGACATAGAATATCATTTTGACGAAAAAGATAAAATACATATACAGAAGATAAAAAATATGTGTAAAAAATTACCAAAACTATATTTTCCAGATGAAAAGAAACAATTCACATATATTGTAGAAACTGATTCTAGTGATCACAGCTACGGAGGAGTTCTAAAATATAAATATGATAATGAAAAAATTGAACACCATTGTAGATATTATTCCGGATCATACACGGAACCACAATTAAAATGGGAAATAAATAGGAAAGAACTTGGCTGCACAGATAAATATTACAAAAAAGAAGGAAAGAAAAAGAAATTTAAATCAAAATATTCAAAGTATAAATATAGGAAACCAAGAAGAAGATATTATGTAAAAAATTATAAACATAAAAAACCATATAGGAAAAAGAAAAAACTAACAGAATGTACTTGCTATAATTGTGGAAAGCTAGGACACTTAGCCAAAGATTGTAAATTACCAAAAAACCCAGGGTTCTGGTAATTTTGTAAAATATAATTTTCTTATCTCTTTACTTTCATCTGGACTATATGTTCCTTTATAATAATAGTCTCTAAATGCACAAGTATTCATCTATATAACACATATTACATATTGCTAATTTTGTCATTAAATTTCTATTTGTAATTTTTTCTTTATTTTGTTCTTCTACTTCTGTTGTCATACTACTAAATTCATTTCTTATTGCTATTTCATATTTATTTAATATATCTGTAACTGTTGTTGTAGTTGTACCGTCAAGTTTTTTATTACTCCTTAATGTGTCTAAGCTTTCACTTGATAAATTTTGTAACCATAATTTTACAGTTCCTATTAATGTTCTTTCTATATATCCTGGTGTTTCCGTTATTGTTATTTTATTATCTATTAGTTGTTTTGAGATATATCCTATCCATAATTGTATTGTTTTATTTATATCTGCTACACAATCTAGATCTAAAAAATTATATTGTTCAGTTATCTGTCTTGGTGCCCATTTCTTATTTAACCTTTTATCCCATAATGTTTTGTTTCTGTCATATGCATCATAACTTACTCTGTAATAGGTTGGGTTTAATTGTTTTGGATTTTTTATTCCTGATATGCTTGGTTTATCTTCGTTCATATCTCCTGTATTTATTTCTGGGTTTATTTTTATCTTTTCTGTTTTTTCTATAAGTTCTGTGTATGTTTCACTTGTTTCTGAATAGTTTTCTCCTAGTTCTGTGTCTTTATCACTTTGGTCATTTATTTCGTTTATATTTTTCACATAATTCTATAAACCAGTTTTGTAGAAATTTTATCCTTACTCCTAATGTATCTGCTAGTCCTGCTTCGTTCCAACTTTTTATTATTTTTGAGCTAAAGGGTTCTGGTAATTTTGTAAAATATAATTTTCTTATCTCTTTACTTTCATCTGGACTATATGTTCCTTTATAATAATAGTCTCTAAATGCACAAGTATATTCATCTATATAACACATATTACATATTGCTAATTTTGTCATTAAATTTCTATTTGTAATTTTTTCTTTATTTTGTTCTTCTACTTCTGTTGTCATACTACTAAATTCATTTCTTATTGCTATTTCATATTTATTTAATATATCTGTAACTGTTGTTGTAGTTGTACCGTCAAGTTTTTTATTACTCCTTAATGTGTCTAAGCTTTCACTTGATAAATTTTGTAACCATAATTTTACAGTTCCTATTAATGTTCTTTCTATATATCCTGGTGTTTCCGTTATTGTTATTTTATTATCTATTAGTTGTTTTGAGATATATCCTATCCATAATTGTATTGTTTTATTTATATCTGCTACACAATCTAGATCTAAAAAATTATATTGTTCAGTTATCTGTCTTGGTGCCCATTTCTTATTTAACCTTTTATCCCATAATGTTTTGTTTCTGTTATATGCATCATAACTTACTCTGTAATAGGTTGGGTTTAATTGTTTTGGATTTTTTATTCCTGATATGCTTGGTTTATCTTCGTTCATATCTCCTGTATTTATTTCTGGGTTTATTTTTATCTTTTCTGTTTTTTCTATAAGTTCTGTGTATGTTTCACTTGTTTCTGAATAGTTTTCTCCTAGTTCTGTGTCTTTATCACTTTGGTCATTTATTTCGATTATACTTATTTTTGATGGACTCTCCTGTACTTCTTCTAACTGTAATTTGAATCTTTCTATCTCATTTGTTAGTTTTAGTTCTTCTTCTTCTTCTTTACGTTTTTCCTTTTCTTTTAGTTTATTTGCATACATCTGTTTTAGCATCTCTAATTCTTTTTCTAATTCTGTTATTTTAGTGTTTTTTACTTCCTCTATCTGTTGTATTTTTTCTTTAGCTTGCTGTTGTATTTCTTTAATCTCTCGTTTTCTATCTATTTCTTCGTTTTCTTTTGTTATTCTAACCATGGCGGTTAAACTATCCTCTAGTTTTACAGTTTCTTTTTCTAACATTAAGTTTAGGTTATTTCCTATTTTTTATATCTTCTTCCTAAGTTAGAAAATATTATTGTTATTTTTAATCCTTCTGGATTCTCATATGTTTTCTCTTCTAATGCGAATTCTTCTTTATTCATCTTTTATCCTTTAGATAACAAACATATTTATATTCTGTTTTAGATATTATATCGATTAATTTGGACAGCCTAGCTTTGTTTATTTTTGTGATACTTAAGTATTCATATTCTATATATAGTTTCTTTAGTTTCTTCCTAATTTTCTGCGATTTCTTAGTTGTTTCATTTTTTGCCGGTTTGTACTATTAATTTCAGTGTTATTTTTCATGATTTGTTTCTTAAAATAAATGTTTATTTTTCATAGCTCTGATACCAATTTGGGGGGGTTGTTTGAGTTCATCTTATTTTTCATAGGATCTTTTTTATGTAGTTGTGGAATTAAATGCTTTTTCATGATTATCTGTAGCTAACCTTGAAATTTCTTTTATATTTTCAAGTGTGTATTCTAAGTATTTAATATCTTTAGTTTTTTGATATTCTTCTATATTTTTTTCTAATATTATTTTTGACATATTTATATGTTTTAGAATTTCTAACCAGTACTTAAAATATTTGTAACTATCAATTTTTGATTTGTTCATATTAATACTGAGATGTATACCTGTTGATACATATATCCATGGTTTCTATATTTCTCAGTGTTATTTCTTTTCTGTGTTGATAACTTTCAAGTTTATCTTCATAAAATTCAATTTCATTTTCTATAGTTAGTAAAGCTTTATTACGTAATTTATTATATCTAATAATATCTTTGCAGGTTTTAATATTGTATTTAACACAATCTATTTTTCTATTTATGTTACTGAGGTTTTTAAGAAGTTTCCATTTCTGGGTATTATAGAATCTTATATAATGAAAAGTGTTATGTTTCATTTATAAAAAGATTTTATTAACTTGATATGTGATCATTAGTCTGAATATAAATCTAGTTCATATAGATCTAATATATCTATTTCATGTGATACAATTAGTTCCGTAAATGCTTGTTCCATTACATATATTATTTCAAAAGTAACTAAAATATCGTAAATTTTTCTTTTAACATCGTTATTAAGTCTCTTAAAGATATATAACATAAGTATTTTGTAGTCAATATTTTCTTCTAATAAATACGTGTGGTTGTTCATTTAGATTTATTATTTATCCTTATCATGTGTTTACTAAACATATTCCCTCTAACCTCTTTGTTTATCATAGAGTTTATCATATTTTAATAAGTTATACTGAACAATCTTTTCTGGTCACTACCATGTTTTTCATGCTTCAATCATTTACCCTAACAGCGCCTCAACTCTGTGTACTCCCCTAAACGGCTTCCTTGCCTACTGGTTTCCACTTTAGGATGGCATAGTCTGGGCTTAACTACTCTCAGCATTATTAGACAGGCAAACTTTCTCAAGATGTTCTTTATAACAGTACTATAACATGATAAACAATTATGATATTCAAGAGATTATAAGGAATATATGAGTTTAGTTAAACATGATTATGAATAAACTTACCTGGTTTTGTAACTCGTTTGAATGCTCCATAGCTTTCTGAAGTTTGTATATAATTAGATATTTTATTGAGAGAAGATAAGAGAGAGAAGGTGAGGATGTCTGAGGATGTCCTCCTTCCTCAGATTTACATTCTATATAAAGAAAATTAAAACGACTCTTACTGTTTACAAATGACTCCTACTATTCATGAACGACCTTTACTGTTCATGATTATATACTATTTACTTTATGACTCTTACTATTCATGAACGACCTTTACTGTTCATGATTATGACATATACTATTTACTTTATGACTCTTACTATTCATGAACGACCTTTACTGTTCATGAATGCGACTAGTACTATTTACTTTACATTATATGTTTCCAGTAGCTGTCTTCTTCTTTTGTCTTCTTGTTGATACCTTCATTCTAGTTGGACTTCTGGTACATAGTTATCATCTCCGTTGCACTTTGAACATATGTGGTCTGGATATTTGTGTCCTACTAGTTTGCAGTATCTTGTTAATAACTCGTTTGAAATAAATTCTTTTTTCAATGCTCTGGTAGTTGGTTGCATTTCTGGCTTTAATAATGATAAAATCCATTTCTGGACTTCATCCATATCTCCTTGTCGTAGTTCCTTCGAGTTGGCATATATCATCAATTGGTCTCTGGAATAGTAGCTCCAGATAGCATTTCCTTGTAGATAATTGTTAGCTAGTTCTTGAATAATAGTTGCTATACCAATTATTCTTTTATTAGCATAGAAACTTGGTATCTCCATTTTCTGTATCTCCGGTTGTTTCTCTATCTCTTCCGGTATTATCATATCTCGTGTTAGTCCTATTTTTATCACCTGTATTATGGGTTTTATTTCATCATATAGTATTTCCGCTGGTGCTGTATAGAATTTGATGAAGAATAGGTTGCCTTTTGTAATTGTCTTGAAGGTGACAAATGCTTTGTATAGCTCTGGTATTCCAATTATTTCTTCTCCGTCATGGGTATATACTGTGCTGAGTAGTCCGTAGTTGTAACATGTTTTTACTAGGTTTGCTTTTGTTTTTGGCTGGGCTATAAGCCTATTATATCCCTGTAGTTTTTGGGTTACATAATCTTGTGTTGGATCTGTAGTAGTTGTTGATCTAGGGTTTAGGTTCAGAAATGTCTGGATTTTATATATATTCTCAATATATGTTTGAGTAATATGGTTATATACCTTTTGTTGTGGTGTAGGCTATTAGCATAGGTTGAAGTTTGTGGGGCTATAACTATTGCTTCTCTTGGCTTTTTTGATGTAAATGGCTTATCAAATACGGTATTTAGGTTTACATTGATATGTGGCTTTTTGCTAACTTGTTTGTTTGTACCTGCAGCTGTATATAAAGCAACTGTGTTATGGGTTTTTTGGAGTTTCCCAACGTCTCCTTCTACCTCTGGAAGTTTAGAGTCTTCCGATTGACTTAGCTCCGCATTTTTATAGTCATGCTGCTGACTTTCTAGCTGTTGTAATCTTTTTCCCATACTCTCCATCTGTAAGGATAGAGTAGTAAGGATTGTAAATATGTCTTTTGATTCTTGGCTTTCATCTGTTTGGGTACCTTTGTCTTGATAGGTAGTCTGCAATAACATTCTTGTCAGTCCGTATTACTTCAATTGTAAATGTAAAATTTTGTATATTTAATACAAGTCTCCTTATTTCCTTTGTAGTTACTGAATCCTGTACTTTCCGAGTTATCCACCATTTTACTTGTGTATTATCTGTTCTTACTATAAATTTGTTATAAACAATATATGGCTCAAATGCTAACAAACATTTATATAATCCAAATAGTTCTTTCCTATTTATTTCCCATTTTAATTGTGGTTCCGTGTATGATCCGGAATAATATCTACAATGGTGTTCAATTTTTTCATTATCATATTTATATTTTAGAACTCCTCCGTAGCTGTGATCACTAGAATCAGTTTCTACAATATATGTGAATTGTTTCTTTTCATCTGGAAAATATAGTTTTGGTAATTTTTTACACATATTTTTTATCTTCTGTATATGTATTTTATCTTTTTCGTCAAAATGATATTCTATGTCCTTTTTTAATTTTTTCTGTAATGGTTTTAAGTTTTCTGCTAATTTAGGAATATATTCTCTTACTTGGTTAACCAATCCTAAAAATGATTGTAACTTCTTTTTTGTATCAAGTGTTTCATTCAAGTTAATTATTTTTTGTACTACATGGGTTTGCATTTTTATTCCGTTTTTATCTATTTGTATACCTAAAAATTCTATTTGATTTTTCATTACTTCTGCTTTCTTTTTACTTAAACTTATTCCTGATATTTCTACAATGTGTATGAATTTTTCTAGTAGTTTTATATGTTCGTTCTCTGTTCTAGAATATAGCAATATATCATCTATATATATTATACAATTTTCTAATTGGTTGAAGTAATTATCCATAAAATGTTGATACCTACCTGGTGCATTTTTATATCCAAAAGGTAATACGTTCCATTCGTAAAATCCTTGTGGTACTGTGAATGCTGTTAACTTTTTAGATTCATCTTCTAGTTTTAAATGGTAAAATCCTGATTTACAGTCAAATTTACTAAAATAGTTATATCCTTGTATTTGTCTAATTTTTAGTATTTTATTTGGTATCGGATAATTATATGTTTTTGTTTTTGCATTTAAGTTTCTATAATCTATAACCATACGGCTTTTTCCTCTTTTTTGTTCACTATGCTTATTTACTATAAATGCTGGGCTAGTATGTTTACTATTACTTTCTTGTATGTAGTTATTATCTAATAATTCTTTTATATGCATTTTAAATTCTGTTAAATCATTAAAATTGTATTTTAAAGGTTTTTGTGTTATTATGCTATTTTCATCTATTAGTTCAATCTTTATTTTTGTTTGATGTTTTTCCCATCCTTGGAGTGGATTATCATTATATAGTAATTCTAGTTTATCTTGTAGTGGTTTTATCTTATTTATTGAGAAAATGATTATCTCTATATTATGGTTACTTTGTATTACATTTTCTAATTTTTGGGTAATCTTTTCACTTCCTTTAATCCAGGGTGTTGTTTTTCTTACTTTATTATTTACTCTTTTTGCTCCTAATTTTTGTTTACACGGGGTAGTAAACCACCAATGTGTTTTTGTTATAATATGTGGGTATAATTTATCTAAAAATGGCATTCCTAATAATATATCTTTATTTGTGAATTCGTAACTATATATTTCTTCTATGGTTAATATTTTATCCCATATTTGTATTTTTATATTTCTTGCTTTATATGTTATCATACTTCCTTCATTATTAAATCCTGTTACTACTATGGGGGTTTTTAGCTTTTCCCATTTACTTTCTGGTAAACAATTATGTCTACACATATTAGCTTCTGCTCCTGTATCCACCATAGGTGTATAATATCTATTATAATATCCTTCTACTATTATTTTGGAAAGTATGTATATCTTTGGCATTATATCAAAGTTCTTTTTATTATTATTTTCTTATTTTCATAACTTATTGTTAATTGCCTATCTTCTAATTTATATGGTTTGACTTTTTCTAACTATTTTATCCCTAGTGTAATATTTTTATCTCCTTGATATATTTTAAAATTTATTAATATTTGTATTCCTCCAATAATTAATTCTTTTTCAGTTGTTTCTTCGTTTTTTCTTAACGCTTTTGGAAGTTCTGAATTTTGTTGTTCTATTGTTACTTATCTCTTGTTCTGGTATTAGTTCTCTTATAACATAATTCTCTTCCTGCCCTGTATTTATTAGTATTAAATATTTTCTTTGGTCCATTATTCCTGTTATATAATAATGATGTGGGTTTATTTCTTCTATTTTTTGTTCTATTAATTTTTGTGGAGTGGTATAATTTATTCTTTTTGATGTACTTCTTGATGTACTTCTTGATGATGTTTCTGGCATTTCATTATTTATTCGTTTTGATGTGCTTAATCTTTCTTTTACTATTTCTAAATCTTCATCCATGTCTATTTCTGTATAACTGTAATCATTGTTGTCTATAACTGATACTATTCTTTCGAATGGATTTTCTATTTATTAGAAGAAAATATTGACTACAAAATACTTATGTTATATATCTTTAAGAGACTTAATAACGATGTTAAAAGAAAAATTTACGATATTTTAGTTACTTTTGAAATAATATATGTAATGGAACAAGCATTTACGGAACTAATTGTATCACATGAAATAGATATATTAGATCTACAATTTGGGGGGGTTGTTTGAGTTCATCTTATTTTTCATAGGATCTTTTTTATGTAGTTGTGGAATTAAATGCTTTTTCATGATTATCTGTAGCTAACCTTGAAATTTCTTTTATATTTTCAAGTGTGTATTCTAAGTATTTAATATCTTTAGTTTTTTGATATTCTTCTATATTTTTTTCTAATATTATTTTTGACATATTTATATGTTTTAGAATTTCTAACCAGTACTTAAAATATTTGTAACTATCAATTTTTGATTTGTTCATATTAATAATGAGATGTATACCTGTTGATACATATATCCATGGTTTCTATATTTCTCAGTGTTATTTCTTTTCTGTGTTGATAACTTTCAAGTTTATCTTCATAAAATTCAATTTCATTTTCTATAGTTAGTAAAGCTTTATTACGTAATTTATTATATCTAATAATATCTTTGCAGGTTTTAATATTGTATTTAACACAATCTATTTTTCTATTTATGTTACTGAGGTTTTTAAGAAGTTTCCATTTCTGGGTATTATAGAATCTTATATAATGAAAAGTGTTATGTTTCATTTATAAAAAGATTTTATTAACTTGATATGTGATCATTAGTCTGAATATAAATCTAGTTCATATAGATCTAATATATCTATTTCATGTGATACAATTAGTTCCGTAAATGCTTGTTCCATTACATATATTATTTCAAAAGTAACTAAAATATCGTAAATTTTTCTTTTAACATCGTTATTAAGTCTCTTAAAGATATATAACATAAGTATTTTGTAGTCAATATTTTCTTCTAATAAATACGTGTGGTTGTTCATTTAGATTTATTATTCGCACTTGTTTCTATGCCCATTTTATGTGATGTATGATGAAGTAATGATGCACTTCTACAAGAATTTCAAATTGCTTGAGAATGGTACAGTGCATACTGAGGTAAGGCGAGTGGACGTAGTTCTTGATGTTGATCTCCTACGAGAAATCTTGAGGGTGCATATGAATGGATTTAATATGTATGCTCGACGAGAATGGCCAAGTTTAGGAGAGGAAGCGAATGATATGTATCTAACCTCGAAGTATACCCAAGGAAAGGAGAAGTAGAAACCAAGAAAGGTAGGTAAAGATGAAATGAAACTAATTCACAAGCTCCTATCGAGTATATGAATAAGTGTATGTTGCCTCGCTCCGAAAGGAGGTATGAGGCTACTTACCTAGATCCAGCAGTGATGAAAGTGCTGGATCAAAACAAGTTGCTTAACTTGCCCTCTTTAATGATCAAATATATGACAAGGGAGGTTAATCAAGCACGAGGCACACACATTCTTTATCCTATGGGTTCTTATTGACTAGGGTGTTCGAATATTTCAAGGTCCCCTTGAGAGGACTAAAGAAGGGGATAAAGATGGATATGCTTGATGAGGAGACGATGAGGGAATGTGACTGCATTTAGAGGCCAGCGGATACAAAGAGCAAGAGTATGGCCACAAATTTATTGAAGTAATTGGTTGCTCCCAATGACGAGAAGGATAAGCTGCATGGTAAAGTTGTTTCCTAGAAAGAGGAAACTAGGCAGCTAAAAGAAGAGATGAAGAAAGAGCAGGCTACTGCTGATGCACACTTTGATAGACTTTTGGGGCTCACTCTTGGAGATTCTTCTTCCAGCAAAGAACGTGATCTTACATCATCTTAAGCATCCATGTCTAGTCCCTAGTTTGTCCTTGTCAAATCCCTTCTATGACCAAATTCTGGATTGTTTATTTCTTTTTATTTTTTAATTTTGGTTGAGTGGTTGTTCGACAAGTGTGTTCAATCATCTTTTGATTTGAGTCCTTCGGGTTTAATTTGGTACAACTTATAATCAATATAAATTTCTATATTTGGGACATATTTATTGCTTTAAAAGATGGATAACTTTATAGTATTAAATATTTGAACTCTTGACATTATGTTCATGTTAGTGTAGCACCTATAGCAATGAGTTTGTTATTGCTTAATTCTCATGTTTAACTCTACTAATGATTTATTTTTCAGTAATTCGAAAAGGGAAAAGTTAAGGATGTACTAATTAACAATCCTAGTTCTTATGCACTTGAATTGCTAAAACTATGTTGAAAGTTTGTCTATTTTTACGATTTAAAATGCTTTATGCTTATTAATGGACGGTGAATCCCTACACTTATATAAAAATGGACGATATGAAGTAGAGTGCTGACAATGAATCTGTATAAAAATTATTCAAAAAATAAGAGTAATTGGCACATGAGTTTGTTATCATTAAAAAAAGGAAATTTTGTTGAGCTGAGCATGTTTTAGCATTAACTTTAGTATTGATTATTAACGAACGTATTGAAAAAACCAGGTTTCATTGGTGTCATTTGCTATACTATAAAAGTGTATTAAGACATTATATGCAGGTGATGAAGGAACACACATCAGTATTGGATGAAGCAAAATATTGAAGATGAGATCAGGTTTAGGGGGAAAGTTGAGTGCAAGCAGGATTCCAGAAAAAAAACTACTTTGTGCGTAATAAAAAAAATATTCGCTGAAGGAATCCGTGTTAAAAAAATATTCAACAAATAAGGAAAACTTGCAAGAAGGAAAAAGGTCGAGGATTTGAAAATAAAGAAGGAAATCAAATTAAATAAGAAGAGATTTTTCTTAACCGAAATATTCCAAGTTTTAGAATATTAATTGGAGAAGAATTTTGGTCATCCTTACACCTATAAAAAGAGACCTATTGTTGTCGTCCAAAACATATGCCTATTTGTACAAATCAAGCATATTATTCTTGGCAATAACAATCACGACAAGAAGATTATCTCAAAGGATTCAAGCTGCTTAACTAAAGAGCCTATTCTTGAAGACGAAACTGTTTAGCTCCTTAGTTGTTATGTTGAGTCTATTGTTCTTAAATTGTAATCTATTTGCTTTTCAGGAGTGTAAGCAAAGGTTACGCAAAAATATTGAAGTTTTTTTTTGCTTTTTTAGACTAGAATTAGTCTCGTTGATTATTAAGTTGTAACCTATAATCGATCTTTGAAGCTAGTGAAGTTCTGAATGCACATCTTATGAGGGTAGGCCATAGTTTTTACTTCTTTGTGTTTACCCAAAAATGTGATTCTTTGGTCAAAGCTAAAGACAAATAGAAATTCGGGCTACTGATAATTAGGAGACGAAAAAGAAATAATAGACTTTTTGAGAATGACAAATAAGCAGTAAATAGGTTTGTATTCCAATGTAATGTTTATGATATCCTCTGTCCTTACAAATGACGAGACCTCCTCTTTTTATAGTTGATTCTAAGTAAAGGAGTAATACCTTAGTCTTAATGAGATAATTATGAGCAATAAATGACATTAAATAAGACGTTACACAATCATTCCTATTTAATACCAATTCTCTAACGTATTGGGTATTTAATATTGAATTTGGACTCCTTTTCGTCATCATATCCATGTCTTCAATGCCTTCTGATCTCTTGGCTTTAAATGACCTAAATAGGTACGAAGCTTGTATTATTCTAATTGCCTCTCGTGCCTATTTAGCTTTTCTTTCCCTGTATCTGTTTTCACTCGTGCCTCTTAACTGATCATCATGTTTTGACCATTCCTCGTGTCATGCCACGTCACCTTCAATGTAAATTCAGTTTTTTCCCAATACAGATAGTCCCCCCACTTTTCATTTATTTATCAATTAAATATCTGGGAAGTGGATCTTCATAAAAAGGAAATTTTTGCCGTAATTAATTCTATGACAGTAGTGACGCTTCAATTGTCCCTTCTAATTAATGATTTGCATATGTGTCACCTTTTACTTAATGCTCTACACATGTGTCACTTTCTGATTGGTTCTGCAATTCTGCACCCTTTTTTCAAGGCTTCTTTATTTCCACTATTCACGAAGTGATAGTTGCCTTTATTATAGGCTTTCCATCATTACACTTCTAAGTTTGACGGTTGTCATTATAAACATATTTAACCCTCTTTCTTTTATCTTCTTTTTCATAGACCTTCAACAAGCAATTTATTATTCACTTTTGCTTTTTTTCCCCTTTTGTTCATCCTTCTTCAACAATGTCATCTCCAAACCCTAACCCTAGAAAAGTTCCAATTCTAGATCACTTCCCCAATGCCCCCGTAAGACATAGGAGAGGCAGAGGAGGTAGGCAGAGGAGCTTGAGCCTAGGATCCACTCGTGGTGATTCATCTGGTTCTGCTTCTTCTTCTTCTGGTATTAGGAGTTCTATCCCAAAGACCCCTTCTTCTAAAGGTAAAGAACTTTCTGAACCTACTCAGGAACCTTTAGTTGAAGAAATCGTACCCAATGATTTATCTTTTGGGAATGATAGAAGATCTCTCCAAGAACAAGTTAAAAATTTAGAAAAAGTTGACACTGAACATGTGATTCCTACTGTTAGGAAAGATTGTAATTGGAGAGATAATCTTCGTATGATGATTCCTGCCCCAAACCAGAGAATTTCTTCTTTCAGAATTGGATTCTCTTTCGTTTATACTTATCCCTTTACTTTGGGATTTAATCCTGCCATTGACCCAGTTATACTTGAATTTTGCCGCTTTTTCAAAATTTGCTTAGCACAAGTAGGTCCTCTTGTTTGGAGAGTTGTGACTTGCTTAAGGTATTTGTCTACCAAAGCCAATGTTAATTTTACCTTTTCTCATCTTATTCACCTATACCACCCCAAATTATTTCGCCATGGAGTTTTTACCTTGACTGCAAGAAGCAAGAAGATTTTGGTAAACCCCGAATATGACAAGGATCGAGGGAGGTATTTTCGTTACGTTGCTATACGTACGGTGGATTTATTGGGTGAAACAAACATTCCCTTACCTGAGAAGTGGAATTTTGCACGTAAGTTTTTCTTTTTCTTACCGTATCTACTTTTTAAGAATTTTGATTTCTTTTCTAATCTCGTCTTTTTTTGGCTTTTTGTAGCAACCATAGGAGATGTGGAACACGTTCCTAACTTCTGTGGTTGGGTAGATTCAATTTTGAAGATTGCGCTTATGGAGGCGAGAACTTGGAAATCAATTTCTCTTTTGAATGGTTGGAAAGTGAAGTCCCATGGTATGTATTTCTTTATGCTTTGTTGTATATTGAATTCTTTCTTATTTTAATTCTTTATCCCTCTTTATATCAGAATTTGGCTCGAGCCTCTAATCGGAGATATTGAGAAGAAGAAGATGGAGAGCCACAGTTGCTTGACTCTAATGAATGACATAGTTCATTCTACCTTGAAGGTACTTCTCTTTTAACTTACAAGTTTTTTTATGTCTCTCTATATTCTCACATTTGATGCCTTTCCCTTATAGGCTAATCTTATTGGTACTGAGTTAATGGGAAGAATCTCCACTCTAGAGAAGAAGGATCGAGAGTCTGCGAAGGCTATCTCTGAGGCTAGGAGAATAGCCGAGGAAACCCAGCTTGAGGTAGCAAACTGGAAGGAGCAGTTTGAGAATGCTCAGGGGACCATAGAGGAGTTGCAAGAAAGTAGAAATCACCTGGAGCAGCAAAAGCGTGGTTTGACTTCTAAGCTAGCAATTGCCAAGGCTTCTTCAAACCAATTTGAAAAAGATAAGGAGCTGTTGGAGTACTCATTTTCAGAACAATTATCAAAGGCCAGTGAAGAAATCAGAGAGCTTAAGGCACTTGTGGAGAAGAAAGAAGAATATGCAGGGGAGTTAGTGCAAAGCTTGACTCAAGCTCAGGCTGACTTAAGGATCTCCTCTGACGAGATACGTGCTTTGAAGAGTTCTCATGCCTCCCTTGAAGCTTCCCTTGACTCCCACTTAGCTGAACACCAGATATTGAAGAACGATCTTGCTATGTGGGAAAGGGAGTATGGACTTCTTGAGGAGAACTTCAACATAGAGGTAAGTTGGGCTTTTCTAAAATCTCGCCGTGATGCTTTGATGGAAGCTACTCAAGAAAACTTTGATTTGCAATCTGAATTAGCCAAAGTCTTAGACACTATTGAAAAAGCCAACAACCAGTTGATACTCCTTCTCCTGCACTTGGAACTCCTGGGGCAGAAGAGCTTTTAAATGAAGAAGTGGCTACTGCGGCAATTGGAGTTGCAATTCCGGCTCCCGAGGGTGAAACTTCTATGACACAGTCCATGGAAGCTGAAGTTCCCATGACTCTTGCTTCCCTTGGTGATTTTAACACTCCAGGCCCAGTTGAAACCGCTCCTATTGCTGCTCCCTCAGAAGTTGTTACCGTGCCTGTGACTGCCCCTGAAAATGAGATTGCAACTTCTGATGTTCCAATCCCTTCAGTGACTAGTTGAATGTATTTCAAACTTTACTGTTTTTTTTTTAAAATTCGGTGGTGTTATCCTTTAGCAACTTTAAGGGATCTTTTGATGAAGTCCCCAGTTATTATAATGGGGCATTTGTAAAAAATAAATATTTTGCTGACTAAGTTTGTACTTAGTCTTTTATATTAAGAAGTTTTATCGGTACTTCTGTATATTCTATTCTTGCCTATTTATCTAGAACTTATAGAATAACTTAGCATTTTTATCCTTTGAAAATGCTTTATGATTCTTCTCATGGATTATCAACATGAGGCTTATAAAAGAGGGCACTTTTATTTTATCGACACTTAATGAAGAAGACGTCTCAACTTCATAATGGTGTTATAATACGATGAAAAAAAATAGGAATACACATGTTTTGTATGAAATAACTTTGACAAGTTTTTATTCATGCACTTTAACAAGTTTTTTGACTATTACATGTATTAAAATACATCTATAACTTCCTCGTAACTGTTTTTCTTGTAACAGATTTTTACATAATATAAAATAAACAAGGTTTTTCTTCATAACCTGTTTCAGTACATAGTCATAACCCTATCTTTATATGAAGAGTTTGAGAGGTGACTTCGTTTATGAGTTTGAGAGATGACTCCGTTGTTCTCATGGGAAAAACATTATGATGAATGTCTTGTGTTTGTTGAACATGATGATGAATGTTGAAGACTTCGTAACTTTTTCTCAACACTTGCCTCTTTGTGGCCGACTTTTGTTCGATATTCGTATCTATTTTTCTACACATATCTGTGTATAATATGTAGTACCCCAAGTGTTTGAGCGGTGAAGTATGAAGCCTCGAGCACTTGTTTATTTCTTTCAATTTGGTCCTTTTCCTGAAACAGAAAAATATACGGGACTCGGAGGTGCGATTATAGATGAAGACTGCCTAACTCGTGTGTATTTCCATCAGATTAATTGTAACCCTGGGCTGGGAATTTTAGAGTACTCCATTTTGCCTTGCAGGTCGTGACTCATCATTTGGCACGAGTGAGGGTTTTTGCCTAGCATATAAAATCATTAGTAAAACTTTAATATTTCAAAAGAAAATTTTTAACATGGCGATACCTGACCGTAGGTACTTTCTCAGAAGTAATATCTCTTTAAATGGACGGCATTCCAATGCGAGGGTAAAACTTTGCCGTCCATTGTCTCCAACTCGTATGCTCCTTTATCCGCAATGTCATGAACTCTGTATGGTCCTTCCCACGTTGGACTTAGCTTTCCTGAATTAGCAGCCTTTGCAGATTGGAACACCTTTTTAAGCATAAAGTCCCCAATTTTGAAAAATCTGAGGTGTTCTTTCCTATTGTAATATCGTTCAATTACTTGCTTTTGTGTTGCCATTCTTATCAATGCAGCTTCTCTTCTTCCTTCAAGTAAATCAAGGTTGACCCGCATCTCTTTATCATTAGATTCCTCCATTGCCTAAACGTACCGTGTGCTCGGTTCACCTATTTCAACTGGAATTAAGGCTTCCGTACCATAAACCATTGAAAATGGTGTTTCTCCAGTGCTTGTTTTTGTCGTTGTACGATAAGCCCATAGTACTCCAGGTAATATCTCAGGCCAATTACCTTTTGAATCATGTAACCTCTTCTTCAAGTTGTATATAATGACTTTGTTTGTGGATTCCGCTTGTCCATTACCCACTGGATGGTATGGCGTAGATGTTATCCTTTTAATCTGCCAACTTTGAAGAAATTCTGTGATTTGAGCTCCTATGAATTGTGGTCCATTGTCACACACGATCTCCTTTGGTGCTCCAAAGCGGCATATTATATTTCGCCATATGAAGTCTTTAACTTTCTTCTCTCGTACCTGTTTAAATGCTCTTGCTTCTACCCATTTAGTGAAATAATTTGTGAGTACAAGTAGAAACTTTACCTGACCCTTTGCTTGTGGTAGTGGACCTACGATATCCATTCTCCATTTCATAAAGGGCCACGGGGCTATAACAGGGTGTAGTAACTCAGCTGGTCTGTGCATATTATTGCCGTATCTTTGACATTTATCACATTTGGACACGAAGCTGTTTGCCTCTTCTTCCATCTTAGGCCAATAATATCCTGCTCGAATCAATGTTCTTACCAGTGACCTTCCCCCTGCGTGATTTCCACAATGTCCTTCGTTCACTTCCTTCATCACATATTCTGTTTGAGAGGGTCCGAGACACCTTGCTAGTGGTCCACCAAACATCTTTCGATAAAGATTTCCTTGATACAAACAATATCGAGCGGCTTTTTTGCGAAGCGCATGAGCCTTCCCTTTGTCATTAGGCACGGTTTCGTGCTGTAAAAAAACAATAATTTCGTTTCTCCAATCCCATGTTAAATGATTAAAATTTACCTCATTCTTATCAGGTTCGAGAACGGAATGAAATAAATGTATGACTGAAGCATTTGCGTCATTTGCTACGTCAGCTGCAGATGCGAGATTAGCTAAAGCATCTACCTCCACATTCTCATCTCTTGGGATCTGCATTACCTTCCAAGTTTGGAATTGCTTAATTAGTTCCCGTACCTTTTCGAGATATTCTTGCATTCGAGTTTCCCCGGCTGTATAAGTTCCCAGCATTTGATTGACCACGAGTTGAGAATCACTCCTGATTATAATTTGTGTTATGCCGAGTTCTCTTGCCAATTCTAAACCTGCAATTACAGCCTCGTACTCTGCTTCATTATTAGTTATAGAATGACATTTTATAGCTTGCCTAATAGTTTCACCCGTAGGTGGTATGAGAACTATACCTAGACCTACTCCTTTTACATTAGATGAACCATCAGTGAATAAAATCCAAGTCCTCGGGTTTGCACCATTAAAAACTTGTAATTCTTTTTCTGCTTCTAAATGCATCCTCTGGCTAAAATCAGCTACGAAATAGGCTAATACTTGAGATTTTATAGCAGTCCTAGGTTGATAAATGATTTCGTATTCACTTAATTCTATAGCCCATTTTGCTAACCTCCCTGACAATTCATGTTTATGCAAAATATTTCGAAGCGGAAAAGCAGTAACTACAACAATGGAATGGCATTGAAAATAAGGTCTTAATTTTCTAGATGCCATGATCAAAGCTAATGCTAATTTTTTTAGCTGTGGGTATCGTGTTTCAGCATCTAGTAAGGACTTACTTACATAATAAATAAGAGATTGTTTACCTTGGTCCTCACGGACTAAAACAGCACTTACCGCAACTTCACACACAGCCAGATAGATGAGAAGCTTTTCTCCCACCTTTGGTTTTGCCAATAACGGTGGTTTTGACAAATAAGCTTTCAAATTTCTAAGTGCTTGTTGACAATCTTCGTTCCATTCAAAATGATCTTGCTTTTTGAGTGCAGAGAAAAACTTAAAACACTTTTATGAAGATTTGGAAATAAATCTCCCCAAAGCTGCAATTCTTCCCGTTAATCTTTGAACTTCCTTTTTATTAGTAAGGATATCAGGGATTTCTTCTATTGCTTTGATCTGAGAAGGATTTACCTCAATACCACGGTTAGAAATAAGAAAACCCAAAAACTTACCTGATGCAACTCCAAATGCACATTTTTCTGGGTTGAGTTTCATATTAAATTTTTGCAAAATTTCAAATGTAACAGATAGATGAGAAATATGATCATGAGACTGCTGGGGTTTGACGAGCATATCGTCTATATATACCTCCATTGTCTTTCCTAAATGTTCTTGGAACATTTTGGTGACCAACATTTGATAGGTTGCCCCAGCATTTTTGAGACCAAAGGGCATTCCTTTATAACAGTAAGTCTCCATGTCTGTGATGAAAGAAGTTTTTTCTTCATCACTAGGGTCCATTTTAATTTGGTTGTACCCTGAATATGCATCTAAAAAACTTAAAAGTTCACGTCCTGCAGTTGCATCAATTAATTGATCTATATGTGATAAAGGAAAAGAATCTTTTGGACAAGCTTTATTAAGATCTGTATAATCTATAAAGACTCGCCACTTACCATTTTTCTTAGGTACAACAACTGTGTTGGCTAACCAATTAGGATACTTTACCTCGCGGATTGACCCAATTTTTAATAGCTTTTGGACCTCATCTTGAATCACCTGGTTTTTGAAAGCCCCTTGCTTTCTTTTCTTTTGCTTTATTGGTGTAAACGATGGGTCTTCGTTTAATTTGTGAGTCATCACATCCGGTGGTATCCCTGTCATGTCAGCATGGGACCAAGCAAAATAGTCCACGTTAGATTTTAGAAATTCAATTAACATACCTCGCATGTTTGAGTTTAAATAAGCTCTAACATAAACTTTCCGTTCAGGCCACTGCTCAAATAATATCACAGCCTCGAGTTCTTCGATGGTTGTTTTGATATTTTCATTCTCCTCAGGTTCTTGAATTGTATCAGGTCTCGAGTCTAAATCTGTTTTCTCTTGCTCAGTTGAGGTTTGATTGCTGACACCTTCAACTGTTTCCTGTAATTGCTATTTTTCTTTATTTACGGTGCTCGTATCTGTTACAACGTTGATACTCCTGGTTGTATGCTGATCCCCTCGAATTTGACAAATCCCCCACGGTGATGGATATTTAAGAATATGATGTAGAGTTGATGGAACAACATCCATATCATGGATCCAAGGCCTCCCCACGAGCATATTGTAGGCCATTTCCATATCAACTATCTGAAATTTAGTTTCTTTAACAACACCTACAGCAAAAGTTGTTAGAACTACCTCTCCTTTTGTTACAACACTTGAATTGTCGAAGCCTGACAAGGTATGCGCCTTGGGTATCATGTTGTCTTCAGCTTGCATTTCATGTAATACCCTTAGTAGTATAATATTTACGGAACTCCCTGGATCAATCAAAACTCGTTTTACGTTAGTATCATGTACAAGTAAAGATATTACCAGTGCATCATTATGTGGGGTTATCACTCCTTCGGTATCTGCATCATCGAATGAAATACTTTCATTTTCTAAAACCTGCCGTACCCGTTTCCCGTATGTAATTGTTACTTTAGAAACCTTGTTGGAAGTTGTGTAGGTTATGCCGTGAATATCTTCTCCCCCACTTATCACATTGACTGTTCTCTTAGGTGAAGGAGGCTTTGGAGGCTCTTGCCTATTTTTCATATAGGCTTGTTTACATTTTCACTAAATAACTCAGTGAGGTACCCTTGCTTCAATAGATGATCCACTTCGCTCTACAAGAATCTACATTCTGAAGTTTTGTGCCCGTGATCATTGTGGAATGCGCACCAATGATCTGGATTGCGTCTATTTGGATTTGACCGCATCTCTTTTGGCCATCGTACCTTATCTCCCATGCTTCTCAAAACAGCCACGAGCTCGAAGGTAGTGACATTAAAGTTATATCCGCCGAACCTTGCCTTTAAACTTCTGTCATCATCTCGTGACTCTTGTCTGTTCCGATCATTTCTGAATCTTGATGAAGAACTAGATTCCCCGTTCCTCGATTTTTGATCATATTGCTGGCTATCTTGTTTTGACCGTGAGTCTTTTCGTGCAGGTCCCATATATGGATCGTACCTATTTTTACCTGATCTTTTTTCGGTTTCTGATCTTCTGGAACCGCCCCTTTCTTCATGATGAAATTTAGGTACGGTATCTTCTTCAATTCGCAACTTCGTACTGTACCTGTTGTAAACATCATTCCACGTGGTTGCAGGGAATTCTCGAAGGCTTTCTTTGAGTCTTCTCGTGGCTTCAGAACTTTTGTCATTTAAATTATTTGCGAAAGCTATTGCAGCCCGGTTGTCAGGTACACGGGGTAGAGTCATTCTTTCACGCTGGAATCTATCAACAAAGTCTCTGAGCAACTCTGAATCCCCTTGTTTGATTTTGAAAATATCTTCCATTCTTTTCTCAACCTTTTGAGCTCCCGAATGTGCTTTAATAAAAGAATCTACAAGCTCAGCAAAAGAATTTATAGAATTTTCAGATAAAAGAGAATACCATGTTAATGCACCCTTGGTGAGTGTTTCTCCAAATTTTTTGACCAGTACTGATTCGATTTCTTGTTTGGTCAAGTCGTTGCCTTTCACGCCTGTTGTAAATGCAGTCACGTGGTCACGTGGGTCTGTAGTACCATCATATTTCGGGATGTCAGGCATTTTGAACTTTTTCGGAATTGGAAGGGGAGCAGCACTTGGCTTCCAAGGTTGTTGTGAGTATTTGTCCATGTCTACTCCTTTTATTACAGGCGGAACTCCAGGGATTTGCTCAATACGCTCATTTTGTTACTTAATCTGTTTCTACAAGGTTAGAACTAAATTTTGCAAATAGGAATTATTTGAATTACCTGGTCCCCCTTCCTGTGGTTCACTGGTGGTTCCTCCATTTCCAGAATTAACAAGACAAAAACGAGGATTCTCCAATGTATTATTATTAGGAGTTGGTGTGGGTGGTGCAGCAGGTAATCGACTAACTAGAGCCTGAAGAGCTTTGCCGACCTGTGCATCAATTAGCTTTTGTAAAGCTTCATTTGCACCTCCTTCAAAATGTTCAGATTGTTCTTGTTGATCAGCACGGGATTCAGGGACAGGAGTGCTTTCACGAGATTAACGTGGTGAATCTAGAGGGGAGGGAACCACGTCAATGTTCGGTAGGTCTCCTTGATTTTGATGGATTTGATTTTCATGGTTTCCCAATGTGTTATCACTGTTATTGTTGTTGTTGTTGTTGTTGTTTGACATGTTGATAAAGACGAATAAAACGTAGCTTCAAAGAAAAGATTATCAGATTCCCGGTAACGGAACCAATTTGTTTAACCAAAAATGTGATTCTTTGGTCAAAGCTAAAGACAAATAGAAATTCGGGCTACTGATAATCAGGAGACGAAAAAGAAATAATAGGCTTTTTGAGAATGACAAATAAGCAGTAAATAAGTTTGTATTCCAATGTAATGTTTATGATATCCTCTGTCCTTACAAATGACGAGACCTCCTTTTTTTATAGTTGATTCTAAGTAAAGGAGTAATACCTTAGTCTTAATGAGACAATTATGAGCAATAAATGACATTAAATAAGACGTTATACAATCATTCCTATTTAATACCAATTCTCTAACGTATTGGGTATTTAATATTGAATTTGGATTCCTTTTCGTCATCATATCCATGTCTTCAATGCCTTCTGATCTCTTGGCTTTAAATGACCTAAATAGGTACGAATCTTGTATTATTCAAATTGCCTCTCGTGTCTATTTAGCTTTTCTTTCCCCGTATCTGTTGTCACTCGTGCCTCTTAACTGATCATCATGTTTAGACAATTTCTCGTGTTATGCCACGTCACCTTCAATATAAATTCAATTTTTTTCCAATACACTTTGACCAATGAATTTTCCATATAATGTTGTGTTTTTTATATTCCGCACTTTACTAGATATTTTTTTCAAGTTTTGGATATGTCAAAGAACCTGATTCTTCAATTTGCGAAAAGACGCAATTCATCTTCAGAGGAGGAAAAAAAAACAAATTGAGAAGACAGTCCGTCATTTGGAGTATAATGCGCTATGAAAACAGATAAGAAAGTGGTGCATTGATAGTCAATGGTCAAAAATGTTGATTTTGGTTGGCCTTTTTGTCGAAGGAAATGATTGATTTAAAGAGGGTCTGCAACAAAATGCCTTTTCCCTAATTGACGAGAAGAAGGTCCCTTTTGTTTTAGCTTCTTACTTTCAACAATGTTACTACCTTTTTCAACTGATGCTAATGATAGCCATTTGAAAATCTAGTAAAGAAGACTATTTGCTTTTCAACTTAGTCAAAGTTAGTCCGTCCGTTTCAATTTAGATGAATTTGTTTGATTCGATACGTATTTAAAAAAAATAATACTTTTAACACTTATAGTCTTAAAAATTTAAGGGGTAAAAACTTTGTGGGGCCATAACATTTGTGTGGTTATAAAAGTTTCTCATTAAGGATAAAATGAAAAGTTTAAAGTTGAACTATTTCCAAATTTAGAAATGTGTCATTTATTTTGGAACAGACTAAAAAAGAAAGTAACTCATCTAATTTGAAACCTAGAGAGTATTTCTTTTTAGAGAACATACCACTGATATTATTCCTTTTGTTCCAATTTATGTGAACCTATTTGACCGGATAAGTAAAGAAACAAGTGAATTTTTTTTATAATTTGTGGTCCTAAATAAGTCATGGCATTTGTGTGGCTACAATTCTTTTGAAATTTATGATATTAAATTTTTGAGAGTATTTGTATTGCTAAAATAATTTCTCAGTAAAGGTAAAATTGAAAGTTTTAAGTTAAATTACTTTCAAATTTAAAAATAAATTATCCTTTTTGTAACAGATAAAAATAAAATTAGATTCACATCACTGGAACCGACGTGATACTTTTAACAGACATTGCATGTGATAGATTTGTAGTGGGCTTCAGTTTGAGTGCTTTGGGCCTGGGCGTGGGGAGGGGGTATGTCTTTTAAACTCACGCATCTAATCCCATCCCAATTTGAAACTTTGAGAAGGACCCACAAAAAAAAGGAAGCTCAAAACATTTATGTTCATGAAATATTTATTTGTAAAAATAGCACGGTATAACCAGTTTTCGGACTGGTCATTCAAAAATAGCCAGCGTTTACCAAGTCAATGAAAAATAGCCACTATTTTGCTGCAACAGAGATCGGTCCAGTATAATATACTGGAGTTCGGTGCACCTGTGTATGAACTCTAGCATATTATGTTGGACCGGTATACTTTGCTGGCTCCAGTATAATATACTGGAGACTGGAGCACCGGTGCTCCAAACTCCAGTATATTATGCTGGACCGATATACTTGCTGGAACTCCAGTATATTATGCTGGAGTTCTAGTGTACTTATGATGGAACTCCATCATATTATGCTGGAGTTCCAGTATACTTATCCTGGAACTCCAGTATAATATGCTGGAGTTCAAGTATACTTATGCTGGAACTCCAGCATAATATACTAGCGTATTTTCTGGATTTTGAACAGTATTTTCGCTCAGATTTATCTTTGCATGAAAAGTGGCTAAATTTCGATTACTTTTAAAATTGGACTTTTTTTGAACGACCCATTTTAAATCTGGCTATTTTGAATTTCTCCCCATATATTTATATAAATAGATTCATATAAATTGAGACTGATCGAGAATTTATTTTCACTTAGTCACGTCGTACAGAAGATTAAAATGGATTTCGGTGGCCAAGAATTTATTTCGGCCGAACTCATAACTTTGCATGTTTCTGATGACAGCTTATAGTCGACTACCTTTACATAATAACAGAATCTTCCATTAAGTGAGAGAATTTAAGAGAGACCGGAAAATAATTTAGACATATATCTTTACTAAGTTTATCGATATCTTTCTTATTGATTGTGCAAAATTTTTTAAAGATGAAGATTATACACGAAAGAAGTATAAAATAGTAATTAAAAAAAGGCAATTCGGTGTGCTAAACTTCTGCTCTGTGCAGGCTTCGGGGAAGGGCCGAACCACAAGGGTCTATTATAGGTAGTCTTACCCTGCATTTCTGCAAGAGATTATTTTCACTGCTCAAACCCGTGACCTCCTAGTCGCATGACAACAACTTTACCAGTAACGACAAAGCTCCCCTTCAAGTATAAAATAGTACCAATATTAAAAAATTGACATCCTTCTAGATTTGCTGGTAATTTTGATCTTCGGAGAAAGGTGACCATACCATGTTGTTTACTTTATGATCAGAGTATAGATTGTAATATCACCCTTGAAGAGTTGCCCGCTGTATGCGGTAAAATTGGTTAGTGACGGTAAAATTGGTTAGTGACAATTGGACGAATGAAGAAGTGACACGTGAAGCTGAAGACATGTAGGATGTAAATCAGCGAATAATCGATACCGGTTGCAAAGATGTGACCATTGCTGAATGAATTCCAAACACTGAGTTGTCGATGACAAAGATCCAAAATATTGACATCGGATAACTGTCAATGAACAGTCGTTACAGAGAATATCTGTATTTATAGATAATAGTTATGCAGCCATCAGTGACGATTTTATTCTCATTCAAGAGTAGCTTAATTTAGGGACCTTGTCTCCCTAAATAAATTTATAAATAGGGGAAGTAGCATCATTTGTAGAGAAAAAATATTCTGTACACAAAAACTACTTTCTGCTCTCAAATTATAAAATTATTTACTTCCCTTTGTTCTTAATAGTGTTCATACTACTACTTCCGGTGAAACTTATCATTACCAGCATGCTTGTATTTCTTTACATTCTTGATTTTATTTTTGTTTATTTTATATTGTTGGATCAAATTAATTCACTTATTTATAAACTACGTTATAAATTCAATTGTACTGTTCTACGGGTAAATAGTTTGGCGCCCATCGTGGGGCATAGACAATTGTATAATTGCTTTGATACATTCATCTGTTACTAACAATTTTTGATTCCTTTCTTAGCAAAAGAAAAATCAGATATGGCAACTAAGAGAAAAATCAAATTATGATGGGACTTCGGATCCACATGAACACATCACGACTTAGACTATAGCAGTAAAGGGAAATGACCTAGCCCGACATGAGATCGGAGCTATTTTGTTGAAGAAGTTTGTCGAAACCCTAACTTGGTATTCTCTCTTACCTAAGCATTGTATTAATTCTTTTGAAATGCTTGCACATTCGTTTATGTATACGAGCAAAATCGGGGAGTTCAACTTTGGGGCTACTACGACACTCCACGCCTAACCTCGAGAAGCACGAAACAGAATGTGAAGTGTGACCCCGAGGTGCGTCCCTCGAGGGAGCACATCGAAGGTTCACTATGGTCAATCTCGGAGTAGTACAAATCGATGATCGTCATGGAAAGGCGGGAAAGCTCCCAAGTACATGTGGTTAGAGATGACCAGGTCTGCAAGAATAGTACAAATCCATACTAGGTCATTATACAGCTGTATCAATAGCATCTCCTCGCCATTATTAGACATGTACTATGTTGGAATTCCCCTCTCCTTTATATAAAGGGGACCTCTGTCACTTTGTAACACAGACGAATATTGAATACAATAGAACATTCTCAGCTTTTCTTGCCTAAACGTGCTCAATGATTACTCTATAGCTTTATTGTTCCTCATTCATTGTGCTCATTTATTATTCATTTACTGTTCATTATCAACCGTTAAAAGCTGCCCTCGAGGTCCTCTATCGCTGAGCTCGAGGCCCTCAACCTTGTGACCATACGGGTTTGCTTATCATTTCTTGCTCATTTACACTTAGCATTATTCACCTAACAACTAGTATTAAGATAAGTCACGTTTTTTTAGAACTACAAATTAAATATAATTGTTATTACCATTTTTCAAGGTAAACAGTTTAGCGCCCACCGTGAGGCTAAAAATAATAGTGATTGTTTTGGTGCTAGTTTTCTGATAACACACGTTATTATTCACACTTTTTCTTGTCAAAGATATTTTGATTTCAGGCCAAAATATGTCTAGCACACAAAATACACCTCCTCATGACAGTGAAAGACTTGGAGAAAATAGCGGCATAGGGCTTGGTGTGCCACCTGTAAACCCTGAGGGAATGCCAAACGTGGAGCCAGTTGATATCAGCTCCCACAACGTTCTAAATACGGAAGAAGGCGTAGACCCTATAAGGAACGGACGCAGGGAAGCCAAGGCTGGAGGCCAAGAAGCACGAGGAATGGAAGAAGGAGAAGTCAACCTCAAAGTGATATTCGAGATGCTGCAAGCTCAGCAAGTCACCATTGCTCAACTTCAAGTCAGAACAGAACCCCTAACACTGCCGAACTAGTAAACATACAGCATGAACCAGTGCTAGAAAGACCCGATGAAAGCGGCTCGGCGACTGACCCCTTAATCATGAAAATACTCGAGGAATTGACTAAAAAAATTGAGTTAGGAGAAAAGAAGATAGAGGATAACGATAAAAAGGTGGAGACTTATAACTCGAGGGTCGATTAGATCCCGAGCGCCCCCCGATTCTGAAGGGTGTAGATTCAAAGAAGTTCGTGCAAAGACCATTCCCATCAAGTGCGGCTCCGAAGCCCATCCCGAAGAAATTCAGAATGCCCGGTGTCCTGAAGTATAACGGGACCACGGATCCTAATAAGCACATTACCGCTTATACTTGTAGTGTAAAAGGGAATGACTTAAAGGATGACGAGATTGAATCCGTCTTGCTGAAGAAATTTGGAGAAACACTATCGAAGGGGGCCATGATGTGGCATCACAACCTGCCCCCAAAATCGATAGATTCGTTTGCCATGTTAGCAGATTCTTTTGTGAAAGCACATGTCGGTGCCATCAAGGTTGCTACAAGGAAGTTCGACGTCTTCAAGATCAAACCAAGGGAGAATGAGATGCTGAGGGAATTCGTATCTCGTTTCCATATGGAGCGAATGGAATTGCCACCGGTTTCCGATGACTAGGCAGTGTAGGCCTTCACTCAGGGCTTGAACGAGCGAAGCTCAGTAGCTTCAAAGCAGCTAAAACAGAACTTGGTTGAGTATCCCGCTGTGACTTAGGCAGATGTGCACAACAGATACCAATTGAAGATTAGGGTCGAGGATAACCAATTGGGAGACCCCTTGGGCTTAGTATATCCTACCAGGCTCTTAACAAAGGAATAAAGATTTACAGAAGGGGAGTCGAGACCAAACAAGGAAAGATACCAGTCGTGTGTAGAAGATCGAAGAAATACCCTGAGGTTAATATACCTCGAGGCGATCAGAAGATAGATCGAGGTCAAAGCTCCTGGGGACTCATGAGTAAAGCCGGGTTCGATAGGCATACTGGGAATCGTATCTGAGTACAACTTCAACATCAATGTCTCGGACATCGTATTAGCCATACGTAAAATCAAAGATACTAGGTGGCCAAAACCCATACTGTCAGATCATTCACAAAGGAACCCTAACTTGGTATGCAAATATCATGGCACTCACGGTCATAGGACTGAGGATTGCAGACAGCTTCGAGAAGAGGTAGCCCGACTGATCAGCGAAGGGCACCTTCGAGAGTTCCTCAACGACCGAGCCAAAAACCAATTTCGAGAAAGAGAGGCGAACAAGAAGAATGAACCAGAAGAACCACAACACGTCATCCACATGATCATTGGGGGGATCGATGCCCTACAGGGACCCGTTGTCAAGCGAACGAAGATATCCATCACTAGGGAAAAGCGAACTCGGGGTTACATACCAGAGAATGCTCTCACATTTAGAGAAGAGGACACTGAGACCTTGTCTCATCCTCATAATGACGCACTGGTAATTTCTTTTGTTTTGAATAAATTTCAAATTAAACGTGTGCTTGTGGATCCAGGTAGCTCGACCAACATAATCAGGTCGAGGGTGGTGGAGCAGCTCAGACTGCTCGACCAGATCGTACCCACCTCTCGAGTCCTCAATGGATTCAATATGGCGAGCAAGACAACAAAAGGGGAGATCATCATCCCAGTCAACGTGGCCGGTACAACCCAAGATACCATGTTTCATGACATCAAAGGTGACATGAGATACAATGCCTTACTTGGAAGGCCGTGGATACACAATATGGGGGCAGTGTCGTCAACCCTTAATCAAATGATGAAGTTTCCAATCAAGGATGGAGTAAAAACAGTGTATGGGGAGCAGCATGCAACAAGAGAGATGTTCGCGGTGCACGATGTGGCACCGGCATCGATGCCCTCTACATCAAAGTAGCCAAAAGGACAAGCAAACAGCCTAGTAGAAACCATAACCTACTTTCTCGGCTGCACTCGAATGAGTAAATAAAGGATCGTGCCACGTCCTCGAAGCAAGAAATTGAAACTATCGAGGCTCAAAGGCTATCATTGCTAAGGTACAACCCTCTCCCTTTTTCATTTATGTTTTATACTAACTTATTGCAGGTGTTTGATTGAGAGGAATCAAAACAACGTCCATCTCAAAGACGTTGGATTTTAAAGCATACGTTGCTTTTTTCCCTTAGATCGGGTTTTATCCCAAACGGGTTTTACCGGCGAGGGTTTTAACGAGGCAATCCATATTCTACCTAGGGAAAACTCATCAAGTATTCAAGGCTTCTCTTCGATCAACCTCAAATATTGGGGGGGGGGGGGATCACCCCAGGAGGTCACCTCTTTAAAAAATCGAACTACGTCTTGGAGAACCTCGATAGGAGAATGTTGTATTGGGCCAAACGGTCTAATGAACCATGTCCATGTAGAATAATCGAGCCTCTAAAAGCAAAAAACATGTATGCATATATCATGTAATTGAGGAAGCCTCTTTGCTTACCAAAACACTTTATGACTCGAAGAATTTCACTACTTTCTCATAAGGCAGCTCGAGGGCCAAAAACTCTTGAACACTTGGGGACTATCATCGACAATCAACTCATCAAAAGGGGATGGTCTCACCTCAGAAAACTCACTGATTCCTGCAACAAAGAAATTAGTGTACAAAAGGGAAAGTACTCCTCAAGGGAAGGACTACATAACACATACCATGTTGATTAGCCTCCCATTTTCCCTTCAACAAATCTCGCCAATTGTGCTCATTATAAGTCGACTATTCGTTAACTTTGATAGCTAATTAGCTCTCACGATGCAATTATGACTTTTTGGGAAATGTATCGACAGGGACATTTTGGTCACTTCACGGTCATGTCACATGAGTAATGTCAGCACACCATATTCGAGGCATCGAGGAGTCAAATCGAGTCCTTACCAACCCGACCGAGGGAAGGTATGCGATCGAAACCAGAACAACCCGATCTAGAGGGTCTCTGTTACTCCGAAATCGAGCTCGAAGAAGTTAAATCCAGGTTCGAAGCTTGACTTCGGCATGAACACTAAAAGGCCAAACTTTGAAGATATTAAACAAGAAAATCCTTTGCATTCCAAAAATATATTCACAAAGTTGAATTTACAAAACTCCCACACGAAGTCCATGTGCAAAAGAAGAACAAGTAAAAATAACAAAGGTGGCTCAATCCTCATCTTCGCTACTCCCCGAGCCACTCACGGATCCCTCTTCCGAAGTAGTCGGAGCTACTGAGTCTTCTTCCAAGGCCTTCGTTTCTTCTATCTCATCACAGAGATCAAAACCCTTGGCATGCACTTCCTCAAAGGCCTTTCTCTGAGCTTCTAACTGAGCATATGCAAGGGCGTGATCCAGTTTGAGCTCTGTCTCTTCAGATATCTCCCTGGGTCGAGAATCTGTTGCAATAGCATCATCCTGATACGAGGATAAGAGTGCATCAGCTTCAGACTTCGCCATGGATAAAGCGGCAGCCGACTCAACATGAAGAGCCTTGAATTTGTGAGCCTCCTCTTTAGCGCCTTGAAGAAGACCCCAGGTCGAGGCCAGCTCCCATCGGAGAGTATCCCTTTCCAAGGCCATGCTATCCTTGCACTGCTTCAGCTCAAGGATCTCGACATCTTTGGCTACAATCTCTTCCAAAAGCTTCTCCGCTAAGGCATCCTTTCACTCAATCTACAAATGCCAAGTCAAGATAATAAACACCAAGTTATGAAAACAAAAAGCAAGCTCATGAATACTAAACTACCTTCTCGGTGAAGTTAGCCCGCTCTTGGAGCACTTTATCCGAGCTTGCTCGAAGGCTGTTCAGTTCCTCATCCCTTCGAACGTATAGAGTGTTTAGATCTTTTGACTCTATAGCAAGCTTCTCGAACTCCTCCTCACTATGAGTTAGTTCAGATCTTAAATTGGAGAAGGCCTGGTCGTACAACATCGTGACCTATAGCACGAAGGAAAGAAGTTAGAAAAACAAAGATCAAAACTCAAGGCACAAAGTTTATGTCAACATCACCTATTTTTGGAGTTTTGCAGCCTCCTCAAGAACGACTGGGGCATCGAGATCATTTTCCTCTTCAACGCCGGCAAAGAAATCTCCAAATGCGTCATCCTCTCCCTCGGATGCCCCCACATTGGGAGTCTCCCTGTTCTAGGCATCTCGTATTTGCCCTGGGGAAAATGATGGGCTTGGCTGAAGATCACCTAAGGCATCAACCTCTATCGGGGTTTCCTCTTGCCCTCGAGAGTCCTCAGAGTTGGATCCTCCGAATGTGCCGACCAAGTGCTCATCAGTACTAGTTGCATCTTGTTCGATGGTCGAATCATGGATTGCATCCAAACCCTCCACCAGGGTCCCCTCAATACGAAGTGGGACCACATCGACCACCTCTGACTCGACAGTCTTCTGCCCAGTAACCTTTGAAGCATCAACTTTTCGTCTTGCTCTATGTACCAGTGGGCAACCGTCATCGTCTTCGTCTTTAGCAGGAAGACTCTCAGCAGCTACCGAAGTTAGGACCTTTGCATTGGCCCTAGGCTTTTGAAGCTTGGCTCTATTTGGTTTCAGGGACTCCGCCAGCGTCTCCTTCTTTCTCTTTCTATCTTTGGCGGGCTTTTGGGTCTCCTCTTCGCCAGGAAGAGGCAGCCTCATTGAAACAACTTCCCCAAGGCCTGCAGAGGCGTAAATTGTCAAATATAATGCGAAGAAATCTATTCATAAAGGATTTAGAAGTGACGATGATGAGGGCATACCATGATTTTTGGCCTCCTATCGAGTTTTGGCCAAATCATGCCAAACGTGCTTGTCGTATGAGGAGGTGGAGTCTAAGAGTCTAACCCAGCCCGGGAGGTCCTTGACCGCGTCGGGGAACCACATGGTAGCTATCCAACCGGAGGAGAATCAATTCGAAAAAGAAAGGAATTAGTTCGAAAGAGGAAAAAAGGACATTCAGATGATAAAACATGTTCGGTGTAACAACACTTACGTCTCATATTCCATTCCTCATGGAATGGCATATTCTCAGCAGGGATGAGGTCCGAAATCTTTGCTCGAATGAAACGGCTCATCCACCTGGTCTTTATCTTCGTCGATGCTGGGAAAAAATGCTTTGGTAGATCGGCACCGTAACTTGACTAGGCCTTCTCGATAGAGGCGAGGGATATACAGTCTAATTAGATGGTCGAGGGTGAAATCCATCCCCTTGACAATGTTCGAGAAATATCTAATCAAATAGACGATTCTCCAAAAAGAGGGAAAAATCTGACCAAGCGTCACTTGATATTGTTGACAATAATCGAGGATCACTGGGTCTATTGATATGCTCAAATTACACTTTAATTAAGTAGTGTAAGGCGGTCGGTGTCAAATATAATAACCCAACAAGGTTGGGGCCGAATACCACAGGGAATATGGTGTGAAAAGCTTACTTAAGTAGTGTGGAACTTGACTTAAGTCGTAATTCTATTCTGTTAACGTAACAAGAGAATGATATGATTTTGAATTTAAGAGATAACTAATCGTAATGTTGAGAATGTAAATGATTTGATTAAGAAAACCAAGGTTGCGTCCCCATCAATGGAATGTAATGCTATCGGTGTTAATATGATATATTTCTAACGGAAGGTCCTTTGATATGCAAATGATTTCTAAATGACTACCCAATATTTTCCTATAGTTGAGTAGTATTTTCCCTTTATAATTTTTCCAAATATAAAAGAGTTGCAATTTAAGAACAACCAATTTATGCCAAGTAGAACCCACTTATTCCTAAGCGATTCTATTAAACAAGATTTAAAGTCTTGAGTTCTTGATATTCAATTCTACCAAACCCTAACTCAATTTTCCAAGTAAAGAAAGAGTTAAATGGAATAGATTAATGTTTGCAACCACCAACTATGAATAAAGAACAAGAATTGAATAAATATCAACCAACCATTATATATATATATTCAATATTAAACACCCATTAACATTACACTCATCTAGGGTCCACAACTTTAGTATTTAAAACTAGCTACTCATACTAAAATACAAGAACAAAGTATTTAATAAAGCCATAAAGCTTACAAAACTGCAAGATTCCTTCTTCACAAACCTCCAAATAAATAAAGTGATCAATGCTCTCTAAGTAGGACCTTATTTCAGACTTTAATGACCCACAAAACCTTAGTTATTCTCTTTATAGTGGACCAAAAGTCGTAGTCAAAATCGGACACAAATACCCCTTCAGATGACTTATGTGATTGCATACTGATCGCAGACCAGTTATGCGGACCGCATATTAAATATTCCATCGTAGACTTGTTGAGTTCCAGATTTAGCTTCCATCGCATAACAGTTATGCGGTTTGCATGTATGTTATGCGACCGCATATCCCACCACATATCATGCTGAGGTCTGTTTTCTATTGGAGTTATGTGACCATTATGCGGCTCACATAGGTATTATGCGACCGCATAATGGACGACATATTTGCTTCTTCATTTTCCCAAAAGACTGTCTCTATTTCCGATCATCAGGTCAGTTATGTGGTCCGCATGTGATTTATGTGACTGCATACTTGCAGCATATCCGTCTTTTTGTGACTTTTTTGACTTATTTTCCATATTTTCGGGTATTCAAGCTCATGCACTACAAAACAACCAAACTTGATCAGAATTAACCAAAAATGTAGTACTTTAGTTAAAATCTAAGTAATTGGTATCAATTGTGCTGAAATTCTATGGCACATCAACACTCCTAACTTAAACTCTTGCTTGTCTTCAAGCAACTAAAACAAATCTATCTTACTTTATACTACTTTTATTTATCACATTCCATAAAACAGTAGTGACTATAGATGGTTTTGACTGATAGCTAACAATCATGTAACCCCATTTATTTACCCTTCCTGAAAAACAACTTATCATTCAAGCATTCGACTAATCAATTCGTGACCTTAGAGCCTTGACCAAAATGACAAAATGCTATTCATAGTGAAGTGCACTTGTGTTCTACTTCAAGAACCTATCTTCTGCTAAGTATTACAATTCATGCGCACTCACAACAAAGAAAATCCCCACTCACACATATATACAAGGGATGCAATCAAAACACTCTAACACTCGGAACGAAAGCTACATGCTACAAGTATCAGTCCATATGCTTGCCCTTATTTTAGCTTTGCCGCTATCTCAGGAATGATTAACCGTAGATCACTAAGGACTTTTCACGGGTTATAATGTAGGCTTTGGGACGGGTTGGATGAATATTTTGGAATGTAGTGGTTATATCCTCCTTGAACTCTACATACATTATGCTCTTTTACTACACAACCCTTATTTACCTCGGGTTACTGACCTAGAACCACCTCAAAGTATTTCTTCAAGTTCTACAAGACTCCACTCTTTTTCTCTTTTTCTTCCATATCTTTTCTTGGAGCTTGCATTTCGTTATATACACAACTTTGAGGTTATTGTTTTTTTTATTATACACACAGTAGCAAACCTTGCCCATTTCCACTTTATAACGCACCCCGAACTTAGGCTTTAAGCCTCAATCTCACACATTCAAGGAGGGATGCGTTCAAAAGAATGAATTACTTCACAGAAGGGGTAAAGGTTTGTAATGTGGTAGCCAATGAAAGGTTAAAGGCTCAAAGGGGGTAACTAGGGTAATTAACGTACCAGAGAGGTCAATTTAGGCAAAACTGGCTAGTAATCACAAGGAGAGCCTAAGATCATTTCAACATCCAATCATTAATATGATAGTCGCACTAACAAACCAATCGGGCAAGTTCTATACATCACAAGTTAGACATGTGCATTATTCATACAAATCGTCACTCACTCACAACACATGAATTGTTCAACTCAACATAGTTTCAGCCCTCAAGAGACACAAGGCAACTCAACACTTTCATCTCAAAATGTGTAAGATTCTGAATAAGCATAGAGTCAAAGAGCGAGCCTCAAATTCACCAGAATGACAAACTAACACATTGTTTTTTTTTTCAAAAGAAGGAAGGATATCATATATTTACAACACTTGGCACATGCTTGGAGCTACACAGTCCACACCAAATAAGCCAAAACATTTCATGCTACTGCCGTGGTTCCACTATTACACCTTTGGAAAAGAACCCAGCAAAGAAAAACCAAAGGGAATTCATTGCTAAACTACAAGAGTTTATTATACAAACATGGGATACAACAAGCTAAACTACAAGAGTTTTATATATAAACATGGGGTACAATCAAATATTTCCACAAAACATGGGGATAAGATTATGATCATAACTACCCCACCCCCAACCAAAGATCATGCATTTTCCCCAATGCATATATAAAGCAAAAAGAAAGATCAGGGACTCCTTGGGGCACACTAGGTGCTCGGGGGAGCTTAAGGATCTGGGACATCTACGGGAGCGGCTGCTGGTAGTGAAGCTGCAGCCGGTGAGACCTAGGACTGAGTAGTATCCGTCGTGGATAGAACAATAGGCTCCAACTACTAGGAGGGTAGAGCAGGAAGTTTCACCTGCTGTGAGGCTGGAGCTGGGGCCTGAGAGCTGCTAGCCTCGCTCGGTGATGGCTAAGTGGTCGATGGATGTGACTTATTGACCAGATCTGCTAGCGAATGTGCAATTGTTGTCTACACAGCTGCTTTTTCTTCATCCTATGCCCTTGTAGAGACAATAACATGTTTACCTTTTCCTGGATGTCCCTCAGTATCCTCACCTAGTGCCTCTTCATCTGTCTCCTCATCTCCTATCTCCCCCTTATCGAACTCTTCAGTATCTCCAGATTCCTCATCTGAAGGAACATCAATGTGAGCAGGAGGAGACTGAGCCTTGGAGGCCTCAACATGTTGTGCTTCTGGGGCTGTCATCAATGTTGTGAAGTCAATATCTATGCCTAGGATAGAAGTATTAGCACCCTGCTCTCCATCCTTCGGGCGAAAGGCAGTCAAATCAACTTCTAAATTCTGCATCTTCTGTAGCTCAGCTTTCAAGTCAGTCATATCTGTCCCGAGCTGAGGCATACCTCCAACTTCACCTCGCTCAACCTTCTCAAGATGTGCTTCAACGCTCTTGAGGCGATCCTCATAAGTCTGATATTGCTGCTAAAAAACAGTCATAGAAGAGTGGATAGGGGTCAAAGCCTGTCGGATGAGGTTGGGATTTCCTTGATAAGACGGTCCACCTTAGCATTGGCATGCTGAGCAAGTAGACCCAGCTTGGACAGAGCTGGCAATGGAACTTGGGACTGTGCAGTAGAGGGATGTGGAGTAACTACAGAGGTAGCTGGGGCTTGTGAGGTGTCCGGCAGTGCTGGACTCTCTAATACTGCTATATCTGCAAGATGAGGAATGAGAGTCTCAACCTGAGCTGCAGTTTCCTTTGCTAATGAGTCACTGATTCTCATGATGTCAATGTCTTTGGTAGCATTCTCCATTTTGTCATGCCTAGGCAGAGACTTGCAGCTTGGCAAAGAGCAGTGATCAGGCAGGGTAAAGGAAGGGTTGTCTATTTCTGATTGGCTCTGATTCCTATCTTTTGGAAAATTATCTCCCCCACATCAATCTTGATCCCTATCATGATGCACGCAATGAGAAGTTCTTTCTCAATGTTTATGTCGGTTTCATTTCTGGACGGCATTAGACGGGATGTAACAAAGCTAAGCCAGTAGCGACCCTCCATTGTGAGATCTTCCTTGAAAATTTTGTGTTGCGGGTCAATCTTGGTCGGTGTCCCCTTTGCTATTACCGAGGCATCTCAGGCATGCTCATTGTGCTTATTGGCTACCTTGGTATCATATTCAGCTGTTCCTAGCTGTCAATCCTTGAGGTACTGTTCATTGATCGTCTCAGGACCATAACAAACTTCAACCCCTCGCACTCGAACATACTTGGAAAAGATCCTGTTGCGCTTCTGTGAAGCACTCCTCGAGGCACCATATGAAGCATAAAATTCCCTCACAATTGTCTCATTGTATTCATCTGAGACTTCAGTGAAGAACTCCCACTTCCTCTGTTTGATGTTTTCAAGGATGTGAGAGTAATGCTCCGGTAGCTCATTCAAGCTCAATTGCTTTTCCTGTAGAATGTTCCTCTTTGAAAGCGCTGCTTTGTACATATCTATGGAGCCCTTGACCCCAAACTAGAGGTTAAGGTCCTCCCCCAGCTTCCTCTATGCCTCTGCTTGTAAATAAACAGTAGGTCTGAGGTCACTCTGTGACTCCTCCTCTTTAGACTGGGAGGAGTGCTCAATAGTAATGCGGAGTGCCTGAGATCGCTACCTTTTTGCTTGTTGTGCTTGTTGGCTAGGATTGGTAGCCCGTTTTTGTCGACCACCGGGCGATGATCGTGTTGGATTAGACCTCTTTGGTGCCATATCTGTTGATGAAACATTGTAGGAGTGAGTGAAAGAGCTTAGGGAAAGACATCAGATATAAAAGAAAAAAGAACAAAACAAAATAATTTTTTTACTATGCGATGGGTTATGTGGTCGCATATCAAGTATGAGAATCGAAGAAATATCACATATGTGCATGAGCAAAAAGGCATTAGAAGTTATGCGATCACAAAACCACCGCATAAGTGGTTATACGATCCTATAACGACCGCATAATGGGGGCTAGAAAGCCTGAGGGACTGCCTCAGTATGCGGCACATTTGCGGACCACATAATAGGTATGCGATCGCAAAGGCAATCGTATAACCTATTCTATCTAGGGAAAAATTGGTACCAAATGCGATGATTATGCGGGCCGCGAAGCAATTATGCGGCCCGCAGAAGTCATCTTCTTCGGGAAAATTTATACTCTCCCCCAATTCTTTTCCATTCATTTAAAAACCTAAATCCACTGCGATTTAGTCACAAGATAAAGAGAGAGGGGGGTACTCAGAATTTCCCCTCTTTGGTTCTTGGCCCAAAAACACACAAACACTCCCTCCATTCACTCCTCACCAACTAAAATCAAAAGCACATAATCCACTTTTATGCCAGTCAACAATTTAAACCAATTTGACCCTCTTCAAGCACATACTTTCAGATATTCATGGCATTTGAAGTAGGTTGTATTCACAAAGGGGTAGAATCAAGAAAGAAAAATAAGAGTGAAGAAAAGAGGAGAGAAATCGAAAATCATACCTGAAACTCGAGGATTCTACAATGGAAATGAGAAAAGTGGTGAGTGTGTTTGGATTCTTTCCCTGGTTCGTCTTAGCAGCCTTTTTCTTCTTTTTCATTTTTTTCTTTATTTTTTTTCTTCTTTTTGTTTCATTCAAATGTGGGTGTGTGCAAAGAGTGCAGAGAGTTGGGGATGTTTATACCTAGCAATTATGCGGTGTAGAAGTTCATCGCATAACACATTATGCGATTGCATAGGTGTTATGCGGTGGGCTGATGACTGGGACATGTATATGCAACCTGCGATGCAAGATGCGATCGCAAAGTGCACATGCGGGCCGCATAAATGAAAAGTGACCGCATAGTTGACAATGAAATTAGCCAAATACTCTGCTTGGATCTGCGATGACTATGCGGTTCGCGTAGTCATTATGCGATTGCATAATTATCGCTCAATTTGGACCTCTTTTTCCTTCAGTTTCTTCAGCACTAAGACCATGTTCATGATATTTTACCTGCACTCTAGCACACATGTCAACTTGCTCAATCTAATATACATAAATAATAGTAAAAAAAACTACAAAAGAGTGTTACCACACATGGGTTGACTCCCAAGAAGCGCTTGATTTAACGTCGCGACACGATGTAGTTGATTTCTTTTAGATTATTCCTTGGTGGGAGTTTTTGTTGGACTATCCCTTAGAGCAAATTGCTCTATTAAATGCCTTTCTCCTACAGTATCAAGGTAATGCTTGACTCGTTGTCCATTCACCTTGAAAGTTCGAGTCCCATCCTCCGACTCCAGTTCAATAACACTATAAGGAGACACACTCACAACTTTGAATGGGCCAGACCATTTGGATTTGAGTTTACCCGGAAATAACTTAAGTCTTGAATTGAAGAGTAAGACCAAGTCACCAGAATTGAACTCCCGCTTCATGATCTTCTTTTCATGGACAAACTTTATCCTCTCTTTGTACATGGCCGCACTCTCACAGGCATGGAGACGGAATTCTTCCATCTCATTGAGTTGTGTCATCCTCAAGTTAGCAGCTTCAGCCCAGTCAAGATTCAGCTTCTTTAAAGCCCACATGGCTTTGTGTTCAAGTTCCACTGGTAGGTGACAAGCCTTGCCAAAAACCAACCTGTACGGCGAAGTGCCAATGGGGGTCTTGAATGTTGTGCGATAGGCCCACAATGCATCATCTAGCTTCCTTGACCAGTCGGTCCTGTTTGCATTAATAGTTTTCACTTGAATATTCTTGATTTCTCTATTCGAAACTTCAACCTGACCACTTGACTGAGGATGATAGGGTGTGGCCACCTTGTGCTTTACACCATATTTTTCAAGCAGCCCGACAAAAGTTTTGTTACAGAAATAGACTCGCCATCACTCAGGATGGCCCTTGGAGTACCAAACCATGTGAATATGTTCTTCTTCAAAAATGCGGTCACACTCTTTGATTCATTATTCGGTAAGGGGATTGCCTCAACCTATTTAGAGACATAGTCCATAGCCACCAAGATGTAAGTCATGCCATATGAGCTCATGAAAGGGCCCATAGAGTCTATTACCCACACATCAAAGATCTCAACCTCTAGTACAAAGTTCATTGGCCTCTCATGTCTTTTAGATATTGATCATTGTCTTTGACATTGGTCACATGCCTTGACCATTTGGTTTGCATCTTGGTAGATTGTTGGCCAATAGTAGCCACATTCAAGCACTTTTGTCGCAGTCCGATTTCCTCTTTGATGACCCCCAACCGGTGAGTCATGGCATGCCTTGAGAATTGGCATTACCTCATCTTCCATAACACACCATCGGATGATGTTGTCGGCACAATTACGGAACAAGAAGGGTTCTTCCAAATAGTAATGCTTATATTCCTGCAAAACCATTTTCTTTTGATAAGTTTCCAAACCTTCGGGAATAAGGTCACTAACCAAGAAGTTAGCGATGTCAGCATACCAAGGAGCAAATGTGTTGGACAATGCCAATATGTGTTCATCTGGGAAAACATCATTGATTTCTAGATCTTCCTTTTGTCTCACTGCCTCTTCAAGCCTAGATAGGTGATCTGCCACTTGATATTTTGTCCCTATTCGATCTTTGACTTCGAAGTCAAACTCTTGCAACAATAGGACCCACCAAATCAACCTAGGTTTTGCATCCTTCTTTGCCATAAGATAGCAAAGAGAAGCATGGTCGGTGTATACTATCACCTTGGATCCCAACAAATAAGCCCAAAATTTCTCAAAACCATAGACAATGGCAAGAAGTTCTTGCTCAGTCACAGTATAATTTATTTGAGCACCATTGAGTGTCTTGCTTGCATAATAGATAGGGTGAAGAATCTTGTTATGACGTTGACCAAGCACTGCCCCAATAGCTACACCACTGGCATCACATATGAGTTCGAATGGAAGAGACCAATCGGGTGTGACAATAATAGGTGCCGTGGTGAGCTTTTCTTTCAATTCCTCAAAAGCTTTGAGGCACTTCTCGTCAAATACAAATTTTGCATCTTTCTCAAGGAGTTTGCACATGGGATTTGCAATTTTGGAGAAGTCCTTGATGAATCACCTATAGAAGCCGACATGCCCCAAAAATCTCTAGACACCTTTAACTGAAGTAGGTGGAGGAAGCTTGGAAATGATCTCGATCTTCGCTAGGTCAACCTCTATACCTTGTTTGGAAATTTTGTGGCCCAAAACAATGCCCTCGTCCACCATGAAGTGGCATTTCTCCCAATTTAGCACAAGGTTCGTTTCTTCACATCTCTTAAGCACTTGTCTAAGATTGTCAAGACAATGCTCAAAAAGAATCACCTACGACAAAGAAATCATCCATGAATACCTCTAAGAAATCCTCCACCATGTCAGAGAATATTGACATCATGTACCTTTGGAAAGTAGACGGGGCATTGCATAGCCTAAATGGCATCCGGCTAAATGCAAACGTCCTATATGGATAAGTGAATGCTGTCATTTCCTTATCTTCCAATGCAATATTGATTTGGTTGTAGCCGGAATATCCATCCAGGAAGCAGTAGAATGACCTTCCTGCTAGCCGATCAAGCATTGATCAATAAAAGGCATAGGGAAATGATCCTTGCACATAGCACTATTTAGCTTCCGGTAATTTATACAAATCCTCCATGCGGTCACAGTTCTTGTTGGGATGAGCTCATTGTTATCATTTTCAATCACAGTTATGCCTACCTTTTTCGGCACACATTGCACCGGACTTACCCAAGAACTATCGGCAATGGGGTAGACTACCCCGGCTTCTAACCACTTAATGATCTCTTTCTTTACCACCTCCTGCATGGAAGGGTTCAACCTTCATTGATGCTCCACACTTGGTTTACTCTTATTCTCCAACTGGATCTTGTGTTCGCAAATTCCGGCAGGAATCCCTCGGATGTCCGCAATTGTCCACCCAATAGCTTGCTTATGCTCCCTCAAGAAATTTAACAAATGTTCTACTTGCACATCATTCAACAAAGAATACACGATTACCGGTAGAGTATCATTTGAGCCAAGAAATTTATACCTCTAGCGCGGTGGGAGTGGTTTGAGCTCTAGTTGTGATGGCTCAATAATTGAAGGCTTTGCGGGAGGAATGACTCTATTCTCCAAGTCAAGAGAGAGCTTATTTGGAGCATAAGTGTAGGACCCAAGCCCTTCCAATGCATTGACCGATTCCATATACCCCTCCATATCTTCACCGTCGAAGTTTACCAAAATAGCCGCCAACGCCTCACCGAGGCATTGTCCTTCCATCTTCATTTCAACTGCATCTTCCCCTTCATCAACAACATCAATCACCAAGATGCTTTCATGTTCATGTGGTAGTTTCATACCCTTGCTTGCTTGGGAGGTAACCTCTTCATCATTCACACGAAATTTGATCTCATTCCGTTCCGAATCCATTAGTGCTCTTCTTGTGGCAAGGACTGGTCTCCCCAAGTTGATAGGGATCTCTTTGTCAACTGCACAATCAAGGATTACGAAATCGGCGGGTAGATGGAACTCTCCCACTTTCACAAGCACATCATCGACAATTCCTACCGGTCTCTTTATGGAACGATCAGCCATTTGCAACCTCATACTTGTAGGCCTCGGCATACCTAACCCCACTTGCTTGTAAATAGAAAGAGGCAATAAGTTGATGCTAGCCCCGTTATCACAAAGAGCTCTTGCAAAATCACGCGCCCCAATAGTGCATGGAATAGTGAAAGCTCCTGGGTCTTCTTTCTTTTGAACGGTGGTTGTTGCAATGATGGAACTAACCCGATGAGTCACATTCACCACTTCATTCTTGGTGGTTCTCTTCTTGGTAATCAAGTCTTTCAAATACTTAGCAAAACCTGGCATCTCTTGAAATGCTTCCACAAATGGAATATTTACCGATAACTGCTTGAGAATGTCATAGAACTTTTCGAGTTTGCTATCATCAACCTTCCTAGCAAGTATTTGAGAAAAAGGAGGAGGAGGTCTAGGAATAGGTGGTAGATTTTTTGGTGTGTCTTTTACCTTTTCCCTTACCTCTTCCCGGTTTACTTCTTGAACTTTCAACTCTTCCGGAACCTCTTTAGCTTCAACAACAATTTGTTCTTCAACTTGTGCCTTAACTTCTTGTTCGGATTCTTCCACTTCAACCATTTGTTCACTCTCTCCTTGTAGTACCTTCCCACTCCGAGTAGTAATCACCATGATATGAGAAGTTGGACCACTCCCACTACCCTTTGGGTTCGCAATTGTATCACTAGGAAGTGTTCCCTTTTGCTTTGGATTTTGTTCCTTAGAGAGATCTCTCATTGCATCTCCAATTTTTGAATGGATGTGGTTTGAGAACTAACAAGCTCGGTCATATTCCTCATATAAGTGTCAGACCTCTCTTGATTTTGCAATACCCGTTCAAGCATGCTTTCCAACTTGGAATCACTTGAGGAACCTTGATTTGAATATTGACCCTTTGGTGGAACATAAGGGTTTGAACTCCGATTTGAGAAGTTGTTGTTGTTATTCCAGTTTCCTTGATTTGAACTACCTTGGTCATTTCACCACTGTTGGTTGCCTTGCCCTTGCGGGTTAGGCTTCGATTGATTTTGTTGTCCTTGACCTTGGTATTGTTGCCTTTGATAGCCTCCTTGAGAGTTTTTGACATAGTTGGCTTCCACATAATCTTCACTTGAGGATGGTTGAACATCTTCCACCACATTTACCTTCTTCGTTTGGCTTTCAGTGAACATTTTTGTCAACACATTGACATTGGTGGCAAGCCCTGCAATTACTTGATCTCTTTCTTTGTTCTCCTTAATCATGTTGGTCAAGGAGGGAGCACGATATGCAATTCCACCTGTGGTGTCCTGTGAGTGCCAAGCTTGATTATGTTTTGCCATTTTGTCAAGGATTTGTGTGATCCTTGCGAATGTCTTATCCATAAAATATCCATCAGTTGCATTCTTAGCTATAGATTGGTTCATAGAATCTAAAACCATGTAGAATTTCTCCAAAAAGATAGACTTTGGAAAACCATGATTAGGCAACCTCACCAAATATAACTTGAATCTCTCTCATGCCTCATGTATATGTTCTCCCGGTAGTTGCTTGAAAAAGAAAATTTTAAACCGGAGCTCAGATTTCCTGCTTTGCGGGAACCATTTAGCTAAGAATGCTCGGACAAGTTCAGACCAAGAATGAATGGAATTTGGTGGCATATTTTGAAGCCATTTCCTTGCGTCCCCAGCTAGTGAGTACTTGAACACCCTCAATCTTAGGGAATCATCTGAGACATTGTTCTGCTTGTGCATAGCACACGCACCCAAGAAGTTTCTAAGATGTTGTGTCGGATTATCATCAGTGGAATTCCTGAAAAACCCCTTCGCTTTTAGCATTAGGATTAAACCATGTTCCACCTTGAAAGTTGCAGCACCAACAACCGGAGGTACAAGCGAATTTTTATCCTCAGTGTACACATCTATGTCTGCAAAAGGATTTTCTTCCATTTCTTCTCTCATATTCGGTCATGTCATCCTATCAACACCAAGCAAAACAAGCAAAGTGTGATGGAATTGAATAAGACATAAAGTAAAGCACACACTAATTAGTAATTTAAAAATCGTATTCCCCGACAACGGCATCAAAATTTGATACGCTCAAATTACACTTTAATTAAGTAGTGTAAGGTGGTTGGTATCAAATATAATAACCCAACAAGGTTGGGGTCCAATCCCACAGAGAATATGGCGTAAAAAGCTTAGTGTGGAACTTGACTTAAGTCGTAATTCTATTTCGTTAATGTAACAAAAGAATGATATGATTTTGAATTTAAGATATACCTAATCATAATGTTGAGAATGTAAATGATTTGATTAAGGAAACCAAGGTTGTGTCCCCATCAATGTAATGTAATGCTATCGGTGTTAATATGATATATTTCTAATGGAAGGTCCTTTGATATGCAAATGATTTCTAAATGACTACCCAATATTTTTTAATAGTTAAGTAGTATTTTCCCTTTATGATTTTTCATAATATAAAAGAGTTGCAATTTAAGAACAACCAATTTATGTCAAGTAGAACCCACTTATTCCTAAGTGATTCTATTAAACAAGATTTAAAGTCTTCAGTTCTTGATATTTAATTCTACCAAACCCTAACTCAGTTTTCCAAGTATAGAAAGAGTAAAATGGAATAGATTAATGTTTGCAACCACTAACCATGAATAAAGAACAAGAATTGAATAAATATCAACCAACCATTATATATATATATATATATATATATATATATATATATATATATATATTCAATGTTAAATACCCATTAACATTACACCCATCTAGGTTCCACAACCTTAGTATTTAAATATAGCTACGTATACTAAAATACAAGAACAAAGTATTTAATAAAACCATAAAGCTTACAAAAGTGCAAGATTCCTTCTTCACAAACCTCCAAATAAATGAAGTATTCAATGCTCTCTAAGTAGGACCTTGTTTCAGACTTCAATGACCCACAAAAACCCTAGTTATTCTTTTTATAGTGGACCAAAAGTCGTAGTCAAAATCGGACAAAAATACCCCTTTAGATGACTTATGCGATCGCATATTGATCGTAGACTAGTTGCAGACCGCATATTGAACATTCCATCGCAGACTTGCTGTGTTCCAGATTTAGCTTCCATCGCATAATAGTTATGCGGTTCGCATGTAATTTATGCGACCTCATATCCCACCGCATATCATGCTAAGATCTATCTTCTACTAGAGTTATGCGACCATTATGCGGCTCGCATAGGAGTTATGAGACCGCATAATGGACGTCATATTTGCTTCTTCATTTGGCCCAAAAGACTATCTTTGTTTGCGATCAGCAGGTCAGTTATGCGGTCCGCATGTGAGTTAAGTGACTGCATACTTGCAGCATATCCCTCTTTTGCGACTTTTTGACTTTTTTTCCATGTTTTCAGGTATTCAAGCTCATGCACTACAAAACAACCAAACTTGATCAGAATTAACAAAAAATGTAGTAAAAGACAAGTTAAAATCTAAGTAATTGGTATCATTGTGCCGAAATTCTACGGCACATCAACACCCCCAACTTAAACTCTTGCTTGTCCTCAAGCAACTAAAACAAATCTATCCTATTCTATACTACTTTTATTTCCAACATTCCACAAAACAGTAGTGACTATAGATGGTTTGACTGACAGCTAACAAGCATGTAACCCCATTTATTTACCCTTCCTGAAAAGCGACTTATCATTCAACCATTTCACTAATCAATTCGTGACCTTAGAGAGCCTCGACCAAAATGACAAAATGCTATTTACATTGAAGTGCACTTGTGTTCTACTTCAAGAACCTATCTTCTGCTAAGTCTTACAATTCATATGCACTCACAACAAAGAAAATCCCCACACACATATATATATATATATATATATATATATATATATATATATATATATATATATATATATATATATATACACAGGATGCAATCAAAACACTCTAACACTCGAAACGAAAGCTACATGCTACAAGTATCAGTCCATATGCTTGCCCTTATTTTAACTTTGCCGCTATCTCAGGAATGATTGACCGTAGATCACTAAGGACTTTTCACGGGTTATAATGTAGGCTTCAAGACAGGTTGGATGAATATTTAGGAATGTAGTGGTTATACCTTCCTTGATCTCTACATACATTATTCTCTTTTACTACACAACCCTTGTTTACCTCGGGTTACCGACCTAGAACCACCTCAAAGTATTTCTTCAAGTTCTACAAGACTCCATTCTTTTTTTTTTTTTGGTTTTTCATTTCTTTTTTTGGAGCTTGCATTTCGTTATAAACACAACTTTGAGGTTATTGCTTTTTTTTATTTATTATACTCCACTTTATAACGGCACCCCCAACTTAAGCTTTAAGCCTCAATCTCACACGTTCAAGGAGGTATGGATTCAAAAGAAGGAATTACTTCACAGAAGGGGTAAAGGTTTGTAATGTGGTAGCCAATGAAAGGTTAAAGGCTCAAAGGGGGTAAATAGGGTAATTAACGTACCAGGGAGGTAAATTTAGGCAAAACTAGCTAGTAATCACAAGGAGAGCCTAAGATCATTTCAACATCCAATCATTAACCTGAGAGTCGCACTAAGACACCAACCGGGCAAGTTCTAGACATCACAAGTTAGATATTTGCATTATTCATTCAAATCCTCACTCACTCACAACACATAAATTGTTCAACTCAACATAGTTTCAGCCCTCAAGAGACACAAGGAAACTTAACATTTTCATCTCAAAATGTGTAAGATTTTGAATAAGCATATAGTCAAAGAGCGAGCCTCAAATTCACAAGAATGACTAACTAACGTATTGTTTTTTTTTCAAAAGAAGGAACGATATCATATATTTACAACACCTGGCACATGCTTGGAGCTACACAGTCAACACCAAATAAGTCAAAACATTTCATGCTACTGCCGTAGTTCTACTATTACATCTTTGGAAAAGAACCCGACAATGAAAAACCAAAGGGAATTCATTGCTAAACTATAAGAGTTTTATATACAAACATGGGGTACAACAAGCTAAACTACAAGGAACATGGGTACAAGATTATGATCATAACTATCCCACCCCCAACCAAAGATCATGAATTGTTCCCAATGCATATATAAAGCAAAAAGTAAAGCTCAAGGACTCCCTGGGGCGCACTAGGCGCTCGGGGGAGCTGAAGGATCTGGGACAACTGCGGAGGGGGCTGCTGGTAGTTAAACTGCAGCTGGTGCAACCTCGGACTGAGTAGTATCCGTCGTGGCTAGAGCAAGAGGCTCCAACTACTGGGAGGGTAAAGCAAGAAGCTCCACCTACTGTGAGGCTGGAGCTGGGGCCTGGGAGCTACTAGCCTTACCCGGTGATGGCTGAGTGGTTGAGGGATGTGCCTTGGCGACCAGATCTGCTAGCGAATGTGCAATTGTTGTCTGCACAGCTGCTTCCTCTTCATCCTCTGCCCTTCTAGAGACAACAACTTGTTTACCCTTTGCTGGATGTCCCTCAGTATCCTCACCTAGTGCCTCTTCATCTGTCTCCTCATCTCCTGTCTCCCCCTCACCGGACTCCTTAGTATCTCCAGATTCCTCATCTGAAGGAACATCAATGTGAGTAGGAGGAAACTGAGCCTTGGAGGCATCAACATGTTGTGCCTCTAGGGCTGTCATCAATGTTGTGAAGTCAATATATATGCCTGGGATAGAAGTATCATAACCCTGATCTCCATCCTTCGAGAGGAAGGCTGTCAAATCAAACTCTAAATTCTGCATCTTCTGCAACTTACCTTTCAAGTCAATCACATCTATCTGGAGCTGAGGCATACCTCCAACTTCACCCTGCTCAACCTTCTCAAGACGCAGTTCAACGCTTTTAAGGCGATCCTCATAAGTCTGATGTTGCTGCTGAAGAACAGTCATAGAAGAGTGGATAGGGGTCAAAGCCTGTCGGATGAGGTTGGGATTTCCATGATAAGCCGGTCCACCTTAGCATTGGCATGCTGAGCAAGTAGACCCAGCTTGGACAGAGCTGGCAATGGAACTTGGGACTGTGCAGTAGAGGGTTGTGGAGTAACTGCGGAGGTAGCTGGGGCCTGAGAGGTGTCCGCTGGTGTTGGACCCTCTAATATTGCTATATCTACTGGAGGAGGAATGAGAGTCTCAACCTGAGCTGCAGTTTCCTTTGCTACTGTGTCAATGATTCTCATGATGTCAATGTCTTTGGTAGCATTCTCCATTTTGTCATGCCTAGGCAAAGAAGGCACACTTGCAGCTTGACAAAGAGCATAGACCAGGCTGGGGAAAGGAAGTGATACGCTCAAATTAAACTTTAATTAAGTAGTGTAAGGCGGTCGGTGTCAAATATAATAGCCCGACAAGGTTGGGGTCGAATCCCACATGGAATATGGTGTGAAAATCTTACTTAAGTAGTGTGGAACTTGACTTAAGTCATAATTCTATTTCGTTAACGTAACAAGAGAATGATATGATTTTGAATGTAAGAGATAACTAATCGTAATGTTGAGAATGTAAATGATTTGATTAAGGAAACCAAGGTTGCGTCCCCGTCAATGGAATGTAATTCTATCAGTGTTAATATGATATATTTCTAATGGAAGATCCTTTGATATGCAAATGATTTCTAAATGACTACCCAATATTTTCCAATAGTTGAGTAGTATTTTCCCTTTATGATTTTTTCAAATATAAAAGAGTTGCAATTTAAGAACAACCAATTTATTCCAAGTGGAACCCACTTATTCCTAAGTGATTCTATTAAACATGATTTAAAGTCTTGAGTTCTTGATAGTCAATTCTGCCAAACCCTAACTCAGTTTTCCAAGTAAAGAATGAGTAAAATGGAGTAGGTTAATGTTTGCAACCACAAACCATGAATAAAGAACAAGAATTGATTAAATATCAACCAACCATTATATATATATATATATATATATTCAATGTTAGACACCCATTAACATTACACCCATCTAGGGTCCACAACCTTAGTATTTAAAACTAACTACTCTTACTAAAATACAAGAACAAAGTACTTAATAAAGCCATAAAGCTTACAAAAGTGCAAGATTCCTTCTTCACAAACCTCCAAATAAATGAAGTATTCAATACTCTCTAAGTAGGACCTTGTTTCAGACTTCAATGACCCACAAAACCCTAGTTATTCTCTTTATAGCGGACCAAAAGTCGTAGTCAAAATCGGACAAAAATACCCTTTCAGATGACTTATGCGATCACATATTGATCGCAGACCAGTTATGCGGACAACATATTGAACATTCCATAGTAGACTTGCTGAGTTCCAGATTTAGCTTCCATCGCATAACAGTTATGTGGTCCGCATGTATGTTACGAGACTGCATATCCCATCGCATATCATGCCGAGGTCTGTCTTCTACTGGAGTTATGCGACCATTATGCTGCTCGCATAGGTGTTATGTGACAGCATAATGGACCGCATATTTGCTTCTTCATTTGGCCCAAAAGACTGTCTCTGTTTACGATCGGCAGGTCAGTAATGTGGTCCGCATGTGAGTTATGCAACCGCGTACTTGCAGCATATTCGTCTTTTTGTGACTTTTTGAGTTCTTTTCCATGTTTTCGGGTATTCAAGCTCATGTACTACAAAACAACGAAAGTTGATTAGAATTAACCAAAAATGCAGTAAAAGACAAGTTAAAATCTAAGTAATTTGTATCAATTGTGCCAAAATTCTATGACACATCATCTATCGGTGGAGAGGAAGAATCGGCAGGACCTAAGGTAAAGGGATACGTAAATAAGCTAAGGAAACCAGATTTGTGTTTAGTTACATCCTCTTCCGATGAAGGGATCTCTACTTGTGCCGCCTCTCCCCAGCGGTAATCTATTTTTACCTTCTCTATGTCGGTTATTAAACTGTTGTAGCGAGACATGGGCTCGCATCAGCTCGGTACCGAAGAAAGTTTTTTAATTGATATCAGAGGATATATCGAAGAGCCCAGGAACACACTCCTCAACGCTGGGAAGCACTACCTTTTTGCTCTTAGACGAGCGTGACGAAGAAAGGGCTTCATCTTTTTGAGGTACTGTCTTAGAAGTTTTGGCCATGGTTATAACAAAAGTTTCAAAGCAAGTTGACGAAGAAGTGAACACAGAAGAAGTGTGAAGACAGGAAATTGTTAACAAAGACTTGAAGATCTGAAGGTGTTGCAAAGGTTTGAAAGATAGGGAATTGTAGTATTTATAAGTCATCTAAGTGAATTGGAGGAGTTGAAAGGACGACCAATAGCGATCCGTGGGCTTTTCGAGAATCGTGTTAGACAAGACCTCTGTATAACTTTTCTGTCACGCCATTTAATGATTTCATGTGGCTGACATCACAATAGGGGTATCGAAGAGGCAAGAACTCAAGATCGTTTCTTATAATTTCATTTTAAGAAACGCGAGGACTATCTGTATGTGGCCAAAATTGGGGAGTTCAACTTTAGGGCTACTATGGCACTCCATGCCTAAACTCGAGAAGCTCGAAGCGGAATGTGAAGTGTGACCCCGAGGAGCGTCCCTCGAGGGAACACATCGAAGGTTCACTATGGTCAATCTCGGAGCAGTACAAATCGATGATCATCATGGAAAGGCGGGAAAGCTCCCAAGTATACATGGTTAGAGCTGACCAGGTCTGCAAGAATAGTACAAATTCATACTAGGTCATTATACAACTGTACCAATAACATCTCCTCGCCATTATTAGCCATGAACTATGTTGGGATTCCCCCATCCTATATAAAGGGGACCTCTGTCACTTTGTAATACAGACGAATATTGAATATAATAGAACATTCTCTGCTTTTCTTGCCTAAATGTGCTCAACAATTACTCTACAGCTTTATTGTTCCTCATTTGTTCATTTATTATTCATTATCAAGCGTTAAAGGTTGCCCTCGAGGTCCTCTATCACTAAGCTCCAGGCCCTCAACCTTGTAACCATACGAGTTTGCTTATCATTTCTTGCTCATTTACACTTAGCATTATTCACCTAACAACTAGTATTAAGATAAATCACGTATTTTTAGAACCACAAATCAAATATAATTGTTACCACCATCTTTCAAGGTAAACAGTTTATCAAAGCTCATGCTGGAGCAAGAAATGTCCAGGCAAGAAAGGCGAATATATTCAGAATATCCCAAGGAGAATCTAAACTATTGCGAGAGTTTGTGATCCAGTTTGAAAAGGAAAGGATGTTCTTGCCAGCATTACCGAATAAGTGAGTAGCGGACACATTTATAAAGGGTCTCAACCTGCTGAGATCTGATGCCTCCCAAAAATTGAAGAAATATTTACTAGAATTTCAAGCAACCACATGGGTAGATATTCACAATTGCTAGAGTCAAAGATAAGAATAGAAGATGATCAACTTGGTTCATCGGTATCGTCCAAAGGACAGAATCGTGATAGGAATCAAGACAAATATAAAAATAATTTTGGTGCAGATCAAAGGTCCTCTATAAGTTATTTTCAACTTTATAAGAGGGTCGGTAGGCATGAAAATAAAGGTTTTTAGTCATCGTATAGGTTCATTTCTGATAGAAGGGCGGATCGTGGTCGAAGTAGCACGTTGTTGCAGGAGAAAGAGACATTGGGGTCTCAAGATTCAATATATCCCAGATTATCCGACTATAATCTTAACATCAGCTTAGTAGAATTGGTGTCGGCCATGAGGAATATTAAAGAGGCTAGGTTCCCGAAACCAATCTAATCGGATCCTAGCCAAAGAGATCCTAATCTATGGTGTGAGTTCCATGAAACTCATGGCCATATGATTGGGGACTACCGACACCATCATGAAGAAGTAGAAATATTATTGAAGAATGGTAACCTTAGAGCACATTTGAGTGACCGTGCCAAGAAAAACTATGGGAGAAACCGGGATGTTCCAGAACCATCAAAACCGGCTACAGAGTCACCTCGGACGATGATAAACATGATCTTCAAAGGAGATAAAGTAAATGGGGTGATATTTTCAGTAGTATAAAAGATGAATATATTGGTGACTCATGGCAAGAGGATCCAAGAGATCTCAAAAGATGACATCACCTTCATAGAAGAAGATGCGGATAGACTTCTTCTACCGTACAATGATGCTTTGGTAATTTCTCTTAATGTTTTAGATTTTAAAATTAAATGTGTATTGGTGGATCCAAGAAGCTCAACCAACATCATATAATGGAGAGTCTTAGAGCAAGCGAAATGCTGACCGAAAATATAGTTCCGACAATAAAGCTTTTGGCCGGTGCAACCTAATAAGTGTCACAACTCGAGGAGAAATTTTATTGCCCACACATGCCGAAGGAGTAATGAAGACCACCCTGTTCAAAGTGGTAGATGGTGACATGGGCTCTAATGTGATTCTTAGAAGGCCATGGATACATGAAATGAAAGTTGTGCCGTCAACATACCATCAACTATTAGAATTTCCAACACCAGACGGTATCAAGTAGGAGATCAACCGGCTAGAAGGGAGATAAGCACATTAACCATTTCTAGTAGCAAGGAAAAAAAACAAGTAAATAGAAATTACAAAACTAGTGCCTTCTTCTATCTCAATTAAAGAGGATAAAGATGATGAGTCATCAGAATTATATCAGGTACCGGAATAAACGGATGCTACTAAATCAACCGCAAAAGATCTCGAACAAGTGCCTTCTTCCATCTTAATTGAAGATGATAAAGATGAGGAATCATCAGAGTTATATCAGGTATCGAAATAAACGGATGCTACTAGATCAACCACAAAAGATCTCGAATAAGTGGCTTTGTTCGAAGAATTCTTGGAAAGAAAATTCCACCTAGGAATGGGGTTAACTCCCGAACTCGGGTTAAAATTATGGATTTTCTAAATTCTAACATTGATTGTTTTGGATGGCCGCATTCAGATATGATAGGAATTCCATTGAAGGTGGCAATCCACAAGCTAAGTCTAGATCCTAACTTCTCTCCAGTAAGGCAGAAGAAACGACCGATAGCGGAGGACATGAATAGGTTTGTCAAGGAAGCGGTAACCCGATTACTAAATATTAGTTCAATTCGGAAGGTAAATTACCCTGATTGCCTAGCTAACGTAGTGATAGTACCTAAAAATGATCAAGTGATTGATGTTATGGCTGGGCATGAGTTAATGAGTTTTCTTAATACTTATTTAAAGTATAATCAAATTAGGATGGACCCGGAAGACCAAGAGAAAACTTCTTTGATCACTAATTTTGGCACATACTGCTATAATGTGATGCATATTGGGCTTAAAATATGGGAGCCACTTATCAGAGGATTATTAATAAAATGTTTGAAAAACAGATAGGTAATACAATGTAAGTTTATATTGATGACATGTTAGTTAAGTCTCTTAATGTAGTAGATCATCATATACATCTCTATGAGATGTTTGATATTCTCAAGAAGTACAATATGAAGCTCAACCTGAAGAAGTGCGCCTTCGAAGTTGGTTCTGGTAAGTTTTTGTTGTTTCTGGTCTCTCAAATAGGAAGTGTAGTAAACCGTAATAAATTCAAAGCCATCGAAGATATCCCAGACCAGCTAACAAGTGTGAAGGAAGTACAGAGATTGACCGGTAGATTGGCGACTCTAAGCAGGTTCATCTCGAGATCTTTAGAGAAGTGACATAACTTCTTTTCACTTTTGAAAAAGAAGAACGATTTTGTATGGAATTAAAAATAATAACAGGCACTAAAAGATCCAAAAGGTATCTGTCTAGCCCTCTGTTGTCAAAATCGAAAAAAAGGTGAGCAATTGTTGATTTATCTAGCAATCTCGGAAGTAGCAGTAAGTGCTGTTTTGGACCGAGAAGAAGAAGGTACGCAATTTATCGTTTATTATGTTCGTAAAATATTGTCGGGAGTGGAGACACGTTATCTACACCTTGAAAATCTGGCCTTAGCTCTCATAGTTGCCTCTCAAAATCATTGGCCTTATTTTTAATGTCATCCTATAACCGTTGTGACAACTTTTCCCTTGAGAAATGTCCTTCATATGCCCGAGTTATTGGGTCATTTGGCTAAATGGGTAGTCGAAGTTAGTGAATTCGATATTGAATAAGATCCTAGGACTATAATCAAGTCACAAGTTTTAGCTGACTTTGTGGACAAAATTAGTCTGGAATTAATGCCTTTAGTTACTAAAGAAGTAATGTTGGTATCGAGAACGATATCAGGAGTTTGGAACTTGTTTATGGATTGAGTTTCCTACGTAAAAGGGTTCGGTATCAGGGTAATATTAATCACTCCCTAGGGGGGAAACCCTAAGACAGGACACTAGAACTATGCCGCTAACTAACAATGAAGCCGAGTACGAGGCTTTGGTTGCAGGACTTGAACTGGTTCGGGGACTAGGTTCCTAGGTCATCAAAATAAAATGTGATTCCCAGCTGGTGGTGGACCAAGTATATGGAATTTTCAACACCAAGGAGGAGCGCATGCAGCAATACGTGAATATGGTTCAAGTATTACTTTCCCAGTTCAGGGAATGGTCAATCATGCACATTCCAAGGGAGGAAAATGTGGAGACAGACACATTAACTAATTTAGGTTCGTCCACAAAAATAGAAGTATATGATTCAAGTGCGGTAGTTCAATTCCTGCATTCAATGTTGGATGTGGACGTCTATTGTGAAGTTAATTAAACCAACTTAATCTGGGAGTGGAGGAATGAATTCATTGAATATCTATGTCATGGAATATTGCATGAAGACCCAAAAGAATCTAGGGTGCTACGGACCAAGGGGATCATTATTGTCTTATTGACGACAATTATACAAGAGGTCATTCCAAGGACCATTGGCTCGGTATTTAGTGACATTGAAGGCCGACTATGTGATGAGGGAAGTTCATGAAGGAGTATGCAGGAACCATTCTGGTGCATACTTGTTGGTTTTCAATATCATAAGAGTTGGCTACTATTGGCCCAGGATATAACAAGACACAAGAACATTTGTACAAATGTGTGATAAATGTCAACACCATGCACAATTAGTGCATCAATCAGCGGAACTTTTACATTTGGTGGTGTCACTATGGACATTCATGAAATGGGGGATGAACATAGTTGGTAACTTACCACAAGGTCCCGATAAGGTAAAATATCTTTTGGTTTTAACTAATTATTTTACTAAATGGATTGAAGCATGTGCTTATCAAAAGATCGGAGAACGAGAAGTGATCAATTTATATGGGATCATATCATCTGCCAGTTTGAAATACCAAAAGAAATTACTTGTGACAACATGCCACAGTTCATAGGTTCCAAAGTCACAGAGTTTTTGGAAGGGTTGAAGATCAAACGAGTACATCTTCACCATACCACCTGAGTGCTAATCGACATGCGGAGTCAACCAACAAGGTAATTATCCAAAACCTTAAAAACGTTAGAATATGCTAAAGGTAAGTGGCCAGATGAGCTACCGGGCGTGTTGTGGTTATATCGGACCACAGTGAAGTCGAGCACGGGTGAAACACCTTTATAACTTGTATATGGTTCAAAGGCTTTGATCCTGGTGGAAGCGGGGGAACTGACCTTAAGGTATTCCCAAGAAAACAAAGAGAGGAACAATGAAGCATTACTAGTTAGACTAGATTTGCTCGAAGAGCGCTGGAATCTAGCATATGTAAGGATGGTGGATCAAAAGCAAAGGATGGAAAAATATTATAATCGTAGAGCAAATCTCCATTATTTCAAAATTAGGAATTTGGTTTTAAGAAAGGTAACTCAAAATACTCGGGAGGTTGACACCGGGAAGCTGGGACCAACATGGGAAGGATCTTACCGAATTTCATCTATAATCGGTAAAGGTTCGTATGAATTGAAAAATCAAGATGGATTTAAATTACCAAGCAATTGGATAGTGACTCACCTCAAAAGGTATTATTGCAATAGATCTTTGATGGTACTAAAAGTATGAACGACACCCACTCGCTTCGTTCCCTTCGTTCAATTGGGTTTTTCCCTTCATTCAATTTTTGTCCGATTGAATTTTTCTGGCAAGATTTTTAATGAAGTGGCAATATAAAGCATACTACAAAAGCAGGGTCATCGGCAAATGCAAGACTTCCAGTGTTTGAATTCTCAAACTTAGCATCCGGACGCTAGGGGGACTAATTCTTGTCAGAGCACTAAAGGTGCTACGAAGATCGGGAATTGTTAGAACCGGGATCAATATCTTATCAAGACTGGAGACTGCATGATCAGCCCCATAGAAATAAATTGTACAAGTTAGCCACATGTATCAGCGGCTTTATTTACTTAAGAAAAAGAATGTTTATGTAAATGTACTTTCAAAGATGGAAGGAATAAATCAAGGTCCTTTTGATTTTATCTTATTTCTTTTCCAAATGATAAGTTAATTTATTTTTCATTTGAAAGTTAGTTAAAACTTCAAATGCTTGTACCGGAATGAACATGAGACGTCCTCTTCAAGAGTATCGTAAACATAAGGGCCGCAGGGAGGTTCCCGAGAGCAATTGTCTCCAATTCACGAGCTATTTATTCCCGGAATCAAAATCTATCGAATGTAAAAAGATTCCCGAAGCTTTGTTGGCTAAATAAAAAAGAATATTTTTTTCACCACGCTTAAGCAAAGAGTTTCTTTTATTAATAAAAATTACAAACTCTGTAAAGACATTTTGGCATGATTACGAAAAGTAAAGAAAAAAATATATACATTAGTTCTTGCTGCCAGAACCCGTAGGGAAAGAAGAGTCTTCATTTTCACCATTGGGGGAGGATTGTTCCTCTTCCGGTTCAATGCCTTCATCTTCTTCAGTTTCCCCTTCGGTTCCCTCGTGCTTGGAGTTAGTATTCGAAGAGTTATAAGCAATGGGCCGAGGAGTTTCTCATGAGCTGTTGTGTCTAGCTCCTCGGCCTTAGCAATGCATTCGTCATTGTTTGCTATGCCTTCTATGGCCTCCTCCAAAGTCTTCCTCTTTGTGTGGTATATGGAATAGGTTTTTTCGAAGAGGATAGAATCTTCTTGATCTCGGAATTTAGCTTGATGGTTTTCAATCTTCACTTGAAGCTTATCATTTTCAGCTTTAACAATGATGATTCTGGAATCAAGATCAACATCTGTTGTGGCATGAATTTGATCATGCTCTATGACTCTTTTGAGCCTTTACTCCAATTTTGCTCTCTGATTTCAGCAACATTGGCCTCCTCAGTTTTGGAGCGTAAGCTAGCTTCCAAGTTATTAACTTGCTCCATCAAAGAAAACTCGTGCTCGTCAGCAACAATCATGGTATCATGCAGTTCAACCCACTTAGCCTTTTCTTCCTTAAGGTTTTCATGTAGCTGGGCAGATTCTTGGCTATGAGCAATTCTAAATTGCTCGGATTGCTGCAACCGAGCCTTGACACCATCTATTTGAGAAATTTTTACCTCCAACACAAAGGCGCTCGACAAACGGATTTCATTAGGCTAAAAGTTGATCTCGTTCCGAAGTAAGCTCTTGCTTGTCCAAAATCAACCTTTGCAGGCTCTCGGAAGCAAAAATGTTGTCTTGAACAAAGGTTAGAACTAAGGTTATTAATGAAAAGTATAAATTGAAAAGAGATAGAAGAAAATTAGATTGATAATTGCGCCGAATAATGCATGCTATTGTTTATTACACTCTGCAGCTTCAGGTAGTTGGCAAGCTCCACCTGGCTTAGAAAGTATATGGCACTCATTCGAAATCGAAAGGATGACACTCCATTTCTATGAGGGTCCTGAGTGGGTTCCGAGTAAGTATTTCCCATATTTCAATGGTTGGGCACTGTGAAGAAGGGGCATTTTCTATTTGTTCAGCTGGAGCCGGTAGATAAGAAGCAGTTGGTGTAGATGGAGATGTAGTTGTTATCAGCTCAGAAGTTGGCAGTGGACGAAAAACAAGTATTGAACTTCTTTGACGAGAAGAAACTGTGGGAATTCGAAAATGAGATGAAGCGTTTTAGACCATTTCCATCCCCCCCAAGAGTCCTTGAACTTCTTCTGCTGATGGAGTTTGAAGCTCTCCCGGCTGAGCATTCAGTTGAGCTGATGAGGATCTTTTTCTTCTCTGAAAAGGAGTCACTTCATCATCGGTTTCTTTATCATCAAGGACCACTGTGGTTAGCCCGATTGTTGTTTCTTTCACTCTCTTCTCGTGAGTCTCAGCCGAGGAGGTACGTTTCCTCTCTAGTTTCTTATTATTGGGTTGGGGACTGCGAGAGGACGTACCTTTACTGGAAGCGTGAGGGCCTCGATGTCGGGGCAAACAACAGATCCCTTCAGATGTCCAGTTTGGCACATGAAGTTAAATTATTTCCAAGTTATATTGAAAGGTTGAAAGAAAGAAGGAAGAATTTTTGTTTTCCGTGATTTTTGGCTTTCCATCCATATTTAGGAGTAATTTTTTTCACCTTCAGGATCCCTCATGTAGTAATGTCTAGAATTTTCTGTAACCATTGGGCCATATCTTGAACCAGTGGTGGTTTCCAATGAGTAGATGGAAAAAGGTAAATATAAAATTAGCAAAGAAGGAAGGTCTTTTTTAGCATGAAAATAAAGAGGTATCTGAACACATACGAAGAAGATGTTATGACTTGGGAAAAGCGAGTATTGTGGTCGGGAGGATGTCCCTGGTGGTAATGATAACAAACAGTTCCATCCATCCATAGTCGTTGTTATCATCAATTCTAGTAAGGAGGGAATGATGACCGTGTTTACTAAGTTTTAGCACACCCACACGGAAAATCTTTGTGGAGTAGAGATTCATCTTATATGCAAGAGTTAGGATTTCCCCAGTCTCAGAGCACAATTGGCGGAGGCATGCCACCGTACGCTGTACGGAGGTTCCGATTCAAATTTAGTCTCATTTGTTTTGTTCTTCTTTAGGCCTCCACCGAAGAAAAGGCCAGAGTGTAACGATCCGACCAGTCGTTTCATGAATTACCGCTCTGTTTTCCCCATTTCTGCTTCTTATTGCTTTGTTCAGTTGTATTATATGTTATCGGGTTGATTGGTTCGAGTTCGGAGAGGTTTTGATAAGGTTTGAGACACTTAGTCTCTTTTGAGTAAGCTTAAGTTGGAAAAGTCAATCGGATGTTGACTAATGTGAAAAAGGGCTCAACTGTGAATTCCGATGATTTGGATAGCCACGGGAGGTAATTTGGGACTTAGCAGCGTGATCAGAATGTATTTTGGAGGTTCGGAGTAGATTTAGGCTTGAATTAACAAAATTGGAATTTTGGTATTTTTCGATTGGTAGGCGAGATTTTGATATAAGGGTCAGAATGGAATTCTGGGAGTTGCAGTAGATCTATTGTGTCATTTGGGATGTGCGTATAAAATTTAAGGTCATTCGGACGTGGTTTGATAGACTTTTTGATTGAAAGCGGAATTTGGAAGTTTTTGGAATGCTTAGGCTTGAATCTGATGTGAATTTGGTGTTTTGATGTTTTTTGGGTGTTCCAAAGGTTGGAACAAGTTTGAATGAGGTTATGGGATATGTTGGCATGTTTGGTTGAGGACCTGAGGGCCTCGGGTGAGTTTCTAATGGTTGAACGGATCATTTCAAGTCAAAAAGGATTGTAGAAAATCTTCTCTAGCGTTGCAGACAAATTGTGCTTTGCGTTCGCGAGTAGACCCTCACATTCGCGAAGGGTAGGGGTGTGAGGAAGAATCATTGGCCTTCGCACTCACTATGTGGGTCCCGCGTTCGCGAAGGGCAGTGTCATTGTTCACCGCGTTCGCGAAGGTTCGTGTGGCTGAGGCATCATGTTTGCGATGGGGTGGTCGCGTTTGCGTAAGAGAATTTTGGTCAATGGTATTTTTTGTTTTGCGAACGCGAGGCTTTGGACACGTTCGCGAAGAAGGATTTTTGATCGCTGGGCAGAATGTTTAAAAGGCCATTTTCGCAAGTTTTGGCCTAAGTTCACCATTTTTTACTCGGTTTTGGAGCTTTTTGAGAGAGATTGAAGAGGGAATCAAAGAGAACTTATTGCAGGTAAGAATTTTTGACTTAATACTTGATCCTATTGTGATTTCTACCTAATTAAGCATGAAATTTGAGGGATTTGAAGCCTAAATTGAGAAGTTAGGGCTTGGAAACTTGAGACTTTAATCTAGGGATTTGAGGGGCCATTTGTGGTCGAATTTTGGTATTCTTGGTATGTATGAACTCGTGGGAGGATAAGGATTCTGTTGATGTAATTTTTATCAAATTTCGAGATGTGGTCCCAGGGGTCGGGTTGGACTAATTTCAGGATTTTGGTATAATTTGATTATTTTCGCATGCGTTTCGGTCCCTTAGCATATTCTAATGTTATGATTCTGATTTTGGGTAGATTCGGTGTGACTTCACGTAAAGTCAGCGCGGAGTAGTAATTCGTCCGATTTGAGGTAAGTAACCATTGTAAATCTGGAACTAAGGATACAAAACCCTGGTATTTTGTATTGTTTTGATAAATGAGGTGACGCACATGCTAGGTGATGAGCGTGTGGGTGTGCATTGGTAGGGATTGTGACTTGGTTCGTCCCGTAGCGACTATTAAGCCGCGTACTTGATTTGAAATCTTATGATATTCTGTATTTTAGAAAATTATACTGTATTATGGGTTGTATGCCATGTTCGGGGCCTTGTGCCGACCTGCTGAGACCCTTAGGGGCATTTTTAGTGTTTTCCTCACTCTATTTTTTTGAAAGCATATCCTCAGTCATGTTTTACCTGCTTATTGTTTAAAATTGGTTTTATCACTCTACTTCTTAAAATGTGAGAACTGTTTGGACTGAGTTCCCTGATTTCCACTGTTATGCCCGAGTGGCTGTGAGGTTAATGACTGAGAGAGGTTGAGGACCTAATGGTGAGGATTATAAATATTACGGATCGGTATGCACGCCGCAACAATATTATATGTATATATTATGGATCGGTTTGCATGCCACAACGATAATTTTATGGATCGGGCTGCACGCCGCAACAATATATATATATATATATATATATATATATATATATATATATATATATATATATATATATATATATATATATATATATATATATATATATATATATATTGGATCAGGCTGCGCGCCGCAGCGATACTTGCGCTGTAGGAGCCCCTTCGGAGTCTGTACACCTCTAGTGAGCGTAGTCGACTATAAACTATGGACAGGCTGCATGTCGCAACGGTTATTATGATTATTACTATTATGAGGTGTTATTGAGATTGAGTGCTTAGTGTGAGTACTAAGTGACGTGAGCTAAGTCACGAGTGGCTGAGAGGCTTGCCCGAGAGACTATATTTATAAGTGATACCTTGCCCGAGGAGCCCATTTATGATATTTTTGCTGATTTCACTCTCCTTTATAATGAGCGTCTGTTGAAAACTGCTAGGTAAATGATTTCAAAGTATTTCAATTGAAATTGAAGCTTTACGAAGGAAACTGGTTTTAAAACTATTGAGTTTGACATGATATTCTGTTATTTACTCTTTTATATGATTTTTAACTGCTCGTCACTACTTTCAGACCTTATTTGCTTTAGTTACTTACTGAGTTGGCGTATTCACATTACTCCCTGCACTTTGTGTGTAGATCCAGGTGCCCGAGCGGCAGAGTGAGGTTCCCCAGCATTGTCGGAGTTTGCCGAGATTGTAAGGTAGCTGCATGGCATCCGCAACCCTTCTTTCCTCCTTCGTATCTTGTTTCTTTCTGCATTTTAGACTGGTTATGTATTAGAAAGATGAAATTATGTATTTATAGGCTCTAGACTCGTGACACCAGGTTGTTGGGCTGTGGTGGTTTAATGTTATACTCTTTTCCACACATTCCAGTGGTTTAAATATTTCTTATGAAAAATTGAGACTTAACTAAATGTTAGAAAAATGTTTTTAGTAAAAGAAATTGACTGTGGTTACTTTTAGGGTTGGCTTGCCTAGTATTGTGATATGCGCCATCACAAACGGGGATTTGGGGTTGTGACAAGTTGGTATCAGAGCCTAGGTTGCATTGGTCTCACGAGTCATGAGCCGGTTTAGTAGAGTCTCGCAGATCAGTATAGAGACGTCTGTACTTATCCTTGGGAGGCTGTAGAACCTTTCGAAAAAACTTCATATTCTTGGAATTCTTGTCGTGCGAATCTGTTGATCTGAGTACGAAACTTCTGTTATTTCCATTAATGGTGAGGACACGTGCTACTAAACTTCTATTATTTCCATTCTCTCACAGATGGTGAGGACACGTGCTACTGGTCAGGATGGACGACCACTAGTACCACCAGTTAAGGCCATTAGAGGCTAAGGATGCGGTCGAGGTCGTGGTAGGGGTAGGGGTGTAGCCCGCACAACAGCTAGGGCAGCATCTGCAGATCCACCAACTGCCCCAATTCATGATTAGGTCCTAGTTGCGGATGCTCCAGCAGCACCAACTCAGGCACCAGCTGTGCCTATTATGATTCCAGGTCTTTAGGAGGCTCTAGCTCAGATTCTATCAGTGTGCAGTGGGTTGGCTCAGGAGGTCTCAGTTACTACGGCCGCAGCTACCTCTCAGGCCGAGGGAGGTACTCAGACTCCCGTTGCTCGCACACCTGAGCAGGATGTGCAGGGACTTCAGACACTGGGGGCACTTCCAACCCAGCTAGTTGCACCAGCTCAGGAGTATGTGGTACCAGTTATGCATGACGATGATCAGCGTCGATTGGAGAGGTTTGGTAGACTTTAGCTTTTGACTTTCAGTGGTACTGAGTGCGAGAATTCCTAAGGTTTCTTGGACAAGTGTCAGAGGATTCTTCGTACAACGAGTATTCTAGAGACAAGTGGTGTAGCATTTACTACCTTTCAATTTTCTAGAGCTTCCTTTACTTGGTGGGAGGCTTATGAGATGCGTCGGTCTGTTAGTGCAACGCCCCTTACCTTGCAGCAGTTCTCTATTCTCTTTCTAGAGAAGTATGTGCTATAGTCTTGCCGAGAGGAGCTGCGTAAGCAGTTCGAGCAATTGCGTTATGGAGATATGAATGTGACACAGTATGAGATACGATTTTCTAAGTTAGCTCGTCATGCAGTTTGGTTAGTTCCCATAGATCGAGAGAGGATTAGGAGGTTCGTTGATGGCCTCACATATCAGCTTCGGATTCTCACAACTAGGGAGAGAGTGTCATGTTCTACTTTTGAGGAGGCTGTTGCCATCGCCTGTGAGATTGAGTCAGTTCATCGCCAAGAGCGAGAGGAGAGGGAGGCCAAGAGGCCTCGAGGATCTGTTAGCTTTGGTAGTGCTCCTGCGAAAGGTCAGTTTTAGCACTGTATGGGTCGTCCGTTCAGGCAGGCACAATTAGCTCGCCCAGGTTATCGTAGGGCATCATCGAGTCATGGTTCTTATTGTTCTCGTCAGGGTCATTCATCACTCAATGCCCTTCCATCCCAGAGTTCGTCCTGTGCTCCATCAGTTCAGGGTTCTTCCATGCCAGGTCCTTCTACTGGTTATTCCGGTGCCAGGGGTTCCCTTCAGTCCCCGTCTCCAGCACTGGGGAGTTGTTATGAGTGTAGAGAGTTTGGGCATACGAGGAGGCAGTGTCCTTGTCTTCTTGAGGGTCCGTCTCAGCAGAGGGGTCAACCCTCGACTTTAGCTCCAGTTACTTCACCACCCGCTCATGCAGCTAGGGGTGGGGGTCAGTCAGCTAGGGGTCGCCCCTGAGGGGGAGGTCGATCGGGTGGTGGTCAGGCTTATTTCTATACCCTCCCAGGTAGACTAGATGTTGTGATTACAGGTATTGTCTCAGTCTGCCGCAGAAATGCCTCTGTGTTATTTGATCCTGGTTCCACCTTTCTTATGTGTCATCATACTTTGCTCATTATTTGGATACGCCACGTGAGTCTCTTGTTTTGCATGTTTGTGTGTTTACTCCGGTGGGCGATATTGTTGTTGTAGACCGTGTGTGGTGACTATTGGCGGTCTAGAGACCCGAGTGGATCTATTGTTTTTATGTATGGTAGACTTTGATGTTATATTGGGCATGGATTGGATATCTTCGTGACATGCTATCTTGGATTGTCATGCTAAGAAAGTGACGTTGGCTATGCCGGGTGTGCCACGGACTCAGTGGCGAGGTTCTACTAATTTTGTCCCCATTAAGGTGATTTCGTTTCTGAAGGACCGGCATATGGTTGGGAAGGGTTGTCTTTCGTATTTAGCCTTTGTGAGGGATGTCGGTGCAAAGACTTCCAATATTGATTATGTTCCAGTCGTAAGGGATTTTCCTGATGTATTTCCTGCAAACCTGTCGGGTATGCAACCGAACAGGGATATTGATTTTGGTATTGATCTGGTGCCGGACACTCAACCCATTTCTATTCCATTGTATCGTATGGTACCAACAGAGTTGAAGGATTTAAAGGAGCAGCTTCAGGAACTCCTTGATAAGGGGTTCATTCGGCCTAGTGTGTTGCCTTGGGGTGCGGCAATTCTATTTGTGAAGAAGAAAGATGGAACTATGAGGATGTGCATTACTTACAGGTAGTTGAACAAGGTTACAATTAAGAACAAGTATCCCCTACATCGCATTGATAATTTGTTTGACCAGTTTCAGGGAGCGAGAGTGTTCTCCAAGATCGATCTCCATTCAGGTTAACACCAGCTGAAGATCAGGGACTCAGATATTCTTAAGACGACTTTCATGACCCGATATGGTCATTATGAGTTCTTCGTGATAACTTTTGGGCTGACCAATGCCTCAGCAGCATTCATGCACTTGATGAACAACGTGTTCCAGCCATATCTCGACTCATTTGTCATAGTTTTCATTGATGATATTTTGGTGTATTCGCGTAGTCAGGAGGAGCACGCGGAGTATCTAAGAGTTGTGTTGCAAATATTGAGGGAGGAGAAACTTTATGCAAACTTCTCCAAGTGTGAGTTTTGGCTCAATTCAGTGGCTTTCTTAGGGCACGTGGTGTCCTGCAAAGGTATTCAGGTTGATCCAAAGAAGATAGAGGCGGTCCAGAGTTGACCCAGACCGTCGTCAGCTATAAAGATTCGCAACTTTCTTGGTTTGGCAGACTATTATTGCTGGTTTGTTTAGGGATTCTCATATATCGTATCTCCCTTGACCAAGTTGACTTAGAAAGGTGCTTTATTCAGGTGATCAGATGAGTGCGAGGAGAGCTTTCAAAAGCTCAAGACTGCCTTGACCACAACTCTAGTTTTAGTGTTGACATCAGCTTCAGGTTCGTATACCGTGTATTGTGATGCTTCGAGAGTTGGTATTGGGTGTGTGTTGATGTAGGAGGGTAGAGTTATTGCTTATGCTTCTCGTCAGTTGAAGCCCCATGAGAAGAACTACCTTGTTCATGATCTGGAGTTGGCTGCCATTATTCACGTGTTGAAGATTTGGAGGCATTATTTGTATGGTGTGCCTTGTGAGGTATTTACTAATCATCGTAGCCTCCAGCACTTGTTCAAGTAGAAGGATCTCAATTTGAGGCAGCAGAGGTGGTTGGAGTTGCTAAAGGATTATGATATTACTATTTTGTACCATTCGGGAAAGGCCAATGTGGTGGCCGATGCTTTGAGCTGGAAGGTCGTGAGCATGGGGAGTTTCGCATATATTCTAGTTGGGGAGAGACCTCTTGCAGTTGATGTTTAGGCTTTGGCCAATCGGTTTGTGGGGTTAGATATTTCAGAGCCCAATCGGGTATTGGCTTGTGTAATTTCTCGGTCTTCCTTATTTGATCGCATCACAGAGCGCCAGTATGATGATCCTCATTTGATTGTACTTAAGGACAGAGTTCAGCACGATGAAGCCAGAGATGTGACTATTGGTGATGATGGGGTGTTGAGGATGTAGGACCAGATATGTGTGCCCAATGTGGATAGGCTTTGGGAGTTGATTCTAGAGGAGGCCCATAGCTCGCGATATTCCATTCATCCGAGTGCCGCGATGATGCATCAGGATTTGAGACAACATTTTTGGTGGAGGAGAATGAATAAAGACATTGTGGGATTTGCGGCTCGGTATCTCAACTGTCAGCAAGTGAAATATGAGCATCAGAGACCGGGTGGCTTATTCCAGCAGATGGATATTCTAGATTAGAAGTGGGAGTGGATCACCATGGACTTTGTAGTTGGGCTCCCGCGGACTTTGAAGAAGTTCGATACTATTTTGGTAATTATGGATCGACTGACCAAGTCTGCGCACTTCATTCCTATGTGTACTATCTATTCTTCAGAGCAGTTGGCAGAGATATATATCCGGAAGATTGTTCGTTTGCATGGTGTCCCAGTTTCCATCATTTAAGATAGGGGCACTCAGTTTACATCACAATTTTGGAGGTCTGTGCAGCGAGGGTTGGGTACTCAGGTTGAGTTGAGCACAGCTTTTCACCCTCAGATGGACGGGCAGTCCGAGCGCACTATTCATATATTGGAGGACATGTTGCGTGCTTGTGTCATGGATTTCGGAGGGTCATGGGATCCGTTTCTATCATTTGTAGAGTTTGCTTATAACAACAGTTACTAGTCGAGTATTCAGATGGCTCCATATGAGGCTTTGTATGGGAGGTGGTGTAGATCTACAGCCGGTTGGTTTGAGTGGGGTGAGGCTAGTCTATTAGGTATAGATTTGGTGCAGGATGCTTTAGACAAGGTGAAGGTGATTCAGGAAAGGCTTCGTACAGCGCAGTCGAGGCAAAAGAGGTATGCCGACAGGAAGGTTCGAGATACGTCTTACATGGTTGGTGAGAAGGTTCTGTTGAAGGTTTCGCCCGTGAAGGGTGTTATGAAATTTGGGAAGAAGGGTAAATTGAGTCCTCGGTTCATTACGCCTTTTGAGGTGCTTCAGAGGTTTGGGGATGTGACTTATAAGCTTGCTTTGCCACCTAGCTTATCGAGTGTGCATTCGGTATTTCATGTTTCTATGCTCTGGAAGTATATTGGCGACCTGTCTCATGTTTTGGATTTTAGCACGGTTTAGTTGGATGATGATTTGACTTATGATGTGGAGCCAGTGGCTATTTTGGAGCGTCAGGTTCGAAAGTTGAGATCAAAGGATATAGCTTCAGTGAAAGTGCAGTGGAGAGGTTGGCCCGTGGAGAAGGCTACCTGGGAGACCGAGCGGGAGATGCAGAGCAAATATCCTCACTTATTTGAGGCTTCAAGTATGTTTCTTGACTCGTTCGAGGATGAACATTTGTTTAAGAGGGGGAGGATGTAACGACCCGGACGGTCGTTTCATGAATTACCGCTCCGTTTTCCCCATTTCTGCTTCTTATTGCTTTGTTCAGTTGTATTATATGTTATCGGGTAGATTGGTTTGGGTTCGGAGAGGTTTTGATAAGGTTTGAGACACTTAGTCTCTTTTAAGTAAGCTTAAGTTGGAAAAGTCAACCGGATGTTGACTTATGTGAAAAAAGCTCGGGTGTGAATTCCGATGGTTCGGATAGCTGTGGGAGGTGATTTGGAATTAGGAGCGTGATCAGAATGTGTTTTGGAGGTCCAGAGGAGATTTAGGCCTGAATTGGCGAAATTAGAATTTTGGCGTTTTCCGGTTGGTAGGCGAGATTTTGATATAGGGGTCGGAATGGAATTCCGGGAGTTACAGTAGATCTTTTGTGTCATTTAGGATGTGCGTTCAAAATTTCAAGTTATTCGGACGTGGTTTGATAAATTTTTTGATCGAAAGTGAAATTTGGAGGTTTTTGGAATTCTTAGGCTTGAATCTGATGTGATTTTACTGTTTTGATGTTGTTTTGGGCGTTCCGAAGGTTGAAACAAGTTTGAATGAGGTTATGGGATATGTTGGCATGTTTGGTTGAGGACCCAAGGGCCTCGGGTGAGTTTTGGATGGTTGAACGGATCATTTCAAGTCAAAAAGGATTGCAGAAAATCTGTTGTCTTGTTGCAGACAAATTGTGCTTCGCGTTCGCGAGTGGACCCTCGCGTTTGTGAAGGGTAGGGGTGTGAGTCAGGATCATTGGCCTTCACGTTCACAATGTGGGTCCCACGTTCGCAAAGGGCCGAGTCATTGTTCACCGTGTTCGCGGTGGGTTTATCGTGTTCGCGAAGGTTTGTGTGGCTGAGGCATCGCGTTCGCGATGGGGTGGTCGCGTTCGCGTAAGAGAATTTTGGTCAATGGTATTTTTGTGCGTTGCGAACCCAAGGCTTTGGCCGCGTTCGCGAAGAAGGATTTCTGATCACTGAGCAAAATGTTTAAAAGGCCATTTTCGCGAGTTTTGGCCTAAGTTCACCACTTTTGACTCGGTTTTGGAGCCTTTTGAGAGAGAGTGAAGAGGGAATCAAAGAGAACTTATTGAAGGTAAGAATTTTGGACTTAATACTCGATCCTATTGTGATTTTTACCTAATTAAACATGAAATTTTGGGGATTTGAAACCTAAATTGGGGAGTTAGGGCTTGAAAACTTGAGACTTTAATCTAGGGATTTGAAGGGCCATTTGTTGTCGGATTTTGGTATTCTTGGTATGTATGAACTTGTGTGAGGATAAGGATTCCGTTGATGTGATTTTTATCGAATTTCGAGATGTGGGCCCGGGGGTCGGGTTGGACCAATTCCAGAATTTTTGGTATAATTTGATTATTTTCGCATGGGTTTCAATCCCTTAGCATATTCTAATGTTATGATTCTGATTTTGGGTAGATTCGGCACGAGTGAGGCCGAGGCCAGAGGCCAAGGCATCGCAGAGTAGTAATTCATCTGGTTTGAGGTAAGTAACCATTGTAAATCTGGAACTGAGGGTACAAAACCCCGATATTTCGTATTGTTTTGATAAATGAGGTGACGCACATGCTAGGTGACGAGCGTGTGGGCGTGCACCGGTAGGGATTGTGACTTGGTCCGTCCCGTAGCGACTATTAAGCCACGTATTTGATTTGAAATTTTATGATATTCCGTATTTTAGAAATTTATACTATATTATGGGTTGTATGCCATGTTTGGGGCCTTGTGCCGACCTGCTGAGACCCTTAGGGGCATTTTTACTGTTTTCCTCACTCTATTTCTTTGAAAGCATATCTTCAGTCATGTTTTACCTGCTTATTGTTTAAAATTGATTTTATCACTCTACTTCTTAAAATGTGAGAATTGTTTGGACTGAGTTCCCTGATTTTCACTATTATGCTCGAGTGGCTATGAGGTTAATGACTGAGAGAGGTTGAGGACCTAATGGTGAGGATTATAAATATTACGGATCGGGCTGCACGCCGCAGCAATATTATATGTATATATTATGGATCGGGCTGCACGCCGCAGCGATACTTATATGGATCGGGTTGCACGCCGCAGCAATATATATATATATATATATATATATATATATATATATATATATATATATATATATATTAGATCAGGCTGCGCGTCGCATCGATATGACACTTGGGCTGTAGGAGCCCCTTCGGAGTCTGTACACCTCTAGTGAGCGTAGTCGACTATAAACTATGGACAGGCTGCATGTCGCATCAGTTATTATGATTATTACTATTATGAGGTGTTATTGAGATTGAGTGCTTAGTGTGAGTACTAAGTGACGTGAGCTAAGTCACGAGTGGCTGAGAGGCTTGCCCGAGAGACTATATTTATAAGTGATACCTTGCCCGAGGAGCCCATTTATGATATTTTTGCTGATTTCACTCTCCTTTATAATGAGCGTCTGTTGAAAACTGCTAGGTAAATGATTTCAAAGTATTTCAATTGAAATTGAAGCTTTACGAAGGAAACTGGTTTTAAAACTATTGAGTTTGACATGATATTCTGTTGTTTACTCTTTTATATGATTTTTAACTGCTCGTCACTGCTTTCAGACCTTATTTGCTTTAGTTACTTACTGAGTTGGCGTATTCACATTACTCCCTGCACTTTGTGTGTAGATCCAGGTGCCCGAGCGGCAGAGTGAGGTTCCCCAGCATTGTCGGAGTTTGCCGAGATTGTAAGGTAGCTGCATGGCATCCGCAACCCTTCTTTCCTCCTTCCTATCTTGTTTCTTTCTGCATTTTAGACTGGTTATGTATTAGAAAGACGAAATTATGTATTTATAGGCTCTAGACTCGTGACACCAGGTTGTTGGGCTGTGGTGGTTTAATGTTATACTCTTTTCCACACATTCCAGTGGTTTAAATATTTCTTATGAAAAATTGAGACTTAACTAAATGTTAGAAAAATGTTTTTAGTAAAAGAAATTGACTGTGGTTACTTGTTGGGTTGGCTTGCCTAGTATTGTGATAGGTGTCATCACAACCGGGTATTTGGGGTCGTGACACAGAGTCTCCAATGAAAGCATTGTTAGAAGACATAATGGTAGGAAATCTGTGAAGAAAAATTTTACTTAGAAAGTTGAAGTTTGCAAGTACGATTCTAAGGTAAATCAAAGAAGAAGAAGGAGTTGTAAAAGTAAACAATAAATATTCAGAGTAATGGAGAAGTTATAGGCAACAAAAATGGTAGTCATAATTGCCTTAAAAACTGACGAAAATATTTGCCAAATCGTGGAGTAACACGTGTTCGGGTCATTAAATGCGGAGAGACGTGCATCGTTTCAAATGTCAGAAGCTGTTCAAAAACATGCCCGGTAGAGGAAAGAGGTTTTCTCTACTTTCCGGTGATACTAAAGTACTGTCATCGAAAAGTAGAGGGACTATCTGTATGCGGTAAAATTAGTTAGTGACAGTTGGACGAATAAAGAGGTGCACATGGAGTGACACGTGGAGCTGAAGATAAGTTGGATGTGAATCAGCGAATAATCGATACCGGTTGCAAACATGTGACAGGTGCTAAATGAATCCCGAAGATAGAGAAGCTGATGAAAAAGATTCAAAATATTGACATCGATAGCATTCAATGAGCAGTTGTTACAGAGAATATCTGTATTTATAGCCAACTGTTATGCAGTCATCAATGACGGTTTTATTCTCATTCAAGAGGAGCTTAATTTGGGGATCTTGTCTCCCTAAATAAAGCTATAAATAGGGGAAATAGCATCATTTGGAGATAAAAATATTTTGTACACGAAAGCTACCTTCTGCTCTAAATTATAAAATTATTTAATTTCCTTTGTTACTGTTCATACTACTATTTCCGGTGAAACTTATCATACCAGCAGACTTGTATTTCTTTAAGCTATCTTTACATTCTTGATTTCATTCTCGTTTGTGTCATATTATTCGATCAAATTAATTTACTTATCTATAAACCACGTTATAAATTTAAATATATGGTTACTAGTAAACACCCACTTATTATTATTCTCAAAAGTCATCTCCCGCTTTGCATAAAAAGGAGGATCAAACTGAATCTTGTTTTACTTTTGTCTTTAATATAAAATAAAGAACTGAAAAATTGTGGTTCGTGCCCTGTGCTACACTAGTATATCGTATTACAAATTCATAAAATATAGGGACCTATTAAAGTTCGCAAATCTAACAAACACATGGAAACTGAACCTAAATGACCTCCACATTTCATTCTTTTCCGCTTGCACTGGTGAAGCCTCTGGTAGTTATAGCAACCTTGCAATAGCAACTAATTGGAGAAAATCTTACTTCCTGGCTGATGCATTACTATGTTTATTATAAACATTAATCTTTCTCAAGAAAGTACCATGAGGAATGAATAACAAAAAGAAAAACATTAACCTAGAAAGGGTAAATGTATAAAAACCGACAATAGCGGATTTCAAAGGTGATGCAATGCATGTTCCAAAAGACTTTGTTGTTGTGTTTACTTGTCTGTAATACTATCAATACATTTTATATATAGTTTTATTGCTCATTTATTAAGGATTATTTGACCTTGCTAAGTTTTGTGTTTTACAGTTTTAGAATTATATATTCTCATTATCTTCTGACTGTAGTGCGCTTAAGATAATGAAATAGTAATTGATTCCAAACCCATTGGCAGTGAATGTCTGTTCCCCATTAAGGTCATTGAGGTTCCATCTCTATCATCTCACTCCTCTAAGTATCTACACATTTTCTTTTGTTTCTCTTTTTCAGAGTAGCTCAAAATTGAAAAACGTTTATATTTCATCTAAATTCAATAAGGTCGAAAATATACTAGTGTTTCTTCCTACATAATCAAATCAAATAAAAGGGAACCTTGTATTCTGTTAAAGTTTTCAGCTTTCTAAGCTCTTGTCTTTTGGATTTTACAATATTTTGGAAACTAGGTGGGCGTTTTTGGACATAAGAATTGTAAAAAATTTTAAAAAAGTGATTTTTTTTTCCAAATGAAAATGTTATTTGAAAATTATAGTTGTGTTTGGAAATGAATATAACTGGAAAAATTTCGCATAAGAGCAACTAAGCTCCCTAATTTTCTATTTTATAGTCCATATTTCAATTTACAACCAACTAGCCAAAAAATAATAGGTTAAGATTCAACATCCAGCTCCAATAGGTTCTCAAAATTACTATTTAATTTTTAAAAAAGATTGCTCACGCTTTTAAGTTAATTTTCGAATCAGTAATCGTGACTCAAATATTAGTTCAACAAATCAAATCCATTTGTGTGGTGAAAATTAGATTTTGAACAAGCTTAAATATGTGAGTTTAAATTTCGAATTTGATTTTGTGAGAAAATTTGGAGTGGGGTGTTATTTAGACTTGTTAGAAATAGTATAAGGAGGTTGTATATAAAATTTGAAGTCATTTAATGGAGATTTGGACTGGTTTTGAACAAGAATTACAACTGAAAATCGTGGAAGAAGTTCGTCTACAGAAGCTTGTATAAAGGTGTATAAAAGTGTATAATAGCGTATAAGATGTGTTTATACACTATTATACAAGATTATACATAATTATACAAAAAACTGATTTCGTCTTCTTCCTTGCGTCTTTCTGAAATTTAACTCAAATATTGCTCAAATTTACTCCAAATCACTTCAAACCTAAATTTTGAACTCCTTTTGATATTCTCAATCAATTGGAACAACACACAATCTAAACAACTAACAAACTCAAAAAAATCCTATTTTCGAAAACAAAGATTTGAATGGTCTTCAATTGTTGACTTCTAGTCAACCAGGTGACATAGGAGGAGAAGCAGTAATGGCGGACGGCTCCTTGAAGCATACGTAAAAAATGTGAGAAGGAGAGAGAGTGAAGGCAATGGTTGTGAGAATACAAATTTAACTCCATAGCTTTTAGAAACAATGGTTGTAAAAACATAGATTTTGAATTTGCAAGAGCTATTGTTTTAAAAAAATATATAATATGGGCTAGGTCGGGTAAAACTTAAAAGTATGGGCCATTTTTTGTTATGGTGTGAAGTCATGTGTATTTTCTTGTAATTCTTTCAATATAATTTTGGGTTGTTTTTGAAATTTTGTGAGTGATCTGAGCGAAAATTTTAACAAATAGCTTTTTGTAGTTTTTTAAATTTTCGAAAAATTTTAAAATCATCTTCGAGCGAAAATTCGAAATTTTATGGCTAAACATAAAGGAAATTGAAAAAATTTCAACAAAAAGTTAAAAAATTCTTATGTCCAAATGGACTCTAGGATCGTAATATCTGTCGGAAGTTGGACCAGTGTAACAAGGACAGGGGAACGACAAACATGGTCCTTTTTATTGCTTCTATAAATTCCTCACACTCTGACAAAGCCTAGCTCTGTAGATTCCTCACACTCCTTTCTTTAAAATTACGTTTACTTACAAGTCATCTTAACACTTGAAGCTTTAGAAATGGGTATCTGCTTTCTGTTTCATATTTTCCTTCTCCTCCTACTAAAACTCACCAACGCAAATTTAGAAGGAGATGCTCTGTATGCATTGAGAAGAGCAGTGAATGACCCAGATAATGTGTTGCAGAGCTGGGATCCGACTTTAGTGGATCCTTGCACTTGGTTTCATGTCACTTGTGACTCCCAAAATCGGGTCACCAGACTGTATATCCTCTTCTCTTTTTGACTGATTTATGCTCTGTTTAAATTGCTCATTCTAAGTTAATTAGTAAGAACATGTTATGCAGTGATCTTGGAAATGCCAAGTTGTCTGGAAAATTAGTACCTGAGTTGGGGAAACTTGAGCGTCTTCAGTACCTGTGAGTCCACTTCTCTTTTGCCTCCTTTAGTGCATTCAATTGTGCTTGTGTGAGTATGTTGGTATACAATTTAGTGAAAGATGAAATCACTAAAGCTAAACGGAATAACTCCTTCTCAAACTTAGAGGGAACTAGGAGTGGAAAACTGGCGGGTCGGGTCGGATATGGTTCGGGTTAAAAACGGGTAATGAAAAATGGGTAAATTATCCGATCCATATTTAATAGGGATAAAAAAGGGTTAATCGGCGGATAATATGGGTAACCATATTATACATGACTTCTTGTATATGATCACTTTTTGACAGAATTCTTAGTCTCCCTAACTTGAGGAATCCCAATTTGAACTTTTACAAATGTAAAAGTTAGACTCATTGGTTATCCATCAGTTACCAATTGGTTATCCATTTTCTAAAAGGATAATATGATTCTTATTTATCTTTGACCCATTTTTAAAAAATTTATTATCCAACTCATTTTTTAGTAAATAATATAAATGGTTAACTGTTTTACTTTTAACTATTTTGCCATCCCATGTACAGGGAACTATACATGAACAACTTAGTGGGTCCAATTTCTTGAGAACTTGGATGTTTAAAGAGTCTAGTGAGTCTTGATCTTTACCACAATAACCTCAGTGGCACCATTCCTCCATCCCTCTCCAATCTTTCCAATCTCAGATTCCTGTAAGTATTTACATTTAATCTCATTTTAATTACATTTATAAATTATGGTTCCATCTGACGCTACTGCTGGTTTAATTTATAGCCGACTCAATGGGAACAGACTAACAGGAAGAATACCAAGGGAACTTTCCAAGCTTGCAAATCTCAAGATTATGTGAGTTGAAACATACATATATACTACTTTCTCCGTTTCAAGACGAGATAATTTACTTTTTAGTCTGTTCCAAAATAAATGATATATTTCTAAATTTGGAAATAATTTAACTTTAAACTTTTCATTTTACCTATTTTATAGAATATTTTATAATCATACAAATGTCATTGACTCCACAAAGTTTTTATCCATTAAGTTTTTAAGATCACGAATTTCAAAAGTCTTTTTTTTTCTTCTTAAAATTCGTGTCAAGTCACACTACCTTATCTAATTTGAAACGGAGGGAGTAATAGTAATATCTAAATAGATGCATGCGAAATGAAATTTCTGGTTCCAACTCATTAGTCCTTTTCTGTATGTATATATGCAGTGATGTGTCCGACAACGATTTATGTGGTTATATTTCTGCCTCCGGCACCTTCTCTAAGTTCACCGAGGAAAGGTGAATCCGCTGGTATTTTTAACTTATTTATTAGGTCTTCTATACTTGCTTTTTCTATTTGTTGATACTAATTAACTTTGGGTTGTCGAATTGCAGTTTTAAGAATAACCAAAGATTAGAAGGGCCTGAGCTAATGGGATTTGTGAGATATGACGCAGGAGGCTGTAACTAAAGCATATGAGAAGCAGATATATTCAATCTCTACTTAGGAATATGTAAACATTTTAATTAATATAAACCCTAGAAGAGCAAAAGTATCTAGGGTTGTGTGGAGGATCTCGCTCCATGTAGTATAACTATCAATACCCTACGAATCTACGATTGCTTTAATAGGGCATGCAGGGCATATACCAATTGCTGGAAATTAGGATTTGGTCTCCATTTTCTCCTTTGAAGGAGTGAAGTATTAAGATGACTTGCGCTGCTAATAACCTAAAATCAATTTCTTTCCGTTGGCGCATGTTTACCTTGAAAATGGTAACTACAATTATATTTGATTTTGTGGTTCTAAAAATACGTGATTTATTTCAATACTAGTTGTAGGGCAATAGATACTAAGTGTAAGTGAAGAAAATAAGAAATGCAAACCAATAGGGTCACAAAGCTGGCCTCGAGCTGGATGGAGCAGGGCCTCGAGGTCTAGCTGGACTGATAGCGACGAACAATTGATGAAGAATCAATTGTTATGAAGGCCTCAGAAATGGCCCTTTGCGGTTGATAATGAGCAATAAATGAAGAATAATAAATGAACAATGGATGGACGATGAAGGAATAAACAATAAATGTGAAGAACAATTGTGTTAGCAAAGAGCAGAGAAAGTTGTATTGCATTCAATGTGAGTGTATTCAATGATTATCCGAGAGGGCTTACAAGATGATAAGGATCCCCTTTTTATAGGAGAGGTGAATCCCAACACAGTACATGGCTAATAAATGACGAAGAAATGCTACTAATATAGCTGTATAATGGCTCAGTACAGATTTGTACTATTCTTGCAGACTCTCAGTCTTTTCATCGTGTGCCCTCGGGGGTTCCCGCCTTTCCATAACGGACATCGATTTTCATACTACCTTGAGGTACACCATGGTGAGTCTTCGACATACTCTGCAGAGGCGAGTGCTTCGAGAACGGGCCGTGGACTATGTTTTGATCCCAACGAGGGGCTTGAACTGCCACGGAAGCCTCAAGTCGTTCTTCCCTGATTTTGATCGTATATAGATAGTCCATGCGTTTCTTAGAATAGAAAGATATGAAACGACTTTAACTTCGATTTTCTCGAGCCTCTCATGATGATGTCATGCTTGTGACGTAAGCTTTCGGGGTGACTGAAACATCCCATCGGTTCGTCTTTCTAGAAGCATTGAATATACTGCTGGTTCATTTTCCCAAAAGCGGTGATTGCACCGCCGATCCATTTCCCCAAAAGCATTGATTGCACCGTTGATACGTTTCCCCAAAGGCATTAATTGTGTTGTCGGTTATGTTACTGTCTCTCTATAAATGGGGGATTGCTTGAACCAAGACTTCACTCAGTCCTTCTTCAATAGCCCTTAGCCCTTTTCTTCTCTTCATCCTCATCCAAACCGGTGCAATGTCTTAAGAAGTAGCTTCATAGTAGTAGTGCTGATGAGACCCATACTCGCCAAGTTTTTCACCAGGCCACAATTTTCCTTGCTTGCTAAGAGCTTTTGCTCTTTGAGATGCTATAGCCTCTTCCTCATCTATTGCTGCCTCAGAGGAGGTCCTCGAAGACAACGCTCTGAGGATCGAAATGGGGTCCCCGAGGAAACGGTTCTCGAAGATGTTGTTCCCGAGGATATACCCTCGGAAATAGATTAGGTTTTTCAGATGTTGTTTTTGCTTCTTTGTTTCTGTGTAGGGACCCTTCGTGGGTCATTGTAATCGTCTTTTATTAATATATGAGTTTCTTTATTTTGCCTTTAATTTGGGTTGAACTCTGTTTTGCCTTCGTTTGTGAGAAATCCAAATGCATGACTTCACCGATCAGTCTGAATATTGGACCGGTCATAATAACCCTTTGGCTTTTAATTAGATAACATGACATTCCTTGGAGCTCTCTGCTATCCATTAGACTAAGCTTGGATTGATTTGATGCGAACTTAGGTCATCGGGACTTCTGTGCCCGAATTGAGTGAGAGCAAGGTCTCGATTTTTGGAATAAGGCCTAACCCTTTTAAGCCTCGCTAATAATCCTCGAGTGGTAAGCTCTTCAAACTAAAGTAGCTTTTTGATTCTACAACAGGGGCATTTGCTTGATCATCCAAAAATAAAGATAGCCCTTAGGCCTTTACAAATATTCCCCGAGCGAGAGTTTGCTCGAACTCGGGCAGCACGCAATTTGAGCGAAAATTTGTTCAAACTAAAAGTAAAGATAGCTCTGAGTCCTTATAAATAGTCCCTGAGTGAGAACCTGCTCGGACTTGGGTAGCCCGTGGGCTAAATAATCGAGTGAGAATTCGCTTGAACTTGAAAGAAAAAGTAGCCCTAAGGCTTTATAAATAGTCCCCGAGCGAGAACTAGCTCGAATTCGGGTAGCCCGCGGGCTAAATAATTGAGCGAGTGTTCGCTCGAGCTCGAGAGAAAGAGTAGCCCTGAGGCTTTATAAATAGTCTCCGAGCGAGAACTGGCTCGAACTCGGGTAGCCCGGGGGCTAAATAATCGAGTGAGCGTTCGCTCGAACTCGAGAAAAAGAGTAGCCTTGAGGCTTTATAAATAGTCCTCGAGCGAGAATGTCACACCCCAACCTCGAGAGGCGCGACCAGCGCTCAATCGAGTGAACCCAACTGAGCAAGCCTTATTGACACTTGCTACCCAACTCAATATGATTAAGGAATTCGACTTTCTATTAATTATACAATAGCAAAAATCAAGCTTTCAACATAAGATTTTACATAGTCATAGCTTAGACGAACTATAGGATAGAGTTATAACACAGATCATTAACCCATCCAGCACCCATACACAACCCACACATCGTCTACGGAGCCTCTATGGATACAAAAGACGACTTATGACAACGCCGGCAACAAGGCCCCCGCTATACCTCAAAAGTGGAAGTCTACCACAAAAGATGTACAACATAACCTCTTGAAGGAAAAAAAGGGCTCACCAAGTCTTCGAGAGGAGGACACTCCGCTACGCGCGATCGGAGCTGTCAGTTAAAGAGCCACCTACATTCATTTAAAAATGTAGCGCCCCCGACAAAAGGGACGCTAGTACCATGGAATAGTACTAGTATGTATAACTAAACACCATCTAGTTAGAAAGAACTTTCATACAAGAATAAGAAATCACAAGTATAACTCAAAACATTAGACGATCACTACATTATCAAATAAAAGAAACATACAACTTCCACATCATTTTTTCATAGCTTTTAGTTTGGGGCATTTCACACCATTCATCATTGTTCACAATACCACCGCTATCTTGAGCGGAGTCCGATCTCGACCCGATCGGCTAGGTTGCCTCATTTGTGGCATATACTTCAATCACAATCTCATTTTCCTTTTTTTTGGAATTCATTCACAATACAACCGCTATTTTTAGCGGAGTCCGATCTCAGTCCGATCGGCTAGGCCTCCTTTCCACGACATTGATCTCTTCGCGTTAATCATTTCGTTTCACATATATCATTTCATAGACACTTGGGGACACAAATTATCACATCATTATTGGCACTAGGACGCATTTTTACATCATTCCCAATTTTAATATTAGCTTTTCCATTTAGGACAATAGGTGCACACAAGAGCAATTTAAATTATAAGCGTAGATAAGACTTCACGTAGGTGGAACAACAATGCAACTTCAATCAAAATTTAAAGTCCAAGCATTTCAATACATAATTCATATCCTTGCCCTTTTCAAGTTATCAAGATAGCACGTTGATCATATTGAGATACATCTTTCACGCATATACGGTTACAACATCAATTCATGTAAAATAACAAGCAATGCAACAATTCAGCTTTAATCTGACCATATTCACACAAATGCCGATGAAGCTCAATTTCTAAAAGACGGGGTTTTAGCCATACATACCTCAATAAGGCTTTCCATAATTCTTACAAAATTCCGGGGCTCTTAGCATTTCAATCCATAGTATAAGAATTACAAATCGAACCAAGAATTAGTGACATGGTTAAGACTTTGGCTCGTTCAGGTATACTATCAAGCACCAAGTGTGAATGGTGATCTTAAATCCCTTTTTGAAAGAGATTTCTTCTATGTTATACTTCAATTGTTGTCTCTTTAGTTCTCATCCTCCCCATACCCCATTACCTCTAATGCATGCAATATTATTAGCCATTTTCCCCAAGAACTCAATTGTTAATCACTTATTTTAAATAGAAAGTTCTAAATTACAGATTATGGAACAAGTTCTAACCTTTTTAGGGTGAAGACCTAGCAACTCTCTTGACCATCTTCAAGATTTTGGGCTAAGAGTTGGGTGGGGATAAGATGAAGGTCACTCCTTCTCTCTCTAGAACTCCTCTTCTCACTCTATTTTCAGTAAAAATGACATAGAGAAGATCAGATGGGGTGTTTTAATGGAATAGGGTCGGGTTTTAAAAATTAGAAAATAGGAGCCCCGACTCAGATCTGCGATCGCATATGCTATCGCATAACGGACATGCAGCCCGCAAAATGGACCGCAAAGGTGATCCTAAAATCTGGACAAACTGCTTGGGTATGCGATAGAAATGCAGTCCGCATACTTGTTCTGTAATGGCATAATGCACCGTAGAACTGCCCTTTACAAAATTCCAAGGAGGGTTATGCGATGACTATGCGGCCCGCATATCGATTATGCGATCACATAATTGGCCACATAGTTGACCTCAAATTAACAAGCACACTAATTGACTCTGCGGTGACTATGCGGTTCTCATAGCCATTATGCAACCGCCGCATAGATCAATCCAAAAAGGTCCGAACCGCGGCGAGCTAGCTCGCCACGAAGAATTTTATGAATTTCTGACACATGATCCTAACTTGGCACTACGAGATTCGGGTTTTAGAGTAGGAAATTCACGGGGCCTTACAGAGAACTGGTGAGAACTTGGGTAGCCCGGGGGCTAAATAATCGATTGAGTGTTTGCTCGAACTCGAGAGAAAGAGTAGCCCTGAGGCTTTATAAATAGTCCCCGAGCGAGAACTGGCTCGAACTTGGGTAGCCCGGGGGCTAAATAATCGAGTGAGTGTCCGCTCGAACTCGAGAAAAAGAGTAGCCCTGAGGCTTTATAAATAGCCCCCGAGCGAGAACTAGCTCGAACTAGGGTAGCCTAGGGGCTAAATAATCGAGTAAGTATTCGCTCAAACTCGAGAGAAAGATTATCCTTGAGGCTTTATAAATAGTCCCCAAGCGAGAATTGGCTAGAACTCGGGTATCCCGAGGGCTAAATAATCGAGTGAGCGTCCGCTCAAACTCGAGAGAAAGATTAGCCCTAAGGCTTTATAAATAGTCCCCGACTAAGAACTTCCTCGAACTCGGGTAGCCCGAGGGCTAAATAATCGAGTGAATGACTACTCCAGCCAAACTCGTAGATTGTTCTCAATAATTTTTGACAATCCAATTCCCGATGCTTTGGTTCTGATGTTAACATCATGATGTAAGCGGTTGAAGTGACTGAAGGGTCGCTTCGGCACGACTCTCAAAATCATTAATTGTGGGCAGCCAACGGTCGACCTTCTAGCTTCCTCAGCACGTTCAAACAATTTTTATAAATAGACAAAACGTCATAACTTTGCCGATATTACTCCCTTAGTGCTTCCAATATTTCATTAGCTCCTTTCAATTTCCTTGAACTCTCCCTTTTCTTTTCTAGCGACATTTTCCATTTTTTCGGATCATTTGCTTTAGAAATGGCGAAGACCTCTAAAATTGTTCCTTAAAAGGAAAAAGCTCCATCGTCTTCTTGAACGACCAAAGGTAAACAATAGTTCCTCCTAGTATCGAGGAGTGTACTCTTGGGCCTTGTGACACATATTCTGATTTCCAGGTCGAAAACCCCTCCTCTATTCTGGGACGATGCGAACCCATGTCTCGATATGTCAGTTTAATAACTAAAATCGAGAAGGTGAAGGCTGACTGCCATTGGGGGAAGGCGGTGCAAGTAGAGATTCTTTCACAAGGAGAAGACATAACCAAGCACAAGGCCTGTTTCCTTAGTGTATACACATATCCTTTCACCTTAGGCCCGGTAGAAGACGCTTTACCATTGATAGATCCAGTGATCATTGATTTCTGCAGGCAATATCACGTGACACTTGGACAAATTTACCCATCATTCTGGTGCATTTTTTATATGATTAGGTATTTTTCAAACATGGTTGAGGGGATGCCTTTTTCCCTCGATCATCTAATTAGAATGTATAGCCCCCGACTTTATCGAGGTGGCCTGATTAAGCTGAAACGTCGATCCCCGAAGGCCTTTTTTACTAGCATCGATGAAGACAAGGATCGAAGATGGATGAGCTGCTTCGTCCAAGTCCGGACCCAGGACCTGATCCCTACTGAGAGAATGCCATTCCCTGAGGAATGGAATATGAATCGTAAGTAAAACATGTTTCGCTTAATCAAATATCTTTTCTTGCCTTCGAATCAACTCCTTCCGATGATACAGCCACCGAGTGGTACCCTGGTACTGTCAAAGATCTCCCGGGCTGGATCCGACGACTCGATTCGATCTTCCCGTATTCTAAACGCGTGTAGCGCAATATAGCTAAGGCTCGTTGGGAGACCAAAAATCATGGTGAGTTTTATCCCCATTCATACTTGAGCTCTATAGAGAAGGTATCTCTCGCTAGTATTCTCATCCTTTGTGTCTGTGCAGGCCTTGGAGAGGCCGTTTTGATGAGGGAACCCCTTCCTGGGGAAGTAGATATCCCGAAGCCTACTAAGGAGGAAAAAGAGAAAGAAGAAATCACTAGCTGGGTCCCCGATGCCAAAAAAGGCTAAAGTTCAAAAGCCCGAGGCTTGTTCAAAGGCCTCAACTCGGGAGGCAGTCGAAAGTCTTTATGCCGAGGGCAAAGAGAGTGATGACTGCCCGCTAGTACTTAGGGGGAGAAGAAGTGTTGTTGCCTCGAAGTCTACTGATCCGAAGGTGGCTGAGCCAGAGGTTGCTGGAACGGTGGCCGCCGAGGTAGTCCCGACCTAAATTGAGGGATTAGACAAAATCCCTGGGCCGACCATCGACCAAAACACATCGGGTGCCGAGGGGAACCTGGTTGATGAACCTGAAGAAATTGGCGATGAAGCCCCTCATAGGAGGGAGAGGTCCCCTGTCGACCCAATCGAGGTGATCAACATAGATGAGCCTCTATCGAGCCCATCATTCTATCTTGGGCAAATACGGGATGCCCAAGATATGAAAATTCCCGTTGCGGGGGCATCCCCCGGAGAGAATAGTATGTTTGAAGTATTTTTTGCAGGGGTTGAGGAAGGCCCCGATATTGATATCTCGTTGATCTATGAAGAAGCCAAGAAGCTTTGGCAACAAGTAATATTGATTTGACCGATGTATCTTGAGTTTCGATTCTTGCTTTTTTGACTCCCTTCTTTTGTATTTTCAGGCCTTCAAGCTCTCCAACCAAGCCTTTTCCATGTCACAAGCAGAGTTGGATCGTTGTGAGGACGAATTTAGGAAGCTCGTTTCTGAATTGGATGAACTCGAGGCCCTTCATGCCCAAAAGGAGGGGGAGCTAGGTGACGTTCGAGCTCATTTAGAGAGGATATCTCGAGAGCAGGCCAATCTCGATGAGCAGGTAATATGACATTCATGGGCTTATTTTTGTGCTTCAGTCAATTGAGCGTTTGATACCTTAATTTGGCTTTTTTCAGCTCAAGCAAAAAGATGACCTAATGCGGGAAGAGCTTAGAGTGAGAGATACCGAAATCCTTAGGCTGAAGCAATGCGTGAATGAGGTATCTTCCGATAAAGAAACTTTTCGAGAGAAGTTGACCTTAGTTGAGTGCTAACTTCAAGGGGTGAGGGAAGAGAGCCGTGAGTACAAAGATCTCCATGCCGAATCAGTTGCTGAGCTATCTGCAAACAAGTCTGAAGCTGTCTCACTCTTGTCCTCGTACAGAAAAAATGCTGCTGCAGCAAATGCTCAAGCCAGGAAGGTATCCAAAGAGGTCGAGCTTGAACTCTCTCGATCTTTGGAATATGCCCAATTAAGATCTAGGAGATAGGCTCTCGAGGATGTATATGCAAGGGGCATCGATTTGTCTGCCAAGATTGAGAGGGCGAAGGCCCTGGAGGAAGAATTGGCAACTCTACTTTCTCCCGACGATGGTTGAACCAGTGGTTCGACTAGCGACTCTGAGGATGATGAAGATGAAGGTGTCCCCGAGGGGGAGAAGGCCATCGATGACCAAGGGGTCGAGGGCCAGGCCGTTGAAGGCACAACTTCCGAGGGAACTCCGTCTAGTCAAGTAGCCCAGCGGTAGATTAGGTTTTCATTTGTTCCCTTTTTATGTAAGGCCTCCAGGCGTGAGCCTTTTAGATATGGCTTTGTGAAACTTTATCATATACATATATATATATATATATATCTGGATTTTTGCCTTTCGTCATTTCTTGTTTTTCCTTTGCCTTTTTGGAATAAATCTCGATGCATGTCGATAACCAGTTCGGTGTTCGATCCTCGAGTCAAATGTACGGAGATGGGATGGTTTGACGTGATGCCTCAACATAGGCTCTAGATAGGCCGGGCCTGTCAGAGTAGCCATGTGCCTTGGGGGCTTCCCCCTCCGTCCTAGCTTCGGTCTTTGTTTCCTCCGAGTCGGGCTCCGACGAGCCCCGAGGTCGGGAACTTGGTCGCGGCCTTCCACCCTCGGGGTACCGAGGCATGCTTCTGAAATGTCACGACATCGAGAAATCAAGTCTTCTGGTTTCGCCGCATACAAAGTTTAAAATCAGTCTTTACATGTCGACAAGGTTTAAATCAGTTTTCTGCATGTCAATAAGGTTCTTAAACTAATTATTGCATTTAGATGCTATGCCTATCGAATTTTTTAAAAACCAATTTCTGCATTTAACTACTAGTGTCTACAAGTCTAAAATTAGTCATTACACCTAGACAACATGGCTATATGATCCAAACTGCCTGCTTAAAATTATTTACTGGTTATGTGTAACCCCTCTAGTTGAGAAAGGTTTACCTGGTATTGTACAGATGTGATCCTGTAGGATAGAAAACCTAGGACCCCTTTTACCCTTTGTTTAAACATAATACTAATTTGTCTAATTTGATTTATCTGTTTATAAGACTAATTCACATAATTTGAGTTCGACCGGGACCTACCATTGTGGACCACGAGGGGTGCCTAACACCTTCCCCTCAAGGTTATTTTAAGCCCTTACCCAATCTCTGGTAATGCAAACCGGTTTTATTAGTTACTTGCTTTAGGTGCCCTAATGCACCTTAAATACGTTAGGTGGTGACTCTTCAAATTCAAATACCCAATTCCCAAAAGGAAATGAGTTGTTCCCAATGAATGTCAAAACCTGGACTCCGCAAGGAAAAAAGAGGAGCGACAAGTGTCATACAAGGTACCAGATGGCCATGATAGTAAGGTGTATAAGGTGTGTTAAAAGTGAGTAGTATTTTAAGTAGTTTGAGATAATTCCTATTTATGTGGGTAATTGGCTAATTATCGGGCAACATGAATTTACCTAATTAATTAATAAAAATCATAAGATAAGATTAACCCCCCCCAAAAAAAAATATGGCAGCAAGCCATATATAAAAAGAATGACTCTTAGTGATTGTCTATTGGGTGGCTATCTAAAGTAAGGCACATAAGACAAGTCTACTTACGTGTAATAGTCTCTTAGTCATATGTCTCTTAGTCTCTTAGTCATAAGTCTATTACTAAGTCTCTTAGTAATAAAAATCATATCCCTTTCTTTCTAATTCAAAAGCATTTCAAGAACAAAAACTTAAATCTAACGAGCTTCCAATAGAAATTCTTACAACCAAACAATTCCAACGAGAATTGTTAGAACCGTTGCAACATAAAAAATTTCGATTCTAAAGGAGTACGGTGCAATCTTTTTCAAGAATATTATATGAATTTTCCCTATCTAGCTATGTTATGGCTATCATTTCTTCCTATCCGTATGATACAAACGAAACGAGCAAATGCACAATTTCCATAAATAACTCTATTCATAGAAGTATTAGAGATGCCTACATTCTTGAATTCCCATGTGTCATATTATTCTATCATCTGTTCATGTGTCTCAGAAAATACGTAAATTGATTTTATGATATTGGTCAGAAGCATAATATTTTATGAAACTCTGAAAGATTTTATTAACGTACTTCTCATGCATGACATTTATATACATTGACCAATGATCAGATGGCGTTATATACGCGTATATATGTATTTATATGTATATGGGATATGAGAAAAGGTTATATGGGAAAAGGTTACGGTGTTATATACGCACTACCACTTAATTAGCTTGTATACGTTGATGATTTTGCACACAGTGGCCGAGATGATATGATGGGATGCCCTCGGAGGCCTGATGATGTTATGAAACATGTACCTATGCACGACATGACATTCATACGCATATGCATGACACTATAATTATTTCATGAATTACAGGGTTATCCAGACTTACAGGTTGAGTCATTTATTCTATGTTTCTTCCATGTCTGTTATGTACTTATTTGTGTGCCTTACTTACTCAGTACATTATTTGTACTAATGCCCCTTTTTCCTGGGGACACTGCGTTTCATGCCCGCAGGTCCCGATAAATAGGTCGAGAGCCCTCCAATAGGCTATCAGCTCAACGGAAGATGTTGGTGTGCTCCATTTGCTTCAGAGTTGCTTGTTGGGTTAGTATGATCTAGACGTGTACTGTTTGGTATGGCGAGACTCTGTCCCGACCTTTATGAAAATTATATATTCTTAGAGGCTTGTAGACAGATGTCATGTACGTGAAAGATTGTATAGCCTTGTCAGCCTATGTTCAGTATACGAGTGGTTATTTTGATCCTATATGCCCCTATGTCTTATGTATAAGTTGATATCACATGTTGTATTCTACTTATCCCACGGCAGACTTCTGGCTTAGTTATCTATGAAAGTATGACATGAAAAGATATGTTATGATGGTACTCGGCTAAGTAAGGTACCGGGTGTCCGTCGCGGCCCATCGGTTTGGGTCGTGACAAAAGTGGTATTAGAGAAGATCTGTCCTAGGGAGTCTAGAAGCCGTATCTAGTAGAGTATTGTTTATGGTTGTGTCATGCACCACACTTATAAGGAGGAGGCTACATGTCATTTAGGACTGTCACTCTTTCTTCTTACTCTAGATCATGTCATAGAGCTCAATTGTAAGAACTCAATTTCCCAACTCTATCTTATTCATAACACAATGATGCCTACATCCAGAAAGACGATTGGTGAGAGATATAGCTATGGAAGAGTTGAGCCAGATGAACTCGATTTTTTGCATCATGCTTATGATGGGTAAATTTGAGGTATTCAGCAGGTCATGTGTATACTAAGACGTGTAAGTTTCTTGATAAGGATCCCTAAGGCAAGAATGTCTATCCACTCTTACGGTAAAAAGGAATAAGAGAATCGGAAGGTAGACACAAGTTTCAGCAAGTAAAAGAAGCAGGGTGAAGAAGGGTACGAGGTACCCAGTTAATGAAGATTAACAACATTTACAATTCAAGCAGAGAAATATAAGCATTTGAAGATACCTTCAATTGTAATAGAGGTATGTACAATTAGTTAAGGACGAATATCAGGAACCGGCTGGGGTTAGAGTAATCCAAAATAATCGTGGGATTGCTTGCGTTAGTTGACATTTCCGAAGAATATTGTAAATGTGCTAACAAAATCTCCTTATGAGACACCCAAATGGTACACTTTGAAATAATACAACTAGATATGAGCACTATAAAGATAGGCACTGGAAGCCTTGAAAGGATAAATGTTACCTTAGTATGGCTCCCGTACCTACTAAAGAAAGAATGTTCGGTAACTCAAAGATCCAGTAGATGGAGCAAGGGGAGCTAAAACCAAAGGAATGTCCTGTGGAAATTTTCAAAATAAAATGTATGACAAAAATGTTAGCAGGGAATGAGAAGAGAGTCAATGAAGCATTATGAGTAAGATGTGATACATGGATGACAACGATAGAAAAAAATGACGGTATTATAGGATATATAGTCAAGTGAAGGAAAAGACGAGAGGAGCCAGGCCTTGAGACAACAGAAGAGTATAGGCCATAACGTTATTGTATTGGGAAAAAGTTGCATTTATATATGCAAGTGACATGTTGAGACACGTGGACTGGTCAAATAGTCAAAGAATTATAATTAGTCAAGAGGCACGGGTAGCAGTAGAAACGAGCAAAGGCAAAGGAAGAGGCACGGGAGGACATTTGAAGGATTCAGCGCCCGTACCTATTTAAATCATTTATCAAAAGGAATGGATCTGACCATAATAAAGAGCGCAGATACGAAATTCGACAAGCATTAAATACTGGATACGTTAGAGAATTTGTATTAATTACAATGATTGTGTAACGTAGCATTCAATGTATTTAATTATTCATAATAGCCTCATTATGATTTGGAGGAAACACATATCTTCAAGATACCTATAAAAGGGAGGTATCTGGTCATTTGTAAACACAAGACACAATTGGAATATACTTTGATTCACTTGTTTTCTCCTGATTACACTCTGGTTACTCTAAATTACTTTCTTCTACATATTCTTTTGATTATTAGTAACCCACGTTCTTCTAAATTCTAACTTTGATTGAAATTCTATTTTTTGGTTAAACAAATTGGTTCCATTATCGGGAATCTGATAATCTATTTTCTTTTCACTCGACCTTTCTTGTTACATCAATTATGTCGAATAACAATGACAACACCCCAGGAAACCATGAGAACCAACAAAGTCAGGGAGGCCCACAAAATATTAACATTCAAGTTCCTACTCCGCAGGACTCTCCACGGCAATCTCGTGAGGGTACTTCTGATGGATCTCAAATAAACGAGTATGCTCAATTTGAAAATGCTGAAGCTGTTGATGAAGCTTTGCAGAAATTAATTACTGCTCAGGTCAACAAAGCTATTGAGGCGCTTGTTAACCAGTTACCTATTGCAACACCCACACCTTCTCCAAATAATAACACTATAGAAAACCCTCGTTCCGGGCTTGTTAACTCAGGCAGCGGTGGAACCCTCAGTAAATCACAGGAGAGAGAACCAGGTAATGTAATTAATTATGATTTACAAAATTTAGTACTAACCTTGCAGAAACAGCTCAAGGAGCAAAGTGAACGCATAGAGCAGATACCCGGGTTGCCGCCCATAATCAAAGGGGTAAACATGGACAGATATTCACAACAACCCTGGAAGCCAAGTACTGCCCCTCTCCCAATTCCAAAAAAGTTCAAAATGCCTGATATTCCAAAGTATGATGGAACAACAGACCCATGAGACCACGTGATTGCATTCACAACGAGCGTAAAAGGCAATGATTTGACTAAGAAGGAGATCAAATCGGTATTAGTCAAGAAATTTGGTGAAACACTCACCAAAGGAGCACTAACATGGTATTCCATTTTACCTGAAAATTCTATAAACTCTTTTGCTGAGCTTGCAGATTCTTTCAACAAAGCACACTCTGGAGCCCAAAAAGTGGAAAAAAGAATGGAGGATATTTTCAAAATTAAGCAAGGAGATTCAGAATTGCTTAGAGAATTTGTGGACAAATTTCAACGTGAAAGAATGACATTGCCACGTGTACCTGATAATTAGGCAGCTATAACTTTCACAAGCAATTTGAATGAAAAAAGCTCGGAAGCTACGAGGAGACTCAAGGAAAGCCTTCGAGAATTCCCAGCTACAACGTGGAATGATGTTTATAACAGGTATAGCACAAAGTTGAGTATTGAGGAAGATAATGTTCCCCGATCTCAAAAAGAAGAAAGTATACGTGCAAGACATATAGAGAACGAAAAAAGATCCGATAAAAACAGGTACGAGCCTTATATGGGACATGCGGGGAAAGACTCACGGTCAAAACAGGATAATCAAAGGCACGATCACAGATCAAGAAATAGAGAATCAAGTTCTTCATCAAGATTTAGGAACGAGCGAAACAACTATGAGTCACAAGATGATGATAGAAATTTAAAAGCGAGATTCGGAGGTTACAACTTTAACGTCAGCACCTCCGAGCTCGTAGCTGTTTTGAAAAGCATGCGAGATAAGGTTCGATGGCCAAAGGAAATGAGATCGAATCCAAACAAGCGCAACCCTGACCATTGGTGCGAGTTCCATAATGATCACAGGCATAAAACAAAGATTACAGATTTTTACAAAGTGAAGTTGATCATTTATTAAAACAAGGATATCTTACTGAGTTATTTAGCGAGAAAGGCAAGCAAGCTTACATGAAGAACATGCAGGAGCCTCCAAAACCACCTTCTCCCAAAAGAACTGTTAACATTATAAGTGGGGGTGAAGAAATCAATGGTGTGTCATATACTGCAGCTAACAAAACTTCCAAAGTAACTATTACCCAAGGGAAACGGGTGCGACATGTTCTAGAAGAAGGTAATATTACATTCAATGATGCAGATACAGATGGCGTATTAATACCTCATAACGATGCACTAGTAATATCTTTAATTGTGCATGATACTAATGTGAAATGAGTTTTGATTGATCCAGGTAGTTCCATGAACATTATTTTGCTAAGAGTGCTACGTGAGATGCAAGCTGAAGATGGAGTAATACCAAAGGCGCATACTCTATATGGATTTGATAATTCCAGTGTCGTCACAAAAGGAGAGGTAACACTCACCACTTTTGCTGAAGGGGTCGTCAAAGATACAAAGTTCCAGGTAGTAGACATGGAGATGGCTTACAACATGATTCTGGGGAGACCATGGATCCATGAAATGGATGTTGTTCCTTCAACCTTGCATCAAGTTATCAAATTTCCATCGCCATGGGGAATTTGTCAAATTTGCGAAGATCAACATACGCCCAGGGCTATTAACTCCGTTGCAGATACAAGCATGAGAAGTGGAGGCAAATAGCAATCACAGAAGGCAATTGAGGACATCACAACTCAAACCTCAACTGAACAAGGGCGAATAGATGTAGACTCAAGGCCTGATACCATTCAAAAACCAGAAGAGAATGAAGATATCAAAACAACGATAGAGGAATTAGAACCTGTCGTGTTACTCGCTCAATGGCTTGATAAAAAATCTATGTCGGAGCTAATCTTGACCAAGGAATGAAAGGTAAGTTAATTGAATTTTTGAAAACTAACATAGACTGCTTTGCTTGGTCCCACTCCGATATGATAGGAATACCACCGGAGGTGATGACCCATAAACTAAATGAAGACCCGTTATATCCTCCTGTGAAGCAAAAGAAAAGAAAGCAGGGAACTTTCAAGAATCAGGTGATACAATAAGAAGTCCAAAAATTGCTAAAAATTGGTTCCATTCGAGAGGTAAAATATCCTAACTGGTTAGCCAATACTGTTGTGGTTCCGAAGAAAAATGGTAGGTTGAGGGTTTGTGTACATTATACAGATCTTAACAAAGCCTGCCCTAAAGATTCTTTTCCACTACCACACATAGATCAATTGATTGATACAACTGCAGGTCATGAATTGTTAAGTTTTTTAGATGCATATTCAGGTTATAATCAGATTAAAATGGATCCGACAGATGAAGAAAAAACTTCATTCATAACAGACGGGGGGACTTACTGTTATAAAGTAATGCCCTTTGGTCTAAAGAATGCAGGTACAACGTATCAGAGGTTAGTTACCAAAATGTTTCAAGAATATTTAGGAAAGACAATGGAGGTATATATAGATGATATGCTTGTTAAAACTCAGTACTCAAAAAATCACATATCACACTTATCTGACACATTTTCAATTTTGTGCAAATTTAATATGAAGTTAAATCCCGAAAAATGTACATTTGGCGTTGCATCAGGCAAGTTTTTGGGTTTTCTTGTTTCTAACCGTGGAATTGAAGTAAATCTTGCACAGATTAAAGCCATTGAGGAAATCCCTGACATACTTTCAAACAAGAAAGAAGTTCAAAGATTAATAGGGAGAATTGCGGCCTTTGGGAAGATTCATCTCTAAATCATCAGAGAAGTGTTTTAAATTCTTCTCAGCCCTTAAGAAGCATGATCATTTTTAATGGAATGAGGAATGTCAACAAGCACTTAGGAATTTGAAAACGTACTTATCAAATCCACCTTTGTTGGCAAAACCAAAGGCTGGGGAAAAGCTACTCCTCTATCTTGCTGTTTCGGAGGTGGTGGTAAGTGTTGTTTTGGTCCGAGAAGAGCAAGGTAAACAATCACCTATCTATTTCGTAAGTAAATCTTTGTTAGATGCAGAGACGAGGTATCCTCAGTTAGAAAAACTTGCACTTGCGTTAATCATGGCATCTAGAAAGTTAAGACCTTACTTTCAGTGTCATCCTATCGTTGTGGTAACTACCTATCCTTTACGTAACATATTACATAAGCATGAGTTATCAGGTAGGTTAGCTAAGTGGGCAATAGAGTTATGTGAATACGAAATTGCATACCAACCTAGAACTGCTATAAAATCACAAGTATTAGCTGATTTCGTGGCTGATTTTAGTTAGGGAATACAGTTAGAAGCAGAAAAAGAATTACAGGTGTTCAATGCAGCTAACCCAGGAACTTGGACTTTATTCACTAATGGCTCATCTAACGTGAGAGGAGCAGTTTTGGGGGTAGTATTGGTACCACCTACGGGTGAAACCATTCGGCAAGCTATTAAATGTCATTCTAGAACTAACAATGAGGTAGAATATAGAGCTATGATTGCAGGTTTAGAACTAACACGGGAACTTGGCATAAATCAGATTATAATAAAGAGTGATTCACAACTCGTAGTTAATCAAATGCTGGGGATTTATACAGCCAGGGAAGCAAGGATGCAACAGTACTTGGAAAAGCTACGGGAATTGATAAAACAATTTCAAGATTGGAAAATTAGACAAATACCCAGAGACGAAAATCTTGAAGCAGACGCCCTAGCAAATCTCGCATCTGCGGCTGACGTGGCAAACGATGCAAATGCCTCAGTGATACATTTATTTCATTTAGTTCTTGATCCTGATGCGAATGAGGTAAATTTTAATAACTTAACATGGGATTGGAGGAACGAAATTGTTGCTTTTTTGCAGTATGTAACCGTCCCTGATGACAAGAAAAAGGCTTATGCACTTCGAAGGCAGGCCACTCAGTACTGCTTAAAACAAGTCAATCTATATCGTAAAATGTTTGGTGGACCCTTAGCAAGATGCCTTGGACCTTCGCAAACAGAGTATGTAATGAGAGAAATACACGAGGGTCATTGCGGGAATCACGCAGGTGGAAGATCACTAGTAAGAACCTTAATTAGGGCAGGTTATTACTGGCCTAAAATGGAAGAGGAGGCAGAAAGTTTCGTGGCCAAATGTGATAAATGCCAGAGGTACGGTAACAATATGCATAGACTTGCGGAATTATTACATCCGGTTATTGCGCCGTGGCCATTTATGAAATGTGGAATGGATATTGTAGGTCCATTACCGCAAGAAAAAGGACATGTAAAATTTTTGCTTGTTCTCACTGATTATTTTACTAAATAGGTAGAGGCAGGTGCATTCAAACAGGTGCGAGAAAAGGAAGTCAGAGACTTTATTTGGCGGAATATCATATCTCAATTCGGCGTACCAAAGGAGATCGTATGTGATAATGGTCCTCAGTTTATTGGAGCTCAGATCATGGAATTTTTTCAAAGCTGGCAAATTAAAAGGATTACGTCAACACCCTATCATCCGGTGGGTAATGGACAGGCAGAATCAACGAACATAGTCATTATCAACAATCTAAAGAAATGACTAGAGGAATCAAAAGGAAACTAGCCTGAAGTGTTACCTAGAGTTTATGGGCATATCGCACAACTGGAAAAACAAGTACAGGAGAAACACTGTTCTTATTAGTTTATGGAGCTGAGGCTTTAATTCCAGTTGAGATAGGGGAACCAAATACACGGTTCACAAAGGAGACATAAGAATCTAATGACGAGGAGATGCGGGTCAACCTAAATTTACTCGAGGGGCGGAGAGAAGCTGCTTTAATAAGAATGGTAGCACAAAAGCAAGTGATAAAACGATACTACAATAGAAAAGCACGCCTCAGGTTCTTCAAAATTGGGGACTTCGTGCTTAAAAAGGTTTTTCAGTCTACAAAGGTAGCTAACACAGGGAAACTAAGTCCAACATGGGAAGGACCCTACAGAGTGCGTGATGTTGCAGGAAAAGGAGCATATGAACTGGAGATAATAGATGGCAAAATACTACCTTCGCATTGGAATGCTGTTCATTTAAAGAGATATTATTTCTAAGGAAAACCCACGGTCAGGTATAACCCTTTTAAATTTCATTTTCGAATTGTTAAAATTTTACTAACGATTTTAGATGATAGGCAAAACGCTAACTCAAACACATTCTCCCCTGATTCTTGTATGCGGTGAAATTGGAGGGTCTAATTTCTCGCTATTAAGGCACTTTGGAAGATCATCTCGAAGGATCGAGGCTGCGAGGCTATAGTTGAGTTTCCTCTCTCGATGTTCGTCTGTGCTCGACCTAAAGATAATGTCGGCCACGGCTATGATAGAGATGGGGAGTTCCCAAGGTACACGGCTAGGACTGATAGAGTCTAGTGGTACCCTAGCCCTGAATCAGAGTGCCATGTAGCTGTCCCATCCCTTTATCTTTGTAATTAATACATTTTGTACTATGCTGGGATTCCTTTCAAATATAAAGGGGATCCTCATCATTTTGTAACTCTCTGTTTCTCCAGTTTCTCCACACGAAATATACAAGAACATTCTACTTGCTCTCTAACACATCCTCTTGATATTATTGCTTTCCTTTATATCTTCATACTTGTTCATCATTTATTACTTATCATTGGCCATAAAGAGCCCCCGTTAATTTTATTATAACTGTTAGCCACATTTTGACTGCCTTCGATAGCTCACAGTCGAGCTCCGGAATCGACCTCGAGGCCTCGAATCGACAAGCCCGAGGCCCCGACAATTAGCTTAACGGTTTGATTATCGCCCCGTTCTTACTCTCATTTTGTTTCTAAGTATCACGTACATAGCATCAGCTGCTTAACAAACTAGCATAAAAATAGATCACGTATTTTTAGAATCCCATAATCAAATTTAATTGTTATTACCATTTTCACGGTAAACAACTCCATATTTCTTCCATGTCTGTTATGTATTGTTCTTCATTTATTACTCATTATTGATCATAAAGATCTTTTTCAAAGCTCTTAGAATTGTTAGACCTTCATCGGCCAGTCACTTCCTAACACTTAGCTTGACCTCGAGGCCCCATATAGGCTAGCTCGAGGCCCCGATTCTCAGCCATTCGGTTTGCTTAACCTACACTCTTCAGGCTTTTATATTAATCTCTAGTCTCACGCTTAGCATCTACTGCCTAACAACTAGCATAAAAATAAATCACGTATTTTTAGAACCACAAAATCAAATCTAATCGTAATTACCATTTTCAAGGTAAATAGTTTGGCACCCACCGTGGGGCTAAAAATAATAGTGATTGTTTTCTTGTTGGTTTGATACATAACGCAAGTTATCTTTCACACTTTTTCTTATCTAAGAATCTTTGATTTCAGGTCAAAATGTTTAACTCAGTGAATGCACATGAAAATAACGGTCTTGAGGACCATGGAGAGAATAGTGTAGTTGTTCCAGGTATTGGCATACCACCACAAAACCCTGAGAGTGCACCAGAACCGATCCCCGTGGGTACTGTCTCAGGCAACGATCAACACGTTGATGTGATTTCCCACATTAACGAGAGTACACACCAAGAAAATCAACAGAAAACTCGGGAAAATCCCACCCGAGAAGAAAGAGAGGCAGGTAGGAGAAACAGAGTGGGAAAACCTCAGCACATCGTTCATATGATCATTGGGGGGACCGACAATCCCCAAGGACCCGTGACCAAATGGGTAAAAGTGTCCGCTGCAACGGAAGGATTAATTTGGGGCTGCATGTCCGAAGACATCCTTGCATTCAGCGAGGAAGATTTTGAGACCTTGAATTGACCACATAATGATGCGCTGGTAATTTCATTTCTCTTGAATAACATTCAAACTAGGCGTGTACTCGTGGATCCAGGTGGCTCGGCCAACATAATCAGGTCGAAGGTGGTAGAACAGCTCAGACTACTCGATCAGATCTTACCTACCTCCCGAATCCTCAACGGCTTGAACATGGCCGGCGAAGAAACGAAGGGGGAGATCACCCTCCAGGTCAACATGTCTGGTGTTGTTCCAGATGCCAAATTCCATGTCATCGGAGGTGACATGAGATACAACGCATTGCTTGGTAGGTCGTGAACACACAATATGAGGGCAGTACCGTCAACTATGCATCCGATGATGAAGTTTGCGACAAGTCACGAAATAAAGATAGTATATATAGAACATCATGCGGCAAAAGAAATGTTCGCGGTCCACTAGAAAGCATCGAATTCTATACACTCTTCCCCAGAAGAGTCGGGAGGCAAATAGACCTCCGAGGATGATGAGGAAGATTTTCTTGCTCCCCGAACTTTCGTCGCCCCCGAAGAGTCGGATGCAACAAAGTTGAATATTGAAGAACTAGAGCAAGCTATTTTGATCCAGCACCTCCCAGATCAGAAGGTATTCCTTGAAATGGGTCTATCCCCCGAACTCAGGAAAAAACTCATTCAATTTCTTATTAATAATATCGATTGCTTTGCTTGGTCCCATTTAGACATGACAAGAATCCCACTAAAAATAACCACCCACCGACTAAGTGTCGACCCCAGAATCAAACCGGTGAAACAAAAAAGGAGACCCCAGTCTGAAGTAAAACAAGCATTCATCAAGGACGAGGTAACAAAACTCCTCAAAATATGGTCTATTAAGGAGGTAAAATATCCCGAATGGCTGGCCAATATGGTGGTAGTTCCCAAAAATAGAAATACGTTAAGAATGTGAGTATATTATAAAGACTTAAATAAAGCATGCCCCAAAGATTCATTCCTATTTTCTAACATCGACCACTTGATCGATGCCACGACCGGTCATGAGATCCTCACTTTTCTCGATGCCTACTCGAGGTATAATCAAATTCAAATGAACCCCGGGGATAGGGAAAAGACTTCATTCATCACAAAGTATGGTACATACTGTTACAATGTAATGCCCTTCGGGTTGAAAAATGCGGGAGCCACGTACCAGCACCTAGTTAATAAAATGTTCAAACATCAAATAGGCAAATCCATGGAAGTTTATATTGCTGACATGCTAGTTAAGTCCCTGCGCGCAGAGGACTATTTGACTAATTTGTAGGAGACATTCGACATCCTCAGAAGCTATAACATGAAACTCAATCTCGATAAATGTGCCTTCGGAGTGGGTTTGGGCAAATTCTTGGGCTTCATGGTGTCAAACAGGGGAATCGAGATCAACCCCAAAATCAAGGCCATCGAAGAAATCACGGTGGTAAACAATGTGAAGGCCGTGCAACGGCTGACCGGGTGGATAGCAGCCTTGGGCCGATTCATATCAAGATTATCAGACAGGATTCATCATTTCTTCTCCTTACTCAAAAGGAAAAACAACTTTGAATGGACTCCGGAATGCCAACGTTCCTTAGAGGAGTTGAAGCGATATCTAACTAGCCCACCTTTACTCCATACTCCAAAGGAGGATGAGACACTGTATTTATACCTGGTCGTATCCGAGATAGCGGTGAGTGGTGTGCTAGTTTGAGAAGAGAAAGGTACGCCATTCCCTATTTATTATGTAAGTCGAACCCTGGGAGATGCCGAAACCAGGGATCTGCACCTAGAAAAATTAGTTCTCGCATTAATAAGCATATCACGAAAATTGAAACCATACTTTCAATGCCATCATATTTGTGTTTTAACAACATATCCTCTTCGGAGCATATTGCATAAGCCCGAATTATCGGGCCGACTGTCCAAATGGGCCATCAAATTTGAGGGATATGATATCGAGTATCAACCCCGAACGGCTATCCAGTCCCAAATTCTGGCAGATTTGGTGGCCGACTTCTCGCCCTCCTTCAAGCCCGAGGTAGAGAAAGAGCTTTTACTAAAAATAGTCATATCTTTCGAGGTGTGGACCCTATTCACTGACGACACCTCGAACGTAAGAGGATTCAGGCTCGACATAGTGCTAAAGTCGCATACGGACTGCATAATCAAGCAATCTGTAAAAACTGTAAGGTCGACTAACAATGAAGCCGAATATGAGGCTATGATTGCAGGTCTAGAATTGGCCAAAGGCCTAGGAGCTGAAGTCATCGAAGTAAGATGTGATTCCCTCCTGGGAGTAAATCAGGTAAATGAGAGCTTCGAGGTTCGAGAAGACAGGATGCAAAGATACTTAGACAAAATTCAAGTCACATCGCATCTCTTCAAAGAATGGACTCTGGTCCACATACCACGAGAGCAGAATAACGAGACCGATGCCCTCGCAAACCTGGGATCATCTATCGAAGAAGATGACCTACTCCTAGGGGCTGTTGTTTAGCTATCCAAATCAGTGATCGAGGAAGGTCATGCCGAGATCAACTCCATTAGCCTGACATGAGATTGGAGAAATAAATATATCAATTATTTGGAAAGTGGGAAACTACCCGCGGATCCAAAATTGTCGAGGGCCGTGCGAACCAAAGTAGCCCGATTCTCGCTCGACAAAAACAGAACTCTGTACAGAAGAACCTTTGATGGACCCCTAGCAGTATGTCTGGGCTGGGGGATGCAGATTATGTGCTTTGAGCAATCCACGAGGGCACCTATGGAAATCACTCCGATGCCGACTCCTTAGTCTGAAAGGTGATCAGAGCAGGTTATATAGGGATAAGATGGAAAAGGATACCAAAGAATTTGTCCGTAAGTGCAACAAATGCCAGAGATTTGCCGCGATGATTCATCGACCCGACGAATAGCTGCATTTGGTCTTGTTGTCGTGGCCATTCATGAAGTGGGGGATGGACATCGCCGGACCCCGGCCAATGGCTCTAGGTAAAGCTAGATTCATTTTGTTTATGACTGACTATTTCTCAAAATGGGTGCAAGCACAGGCCTTCAAAAAAATAAGTGAAAAAGAAGTCATTAATTTCATCTGGGACCACATCATCTGTCGATTCAGGATTCCTTCCGAGATAACATGTGATAATGGGAAGCAGTTCATCGGAAGCAAAGTAACACAGTTCCTCGAGGATTACAAAATCAAAATAATCATGTCGACGCCCTACTACCCGTGTGCAAATGGTTAGGCCGAATCTACAAACAAGACCATCATTCAAAACTTAAAAAAAGAAGTTGTAAAGTGCTAAGGGAAATGGAGAAAAATATTACACGAAGTGCTATGGGCATATCGAACAACTCCAAAATCAAGCACAAGAGAAATGCCTTTATCTCAGGTATATGGTGCCGAGGCTTTGATACTGATAGAGGTCGGAGAGCCAAGCGCTGGATTCCGATACATCACCGAGAGCTCAAACAACGAGGCCATGACTGCGGCCCTTGAACTATTGGATGAAAAACGACAAACTTTGCTGATCCGAATGGCCACCAAAAAATAAAGGATCGAAAGGTACTATAACAGGAGAATAAATCTCCGATATTTCTGAGTCAGGGACTTTGTCCTAAGGAAATTCACCCTGAATATTCAAAACCCCAATGAAAGAAAGCTAGGCCAAAACTAGGAAGGACCGTACCGCATCCTCGGAGTGATCGACAAAGGGTCCTACAAGCTCTGTACCATGGAAGGCGAAAAACTTCCAAGCAATTGGAACATATCAATGCTCAAACGTTACTACTGCTAAGGTGTCCGATGGAAGATGCTGAAACATCCCCCGGCTCGAAGTCCTTGGGTTTTAAAGCAAACGTGGCACTCTTTTCCTTCGATCAGATTTTATCAAAAGAAGAGTTTTACCGGCAAGGTTTTTAACGAGGCAACATCTATATGCTACCTAAGGAGAACTTAACAAGTATTCAAGGCTTCTATTCAATCAACCTCGAACAGTGGGGGCATCCCCCCACAAGAACACCTTCTCAAAGAAGTCAAGATGAGACAAAAAGGGTCTCGATAAGAAAATGATATATCCGGCCAAACTGTCGAATGGACCGTGACCGCATAAAATAATTGAACCTTTTTACTATGAAAATGGTAATAACAATTAAATTTGATTATGGTACTCTAAAAATATGTGATCTATTTTTATAATAGTTGTTAAGCAGTTGATGCTATGTATGTGAGACTTAGAACGAAATAAGAGTAAGGAACAAAGTGATAACCAAACCGATAGGTTAACAATCGGGGCCTCAAGCTTGTCAATTCGGGGGCCTCGAGGTCGATTCTAGAGCTTGGCTGGGAGCTATCGAGGGGGGTAGAAGTATGGCTAACAGTTATAGTAAAATCAACGAAGGCTCTTTATGGCCAATGATAAGCAATAAATGATGAACAATAATGAAGATAATAAATGGAAGCAATAATATCAAGAGAATGTGTTAGAGAGCAAAGCAATTGTGCTTGTATATTTTGTGTGGAGCTACTGAAGCAACAAGGGTTTACAAAATGACAATGATCCCCTTTATATATGAGGGGAATCCCAACATAGTACAAAATACATTAATGACAAAGAAGCGGAGATGGGACAGCTAGATGACACCCTAATTCAGGGTTACGGTAGTCCACTAGGCTCTGTCAGTCCTAGCTGTGTACCTTGGGAACTACCCATTTCTATCATAGCCGTGGTTAAAATTATCCCAAGGTCGGGCATCGACGAACCTCGAGGGAGGAAACTCGACCATAGCCTTATAGCCTCGAGGCTTCGAGATGATCTTCTGAGGTGCCTCGATGACGAGGAATTGGACCCTCCGATTTCACTATATACAGATAGTCCCAGCATTTCTTAGAGAGGCTTTTCAGTGATACTTTTGACAGTGATACTTTTGACATCTGACTCTTCGGACTTCCCGCGATGGCATCATACAGATGATGCAACCCTCTGTGATAACCGAAACGTCCCCTCGTTTCACTCCAAGATCATTTAAAGCATTACGGTTCCTCATTCTTCAAAGCTAAAATGTCTCTACCGGTTCAGCTCCCAAGGATGCATTAAATGTGCCCGCCATTACGTCTTTCGAGGGCAATAATGGTGTCGTTAGTTATGCTGCTTCCCTTTCTATAAATGGGAGCCTCCTGGGATCAACCTTTAACCCAAGTGTCTTCCCATATCTATCCATCCCTTTCCTCTCGCTATCTTTATCCATTGTCGTTCACCATGTTTAAGGCCCATGGCCTCAAGATCATACGACAACGTTTCTATTAGCCATGGCACGGCCTATCTCCTGGACTCTCTTTTGTCGAGTGAGACTACACCATTTTGTTGTTGTTGTCATTATTGGCTCGGGACGACAAAGCACGGGGCTGATTTTTCCTAGCTTGGGGAAATATTTGGACTTTATTATACCGCTGCTCAGGGGGTGTTAGGACTCTACATCGCTGCTCACCTCCCCCGACTACAAGGTGCGACACCTCACTCCCTTTGCTTTCCATGAAGTGAGGTGGTACTATCTACTAACTGTTGCATCCCGCACCGGGGTAACGCCTCAAGAAGTGGCTTCGCACTAGTAGTCCTGGCGAGGTCCGTACTAGCCAGATTTTTCACCCAGCCACTTTTTTATTCATTTCTACTTCTTCTATGTCATTTTGCTCTCCTCAACCACTTTCCTCTTCTTTATATTCCCTTTTGAAGATTCCATTTTGGAGGATAGAGATAAGACTCCCGAGGAGGTGGCGGTCAAAGATATTGTTGCGGGGGATGCATGCCCGAAGAGATGGTGCTCGAAGATGCTGCTGCCGGAGATGCACCTTTGAGAGAAGGCTAGGCTCTAGGCTCTGTACTATATGTGTACCCTTTTGCTTCTTTGTTTCTGTGTAAGGACCCTTCGTGGGCATATGTTATGACCCCCTCGAGGGCTTTTGTAATCAAGTGTTTTCTGAATACAAAGACGTTTCTTCAATTTTATCTTCGATGCTTGTTGTATTCCCTTTATTTACGTTTATGGAGATTCTGAATGTATGACTACCGGTTGGTGCCAATATCGATCACAAATGTGAGTTTTTTTCCTTATTTTTGATTGATTAATATGGCTCTCCGTGGAAACCTTTGCCATTCCTCGAACCAAACCTGGATTTGACCGAAAAACTCGGATCGTCGGGACCCTTACTTTGAGTTGAATGAAAGTAACACCTCAAGCCTTGAGACCGTGATTTATCTTTGAGGGGAAATTCACTCGGAGGTACGAGGATAGGGACTGCCTCTAAGCTTTCGAGAGCAGTCCCCGAGTGGGGGTTCCTTCAAAACCCTGGCCACCTGGAAATTTGTTCTGAAGTTAGCGCAGATAGCCCTAAGGCACGTAGGTAGATCACGGAAGAGGTTTTACCCGAATTCAGATGGTACCCCGTGGCCAATCCTGTACGGGTGGAGTTCAAGTGCTTATTTCCTTCTTGAGTTTTGTGACGATGTCGGTAGCTTCTTGGAGCCTAACCTTTCTTTGGTGGAGATCCTTGAGGTCGGGTACCACCTCGGGACTTGCAATGATGCTATCGGCCTCTTAGAGCCTAACTTCTCTTTGATGGAGGTGCTCGAGGTCAGGTACCACCTCGGGACTTGCAACGATGCTATTGGCTTCTTAGAGCCTAACTTTTCTTTGATGGAGATCCTCGAGGTCGGGTACCACCTCGAGACTTATAATGATATTATTTGCCTCCTGGAGCCTAACTCCTTTCTGACAGAGGTCCTCGAGGTCGGGTACCACTCGGGACTGGCGATGATGCCATTGGCTTCTTAGAGCTTAACTTTTCCTTGCTAGAGGTCCTCGAGGTCGGGTACCACCTCGGGACTTGTGATGATGCCGTTGGCTTCTTAAAGCTTAACTTCTCCTTGCTGAAGGTCCTCGAGGTCGGGTACCACCTCGGGACTTGCAATGATGTCATTGGCTTCTTAGAGCCCAACCTCTCTCTGATGGAGGTCCTCGAGGTCAGGTACCACCTCGGGACTTGCGGTGATACAGGGATTTCCATTCTCAAAACATTACATGGCGTCGCCTAATGTAAGATATGGTTTCCAAGTTGTTGAGATAATTTAGTGATATCGGTAAGTGTTTTTAATAGGCTTTGAGGCATGCGGATCGTCTCCGTTTTTTCCATATATATATATAGGGTTGTTTCTGCTCTTTTGTAGATCCCACCATTTTAAGTAGTTTCCCTTCTTTTATTTTTCTGCACCGGTTTCATAGGCATCGTGCAACGTTCCTGATTTTCCGGATTGGGTTTGGAAGTTGGCGACCCACTCGACATATGATGAGCGCAAGTGGCGAGCTTTGTCCCGAGGCAGATGGGAAGCAAAACAACATGGTGCGTGTTATGCTATTTTTTCCTTTCCCTTCCTTCATCTAGAGAGGTATTTTCTCTTTATGCATATTAATCTTGTTGTTGTAGGTATCGGAGAGCCTTTTGAGGTGAGGCCGTGCTCCCCTAGAGAGGGGGAAGGGTTGCTAGCTTTTGGGCTAAAGAACGACAACAATAAGTGAGAGATGTTTTGCAGGGCGATGGCGCTCAAAATAAGGCAAAATGGGACCGGGGCTTCGGAGTGGAAGCATCGTCCGAGCCTGCCGCATCCGTGGTTCCTGGTTTTGGAAAGATGTTTTCTCCATTGCTGTCGCCTTCTTTTTCCATCGACAGTACTTCAAGGGATACTAGAAACCCGGGGTCGCATACACCGAGCGATCGTGCCTCAACTGGAGTTGACCCTTTCAGAGCTGAGGGAATTGGGTTGGAAAATGTGCGCTCAGCCTTCGAGGAAGCCTGGTGGCTTCACTTCGCAGTGATTTTCAGCACATGCCTTTCGAGCTTCGCACCTTCCCTTCCTTATTGAGTTTTCTTTTGCAGGACTACGACAAGCTTAAGTCCGGGCTGCTTCGTCTTGAAGCCAGGCTACGAAAAGCTTTAGATGAGGAGAGATCCCTAAGGCTCCTTTGCGATGAAAAGGAAGTCGAGTTGATACACTTGTGGTATGAGGTGAGCCAGAGCTTGAATTATGAGAACTACTTGAAGGAGCAGGTAATTTTCTGTCCCGGATGAGCGTGCATTCTGCCTTCTAGCTTGTGAGGCTAGCGCTTCGTTTATTTCAGTTGCTGAAAAAGATGGAGGCCCTGGAGCACCTTTGGGATTAAGCTAGATGAGCTAAAAGCTCGGGCAGAGGCTCAGGCTTTAGATAGGAAGGGTGCTCTGGCTAAAGTTCCCATTTTAGGCTCAACTTCGCTTAGCTCGTGATAAAATTTCGGTTCAAACTGATATGATTACGAATCTTGAGTTCGAGATTTTGAAGGTCAAGGTTGACATCGTTGATTCTCAGGTTGAAGCCATAATCCGAGCTAAGGCTGACAAGGAGATGTTGATCTATTTAAAGAACGCTACCGATGCTCAAGCTGAGCTGAGAAGGATCCTCAACCGAGAAGAGAGGATTGAAGAATTGTCACGACCCAAACCGATGGGCCGCGATGGGCACCCGATACCTTACTCAACCGAGTAACGTAACGTATCTTTCTTATTAGATCATCATATGCACATGACATACGGGCCTAATAGGCCAACATGATCATTTATAAACTCAAAACATAGGACGACAAGGCCGTACAATCTTTCACGTACATGACATATGTCTACAAGCCTCTAAGAGTACATAAATGTCATAAAGGTAGGGACAGAGTTCTGCCATACCAAACAATATACGTCTAAATCATACTAACCAAACAAGCAACTCTGAAGCAAATGGAGTGCACCAACATCTTCTGCTGAGCTGATAGCCTACTTGGAGGGCTCTCGACTTGTCTATCGGGACCTGCGAGCATGAAACGTACCGTCCCCAGGCAGAAGGGATGTCAGTACGAAAAATGTACCGAGTATGTAAGGCATATAAATAATTACATAACAGACATAAAAGGAATATAGAGTAATTGACTCAACCTGTAAGTCTGGATAATTCTGTAAATCATGAAATACTTTTATCATCATGCATATGCGTATGAATGTCATGTCGTGCATAGGTACATGTTTCATAACATCATCAGCCTCTAAGGGCATCCCATCATATCATATCGGCCACTGTGGGCAAAATCATCATCGTATACCAGCTGATCAGGCGGTGATGCGTATAAATTGCCATAACCTTTCCCATATCCCACATACATATATATACATACATATATATATGCGTATATAATGCCATCTGGTCACGAGTCAATGTACATGAATCCAATGCATGAAAAATACATTAATCAAATCTTTCGGAATGTCATAAGACCATTTTGCCTTTGAGCAATATCATAAAGTAAACTCTTTTCAACTTTCGTATTTTTCTGAGACCCATGAACAGATGATAAATTATTATGATACATGGAAATTCAAGAGCATAGATATCTCTAATACTTCTATGAGTAGAGTCATTTATGGAATTTGCGCATTTGCTTTCGTTCGTATCGTATGGATCATTCCAAAAGAAAGAAGGGATATCCTTAACATACCTGAGCCAATTCTCTTGACAATCCCTCTAACACATGTTAATTACGATAAAACACGTCGGTGGATCGAAGTAAGGAAAATTCGCATGACATTCTTCAGAAAGGTTATATTGTGCTCCTGTAGAATTTGTAATTCACGCTACCATTGTATTATGAAATTCCAACGAAATATTTTGAGGCTCCAAGCTAGCATATGTTCTGGTCAAATTATAAGCATATGACATACTTAGAGACCAAGAAAATGACTCCTCTTACATTGCCAAATAAAGAGATCAAGATAATGTAATTTTCCAAGAGTCTTTTACGTGTAAGCAAGGCACATATGTGCCATGACTCAACATCACTCTTGTTCCACCTTGGCCTACTTTAGTGCTATGTGGCATCCCACACAAAATAAATTTATCCACTTAATGCAATTTAATACCATAATTATCCCCACCATTAATCAATTATTCACATAATTAAGAATTAGCTCAAATTACTTAAAATAATACTTCACTTTTAATACACCTTATACACCGTACTATCATGGTCATGCGGTACCTTGTATGGCGGTAGTCGATAAATACCGGGTATTATATCTTGGACCGTATTTTATCCCAAATTGACAAACTTTGTTAAAACTCATTTTCTTCAATTTTCTTACCCTCTAACCTTCACGAATTTATTTATTCCTTATTTGAAATAGCACAATACTTATAATTCTATAAATAATCTCATTCCCGAGCTTAAGTCGATTAACTTACGACGAAATATCAACATACAAAAAAATGCGGGACGTAACATCTCACTTCCAAGCTCTCATTAATTAATTTATTTATGGCGTATTTTCATGTACGAAAATATTGGTTGTAACATCATTCCCCCTTTGGAACATTCGTCCTCGAATGTTGACTGATGCGCTTATCATTCTCATATCCCACAGCTCTTGTGAATACTTTAGTACTCCTCTTGCCATCTAGGCAACTATTCTGTGAATAAGTCCAAAGGCCATGACATTCCCCCCTTTAGTCCTCTTTCTCATATCACGACTTGTGGTCAAAATCTTTCCGATATCGTAATTGTTGCTACCTTCTGTCATGTAGCCTGTATTTCTCTGACCTTGAAAGTGCACCTATGTGACTCTTCTTTTCGCTTTTTTTTTTCTCTAGCTTCTAGCCAATCTCTAGAGCTCACTTTGCAAACACATACAAAGCTTGATAAAATGTCCCTCTGGGAAATTGTAGGTATACTAAGGTTCTTTGCTCGGTACTTCGTTGAAATTATGAATATTGCTACATCTTATTTCATAGACCCGATTATCTATACCCATGATTTTACTGCATCTAGGTAGGTCATATTATACGATAACTCTTACTTCAATTTATCGTTGCTGAGGTCTGTTACCAAATTCCAGCTTACTCTTATTGCTTATCCCATATGTAAAAATCTAAGTCCTTTAATACTTCCTCATTGTTGTTTATATTAAAAATGATGACCTAATCTCAGCTCACACTTTCTAACTTTTGTCCATCTATTATGATTTGCCTCAATATTGATCTACAATATAGAACTGATAACTTGACACTTCTTACGTAACACCTTGCCACTAGTGCTTACGTTGCATCGAGAAATATTTGAAGTGATTTCCATAATCGTATTTCATAGTATCTCAATGTGATTCATCTTGTGGGGGGGGGGGTATCCAAATCCTGTGCCGCCCATGAAATCTCTCTATTTATTTTCTTCAAATCATTACTCAATCGAAGGCCCAAATGTCATTCTTTATCTACCACAATTACACCCTCATCTCTTTCAAATGATATTAGTCTTAGACTTCATTGAGTTCATTTAGGCTATAGTGAGCTTTCTATAGCTTAGAGAAACCATTATTTCACTTGTTTTCATGGGTTTAATCGTGAGGACTTATCCGTTCTCGTCACCTTCTTACTCATCCTTTCATATCCTTACTCTTGTCTTCCTAAAACCTTGTCGTTTTGCCACACTTAAGCTTGTGACCTACCCATATTTGTTTATATTACTCGCAACCTTCCTTCAACTTGCTTGCATCATAGGTTTACTTATGTCCTTCTGGAATATCAAGCGCGACATCACATCGTCTCTAACTCTTCTTTACTGTCATAATTAGCCTCCTCAATACCTAGAAACCATAGGCTATGAGATATGCCACTAACGATGCCGCTATTATTTCTGGATACTGAATCCCCACGCTTCTAGCCTTCTATCCGAAGTATGGATTATTCATAACCTTCTGCATTCGGGTATCACATACGTTGTTCACCTTTACCTTACTTACTTTAAAATCTTGCATCATATCATGTATCTCTTACATGACTTTCCTTCCACATAGGTATAATTCACATCCATAACTTGAAGCTTTATTATCATACTTGCACCTCTGGTGTATACATAATCCGATGAGAGCTTCATACTGACTTCTTATTAGGCTGGTATTCTTCTGATGCCCTTATAGAATATGGCTATTGTACTATATCTTTTATACCTCTGATATTTATCTATTTCTGTTTTACTTAGTTGATGTAACTCTTTAGTTTCCTCTTTTTTTTATCAGCCTTTATGTAGGCTTAAGCTATCTTCCAATTTTCGACTCCTAGAATTAGTTATTACTTTAGCCTTTCATAGGCGCTGAGGGATATCCATGATACAATCCTTTAACCATTAAATCCTTCGTCTATGACCTGGGCTTAATTCTTTCTTTTAACGTATACAAGAAACTTCTAAAGTTGTATATGCTACAAGTATAAAACTCTAAACTCTTAAGTGCGTTTATAACATCGCCAACTCAGGATCATTGATCGAATAATTCCTTTTGTTACTTCTTAGCTTTCTTAAACGTAAGCTATTACTTTTCCTGATATTTCTACCCCTTATTGCGTGCATACTTATCTTGTCTTAGTTCTCACACATACCAAAGGTTTCGTGTAACTCACATGATCTCGAATATTTCTTTTAATTTTACTTGCCATTCATTAACCACTGTAGGTGCCACTTTTCTTTGGAGTGCTTACAATGTTGTTATGAGACTATTGTTACACGACCATTTTCTCATTAGGTTATTGTGCTTAGGTTGCAGCATTCTTCCTTATTTCCTCAGCTAGTCTTTCATTGTAGTACTTAGGGAGAACCCTTGACTCTTGTAAAGCCGTGAGCTTATTACAGACCTCTTGATGTCCTTCCTTGCCTATAATTATCCGTAGTTACTTATCTCTATGCCCTTGTGCTTGTTGCTCCTAAACTGATATTTTGACTGCCTTCCTAGTGACACTTTCTTTTATCCTGGTAACACTCATACAGTACCTTTAACTAACCTGGCTCCTATCTGAATATATCTCAAGTATTATAATGACATTACTTCGGGGCTGAATTCCCCATGTTGGGGTTTTACTATGTTTATACTGCACGATCTGCTGACTGGTCTTTAACCTCCAGTTTAGTCGTAACTAGGCTCTTCCCGAACAAATTACTAATTACTCATTGGCCCATTCTTATATCAATGTTTCTAATAATCATTCTTGGGTTATTTCCTTTATCTTAACTTACGCTTCACACTGACTCTTTATCTATCAATAACATCTTGGGAAGGGACGCTTACTTCCTTTCCTTGACATTGTGTTTGCATACTGTTCTAGAATCCTAGCATATTTGTAGTCTTTGAATAAGTGCAATCTTAGTTTTATTGCATTCTTCCTTTACCATTCCATAATTACTAGAATCACTTAATTCTTACATAACGCCACATCACACCATATTCCCCCCTTTAAGGGAGTACTGAGAATTGGAGCTACGACAACCTACGTATAGATGTTTTACCTCTTTATCTTCGGCGTCCTTTCATACAATCGATAACCCTTACTCGCCTTGTGGTAATCCTTCTATATCGAGGATAACAAAATTCAGTACTTGCGATCGGGACACTTAGTGTAACTAAAACATACAGTCCCATGAGCTTAACTTTGCTCATATTGCTTGCTTTAGGGAAGCATCTTCCTGAATGACCATTCTCTGAATTTCTCATGAATCTTCTTCTAATGTCCATTCTATTATTGCCAGAACGCAATCTCTGAAATTCCCATGATGTCGACCATTATCAAATTACTCAGTTCCCAATTCATGTTTAACTTACCTTGTGCACCAGTCCGTGCTAATTTCTATTATTTTATGGTCTAACTTTTCCTTCTGACAGTCGCGTTGGAGTCATGAACTTATTTCTTGAAATGAGGATACAACTTTATGTCCTATACGCTTTTGTTGTCTCTAGGCCTAGCACCTCTCATTTGTTTTCCTTCCCTCAATAATCGACTATGTAATACTGTCATTTCATTTTATTTTGCCACCGTTGTCATCCATGTATCACATATTACTCATAATTCTTCCTTATCTCTCTTCTCATTACTCTGCTAATATTTATGCATATCCCTTTCTGGTGAAACTTCAACAAGACATTCTTTTGCTTTTAGCTCCCCTTGCTTCATTCATCGGCTCTTCGGGTTTCTCAACATCCTTGCTCTACTAGGGACGAAAGTCACACTAAGGTAATATTTATTCCTTCCAGGCTTTTAGTGCTTATCTTCAAATTATTTTTGATTATGCTAGTATTCACATCTAATTGTAATATTCTAGAGTGCACCATCTAGGGTGTCTCACAAAAAGATATATTAGCACTTTTGTAATATCCTTCGGAAATGTCAATTAACACAACTAATCCATTAACCATTTTGGGTTACTATAACCCCAGCCGCATCCTGATGTTCCATCCTTTTCTTAAGCTACACTTGTTAGCCCCCATAGGGCATAACTGACATGGGTGCGGCCAATTGCACATACCTTTGTTATTGATGAAGGTAACTTAAAATGCTTATATCTCCCTTCCTGAATGGAAAATAATGATAATCTTTATTAACTGGGTACCTCGTACCCTTCTTCATCTTGCCTCTTTTACTTCTTGAAACATGTATTTATCTTCTGAGTCTGTCATTGTCTTTCACCATAAAGGTGGATAAATATTCTTGACATAAGATTCCTTATCAAGAGGCTTACACGTCTTAGTATACATATGATCTGCTGAATACCTCATATTTATCCCTCATAAGCATGATGCAAAAATTGAGTTCCTCCAACTCAACTCTTCCACAGCTATATCTCCCACCAACTGTCTTTCTTGATGTAGGCATCACTGTATTACGAATAAGATAGAGTTTATAAAATTTTGTTCTTACAACTGAGCTCTACCACACGATCTAGAGTAGGAAGAAAGAGTGACAGTCCTAAATGCCAGTAGCTTCCTGCTGATAAGTGTGGTGCGCGACACACCCATAAACAAGACTCTACTAGACACGGCTTGTAGACTCCCTAGGATAGAACTGCTCTGATACCACTTTTATCACGACTCAAACCGATGAGGCACGACGGGAACCCGGTACCTTACTCAACCGAGTACCAACATAACGTATCTTTCTTATTACATCATCATATACATATGACATACAGGCCTAATAGGCCAACATGTAATCACTTATAAACTCAAAACATAGGCCGAGAAGACCGTACGATATTTCACGTACACGACATGTGTCTACAAGCCTCTAAGAGTACATAAATGCCATAAAGGTCGGGATAGAGTCCTGCCATACCAAACAATACACGTCTAAATCATACTAACCAAACAAGCAACTTCGAAACAAATGGAGCGCACCAACATCTTTCGCTAAGCTGATAGCCTACTTAGAGGGCTCTCGACCTATCTATCGGGACCTGCGGGCATAAAACACAGCATCCCCAGGAAAAAGGGACGCCAATACAAAAAATATACCGAGTATGTAAGGCACATAAATAAGTACACAACAAAGAAATATAGAGTAATTGACTCAACCTGTAAGTCTGGATAATTCTGTAAATCATGAATACTTTTAGCATCATGCATATGCGTATGAATGTCATGTCGTGCATAGGTACATGTTTCATAACATCATCAGCCTCCGAGGTTATCCCATCATATCATATCGGCCACTTTGGACAAAATCATCAACGTATACCTGTTGATCAGGTGGTGGTGCGTATATAATGTCATAACCTTTCCTATATCCCATATACATATATATACATACATATATACTATCACGTCCCAAACCGATGGGCCGTGACGGGTGCCTGAGTCCTACCTGTCAAACACTCCTAACATGCGTCTAGGATATGAACCTGTATAACATCTACAACATTACGAAAGTGACATACATGAAGGAAACCTACCATCAAGGCATATGTACGTGTACATGCAGAATACAGTGGGCGAGCCGGCAAGGCTGCTATACACAACTATATATCAAAAACTAAAAGCTGACAAGGCCACATACAACCCAACTAGACATACTGTCTACAGACCTCTAATGGAAGCATAACTGTACAAAGACGGGACTAAGCCACATCATACCCATATATATATATATACAAACATATCGTACCAAACTCAAAAGAAGCTCCAGATCAAGTGGAGCACGCCAACTCTCGCTGATCAGGGATCCTAAGAAGGGGACCGTCAGCTCACCTACATGCACCTGTGGGCATGAAACGCAGGCCCCATGAAATAGGGCATTAGTACGAAAAATGTACTGAGTATGTAAGGTATGGAAATTAGTACGTAAAAGACATAGATGAAACATAGAATACAAAAATACCTTTAAATCTGAATAACTCTATAATTCTAAAACGTTTATTATGTCATGCACATGCGTAAAATGTCGTGCCATGCATAGGTATAGGTGTACATAATGTCATCAAGCCACTGAGGGCATCCCATCATATCATCTCGGCCAATGTGGGCACATCAACATATACAGTTGATCAGGTGGTGGTGCGTATATAATGCCAGCATCTCTTCCAATATACCATATACATATACATACATATATATGCATATATAACGTCATTTGAATCATTTTTCAGCCACTGTGGACAACATCATCATCATATACCAGCTGATCAGGTGGTGGTGCGTATATAACGCCGTAACCTTTTCCCATATCTCATATACATATATTTACATATATACGCATATATAACGCCATCTGGTCATGGGTCAATGCACATGTATAAATGAGTAAAATGCATGAAAAACACATAATAATCTCGATATTTCTTTCCGGATAAACTTTTCCAATTGCGTATTATTTTGAGACCCATGAACAGGAAATAATATTATTTTTCATGGGGAATCAAGAATATAGATACCCCTAATAATTCTAGAATAGATTAATTTATGGAAACTGTGTATTTGCTCGTTTCTTCAGTATAATTTGGACCATGTCAAAAGAAAGAAATAAGGGAGGGCCTTAAAATGCCTTGAGTAGGAAAACTCCGTATAATACTCCATTGGAAAACCTTCGTTGATTGAGCGAAACTTGCTCTTGCTTCTTAGAAATTCACGGACGAAATTTCTTTTGGTTCCTTGAATTTTGGAACGAAATAACGATCTTGGTTTCCTTGAAATTGAGAGGAAACGTTCTGGTTCTTATATTTGGAAGGGAAATGTTTTTGGATTCCTTTGATTTTGGAAAGGAGTAATGTTTCTGATTGTTTTAGTTTTGATAGAATTTCATTTTGATTCAAATTGAATCTTAGCAGATAAGATATCTTGATTAGTCATCTTTCTCATAAATGACATCCTGCATAAGTGACTTCTTAGTCACATTTTGACATGGTGGCTTTTTGTCACGTGGGGGTAGGGTTAATTTATTAATTTTTATTCACTTATTAGTTAATCAGATAATGTCCTGTTATCCGGTAATTAAATAATTACCACAATTTACTAAAAATTCTATTTATTTTTAAAATACTTCATATATACTTTATATATTATATTACCGTGGTCACATGGTACCTTGCATGGTACTAGTTCATAATTATCAAGTATTATCGCTAGACCCGTATTTTAGTTCAAATTGTCCACTTTCAACGAAACTCGTTTTCTTTAATCTGTGTACCTCTTTATCCTTCATAGCACTTATTTATCGCTTGTATAAATTGCGTAAGTACGTTAATGCTAAGATGATCTCATCCCCGAGTCTACGTTGGTCAACTGAAAATGAAATTTTAACGTACGAAAACGCGAGATGTAACATCCTTCCCCCTTAGAAACATTCGTCCTCGAATGTTCAACTCCCCGTGATCTATATAACTTCAACAAGGTCGCCTCTGTAACAACACCACTACCAACTCTCCCAATAGATGCTTAATAATGCAACACAAGAATTTATACAGGTACTTTATGACTATGACGTCTCAGTCGGATCCTTCTCTTGAGGAGGAAATAAGTAGGAATATCTAGACTTCATGTCTTCCTCGTCCTCCTAAGTCACATCTTCCACATTATTGTGTCTTCAAAGTACTTTCACTAAAGCTACGTCTTTAGTTTTCTATCTTCGAATCTGTCCGTCTAATATAGCAGTGGGAGTTTCTTCATACGATGGATGCTTTGTGACCTGAATGTCGTCAACTAACAGAATTCTGGAAGGATCTCTGATACATTTACGGAGCATAGACACATAAAAGACTGGACGTATAGACTCCAAGTCCGAAGACAAGTCTAACTTATATGCTACCTGGCTTACTTTGCGTATGATCCTCTATGGTTCCATGTACCGAGGGCTAAGTTTTCCTTTCTTTCTAAACCTCATGACAGCTTTCACCGGTGATACCTTTTTGTAATACCCAGTCGTCCACCTGAAATTCCGAGTCTCGCTATCGATTATCCGTATAAGCCTTCTGACGGCTTTGAGCTGCCAATAGCCTTTCCTGTATAAGCTTAATTCTCTCGATTGCCTGTTGTACCAAATCTGGTCCTACTAATGTAGTTTCCCCAACATCGAACCACCCTATAGGCTACCTACACTTCCGTCCATAAGAGCTTTATATGTAGCCATCTAAATACTAAAATGGTAACTATTATTATATACGAACTCAATAAATGGCATATGATCGTCCCAGCTACCTTTGAAGTCTATTACACAAGCTCATAACATATCTTTTAGTGTTTGAATAGTACGCTTAGTCTGTCCGTCTGTTTAGGAATGAAATGTTGTACTAAGACTTAGTTGAGTGCCCAATCCTTTTTGGAAGGACCTCCAGAAGTTAGCTGTAAATTGAACTCCTCTATCTGAGATAATAGATACAGGGACACCATGCAGTCGTATTATTTCCTTAATATAAAGTCTTGCATAATCCTCTGAGGAATATGTAGTCCTAACGGGCAGAAAATAGGATGACTTTGTAAGCCTATAAACAATCACCCATATCGAATCAAACTCATTCTGGGTACGAGGTAAACCTATGATGAAGTCTATATTGATTACTTCCCATTTCCAAGTAGGAATCTCTATAGCTTGCAATAATCTGTCAAGTTTTTTTATGCTTAATCTTAACTTGCTGATAGTTAGGACACAAAGCAACAAATTCTGCTATATCCTTTTTCATTCCGTCCCACCAATATACTTCCCTGATGTCATGATACATCTTAGTCGATTCTAAATTGATAGAGTAACGAGAATAGTGAGTTTCTCCCATAACCTGCCGACACAATTCTACAACATTAGGCACACACAATCGTCATTGATATCTGAGGACCCCATATTCTGTAATTTCAAATAGTGTCTTCTCCTTCTGAAGAGTGGTATCCCTATAATGAACTAACACAAGATCCTCGTACTGGCGTTCCTTTACTGCAGTTACTAATGAGGATATTGCTGTATTATGAAGAGTAATTCCAATGTCACGTGAGTCCATTATCCGAACTCCATGACTAGCTAGCTGATGAACCTCATGAGCTATTCCCCTTTTTTGGCTGTAAATATGACATGCTACCTATAGATCTATGGTTGAGGGCATCGACTACTACATTCGCCTTCCCCGGATGGTATAAAATACCAATGTCATAGTCTTTAAGTAGCTCCAACCATCTCCTTTGATGTAGATTCAATTCCTTTTGCTTGAAGAAGTTCTGGAGGCTCTTATGATCCATATAGATATCAACATGAACATCTTACAAGTAGTGCCTTCACATCTTTAGTGCATGAATCACTGCGGCTAACTCTAGATCGTGGGTCGGGTAATTCTTCTCATGCTTTCTTAGTTGTATATAAGCTACAACCTTACCATGCTGAATCAATACACAACCCAATCCAACGCCTGAAGTGTCACCGTAGATAACCTAACCATTGGTCCTTTCTGGGAGTGTTAGAACTGGTGCTGAAGTTAGTATGTCCTTCAATGCCTAGAAACTCCGTTTGCAAGCATCGGTCCATTGAAACTTAGCTCCTTTTTGAGTTAACTTACATGGGTATTATAATCTTTTACAATTCGTGAACTTCCCCTTTTTAAAGGCCCAAACTTCATCCTCTATTTATCACAATTATGCCCTTATTCAACTACCAAGACGACATTTTATTTATTCCAAATGTTACTAGTCTTAGACTCCTTTTGAGTTCATTCAGGCTATACTGAGCCTTCTATAACTTAGAGAAGCCATCAACTCTCTTATGAGCTTAACCCCAAGGACTTATCCATTCTCATCACCTTTTCACTCATCCTTTCTTATCCTTCCTCGTGTTTTTCTAAAACCTTGTCGCTCTACCATACTTTAGCTTGCGACCTACATATATCTATTTATACTTATTCGTAATATTTCTTCAACTTACTTGCATCATAGATTTCCTTATGTTATTCGAGAACATTAAGCGAGACAATTATAAGTTTCCTGTAATAACCTGCCAAACGGAGAAGCTATGAACCCCCATCGATGTTGTGGGTCTAGGCCAAGTCTTTAATGCCTCACCTTTTTGTGTATCCACCCGGATGCCTTCACCCGAAATGATATGCCCAAGGAAAGTTACAGAGTTCAACCAAAATTCATATTTAGAAAATTTTGCATACAACTTCCCTTCTTGTAGAACTCTGAGCGCAGTGCGCAGATGATCAGCATGCTCATCCTCTGAATGAGAATACACCAATATATCGTCGATAAATACAATTACGAACTGATAAAAAAAAAGCCTGAACACACAGTTCATCAAATCCATGAATACTGCTAGGGCATTGGTCGGACCGAACGACATAACCCGAAACTCAAAATGCCCATATCTAGTCCTGAATGCTGTCTTCGGAATATCTTCATCCTTAACCTTTACCTGATGGTACTCAGACCTCAAGTCTATCTTTGAGAAATACGTGGCACCTTGCAACTTATCAAATAAATCATCAATTCTTGAGAGCGGGTACTTATCCTTGATCGTCACCTTATTCAGCTGCATATAATCAATACACATTCGTAAAGAACCATCTTTCTTTCTTATAAACAAAATAGGTGCTCCCCACGGTGACGTACTAGGTCTGATAAAACCTTTTTCAAGCAAGTCCCTTAGTTGTTCCTTTAATTCCTACAGCTCTGCGGGGGCCATTCTATGAGGGAGGGGTAGATATTGGATGAGTATCTAGTAGTAGGTCGATGGCAAACATAATTTCTTGCTCTGGCGGAAGACCCGAAAGCTCATCGGGGAAAACATCGGGAATCTCATTCACTACAGGGATGGACTGAATGGTTGGTAACTCTATATCCACACCCCAAACCCGAACTCAGTGATAAATATAGTCCTTTCTGATTATGTTTCTTGCCTTGAGATAGGAGATAAATTTACCTTTTGGAAATGCGGTATTACTTTTCCATTTCATAACAGGCTCTCCTTGAAACTGAAATCAAACCATCTTTGAACCACACCTGATGTTAGAATAACAAAAAGCCAACCAATCCATACCTGTTATAATATTAAGTTCTACCAACCGAACACCACGTACCTTATTCTTGTTTATTATCAAATCTATCACGGGCCATTTCGGGTCACATCCATATATAAAAGTAACAATATTAAAACATAACTTGCATAACTAATTTAGAAAAAGGGTTTATGTACATATGGGTCGACCAGGCCGTAAACATATCACACCCAAAACTATATATAGGATACTATTTGCAAAACCTCTAAGTAGGCATAACCATAATATATACAAGTTGGGACGGGGCTCCCTACATCCTCATAAAACAACCAAACACATTTAGAGCCCTTATTTTGTAATATTCCAAGAAAAGGTGGAACTCACCAACCAAAAACTGACACTTAGAGGAAGTCTACAACAAAGGGTCCTTGCCTCGTCCTATATAAGAACCTCGATCGGACACACTTCGAAGCAAAATCTTCATGTCCTTATTAGTTACCTTCCTCCTCTTGGTCAAACTACTATCTTCTTCCTATGCGTATCCCATAACATATACAGACAAGCCTTGATTAACGGACTCCCAAAACTGTGGACTATCCGGAACCTCAGAAGAGCTAGTGTCCTCAAATACCTTAACATAGTTTTGAGCCTAAGGGAATCCCGGCTGTGCCAATCCATGCACTACTTACCTCATACCCTGATCAACAGGCTGTAAAACTAAGGGCCTTGGTGAGGTCGGAACTCCTCTCACCCCATCTACTACTGGAGTGGTCGAAATAGATCGAACGGATGACTCATATAGATCCTCGGATGGATCCTCCTCAATAGAACCAATGATCTCCGATGGGCCTGAATCCATAGTATAACTTATCTCTCTTTCTAACACCTTCGTATCCTTCTGACCCATGCTAGCGGCTTTAGTCTTCTGAGGCATTGCTGAAAACGGAACACATCGTTAGGAACATAAACGCTTATATCTCAAGATCTAAGATAAGAAGGGAAGATAACATCCTATATGTCATGTAGCCTCCTGTCTATAAGTGTGGTGCACAACACACCCATAAACAAGACTCTACTAGACATGGTCTGTAGACAACCCTAGGACAGAACTGCTCTGATACCACTTTTGTCACGTCTCAAAAAGATGGGCCGCGACGGGTACCTGAGTCCTACCTGTCAAACACCCCTAACATGAGTCTAGGATACGAACCTGTGTAACTTTTACTGCATTACGAAATTGACATACGTGAAGGAAACCTGCCATCAAGGCATATGTACGTATACATGCAGAATACAGTGGGCGTGCCGGCAAGGCTGCTATAGACAACTATATATCAAAAACTGAAAGCCAACAAGGCCACATACAACCCAACTAGACATACTGTCTACAGAACTCTAATGGAAACATAACTGTAAAAAGACAGGACTGAGCCACGTCATACCCATATACATACAAACGTATCGTACCAAACTCAAAAGTAGCTCCAGATCAAGTGGAACACGCCAACTCTCGCTAATCAGGGATCCTAAGAAGGGGACCGCCATCTTGCCTACCTGCACCTGCGGGCATGAAATGCAGACCCCGTGAAATAGGGCGTGAGTACTAAAAATGTACTGAGTATGTAAGGCATGAAATTTAGTACGTAAAAGACATATATGAAACATGGAATACAAAAATACCTTTAAATCTGAATAACTCTATAAATTCTAAAACGTTTATTATATCATGCACAAGTGTATAAATGTCGTGTCATGCATAGGTATGGGTGTACATAATGTCGTCAAGCCACTGAGGGTATCCCATCATATCGTCTCGACCACCGTGGGTGCATCATCAATATATACCAGCTGATCAGGTGGTGGTGCGTATATAACGCCATAATCTCTTTCCATATCCCATATACATATACATACATTTATATGCATATATAACACCGTTTGAATCATATTTCAGCCACTGTGGGCAATATCATCATCATATACCAGCTGATCAGGCGGTGGTGCGTATATAACGCCGTAACCTTTTCCCATATCCCATATACTTATATTTACATATATACGCGTATATAACGCCATCTGGTCAAGGGTCAATGCACATGTATAAATGATTAAAATGCATGAAAAATACATAATAATCTCGATATTTTCTTCTGAATAAAATTTTCCAACTGCGTATTATCCTGAGACCCATGAACAGGAAATAATAATATTTTTTATGGGGAATCAAGAATATAGACACCCCTAATAATTCTATGAATAGAGTAATTTATGAAAACTGTGTATTTGCTCGTTTTTTCAGTATAATTTGGACCATGCAAAAAGAAAGAAGGGAGGGCCTTAATATTCCTGGAGTAGGGAAAACTCCGTACAATACTCCATTGGAAAACCTTCGTTGATTGAGCAAAATTTGCCACAGCTTCTTAGAAATTCACGGACGAAATTTCTTTTGGTTTCTTGAATTTGGAACGAAATAACGATCTTGGTTTCTTTAAAATTGAGAGGAAACGTTCTGGTTCTTATGTTTGGAAGAGAAATGTTTTTGGATTCCTTTGATTTTGGAAAGGAGTAATGTTTCTGATTCTTTTAGTTTTGATAGGATTTCATTTTGATTCAAATTGAATCTTAGGAGATAAGATATCTTTATTAGTCATCTTTCTCATAAATGACATCTTGCATAAGTGGCTTCTTAGTCACATTTTGACATGGTGGCTTGTTGCCACGTGGGGGTGGGATTAATTTATTAATTTTTATCCACTTATTAGTTAACCAGGTAATGTCATGTTACTCGGTAATTAAATAATTACCACAAATTACTAAAAATTTTATTTATTTTTAAAATACTTCATATATACTTTATATATTATACTACTGTGATCGCATGGTACTAGTTCATAATTATCGGGTATTGTCGCTCGACCCGTATTTTATTTTAAATTGTCCACTTTCAACGAAACTCATTTTATTTAATCAGGGTACCCCTTTATCCTTCACAGCACTTATTTATCGCTTGTATAAATAGCGTAAGTACATTAATGTCAAGATGATCTCATCACCGAGTCTACGTCGGTTAATTGAAAACGAAATTTTAATGTACGAAAACGTGAGATGTAACATATACGCGTATGTAACGTTATCTGGTCATGGGTCAATATATATGAATGCAATGCATGAAAAGTACGTTAATAAAATCTTTCGGAATGTCATAAGACCATTTTGCCTTTGAGCAATATCATAAAGTAAACTCTTTTCAACTTTCATATTTTTCTAAGTCCCATGAACAGATGATAAAATATTATGACACATGGAAATTCAATAACATAGATATCTCTAATACTTCTATGAATAGAGTCATTTATGGAATTTGTGCATTTGCGCGTTTCATTTGTATCGTATGGATCATGCCAAAAGAAAGAAGGGATAGCCCTAACATACCTGAGCCAATTCTCTTGAGAATCCCTCTAACATATGTTAATTGCGATAAAACACGTTGGTGGATCGAAGTAGGGAATATTCGCATGACATTCTTGAGAAAGATTATACCGTGCTCCCATAGAATTTATTATTCACGCTACCATTGTTTATGAAATTCCAACAAAATATTTTGAGACTCCAAGCTAGCATATTTTCTGGTCCAATTCTAAGTATATGTCATACTTAGAGACCAAGAAAATGACTCCTCTTACATTGCCAAATAAAGAGATCAAGATAATGTAATTTTCCAAGAGACCTTTACGTGTAAGCAAGGCACATATGTGCCATGAATCATCATGCACTCTTGTGCCACCTTGGCATACGTTAGTGCCATGTGGCAGCCCACACAAAAGAAATTTTATCGACTTAATCCAATTTAATACAATAATTATCTCCACCATTAATCAATTATCCACATAATTAAGAATTATCTCAAATTACTTAAAATACTAATTCACTTTTAACACACCTTATACACCATACTATTATGGTCATGTGATACCTTGTATGACAATAGTCCATAAATACTGGGTATTATAGCTCGGACCGTATTTTATCCCAAAATGACAAACTTAGACGAAACTCATTTTCTTCGATTTTCTTGCCCTCTCACCATCATGAATTTACTTATTCCTTGTTTGAAATAGTATAATACTTATAATTCAATAATAATCTCATTCCCGAGCTTACGTTGATTAACTTATGATGAAATATCAACGTACAAAAAAATGCGGGGCGTAACATCTTACTTCCGAGCTCTCGTTAATTAATTTATTTATGGAGTGTTTTCATGTACAAAAATATGGGGTGTAACAAGAATATGCTCGTTGCAAGTCTCGGAGAAAGACCCTTGAGGAGATCCTTGCTAGGGGTTTCGCCCTCTCTGAAGAGTTGGTGCGAGCGAGGGGAGATGAGCGTGATGCTCAATTACTTCTGTCTGATGCCGAAGAAAGCGAAGATGGGCCGGCAGGCCATAGCTTCCAGGGGGCATAGATTTCGCCATCTATATATAGCATTTTCAAAGCATGTTTGTAGATAGATATTGCTTTTTTTGTATATGTATGTAAAAGAAAACCTTGCAGCTTTATTTTTTCTGTATCTCTTTCTGTCTCGAATTTGGCCAGGTGAACTGGTCTTTAAGTTGGTAGGAATCCTTAGATTCGTTATATGGCACTGGGGCTCATTAGGCTGGCCCGTATACTCTTACGCGCTTGGTCGATACGACCTTTTATGTGGACTGGCGACAACAGCTCTTACGCCTTGCTCTTAGTCATATTTAGTTAACTATTTTGGGTTCAGCCTCCGAATCGGGTTTCAACTCGAGCTCATTCTACCCTCAAGTTTTGTATTCGTGTGGGCTGGCGACAATGGCTCTTACGCCTTGGGCCGCTGCGACCTTTTAGTGAGGGCTGGCGACAATGGCTCTTAAGGCCTTGGGTTGAAGCGACCTTTTATTAGCTTTATTTTTCCCTTGTTAAGGACTTTTTAAAAAGAATTGCCTGAATCTTCGATGGTTCGCTAAAAACCTCGACTATGAGTCGTTATACGGCGATAATCGAGAACTTCAGGAGGTTTGGCTCGGAGGCTGAGTATCTCGAAGCCTGTGATTTGGAGCTGACATGGTCGAAACCCTTTTGTCTATGTCAAAAGTGGCCTGTTTAACCGGTTCTTTTCAAAGTAGATTCGAAGTAATTGAAGGCCTGTGATTTTATAGCGACGGTCAGGCATCCCCGAGTCACGTTAGTATGGCTGGTACATCCTGATGATCGTAGTCATTTGTGCTTTACCGGAGCCATTTTTGATACCAAGTGAAGTAGTTTCGGCGTCTATATCAAGGGTATGCCTTTTGGGGGTCTTATAAGTTCGGTATATAGCCTTAACTTTGAGATCGGGTTTATGCCTTTAGTAAGGTCTTTAAAAAATTTCATACCTTTGAGGTCTTATAGTTTTTAGATACTTCGTACAAGTATGGTTCATGTTTTGCTTGAGATCTTAAAAAATTTTCATTCCTTTGAGGTCTTACAATTTTTAGATACTTGACACAAGTATGGTTCATGCCTTGCTTGAGGTCTTACAGAATTTTCAGATACTTGGTATAAGTATGGTTCATGCCTTGCTTGAGGTCTTACAGATACTGTTACGGCCTTATGTAGGTCTTACGAGACTGAGTCTGTCCTCTTGGGGTCTTATGACCTCGGGTTTTTTAATGAATGGTGATTGGCGATAGTCCCCGAGTCATCGAGGGTATTATGGCTCAGGAGCCGTTACTCGCAAACCTGGTATTGTCTCATTGAGGGCTTACGATTTCAGAGATTCCGACCCTGAGGCCGTGCGATTTTTGAGATTTTGACGCAAGTCTCCGAGTGTTCTAGACAATTTTGGTCTTGGAGACGTTTTGTGATTTTCATGTTGCCTCGTTGAGGGCTTATGAGTTCGTAGTCCCGACCCGGAGGTTGTTCAGATGTTGAATTGTTGACGCTAGTCCTCGAGTGCTCGGGACGTTTTGTCGGAGGAGTCATTTTTGGAAAGGTACCAAATTTCTTTTGGAGTGTGAGATGCTTTGATAAAAGATATTCTTTGATTACTTGGTACAAGTGTACATGTTTTCGCCCTCTGGGCCCCGGCTATACGGACACAGTTTGTTGGACCATTTGGCTAGGTGCATCATTTTCCTATTGGGACCTCATTTGGCATTTCTTGGCTTTTTCGGGTGAATGGCCTTCCCGGGGGATGCTCATCAGTGTTCGGGGTTAATAGAAAAAAATCCTTGAATACTTGTTAAGTATTCCTTAGGTAGCATGTGGATGTTGCTTTATTAAAAACCTTGCCGATAAAACCCTTTTTCGAGATAAAAACTAGGTCGAAGGAAAAGAGTGCAACATATGCTTTGAAACCTTAAGGTCTTCGGGATGCGTTAGCGCTTTAACTGCTTCGGTCGGGCGCCTGCATAAGGGTTAGTATGAAATATAAAATAAAAAGGGAAAGGGTTATACCTTAATGTGCGATGTGCGGAAGACATTTCGAGGTCCGATATGTTCTACTCGCTTGTGATGAGGATGCGGTATGGTCCTTTGCTTTGTTTAATTGAGATTAATCAAAGATGTAGTTTGATTACCCTTTGGCCCCTTTGCGGGTGGAGGTATTGGTGACGTCGCCACATCGTGCACCGCAAACATTTCTCTTGTCGTATCTTGTTCCCCGTAGACGGTTTTAATTCCAACCTTTGTTAAGAATTTCATCATTTGATGGAGGGTGGATGGTACTGCTCTCATGCAGTGTATCCACGGCCTCCCGAACAAGGCGTTGTACCTCATGACTCATTTGATGACATGGAATTTGACATTCTGGGTTATGCCGGCCACGTTGATTAGGAATGTGATTTCTCCTTTCATTGTTCCACTTGCCATGTTGAATCCATTGAGGACTCGAGTGGCAGGCACGATTTGGTCAAGCAGTCCTAGCTACTCTATTACCCTCGACCTGATAATGTTGGCTGAGCTACCTAGATCCACGAGTACACGTTTTATTTGAAATGTATTTTCACGGAAAGAGATTACCAGTGTGTCATTGTGGGGTTGAGACAAGGTCTTGGTGTCCTCTTCGCTGAATGTGAGGGCATCCTCGGGTATATACTCTTAGGTTCGCTTTTCTCTGGTGATGGATATTTTGTCCTTCTCATCACGGGTTCCTGTGGGTCATGGATGCCTCCCAAGATCATGTGGATGAAATGTTGTTGCTCATTTGTTTCATTCTTCTTGGCCGCCTCTCGCTCTCGGAATTGATTTTTGGCTCAGTTGCTAAGGAATTCCCGAAGGTGACCTTTGTTAAGTAGTTGGGCTACCTTTTCTCGGCGTTGGTGGCAATCCTCGGTCATGTGGCCGTGCATGTTGTGAAAGTCACACACTAAGTTATGATTCCTTTGTGAAGGATCTGATTGTACAGGCCTGGGCTACCTGGCGTCTCTGATTTTACTGATGGCGAACACGATATCCGATACATCGACATTGAAGTTGTATTCTGATAAGAGAGGTGCCTTCGTTGGCCCTAGATTCCTATCAAATCTGGCTATGTTGATAAGTCCCCGAGGATTCTGTCCTCGGTCTATCCTTCGATCGTTGCGAGGTGAGTTGCGCCTCGGGGCATTCCTTCTGTCTTCGGTGTATGGATGATATCTTTCTTTGTTTGGCCTTGGCTCCTTCGTCAGAAGCCTTCTTGGGTATACTGAGCCCAAGGGGGCTCCTAGCTGGTCATCTTCGATCCTGATCTTCAACTGGTATCGGTTATGGATGTCTAACCAGGTCACAGCAGGATACTCGACCTAATTCTGTTTCAACTACTTTGAAGCCGCTGAGCTTCGTTCATTCAGACCTTGAGTGAAGGCTTGCACTGCCCAGTCATCGGAGACGTATGCTAGTTCCATCCGTTCCATTTGAAAATGAGATACGAACTCTCACAACATTTCGTTCTCCCTCTGCTTGATCTTGGACACGTCAGATTTCCTTGTTGCTACTTTGATGGCACCGGCATGTGCCTTTATGAATGAGTCTACTAGCATGGAAAATGAGTCTATGGAGTTAGGAGATAGGTTGTGATACCACATCATGGCCCCCTTCGAGAGTGTTTCCCCGAAATTCTTTAGTAAGACGGACTCGATCTCATCGTCCTTTATGTCGTTGCCCTTCACTGTGCAAGTGTAAGCAGTAACATGCTCATTGGGGTATGAGGTCTCGTTGTATTTTGGGAGGTCTGGCATTCTAAACTTCTTTGGAATGGGTTTTGGAGCCGGTTCTTCTGGGAACGGCCTTTGTATGAACTTCTTCGAATCCATACCTTTCAAGACCCGGGGTGCGCCTGGAATTTGGTCGACCCTGAAGTTGTAGGTGTTGACCTTCTTGTCGTCGGATTTTATCTTCTTCTCGCCCGATTCAATCCTCTTTGTGAGGTACTCGAGCATCTTTACGATGACAGGGTCAGCTACCAACCCATTGTTGTTTGACCTCTCCGGTACCTGCTCGGTCGGGGGAGCCGTCCCCGGAGTAACCGCGTTGGGAGTTTTTTGGTGGCTTTGTAACTGAGAAATCACTAGCTATTGTGCCTGCAACATTTCAAAAATAACATGAAGGCTAACCTCCCGTTCTTCCCTAACGGGGGTTTCCTGAGCTTCTTGTCGGTCTGCTTGGTGCACGCTCTTATTAGTATGGGAGCTTACATCGACGTGTTGAGTATCGCGTGAGATCGCGTCCACGGGGATCCGTTCTAGCGTGTTCTCAAGGTTTCGCTGTGGTATGCCAGCACCTGGAACATCTACGCCATTTTCTCTGTGGTTCTCCAGATTGTTGTTTATTGAGTCAGACATTTTGACCTGAAATCGAAGATCTTGGACAAGAAATAGCGTGAAAGATAACTTGCATTGTGTAGCTAAACCAGTAAGAAAATAATCACTATTATTTTTAGCCCCATGGTGGGCGCCAAATTGTTTAGCATGAAAATGATAATAAAAATTAAATTTGATTATGGGACTCTAAAAATACATGATCTATTTTTATGCTAGTTGTTAAGCAGATGATGCTATGTGTGATACCTAGAAACGAGATACGAGTTAGGAATAAGGTGATAAAAAAACCGATAGGTTAACAATCGAGGCCTCGAGCTTGTCGATTCGGGGGCCTCGAGGTCGATTTAGGAGCTCGGCTGGGAAATATCGAAGGTGGTCAAAGTATGGCTAACAGTTATAGTAAAATCAATGAAGGCTCTTTATGACCAATGATAAGCAATAAATGATGAACAATAATGAAGATAATAAATGGAAGCAATAATATCAAGAGAAAGTGTTAGAGAGCAAAGCAAATGTTCTTTTATATTTCGTGAGGAGCAATTGAAGCAACATGGGTTTACAAAATGACAAGGATACCCTTTATATAGGAGGGGAATCCTAACATAGTACATATTATATTAATGACAAAGAAGTGGAGATGGGACAGCTAGATGACACCCTGATTCATGTTTAGGGTAGTCCACTAGGCTCTGTCAGTCCTAGCCGTGTACCTTGGGAACTCCCCATTTCTACCATAGCCGTGTTCAACATTATCCCAAGGTCGGGCATCGATGAACCTCGAGGCAGGAAACTTGACCATAGCCTTGTAGCCTCGAGGCTTCGAGATGATCTTCTGAGGTGCTTCGATGACGAGGAATTGGACCCTCCAATTTCACCGTATACAGAACCCTTGACGACGAAAACATGTACCAAGTAAACAAAAATGTTTTCCCTCCATCAAAATGCTTTGCACTTCAAAGAAGTATGCTTCTTTTGCGAGAAATAGCTCTAGATCCAAAACATCTACTGAACACTCGGGGACTGACATCAAAAACTCGAAGCCATATGACCTCCGGGTCAAAAACTTTGAAATCGTAATCCCTCAATGAGGCAACACAAAGTTTACAAAGAACAACTTCAGAGCCAAGAAAGTTTCGACTTGTTGGGGATTGTCGTCGACTATCATCCCATTGAGCTATCATAAACTCAAGGCCGTAAGACCCCAAGTGGGCAACCTCAAGCCCAAAAGCCCACCATGTGGCAACACTAGAAAATGTAAGACCTCCACGAGGCATTATCTACAGTATAAGACCTCTATAAGGCAACACCAAAACTGTAAGACCTCAATCAAGGCATGAGTTACACTTGTACCAAGTAACCAAATCCGTAAGACCTCAGGTAAGGCATGTTGAAAATTATAAAATCTTCCAAAAGGCATAAATCCCGATCTTAAAGTTAAGTCTATACATTCGAACTTGTAAGACCCCTAAAAAGGCATACGCTCGATGTAAACATCTAAACTACTTCACTCGAGGACTGAAAGGCTCCGACCAAACTCAATGACTACAGTCACAAGGCTCCGGTCAAACTCACACGACTCGGGGATGCCCGACCGTCGCTATAAAATCACAGGTCTTAAATTACTTCGAAAAAACTTCAAAAAGAACCGGTTAATCAGGCTACCCTTGACATAAGCAAAAGAGCTTCGATCATATCAGCTCCAAACAATAGGCTTCAAAACAATTTCAGCCATCGAGCGAAACCTCGCGAGGTAATCATTCATCGCTACATAACAACTCACAATCGAAGTTCTTATCGAGCCGTCGAAGAGCCGGGCGAACACAAAACTTCAAAAATTCTTTATCGAGGGAAAAATAAAGCCTACATTAAAGGTCGTACCGACCCAATACGTAAGAGCCATTGTCTCCAGCTTAAAATTACAGGTCGTACCGACCTAATGCGTAAGAGCCATTGTCGCCAGCTTAATATTAAAGGTCATACCGACCCAATGCGTAAGAGCCACTGTCGCCAACTTAAAATTAAAGGTCGTACCAACCCTATGTGTAAGAGCCTATCGGCCAGCTTAAAACTCAAAAACCTAAGGGTCAATAAGCTCGAGTCAAAATCTGACTCAAAGACTGAGCCTGAAACAATTAACTAAAAATGCCAAAGGGAAAATGCGTAAGTTCCTACGAGCCAGCCCAACAAGCCTTAGGGCCGATTTGTAAACCTAAGGGTTTTACCTCGAAGTCCAATTCATCTAGCTAATCATTGATGATGGTCAAACTTTAAAGCAAAGGAAAAACGAAAAAATCCTTTACACACATGATGGAAGGTTCACAAAATTGCATTTACAAGACCTATGTCTGAAGCCCTTACAAGGGTAAGAAAGCAAAAAAATCCTAATCTACCACCGGGGCTGTGCCTTCAATAGCTCCATCGGAAATTGTGCTTTCAACAGCACCAGCCATAACCCCCGGGTTTTTAATGGCCTCTCCCCCTTCGGGGATCTTCCCTCCATCTTCATCATCTTCCGAGCCACTACTCGACTCACCTTCAGAAGAAAGCAGGGCCTCGGCCTCCTCTTCTAGGATCTTCACCCTCTCGATCTCGGCAGACAAATCAATGCTCCCCATATGAATATCCTTGAGAGCCTATCTCCGAGATTCTAAATGGGCATGCTCCACAACTCGGGCCAACCGCATCTCAGCCTCCTCGGACACCTTCCTGGCCAGGGCATTTGTAGTTGCAGCATCCTCTTTATGCGAATACACGAATGCCTCAGCTTCAGCCCTAACCTCGGATAGCACAGAAACCAACTCAGTATGTAGACCCTAATACTTATTACTAACCGCCCTCGAGTCATCAAGTCGATGCCCAACTGAGACCACCTCCCACTTAAGTGTATCTCTCTTAGAGACTATCTCACTAGCGTGCCGTTTGAGTTCGAGAATTTCAGAGTCCCTGGCTCGGAGCTCCTCTTTCATTAGAACATCTTTCTTCTCAAGCTGCGAAGATCAACTCGGAGCTGTTAAAGCACTGAAGTCGGATAAATATGTAGACAAAAAACAAGCAAAAACTATATAACCTGCTCAGTGAGATAAGTCCTTTCTCGGGACGCTGCCTCCAAACAATCCCGAAGGCCACAGAGTTCCTCCTCCCTCTTGGTAGAAAGATCTCTAAGCTCATCAGCTTCCAAGGTGAGGTTCTTGTGCTCACCCTCGTAACGAGTCAGCTCAGTCTGAAACCTGGCGAAGGTCTGATTGTAAAGCACCTTGGCCTTGAAGCATGAAAGAAACAAGGTTAGCAAGACAAAGATCGGGGCACCAAGCAAAATTTACGAAAAGATTACCTACTCGCAAAGCCTGTCGATCTCACTAAAATAAGCGAGGCATCAAGCTCAGGTTTTTTATCGGGCGCAACAAAAAGCCTTCCAAATACATTTTTATCCCCGGCGAACGTCCCCATGTCGAAGCACTCTTTGTTCTGGGCATCCTGCATCTCCCTCAGAGAAATAGTCCATCCCAAAGGGGAATCACTCACTTCAATAAAACTGACTGAATCAATTGGGGCCACATCCTATTTCTAAAGAGCTTCAGAACTAGGCTCCCCAAGATCACCTAACCGAAGCACCTCAGCTCGAGGAAAGTTTTTTCTGGGGATATAATCCGGCGCACCCTCGAAGACCTCTTCAGTCTGATGTAGGACAACAACGGAATCAATTTCTAATTTGGAAGCCATCGACTCTACAGTATGTGGGATAGTCAAGTTTTCTCCCCCCGTGGGTGCTTCCGAGGAATCATTTTTCCTTTTGCCTTCAGCTCGGGGACTCCTCGGCACTTCTAGAGTTAAGGTTGTTGAATCAACCTTAGGTTCTTCCACTTTTGATTTCTTGGGTTTCAGGGAATGAGTCGACCACCCCTTTCATCTTTTATTCTCTTCGTCAGGTCTTGGGATATCAGCTTCACCAAGCGGTGCTTCCCTCATCAAGGGGACCTCCCCTAGACCTGCATAAATACAAAATATAAACACAGGGAATGAGGGCGTTATCAATAGCAGTTCTATTATGAGATACGATTACAATGAAAGTAAAGGCTCACCATGGTCCTTGGCTTCATATTGAGCCTGGGATAGATCATGCCACACGTGCTAAATGTATGGGAAAATTAAATCCAGCTGGTTGATCCATCCCGAGAGGTCCTTAACTGCATTAGGGAACATGGAGATGGCTGCATCAATGGAAGAAGTTAGTTCATAGGGAGATGTACCTAAACAGAAACAAGAAAATATTTGATTAGCATATCTACTTACGTTTCATGTTCCACCTTTCTGGGAATGGCATCCGCTCCACTGGAATCAGGTCCGAAGTCTTAACTCGTACAAACCGGCTCATCCACTATCCGTTCCTAACCTTGTTGGTATAGGCAAAAGGGCTCTTGAGGCCCGACAGTGGAGCTTAGTCAGGCCCTCACGGAAGAGTTAAGGACTATACATCCTGACCAGGTGGTCGACAGTGAAGGGCATCCTCTTAATCATGTTCGCGTAATATCTGTTCATGTAAACGATGTGCTAGAAAGAAGGATGAATTTGGCTGAAAGTCACTAGATATCGTTCACAAAAGCCGAGGATCACGGGGCCTATTAAAGGAGAGGATGGCTCCACCGGCCCAAGGGTAAACGGATAAGTATACACACTAAGGAAGCCAGCCTTGTATGTCGTTATGTCCTCCCCCCGAGAAGGAATATCCACAAGCACCGCACCCCCCAGTGACAGTCGGCCTTCACCCTTTCAACGTCTGCTATTGAACTAACATATTGGGACATATGTTCGCATCATCCCAGCTTCGAAGAAGGTTATTTGGCCCTAAAATCGGAGGTCGTTTCAAAAGCTCCTGGAATGCATTCCCCGATGCGAGGGGGCATTGTTGCTTTACCCTTAGACGAGCACGAGGAAGAAGAAGGTACATCTTCCTGAGGAACAGAGGTAGAAGTTTCTGCCATTCTCGTAAAAAGATTTTAGAGGAGAAATGTAAATTGTGTTTCAGAAAAGAACATAAGGGAGAGGTAAGCAGAAATCTTTTGAGGGCTTGGTGGTGCAGTGGAAAATAATGAGCGAAAGAAGAAGTATTTATAGAGGTCCCCAAGTTAGAGCAGACTAGAGGACATCTAACCGTTGTAATTAATTCAAAGGCTTTTAAGGGCTGTGTGGATGCGACCTTTGGACACCTTACTTTGTCATGCCAATCGCTTGGTAGGGCATGACTATCATTGTGATGGAAGTATTGAAGGGGCAAGAATTAGAGATCGTTTCTTATCATTTCACTCTAAGAAATGTGGGGTCTATCTATATACGGGTAAAATCGGAGAGCCCAATTTTACGATCATTATGTCTTTCCGTAGCTTCACCTCAAAGGACTTGAAGGCCCGAGGGTATAGTTCGAGTTTTCGACCTCGAGGGTTCTTTATGTACGACCTCAGGGTAGCACAAATTGATGGTTATCTTGGATAAATGGGAATTTCCTCAGGCACGTGGTAAAAGCTGACAACACCTACAAGAATAGTACCAGACTGCTAGGTAGCTCTACCGGCTACATCTCTTTGTAATAAATGCATATGTACTATGTTGGAATGCCCCCTCCTATAAAGGGGACCTTTGCTATTGTTTGTACACATAAGATTTAATATAAGAACATTCTCCGCTCTTTAACTCAAACACATTCTCCCTTGATTCTTTTAGTTACATTTATTACTTACATTTATTGTGTTTCATCAATTATTCTTCATTTATTACTCATTATTGATCATAAAGAGCTTTTATCAAAGCTCTTAGAATTGTTAGACTTTCATCGGTCGATCACTGCCTAACGCTTAGCTCGACCTCGAGGCCCCGTATAGGCTATCTCGAGGCCCTAAATCTCAGCCATTCGATTTGCTTAACCTACTGCCTTCAGGCTTTTATCTTAATCTCTAGTCTCACACTTAGCATCTACTGCCTAATAAATAACATAAAAATAAATAACATATTTTTAGAACCACAAAATCAAATTTAATTGTAATTCCATTTTCAAGGTAAACACTATGGTTTCTAAGTACCGAGAGATCTAATCAAGAGAGTAAAGAAGAGTTATAAACGATGTGGTGTCTCTCTTGATGTTCCAGAATAACATAGGGAAATCTATGGTGCAAGCATGTTGAAGGAAGGCCGCGAATAGTATAAATATATATATATAGGTCCCAAGCTAAATATAGTAAAGTGACAAAGTTTTATGACAGAAGTAAGAACGAGAAAGGGTGAGTGAGAATGTGACAAGAATGGATAAGTCCTCGGGATTAAGCCCATGAAAACAAGAAAGCTAATGAAGAATCATTAAAAGACTTAGCTTTATGCATATAAGATAAGCAACGAGAGTAACCTGGAGTTTGGTTGCATACCTCAGTAACAATAAATCGAAGTAAGAGTTATGGTATAGTATGGCCTACTTAGATGTAGTAAAGTTAATGACGCCCAGAGGGACAACTTGACATAATTTTGTATATGTTCACAAAGTGAGGCCTAGAGATTAGCTAAGAGCTTGAGGGAAGGGGAGAGAAGCGTTGCATAGGCGCACATACAAAGTTAGAGTTGTACAAGCTGTATGATAGAAGGTAGCAACAGTTACGAGATTAGAAGGATTCCGACTACAAGTCGTGGTGTGAGAAAAAAGCTTAAAGGGGGGAATACCCTAGCCTTTGGATTTATTCAAAGAATAGTTGTTTGAATGGAAAAGAGAATATTGGAGTATTCGCAAGAGCTATGGGTTATGGGAATGATAAGTGGATCAGTCAACATTCGAGGACAAATGATCCAAAGAGGGAATGATGTTACACCCCATGTTTTCGTGTGTGAAAGTGCACCATAAATAAATTAATGGAAGCTTGGAAATGAGATTATTGTGAGATTATAAATATTATGTTATTTCAAACAAGTGATGAGTAAATTCGTGAAGGTGCGAGGGTAAGAAAATCGAAAAAAATGAATTTCGTCGAAATTTGGCATTTGGGATAAAATACGGTCCGAAATATAATACCCGATATTTATGGACTAGTGTCACACAAGGTACCACATGAAAATGATAGTAAGATGTATAAGGTGTGTCAAAAGTGAGTAGTGTTTTAAGTAGTTTGAGATAATTTCTAATTATGTAAGTAATTGGTTAATTATCGAATAACGGGACATTACCTAATTAATTAATAAAAATCATAAGATAAGATTACCCCCCCCCAACCAAAAAAAACAAATGTGGCGGCAATCCACATATTTAAATAATGACTCTTAGTCATTGTCTATTAGGCGGCTATCTAAAGTAAGGTACATAAGACAAGTCTACTTATGTGTAATAGTCTCTTAGTGTCTTAGTCATAAGTCTATTACTAAGTCTCTTAGTAATAAAACTCATATACCTTACTTTCTAATTCAAAAGCATTTCAAGAACAAAAACTTAAATCTAACTAGCTTCCAACATAAATTCTTGCAACCAAACAATTCCAACGAGAATCATTAGAATCGTAGCAACGTAAAGATTTTTGGTTCTAAAGGAGGACGGTACAATCTTTTCCAAGAATATTATACGGATTTTTTTCCTGCTCCAGGTATGTTAAGGCTATCCTTTATTCCTTTTGGCTTGATCCATATGATTCAAACGAAATGAGTAAATTCACAACTTTTATAAGTGACTCTATTCATAGAAATACTAGAGGTTCCAATGTTCTAGATTCCCCATGTGTCATATTATTCTATCATCTATTCATGGGTCTCAAAAAATACGTAAGTTGATAAAGTTTATTTCATGATATTAATCAGAGGCATAATAGTCTTATGGCGTTCCAAAAGATTTTATTAACATACTTCTCATACATTGCATTCATTTACATGTACATTGACCCATGATCAGATTGCATTATACACACACACACACACACACACACACACACACACATATATATATATATATATATGTATATGGGATATGGGAAAAGCTTACGGTATTATATATGTACCACCATCAGATCAGCTGGTATACGTAGATGATTTTGCCCATAGTGGTCGGATGATATGATGAGATGCCCTAAAAGGCTTGATGATGTTATGAAACATGTACCTATGCATGACATGACATTCATACGCATATGCATGACACTACAATTATTTCATGAATTACAAGGTATCCAGACTTACAGGTTTAGTCATTTATTCAATATTTCTTCCTGTCTGTTATGTACTTATTTATGTGCCTTACATACTTGGTACAATATTCGTACTAATGTCCCTTTTGCCTAAGAATGCTATGTTGCATGCCCTTAGATCCCGATAGACAGGTCGAGATCCTCCAAGTATGCTATCAGCTCAGCGAAAGAAGTTTGTGCGCTCCATTTACTTCGGAGTTCCTTATTAGGTTAGTATGATTTATACGTGTATTGTTTGGTATGGTGGGACTCTGTCCTGACTTTTATAAAAATTATGCATTCTTAGAAGCTTGTAGACAGATGTCATGTACGTAAAAGATTGTACGGCTTTGTCAGCCTATGTTCAGTATACGAGTGGTTATTTTGGTCTTATAGGCCCATATATCTTATGTATAAGTTGGTATCACATGTTGTATTCTACTTATCCCGTGGTAGCCTTCCAGCTCAGTTATCTATGAAAGTATGATATGAAAAGATACGTTATGATGGTACTAGATTGAGTAAGGTATCGGGTGCCCGTCGTGGCCCATCGATTTGGATCATGACACAATGTGTGTAAAAGTCATGAATGATGTGATATCATACAACATGAGGAAAAATGCATCTCTATGCCTTTATGTCATATATGCATGCCAATGCCATGTATCTCATAGATGAATCATGTACTCACACTCTCAGAGTACTCAACCTCATTATATCACACCTTCCAGTCATCATAATTAACCACTCGGTACTGTATATGTCCCATATGGCCCAGGGAAGATCCATCCCAGAATATATACATCACTAAATATAAGTCACCCAATACCGAGAATATGCCAATCCAGCATCATGGAGAAGATCCATCTCCACACCAAGAGAAGATCCATCCCTGAATATAATCAACCGCACTCACTGGGGATGTGCAGACTCCGGAGGGGCTCCTTCAGCCCAAGCACTATAACAAGCCAATCATGGCATAAATCAATCAGGATCTCGGCCTTACTTAATAATTAATAAAATATGTTACGGTGTGCATCCCAATCCCACAATTGTCACTATAATCAGTCTCTCGGCCACACTCAGTCATCAATCTCTCCAGTCTCACCCACGGGCTTACAATGTCATGAAACCTGACCTGGAACAATGGTATGATGTATTAATAAGTAACAACTGACATTGGGATATGATATGAGTGCATGAATTTGACTGTAACGACCCGATTGGTCGTTTTGAGAAATTTTGTTCAGTTTGTCATTTTGAGGTCCCAAGCAGCTTCATAATATGTGTATTGACTTGCCTGCATGGTTGAATTCAGTTAACGAATAATTCAGAGTCAAATTGGAAGATGAAAACTACTTTTGGAATTTAAACAGTGCGAATTTTACCGGAATTGGCCTTTTGAGTAAACGACCCTGGAACGGGATGTGGGTGAACCCAACGACTTTGTATGGTGATTTTAGACTTAGGCATGCATCCGGATTCAAATTTAGAGGTTCATAGGGTAATTTGAGGTGTTTCGGCGAAAGTTGGAAAAGTTGAAGTTTGGAAAATGGAGAGGTTTGACTCATAGTTGACTTTTTTGATATTTGGGTCAGAATGTGATTCCAAAAGTTGGAACAGCTATGTTATTTTATTTTGGACTTGTCTGCAAAATTTAGCGTCATTCCGGGTTGATTTGATAGGTTTCAACACGAGTTTTGGAAGTTGGAAGGTTTAAAAGTTCCTAAGTTCGATTCTTGGTGTGATTCATTGTTTCGGCATTGTTTGATGTGATTTGAGACCTCGAGCGAGTTTGTGTTAGGTTATATGACTTGTTTGTGTGTTTGGATGGGGTCCCGGGGACCTCGGGTTTGTTCCAAGTAGGCTACGAGTCTTTTTCCTCCTATTTTGAACTGCTGATATCTGTTAGCTAGTTTCTTCCTTCACGTTTGCGTCTTCTCCTTCGCGTTCGCGAAGAGTAATCTTGGAGGTGGAATTTATTGTTCTTCCCGTTTTCGGTTAACCTCTCGCGATCGCGAAGGTTTGCCTTTCACCTTCTTTGTGTTCGCATAGTAGAATTAGGAACTAGAGGGCTGGTGACTATTTCTTCTTCGTGTCCACATTCACTCCCTTTGCTTGCGTTTCCGATGGATTTTCTTGGTAGCTTTAGTTTCCCTTCTTCGCGAACGCGATGCACAAAATCTTGGCGGACAGAATATAAATTTCCAAATCTAGGGTTATACCATTTTCACCATAACTTGACTTGTGAGCTCGGTTTTGAGCGATTCTTTGAGGGCTTATCATACAAATCAATTGGTTATGTTTTATTCACCTAGAATAAAACATATTCCACGATCTTATCTTCTTTTTCATCATTTAATTTGTGTTTTGGGTTGGGAGAAATGTTACTTTTTGAAGGAAATTCGTAAAATGAAAAATCACGAGTTGAGGGGCCAAATAGTATCGGAGTTTAATAAAGTTTGTATGGTTGAACTCATATTGGAATAGGTATTCAGTTTTTGTAAAATTTGTCGGGTTCCGAGGTGCGGGCTTGGGGGTCGACTTTTGGACCGATTTTGGTTTTTGTTAAAGATTGAGACTTTATGATCCGGAATAGTTTCTTATGTGATTTATTTGTGCTTTGAAGTTAATTTGGTTAGATTTGAGCCATCCGAAGGTCTTTTCACCCGAGTAGTGCAATTTAGAGTATTCGGTTTGTCGTCTTTGAGGTAAGTATCTTGCCTAACCTTGTATGGGGGACTTTCCTTTAGGATTTGAGTCTTCTATGCTAATTGTAGTCCGTGCATGCGAGGTTACGAGTGTGTGCTCGGACTTATTTGTGGGAATTTTTCTCTAGGGTCCTTAGTCTGTTATTGGAAAGTATCCTATTATGATTGGGTTTAATAATTGCTTAAATTACCTCTATATGTTTCATATGATGTTGTTAGCTTTTCTCTAATTCTTACGTGTTACATTGACAGTTAATTGCCCTTATTGAAGTTATTGTCTTCCTTATTGTTTTGATACTCCTTGATTGTGAGTTCCTCTATGACTTCATGTAAATAGGTTATATGTCCAATTGTTGTGGTTACCGGTGTATTTATCACATGCTTATTATGTCTTGTTGTTTTGTCGAGGTTATCATGCTTCTTGGTCTTTCTGTGACCCTTATTATGTACTTGTTGATTCCCTTGCCAGGATGTTATTGCTTATGATATTGTTTCCCTTGCCAGGATATTGTTGTTATACTATTGTTCCCTTGTCAGGTATAAATATTGTGGAGGGTTTGAGCTAACTGTGAAATACTTGTTCTTATTTTATGTTTGGTACTGATATGGTGGGATCGGGTTGCACACTACAACAGGAGGAATAAGGATGAAATGTGATTGTCTGGTGGGATCGGGTTACTCGCCGCAACAAGGAGTAATAAGGGTGGACAGGTGGGATCGGGCTGCACGCCGCAACATAAGGAATAAGGGTGATATATATTGAGGAGTAATAAAGGTGGACTGGGTTGCATGCGACGACATCATTATATGATTTGGATCGGATTGCGCGCCGCAACAGTAGTATATGATTGGGATCGGATTTCACGCCGCAACAAGAAAGAATAAAAGTGAATATTGATTCTTAGGGTGAGAACAAGAGTAAAAGCACGAAGGGTGATGCCATGCACTTTCTGTTGTTGTGTTTATTTGTTGTTATCAATTCAAGTGCTTTAATTGTTTAAATTCCTTTATTGTTGTGATCCTCTGTGTTAGAACCTACAATGTTTTCAATACCTCGTCGTATTTATATATATACATTCCTATACTTCAAACTTCAATAATTGTTACATCTTTAATTCAATTAGTTATCAATTATATCCCCTTAAACCGTCTGAGGTTGTATTTTACTTAAAAATTAATTTCTAATAAGTTTTTACGTTATTAACTCTCATGTTAAAGGTAATAATCCATTCGATATTGTATTTTAATTGAAAGGGGTACTTTCTTTACTCAAATGATTTAAAAAGAAACAATTTCATCTTTTCTCACTGGCTTTCCTAATTAGTTTAGAAATTACAATTTACTTATATTAGGTAAATGAGACTTCTTGAACATCTTGAGTGCATTTGTACGGACATTATGTATTGTATAGTATGTGGATTTTGTTGTTAAAAGTGAGATGAAAAATATGGGGGCGCAAGGTGCCATGTGTGTTGAAGGTTCGGAAGTTGAGATTATGATATGAGAAACCGAGGTTGGAGATGGTCAGGATTGTGTATTAGACATGATGTGGTTGATTGAGTTTGTTTACCGTGAAAAAGGTAATAACAATTAAATTTGTTGATGGGACTTAAAAATACGTGATCTATTTTTATGCTTTGTTGTTAAGTAGTTGATGCTATGTCTATGAGATTTAGAGACGAAATAAGGTTAAGGAGAAAGCTATAATAAAACCGATAGGCTAGTTATTCGGGGCCTCGAGCTTGTCGTCGATTCCAGGGCTCGGACTCGAGCTATCGTGGGTGATTGGGGTAGGGCCAACAGTTGAGAGATAATTAGGGGAGGCTCTTTATGGCCAATGATATGCAATAAATGAAGAACAAGTATGAAGACAATAAATGGAAGCAATAATATTAAGAGAATGTGCTAGAGAGCAAAGAGAATGTTCTTGTATATTTCGTGTGGAGTAGCTGAAGCAACAGGAGAAAACAAAGTGTCATGGACCCCTTTATATAGGAGGGGAATCCCATCATGGTACAAAATACTTTAATGACAAAGAAGTAGGGATGGGACAGCTAGCTAATGTCATGGTGCAGGTTCAGACTAGCCTGACAAATTTTATCGGCCCTTGGCTACACTCATTGGGAATTCCCCATAGGTCAGGCATCGACAAACCTCGATGGAGGAAACTCGTCCACAACCTTGCAGCCTCAAGGCTTCGAAATGATCCTCTGCAAACCTTAATAAAGGGAAATGGGACCCTCCGATTTCGCCGTATACAGATAGTCCCCCCGTTTCTTGGAGAGGAGCGATAAGAAATGACCTTGACATCCGACTCCTCGGACTTCTCGCGATGACATCATACTAATGATGTAATCCTCCGTGATTACCGAAATGTTCTGTCATTTTGCTTCTCCGGGATCATTCAAAGCATTGCAGTTTCTTATTCTTCAAAGCCATAATGTCGCTACCGATTTAGCTCCTAATGATGCATTAAATGCACCTGCTGTTAGTCTTTCAAGGGCGATAATGGCGTCGTTGGTTACACTGCCTCCCTTTATATAAATGGGAGCCTCCTAGGGTCAGCCTTCCATCCAAGTATCCTCCTATATCTATCCATTTTTCCCTCCTCACTATCTTTATTCTTTGTCGTTCACCATGTTTGAGGCCCATGGCCTCAAGATTGTATGGCGGTACTTTTATCAGGCATGCTGCAGCCTATCTCCTGGATCTTCTCTGGTCGAGCGAGATTATGCTGTTTTGTTGTGGTTATTGTTGTTGTTGTTGTTGTGGTTGTCGTCGTTGGCTCGAGATGATGAAGCAGAGGACCGATTTCTGCTAACCCAAGGAAATACTTGGACTACACACCGCTGCTCAAGATGGGGCTCGGACTACACACTGCTGCTCACCTCCCCTGATTACCCGGTGCGGCACCTCACTCCCTTTGATTTCCATGGAGTGAGGTGGTACTATCTACTAACTGTTGCATCCTGCACCGGGGCAACGTCCCAAGAAGTGGCTTTACAATAGTAGCCTGGCAAAATCCATACTAGCCAGATTTTTCACCCGGCCACTTCTTCGCTCCTACCGGCCTCTTCCACGTCACTTTGCTTTTCTACATCGCTTTCCTCTTCATCGGCTCCCCTTTTGTAGATGCCATTCTGGAGGATCGAGACGAGACTTCCGAGGGGATTGTACTTGGAAGATATTGTCTTTGAGGGCGCATGATCGAGGAGATGATTCCCAAAAATGTTTCTTCCGAGGATGGACCTTTGATATTAGGCTAGGCTCTCAGGATTTTACCATATGTACACCTTCTTGCTTCTTTTTTTCTGTGTAAGGACCCCCGTAGGCTTCTGTAATTGTATGTAATGACCCCTTGTTGGCTTCTGTACTTGAATGTTCATGAATACAATGATATTTCTTCAATTTTATCTTTGATGCTTGCTATACTTCCTTTCATCTGCACTTATGGAGACTCTGAATGCGTGGTTTAATCGGCTGCTGCTAGCGTCGAACCCAGATGCAAGTGTTTTTTCCGTCCTCTGATTGATTAATACGGTGGAACCTTTTGTGATCCCTTGTATCGAGCCTGGATTGGGCCGATGAACTCAGGTCGCCGGAACCTTAACTTCGAGTAGAATGAAAGTAACGCTTTGGGCCTTGAAACCATGATTTACTTCTTAAGCTCCGTGGTAACCTTTGAGGAGAAATTCGCTTAGAGGCCTGTGGATAGGGACTACCTTTGATCTCTCGAGGGCAGTCCCCGAGCAAAAGTTCATTCAAATTCGGGCCACCTGGAAACTTGCTTTGAGCTTAGTGTAAATAGCCTTAAGGCATTGTAGATAGATCCTAAAAGAGGGTTTGTCCGATCTCAGATGGTACCCCGGGGCCAAGCCCATACAGGTGGAGTTTAAATGCTTATTTCATTGGAGCCTGATTCCCTTTTGAAAAGAGCCCCCGAGGTCGGTTACCACCTCGGGGCTCGTAATGATGCTATTAAATTCCTGGAGCCTAACCTTCCCTTTGATGGAGGTTCTCGAGGTCGGGTACCACCTCAGAACTGGCGATGATGTTGTTGGCCTTTCAGAGCTTAACTTTCCTCTGATGGAGGTCCTCGAGGTCGGGTACCACCTCGGGATTGGCAAGAATGTCGTTGGATCCCCAAAGCTTAATATTCCTTTGATGGAGGTCCTCGAGGTCGGCTACTACCTCGGGACTGGCAAAGGCGTGATTGGCTTCCTAGAGCCTAACCTTTTTCTGAGGAAGGTCCTCGAGGTCGGGTACCACCTTGGGATTGGCGAAGGCATTATTGGCTTCCTGGAGCCTAACTCTTCTTCTGAGGAAGATCCTCGAGGTCGGGTACCACCTCAGTACTGGCAAAGGCATTATTGGCTTCCTAGAGCTTAGCCTTGTTTTGATGGAGGTTCTTGAGGTCGGGTACCACCTCAGGACTGGCGAAGGTGTTATTGGCTTCCTGGAGCCTAACCTTTTTCTGATGGAGATCCCCGAGGTTGGGTGCTACCTCAGGACTGGCGAAGGCGTTATTTGATTCTTGGAGCCTAGCCTTGTTCTGGTGGGGGTACTCAAGGTCGTGTACCACCTCGAGACTGGTTTTCATCGGCTTTGAGGCAGGCGGATCGTCGTCGTCTTTTCCATATAAATACAAGGAGATTTTTTTCTTTTTTGGAGATCACTCCGTTTTAAGCAGTTTTCATTTTCTTTCCACGTCAAACCTTTTGTTATTTCAGTACTAATGTACTTGCACGGATTTCCGCTTTAATTTCCCAATTCTGCTGTAATCATGACTGCTGCATCAGGATATGCCCAGCATAGAGGGGAGGGCTCTGCCTCCGGCATTCGGGACCAATTAGAGTATGCCTTAAAGGTTGCTTCTTCGATAGGAGAAGAACAACTGAGGCTAGTGAGAAAAGACTGTGAATGGGGGAAGAAGGTAGTTTAGAAATACTTCCCCTGGGTGAGGGCATCACGGATCGTGCCGATGGATTGTTGAATGTGTATACATATCCTTTCACACAGGGCCCCCTTGATAGGGTTGTTCTCGACTTCTGCCTAGAGTATCGGGTGACCTTGGCGCAAATCCATCCATCATTATGGTGAATAGTATTAATGGTATGATTTTTCGCGGAGAAGGCAGTGCTTGATTTTACTCTTAGTCATCTTATCAGGTTGTACCGGCCCTTCCACCATCGAGGTCTGCTGACCTTGCGATGTCGATCGACCATGCCCTTCGTTGTTGATGAAGAGGGAGACAGAGGCTAGGGATGGATAAGTCGTTTCATTCGGGTGCGGACCACTGAGGTTATCCCATCGAAGCTCATGCCATTTCCTGAGGAATGGATCTATACACGTAAGTGGTGCATTTCGAGCCTTCTCAATTTTGTCTATAGCGAAATCCTAGTTCCATAACCGTTCCTTCTTTTCTTTTCCCGCAGTGGTTTCATGGGCACCAGGCGACATTCCTAATTTTTCGGACTAGGTCCGAAAGTTGGCGACCCACTCGACCTGTGATGAGCACAAGTGGTGAGCTGTGTCCTGGGGAAGATGGGAAGCGAAACATCATAGTGAGTGTTGTGTTATACTTTCCCCTCCCTTCCTTCATTCGGAGAGGCGTTTTCCCTTTATGCGTATTAATCTTGTTGTCGTAGGCATTGAAGAGCCTTTTGAGGCGAGGCCGCGCCCCTCTGGAGAAGGGGAAGGGTTGCCAACTCTCGAGCTGAAGAACGACAACAATAAGCGAGAGATGCTTTTACAGGGCGATGACACTCGAAATAAAGCCGTATGGGACTGGGGCTTTAGAACGGAAACATCATCCGGGCCTTCTGTATCTACGGTTCCTGGCTCTAGAAAGAGGGTTTCTCCATTGCTATCACCTTTTTTTCCGTTGATAGAACTTTGGGAGATACTAGAAAATCGGGGTTGCATACACCGAGCGACCGTGCTTCAACCTGAGTCGACTCTTGCACGACTGAAGGAACTGGATTGGCAGGTGTGCGCTCGGACTTTGAGGAAGCCTAGCGACTTCACTTTGTGGCGAGTTTCGGCGCAGGTCTTTCGAGCTTCGCGCCTTTCCTTCCTTATTGATTTTTCTTTTGCAGGCGTTCGACAAGCTTAAGTCTGGGCTGCTTCTTTGTGAAGCCAGGCTACAGAAAGCTCTGGATGAGGAGAGATCCCTTAGGTGCCTTTGTGATGAAAAGGAAGTCGCTAGTACACTTGCAGTATGAGGTGGGCTGGAGTTTGAATTACGAGAACTACCTGAAGGAGCAGGTAAATTTCTGTCTTGGGTGAGCGTGCATTCCACCTCCTGGTTCCTGAGGCTAACACTTAGTTTATTTAAGTTACAGAAAAATACAAAGGCACTAAAGCGCCTTCAAGAAGAAGTTGGTCTGGCCAGGCGTGAGCATGATAAGCTAAAAGCTCGGGCGGAGGCTCAGGCTTTAGAGGGGAAGGATGCCCAGGCTAAAGTTCCTGCCTTTGAAGCTCAACTTCCCTTAGCTCGTGATAATGCTTCGGTTCAGATATAAATGATTGTGAAGCTTGTGTCCGAGATTTTGAAGGTCAGGGCTGAGGTCGTTGATGCCCGGGCTAGAGCTGTAATAAACCGGTCTAAGCCTAACCAAGAGATGGCGATCTATTCAAAGGATGTTGCTGATGCTCAAGCTGAGTTGATAAGGATCTCGACCGTGAAGGGAAGATTGAAGAATATACTTGTTGCAAGTCTCGAAGAAAGACCCTCGAGGAGATTTACGCTAGGGGTTTCGCCCTCTCGGAGGAATTAGAGCTAGCAAGGGCGGACGAGCATGATGCTCGGTTGCTTTTGCCCGATGTCGAAGAAAGCAAAGATGAGGCCGGTAGGCTAGCCCTCAGGGGGGGAGGGAGTGTAGATTTTGTCATCTGTGTGTATAACTTTCGTAGAATGGTTGTAGATGGAGATTGCACCTTTTTGCACATGTGTATGAAATAAAACCTTGCGGCTTTGCTTCTTTTGTATATTTTCCTATTTTGAATTTTGCCAGGCGAGCTGGTTTTTGCGTTTGTAGGAATCCTCAGAGCCGTGATGTGTCCCCGGGGCTCGTTAGACTGGCCCGTAGGCTCTTACATACTTTTGTTCTTTGGCATATTTAGTCCAACCTTTTTTTGGCACATTCCCTGAGTTGGGCATCGACTCGAGCTTATTTGCTAGTGGCAAAAATTTATGCTGGCGACAGTGGCTCTTACGCTTTTGGTCGATGCGACCTTTTAGTGTGTGGGAGCTGGCAACTATGGCTCTTACATTTTTGATCGATGCGACCTTTTAGTCTATGTCGGCTGGCGACAATGGCTCTTACGCTTTAGGTCGATGCGATATTTTATATGTGTGGCCCTAAGGCTCATTAGGCTGGGAACAATAGCTCTTATGCTTTTTCCCTTAGGTATATTTGGTTAACTATTTTGGGTCCAGTCTCCGAATCGGGTTACAACTCGAGCTCATTTTGACCATCAAGTTTTCATATTTCAGGCTGGTGACAGTGGCTCTTACGCTTTCGGTCAATGCGATCTTTTGTATGTGTGGCCTTGAGGCTCATTAGGCTGGCGACAATCGCTTTTACGCGCTTGGTCAATGCGAGCATTTGTGTGGGCTTTATTTTTCCCTCGATAAGGATAGATAGTGTTTGACTGACTCTTCGATGGCTTAATAAAAAACCTTGATTGTGAGTCGTTATATGGCGATGATCAAGCACCTCGGGAGGTTTGCCTCGGAGGTTGAGTATCTCGAACCCAATGTTTAGGAGTTGGTGTGGTCGAAGCTCTTTTGTCTATATCGAGGGTAGCCTATTTAACCGGTTCTTTCCGAAGTAGATTCAGAGCAATTGAAGGCCTGTGTGGGCTGGCGACAATGGCTCTTTTGCCTTGTAGCGACGGTTGGGCATCCCCGAGTCGCAATAGTTCGACTGGTACAGTCCTATGACCGGAGTCATTTATGTTTGGACGGAGCCTTTGAGTCCCGAATGATGTAGTTTCGGCATCTACATCGAGGGTATGCCTTGTAAGGGGTCTTACAAATTTGATTTATAACTGAAACTTTGGGATCGGGTATATGCCTTTAGTGAGGTCTTACAAGTTTTACATGCCGTTAAGGCCTTAAAGTTTTCACATGTCGTTGAGGTCTTATAGTTATTGTCACTTGGTAGGAGTGTGGTTTAAGCCTTGCTTGAGGTCTTACAGATATAGTTGTTGCCTTATGTGGGTCTTACGAGACCGAGTTTGCCCGCTCGGGATCTTATGGCCTTGGGTTTTGATAAATCGATAGAGGTGACACTTGACGGCAGTCCCCGAGTCGTCGAGGGTTTCTTGACTCGGGAGCCATTATTTGCAAACTTTGTATTGCCTCATTGAGGGCTTACAACTTTGGATATCTCGACCCTGAAGTCGTGCATTTTTTGAGATTTTGACGCCAATCCCCGAGTATTCGGGGTACTTTTTGCATTGGAGATGTAGTTTTCGGGGAGGTGCCGAGCTTCTTTTGGAGTGTGAGATGCTTTGACGAAAGATATTCTTCAATTATTTGGTACAAGAGTACATGTTTTCGCCATCGGGGTTCTAGATATACCGACACATCTCATTTGACCTTTTGGCTCGGTACATCTTTCTCTTATTGGAACCCCATTTGGCATTTCTTATCTTTCCCTAGTGTACGACCTACCAGTTGGATGCCCCTTAGTGTTCGGGGTCAATTGCAAAAGCAACCATGAACAATTATTGGATTTTCCTAAGGTAGCATATGGGTGTTGCCTCGTTAAAAACCTTGATGGTAAAACCCTTCTTGGGATGAAACTCGGTCGAAGGAAAAGAGTGTAACATATGCATTAAAATTTTAAGGTCTTCGAGCTGTGTTAATGCTTTGACTGCTTCAGTCAGGCACCTGCATAAGGGTTAGTATGAAATATGAAATGAAAAGGGAGATGGTTATACCTTAGTGTGGGATGTGCCAGTGATGTTTCGAGGACCGATATGTCCTAGTTACTTGAGACGAGGATGCGGTACGGTTCTCTAATTTATATAATCAGACGTAATCGAAGGTGTAGTTTGATTAGCCTTCGGCTCTTTTGCGGGTGGAGGTATCGGTGGCGGTGCCATGTCGCACACCGCGAACATTTTCCTTGCCGCATGTTGTTCCCCGTAGACGGTGTTAATCTCGTCCTTTATCGGGAATTTCATCATTTGGTGGAGAGTGGATGGTACTGCTCTCATATAGTGTATCCACGGCCGTCCGAAAAGGCGTTGTACCTTATGTCTCCTTCAATGACATGGAATTTAGCATTTTGGGTTGTGCCTGCCACGGTGATTGGGAGAGTGATTTCTCCTTTTGTTGTTTCACTTGTCATGTTGAATACATTAAGGACTCGAGTGGCAGGCACGATTTAGGTCAAGCAGTCCGAGCTTCTCTATTACCCTCGACCTGATAATGTTGGCCGAGCTACCTGGATCCACGAGTACACGTTTTATTTGAAAAGAATTTACAAGGAAAGAGATTACCAATGCATCATTATGAGGTTGAGACAAGGTCTTAGTGTTCTCTTCGTTGAATGTGAGGGTATCCTCGGGTATATACCCTCGGGCTCATTTTTCTCTGGTGATGGATATTTTTGTCTTCTTGCAGGGCATCGACGCCTCCTATGATCATGTGGATGACATGATGTGTCTCGTTTGTTTCGTTCTTCTTGGCCACCTCTCTTTCTCGGAACTAATTTTTGGCTCGGTCGCTAAGGAATTCCCGGAGGTGACCTTTGTTAAGTAGTCAAGCTACCTCTTCTCAGAGTTGGTGGCAACCTCGGTCCTGTGGCCGTGCGTGTTGTGAATTTGCATACTAAGTTATGGTTCCTTTGTGAAGGATCTGATTGTACGGGCTGAGGCCACCTAGCATCTCTGATTTTACTGATGGCAAGTACAATGTCCGATACATCAACATTGAAGTTGTATTCTGATAAGTGAGGTGCCCCAATTGGCCCTGCGTTCCTATCGAATCTGGCTCTGTTGATGAGTCCCCGAGGATCCTGTCCTCGGTCTAACCTTCGATCACTGCGAGGTGGGTTGCGCCTCGGGGCGTTCCTCCTGTCTTCGGTGTACGGCTGATACCTTTCTTTGTTTGGCTTTGGTTCCTTCGTCGGAAGCCTGCTTGGGTATACTGAGCCCGAGGGGGCTCCCAAATGGTCATCTTCGGCCTTGATCTTTGACTATTATCGGTTGTGGACGTCTGACCAGGTCACAACGGGATACTCGATCAAATTCTGTTTCAACTATTTTGAAGTCACCGAGCTTCGTTCATTCAGAACCTAAGTGAAAGAGTGCACTTCCCAGTCGTCAGAGACTTGTGGTATCTCCATCCATTCCATTTGGAAGCGAGACACGAACTCTCGCAACATTTCATTCTCCCTCTACTTGATTTTGAACATGTCAAAATTCCTCGTTGCTACTTTGATGGCACCGACATGTGCTTTTATGAAGGAATCTGCCAGCATGTCAAATGAATATATGGAGTTAGGAGCTAGGTTGTGTTACCACATCATGGCCCCCTTCGAGAGTGTTTCCCCGAACTTCTTTAGTAAGACAGACTCGATCTCGTCATCCTTTATATCATTTCCCTTCACTACACAAGTGTAGGCAGTAACGTGTTGATTAGGGTCTGAGGTCCCATTATACTTTGGGAGCTCTGGCATTATGAACTTCTTTGGGATAGGTTTCGGGGCTGCTTCCTCTAGAGACAGCCTTTGTATGAACTTCCTCGAATCCATGCCTTTCAGGACTGGGGGTGCGCTCGGAATTTTGTCGGCCCTGGAGTTGTAGGTATCGACCTTCTTATCGTTGGCTTCTATCATTTTATCGCCTGATTCGATCCTTTTGGTGAGGTCCTCGAGCATTTTTATGATGGCGGGATCGGACATCGACCCATTATTGCTCGATCTCTCCGGCACTTGTTCGGCCGGAGGAGCTATTCCCGGTGCTACCGTGCTAGGAGTTTTTTGGTGACTTTGCAGCTGAGCAATAGCTAGTTATTATGCCTGCAACATTTACAAAATAACATGAAGGCTAACCTCATGTTCTTCCCTAGTTGGGGTTTTCTGGTCTTCTTGTGGATCTCCTTGACGCACGCTTCTGTCAGTATGCGAGCTTATATCTACCCGTTGGGCATCGTGTGAGATTGCATCCAAGGGGACTGGCTCTGGTTAATTCCCAGGGTTTTGTGGCGGCACACCAACACCTGAAACAGCCACACCGTTTTCCCTGTGGTCCTCAAGATTGTTGTTTTCACCTCCGTTTATGGAGTTAGGAATTTCGACCTAAAATTGAAGATCTTGGACAAGAAAAAGTGTGAAAGATAACTTGCGTTATAGGACGAAACCAGCAAGAAAATAATCACTATTATTTTTAGCCCCACGATGGGTGCCAAACTGTTTATCTTGAAAAAGGTAATAACAATTAAATTTGTTGATGGGACTCTAAAAATACGTGATCTACTTTTATGCTAATTTTTTAAGCAGTTGAAGCTAAGTGTATGAGATTTAGAGACGAAATAAGGTTAAGGAGAAAGTTATAATCAAACCGATAGGCTAGTTATTCGGGGCCTCAAGCTTGTCGATTTGGGGTCTCGAGGTCGATTCCAGGGCTCGGACTCTAGCTATCATGGGTGATCGAGGCAGGGCCAACAGTTGTGAGATAATTAGGGGAGGCTCTTTATGACCAATGATAAGCAATAAATGAAGCACAAGTATGAAGACAATAAATGGAAGCAATAATATTGAGAGAATGTGCTAGAGAGCAAAGAGAATGTTCTTGTATATTTCGTGTGGAGTAGCTGAAGCAACAGGAGGAAACAAAGTGTCATGGACCCCCTTTATATAGGAGGGGAATCCCAACATAGTACAAAATACAGTAATGACAAAGAAGTAGGGATGGGACAGTTAGCTAATGTCATGGTGCAGGTTCAGACTAGCCGGCATATTTTATCGGCCCTTGGCTGCACTCCTTGGGAATCCCCCGTATCAACCGTGGTCGTGGCCAACATTATCCCTAGGTCGGGCATCGACGAACCTCGAGGGAGGAAACTCAGCCACAGTCTTGCAGCCTCGAGGCTTTGAAATGATCCTCTGCAACGCCTTAATGACGAGAAATGGGACCCTCCGATTTGGCCGTATACAGAGTTGGCAATGCCTTCTTTATTTTAATACATTTTTACTTGTCTATTCCTATTATGTTAGTGTTGGTTTACTTGGTTATCTAATGAACTTAGTTATTTAACTTACTTGGTTATCTGATTTGCTTGGTTATCGTTCGTTACTACCCATGTTCTCCCTTTATTGTTCCTACTGTTTGTATTTTGATTTCTCTCCATTGTTAATATTACCTCATTATCTTTATCTCGATATTTTATGATCATATCCTATTTATTTCATCTAACTAGTAGGTGTCTTGATTGTTCCTCGTCATTACCCCACCGAGGTTAGTCTTGATACTTACTGGGCACTGTCGTGGTATGCTCATACTACACTTCTGTACATTTTTTTGTTTAGAAATCTAGGTATTGATCGATAGTAGCTATGCATATCGTCGTGGTGGAGACTCACGGTAACATGTTGTTGCGTTCGCAGGCCTCAGAGTCACCTTTATTTGTAATTACGTTCCATTGATTCCTTCTCGTTCTAAAACAATGTTGTATTTATTTTGTATAACTACTCTTAGAAAGTCTTATGACTTGTACTACCAGTTTTGGGAATTGTGATTTATTGAGAGTTATTTAATTTGAAGTCAGTAAATGTTAATGTTATTTCAGTAAATGTTAGGCTTACCTAGTTTAGAGACTAGGTGCCATCACGACTCCTTCAGAGGGATTTTGGGTCGTGACAAGTTGGTATCAAAGCTCTAGGTTCATAGGTGTTATGAGTCATAAGCAATTTTTGTAGAGTCTTGCGGATCGGTACAGAGACGCCAGTACTTATCTTAGAGAGGCTACAGAATTGTTAGGAAATTCCACTTCTTTCATTCCTTATCGTTCGATATTGATTCAGCTCGAAGTATATGACTTATGTACCTTTACATCCACTCATGTATAATATTACGCTCTCAGCGTTCGCTATGCGCCAATGGTTCGTGATGCTACAGACGGAGTACGAAGGAGTCAGGGATGGTCAGACATTGTCTCAACGTGTTGTCCAGACTGAAGATACAGAGGTATTGAGAGGCTATTCAGTTGTTCGTATGGAGGCGCAACAATTTTTATATCTGGTTGATGAGTGCGAACTTGGGAAGGCTTAATCGGTTGACTAGTCATCGCGATTGTCGCAAGGTCACAAGGTGGGTGTTGATTGAGAATAGTTGGTGGTATTGAAGTACCTTGTGATTTGTGTTGTACGAGCTATGAAGGTTAGTTTTGCAGATCATCATACATTGTTTTCAGTGTCTTTGCGCCAAGTAGAGGAGTCCAATAGCAGCATTCAGATTGCAGAGTTAGATTTATGCTAGTTTTGGCCTGAAGCATGTGTATATGTGGTATTGGTAGGTTCCCAGAATTTGTATATGACTAAGGTCCGAGATTTACATGGGATGATGTTGGGGATTGCAGTATTTTCACGTCGTTAATGGATCTATATTTCAGCATCGAGGGGAGTCGGAGGAACAACTTCAGATTCACAAGAGGTCTATTCAGCGTGGGTATCGTGGTTGCGGCATGACGGGGTGCTTTAGAGGAAATGCAGTGGTTTATGAGCTTCTAGATACGTGGTTCGTGTTAGGATCATCTGTATTTGGGACTTTGATTGGGATTATTGCATATCGACTATCCGAAAAAATGGGTCAGCTCATTAGTGTTGGGTCAGCATAGTAATGGAAGTAAGTGGTCCTTTTGAATGGGAATTCTCTACTAGCATTTGTGGCAGCACTCTGGTATTGGAAGGTTTGTGTGACTCGGTTGATTTGGGGAGATACGATCCTAATGGCTTAGTTTAATGCGGGTGGATCTTGCGAAGTTCTCGATGGCAACGGCTTGAGTTGGGTGTCTACTATGTGCATAAAGAATATGTGGTACATTGCTGTTTTCTCCTAAATCGGTATCTGAAATTAATAGAGTGTTGGCATTATTGGCTATCATATGTGAAAAGTGTGCATTTTTGGAAAGGACCTTAAGTTTTGGATTGCAGTGCATAGCTGGTAGCATGGTGATTACTGGGTTTTGAGGCTTTCGGGGTTTATGTTGTATTATGCGGCCAGAAACTCTATATGAGTGCTTCAGCAGGATGATTAGGTGTAAGTGATATATCGGCCATTTGATTTGCGTAGTTGAGTTTGAGTTTGGAAATTTTGGTATTCCGGAGGTTTGGGTCAAAATGCCCTCATATGTGGACTATTTCCTGTTTGCGTATTGTGAAGAAACATTAAGGATGAGGTAATTAATAGCATGCATGATTGATAGATCGTTATGGTTTTTTGGGAATGATAATTACCTATTTAGAAATAATCAGGCTCTGGGTTGGAGTCTATTTGAAAGCTCAATGATAATATGTATCTTGTGCCAGGTCCAATTTGTGTGTTCCTGTGAGATTGTCATTATGGTTATGTATCAGGCAGAATGGATATTATTTGTGCCCCTATCCTATGATATGTACTACTCTTTTATGTTGTGTTAGCGGTGAGGTTGTATGACTATTCCCCACGCATGTTGTAATTCTATTCAGGCCTTATTGCGATGCGGGCGACATAGCCCTCGTGATGTTGATTTTCTCATTGCACCTTAGTCATGCTTGGTTCTTTTATGTTTTAGCACTTTCATTCATTTTCCCATAGTTTTATTTGTCCACTCTGTTGTACTTGATATCAGTATTTATATGATTAGCGGACCGGAGCATTTTGGCTCGATGAGCATTTGGGAGCGGGCTGCACGCCGCAGCGGATGTTATGTGGGATACCCTTTCCTTGGTTTATTTGGTGTTTTGTTTTCCCTCTATGGGACGATTTGTCAAAAATTGTACTTTTGCTATTACACATGTTGTACTCGTTAGATAATTCTTATACTTTGCTTTTCTTTATTTGTGTTGCATAATTGAGTTATTGCTGGTTTGGTGTACAAATTGTGTAGTGTGAGAATCTGTGTGGTTCCATGATGATCTGTTAGTTGGGTTGCTTGTATTAGCTGAGTGGGGTTCTTAGACCTGAGATTAGTACTATGGTATCGGGGATGAGGAGTGTTTGGAAGTATAAGGGTGTTTCTGCTAAGATTTGGTAATGGCCCTTGGCGAGCGAGAGAGCTTCTTAACTTGTTGTCTTGGTGGGCAGCTATGAGTTCCCGCACGTTTCTTTATCATGAACAGCGATGTGGAGGTCTAAAATGAGGTTATATTCAATGTGAGGTGTGTTGCTGACATCCAGGATGTAATTTCAGCAGCTATAGTGGTCAGAGGTTATTGCTTCAGGCATTTAAGTTGTGTGGAGCATCGTGTGATTGTATTTTGGATTGGATTTTGGCTCGATTCAGAATGTTAAGGCTCATAAAATGTGATGACGTGGAATTTGGATCTGATGATGAATTACAGATGTTGAGATTTGGGGTCTGTTCTAAGGTTATGGGCTTAGGAGGAGATGAGATCTTCAGTTAAGTTGTATTATCAGTTCTGCTTAGGTTGGGTAATGGGGAATCACCCCCGGGTGTATGTATGGTGAGTTCATGCAGTGGTTCGATGGCTTTGGAACAACTCCGGGCACGTTCGAGGATGAACGTATGTTTAAGTGGAGGAGGATGTAATGACCCGACTGGTTGTTTTGAGCAATTTTGCGTGGTTCGACAGTTTGAGGTCTCGAGCAACTTCATAATATGTGTATCGGCTTGCGTATATCGCTGAAGCCAGTTAACGAATGATTCAGAGTCAAATTGGAAGAAGGAAACTTGGGTTGGAAGTTTAAATAAAGAGAATTTGACCGGAATTGGACTTTTGAGTAAACGGCCCTAAAACAGGTCGTGGGTGATATCAACGGCTTCGTATGGGGATTTTGAACTTAGGCATGCGTCCGGATTTGAATTTGGAGGTCCGTAGGGTAATTTGAGGTGTTTCGGCAAAAGTTGTAAAAGTTGAAGTTTGGAAAATGGAGAGGTTTGATTCATAGTTGACTTTTATGATATCGGGGTCGCACTGCGATTCCGAGAGTTGTAACAGCTTTGTTATGTCATTTTGGACTTGTCTGCAAAATTTGGCATCATTCCGGGTTGATTTGATAGGTTTCGGCACGAGTTTTTGAAGTTGGAAGGTTTGAAAGTTCCTAAGTTTGATTCTTGGTGTGATTCGTTGTTTAGGTGTTGTTTGATGTGATTCGAGACTTCGAGCGAGTCTGTGTTAGCTTATATGACTTTTTTGTGTATTTGGACGGGGTCCCGGGGGCCTCGGGTGTGTTCCGGGTGGGCTACGAGTATTTTTCCTCCTATTTTGAACTGCTGATATCTGTCAGCTTCTCCTTCGCGTTCGCGTCTGCTCCTCCACGTTCGTGAAGAGTAATCTTGGAGGAGGAATTTATTGTTCATCGCATTCGCAGTTATGTCGCATTCGCTAAGGTTTGCCTTTCTCCTTTTTCGTGTTCGCATCCACTCTCTCGTGTTTGCATAGTAGAATTAGGAACTGGGGTACTGGTGGCTCGTTCTTCTTCGCATTCGCGTCACCTCCTCCGCGTTCGCGCAAGCCTTTATTCTTTACTCTTCGCATTCGCATTCCTTTGCTCGCGTTCGCAATGGCTTTTCTTGGCAGCTTCAGTTTCCTTTCTTCGCGAACGCGATTGTCCTTCCGGGTTCGCGATGCACAAAATATGGGCGGACAGAATATAATTTCCAAATCGAGGGTTACACCATGTTCACCATAACATGACTTGTGGAGCTCGGTTTTTAGCGATTCTTTGAGGGCTTTTCATACAAATCGATTGGGTAATTGTTCTTCACCTAGAATCAAACATATTCCATAATTTATCTTCTTTTTCATCATTTAATTTGTGTTTTGGGTTGGGAAAAATGTTGGTTTTCGAACGAAATTTCTAAAATGAAAAATCACGATTTGAGGGGCCAAATGGTATCGGAATTTAATAAATTTTTGTATGGTATCGGAATTTAATAAATTTAATGGGTATTCGGTTTTGGACCGATTTTTGATTTTTTTTAAACATTGAGACTTTATGATCCAGAATCGTTTCTTATGTGTTTTATTTGTGTTTTGAAGTTGATTTGGTTAGATTTGAGCCGTACGGAGGTCTTTTCACCCGAGGAGTGCATTTTAGAGTATTCGGTTTGTCGTCTTTGAGGTAAGTATCTTGCCTAACCTTATGTGGGGGACTTCCCCTTAGGGTTTCAGTCTTCTATGCTAATTGTAGTCCGTTCATGCGAGGCGACGAGTGTGTGCTCGGACTTATTTGTGGGAAATTTGCTCTAGGGTTCTTAGGTCCTTATGTTCATTATGTGAAAAGTATCCCATTGTGATAAAGTTTAATAATTGCTTAAATTTCCTCTATATGCTTCATATGATGTTGCTAGCTTTCCTCTAGTTCTTACGTGTTATACCCTTAATTGCCTTGATTGAAGTGATCGTGTTCCTTATTATTTTGATACTTCTTGATTGTGAGTTCCTCTATGACTTCATGCAAAGGTTACATGTCCAATTGTTGTGGTTACCAATTTAGTTACCACATGATTATTATGTCTTGTTGTTTTCTCGAGGTTATCGTGCTTCTTGGTCTTTCCGTGACCTTTATTATGTACTTGTTGATTCCTATGCCGGGATGTTATTGCTTATGATATTGTTTCCCTTGCCGAGATATTATTGTTATACTATTGTTCCTTGGCCGAGATGTTATTGCTTATGATAGTGTTTCCTTTGCCGGGATATTGTTATCATAATATTGTTCCCTTGCCTGGATTCTTTTGTGACTGGTGTTGATTTGTATATTGGGATCGGGTTTGTCACGACCCAAGGTGATGGGCGGCGATGGACACCCAGTACCTTACTCAACCGAGTACTAACGTAATATATCTTTCATATCATTCTATCATAGGTAAATGAATCGGAGTAAATCATGAGGGAATACAAACTTATACATATGAAGTACGGGCCTATAACACAAAAATAACCACTCGTGTACTGAACATGGGCCGACAAGTCCATATAATCTTTTAGGTACATGACATCTGTCTCCAAGCCTCTAAGAATACATAATTTTCATATAGCTCGGGATAGAGTCCCGCCATATCAAACAATACACGTCTAAATCATACTAACCAATCCAGCAACTCCGAAGCAAATGGAGTGCGCCAACATCTTCCGCTGAGCTTCCAGCCTACTTGGAGGGCTCTCAACTTGTCTATCGGGACATGCGAGTATGAAACGCAATGTCCCCAGTCAAAAAGGGACGTTAGTACGAATAATGTACCGAGTATGTAAGGCACATAAATAAGTACATAACAGACATGGAAGAAATATAGAGTAAATGACTCAACCTGTAAGTCTTGATAACTTTGTGAATCATGAAATATTTATAGTATCATGCATATGCTTATCAATTCCATGTCATGCATAGGTACATGTGTTCATAACATCATCAAGCTGCTGAGGGCATCCCGTCATATCATCTCGGCCACTATGGGCAAACCATCAACGTATACCAACTGATCAGGTGGTGGTGCGTATATAATGTCATAATCTTTCCCATATCCCATATACATATATATACATACATATATATGCGTATATAATGCCATCTGGTCATGGGTCAATGTATATGAATGCAATGCATGAAAAGTATGTTAATAAAATCTTTCGGAATGTCATAGGACCATTTTGCCTTTGAGTAATATCATAAAGTAAACTCTTTTCAACTTTCGTATTTTTCATAGACCCATGAGCAGATGATAGAATAATATGACACATGGGGAATCAAGAATATAGGCATCCCTAGTATTTCTATGAATAGAGTCATTTATGAAAATTGCTTATTTTACTCGTTTCATTTATATCGTATGGATCATGCCAAAAAGAAAGAAGGGATAGCCTTAATATACCTGAGCTGATTCTCTTGACGACCCCTCTAACATACCTCAATTGCAACAAAAATGTAACGGCGGATCGAAGTAGAGGAGAATCCATATGATATTCTTGAGAAAGATTGCACTGTACTCCCTTAGAATCGTAAAATCCCGCTTTTGGAAAATGGGATATTCAGCCTGAAATCTTGTGCATGCAAATTCTTGAGCTTCCTGACTCGTACCAGGCTCTTGCTTCAAAAATTTGTTGCAAGGGAAGGCCAAGACCTCAAAACCTTTATCCTTGTATTTGTTATAGAGTTGAGTCAATTAGCCAAGACCTCAAAACCTTTATCCTTGTATTGGTTATAGAGTTGAGTCAATTAGCCAAGACCTTAAAACCTTTATCCTTGTATTGGTTATAGAGTTGAGTCAATTAGGTATAATTGGTGCTTGTGAACCCACATTTGGAGGCAACATTAATGACAAGAAGCACTTTGCCTTTGTACATGCTAAGGTCTACATCTTTCTCTTTAATGTCCATAGAAGAAACCATTATAAAAGGATGACTCAAGTCTACTGGAGAATTGGCTAAAGGGATTGAAAATGGGTATCTCATATATGGATTTCTTGAATGTGAATGTGTTGGGAGTTGGGACCTTCACTTCATTTGCCACCTTTCTAGTTAACTTAAATAGTCATACATGGGGATTTAGGGGTGCTGCCACGCGGGGAAGTTGATCTTATCCAAATATATCACTAATTAATTAGGTAATGTCCCGTTACCCGGTAATTAATCAATTATCCGCAAAATTGAGAATTATTCCCACTTACTTAAAATATTACTCACTTTTCACATATCTTATACACCTTACTATTATGGTGATGTGGTACCTCGTATGGTACTAGTCCATAAATACCGAGTATTTTAGCTCGAGTCGTATTTTATCCCAACATGCCAAACTTGGACGAGAATTCATTTTCTTTGACTTTCTTCCCCTCTCACCTTCACGAATTTACTTATTACTAGTTTGAAATAGCATAATCCTTATAATCTCCAAATAATCTTTTCCTTGGACTGATGTCAATTACCTTACGACAAATTCAACGTACAACACTATATGGTGCAACATTGTCATAATGTAGTACTGCAGGACGTGACATCTCACTTCCGGGCTCTCATTAATTTATTTATAGCATATTTTCATGTACAAAGTATGGGGTGTAACATCATTCTCCACTTTGGAACATTTGTCCTCAAATGTTGACTGATGCGCTTATCATTCTCATATCCCAAAGCTCTTCTGAATACTTTAGTAGTCCTTTTGCCATCTAGGAAACTGTTCTGTGAATAAGTCCAAAGGCCAGGTTATCCCCCCCCCTCCCCGCTTTTAGGCCTCTTTCCCATGCCATGACTTATGATCGAATTCCTTCCAATCTCGTAACTGTTGCTACCTTCCATTTTCCAGCTTTTAGCCAATCCTGAAGTTTTTCGCTTGGTATTTTGTCGAACTTACGAATATTGCTATATCTTATTTTATAGACCTGGTTATCCATTCGTATGACTTTACTCCATCTGCATAGGTTATACTATACCCTAACTCTTACCTCGATTTCTCGTTACTGAGGTCTGCTACAAAATCTCAAGTTACTTTCATTGTTTATCTCATACATATAAATATATATCCTCTAATGCCTCCAGTTCATCTATAAGAATGACGGCTTAATCTCATCTCATACTTTATAACTTTTATCCATCCATTGTTGATTCACCTCAATTTTGATCCATAATCAACCCCTGATAACTCAACATTTTATGTAATATTACTGCTAGGATTCACGTTTTATCGGGGAACATCTTAAATGATTAGATTGATCCACCTGGGGCGATACCCTACTTTCATAACTGTATCTCACGGCATCCCAATGTGATTCACCTTGCGTGGGTATTTTAATTCTGTCCAATTCATGAGATCCCTTTCTTTTATACGTCATATCATTACTTAATCGAAGGCCCAAACATCATTTTTTGTCTATAATAATTACCCCTCATTCTATTAACAGGGCAGCATTCCATTTCTTCTGAATATTATTAGTCTTAGACTGCTTTGAGTTCATTCAGGCTATACTAAACTTTCTATAACTTAGAAATACCATTAGCTTTCTTGTTTTCATGGGTTTAATCCCGAGGACTTATTTGTTCTCATCACCTTCTCACTCGCCCTTTCTTCGTTCTTACATCCTGTCATATAACTTTGTCGCTTTACTATACTTTAGCTTGGGACCAATACATATCTATTTATACTATTTGCGGCCTTCCTTCAACTTGCTTGCACCATAGATTTCCTTATGTTGTTCTGGAACATCAAGCGATACATCACATCGTCTCTAGCTATTCTTTACTCTCATAATCAGGCTTTTCGATACCTCAACCATGGGCTAAAAGATATGCTACTCTATCATTCCTGGATATTGAATCCCAGCGCTTCTAGCCTTCTATCCCAAGTATGGAATGTTCTCAACCTTCTGCTTCTGAGTATCTCGTACATTGTTCACCTTTACCTTACTTTCCTTAAAGCCTCATATCACATCTTCTATCTCTTTTATAACCTTCCCTCCACATAGGTCTAATTTACATCCACGTCTTGAACTTCTATTATAATACATGCACTTCTTTACACAATCTCTTGAGAGCTTCATACTAACTTCTTATGCGGTTGGGACACTTCTAACTGGCTTTATCGTAGAGCCGTTATAGAATATGGCTACTACATTATCTCTCTTGCACCTTTGATAGTAAGAGTGATTCTGCAATATTCTCAATCACGATTTCTATAATTTTCAGGGTCTAATAATCATATTACTGATTTATTTTGTTGATGTATTTCTTTAGTTTCCTCCTTCTTCTAATCAACCTTCATGTAGGCTTAAGCTACCTCCCGATATATGGTTCATGGTATTAGTTATTATGTTTAGCCTTTCATAGGCACTAAGGTATATCCATGATATTGTCCTTTGTCTATGACCTGGGCTCAGTTCTTTCTTTTAACTTATACCGGAATTTTCTATGGTTGTATATGTTGCATGTATAAAACTCCGAACTTTTAAGTGCATTCATAACGTAAATAACTCTAGATTATGAATCGAATAATTCTGTTTTATTCCATCTCAGCTTTCTTTAAATGTAAGCAATTACTTTTCTTGGCCTTTATGCCCCTTCTTGCATGCATACATAGCTTATCTTGGTGCCCACGCATATTGGAATTCCATAGAACTCATATGATTTTGAATATCACTTCTGATTTTACTTCCTATTCCTTAGCCACAGTAAGTGTCATTTTCTTTTGGAGTGCATACAATTTTGTTGTAAGACTGTCGTTATAAGACCATTTCCTCCTTAGGTCACCCAGCTTAGGTTGAAGCCTTCTTCCTTATTTCCTCAGCTAGTCTTTCTTTTTAGTACTTAGGGAGAACCCTTGACTCTCGTAAAGCTGTGAGCTTATTACAGACCTTTTGATATTTTTCCTTGCCTATAATCATCTGTAGTTGCCTACCTCCGTGCCCTTGTGCTTGTAGGGTTACTTTTGAACTAATATTTTGACTGCCTTCCTAGTGGTACTTTCTTTTATCCCCGTAACACTCCTACGGTACCTTTAACTACCCCAACTCCTATTTGAATATACCTCAAGTATTATAATGACATTACTGCGAGGTTGAATTCTCCATGTTGGGGTTTACTATATTTAGCTTGTATGATCTGCTGATTTTTCTGTAATATCCTGTCTATCCATGACTAGGCTCTTCCTAAATCAACTACTAACTGCTCGTCGACCCATTCTCCTATCCATATTCCGCGTAATCTCTCTTGGGTTATTTCCTTTGTCTAACTTACCTCTTGCAATGGCGCCTTATTTATCAATAACCTTCCGGGTAGGAACCCTTACTTCCTTTTTTTGAAGTTGTTCTTACATAATGTTCTCGAATCATAGCATATCTGTAGGATTCGGATAAGTACAATCTCATCCCTTTCTCATTTTTATCGCATTCTTCCTTTATCATTACATATTCCCCCCTTTTAGGGGGAGTACTAAGACTTGGAGTTACGACGACCTGCCTATAAATGTTTTTCCTCTCCATCTTTGGCATCCTTTCGCATCATCAATGACCCTTACTCGCCTTGCGGTAATCCTTATGTACCAAGGATAAAAAATTCCTCACTCGCAATGGTGGCACTTAGTGAAAGTGGAACATATAGTCCCTTAAGCTTAACTTTGCTCACATTGCTTGCTTTAGGGAAGCGTTTTCCTGAATGACCATCCTCTGAATTCGTCATGGATCTTCTTCTGTTGTCCATTCTATTATTGCTGGAATGCAATATGAAATTGTCATGATGTTGACTATTATCAAATCACTCAGTTCCTAATTCATGTTTGGTTTATCTTGTTCACCAGTCCATATTGATTTCCATTACTCCTTGGTCTATCTTTCCCTTTTGTTAATCACGTTAGAGTCGCGAACTTATTTCTAGAAATGAGGACGTGACTATATGGCATGTATTCTTTTGTTGTCTTAAGGCCCATCACCCTTCGTCTCTTTCTTCATTTTACTATAGATTCTATAATACTGTCATCTTTTTGACCTACCATTGTCATTCAGGTATCAAATCTTTCTCTTAATGCTTCATTAGCTCTCTTCTTATTTCCTGCTAACATTTCTGTCTATCACTTTATTCTGAAACTTTCAACAAGATATTCTTTCGCTTTTAGCTCTCCTTGCTTCATTCATCGGCTCTTCAGGTTGCTCAAATCCCTCGCTTTACTAGGGACGAGAGTCATACTAAGGTAATATTTATCCCTTCTAGGCTTTCAGTGCCTATCTCCGAAATTTGTTTTGATCACGCAAGTATTCTCATCTAATCGTAATATTCTAGAGTGCACCACCTGGGTGTCTCACAAGGAGATCTATTAGCACCTTTGTAATATACTTCGGAAATGTCAACTAACGCAAACCATCAATTCCTCATCATTTGGGTTACTCTAACCCCAGCCGGATCCTAATATCTTGTCCTTCTCTTAAACCATATCTGTTAGCTCACATAGGGCATAACTGAGTTCGGCAGTTGTTGATACCTAATTTTTTCCTATATATTTTTAATACATATAAATACAATCAAATAGCATATATGCATATATAAGCATGCATAAGCATTTTTTATAATTTTTCTATAATTTTTAAAGGCTTCAAATTGATTTATTTCCTCCCTTTTTACTCATAAAATTTCTAATAATTATCTTTCAAACTATTTTTTTGAGGTAATTTAGCCATCTAAATTCCATATTTATGCCAAAATACTGCTTAAATATTTTTAGTGCATTTTCTATAATTGCATCTACATTTTTTAGTTAATTTGCATATATTTGCAATACTAGCCCTATTAAAGCATAATTACGTTTTAATACATAAAATGGTCTTTTATATTTTAAAAATATTAAACAATTATTTTAAATCATTTTAATACATGAAATTATTTTTTCAAAAATCATTTAGCATTTCTTATAAATTATTAGTGTTAAAATGGTTATTTAAAATATGGCCTAGTCATATTTTAATTTTAGCCCCAATCCAATCCCAATACCCAGCCCAATTTCTGATTAAAATACTCGGCTCACACCCCAAATACCCGATCCGGCCCCCACAACCTTTAATCCCAGCCATTGATCACAAAGATCAACGACTACCATTTCCCCCTTCCTAAATTAAACCAAAGACCCCCTAAACCCTATCATTTTCATTTACACCACCGTCTTGAAATCCCCTCTGCTCTCAAACACTCTCAACCTAAACCCTAATCTCCAAACACCGACCCCTTATCTATGGCCATCTCCGGTGACCTTTCACCATCTCTCAAGCCTCCAATGGTTTCTCTCATGTCATTCGTGCCATCTCTAAGGCCCTCAATGGACTAGGGCCATGTCGACTTGCATCTAGGGTTCATCTCTCGACTGTTCCTAGCCATCCCAGTGTGATTTCGAGTGAAATTGTCCTATACTAGCCACGATCTATGATTTTCTAAACAGGTTTCTTCATCTTTGTATGGTTCTCTTCGAAACCCTAATTTCGTTTCTAAAACTCCTACATCTGTACAGATCTAAGACGATTTGAGTTTGTTCTTTGTGTGTTTTACAATAGCCTTGAGTTTTTTTACAAGAATCATATGATTTTAAGTGACTTTTCATCTTTTTCTAAAATTAGGGTTTCCAGAATTTCTTTTAAAACTCTGTTTAATGATTTTTTGAGTTTAAACTTCTGTTTCTCACATATTTTGACTGATTCTATGAGTCTACTAAAGCCTTACCTCGCATGTCCTGAAAGCCCTAATTTTTAGGGTTCTTTGTTTGGTTTTTGAGTATTATTATATCTGAATGGTTCTTTCTTTGGGTTCTTGTAACTTTCTTGCCTTAATATGCTTCTACTGAGTTTCTTAGTTTGAGCTTTCACTGATTTTTTGTGATTGTGTTCATCTTGACTACTCACATCAAAACTTGTATATTTCTCCTTGAATCAGTGTTGTTTAACTTTTTTTGTTAAATTTATGTATTGATTTTTTACTACTCATGCTTTACCTCATTTTATATGCTTTACTCCTTTCCCTAAATACTAAGTATGTTTTACCATTGGTTGAGTTGTCCATTGATTAAAGGAATCTTGCTGATTCACGTATGGTTCCCCTGATTTACTACTTAATTGATTTATTACCTTGTTTGTTAAGTTTTTGATTCCTATATAAACCTCATCTTCTTTTAAAAGAAAAGGAGAACAAGGAACTCTAGTTCATCTACACTATTATACTCTCAAAAGCTCTCTACTCTCTACTGTTCCTTGCAACTCCTATTAGTTTAACTAGTTGTAAGCCAAGTTTGATTATTGGCATCATCTTTACTCTGTATTGTGCATTGTTTACCGTGAAAATGGTAACAACAATTAAATTTGTAAATGGGATTCTAAAAATATGTGATCGATTCCCGAGCTAGTTGTTAGAGCAGTTGATGATAAGAACGTGAAGCTTAACAATGAAATGCAAGCTAAAACAAGACAGTAATCAGATCGAAGGGGCCTGTTGCCCAGATGCAAAGTCGGTCGATAAGGACCTTGGGGTCGGGACTCTAATCGAGCTCGAGCTATCGGGGTCAACTAGGAATAGGATAACAATTAAGGATATGATCAAGCAAGGCTCTTTACGGTCAAAGTTGCGCAATATAGCATGAAATAAGTAAGAAGAAAATAGATATTAAAGTAGCCTCGAGCCACTGAGAATGAACAAAATAGGAGAAAGCGAAAGAGAGAGATTATTGCTTTTGTAGAGAAATGAAGCAACATCAGCCCTTACAAAGTGGTATGGGTTCCCCTTATATAGGTGAGGGAACACGGTATGGCACAAATATGTGGAGATTAAACACAAAGTATGGAGATGGGATGGTTAAACGTCATGCCTTAGCATAGGCTCTGGATAGGCCGGGCCTGTCAGACGCAGCCATGTGCCTTGGGGGCTTCCCCCTGCATCCTGGCTTCGGGCTTTGTTTCCTTCGAGTTGGGCTCCGACGAGCCCCAAGTCGGGAACGTGGTCGCGGCCTACCGCCCTTAAGGTCCCAAGTCATGCTTCCGAAATGCCCCAATAGCGAGAAATCAAGTCTTCTGATTTCGCCGCATACAGATAGTCTCCGCATTTCCCATAATGAAGAGATGGGAAATGATTCTGACACTTGATTCCTCGAGCTTCTTTCGGCGATGACATACAGATGATACAACTCCTGGCCTGAGCTTCGCGGTGATTGGACATCTACGGGCCCGTGCTTTTAGACTTTATTCATTATGCTCCTGTAGGCTTTTGCAAGTAGTATGTAACGACCCCTCGAGGGCTACTTGTACACAAACTTTTATTAATAAGAATATACCCCGTTGACTTTTGCTTTTGAACTTTGCTTTGTTTCTATATGCTCTCATTCCCTTCGGGGCCCTTTGAATGTTTTCTTTTGTTTGCTGGCTGCTGATATTGGGCTTGGGCATGGGCGTCCGTCCCAGTCTTCTACTGATCGGCATAGCTCTCATCCGAACCCATCATCATACTTCGGACCAATGTTGGATTGATCTGATAGGTACGGGCTATCTAGGCCTTCCAAGTTGTATGGAGATCATGCATCGAATTCTAGGGCCTTCGGGAATGTTACCCTGGATGAAGGTCATCTTCGGGTACCCCAGGGGCCCTATTGATCATGATGTAGATAGATTCTTTAGAATGTATAGGATAGACTTCTGCTGAGTAGTTTTCCTGTATTTTGGCGCTTCCTCGGACCTTCGTGGAGCATTCGCGATCGGAGCTTCCTGTATTTATTCCTCTTTTCAGAAAGAGGGGATCACGAGACCACGTACTTGCCTTGTGTTAAGTGTTGGCGTTTAAAGCTTCCCGAAGTCCGACTTCTTTGGGTCGGGGGTTCTTGATGTAGAGTGTTATCTTGAGCTCAGAGATAATGTGAACGGCCCCTCGAGTCTTTACTTCTAGTCGAAGGGTGCTTTCTAGATCGGGTATTGACAAGTCAACCTTTATCGAGGCTGTTGGCTTCCCGGGGCTTGCCTCGGGCAGGCGAGTCGTCGCTAATTCTCGCATAAATGTGGGGCGGCTTTGGCTTTTTCGCAAGACTTCACTATTTTTAGACAACTATGTTTCTACTTTGGAATGGGGTATTTCATCTCTTTAGGCGCAAAAAGTGTTGGTGCGCGCCCTTGCTTTGACCTGTTAGTTTTACCATAGTCATGGAAACCACTTCGGGGCCGATCCGGTAGGGGACGGGGGGTGCTGCTCCTAGTGCTCATGAACAGAGGGAGTTCACTCTGGAGACGGCATCCTTGATAAAAGAAGAACACCTGGAGATGGCGAGGAGATACTGCAGGTGGAGCGAGGGGATAATACTGCAGGTTCTTTCCCCAGATGAGGGCATTGCGGACTCCACCGATGGATTCTTGAGCGTGTACCTATAACCTTTCGAATTAGGCCGCCCTGATAGGGTTGAACTTGATATTTTCTTGAAGTATCGGGTTACCCTGGCATAGATACATCCGTCATTTTGGAAAATGCATTGATGATAAGGTTATTCGCGGAGAAAGTCGGGCTTGAATTCACGCTTGATCACCTTGTCAGGATATATCGGCCCTTCCATCATCGAGGTCTTCTAACTCTGAGGTGTCGTTTGTCCATGCCCTTTGTTATTGATGACGAGGAAAGCGGGGATCGAGAGTGGTCCAGTTGGTTTATCCAGGTCCGGACGACCGACATTATTCCTGTGGAGTTTTTGCCATTTCCCGAAGGGTGGAATTATGCACATGAGTGAGGCGTTTGGCGCTTTTCAGGTTTTGCCTATAGCAAAAATCAGCTGAGTAATAATGTTGTCTCCATTGTTGCAGCAACTTCGTGGACGTCAGGTGAAGTCCATGATCTGCCTGGCTGGGTCCGGAAGTTGGTGACCCATTCGTCCTACGACGAGCGTAGGTGACGACTGTACTTCGTACCGGATGGGGAGCGTAGTACCAAGGTATGTGTGTATGCTACCTTTTGTCTTACCTTAGCATACCCGAGGTAATATTTTCCCTTCCATTTGTGTTGGATTTTCCGTTTGCAGATATCGGGTGGTTCCTTGGGATGAGGCACCCGCGGTGTGACGGAGCCTTTAGTGGTGCTGGTCGGGCTCACACTTCCAAGGAAGGGGATTCACCCGGTTCCGCTACTCCTAGAGTGCCTAATCGCTGGCCGGCGGTTCCTTTGAGCGAATACAATGCGAGGTCGGTTCTTCTGGGTCCACAGGGGCAAGATTAACAGGAGTGTGTTCCGACTTCGAGGAAGTCCATCGACTTCACTTTGTGGTGTGTTTATGTACACTTTCCCTGTGCCTCGTGCCCTCCTCCCTCTATTGAGCCTTTCTTGTGCAGGCCTGTGATAGGCTCAGGTCTGAGCTGCTCCATCAAGGGGCCAAGCTTCAGAAGATTTTGGATGAGGGCGAATCCCTTAGGTTCCTTAGCGAGGAGAAGGAAGTTGAGCTACAGTATTGGTGATATGAGGTGTACCAGAGTTCAAACTATGAGAGCTATTTGATGGAGTAGGTAACTTCATGTAGTACGTGCTTCACTCCTTTCTATCCTTAAGGCTAACCCCTTTTGTCGTATCAGTTGTAGAGGAAGGCGGAGGTCTTGGAGTACCTCAAAGGCACCGTCAACCATGTCAGAGTTGCTTGCAGGGAGCTAAAAGCTCAAGTTTAGGCTCGAACTTTGGAGGAGATGACTGCCTCGGCTAAGGTTCCTTCCTTCAAGGTCCAACTCCACTTGAATCATGACAACACCAAAGTTCAAGCGGAAATGATTGGGAAACTCAAACTTGATCTCTCGAAGGTTAGAGCTGAGATAAACTTGAATCATATGAAGGATGCTGTTGATGCCCAGGCTGAGCTAAAGCGAGCCCTCGACCGGGGGAAGAGGATCGAGGAATTGGATCGAGCAAGGGTGGATGAGCGTGACGCTCGGTCATTTCTTGTTTTCGTTGCGGAGGGCGAACTCGACAAGCCCTTTAGCGCAGAGTGTAAACTTTGCCATTTTGTCGCTTTAGACTTTGACATTTTGTCGCTTTGTCTCTGACATACATAGGGCATGCCTGTAGATGGAGAATGCGCTTTTTTCGCGCATGTAATATATAAGAAGAAACTTGAAGCTTTATTTCTTCTGTACCTTTTTCTGTTGTTGCTTTCGATTGGGCCGGCTGGTTTTGGGGTTTAGCGAGGTCCTAATAGGGCTAGAACTGATCTGACAGACCTGGAGGCTCTTAAGTGAGATCCTTGGTGTGAGCAGGTGCTGTGGACTCCATGCTTGGCTCGGCTGTTTAGGCTTAGTCCCCGAGTCGGGCTCCGGCTCGAGCCTTCTTGTCCTCGAATTATTTGTGCCCGTGGGAGCAGGTAGCAATCATTTTTATCTCTTGCCCTTGGGCATTTGCCGTTCAAACTGTTTTGGGTCCAGTCTTCGAGTCGCATTGTGACTCGAGCTTCAATTGACACTCAAGCACTTTCCTGCCTGCATGGGCGGATGATGATGGCCCTTTGTGCTCTGGGTCAAAGTGACCTTACGGGCACGTGGCTTGGAGGTTTACTCGGCCAGTGATACTCGCATTTATGCCATGCCCTTAGGCGTATTGCAGTTTTTGGGTCAAGTCTCCGAGTTGCGTTGCGATTCGAGCTGTAATCGACCCTTAAATTTCCTTGATTTCCCAGACGGCGACAGTGGTTCGTATGTCGTGCCCTTAGGCGTATTGCGGTTTTCGGGTCCAGTCTCCGAGTCACGTTGCGATTCGAGCTATAATCGGTCCTTAAATTTCCTCGATTTTCTGGTCGGTGATAGTGGCACTTATGCCGTTTGGCTATTGAGATCTTTTAGTATGTGGCCCAGAGGCTTGCATAGTTAACTATTTTGGATCCGGTCTCCGAACCAGGTTACGATTCGAGCTCATTTTAATCCTCAAGTTGTAAAAAAAAAAATTTTAGCTGGCGACAATGGCTCTTACGTTGTTTGGTCATAGAGACCTTTCAATATGAGGCCTGTAGGCTTGCTTAGCTGGCAACAATGGCGCTTATGCTGTTTTTGCCCATGGGTTTTTTTGTAGGCTTTGTTTACGCTCGTTAAGGTATTTTAAAGTATTTTTTCCTAACCTGTCATCAGTTCCAGAGATACCTCGATTTCAAGTCGTTGTCGGCGATGTTTCGAGCACCTCATAAGGTTCATAGCTCATAGGTCGAGTAGATCGACGCTCTTGCGATTTGGAGCCAACATGGTCGGAGCTCGTTTTTGCCTGTTGAGGGAAGCCTGTTTTAACCGGTTTTTTCTGGAGTATATTCAAAGTAGTGGCTTGCGATTTTTAGCGACAGTCAGGCGTCCTCGAGTCGCGTTATTTTGGTTGTATCAGCCGTTTTGACCGTAGTCATATGCATTTGGCCGTAGCCATTTTTGATCCCAAACGATAGTTTAGGCATCTACACCGAGGGTATGCCCTTTAGGGATTCTTACAAATGCGATGTATAGCCTAAACTTCGGGGTTTTCATGCTTGTTGAGGTCTTACAGTTTGTCATGCCTATTGAGGTCTTTTAGTTTGTCATGCCTATTGAGGTCTTACAGTTTGTCATGCCTATTGAGGTCTTACGTTTGTCATGCCTATTGAGGTCTTATAGTTTGTATGATGTGGAATAGATATAGTTATGCCGAGTTTACTCGTTAGGGGTCCTACAGTTTCGGATTTTCCAGTGCACGGCATTTGGCGACAGTCTCCGAGTCATCAAGTTTGTTTAAGCTTGAAGACCACTTACCGTGAACTCGGAGTTGCATCGTGAGGGCTTTATGAGCCCGGGGTTCTGACCCTAGGGTCGTGTGGGCGTTGAACCATTTAAGTCTCCGAGTATCTTGGGACGTATTCAGCGGAGAGGCCTTTGCTGTGAATATGCTGAAATAGCCCTTTTCAAAGTATTAAATGCCAAAAAGATACTCTTTATTGCTTGGCATAAATATAGACTGTAAATACATGTTGTCCTGTTGCTGCGAGCTCGACCCACGTGGGTATGGCTCGTGGTTAGATTCTTTGCTAGCGTGCCGAAATCTGGCGCTTGGTTCCCCGACCTTCACTGTTATTAGTGCTTCGGCACCATACAGTAGAGAGAAAGGTGTCTCCCCTATGCTTGATTTTGGAGTCGTCTGATACGCCCACAGCACCTCGGGCAGCGTCTCTCGCCATTTTCCCTTGGCGCTTTCTAATTTCTTCTTCAGGTTTTGAATGATGGTTTTATTCGTGGATTCGGCTTGGCCATTCGCACACGGGTAGTATGGCGTCAAAAGGATCCTTTTGATTTTGTTGTCCTCAAGGAACTGTGTTACCTTGCTCCCGATGAATTGCCTCCCGTTGTTGCATGTTATTTCGGATGGGATCCCGAAACGGCATATGACGTGTTCCCATATAAAATTGATGACGTCCTTCTCTCTTATCTTTTCGAAGGCCTATGCTTCCACCCATTTTGAGAAGTAATCAATCATAAACAAAATGAATCTAGATTTACCTGGTGCCGTTGGCAAGGGGCCAACGATGTCCATTCCCTATTTCATGAATGGCCATGGTGAAAAAATAGAATGTAGTTGTTTGCCGGGTTGGTGGATCATGGTGGCAAATCTCTGACACTTGTTGCATCTTCAGGCGAACTCCTTGGCGTCCCTTTCCATGCTATCCTAGTAGTAGCCTACTCTGATTACCTTTCGGACTAGGGAGTCTGCCCCGGAGTGGTTTCCGCAGGTACCCTCGTGGATCTCTCGGAGCACATAATCCGTGTCGCCTGGTCCTAGGCATATTGCCAGGGGGCCATCAAAAGTTCTCCTGTACAGGGACCCATTTTCGTCGACCGAGAACCGAGCCTCTTTGGTTCGCAAGGCCCTTGACTCTTTTGAATCGGCGGGCAGTTTCCCGTCCTTTAGATAAATGGTGTATTTGTTTCCCCAATCCCATGTCAGTCTGGTGTAGTTGATTTCTGCGTGATCTTCCTCGACCACGGACATAATTGGACAACAGCTCTGGGGAGAAGGTCTTACTCCTCAGTAGACGATCCCATGTTGTCTAGGGCATCAGCCTCGTTGTTCTGCTCTCGGGGTACATGGACTAAGGTTCATTCTTTGAAGCGGCACAACGTGATTTGGATCTTATCCAGATATCTCTGCATCCTGTCATCCCGGACTTCGTAGCTCCTGTCACACCTCCTTTTTCCTACACCCGAAGGTATATAAGGGAGTTTTTCCAATTAAAGGACAATCGGAACCGGATTATTTTAATTTAAAATTTAGAGTCACCACTTGGGAATATTTTATGGTATCCCAAGTCACCGGTTCAAATCCCGAATCGAGGAAAAGATTGGCTCTGTTTTACAGTCCGCGAACATAGAAATCCGGGTAAGGACTTTATTTAACCCAGGAGAAGGTATTAGGCATTCCCGAGTTCCGTGGTTCTAGCATGGTCGCTCAACTATTATTATTGGCTTAATTATCTAATTTAATCACATGTTTTAAAACCTATGTGCACTATTTAATACTTTAAAACTGCATTTATTCAAATTTTAAAGAAGATTGAACGTCGTTTTAAAACACGTCTTTGGATCGCGCCACATGAAATGCACTCGCAGTCCTAAACATATTTTATTCAACGTTGTTGAGAATTGAAATTGGTCACATGAAATGCACACCCGAGTTTAGGAAGGTAACATTATTAAACTAACGCGCCTAAACCAACTATACATTTGCAGCTTTGCGAGTACCGTGGTAATTTTCCTAAACGGCGCGCCTCGAATCTAAGGATAAAACAGAATTTAATTAAAACGAGGGCTATGCAATTGTCATTTTTGTTTGGCATAATGCATCTTGATTCTAATTTAAAAGGGTTCTCAAATTACATTTGGAGGGCCATGGACTATTTATTATCTACTACGGTTCACCCCTAATCTACTTTGAAAAGAAAACCAATTAATTAGATAAAGAAAGAAAATTAGAGAACCTCTATTTGTTCGAAATAAAATTTCAATCTACTGGCTAATTAGAAAAACATTGAATTAAGGGAATATTTAATTCAAGAATCTAATTCACAACTGCTTTCAAACTTGACCCAACAAGCCTACTTAGCCTTCCAATTTCCAATTATCTCATTTACTACCTACTTAGCCTTCCAATTTTAATCATCTTATCCCGTCGTGAATAACACAACTCAGTATTATACAATCAGGTAAGCATGCTTGATTCAGCTTTTACTAATTTTAACATGACTCTGAACCTTAGCTTCACTAATGGGCATGTTTACAAGGCAGAATATGAGTGAATCGATACAAGCCAATATTTAGCAATTCACTGGAATCAAATGGTTACCCAAGCTAAGGCAACTAGTCTACATTATAAGCTAAACAAGAATCTACAACCCAAAGCATTACATTATACCTTTATACAAAACCTTAGTAAATCTTTTAACTAGCACCCACTTAGATTCGTTAAAAGAAAAATAAGTAAATGGAATCCATAGTTCATACATCAATACAAATGCGAACTTATTACTGCAGACTACTCTTCACGCACGAATTCAGAAAAACCTAACTGACATTTGTAATTCAAAGACTAACTACATAATATTGAAACAGCAAGAGAAACATGGGAGGTCAAATTCAAATGCAGCTTCTATTCAACCAGAATTTCGTTAGAATTACATGTCCAACAGTTGTACTGTACTCATAAGCTAAAGAAAAGTACCTGAAATTCGAAAACAACACGGAAAATGAGAAAGCAGCAGCATGACAGTAGCAATAACAGTGATCAGCAAAAGAAACCACCAGGTAAACCAGTTTTAAACCAGGAAACGAAGTGCAACACTCACGAGAACGCGGCCAGAACTTTAAAAGAAACAAACTTTCTAAAATACCAAACTCAAATCATTTCAGCCTAGATAGCACGGAAACTATTTCAGAAATTGAAAACTTTAGAAATCAAATCAAAGCTCAATGGAACAGTAGCCAATTTTTTAGCAGTTTCAGTTTTTCTTTTTTGAGTCCTTCTCTCTTCCCTTAGGTCTGTCCCTTCTCTTAAGTTGGTATCTCTCTTAGAAAGTTTTTCTTCCTAATCTCCTCAGCCCTCCCTTGTCTCTGTGTGTGTCTATTTAAAGACTAGAGCCAACTCCCTTTTTATTCAAATTTTTTCCCTTTCCATCTTGTATATTCCTTTACCATGTGTATTCCTTAGCCTTTTAATCACCCCCCCCCATGTTCTTTTGATTTCCAACTCTTAAAAGGGTCCTTAAACGAGTGTAGTTTCCACTATCAATGGCCTTTTCTATTTTTTAATTCATTCCATTAACCTAGTGCTTTTAATTAATTCATTAATGCAATTTCTACCCTACCACTACTTCCTAAGTTAGGTAAACAATCTCCTTCTATTGAATAATTCCCAGACTAACCCTTTAAGTTCATAATTATTCAATTATAATCTCTGAAAGTTATAAACATTTACAGAACTTCTAGGCAACAAAACCAAAGGGCATCAGTTTCTGAAACCTAAATAGGTTTAGCATTAAAACAGAGTCAAAAATAACCCTTCATATGAACAATCTGAACTAACATTAACAAGAAACGAAAATTGAAGAGCCTATTTAAGATTCGACCTTTGACACATTTAACATAATCATATTAACAAGGAATCAAAACATCATGAGGATACTAATATGCTGCCTATTAGAATAATATAAACCTAAATTGAAAATTGACAACCTATTGATTCAAAGGCAAATCCATGAACTTTAAACAACTATTCACAGAATCTGTAAAACAAACCTACAATCAGAAATCAAAACAAACAGGACCAAATAAATTTAAAAGGAAAATTGAAATTAACAGAAATAAATATGAATAAATAAACTAACCTAAAGCAAAGAAATCGGGTTCGAAGCTAGTCGTAACTTTACTCAGAAAAATTGACCAATCAAAAACATATGTAGAAGAGAAGGAGAAGAGGCAGAGGAGAAATGGATTTAAAGAGGAACAGAAAACAATAAAGGGAACTCACCGGCTAGACTTGAAATTACCCTTGATACTTCAATTCACCCGAAACTGATGTTACTCATTTGTTCTTTGCCAAGAAAAAATGAGTAACACCGGTTTTGTAGTGAATCGGCCTTCTAATCAAAGAAAATTAGAGGCTTGACTCGATGCATGTCATCAGGTTCAATGGAAATTGATTTTGAACTTTTAGGGTTAAAACTTGGATTTAAAATTCGACGAGTCTTGGTTAGATTCGAAGGAAACTAATGATGGATTTGGTAAGAGGGGATCGGGGTGGTTCTATGGTATAAAGATGAGAGTGATTGGATAGGCTAGGGTTTTTGACTGAACTTCGATTGAAGATTCGAGGCGCTTGGCTATGATTCAAAGAGAGGTGTTTGGATATTTGGAATGGGGAGGTCGAGGGGGTTCTGGGGTGTATTTCTGGGGTTGTTTGGCCACCGTCCATCGCCGTGGGCGATTTCCGGCGGGCGGAAGGCGGTGGTGTGTGGTGGTATGTGTTTTGGTCTCTGAAGAGACGAATGGGGGGTGTTTGGCATATTAAAATGAAGAATTAACCGGGGTCGTTGGATTAGAGGAGATCAACGGTCCAGATCAATTAGGAAAGGAAAAAGGGGGTCGTTTGGAGTTCTATTAGGCGGTCCGGGTATGGGAATGGGTCGGGTTGTGGGAAGGCTTGGGACCGTTTGATCAAAGGAGATCAACGGTCCTGATCAAAGCGTGTCCAAACGATGTCGTTTGGTTCTGGTAGGGGCTGGACCGGTTGGGCTTTGGTTTTGGGTAATCGTTTGGGCTTCTTGAATTAAACTGAATTTGGACCATTTCCGACTTCCTTTTCTTTTACTTAATTCTTTTCCTTTTCTTTTCTTCCCTTTTTTGAAAAATTAAAACTAAAATCCTAAATTAAATTATAAAAACCCAAATTAATTTTAAAATACTAATTAACTCTAAATGATAATTATCACGAATAATTACATGCTAAATTAAAAGAAAATCACACAATTTGATTAAAAATACAAAAATATGTTATTATTTTTGAACTTTCATTTTTTGTAAAACACCTAAGCATTTTCTTAATCCGAAAAAATGTAAAAATCAAATCCTAAATGCAGATACTATATTTTTGTATTTTTAATGCGTTAATAAAATTAAACATGTACACAAATATATGCAAACAATCAGGCAAATTGCAAAGTAATCCCTAGAATAATGCATAATTAAAGAAAAAGACCTAATTTTGAGATCTTTTGGAATAATTCATGTGAGGCAAAAATCACGTGCTCACAGCTCCCGTTCACTTGACTTACCACGAGGAGCGAATCGCATTTTTCCTCGATAACCTCGGCTCCCAAGCCCTTAGCCAACTCCAAACCTACAATCATAGCCTCATACTCGGCTTTGTTGTTAGTTAGCTTTGTGGTTTTTATGGATTGTCTGATCATGCCGCCGACGGGCGGCTTTAGGACTATATCGAGTTCGGATCCTCTGACGTTTGTGGCACCATCCGTGAACAGGGTCCATACCCCGGAGGACATGCCTGATTTTAGTAAAAGTTCCTTCTCTACCTCGGGGACGAGGGATAGCGAAAAATCGGCCGCAAAATCTGCCAGGATTTGGAATTTAATGGCCGTCCGAGGTTGATACTTGATATCATATCTTCCGAGTTCAATGGCCCATTTGGCCAGTCAACCCAACAACTCAGGTTTGTGTAGTATGCTCCGGAGAGGATAAGTCGATAAGACACAAATGCGGTGGCACTGAAAGTAAGGCTTCAGATTGCTTGAGGTGCTTATTAGTACGAGCGCCAATTTTTCTAGATGGGGGTACCGGGTTTCGGCGTCCCCCAAGGTTCGGCTTACATAATACATAGGAAATTGCGTACCTTGCTCTTCTCGAACTAATACACCGCTCCCCGCTATTTTGGACACGACCAGGTATAGGTACAACATTTCATCCTCCTTAGGCGTGTGTAGCAAAGGCGGGCTAGACAGATACCATTTCAGTTCTTCCAGGTCGTGTTGGCACTTCGGAGTCCATTCGAAGTTGCTCTTTCTTTTGAGTAGGGCAAAGAAGTGGTGGCTTTTGTCTAACAACCTCGATATGAATCTGCCCAGGGCCGCGATCCACCCCTGTCAGCCGTTGGATGGCTTTCACATTGTTCACCACCGTGATTTCTTCGATGGCCCTTATTTTGTCGGGGTTGATCTCGATCCCCCTGTTTGAGACCATGAAACCCAGGAATTTGCCCGAGCCTACTCCGAAGGCACACTTTTCGGGATTGAGCTTCATGTTGTAGCTTCTAAGGAAGTTGAAAGTTTCCTACAAAATGGGTCAGATGGTCCTTTGCACGCAGGGATTTAACTAGCATATCATCAATGTATACTTCCATTGATTTACATATTTAATGCTCGAACATTTTATTAACTAGGCGTTGGTATGTCGCTCCTGCATTTTTTAGCCCGAAGGGCATCACGTTATTGCAATATGTACCATATTTCGTGTTGAATGAGGTCATTTCCCGATCCTCAGGGTTCACCTAGATCTGATTGTACCCCGAGTAGGCATCGAGGAAGGTGAGGGTCTGGTTGCCGGCCGTGGCATCGATCAGACGATCGATATTAGGCAGCGGGAAGGAATCTTTGGGGCATGTTTTGTTTAAATCTTTATAATCTATGCACATCCTTAGTGTATTCCTCTATCTTGGCACTACATCTACGTTAGCTAGCCATTCGGGATACTTTACCTCCCTAATAAATCCAATTTTAAGAAGTTTTGTTACCTCCTCTTTGATGAAGGCGTGTTTTACCTCGGACTGCAGTATCCTCTACTGCTTTGCGGGATTGAATTTAGGATTGATGCTCAGCCAGTGGGAGGTTATTTTTGGTGGGATACCTATCATATCCTAGTGGGACCAGGCAAAACAGTCGATATTGTTACTAAGAAATTGAATAAACCCTGTCCTGAGTTCGGGGGTCAACCCCGTTCCCAAGTATACCTTGCGATCCAGGAGGTTCTCGATCAGAATGGTCTGGTCCAGCTCTTCGACTATCGACTTGGTCGAATCGGATTCTTTAGGGGCGACGAAAGTTTGGGAGGTGAAGAAATCTTCCTCGTCGTGTCCAAGAGTCCGCATGCTTATCTTCTCGTTTGAGGTCGAGTGTATAGGGGTCGGCGTCTCATGGTGGAGCGCAAACATTTCTCTCGTTGCCCGCTATTCTCCATGTATTATCATGATGTTGTCCCTTGTGGGGAACCTTATCACCTGGTGTAAGGTCGAGGGCACTACCCTTATATTATGTATCCAAGGCCTGCCAAGCAAGGCGTTGTATCTCATTTCACCGTCGATGACCTGAAACTCGGTGCTCTGGGTTGTGCCAGACGTGTTGATCGGGAGGGTGATTTATCCTTTCGTTTCTTCTACGATCTTGTTGAAGCCGTGGAGGATTCGAGGGATGGGAACAACTCGATCGAGCAAACCCAGTTGTTCTACTACTTCTGACCTGATTATGTTGTCCGAACTGCCCGGGTCCACAAGCACGCACTTTATCCTTGTGTTGTTTAAGAGAAATGAGATCACCAGCGCATCATTTTGTGGTTCCCCCATGGCCTCGAGATCCTCTTTTCTGAATATAAGCGTTTCTCTGGATAAGAGTTTTCGGGTCGGTCCCTCTTATGTAGCGGATGTTTTCGTTCGTTTGGACATAGGTCCTTGGAGATCGTTAGTCCCTCCGATAATCATGTGGACACTTTGTTGGGGACCTCTCTATTTCGCCCTAATTGAACCCGGGGGTGCACCAGACTCTAGGTTGGTCGTGCCCACTTCTCTGTCACTTTTGAGGTTTCGATTTCTCATTTCACTAGTCGAGCCAGGCGTCATGCCTTGAAAGTTAAGATCCTGGGCAAGAAGAAGTGTGAAAGATAACTTGCATTTTTGCAACGAAACCAACAAGAAAATAATCACTATTATTTTTAGCCCCACGGTGGGTGCCAAACTGTTTACCGTGAAAATGGTAACAACAATTAAATTTGTAAATGGGATTCTAAAAACACGTGATCTATTCCTGATCTAGTTGTTAGAGCAGTTGATGCTAAGAACGTGAAGCTTAACAATGAAATGCGAGCTAAAACAAGATAGTAATCAAACCGAAGGGGCATGTTTCCCGGATGCAAAGCCGGTCGATAAGGACCTCGGGGTCGGGACTCAAATCGAGCTCGAGCTATCGGGGGCAACCAGGAATAGGATAACAATTAAGGATACGATCAAGCAAGGCTCTTTACGGCCAGAGTTGCGCAATATAGCATGAAATAAGTAAGAAGATAATAGATGTTAAAGCGGCCTCGAGCAAGTGAGAACGAACAAAATAGGAGAAAGAGCGAGAGAGAGATATTATTGCTTTTGTGGAGAAATGGAGCAACATCAGCCCTTTACAAAGTGGTATATGTTCCCCTTACATAGGTGAGGGAACACGGTATGGCATAAATATGTGGAGATTAAACACAAAGTACAGAGATGGGATGGTTTGACGTAATGACTCAGCATAGGCTCTAGATAGGTCGGGCTTGTCAGACGCAGCCATGTGCCTTGGGGGCTTCCCCATCCATCCTAGCTTCGGTCATCATTCCCTCCGAGTTGGGCTCCAACGAGCCCCGAGGTCGGGAACTTGGTCGCGGCCTCCCGCCCTCGGGACCTAAGGCATGCTTTCGAAATGTCTTGACAGCGAGAAATCAAGTCTTCTGATTTCGCCGCATACATGAATACTCTTCTTAACTGGTATGTTCTGATTCAATTCACATTCCAAGCTATGTGTTTACTTTGTTCTTGCAGTTTATCAATCTTGATTTCCAGTTTATGAGCTATTTTACTTAGTATACAATCAGCATGCCTAGATTATTGTATCACAAAGCATGTTTTAAGTTTATGGTTTCATAGTGTTTAGCATGACCAAACCCTGCTTGTTCTAAAATCTTGAATGTTTTTCTGGTACAATTTGTTCTAATGTAATTATGTTTATGTCTTAAACCTATGTGTTCTCAACTTAACTTTGCAACTACCATATATGTATTTGGTTTCCATCACTAAAGTGTATGATAGGTGTTCCCCTACCTCTTCCCTTTGTGTGAGATCTATTCTGAAGCTGTATGTTCTCTAGCCTGCTTTTTGACTATTTTTTAAATGTCTTCTTAAACTATTCCTACTCTTAACTCTGTTCTAACTTTCATAAAAGTTCTTTCTGCTACCAAGATCTTCTTTCTCTGTCTACCAAACCCTTTCAAAGTCATTATGCACTCCCACATTACTCCTAGAGTATTAGGTTCTGCCCATCTGGCATGTGTATTGCCTTGAGATCCTTGAGATCTCTCTGAATTCGGGCATGTCAGAGCTGGCCCTTCCACACTGCACTTAAATCAGTTATTGTTGAAAAAGGGTCTAAGTGTGAGCACGGCCCGGAATTCTTGAGGTCCTTAGGGAACTTTGACACACCTAGACATAATATAGTCTATGGAACTTTGGTATTGAGGCTATCAGAGGCTTAGGAAGTCATTTGAGCCTGTTTCAGGCTCCCTATAGTTAACTTCTTCTTTTTCTTCTTTATTTGTTTATGTTATTTATTTCAGTTGGTCTGTAATAATTATTTGTAAACAACATTGGGGTGATTAGTGAAAAGAGATGGATAGTTATATCTGTTAGGGTAATTCGGGTAGATACCATGCGTATAGGATTGTGTTAATACACTTGCTATGTTTGCTTTACTTTCACAATATTAGAAATCATGTCTATAGGGTTAAAATCAACTTTATAATTAGAAATCATTCCTATATGAACTGAATGTCTTTGTAATTAGAAATCATGCCTATAGGATTTAAATGGCTTCAATAACTAGATACCATGCCTATAGAGTGTAAAGTAATTGAGTTCAATTTCTGCCACTGCATGTATTTGCATTTGTTTCACTAGAAATCATGCGTATAAGTTCCAACATCAACTATTAACAAATAGATACCATGCTTATAAGAATTAAAATCAGAAATTCTGCCTACAGAACTAAAATCAGTTTGGTTAAACAAGTCAGTTTAATTCATGTCTAATTCGTGTTCAAATTGGCTCAATTACTGTCCGTTTCTTTAAATGAGTTTCCAAACACTGCCTTAATTTACTACCACTAGAAAACATGTCTATAGGATCTCAAGTATTCGTTTAAAACTGTTCGCTGTTTTACTAAATCAATGTAGATATCCTACTCTTAGGACATCACTGTGTGCGTTTAGGCAAGCTTATAGGGCGATTAAAATTCTGCAACTCTGAAATTGTGCTTTTGCTATTTAAAACTATCCAGATCTAACAGGTTTAAACCAATAGGCAAGCTAAATAGGATTTTGACACTTTGTCCTAATTCAAGGCTGTGTAATCCCTGCTCACCTAGATACCATGTTCTAGGATCTTCTCTTAAATACTTGACTGTTGTTTGAAGACGTGCAATTACTTGTTATATTTGTGGAGGTAACTGTAGGCCTATAACTTGTTCCCTTTTAAATGCAGTCCTAACCGTTCTTGATTGATGCCTAGACTTTTATCCTTTACACCTTTAGGAGGGTCTAGAACTGTCCAAAAGTAGAGGTCCTGAAATACCTCCAAGGCCACTAGGAGGGGACGGGTAGTGCACGCATAAGACATTTTAAGGTTATTTAGAACACTTTAGTTTATGACCAAAGAGGGGGAAATTGGGTAGAAAAGGATATGATGACTACGCGCTAATGTCACGTGTAGCCCCTTATTAAGGAGTGTTTACCGGGCATTATGTGGGGTGATCCTGTAGGCTAATCAACGTAGGACCCCTTTCTCCAATTCCCAATGTTTAAACTTTACTCTTTTATATGCAACTTGCTCAAATTCTTTGTCTTATTATTATTTGAGTCAAACAGTGTCCGATATGCTTTCATTTACAAATTATGTGTTTCAACTTCTTGTTTGTTAAAGGACTAATTCATAAGTATCAGTTCGGCCGGGACCCACTATTGTGGACAGAGAGGGGTGCCTAACACCTTTCCTCTAGGTTATTTCGATCCCTTACCCTAAATCTCTAGTAATGCAAACTAGTCTAAGAGTTAATTACTCTAGGTGCCCTAACGCACAATAAATCTGTTAGGTGGCGACTCATTAAATACCCAAATCCCAAAAGGAAATTATTTATTACCCCCATGAACGTCGGAACTCGGACTTCTCTCCGCGGAGGGAAAAATGGAGTGCGACAGGTGTGACCAATTGTACATACCTCAGTTACTGTTGAATATTACAACAACAAAAAAACTTATGTTCCTCTGCCGAAATTATAAACACTATTAACCTTCATTAACTGGGCACCTCATACCCTTCTTCATCTTGCTTCCTTTGCTTATTGAAACTTGTATTCGTCTTCTTAATCTCTCGTTGTCTTGTACCATAGAGGTGGATAGGCATTCTTTCCTTAAGGCTTCTTATCAGGAAGCTTACACCTTTCAGTATACCCATGATCTGCTAAAGACCTCACATTTACTTATCGTAGGCATCATACAAAAATCCAATTCCTCTGACTCAACTCTTCCACAACTATCTATCTTTCCAACCTTCTTTCCGGATGTAGGTATTGTCTTATTATGAATAAAATAGAATTTCAGAATTTGAATTCTTATAAGTGAGCTCTATCACACGATCTAGAGTAAGAAGAAAGAGTGACAATCCTAAATGCCCTATAGCCTCCTACTTATAATTGTGGTGCACGACACATCCATAAACAAGACTCTACTAGACACGGCGAGTAGACTTCCTAGGACAGAACTACTCTAATACTACTTTTGTCACGACCCAAACGGATGGGCCGTGACGGGCACCTGGTACCTTACTCAACCGAGTACCAACGTAACATATATTTCATATCATTCTATCATAGGTAAATGAATCGGAGTAAAGCATGAGGGAATACAAACTTATACATATGAAGTACAGGCCTATAAGACCAAAATAGCCACTCGTGTACTGAACATGGGCCGATAAGGCCATAGAATCTTTTACGTAAATGGCATTTGTCTACAAGCCTCTAAGAATATATAATTTTCATAAAGATCGAGACAGAATGTCATAAGACCATTTTGCCTTTGAGTAATATCATAAAGTAAACTCTTTTCAACTTTCGTATTTTTCTGAGACCCATGAGCAGATGATAGAATAATATGACACATGGGGACTCAAGAATATAGACATCCCTAATATTTCTATGAATAGAGTCATTTAAGAAAATTATGTATTTTGCGTTTCATTTGTATAATATGGATCATACGAAAAAAAAGAAGGGATAGCCTTAACATACCTGATCTGATTCTCTTGACGACCCCTCTAACATACATCAATTACAACAAAAATGTAACAGCGGATCGAAGTAGAGGAGAATCCGTATGATATTCTTGAGAAAGATTGCACCGTACCCCCTTAGAATCGCAAAATCCCGCTTTTGGAAATTCTTGAGCTTCCTAACTCATACCAGGCTCATGCTTCAAAAATTTGTTGCAAGGGAAGGCCAAGACCTCAAAACCTTTATCCTTGTTTTGGTTATAGAGTTGAGTCATTTAGATATAATTGGTGCTTGTGAACCCACATTTGGAGGCAACATTAACGACAAGAAGCATTTTTCCTTTGTACATGCTAAGGTCTACATCTTTCCCTTTAATGTTGTAATGACCCGGCCGGTCATTTCATGAGTTACCGCTCCGTTTTCCCCAATTCTGCTTATTATTCCCTTGTTCAGTTGTATTATGTGTTATCGGGTTTGTTGGCTTGGGTTTGGAGAAGTTTTTGTAAGGTTTTAGACACTTAGTCTCTTTTGAGTGAGCTTAAATTGGAAAAGTCAATCGGATGTTGACTTAGGTGTTAAAGGGCTTGGATGTGAGTTCTGATGGTTCGGATAGCTTCAAGAGGTGATTTGGGATTTGGAATTTTGGCATTTTTGGGTTGATAGGTGAGATTTTGATGTAGGGGTCGGAATGGAATTCCAGGAGTTGCAATAGGTCCGTGGTGTCAATTGGGATGTGTGTGCAAAATTTCAGGTCATTTGGACGTGGTTCGATAGACCTTTTTGATCGAAAGCGGAATTTAGAAGATTTTGAAATTCTTAGGCTTGAATCCGATGTGTTTTGGTTGTTTCAATGTTGTTTGAGGTGTTTTGAAGATTGGTATAAGTTTGGATGGTGGTATGTGGCTTGTTTGTGCTCTTGGTCGAGGTCCCGGGAGCCTCAGGGTGATTTCGGATAGTTGGCGGAAGATGGAAGTTGGGTTGTGACAGCTGAAGTTTTTCCCATTGCGATCATAACCGCACCTGCGGCTAGGAGACTACAGGTGCGGTCTCACGGAAGCGAGTTTGGAGCCACAGATGCGGCCAAGGAAGACATCAATTGGAACCGCAGAAGTGGTTGAGGTGGCGCACCTGCGATAGCGCAGGTGCGGGATTCGCTTCGCAGATGCGTTGCCTGGGATTTAAGTGGTGACCGCAGAAACGGTTGCGCAGAAGCGAGGACTAGGTCGTAGGTGTGAAAAGCCTGGGCCAGAAGGTATAAAAGAATTCCTTCGCTCTTCTTGAGTTATTCTTCACCATTTCAAGTCGGTTTTGGAGCGTTTTGGGACATTTTAAAGAGGGATTCAAGGGATATCGTCTGGAGGTAAGATTTTTGAACCTAATAATCGATCCTAAGGCATTATTTCACTGATTTGGCCTATGATTAATGGAAATTAAGGGTTAAAATTTGGAAAACTAGGGCTTGGTATTGGAGATCTTGACTTGGGGATTTGAGGGGCCATTTGTGGTCGGAATTTTGGGACTTTTGATATGTATGAACTCGTGAGGAGATAAGGAACCTATTGATGTAAATTTTATCGAATTACGAGACGTGGGCCCAGGGTCGGGTTTTTGTTAATTTGGGGATTTTTGTTGTAAATTTATTATTTTCGCATGGGGTTCATTCCCTTAGCATATTTTAACATCGTGATTTTGATTTTCGATAGATTCTACGCGAGTTGAGGCCGATTCGAGGGGAAAAGGCATCACAGGCTATAGTTTGGACCGGGTTGAGGTGAGTAATGATTTTAAATGTTATCCTGAGGGTATGAAACCCCGGATTTCACATCATTATGCTATATTGAGGTGACGCACACGCTAGATGACGAGCGTGGGGTCATGCACCGTTGTGGATTGTGACTTAGCCCATCCCGAATGACTGTTTTAACGCGTAGTTGATTGAAAACTGTTTGCTATCATCTTGTTTTGGGTTGAATGCCATATTTGTGCCTCGTGCCAACTATTTGGACTCTTAGGGGATTTTTACTAATATTTCCTCACTGTTTTGTATTTTTATATTTGTACTCAGTCATGGTATATTATATTGTTTTCATAACTCAGCCATGTTTACTCTGTTTTAACACTTTAAATGATATTTTGGGTTGAGCATCATGTTTTACTGTTGCCGAGTGGCTTATGAGATTCTGGCTGAGTAACGTCGAGGGCTTGTATTGTGAGGATACATTGGGTTGGGCTGCACGCCGTAGCAGTGATACACTGATTATGATTATGAGGCCGAGGACCTGAGTTGTACGCCACGAGTTGTCTTGATATGAGACTGAGAGCCTATTGATTACGCCACGAGATGGATTGATATTGCACTTGGGCCATAAGGGGCCCCTCTCGGAGTCTGTACACCCCCAGTGATCGCGGGCACCCATTGTGATATGAGATATAGCCCGAAGGGCTGGTGTTATTCCATGTTGTTGCCCGAGGGGCTGACTCTGTTGGTATTATGCCCGAGGGGCGATTTTTATGTGTTTATCTTTTCTAGTTGCCTGTCATTTACTTGTTTAACTGTTAAAAAGGTATTTCAAATAAGCTTAAACTGAACTAAGGTGTTTTCATGAGATTTCACTGTTTTATCACACTTTACTGGTTTTGCTCTGCTCTTTATAGCATGTTGTTGTGTTTCTACGTGATTTCTTATCGCTCAGTCTTCATTTATTGTTATTACTCACTGATTAGGAGTACTCACTTTACTCCCTGCACCCTGTGCATAGATTCAGGTGTTTCAGGTCCCGCTAGCGAGTGCTGATTACTTCCAGCTCAAGTGGTTCGGAGTTCACTAGGTAGTTGCTCGGCATTCGCAGCCTAGTGCTTCTCCCGCTATCTTATTTTTCCTTGTTTTAGTTCTATAATAGACTATGTAGACTCTTCCTACTTTTAATCAGTTATTAGATGCTCATGATTGGTGACACCCCGATGTCGGGCTGTGTTTGGTTTTCCGCAGTTGATGTATTTCACTCTATTATGGTATTTATTATTATTAATGACTTAATTATGAATTATTATCTATTAATTTAATTGGGTGTTGTGTCGGCTGGCCTGTCTTCACGAGAGGCGCCATCACGACCAGGTATGGGTTTAGGGTCGTGACAAGTTGGTATCAGAGCCTAGGTTACATAGGTCTCATGAGTCATGAGCAAGTTTAGTAGAGTCTCGCGAATCGGTACAGAAACGTCTATATTTATCTTCTAGAGGCCGCAGAACCTTTAGGAAAAACTTCATATTCTTGATTTTTTTGTCGTGCGAATCTGTTGATCCGAGTACTAAACTTCTGTTATTCTATTCTCTCACTAATGGTGAGGACACGCATTACTGGTCAGGATGGACGACCACCAATACCACTAGTTATGGCCACTAGAGGCCGAGGACGCGGTCGTGGTCGCAGTAGGGGCAGGGGTGTAGCTCGCACAGTAGCTATGGCAGCACCCGCAGATCCATCAGCCGCCCCAGTTCAGGATCAGGTCCCAGTTATGGGTGCTCCAATAGCACCAACTCAGGCACCAACTGTGCCCATTGTGATTCCGGGTCTTCAGGAGGCCTTGGCTCAGATTCTATCGGTATGCACTGGCCTAGCTCAGGCGGTTTCAGTTACTACAGCCGTAGCTACTTCTCAGGCCAGGGGAGGCACTCAGACTCCTGCCATTCGCACACCTAAGCAGGTCATGTAGGGACTTTATATATTGGGGGCACATCCAGCTCAGCCAATTGCAGCTGCTCAGGACTATGTAGCTCTTGCCATGCCCGAGGACGAGCAGCACAGGTTGGAGAGGTTTGGTAGACTTCAGCCTCCAACTTTCAGTGATGCAGAGGGCGAGGATGCCTAGGGTTTCTTGGACAAGTGTCAGAGGATTCTTCGCACAGCGAGTGTTCTGGAGACCAGCGGGGTCGCTTTCACTACTTTTTAGTTTTTTGGAGTTGCCTTCATTTGGTGGGAGGCTTATGAGAGGCGTAGGCCTGTTGGTGCAGCACCCCTTACCTGGAGCAGTTCTCCATTCTCTTTTTAGAGAAGTATGCGCCGCAGTCTCGCATAGAGGAGCTGCGCAGGCAGTTTGAGTGGTTGCGCATGGGAAAGATGACTGTGACACAGTATGAGATAAGTTTCTCTGAGAGAGGATTAGGAGGTTTGTTGATGGCCTCACATATCAGCTTCATATTCTCATGACCAAGGAGAGGGGGTCTGGTGCTACTTTTGAGGAGGTTGTTGACATTGCTCGTGAGATTGAGTCAGTTCGTCGCGATGAGAGAGATGAAAGAGAGGCCAAAAGGTCTCGAGGATTTGGTAGTTATGGTGGTGCTCCTTCGAGAGGTCAGTTTCAGCATGGTAGAGGCCGTCCATTCAGGCATGCTCAGCCAGCTTGCCCAAGTTATCGTGGGGCGTCATCGGATCATGGTTCTCACAGTTCTCATCAGAGCCAGTCATCACTTAGTGCCTTTCCAGCTCAAAGTTCGTCTCGTGCTCCATCACTTCAGGGTTCTTATATGCCAGGTGCATCTACTAGTCATTCTGGTGCTAGGGGTTCCTTTCAGTCCCCGTCTCTAGCACCCAGGAGTTGTTATGAGTGTGGAGAGATGGGTCATATAAGGAGGCAGTGTCCTCGTCGTCTTGCGAGTTCATCTCAGCAAAGGAGTCAGCCATCGGCTTCAATGCCATTTACTTCACCACCACCCACCCAGCTATCTAGGGGTGGAGTTTAGTCGGCTAAGGGTCGCCTTAGAGGGGGAGGTCAATCAAGTGGCGGTCAGGCCCGTTTCTATGCACTTCTAGCTACACCCAATGATATTGCTTTCGATGCTATTATTACATGTATTGTCTCAGTCTACCACAGAGATGCTTCTGTATTATTTGATCCCGGTTCCACTTATTCATATGAGTCATCATACTTTGCTCGTTATTTGGATACGCCCTGTGAGTCTCTTGTTTTACCTATTCATGTATCTACTCTGGTGGGCAATACTGTTATTGTAGACCATGTGTACCAGTCGTGTGTGGTGACTAATAGGGGTCTGGAGACCCGAGTGTATCTTTTGTTGTTATGCATGGTGGATTTCGATGTTATTTTGGACATAGATTAGCTATCTCCGTGTCGTGCTATTCTGGACTGTCATGCTACGATAGTGACATTGGCTATACCGGGTGTGCCACGGATTGAGTGGCGAGGTTCGACTGATTATGTTCCTAGTAGGGTAATTTCATTCTTTAAGGCCCAGCGTATGATTGGGAAGGGTTTTCTTTCATATCAAGCCTTTGTGAGGGATGTCGATGCAGAGACTCCCAGTATTGATTCTGTTCCAGTTGTGAGGGATTTTCCCGATGTGTTTCCTACAGACCTATCGGGCATGCCGCCGGACAGGGATATTAATTTTGGTATTGATATGGTGCTGGGAACTTAGCCCATTTCTATTCCATAGTATCGTATGGCACCAGCGGAATTGAATGAGTTAAAGGAGCAACTTCAGGAACTCCTTGATAAGGGGTTCATTCGGCCAAGTGTGTTTCCTTGGGGTGCACCAATTCTATTTGTGAAGAAGAAGGATGGCACGATGAGGATGTGCATTGATTATAGGCAGTTGAACAAAGTAACAGTTAAGAACAAGTATCTTTTGCCTCGCATTGATGATTTATTCGACCAGCTTCAGGGAGCGAGAGTGTTCTCCAAGATTGATCTTTGTTCAGGTTATCACCAGTTAAAGATCAGGGACTCGGATATGCTTAAGACAGCTTTTACGACCTGATATGGTCATTATGAGTTCTTGATGATGTCTTTTGGGCTGACTAATGCCCCAGCAGCGTTCATGCATTTGATGAACAGCGTGTTTCAGCCTTATCTCGACTCGTTTGTCATAGTTTTCATTGATGATATCCTGGTGTATTCACGTAGTCAGGTGGAGCACGCGGAGCATTTGAGAGCTGTGTTGTAGAGATTGAGGGAGGATAAGCTTTATGCAAAGTTCTCTAATTGTGAGTTTTGGCTCAGTTCAGTGGCTTTCTTGGGGCACGTAGTGTCCAGCGAGGGTATTCAGGTTGATCTGAAGAAGATAGAGGAGGTTCAAAGTTGGCCTACACCGTCCTCAGCCAGAGACATTTGCAGCTTTCTTGGTTTGGCGGGTTATTACCGCTGGTTTGTTCAGGGATTCTCATCTATCGCATCGCTCTTGACCAAGTTAACTCAAAAGGGTACTCTATTCAGGTGGTTGGACGAGTGTGAGGAGAGCTTTCAGAAACTCAAGACTGCCTTGACCACAACTCTAGTGTTAGTTTTGCCATCAGCTTCAGGTTCATATACCATGTACTGTGATGCTTCAAGAGTTAGTTTTTGGGTGTGGGTTGATGCAGGAGGGTAGAGTTATTACTTATGCTTCTCTCCACTTGAAGCCCCATGAGAAGAACTGCCTTGTTCATGACTTGGAGTTGGCTGCCATTATTCACGCGTTGAAGATTTGGAGGCATTATTTGTATGGTGTGTCTGGTGAGGTGTTTACTGATCATTGTAGCCTCCAGCACTTGTGCAAGTAGAAAAATCTCAATCTGAGGCAGCGGAGATGGTTGGAGTTACTAAAGGGTTATGATATTACTATATTGTACCATCCAAGGAAGGCTATAGTGGCCGATGCTTTGAGCCGAAAGGCGGTAAGTATGGCGAGTTTGGCATATATTCCAGTTGGGGAGAGACCTCTTGTAGTTGATGTTCAGGCCTTGGCCAATCGGTTCGTGAGGTTAGATATTTCGGAGCCTAGTCGGGTATTGGCTTGTGTGATTTCTCGGTCTTCCTTATATGATCGCATTAGAGAGCGCCAGTATGATGATTCTCATTTGCTTGTCCTTAAGGACAGAATTCAGCATGATGATGCCAGAGATGTGACTATTAGTGATGATGGAGTATTGAGGATACAGGGGTGGATATGTGTGCCCCATGTAGATGGGCTTCGGGATTATTCAGGAGGAGGCCCATAGCTCGCGATATTCGATTCATCTGGGTGTCGCAAAAATGTATCAGGATCTGAGACATCATTATTGGTGGAGGAGAATGAAGGAGGACATTGTAGGATTTGTAGCTCGATGTCTTAATTGTCAGCGGGTGAAAAATGAGCATTAGAGACCGGGTGGCTTGATTCAGCAGATGGATATTCCAGAGTGGAAGTGGGAGAGGATCACCATGGACTTTATAGTTGGGCTCCAATGGACTTTGAAGAAGTTCGATGTTATTTGGGTGATGGTGGATCGGATAACCAAGTCCGCGCACTTCATTCCTGTGTGTACTACTTATTCTTAGGAGCGGTTGGCATAGATCTATATCCGGGAGATTGTTCATTTTCATGGTGTCCCAGTTTCAATCATTTCAGATAGGGGCACTCAGTTTACTTCGTAGTTTTGGAGGTCTGTGCAGAGAGAGTTGGGTACGCAGGTGGAGTTGAGCATAGCTTTTCACCCTCGGATGGACGGACAGTCCGAGCGCACTATTCAGATATTCGAGGACATGTTGCGTGCTTGTGTCATTGATTTTAGAGGGTCATGGGATCAGTTTCTACCACTCGCAGAGTTTGCTTATAACAACAGCTACCAATCGAGTATTTAGATGGCTCCATACGAGGCTTTGTATGGGAGGAGGTGTAGATCTCCAGTTGGTTGGTTTGAGCCGGGTGAGGCTAGGCTATTGGGGACAAACTTGGTGTAGGATACTTTAGAAAAGGTGAAGGTGATTCAGGAGAGGCTTCGTACAGCGCAGTCGAGACAAAAGAGTTATGCTGACAGGAAGGTTTGGGATGTGTCCTAAATGGTTGGTGAAAAGGTTCTATTGAAGGTTTCACCCATGAAGGGTGTTATGAGATTTGGGAAGAAGGGTAAATTGAGTCCTCGGTTCATTGGGCCTTTTGAGGTGCTCTTGCTTTGCCACCCAGCTTGTTGAGTGTGCATCTGGTATTTCATGTTTCTATGCTCCAGAAGTATATTAGGGATCCGTCTCATGTTCTGGATTTTAGCACGGTTCAGTTAGATGGTGATTTGACTTATGATATGGAGCCAGTAGCTAGTTTGGAGCGTCAGGTTCAAAAGTTGTGATCAAAGGATATAGATTTAGTGAAAGTGCAAAGGTCGGCCCGTGGAAGAGGCTACCTAGGAGACCGAGCGAGAGATGCGGAGCAGATATCCTCACCTGTTTGAGGGTTCAGGTACGTTTTTTGACTCGTTCATTGACGAACGTTTGCTTAAAAGGGGGAGGGTGTAACGACTCGGCCGGTAGTTTCATGAGTTACCGCTCTGTTTTCCCCATTTCTGCTTATTATTGCCTTGTTCAGCCGTATTATGTGCAATCGGGTTGGTTGACTCGGGTTCGGAGATGTTTTGGTAAGTTTTGAGACACTTAGTCTCTTTTGAGTGAGCTTAAGTTGGAAAAGTCAACTAAATGTTGATTTATGTGTTAAAGGGCTCGGATGTGAGTTCCGATGGTTCGGATAGCTTCGGGAGGTGATTTGGGACTTAGGAGTGTGATCGGAATGTGTTTTGGAGGTCGGGAGTAGATTTAGGCTTGAATTGACAAAATAGAAATTTTGGCGTTTTCTGGTTGATAGGTGAGATTTTGATGTAGGCGTCTAAATGGAATTTCGGGAGTTGCAATAGGTCCGTGGTGTCAATTGGGATGTGTGTGCAAAGGTTTAGGTCATTCGGACGTGGTTTGATAGACTTTTTGATTAAAAGCGGAATTTAGAAGATTTTGGAATTGTTAGGCTTGAATCCGATGTGTTTTGGTTTATTCGATGTTGTTTGAGGTGTTTTGAAGATTGGTATAAGTTTATATGGTGGTATGTGGCTTGTTTGTGCTCTTGGTCGAGGTCCGAGGGCCTCAGAGTGATTTCGGATGGTTGGCGGAAGATGGGAGTTGGGTTGTGAAAGCTGAAGTTTTTCTCATTGCTATCATAACCGCACCTGCGGATAGGGGACCGCAGGTGCGGTCTCACAGAAGCAAGTTTGGAGTCGTAGAATCGGCCAAGGAAGGCATCAGTTGGAACCGCAGAAGCGGTTGAGGTGGCGCACCTGCAATAGCGCAGGTGCGGGATTTGCTTCGCACATGCGGCACTTGGGATTTAAGTGGTGACCATGGAAGCGGCGCTTGGGACCGCAGAAGCGAGGACTGGACTGTAGGTGCGAAAAGCCTATGCCAGAAGGTATAAAATAATTCTTTCGCGATTTTTGAGTTGTTCTTCACCATTTCAAGTCGGTTTTGGAGATTTTTGGGACATTTTAAAGAGGGATTCAAGGGATATCGTCTGGAGGTAAGATTTTTTAACATAATAATCGATCTTAAGGCATTATTTCACTAATTTAGCCTAAGATTAATGGAAATTAAGGGTTAAAATTTGGAAAACTAGGGCTTGGTATTGGAGACCTTGACTTGGGGATTTGAAAGGCCATTTGTGGTCGGAATTTTGGGACTTTTGATATGTATGAACTCGTGAGGAAATAAGGAACCTATTGAAGTAAATTTTATCGAATTCCGAGACGTGGGCCCGGGGTCGAGTTTTGGTTAATTTCGGGATTTATGTTGTAAATTGATTATTTTCGCATGGGCTTCATACTTTTAGCATATTTTGACGTCGTGATTATGATTTTGGATAGATTCTACGCGAGTTGAGGCTGATTCGAGGGGCAAAGGCGTCGCGGGATAGAGTTTTGACCGGGGTTAAGGTGAGTAATGATTTTAAATGTTGTCCTGAGGGTATGAAACCCCGGATTTCACATCGTTATGCTATATTGAGGTGACGCACATGCTAGATGACGAGCGTGGGATCGTGCACCGTTGGAGATTGTGACTTACTCCATCCCGATTGACTATTTTACCGCGTAGTTGATTGAAAATTGTTTGCTATCATCATGTTTTGGGCTGAATGCCATATTTGGGCCTCGTGCCAACTATTTGGACCCTTAGGGAATTTTTATTGATATTTCCTCACTATTTTGATTTTTATATATGTACCCAGTCATGCTATATTATACTGTTTTCATAACTCAACCATGTTTACTCTATTTTAACACTTTAAATGATATTTTGGGCTGAGAATCATATTTTACTATTGCCGAGTGTCTTATGAGATTCTGGCTGAGTAAGGCTGAGGGCCTGTGTTGTGAGGATACTTTGGGTCGAGCTGCACGCCGCAGCAGTGATATACTAATTATGATTATGGGCCGAGGGCCTGAGTTGTACGCCACGAGGTGGCTTGATATGAGGCCGAGAGCCTATTGATTATGCCACGAGATGGCTTGATATTGCACTTAGGTTGTAAGGGGCCCCTCCCGGAGTCGTACACCCCCAGTGAGCGCGGGTACCCATTGTGATATGAGATATAGCCCGAGGGGCTGGTGTTGTTCCATGTTGTTGCCCAGGGGGCTGACTCTGTTGGTATTGTTCCCGAGAGGCGATTTTTATGTGTTTATCTTTTCTAGCTGCCTGTCATTTTCTTGTTTAACTGTTAAAAGGTATTTTAAAGAAGCTTAAACTTAACTAAGGTGTTTTCATAAGATTTCACTATTTTATCGCACTTTACTGGTTTTACTCTGCCTCTTTATAGCATGTTATTGTGTTTCTACGTGATTTCTTATCGTTCAGTCTTCATTTATTGTTATTACTTACTAAGTTGGAGTACTCACTTTACTCCCTGCACCCTATGTGCAAATTCAGGTGCTTCAGGTCTCGCTAGCGAGTGCTGATTGCTTCCATCTCAGGCGGTTCGGAGTTCACTAGGTAGCTTCTCGGCATTCGCAGCCCAGTGCTTCGCCCCCTATCTTATTTTTCCTTGTTTTAGTTCTGTAATAGACTATGTAGACTCTTCCTACTTTTAATCGGTTATTAGATGCTCATGACTAGTGACACGAGGTCGGGCTGTGTTTGGTTTTTTGCAGTTGATGTATTTCACTCTATTATGGTATTTATCATTATTCATGACTGGTGACACGATGTCGGCTGACCTTGTCTTCACGAGAGGCGCCATAACGACCGGTTCTGGTTTAGGGTCATGACAAATGTCCATAAAAGAAACCATTATAAAGGGATGACTTAAGTCTACTGGAGAAATGGAGTTAGGAATGGGCAAAGATGACATAGTAATAAAGAGATATTAATTCCAATAATAACAGCTTTTGGCTAAAGGGATTGAAAATGGGTATCCTATATATGGATTTCTTGAATGTGAATGCATTGGGATCTGGGACCTTAACTTCATTTGCCACCTTTCTAGTTAACTTAAATAGTCATACATGGGGATTTGGGGGTGCTGCCACGTGGAGAGGTTGATCTTATCCAAATATAACCTCAATTAATTAGGTAATGTCCCGTTACCCGGTAATTAATCAATTACCCGCAAAATTGAGAATTATTCCCACATACTTCAAATATTACTCACTTTACCTTATACACCTTACTATTATGGTCATGTGGTACCTCATATGGTACTAGTCCATAAATATTGAGTATTTTAGCTCGAGCCATATTTTATCGCAACATGCTAAACTTGGACGAGAATTCATTTTATTTGGCTTGCTTCCCCTCTCACCTTCACGAATTTACTTATTACTTGTTTGAAATATCATAATCCTTATAATCTCCAAATAATTTTTTCCTTGGACAGATGTTAATTACCTTACGACAAATTCAATATACAACACTACAGGATGCAACATCGTCGTAAGGTAGTACGGTGAGACGTGACATCTCACTTCCGGGCTCTCATTAATTTATTTATGGCATATTTTCATGTACGAAATATGGGATGTAACAGGGTTGCATGCCGCAATAATATTATGTGGGATCGGGTTGTACGCCACAATAAAGAGTAATAAGAGCGAACAGGTGGGGTCAGGTTGCACGCCGCAACATCATTATATGATTTGGATCGGGTTGCACATCGTAACAATATTATATGATTTGGATCAGGTTGCACACAGCAACAAGAATGAATAAAAGTGAATATTGATTCTTAGGGTGAGAACAAGAGTAAAAGCACGAAGGGTGATGTCGTGCACTTTCTATTGCTGTGTTTATTTGTTGTTATCAATTCAAGTGTTTTAACTGTTTGAATTCCTTGATTGATGTGATTCTTTGTGTTAGAACCTATAGTGTTTTCAATACCTCGCCATATTATATATATATATATATATATATATATATATATATATATATATATATATATATATATACATACATTCCAATACATCAAATATCAATAATTGTTACATCTTTAATTCAATTAGTTTATCAATTATATCCCCTTAAACCGTTTGAGGTTGTATTTTACTTAAAAAGGAATTTCTACTAAGTTTTTAGTTATTAACTCTCATGTTAAAGGTAATAATCCATTCGATGTTGTATTTTAATTTAAAGGGGTACTTTCTTTACTCAAATAATTTCAAAAGAAACAACTTCATCTTTTCTCGCTGGCCTTCCTAATTAGTTTAGAAATTGCAATTTACTAATATTAGGTAAATGAAACTTCTTGAACATCTTGTGTGCATTTGTATGGACATTATGTATTGTATAGAATGTGGATTTTGTTGTTAAAAGTGAGATGGAAAATATAGGGGCACAAGGTGCCATGTGTATTGAAGGTTCGGAAGTTGAGATTATGATATGAGAAACCGAGGTTGGAGATGGTCGGGATTGTGTATTACACATGATGTGGTTGATTGAGTTGGCATTGCCTTCTTTATTTGAATACATTCTTACTTGTCTCTGTTCCTGTTATGGCAGTGTTGATTTACTTGGTTATCTGATTTACTTAGTTATTTGACTTACTTGGTTATCCGATTTGCTTGGTTATCGTTTGTTACTACCCGTGTTCTCCCTTTATTGATCCTACTGTTTGTATTTTGATTTCTCTCTGCTGTTGATATTACCTCGTTATCTTTATCTCAATATTTTATTATCATATCTTGCTCATTTCATCTGACCAGTAAGTGTCTTGATTGTTCCTCGTCACTACCCCACCGAGGTTAGTCTTGATACTTATTAGGCACCACCGTGGTGTGCTTATACTACACCTCTATATATTTTTTTATGTACAGATCCAGGTATTGATCGATAGTAGTTGTGCGAGTCGTCGTGGTGGAGACTCGCGGTAACTTGTTGTTATGTTCGCAAGCCTTGGAGTCACCTTCGTTTGTAATTAGGTTCCATTGATTCCTTCTCGTTCTGGAACAGTGTAGTATTTATTTTGTATAACTACTCCTAAAAAGGCTTATGCCTTGTACTACTGATTTTGGGAATTGTGATTTATTGAGAGTTATTTAATTTTAAGTCAGTAAATATTAATGTTATTTCAGTAAATGTTAGGCTTACCTAGTTTAGAGACTAGGTGTCATCACGACTCCTTCAGAGTGATTCTGGGTCGTGATAGTGACTGAGTACGAAATATTAATGAATTCAATGAGATGACCGCAAGAAACGGCCACAATGGGTCCCAACAATATCACGATAAACCCTAAACATGATATCTAGCATGATGTAGAGCTCATTTATTTTATCACATGATGAAAACGCAGATATCAATAAAATAAGGCCACTATTCAGTGCCCTGGAAACAACAGAGTCACAACTCATAGGGTGCACACCCACACCCATGTCACCTAGAATGTGCGTCACCTTAACACCAATCACATAAATTTGGGGTTTCATACCCTCAACACTAAGTTTAGAAGAGTAACTTATATTAATTAAGCCAATTCTGACACCGAGCAAGCCAAGTGATACTCCAAGAATGGCATCACGCGCGTTCCGACCTCCGGACGGCTCGGAACTAATCAAAAACAACTCAAATAAATCAAACAATGCTAAAGAAACCAATCCCAAACGAAAAAGGTCAAATCTTTAATCAAAAGCCCAATATCGGCAAAATATCCCAACCCGGACCCATACCTTGTTACCCGACAAAACTCACAAAATCTATCAACCCATTCAATTATGAGTTCAACCATACTAGTTTCACTCAAATCGGACTCCGAATCGGTGTTCAAAACTCAAAAATTCATATTATGAAACTTTAGGCCAAAACCCCCAATTTCTTCTTTAAAATTCATCAATCAAAAGCTAAAAGCGAAGACAGATTCACGAAATATAACAAAAACCGAGTAGAGAACATTTACCCCAATTCATATGCTGAAAATTATTTCGAAAATTGCCCAATTTCGAGCTCCCCAACTCAAAATATGTTAAATGCACAAAACCCTCATTTTAACATTGTTCTGCCTCGTTTCTTGTGCTAAAAGATCTCGAAACTCTCTTTTGATTCTTAGGGTGAGAACAAGAGTAAAAGCACGAAGGGTGATGCCGTGCACTTTCTGTTGCTGTGTTTATTTGTTGTTATCAATTCAAGTGTTTTAACTATTTGAATTCCTTGATTGATGTGATTCTTTGTGTTAGAACCTATAGTGTTTTCAATACCTCGCCATATTATATATATATATATATATACATACATTCCAATACATCAAATATCAATAATTGTTACATCTTTAATTCAATTAGTTTATCAATTATATCCCCTTAAACCGTTTGAGGTTGTATTTTACTTAAAAAGGAATTTCTACTAAGTTTTTAGTTATTAACTCTCATGTTAAAGGTAATAATCCATTCGATGTTGTATTTTAATTTAAAGGGGTACTTTCTTTACTCAAATAATTTCAAAAGAAACAACTTCATCTTTTCTCGCTGGCCTTCCTAATTAGTTTAGAAATTGCAATTTACTAATATTAGGTAAATGAAACTTCTTGAACATCTTGTGTGCATTTGTACGGACATTATGTATTGTATAGCATGTGGATTTTGTTGTTAAAAGTGATATGGAAAATATAGGGGCACAAGGTGCCATGTGTGTTGAAGGTTCGGAAGTTGAGATTATGATATGAGAAACCGAGGTTGGAGATGGTCGGGATTGTGTTTTACACATGATGTGGTTGATTGAGTTGGCATTGCCTTCTTTATTTGAATACATTCTTACTTGTCTCTGTTCTTGTTATGGCAGTGTTGATTTACTTGGTTATCTGATTTACTTAGTTATTTGACTTACTTGGTTATCCGATTTGCTTGGTTATCGTTCGTTACTACCCGTGTTCTCCCTTTATTGATCCTACTGTTTGTATTTTGATTTCTCTCTGCTGTTGATATTACCTCGTTATCTTTATCTCAATATTTTATTATCATATCTTGCTCATTTCATCTGACCAATAAGTGTCTTGATTGTTCCTCGTCACTACCCCACCGAGGTTAGTCTTGATACTTATTAGGCACCACCGTGGTGTGCTTATACTACACCTCTATATATTTTTTTATGTACAGATCCAGGTATTGATCGATAGTAGTTGTGCGAGTCGTCTTGTGGAGACTCGCGGTAACTTGTTGTTGTGTTCGCAAGCCTTGGAGTCACCTTCGTTTGTAATTAGGTTCCATTGATTCTTTCTCGTTCAGGAACAGTGTAGTATTTATTTTGTATAACTACTCCTAGAAAGGCTTATGACTTGTACTACCGATTTTGGGAATTGTGATTTATTGAGAGTTATTTAATTTTAAGTCAGTAAATATTAATGTTATTTCAGTAAATGTTAGGCTTACCTAGTTTAGAGACTAGGTGTCATCACGACTCCTTCAGAGTGATTCTGGGTCGTGACAGTGACTGAGTACGAAATATCAATGAATTCAATGAGATGACCGCAAGAAACGGCCACAATGGGTCCCAACAATATCACGATAAATCCTAAACATGATATCTAGCATGATGTAGAGCTCATTTATTTTATCACATGGTGAAAACGCAGATATCAATAAAATAAGGCCACTATTCAGTGCCCTGGAAACAACAGAGTCACAACTCATAGGGTGCACACCCACACCCATGTCACCTAGCATGTGCGTCACCTTAACACCAATCACATAACACATAAATTTGGGGTTTCATACCCTCAACACTAAGTTTAGAAGAGTAACTTATCTTAATCAAGCCAATTCTGACACCGAGCAAGCCAAGCGATGCTCCAAGAATGGCATCACGCGCGTTCCGACCTCCGGACGGCTCGAAACTAATCAAAAACAACTCAAATAAATCAAACAATGCTAAAGAAACCAATCCCAAACGAAAAAGGTCGAATCTTTAATCAAAAGCCCAAAATCGGCAAAAAATCCCAACCCGGACCCATACCTTGTTACCCGACAAAACTCACAAAATCTATCAAACCATTCAATTATGAGTTCAACCATACTAGTTTCACTCAAATCGGACTCCGAATCGGTGTTCAAAACTCAAAAATTCATATTATGAAACTTTAGGCCAAAACCCCCAATTTCTTCTTTAAAATTCATCAATCAAAAGCTAAAAGCGAAGACAGATTCACGAAATATAACAAAAACCGAGTAGAGAACATTTACCCCAATTCATATGCTGAAAATTATTTCGAAAATTGCCCAATTTCGAGCTCCCCAACTCAAAATATGTTAAATGCACAAAACCCTCATTTTTAACATTGTTCTGCCTCGTTTCTTGTGCTAAAAGATCTCGAAACTCTCTTTTGATGCCTCCAATAGATTCCTTGTGAAATTCTGGTCAACGTAGGCTCTTGAATCACTCCATTTGACCTTATATTAAAGGAGATATGTTGGTTTCAATATTTGAAAATAGTACAGATTTTTAAATACACAGTCAAATGCAATTTTGTAATTAATCTGAAAAATCTAGCAACCCAATTCTTAGTAAAATGACCATAAAATCCTCATACGATGTCCAAATTTGACGATTCTTTTTGGTATGGCTCTGTAATTACGATACAGATCTAATTCCTCAATCAAAACAGAAATTAGAGCGCATTTGTTCAATGTTGTACCATTTATACTTGAAGAAACGACGTCAAAACATAAGAAAAACGAGCGCAACACAACTCAAACCTATTTGAATCTTACTTAAGCCCCTCGAGACCCTGTCAAAACATACCAACAAGTTTCATATCATAATACGGACCTACTCGAGGCCTCAAAACACACATAACAATATCGAAATGACGAAACGCACCTTAAATCAAACTTAATGAACTTTCGAACTTTCGACTTCCAAAAATTCACGCCGAAACATATCAAATCAACTAGAAATGACCTCAAATTTTGAACCAAGTCACATTTCACATTATGGACCTACTCCAACTTCCGAAATCGGAATTCTACCCCGATATCAAAAGGTCCACTCCCGGTCAAACTTTCCAAAATTCCAACTTTTGCCATTTCAAGCTGAATTCCACTATGGACCTCCAAATCAAAACCCGGACGCACTCCTAAGTCCAAAATCATCCAATGGAGCTAACGGAACCATCAAAAATCCAATCCGTGGTCAAATACTAAAAAGTAAAAACTTGGTCAAACCGTTCAAATTTAAAGCTTCTAGCTGAGGATCATTCTTCCAAATCAATTCGGAATAACCTGACAACTAAAACCAATGATTCACACAAGTCATAATACATCATACGGAGCTACTCATTCCCTCAGAGCAAAGTACAAATGCTCAAAATGACCGGTCAGGTCAATATATTTTCCCCATTTAAACATACGTTCGTCCTTGAACGTGCCCAGAGTTGTTCCAAAAGACATCAAATCGCCGTATAACCTTACTATGCACATACTCGGGGGTGATCCCACGTCACCCTATCCCATAGAAATCAGATAACACAACATGACTGAAATTTCTTAATCTCTAACCCATAAGTCTTAGAACACAATTTTCAATATCCGAAATTTTCTGTAAGATCAGAATCTCGCATCTACACATTGTATAAGTTCAAACAAGCAGTGTCAAACCATATCCGTAACCCAAGATGTAATCACATGATATACCACATAACTCAAACACCCATGGAGATAACTTCTAATCACAGTAGCTGCTCAAAACAACCCAATACCGGTAATAAACCTCTTATCAAATAAAGCCTCGTTCTAACACCTTCATATACTACCAATGATGAAAGAAACACATAGAAACTCATAACCATTCATCGGACCAACAAGTTGTGAAACTCCCTCTCCTTTGATAGGAACTATAGCAAATTTCTAAGCAGATCAGCATCAATATCCTTCCAAATATACTGCAATCTTATTCAATAGCACCTCTTCTAGAAACGATGACCTCATCACATCTAACATAATCACACTAGTGACATGACACATTAATACAACTTAAAGCCATACGTGTGCAATTCGTGCACCCAAGAGCAACATCCCAAATGTACTCAATCATGAAAATGACTCAAATGAGAGAACTGTCCCGCCAGCTTAACAAGTACCATCACAACACCATGCTAAGAGCCTATCACACTCCATAGAACCAAAACACACGAATCTGACACCAAGGATCATATCTCAACATAACTTCACTGCAATGCGTGACCCCATCCAAACGTCGGTCCAATTTATATTCCTCGAGCCGCCTTGCTCAAAATCAATCACCACATGAAATTTGACATCAAGTACCCAAAGTACATTACCATAACCAGGGAGAGTAAATAACATAGTGCCACCATCCAAAAAGAACATAGCCAACGCGCAATCAATCACACAATACCTGAATACTCATCTTACTCAAATTCTCGCTATAAGCCCAAATATAACCGCATCATGTGTGCATATAACCAATGATTTACAACTCCTCGTAACATAGAAGGGTAACTCACAGATCATTTCAGAACACGAATAAGCTCAATAACATCTGAATGGCACATCCCTGAACAATAGCAGTTCAGAGTCAACAAATCTGACTCGATGCAGAAGACATATCCATATTGGGTCTACCAATGAACCCCAAATCATCTATGATCCCCCATAATAGATAAATGGCCCTCCAAAAGTCCACAATGACTGAATCACAACACATACTAACCTTGGCTACATTTTCACATTCCACAACCACGAAATAATCTACTCACGAGAACTCTCAGCCTCCAAATCCTTAGAACATACGAATCACCATACCTGATCTCAACTCCACCGCCTGAATGTCCACACTTCTCCAATTACACGGTCATCCCACTAGGAATACTTCTATAATTCTTCTGTGCCACAAAGCAAAATTCAAACATCAGCAGTCGATCAAACAAGAGAATGCTGCAATACCAATGAAGTGTTCATAAACCAAAACACATTGCCCATTTTGAAATATATACTCTCATCACGCCATACCAAATAGTAATGTCATTTACCTAGTCATCTGAAATAGTCTGTGTTGACTAAGGACTCATGACCTTTCTTTCTAAATTGAACTGTGACCTTCCACATGCCAAATCTCGATGCCCCACAACACACCACATATACCATGCCATCCTATGATATATATGAGAACTTCATAATCCACTCCAAGTCACAAGCAATTACATCCCAATTAGCCAAGAACTTTCTATTTGATCACATCCAGGAAGAAATCACTATACATCACATGCTCCTCGCGCTAGTAGAAAATATATATCTCTAACCGTTGTAAAAACCACCAAAAACTCTCTGAATCCCAGTTGCACATAACCAAACCGACAGAACTGAACCTCTTTAACTCAACCAAGACACGTAGGTCATCAAAACCCAAGAGTATCGCCACACAACACCTGTAGAAACTCACTACATCATAAGAATCGAAAGAGCCCATCCCGTTACTATGTTGATCCAACCCATTACCAAACTGTCCTAATTCACCGAGTTCCTTCTGGATTACCTTCAAATTGATACTTCTCCTCGCCATAATACCACAATCCTCAACTCAGACTCACCACACAAGAACCAAGCATAAAACCATACTGACCTAAGGCTCATAAGCCGTTAATACTCTCTTAAATATTCCCAAAAGTACTACATTCAAAATACTTAGCCTGAAGAGACTTCCTGAGAATCTAAAGCCATTACCTTCACCTTCCTGATACTGATATATAGAATCCATAATGATATAGAAATGCCACAAGTCTTGACACCATCCAATGTAAACCTCGATTTCTAGCCAATTACACATCCCGAAGATCCCCAATTGCTACATATAAATATTGAATCAATTAGAACCATTCTCGAGAGTCATTCACTCTACTCCGGTCTCAATTAAACTGATCAAATGAACCGAACGACCTGCGTCCCATTAGTACAGAAACACATAAGAAAGTAACTCATTCTTTTAAGCCGCCGAGTGATTTCCTACTCTATACACGTTACATCCCTTACAAATAACAACTAAATCACCCAATGTTTCTCATATACCCATAAAGCATAACACAACCCTTATCCAAAATTTCCTTTACTCAAGTCATCCTCGATCTCAACCTCTGTAAGCCATAACTGATTTTTCGGTATACCTTAAACTGAAACTAATACAACACATAATTGTGCAATCAACTGATCAATAGCAGACTCCCCCACTTGGCTCAAAGCCATAGATCAAAAAACACAATAACGCACAATGCCCATACTCTATTACTGACATAATGCCATGGTGAGATTCAACTAAACCCTTCATAAGCTCGTGCAACACAAACCATCTAGTATTTCAAATCATCTACAAATCTCGCATTCACCCTTGTAATAGTCAATCCCACTCTCATAAGCGATCCAACCTCAAATTGCGACACACATAATTCACTGGTAAAAGAGAACTAGCTATAAAACAACATGGGAATCACACAACCCTCGGGACACCCCACATGAGATAACCACCTGCTTCGCCTCAAACTAACATCTCTTTATACCCTCCCACCCTTATATACATTATGCAATCACTTAATCTTCCAGAGTCTGAACTCATATCACGACATAAAATCTACCTCATTCCCCAATTAAACAGCATGAAAAGATCTTTCAACACACCCATAACTCGGGGCTATACATAAATCAAGATAGAATTCAAGCACCAAATAGTTCTTTCTACACCTCAAGCAGACCCTTCTCGTCACATTCAAATCATATGAACACATCGCGTAGTCACATTATACTCATCATGTAGCCATCTAGTCACGAATTCTACTAATAGGGATACTACCGGACATATAAGTCCAATAGCACGTGCTCACACAATCAACACCTATGTGCTCAACTACAATCAAAACCCGGCCTCAAGTCCTCCGGACTGGCCCATCATCAGCATATCGAAATCACATCTCAAACCTCTTCCATGGAATCATAAGTCGTCGATGCATAGCTGATACCGAGCGCTCATGTGCACATATGAATGCTTGGAAGGAATTCAAATGATTACGCTTCCAGCTAAATCGATGTTCCATGATAAGGAAAGAAAGATGGGAAGTATATCCTAAATATCATGTAGCTTGTCGAAGATAGGTATGGACGTCATCATACTGATTCGCAAGACTCTACTAGATACTTGCTCATGACTTGTAGAACCTATGAACCTAGAACTCTAATACCAATATGTCACGACCCAAAATCCACTAGTCGTGATGGCACCTAACCCAACCTGCTAGGTAAGACAACTACTAAATAATTCAATTTCAACATTGTTAATAAGTCAGTTAAACAAAATAATTTATCTGAATCTATTACACCTCCCAAAGACTGGTAGTACAAATCATGAGCTTCTAAGAATAGAATTTACAAAGCTTATATAAAGAAAAATACATCCTCTATTTGAAAAGTACATAAACAAAATTTTGTAATCTAAGGCTACCGTGAACAAGAGGCAACTACAGCAGGAACGCATGTACGCCTCAAAATCCAGCAACCATCGAACGCAACAACATCAACATCGGGGATTTGCACGCAATGTGCAGGAAGTGCAGTATGAGTACAACCGACCCCATGTACTCAAAAAGTAACAAATCTAACCTCAGGTTGAAAGCAGTGACGAGCTGGAACATAGGTCGGGTCCAACACCAATAACCAATAGTAGTTCATAGCAGTGTACAACAAGTACGTAAAGAAGCAGCTCAGAGATAGAATGCTCAGTCTTTTCATATTTTTCCAAAAATAGCCCGCCTTTCAAGATTATCAGTGAAAACCCCAAATCTTAACCGAAAACGTGATGAAATATGAGATAGTTTGAAAACTGTACTTTTTTAGAAAAAAAACTCATTTTCACAATAAATAAGATATTTCATTTTCTTTCTTGATAACAAGTGTCAAATACCTCTCTATGCCACATATCAATGTGTGTAAAAGTCATGAATGATGTGATACCGTACAACATGAGGAAAATGCATCTCTATGCATGTATGTCATATATGCATGCCAATGCCATGTATCTCAGAGATGAATCATGTACTCACACTCTCAGAGTACTCAACCTCACTATATCACACCTTCCACTCCTCATAATCAACCACTCGGTACTATATATGGCCCATATTGGCCTAGGGAAGATCCATCCCGGAATATATACATCACTGATTAGAAGTCACCCAATACCGAGAAAACATGCCAATCTAGCCTCATGGAGAAGATCTATCTCCATACCAAGGGAAGATCCATCCCTAAATATAATCAACCGCGCTCATTGGGGTTTGCAGACTCTGGAGGGGGCTCCTTCAGCCCAAGCACTACAACAAGCCAATCTTGGCATAAATCAATCAGGCCCTCGGCCTTACTCAACAATCAATAAAACATGTTACGGCGTGCATCCCGATCCCATAACTGTCAATCATAATCAGGCTCTCGAGCTCACTCAGTCATTTATCTATCTATTCTCACCCGCGGGCTCACAATGTCATGAAAACTGACGCGGAACAATGATATGATGTATCAATAAGCAACAATTGAGACTGAGATATTATTTGAATGCATAAATATGACTGAGTACGAAAAATCAATGAATTCAATGAGATGACAGCAAGAAACGACCACTGTAGGTCCCAACAATATCAACATAAATCCTAAAAATGATATCTAACATGATGTACAATTCATTTATTTTATCACATGGTGAAAACACAGATATCAATAAAATAGGGCCATTATTCAGTGCCCTGGAAACAACAGAGTCACAACTCACAGGGTGCATTCTCACACGCTCTTCACCTAGCATGTGTGTCACCTCAACACTAATCACATAACACAGATATTCGGGGTTTCATACCCTTAGTACTAAGTTTAGAAGAGTTACTTATCTTAAACAAGCCAATTCTGATACCAAGCAAGCCAACCGATGCTCCAAGATTGTCATAACGTGCGTTCCGACCTTTTGACGGCTCGAAACTAATCAAAAATTACTCAAATACATCAAACAATGCTAAAGGAATCAATCTCAATCGAAAAAGGTCGAATCTTTAATCAAAAGCCCAAAATCGGCCAAAAAGCCCAACCTAGTCCCGCACCTCGGTACCCGACAAAACTCACAAAATCTGTCAAGCTATTTAATTACGAGTTCAACCATACTAGTTTCTCTCAAATTTGACTCCGAATCGGCATTCAAAACTCAAAAATTCATATTATGAAACTTAAGGCCAAAACCCCCCAATTTTTTCTTTAAAATTCATCAACCAAAAGCTAAAATCGAAGATAGATTCACGAAATATAACAAAAACCAAGTAGAGAATATTTACCCTAATTCATATGTTGAAAATCGCCTCAAAAATTGCCCAATTCTAATCTCCCCAACTCAAAATATATTAAATTCATAAAACCCCCGTTTTAACACTATTCTGCCCCGTTTCTTGTTCAAAAGATCTCAAAACTTACTTTTGATGCCTCCAATGGTTTCGTGTGAAATTCTAGTCACGTTAGATTCTTGAATCACTCCATTTGACCTTATTGAAGGAGATATGTTGGTTCCAATATTTGAAAATATTGCAGATTTTTAAATCTGCAGTCAATGGCAATTTCGTAACTAATCTGAAAAATCTAGCAATCCAATTCTTAGTAAAATGAACATAAAATCCTCATACGATGTCCAAATTTGATGATTCATTTTGCTATGGCTCCGTAACTACGATACGGATCTAATTCTTCAATAAAAATAGAAACCGAAACTCATTTGTTCAATGTTGCACCATTTATGCTTGAAAAAATGATGTCGAAACATAAGAAAAACAAGCGCAACACAACTTAAACCTATCTGAACTCACCTGAGCCCCTCAGGACCCCGTCGAAACATACCAACAAGTTCTATATCATAATACGGACCTACTCGAATCCTCAAAACACACATAACAATATCGAAACAACAAAACACACCTCAAATCAAACTTAATAAACTTTCGAACTTTCGACTTCCAAAAACTCACGCCGAAACATATCAAATCAACTCAGAATGAACTCAAATTTTGCACCCAAGTCACATTTTATATTACAGACCTACTCAAACTTCTGGAATCGGAATTCGATTCCGATATGAAAAAGTCTACTCCCGGTCAAACTTTTCAAAATTCCAACTTTCGCCATTTCAAGTTGAATTCCACTATCGACCTCCAAATCAAAATCCGGACGCGCTCCTGAGTCCAAATCCATCCAACAGAGCTAACGGAACCATCAAAAATTCAATCCGAGGTAAAATACTAAAAAGTCAAAACTTGGTCAAACCTTTCAAATTTAAAACTTCTAGCTCAGGATCATTCTTCCAAATCAATTCCGAATAACGTGAAAACTAAAACTAGCGATTCACACAAGTCAAAATACATCATACAGAGCTACTCATGTCCTCAAACATCCGAGCGAAGTGCAAATGCTCAAAATGACCAGTCGGGTCATTACAAGAATAATCTTCCACCGGTCGCCAAACAACGCTTCGCAATATCCCACTCACAATTGCGTATAAAGAAACCAACAACAGAAAATCATCAGTAATCCTAAATTTTCCGAAATGCGCTGAACATGGTCCAAATCACACCCGAGGCCCCCGGGACCTCAACCAAATATACCAATAAGTCCTAAAACATCATACAAACTCGCTCGAAGCCTTAAATCACATCGGACAACAATAAAACCATGATTCGCACATCGATTCAAGACTTATGAACTTCTAACTTCCGAAACTAATGTCGAAACACACCAAACCAACTCTGATTGACCTCAAATTTTGCACATAAGTCATAAATGAGACATCAGACCTATTCTAATTTCCGAAACCTAAATTTGAGCCCGGTAACCACAAACTCAACTCTCGATCAAACTTCTCAACTCTCCAAACTTCAACTTTTCCAAATTTCGCCAATTCAAGCCAAAATTACCTACGGACCTCCAAATCAATTTATGGACACACTTCTAAGTCCAAAATCACTATACAGAGTTAACGGAACCATCAAAGCTCCATCTTGGAGTCATTTACACAATAGTCAACATCCGGTCAAGTCTTTCAACTTAGGCATCCTCCCTTGGAACTAAGTGTTTCAATTTATTTTGAAATATCCCTAGAACTAAAATGGGGAAACAAGGCTATAATACTCAAAATGACTTGTCGAGTCATTACATCCTCCCCTCTTAAACAAACATTCATCCTCGAACAGGTCCAGAATCATACCCGGAGTCTCAAATAGGCGTGGAGTCTCTAAAACACATTTTTCTAATGAATTATTCAAATGAGATCTTTACCGGCAACAGGGAGACCTCTAGCCATGGATGTTCAGACGTTGGCTAATCAGTTTGTGAGATTGGATGTTTCGGAGCCTAGTCAGGTTCTTGCTTGCGTGGTTTCTCGATCTTCTTTGTATGAGCGCATCAAAGAGCGTCAGTATGGCAACCCCCATTTGTTTGTCCTTAAGGATACAATATAGCACGAAAATGCCAATGAGATTTTCATTGGAGATAATGGAGTGTTGCGGATGCAAGGATGGATATGTGTACCCAATTTGGATGGGCTGTATGAGTTGATCCTTGAGAGGGCCCATAGTTCGCATTATTTCACTCATCTGGATGCCGCTAAGATGTATCAAAATTTGAGGCAGTACTATTGGTGGAGAAGAATAAAGAAAGATATATTGGAGTATGTAGCTCACTACTTAAACTGTCAGTAGGTGAAGTACAAACATTAGAGGCCTGGTGATTTGCTTCAGAGACTTGAGATTTTCGAGTCGATGTGGGAGCGTATTACCATGAATTTCATTGTTGGGCTCCCATAGACTTTGAAGAAATTAAATGTAGTGTGGGTTATTGTGGATAGGTTGAAAAAGTCGGCATATTTCATTTCGATGGTGACTACCTATTCATTAGCAGCTGGCTCAGATCGATATCTGAGATATTGTTCATCTTCATAATGTCCATTGTCCATTATCTCTGATCGAGGCACGCGGTTCACATTTCATTTCCAGAGAGCTGTGTAGCATGAGTTACGCACACAGGTTGAGTTGAGTACGTCATTTCACCCCTGAACGGATAGGCAGTCCGAGCGCACCATTCAGATCTTGAAAGATATGCTATGTGCATGTGCTATGGATCTCAGGGATTCATGGGATCAGTTTCTAACGTTTTTAGGGTTCACCTACAATAACAACTACCAATCGAGTATTTATATGGCTCCTTATGAGGATTTATATCGGAGACGGTGTAGTTCTCCAGCTGGTTGGTTTGAGTTGGGAGAGGCTAGGTTGTTTGGCACTGATTTGGTTCGAGATGCCTTGGAGAAGTCAAGTTGATTTAGGACTGATTTCGTACAGCACAGTCTAGAAAAAAGAGTTATGTTGATCGAAAGGCTCGTGATGTAGCATTTATGGTGGGATAGAGGGTTTTTCTTCGAGTTTCACCCTTAAAGGGTATTTTGAGATTCATGAAGAAGGGAAAGTTGAGCCCTAAGTATTGGTCCTTTTGAAATCCTTGAGAGAGTTGGTGAGGTGGCCTACAGACTTATATTGCCACCCAACTTATCGGCAGTTCACCTGGTGTTCCATGTTTCTATTCTCATAAAGTATTATGGTCGTTCCATGTATTAGATTGATCCAGTCCAACAAGACAAGAATTTGACTTATGTTGAGGAGCAGGCGGCCATCTTGGATAGGCAGGTCCGAAAGTTCAAGTTAAAGAATATTGCTTTAGTGAAGGTTCAATGGAGTCATTAACCTCTCCTTTTTGTCACTTAATATATGTCTCTATGCACATTTAAGGACGAACGTTTATTTTAAGAGGGGGAGGATGTAATGAACTGACCGATCATTTTGTGTATTTGAGCCTTGTTTCTCCTTTAGATGCTTTACACATGTGTATTTGCTATTTTATGACATGTAGGGTTGGTTAGTTTCATTCCGAGAAGGTTTTGAGTTGATTTGGACCCTTTTGGTTCTTGGTTTAGAAGTCTAGTTGAAAATGTTGACCAAAGTTTGACTTTTGTGAAAATGATCCCGGAATGGTGTTTTTTTTTTTGCTCTGATAGGTTCGTATCATGATTTTGAACTTAGTCGTATTCCCAGAATCAAACTCGGAGGTCCCTAGGTTGATTTGACTTGTTTTTTCGAAAGTTGGCAATTTAATGTTTAGAAATTTTTCCAATCTTAACTGTAGGTTGACTTTTGCTATCGGGTTCGAAATTCAGATTTGGGGCTTGGAATAGGTCTGTTTTGCTATTTGGAACTTATCTGCTAAATTGGATATCATTTGGAGTTGGTTTGAAAGGATTTGGATGCTTGATTGTAATTCTAGAGGTTCTTAAGCTTTCTTTTGGAATTCAAGTGTTTTAATATCCGATTCATAGTTTTAGATGTTATTTTTGTGTTTTGATTGCACCAGCAAAATCGTATGATATTTTTATACTTGTATGGATGTGTGGTTTGGAGCCCCAAGGGCTCAGACGAGTTTTAGACGTGTTTCGGAAAAGTTTGACCCAATTACAGGTTGTTGGTGTGTTGGAGTCTTAGGTATCGCAATTGCGAACACCAACGTCGCGAGGTGACGAGTGTGCAAATGGGCTTATATGTGTTATTTGAGTGGCTTAGACTCTTACTATACTTATAAGTGCTTCATCGAAGTTAGTATTCGTTGTTCTATCTGTTGTCGTAAATTCTATTCTTACATACTTTAGTTGAAGTTATTATTACATGTTTTAGACTATCATTGTCAAAGTTACTCTTATACGCACTTATTATAGTTGATGTTACATGCTATCCTTTTCGTTAGAGTGGCTCTCATGCATTTAGACGTTATATTCCATGTTATCCCTTTCATAGTTAAGGTTATGTTATGCACTTGTAGTAAATGTTGCTATTTCTTGGAAATACTTTCTTCTAAGTTATTGGAGTTGTCGTTGTAAAATCTAACAATACATTGAGATTGAAGTTGTTATTTATCAAGATAAATTTTCTTGTGTAGTTATTTCTCATTCATTTTTCTATTATTATCTTTCTTGTAAGCATTGTGGTTGAGACGCAGGCTATGAGTTGTGGTGCCATTGTTATTATTCATTTGGTAATGTTGTGGCATATGGGAATACGTAGTGCGAGTTGATTATTGTGTTGCGATATTTATATGCATGTGGTGGTATAAGAGTGGATAATGAAACCCGTGCCATGAGATAAGGTATGATTTATATGCACGTTGCTAGTAAGGGAATTACTTAAAGTCACGCGGTGAGATAAGAGGGCTAAAACGCATTTAGCTATTTCGGTAAAAGTATTATTAAGAAATAAATGCAAAGCTCATGCGATGATATAAGGAAGATTATGATTGTGACTTGTGAAATGAGTGCCTCGGTTGTGATTCTTGTTTACATTCCATGTTATAAGTCTTGTTGATTTGAATAGCCAGTATCTTTTCTTTATTGTTTTTACTTATATTTTTACGGTACTTGATCACTTGTTATTCATATAATGTGTTCACTCTTTGATGCCTTTATTGCCTTAATTTCCATTGTTAGCCTTATACCATCGTACCGTTCTATGGTTACATATTTACTTGTTTTTTCACTATTAGATTATAACATATTCTTTTTAGGCTTTCTTTTCATCCAGTAGGTGTCCTGACCTGACCTCATCACTACTCTACTAAGGTTAGGCTTGATACTTACTAGGTACTATTATGGTATACTCATGCTATGCTTCTGTATATTTTTAAGCAGATCTAGGTACATGCGCTATGGACGGACCCCAGTGATTTGATCAATTACTTCGGAGACTTCACGGTGAACCTGCTTGACTCTCGCAGGCCTCGGAGTCACTCTGCTTTTGGTTGTATTATTTTTTATTATCAATTCAAAATAGTATTGTATTTAGAGATTCTAAGTGTACTTGTGTTAGAGCTTATGACTCGGTTCCACCAAATATGAGAGTTATTTGGCAGTTGTACCGTTTGGGTTATATTATGATAGCTTAACAGTTTAGTTTGATATCTAAGTTGTTATTTCTGTTAATTCTCAATGTATGTTAGGCTTACCTAGTCTTAGAGACTAGGTGCCATCACGACATCCTAAGGTGGGAATTTGGGATCGTGATATGATGTAGTAGAACTGTCAAAACCTTTCAAGATTAGTTTCATAGGTGGATAATAGGGTGCTTTTAAAAGTTGTTCACGGAGTTTAAGAAAAAAGAAGACTTTTGCAACTTTTGGTTTTAAAAGCTTAAGGGTGAAAACTTTGTGGAGCCATGACATTTGTGTGGTTATAAAATCTTCTCATTAAGGGTAAAATAGGTAAAATGAAGAGCTTAAAGTTGAATTATTTCAAAATTTAGGAATATTTCATTTATTTTGGAAAAGACTAAAAAAGAAAGTACCTCATCTAATTTGAAACAGAGAGAGTATTTTTTATGGATCAGAAGTATGGTTGCTATTATACTATCTTAAGTAATAAGCTATGCTTACTATGGACCCTCATAGTTCATATTTAATTGCATCTAAAGATGCAGCTTGAGTAGTGTTTGATCAAAAAGTGTTAAGCTCTTTGCTGAACCAATTAATGAGAAGGTGAATGATAAATCTTATCCAAGGATAATTAACTTTAGATCTAAGCACATTGAATAAGAGCATAAGATATAATCAAGCTTATAAACTTTATAAGATATCAAATGTAAATGATAGGCTTACATTCTTGACATATTATCCTATGATGCAGCGATTAAGACAGAAAAGACGGAATGCAATCGATGATGACGAGATCTATTTTTATTGATTCAATGAACACGATTACAAAGATTTGTCTTTCCTATTTAAACCCTTTCTTGGTTTTATTCTCTTTCTTTTTCTGGGAGAGAAACCCCCCACCCTTCTTGTCTTCTTACCTCCTATATATATTATCAGTATTCCCTTTTGTCCATTGGTCCTTAAACGGAATACTTTCATCCCTTGACTATCCTTCATGTCGGCTCCCTCAAAGATCACGATATTTACTTCACCATACAGGCTTTTGGACAGCTCGATCTCGGTAGTGGCCGAGCTCTTCGTTGTTATTACACCCTGTGGGTAGGACCACGGCTTAGTCGACCTCTTACTATTCCTATTAGTGCTAATCCGCGTATGGTGAGATTTTGACCCATACAGTTAGTCCCTTCGCCCATTGGGGTCACCTACTGGCGAGTTCAATGGGCGGACCCTGTTAATACAAAAGCTGGGAGAAATATGAATGCATTATGTGAGGGGCGAGGTAGCGACGTGATGCTTCGAGAATTCCATCGGACCGTTATATCAGTTCAAGATTGGACTGTCACGTTAGTTCAAGATGTCATCAATATCCCTCATGTGTCATTATGGTGCGCATTTTCTAGGTATTGTATCATTTCCCGTACCTTTTCCATTTTCTAACTGGCGGCTCTTGGTTTTCCCGCTCAGGACATTTATATCCCTATAAATAAGGGAGAGCTCCTCATATTAACGTTACTTTTTTCAGTTGCTTAAGAGAGAATTTCACAAGTCTTCTCCTTTTTCCTTAATTTCTCATATCTCTACTTCTGCTAGGATTTGTGGTGACCATTGTCATTTTCATTTATCATTTTTTCTTCTTTCGATCAAAGAAAATAGATGGCCAGTACTTGTTCCTACTCTGATAAAGTTGTAGGTACTCCGATGCAGGAGAATGACGCATCCCTTCTCGAAGAGGGAGTGGAAATGGTAGAAGATGAGGAGTTCTCGATGGTGGATGAGGTAGTTCCCCGCCTGAGGAAAGCGAGGAACGATTTTAACAGCCCCGTCGGAGATGAACCTAAGCCCATTCCTTCCGTGATGGATGTTGCGGTTCAAAGCCAAATGTGGGATCTCCAATCATATTGAAATGGTGCCGACGGATAAGGATATAATGCATTTACATCGCCTGGATACAAACTTCCCCGTCCTTCCTTGGTGGCTGACTTCTGCCGCTTTTATGAGATGTTCCTATCTCAACTCTCTCCGTATACGTATAAGCATTTCCTCATGCTTATCAAATATACAGAGCTGTCCGGCCGAGGAATTTCTCTAGGGCACATGCTCTACCTATTCATGCCCCATTTTCTAAGGGGTACGGTAATTATTATGCGTCATCAAGGAACCAAGAGCTTGGTGGTGAAGATGGATGACAAGACCAACTGACGCTTCTGGGAAAACTACTTTTATGTCCTCATAGAGCACGTCGTATCGAACCTGGCAGGGTTTTTTGAGAAGTGAAATTTCGCTCGTAAGTTCTCCTTTCTGTTTACTTTGTGCAGTTCGTCTCCTTTTGACGAGTTTGCTGAAGATTTACTTTTGTTTTTGTAGCTGAAAGACTACCTCCTCCACTAGTTGTCGATATCTGCGAGTGGGTGAGCGCGATTCTCCCTCACACAATGGGGATTCGCGAGTGGGCGTCTTTCCATAAGAAGTTTGGACGCAAGCCACTTACTGGTGAGTGGTTCATCGTAGTTTCGCTTTGTTTTACTTCATAGTTTATTTTTTTATCTCGTCGTTATGTGATCAAACCCCTCCTTACTGACAGGTCAGAGAGGAGAAAGAAGGACGAGGGCTCCTCTGCTCACGTTCCATTAACCGATGCCCTCTACTCGGCCTGCCCCAACAACAATTGTGGGCGAGGGCGTAGAAAGTCCAGCCGCTCATCAGACCATGACCATGGCCAAAGCCGTACGCTTAGAGGTTACTCCTCAACCGGGGACTCTAGTTCCCGCCGTCCGTTCAATGGGCAAATCTTCCCACGTCGGTAGTATAGAGGCCCCATCGAAGAGGCGAAGGGTAGTGTTTGAAGGGGCTTCTTTAGCCGAATCACCCTCAAGGGGAGACCTTGCTTTAACGGTGCCTGAGACCAGTGGTGGTGCCAGCCTTGATACGAATGTGACGCCCATTGTGAGAGTTCAAGAGGCTATTGTGATGGAGGGCGAAGTTCCGAGGCTACTATTTTTATTCCAAATAGGCTATCATCTCGGCCGAACCGCACCCTTTCTTCGACCAATGAGTGGGGGAAAGGTGTCATGGTTGAGGATTATGAATCTAAATCCGACATTGACCCCGAGGACATGAGGATGTTCGAGAAGGGTTTTACTTGAACTGTGGTAAGGGCGGAAGGCCCTTCTTGAATACTAGAAATTCCGTCGGGCCTCAACCTATTGCAAGACACGGTCGATTTGGTGCCACAGTTCGATCTTGTATGCTCCGCCGCTGAAAGCGAATCTCTTCAAGAGGTCAGCGATTCTGAGTTGTCATGCGGTGTGACAGCGATGGCATTAAGGGTGAGTTCTCTTTTGCTTTCTTCGTTTTTATGACCTTAGTTTATACACTGACTCTTTCTCCACTTTCCTTTTTAGACTTACATGCTGGAGGTCGAGAGTGCTCATAGGGCGGAGACACGGGCTGAGGTTTTTCTAAAAATGGCCGAGAAGTATCGGTGGTACTGCAACAGATGTCGTGACATGCGTGAGCAACTCTGAGCGGGCGCTAGTACCTAGTCCATCATGGAAGAGTTGGATAAAAAAGATGAGGAGCTGATGCAGTCTATCCGTAGGTACAGTGAGCTTAAGGAGCTGCTTCATGCCAAGGACGAAAAGCTTTAGGTAGGCAAAGGGGTTGTCGCGGAGCGCAAGGACCTTCAGGCGAAGGTGCTGAACAGTTGGAGAAAAGAGATGAGGAGCTGATGCGGTCTATTCGTAGGTACAGTGAGCTTAAGGAGTTGCTTCATGCCAAGGACGAAGAGCTTTAGGTGGGCAAAGGCGTTATCGCAGAGCGAGAGGACCTTCAGGCGAAGGTGATGTCTTTACGAGTTGAGTTTGAGCAAAATGCTGCTAAAGTCGACGCTCTAAGTGTAGAATGGGCGGAGAACGTGGACGAGCTAGAAAGTAAAGTGGTCGAGTTGGAGGGAGCCAAGGGTGCTCGAGTGTCGACGTTAGTAAGGGAGGCGGTGCTAGAAGACACTATTCATGTCCTCAAATCCGAGCAGGAATCTGAGAGAGGGATGGCCATGCTGAGAGAGGCACGGCTCAAGGAGCGAATTGGTGAACTCGACCGGAATGCTTAGAGATTGGGAGACCGAGTTGTGGCTCTTAAAGTTGAGAAGGCGCAATTATTGGCTCAAGCTCCGCCTCAAAATTCTGCATCGGCTATCGTTCCCCACCACCTGTACGAGCTATGGGTCCATGCTGAGGCCCAACCTGATATATACAAGGGTTTGTGGGAGGCGAGGAGCATTCCTGAGGCCGCTTTTGAAGATGTTCGGGTGAAGGCAGGCGAGGCTCGGTTTGCCTGCAGTTACGACCCTGCGATACCGGAGGCTGGTGAGGGTGTTAATATTGAGGATGGACCTCCTTCTGATAATGATGTTGTTGGGGAGAACGGTACTTGGGATAAGGTCGAGTGAAACTTTGTTGCAGCTTCTATACTTAGTTTTTTTTTTGTTATTTTGTTGTTTTTTTCTTTTTCTTGAGGGCCTGATTTAGCCTTTTGTAAGGTGCGGCTATTGCACATGTAAATTTGAATAAAATAGTTGTTTCACCTTTGTTTGTGTATCATTTGACTTTATTTTTCCTTCTCTCCCGTTTCTTTGTTTTTTCTCTCTTGTAGAGGTCTTTGGATTTCTCTATGACAAGTCCATGAACTTCTAATTGGGAATTCGAATAAGGACGGATCTAGTTTGCTTGATCTTAGCGAAGTCGGATTTCGTAGTGTGAGTTCGAATGAAATCACTTCGGATCTACAAGCTCGGACGAGGTTGACTTCTGATTTTCCAACTTGGGCAGAATCAACCTTGATTTTTATATTCGAATGAGGTCGAATCGACTTGCCAACTTAGGCGAATTCAATGTTGACTTGTACATTCAAGAGAGGTCGAACACAGAGTTTCCAACTTGGGCGAAGTCAATCCTGACTTATATATTCAAACGAGGTCGAATTTAGACTTTCCAACTTGGGCGAAGTTAATCTTGACTTATATATTTGTTTACCGTGAAAATGGTAACGACAATTAAATTTGTAAATGGGATTCTAAAAATACGTGATCTATTTTTATGCTACTTGTTAGAGGAGATGATTCTAGGAATATGAAGTTTAATGATGAAATGCAAGCTAAAACGAGGCAGTAATCAAACTGGGCGGCCTACTGCCCAGGTATAGGACTGGTCGATGGGGACCACGGGGTCGATATCCGGGCCGAGCTCGAGCTATTGGGCATAGTCAGGAATGGAATAATAGTTAGGCTATGATCAAACAAAGCTCTATATCGCCAAGACCAGGCGGTAAATAAAGAACAAGTGGGAAAGCGATAAATGATAAAGTGACCTCAAGCCAGTGAGAACGAGCAAGTTAGAAAGAAGAAAGAGATATTATTGCACTTTGGTAGAATAGTTGGAGCTCTCCTTACAAGGTGTTAGCGACTCCCCTTTTATAGGAGGGGGAGCCCAAACTTAGTACAAGATACATTGCGTGATAAAGGAAATGGGATGGGACAATCGGCTAGCTTAATGACGTATGCGTGGGCCGATGTCGAGCTGCTTAAATAGACCTGATCGACCCCGGATGCATTCTTCGGGAGATTCCCGCATTCGTCGGGACTTCGGTCAGCATTATCCTTGGCTGGGCATTGACAGATCTTGAGGGAAGTGACTGGCTCAAGACCCCGAGCCTACAGGGTCACCCACCGGAGCATTTTGTCAAGGAGAAATCGGCCTCCCCGATTTCACCGCAGACAGATAGTCTCTACATTTCTTAGAGGGAAATGATAAGAAATTATTTTGACACCCCACTTCTCGGTCACCCATAACGACGTCGTACTAATGGTGTATCCCCTCTTTTTCAAGTGTCGAGGTGTTTTGCCTTTCCGCTTCTCCAGGATCATCCGAATGTCACGACTCTTCGTTCTTTGGGGTTGTGTTTTTTCTATCGACTCAGCTTCCATGAATGCATTGATTGCGCCTGCTGTTACGTTTTTCGAGGGCAGTTATGGTGTCATCGGTTACTTTTCCCTCCCCCTATAAATGGGGGTTCTTGTGGTTGGCTTCTTATTCAAACTTACTTTGATACCCATCTTTTCCTCCTTTCCTGCTATTTTTAGTCTTTGCCATTTCGTTATGTTTGAGGCCCATGGCCTCAAGATCTTACGTCATGTGTGCCTTGGCCCAACTCTCGATCCCTTTTTGGTTTGATGAAGTTGTGTCATTGTGATGCTATTGTTGCTGTTGTTGTTGTTGCAGTCACTGTTGGCTCGGGACGATGAGGCAGAGGGTCGATTTCCTCCGACCCTGAATGATATTGTGGATTATGCACCGCTGCCCAAGAGGGGGCTTGGATTATACACCGCTGCTCACCCTCCTCCCTCGGCTTGGCACTTACACCCCTTTTAGATTCCTGGGGGGTATGGTGACAGTCTCTGCTGGCTATTACCTCATGGGCCGAGGCAACGTTTCAAGAAGTGGCTTCAAAACGATAGTACTGGTAGAGTTCGTTCTAGCCAAATATTTTACCCAGCCACTTCTTGTCTTTTTCCGACCTCCCCTTCGTCATTTTACTCTTCTCCCCTCCCTCCTCTTCCATATCCTTACCTTTGAAGATTCCATTCCAGGAGGATTAGAATGGGGTCCCCGAGGGGATTGGATTTGGAAGATATTGTCTTTGAGGTCATACGCCTGAGGGGATGATAACGGAGATGCCGCATTTAGGGAATAGGCTAGATTCTTAGGCTCTTGTTGTATGCATATTTTTTGAACTTCTCTATTTTTACGCAAGGATCCCCCTGCAGGCTTTTGTAATCATATGTAAGGACCCTTCAAGGGTCATTGTAAGCAAACATTTTTATAAATACAAAGATACTTCCTTGATTGCTTCCTTCGATATTTGTTGTATTTCTTTATGTTTTTGGAAGCTCTGAACGTACGGTCTTGTTTTGTCGTCTATGATACTGACCTCGGATGTGAGTATTCTTCCCGGCCTTCGGTTGATAAAAATGGCTTCGCACGGGATCCTTCGTGATTTCTCGAACCGAACCCGAATAAGGCCAATAACCTCGGGCCGCTGGGATCCTGACTTTGTGTGGAAGTGTGAATACTGTTTTCGGGCCTCACACTAACCTTTCGAGAAGAAATTTGTTCGGGGACCCGCGAGCGGGGAACACCGGTGATTTCCTAAAAGCATCCCCTGAATGGAGACTTGCTCGTACTCGGACCATACTGGGCAGCATCCGGAGCCCGTTTTGTTGGGTGTTGTTCTAAAACGCTTATTTCTTCACAGACAGGTTTCCCTTGGTGGAGACCTTTGAAGTTGCATGCCAGTCTAGTGTTGATGGAGGCGTTGTTGGCCCTCTGGAGCGTCGTCTTATTATGACGGGGGTCTTTGGGGCTGAGCATTACCTTGAGACTGGAGATGGTGCCGATGGTTGGTGTCTTTGATTGGATTTGAATCATTGCTCCTCTTCCCATATGTAACGTAAGGCTGTTTCCGCATTCTTGGGGATCATCGGGGTCTGCTGACTCTATGGTGCTAGTGGATTATGCCCTTATCGGCTGTTATTTGGGGGATGGCAGAGACCGGGCACGGTCAAGTCACTCCGCTCGTGTGTTGACCACTGAAACAATACCTTTGGAACCCGTATTATTTGTTTTTAAAAATAGAACAATACTCTTTAGGAGGCGCGCTTTGTGCTTTGCCGGCTTTACTTATGGCAATAGTGAATTCAACAATCGTGCATTCCTTCCTCCGTCGCGTTTGTACGGGCGCTGTTGGTATTGGACGGTCCTTTAGGGGTGAGGCTATGCCCCTCCGGAGAGGGGGAGGAGTTGTAGGCTTCCGAGCTAGGGGACGACGGTGATAAATGAGATATGTGCTCATAATGCAATGGAGCTTTTAACGGGGCAAGACGGGCCTGCACTTCTGAGGAGAGCACATCATTCGAGCCTGCTATTTCTGGAGTCTTTTGTTCCAAATCAGTGGTTCTTTCGAGTGATTACGCCCCGGCCAATGCTGGTTCTTCCGGGCCAAAAAGATTTGGACTAATAGGAGTGTGCTCAGCCTTCGTGGAGGTCCGCCGACTTCATTTCGCGGTGAGTTTCTGCATGATTCTTCCACAACTCGGATCTTCCCTTTCTTATCAGGTTTTCCCTCACTAAGACTTCGATAGGCTCAGGTTTGAGCTACTCCGCCAAGGGGCTGGACTTCGGGGGCCCTAGATGAGGGTAAGTCCCTTAGGCTTCTTAATGAGGAGAAGGAGGGGTTGAGTCGGTGCACTGGCGATTCGGAGCATATCGGAGCTTGAATTACAGAAGCCTTTGCAGGAGACTTCTTGTGGTAAACGTTTCGCCTTTTCAACCTTTGAGGTTAGGCTTTTGCTTATTTGTAGGAAAAAAAAGGCGAAGGCTCAAGAGTACCTCAGGGGCGAAGCCGACCGAGCCAGGAATGCTTGTGGTGAACTGAAGGTTCAAATGCGGTCTCGAGCTTCGATTTAAGTGGACATGATCGCGAAGCTATAGTCTGATTCCTCAAAAGTCCGAGTTGAAAATAACTGGTGCCCGGACTGATGTAGTACTGAGTCGGACCGAGGACGATAAGGGAGTGGTGACCCATTTAAAGTACGTCACTGATGTCCGAGCTGAGTTGGAGCGGGCCCTCAATCGTGAGAAAAGGAACGAGGGATACGTTCGTCATAGATCTCGGGAGAGGCGCTTGAAGGGACCCGCAGCAGGGGTTCCGTCCTCCTAGAAGGGTTTGCTTGAGCGAAGGCGGTCGAGCGTAATGCTTGGTTGCTTCTTGCCGATGCCATGGAGAGTGAGGCTGGGGCCGGTAGGCCGTAACCTTTTGGGGTGGAGCGTATATTTTGCCACCTTTTATTTGTTGTTAGCAGAGCATGTTTGTGAGCGCGCCTTTTACGCATATATAAAACAAGATAAAACTTGAAGCTTTATCTTCTTTGTATATCTTCCCGTATTGCCTTTTGACCAGGTGGGCTGGTTTCGATGTTTGGCAGAAATTTCGTGGGTCCGGAGCTAATTAGGCAGGCCCGGAGGCTTTTAAGTGCGACTTTTGTCATAAGTAGGTGTTGGGGCCTCTGTGCTTTGCACGGCTATTTAGGCTCAATCTTTGAGCCCGGCCTTGGCTCGAGCTTACCAGACCTCCAGTCTCTTGTGCCTGCATGATCGGATGATAATCATTTTTATTTCTCGCCCTCGGGAATTTGTTGTTTCCACTATTTTGGGTTCAGTCTCCGAGTCGCGTTCCAACTTGAGCGTTAATTCACCCTCAAGTTTTTTCGTTCCTGCATGGGCGGATGATAATCGTTTTTATTTCTCGCCCTCAGGAGTTTGTTGTTTCCACTATTTTGGGTTCAGTCTCTGAGGCGCGTTGCGACTCGAGCTTTAATTGACCCTCAAGTTTTTTCGTGCCTACATGGGCGGATGACGATGTTTTTTATTCCTCGCCCTTGGTCATTTGTTGTTTTACCTATTTTGGGTCCAGTCTCCGAGTCACGTTTCAACTTGACCCTCAAGTTTTTTCGATTTTTAATCTGGCGACAATGGCTCTTACGCTGTTTGGTCATTGAGACCTTTTAATATGCGATGCGGAGCTTGTATAGTTAACTATTTTGGATTCGGTCTCCGAATCGGGTCACGACTCGAGATCATTTTAATCCTCAAGTTGTCAATTTTTAAGCTGGCGATAATGGCTCTTACGCTTTTGCCCGTAGGCATTTTGTAAGTTTTGTATTCCTCTCGTTAATGTCTTTTTAAATAATTTTGCCTGACCCGTTGTCGGTTCTAGAAGAACCTCGATTTCAAGTCGTTAGCGGAGACATTCGAGCACCTCGTAAGGTTTTTAGCTCGTAGGCTGAAAAGGTCAAAGCCTTGCGATTTGGAGCTGACATGATTGAAGCAGGTTTGCCTGTTGAGGGAAACCTGTTTCAACCAGTTCTTTCTGAAGTATATTCGAAGTAGTGGCCTGCGATTTTGTTTAGCGACGGCAGGCGTCCCCGAGTCGCGTTAATTTGGCTGGATGAACCGTTTTGACCATAGTCATATGTGTTTGGTCGGAGCCATTTTTGGTCCCGAGTGATAGTTTAGGCGTCTACACCGAGGGTATGCCCTTTCGGGATTCTTACAAATGCGACGTATAGCCTAAACTTCGGGATTTTGAGTTTTGTGCCTGTAGTAAGGTCTTAAAAAATTGGTCATGCCTGTTAAGGTCTTACCATTTGTCATACCTATTGAGATCTTATAGTTTGCCATGCCTGCTGAGGTCTTACAGTTTGTGTTGGTATGTAGAATAGATCTGGTTATACCGAGTCTGCCCGCTCGAGGTCTTACGGCCTCGGGCTTCCCAGTGTAAGGCGTTTAGCGACAATCTCTGAGTCATCGAGTTTGCTTAGGCAAGAAGGACGCCATTCGTGAGCTCGGAGTTACCTTGCTGGGGCTTTATGAGCCCAGAGTTCCGACATGGGTCGTACGGGTGCCAAATTGTTGACACTAAGTCTCTGTTTACTTCGAGGCGCATTCGGTAGAGGGATCCCTGCTATGAGTATGCCGAACTTTCTTTTTGTTGGAATACGAGGTGCTTTCGGTGGCAGATACCCTTCGATTTATTTACATAAACATATATTGTTATGTTGAATCGATCTATATTAGATCGAATTTGATCGCTCGACGATTTTCATGTTGCCTCGCCTGAGGTTTTTGTGGCTTCAGAGCTTCGACCCGGAGGCCGTCTGAGCGTTTGAACTGCTGGCGTCCATTCCCTAGTTTTTGGGACGTTTTTGGTGAAAGAATTTGTTACCTTACTCTGAGAAGGAGTCTTCTTTTTTCTTTTGACAAAATGTATTCTTTGATTGCTTGATATAATAGTACATGTATTCGCCGACGGGGGCCTGACTATATGGTCATGGCTCATTCGACCGTTCGGCCCGATACATTATTTTCCCATAGGAAACTTATTTGGCATTTCCAAAACTCCTTCGAGCGGGTTGCTTTCCGAGGGAATGCCCCTCGCTATTCAAAAATCAGCTGCAAGGGAAGTCTTGAGCATTTTGCGGGGTTCCCCCTTAGGCAGCTCGCAGATGTTGCCTCGTTAAAAACCTTGCCGGTAAAAGCCCTTTTTTGGGACAAAAAACTCGGTCGAAGGAAAAGAGTGCAAAGGGTGTGTTTAGAGAGCCTTGAGGTCTTCTGAGAGAGCTAGCATTCTGGCAGCTCTGGTCGGGTGCCTACATAGGGGTTAGTTCCAAATTTGAAAATAAAAAGGGAGATGGTCATACCTTGAAGTGAGATATGCTGGCGATGCCTCGGGATTGGTTCATTATAATTGCCTGGGGTGGAGATGCGGCATGGATTTCTACTTCGTTTTGTTAAGATCGACCGAAGGTGAGGCCCGATTCGCTTTTTGGTTTATTCGGGGGTGGAGGTATGAGCGTTGGTACCACGTCGTGTATTGAGAACATTTCCCTTGCCGCGTGTTGTTCCCCGTAGACGATTTTGATCCCGTTCTTTGCTGAGAATTTTATCATCTAGTAGAGTGTGGATGGTACTGCTCTCATGTAGTGTATCCACGGCCGCCCAAATAAGGAGTTATACCTCATATCTCCCCCGATGACATGGAATTTGGTGTCTTGGGTCGTACCAGCCACAGTAACCGGAAGGACGATTTCTCTTTTCGTTGTTTCACTCGCCATGTTGAATCCATTGAGGACCCGAGTGGTGGGCATGATCTGGTCGAGCAGTCTGAGCTATTCTATCACCCTTGACCTGACAATATTGGTCGAGCTATCTGGATCCACGAGTACACGTTTTATCTAAAAAGAATTTACAAGGAAGGAAATTACCAGGGCATCGTTGTGGGGTTGAGACAGGGCCTCGGTGTCCCCTTCGCTGAATGTGAGGGCGTCTTCGGGGATATATCCCCGAGTCCGTTTTTCTCTGGTGATGGATATTTTTGTTCTTCTCATCATGGGTTTGTGTGGGGCATCGGCTCCCCCCAAGATCATGTAGATGACATGTTGCGGTTCGTTTACCTCGTTTTTCTTGGTTGCCTCCCTTTCCCGGAACTGGTTTTTGGCTTGATCACTAAGGAATTCCCGGAGGTGTCCTTTGTTGAGCAGTCGAGCCACCTCCTATCGTAGTTGATAGAAATCCTCGGTCCTGTGGCCGTGCGTGTTGTGGAACTCGCATACTAAGTTGTAATTCCTCTGCGAAGGATCCGACTGTATCGATTTGGGCCACTCGGCGTCTCTGATCTTACTGATAGCGAACACGATGACTGATACATCGACGCTGACGTTGTATTCCGATAGGTGGGGCGCATTCGTTGGCACTATGTTTCGATCAAACCTGGTTCTATTGATAAGCCCTTGAGGGTCCTGTCCTCGATCCACCCTCCGATCATTGTGAGGTAGGTTGCGCCTTGGGACATTCCTCCTATCTTCGAGGTACGGCTGGTACCTTTCTTTGTTTGGTTTTGATTCCTTTGCCAGGAGTCTGTTTGGGTATACTGATCCCGAAGGGGCTCCCAACTGGTCATCCTCGACTCTGATCTTTTACTGATACCGGTTGTGGACATCCGACCAGGTCATGGTCGGTTACTCGATCAGGTTCTGCTTCAGTTGTTTTGAAGCAACCGAGCTTTGTTCGTTCAGGCCTTGGGTAAAGGCCTGCACTGCCCAGTCGTCGGAGACTGGTGGTAGCTCCATGCGTTCCATCTGAAAGTGGGACACGAATTCTCGTAGCATCTCGTCCTCTTTCTGCTTGATTTTGAAAACGTCAGACTTCCTCGTTGCTACCTTGATGGCTCCGGCATGTGCCTTTACGAAGGAGTCTGCTAACATGGCGAACGAATCTATGAAATTGGGAGCCAAGTTGTGATACCATATCATGGCCCCCTTCGAAAGTGTTTCTCTAAATTTTTTTAGCAATACAGACTCGATCTCGTCATTCTTTATATCGTTGTGTTTTACTGCGCATGTGTAGGTAGTAACGTGTTCATTAGGGTCGGTGGTACTGTTGTACTTAGGGAGTTCCAGCATTCTAAACTTCTTTGGAATGGGCTTCGGGGTTGCTTCCTCGGGGAACAGCCTCTGTATGAACTTCTTCGAATCCAAGCCCTTGAGGATCGAGGGTGCACCTGGGATCTAATCAACCCTAGAGTTGTAGGTCTCGACCTTTTTATCATTGGCTACAATCATTTTCTCACCCAATTTGATCCTTTTGGTGAGGTCCTCGAGCATCTTTACTATGGCAGGGTCGGTTGTGGACCCGTTATTGCTTGATCTTTCGAGCACTCGCTCGGCGGGGGGAGCTGTTTCTGGCGTTGTTGTGTTGGGAGTCTTCAGATGGCTTTGTAACTGAGCAATGGCCAACTGTTGTGCCTGCAACATTTCAAAAATAATATGAAGACTAATTTCCTGTTCTTCTCGAGCAGGGGTTTTTTGGGCTTCCTGTCGATCGTTGTGTCGTATGCTCCTGTCGGTGTAGGAAGTTTCGTCGACTTGTTGTGCGTCCTGTGAATCCGTGTCCGCTAGAATTGGTCTGGGCGTGTTATCGGGATTCTGTGGTGGCGCTCCAGCGGTCGAGACAGCCACACCGTTTTCCCCGTGGTTTTCGAGGTTGTCGTTCTCAACTCTATTTACCGAGCCAGACATTTTGACCTGAAATCACGAGACCTTGGACAAGAAAAGGTGTGAAAGATAATTTGCGTTTGTGCAATGAAACCAGTAAGAAAATAATCACTATTATTTTTAGCCCCATGGTGGGCGCCAAACTATTTACCGTGAAAATGGTAACGACAATTAAATTTGTATATGGGATTCTAAAAATATGTGATCTATTTTTATGCTAGTTGTTAGAGGATATGATGCTAGGAATATGAAGTTTAATGATGAAATGCAAGCTAAAACGAGGCAGTAATTAAACTGGGAGGCCTACTGCCCGGGTATAGGACTGGTCGATGGGGACCTCGGGGTCGATATTCGGGCCGAGCTCGAGCTATCTGGGATAGTCAGGAATGGAATAACAGTTAGGTTATGATCAAACAAAGCTCTATATGGCCAAGCCAGGCGATAAATAAAGAACAAGTGGGAAAGTGATAAATGATAAAGTGGCCTCGAGCCAGTGAGAATGAGAAAGTTAGAAAGAAGAGAGAGATATTATTGCACTTGAGTAGAATAGTTGGAGCTCTCCTTACAGGGTGTTAGCGACTCCCCTTTTATAGGAGGAGGGAGCCCAAACTTAGTACAAGATACGTTGCATGATAAAGGAAATGGGATGGGACAGCTGGCTAGCTTAATGACGTATGTGTAGGCCGATGTCGAGCTGCTCAAATAGACTTGATCGACCCCGGATGCATTCTTCGGGAGATTCCCGCGTTCGTCGGGATTTCGGTCGGCATTATCCTTGACTGGGCATCGACATATCTTGAGGAAAGTGGGCGGCTCGAGACCCCGGGTCTACGGGATCACCCTCCGGAGCATTTTATCAAGGAGAAATTGGCCTCCCCGATTTCACCGCAGACAATATTCATACGAGGTCAAATTCAGACTTTCGAACTAGGGCGAAGTTAATCTTTCATGGTGAGTTCAGCGATGGCAGGGGGTGAGCTTACGTGAGATCGAACCATGACCCATTAGGAGTTCGACGGGGTCAAGCTTTGATTTGTTGATTCGGGTGGGCGAATTTTTACTTCCACTCGGCGATTGTCGACGGCTGTAAGGTCGTTAATTCGAGCAAGGTCAAAATTGTAACCTATCATAAATTCGAGTGGGGTCAAACTTTCTTTCCGTTTGGCGATGGCCAATGGCGCAAGGGTGTTAATTCGAGTGAGGTCGAAATTGTAACCTGTTGTAAATTCGAGCGAGGCCGAACTTTCTTTTTGTTTGGCAATGGCTGTAAGGGTGTTAATTTGAGTGGGGTCGAAATTGTAACCCGTCGTAAATTCGAGTGAGATCGAACTTTCCTTTTGTTTGGCTATGGCCGTAAGGATGTTAATTCGAGCGAGGTCGAAATTAAATTATAACCCATTGTAAATTCGAGCGAGATCAAACTTTCCTTTCATTTGGCGATGGCTAATGGTCGTAAGGGTGTTAATTCGAGCGATGTCAAAACTGTAACCCGTCATAAATTCGAGTGAGATCAAACTTTCCTATTGTTTGGCGATGGCTAATGATCGTAAGGGTGTTAACTCGGGCGAGGTTGAAATTGTTACCCGTTATAAATTCGGGCGAGATCGAACTTTCCTTTCGTTTGGTGATGGCCGATGGCCGCAAGGGTATTAATTCGAGCGAGGTCAAAATTGTAACCCGTTGCATTACTTTTGTTGGAGAACATTAATCGTCACCATATTGTTTATGCGTGCGTTTGTGCAAGTCCCAGTTATCTTAATTTTGCCTTCAGTAGAGAGTACCTTGCATCGGGGTGAGTCCCCGTTTGTTTAACTTAGCTTTTATTGGAGAATACTATGCATCGGGGTGAGTCCCGATCTGTTTAACTTTGCTTTTATTGGAGAAACTATGCATCGGGGTGAGTCCCGGTCTGTTTAACTTTAGTTTTATTGGAGAATATTGTGTGTTTCATGGGCCCATCGCCTAGTCCCCAGGTTTTGGAGATTCTTTCTTAATAATGTCGACTTGTTCTGAACTGTTTCTATCATTTGTAGTACGGTACGGCTTAGAGGGCTTTGCTCGGTAATTGCTTACGAGATGGTATGGTACGGAACATTTTCCTAGTCTGTTTGGTGACGCTCTCTCCTTTCTAGCGTACCTGTGAGAATTCTCGTGTTCCTGTTCTGAACTAATAAGAGATCGTGACAAGTTAAACCCAAACAAAATTGCCTATTACCTTGGCCTGGTAAGTCAGTGAAAAGAGAAAAGGCATTGTAGGGTCACTCGTTACGCCTCGTGCTCGAATAGCGGTATCAGTTTTGGCAGGCGCGTTTGGCTTTGTCGTTAGTCGCATCTAGGCTTCTCATGGGTTGGACTTAAGTTTCCCGTTGGGATATCGGGGTCGAGTCTCAATCCGATCCTGTCCGATATGAGCAAACAATAAGGGAGACATGTCATACTTTGTTTATAAATCACATAGTGCGTGTGGGTACAAAAGTAATACGTGATTCGCTTGTTATTTCAAAGAATCACGCAGTAGTCCATCATCCTTCCCTAAGAGGTGAGAGTACAGGCCTCTATATAAGGGGTGCATCGAATAGTATTGTGATCATTCTAAGTGCGTAGTGACTGTGACCCTACTTTGAACATGCATATGATGTGCCAAACCCATCGCTACAGATGAGGCGTGGGTTTTGCATAGTCATCGGACATAATCTTGATTCATGTAGAGATCTCTCCTAGATTGGTTCGGTTATCTCAAAAGCTTATCTATCACTTTTTCGAGTTGGTGTTTACACCGAGATGGTGAGGCTATGACAGCTTGGAAGCGATACTTGGTACTTGGCTAGTTTTAGATCTAAAGGAAACTAAAAATTTGGCTAAGAAATCCCCACAGGTGGCGCCAAATTGTTTTACCAAAAAGTGTTAAGCTCTTTGCTGAACTAATTTATGAGAAGGTGAAGGATAAATCTTAGCCAGGGTTAATTAACTCTAGATCTAAGCACAATGAATAAGAGCATAAGATATAATCAAGCTTATAAACTTTATAAGATATCAAATGTAAATGATAGGCTTACATTCTTGACATATTATCCCATGATGCAGTGATTAAGACAGAAAAGACGGAATGCCATCGGTGATGATGAGATCTAACTTTATTGATTCAATGAACACGATTACAATGATTTGTCTTCCCTATCTAAATATTTCTTGGTTTTCTTCTCTTCTTATCTTTCTGGGAGAGAAAAAAAACCCTTTCTTATCTTCTTACCTCCTATATATATTATCAGTATTCCCTTTTTCCATTGGTCCTTAACCGGAATACTTTCATCCCTTGACTATCATTCACATCAACTCCCTCAAATATCACGATATTTACTTCGCCATACAGGCTTTTGGATGGCTCGATCTGAGCAGTGGTCGAAGTCTTTGTTGTTATTATACCATGTGGGTACAACCACGGCTTAGTCGACCTTTTACTATTCCTGTTAGCGCTAATCCACGTGCGATGAAATTTTGACCCATACAAGTAGCTTAATAAGGGTTCATGTGAATACTCGATTGAACCTTTCTTGGATAATTATTTATCCCAGAGAGTTACTGATAATTTTTTACGTATGTTAGGATGGAAATTGAGTACAGTGTGGTGAAGAGGTGATTCAGAGACCCTCATTTGTTGCATATTGTTGGGATATCACTTTTCAAAGTGTTTAAAAAAAGATTAATAGATGGCTTTGTGTTCAATTGGGTTTGCATATTGGCCTAGTTAAAGCAATAGTTATTGAGTTAGTTCATCCTATATTTGTGTCCTATGCTTTGTTTAAGGTGCCTTATTTCTGGTTGTTGGTGTGGTTGCAAGGAAGAGAAATGTGATATGCTTATAATTTAGAATGTGCATTTCTGCTGCATGTTTTAAGCTACGGAAGAGATTCAATTGAATTCAATACCCATATCTTTCTTGTCAATAATGTATATTAGATATTTGCTTCTCTTTTCTTCGGATTATTTACATTCAATCATGCCAAAAAATAGTTTGGTGCAAAATAGTACCAAGTGGGATGATAATATGCATATTATATTAATTGAGTTATGTGATCAAGAGATTAAAAAAAGAAATAGACCAAATACTTGCTTATATAAAGTTGGGTGAAAAAAATATGATAAATGAGTTCTCTAAGAAGACAGGAAAAGAATATAATAAAGTAAATTAAAAAATTATTGGGATTACATGAAAGCCGAATGGACTCTTTTTAAGCAGTTGATAAGGGGACAGACAGGTTGAGGATGGGATGTCACGAAAAATGCAATTATTGTAGATGATGATTGGTGGGAGAAAAATATTAAGGTACACCTCTAATATTGCTTATGTGTTATTCTTTTTTTTTCATTGTTAAATTTATCTATTATTTTAAAATGGCTTTGAATTTTTGTTTTTTACCGGAGAATGCTCGATATAACATTTATTGGAACCAAGATCTTTTGCTCATATGATTTCGTTATGACACTCTGTTTGATGATGTTGTCGCCACGGGAGAAAGAGCACGTAAAGATAATCAAGAACAAATGTCTGGCATTGGATTAGACCTCGAGGAAGAAGAAATGAATGATATTGATGATTGTGACAGAGAACAATTTACTCATCTTAATATTGAAAGGAGCGATGAAAGTGATGATCTACAAATTATGGATTCTATTATGTTTCCTGAGCCATCACTAAGAAGACGAAAATTAATTGATGGTATTAGCACTAGCAATCAAGTAAAAAAAAAGTAAGAAAAAAACTGGGACATCAATAAAAGAGGAAATACACTCTCTCATAGAGTTTATGTCTAGCAGAAGCACTGTTACATCTCCAGCAAAAGAGGAGTTCACCATCGAGAAGTGTATTAACATGTTGGAAAAGAAACCTGATATTGTTGTTGGGAGTAAAATTTACAACTATTCTATGAATATGTTCTTAAGAAAGACATGCGACAAATATTTTTGAGGGTGCCTATCAATGAAGCTAAGAAGTCTTGGCTGGAGTTTAACTATCAGATGTACCTTAAGAAAAGTGGCTAATGTGTCGTTGTGTTTAAATATTTTAATTAATTTTGTTTGAACATTATGATTGTGATGCCACTGGAATTTTTTGGTTTGTTTTTATTTGAAAAGTAAAAATGTTATGCTACTGGAATCTTTTGGTTTGTTTTTATTAGAATTTAATGTGTGATTCCACCTTGATGGGAATCAGTTTGGAATTCATGGAATAATTTTTTTTCTTTTTTGAGTAAGAAGGGTGTAAAAGTGGGGCTTCTGTGACTATTTGTTGAATGTAATGTGTGGTTTCACCCATATTGTCTTGCATTGTTTGTTACATGAAGATACTCTCACGCCTATCAAGTTGATCAGTATCAGTTAATTATCACTTTAAACTGTTCAAGATTGAGTACATAAGTGATACACTATTAGCACTCAGTGCCAAACTTCTCTTGTATCTGCTAGTGTATCTGTATATCACATGTTATATTTTAAATTATTAATTTGTACTCATTATTTTGTTTTTAGTTAAATGGAGAGTTGGGATATTAGCGATTTGATATATCCCTATCCAGGTGTTTTACTAAATGATGATAACGACGAGGAACTAGAAAAAATTCGGAGGGAGCAAGACGAAAAGGAATGGATGGCATTATGTCAAATAGCAGGTAAATGTATTTTGATGTACTACAAATAAGATTTATGCTAGGAACCATGTCATAGATCTAGTCGCTCGAAAAATATATTTATTCAAGAGATATTACGAGAAAGCGAGACTCGTTTTTATGAAAATTTTAGATTGAGCAAGTCGGTGTTTGTTGATCTATCCAATGACTTAACTGAAAAACACGGTATTAAACCCACGTGTGGAATGTCTATACACGATATGTTAGGCCTGTTCTTGATGACTTGTGCATACAGAACTGGGAACTGATTGATACAAGAGGTCTTTCAACACTCAGGAGAAACTATTGATAGACGCTTTCATAGTGTTTTGAAAGCCATTTGTGAGCTTGCAAGAGATATTATAAGGCCACATTTAAATTATAACAATAGTGCAGGAGCTCACAAGACATGTAACATACGATATCTTCCTTTCTTTAGAGTAAGGAACAATCTTTACACAATTATGCTTTATTAAACTTATAACGTAATTTCTCTCACTATTACTAGCTTAACTTAAATTAATACATATATATATATATATTTAGGATTATATTGGAACAATTGATGGCACACATATTAAAGCAAGATTACCGCAAGGTCAAAAGATACCATATATTGAACGTAAGAGTTATCCAACTCAAAATATTCTTGTTGTTGTAGACTTAAATCTGTATTTCACAATTGCATGGGTTGGGTAGGAAGGAGCATCTCATGATAGTCGTATATTTAGTGAGGACATTCGTAGACCAGAGCTCACTTTTTCACTGGAAACACGTATTATCTAGTTTATGCAAGATATCATCACATGAAGGGATATATGCCTCCATACAAAAGAGATAATGTGAAATACCACCTAGCAAAATTTTGATGCTATGCTACATGATAATTGCGAGAACCAAGAGGACGAATTAAAAAATTTAACTATTTGCATTGGTCTGTAGAAATATTATAGAGCACACATTTATGGTTTGGAATGCAATGTGGTCTATTTTGCGAGACATGTCTTTCTATTACATTAACACTTAAAGAGACATGTCTTTCTATTACATTAACACTTAAAGAGACATCGTACTTGCTACTATGGTAATTCACAACTATATTAAAAAAAATACAATGTGGATGATGCATTCTGAGCAGTTGAAAATGAGAGATATGTTCCATCTATTGATCCTGATATTGGTACATCTTCAAGAGCTAATAACAATATAAATGTAGAAAATGTAGAAGAACAAATTGATCTTCTTTGGATGGGTCTTTGCAGTTTGATTGCTGATGAAATTTGTGAAGCTTGATCCTTGTAATTATATGAATATTATATTTGAATCAATTAAAAAATACATTTGAAGTGTTAGCTTTAACTTATGAAATGCTTCAGAGGTCTAAAGCGACTTGATGAATTCTTAAATGTTTATTGAAAGAAAGCGAGACTGAAGATAGTGGAAGAATTACCACGAGTTTAATGAATCTGGGAATGGAGAGATAAAGGGAAAATATATGTTAATTAACAAGAGCTTAAGTTTCTTTATGTTCAAAAATTTGTGGAAACAAAAGGAAAGAATTCCTGTTCTTTGATGTTTCCTGTGATGTCGAAGAAGATGTCCCATCTGCTGTTTCTTTTATTTCTCTCCCTTGCAGTTTAAAACCTCTTTACATAAAGCAAATATAAAACTCACGTGTCTACAGATCTGATTGAGTTTTGGCCCGAAACAGATGTATGAGAAAAGTTTGTCAAGAAGTTACAATATATCATTTTTGTTGTTTCTTTTTCTTATTTATGAAGGACAATGAACTCGTTTTACTTTTATTGAAGTTTACTTAATTAAAAGTGGTAAAAAATAAGCATTCAAGAATTATATATATAAAAATTATCTAAAGTTATCAATTAAATTCAAATATAAATTATTTTTTATTTGTATTAATTCAAATTTAAATATATTGTACAAGGTAATAGCTATGAATAGTCATCGACTTCCGGGAAAGAGTACAAGAATGGGATCTATTATGGGACATACAATGCATTAGTATTCAGCTCCTTTATAATATTAACAACTTTAAAAAGTGTTTACGAGTACTTGTTTACTAAACATTTTGACGGTTTTTTTTAAGCTTCATCACTTTTATCCGAACAAGTAATTACTTATTTATAAAATAAGTTTTAGCACTTAAAAGCTACTTTTAAGCACTTGTACTTAAAAGCTACTTTTTTTTAAGCTAATTCAAACAGGCTCTAAGACAATCTTTTTTAAAGAGATGGAATACGAGTTTTTGGTCTCTTGAGTAGGACACTGATGACCTCTATTCACCTATATATATAATCTCTAATTATTTTTTCTAGTTTTCTAGGTAACCTTGTTTAATTTCCTCCAAAACTGTATAAATATATAAAAGGATGGAGATGGAGATGACATGGAAAGATGGATACCTAATAAAACCATAAGATTCTTATAATATGTTAGAATGAATGAGCAATTTGGTTCACTATAGTTTGCGTTGCTTCTCCTACTTTTTGTTGCCAAAGCTGTTTCTTAGCGCTGGACACGATTTTGCTACCTATGGTAAATACCTATTTCGTGAACGTTTTGTCTTTCTGCCTTTTCACCTAGTTTTTCAGTTACCACCATCATTTAGCTTCTACTTATTCGTACAAGGAATTGTTATTAATGAGCTGATGATAGACTCTTCCCAACTATCTAACTTTGCCCATTTCTTCCAAGCAATTAAACCAGTCTGATACTGAAACGCAGAGTCTTCTTGGGTAAGTAATGCTTCCTCTTAGGTTTCAGATATAATCATCAATACTTCACATGTTCATTCCATAAAATAAAAAAAACGTCTCAAATCAGCTATGTAGATTTATTTCCCTTTTAGTAGGCAATTCATTGTGTCCTCCCATCTTTCTTATTCATCAGAAAAAAACTAGTTGAAACAAATGAAATCGATGTCAAGAATTAGACGTACACATCCACTTGACTGAACTAATTGTTTTGAGTCTGAATAAGAAAATTCGAAAAATTTACTTACATAGAGTGTATGGGTAAAATATGTCCATATTTTATGATGGTATGAGAAAGTGACACCGGGAGGCCAAAAATAGAATACAATTAAATCGAATGCAATGATCTCGCTTGTCCTTGGAGAGAGAAATGTTCATGAAGGCAAAATAAACGTTTGTCATCCGGTAGAATTCAATGAAGAATATTCTATAGCATTACGTGCATGGTCCGTTATAGAGAATATGGCATTCACTACCCACCATTATACATTCTTCAATCGTCCTCATAATTATCATTTAAGAAAGGCTTGATCCTAGAACCTTGTTTCCTAGGTATAGCTATAAATAGTGAACTCTACCATCATTATAAGGACACGAATTTTCTGACAAGCATACACTTTATTCCATCATAAACTCAATAACATTTTACTTGCTTGCTTATTTATACTGTCTTACTTCCCCGGTAGCTTTGCGCCCGTGATCAGGATACCTGTTGTTTCATTTCAATTTCAAGGCTACGTCTTACATTTTTGTCTAATTCATTTATTATTTCAGGATCAAATTAATTCACTTGTCTATAAATCATATATAAATTATACTATATCGTTTTACGGGTAAATAGTTTGGCGCCCACCGTGGGGCATAAACAGTTGTGTAATTGAATTGATCCTTGCATCTATTACTAACGTATTTGATTCTTTGTCCTTAGCAAAAATCATTTAAAATGGCAGATAATGTTGTTAAAAACACACACAACGTTGACACCCAAGGAAATCAGCCTCAGCACGAAGATTCTATCAGCGATACCCGCAATGAGGGGAATGTGGCCACGTAGGTCCCGACGGTCGATGTTCGCGACATGTTTGGGAGGCGACTCATGATGATGCTGAAGAAAAGCACGTCGTCGAAGCAGTAAGGGTATTGCAGGAGCAACAAGAGGCCATTATAGGTTACCTCACACGATAGGATAAAGTCATGACGGAGCTAAAGCAGGCATTGTCGGGTGCTTCTTACAACGCGAATAGACGAGGTCCAGTTCCTCCTGGTGCTCCTGCAAATCAAACAACGCAGAGAGTCGACAACAACACCTCGAGGGGCAAGGTTCGGCTTCGATTGGGCCGGGGGGAGCGAATTTGGTTGCAACAACGAGAGTGATCCCTTTAAAATTGAGCTCATGCGATTTATACGGGAACTAAATGCACGAATGAATCACATTCCGGGTGCCCCACTAGTGCTGAAAGGGCCGGACTAAAAGAAGTACACGCAATTTTCGTACAACCAAGCACGGCACCAGAATTCATCCCGAAGCAATTTAAAATTCTAGATGTGCAAAAGTATGATAGGACTTCAGATCCTCATGAGCATATCACCATCTATACAATAGCGGTGAAGGGGAGCGATTTAGCTCCCTACGAGATTGAGTCATTTATGCTGAAGAAACTCGGGAGACTCTTATAAAGGGAGCCCTAACGTGGTATTCGCTTTTTTCCGAGCATTCCACAGACTCCTTTGAGATGCTCGCGGACTCTTTCGTCAAGGCATATACTGGGGCCAGAAAGGTACAGGCCCGAAAGACCGATATATTCAGGATTGCACAAGGAGAGTCCGAGTTACTGCGAGAGTTTGTAACTAGATTCAAGAAGGAAAGGATATTGCTACTAGTTGTAATGGACGAATGGGCTACTGAAGCATTCACCAAAGGACTGAATCCGAGAAGCTCTGACATTTCCCAAAAGTTGAAACAAAGTTTGCTCGAGTTCCAAGCAATGACTTGGGAAGATGTTCACAACCGGTATGAATCAAAGATAAGAATTGAATATGACCAGCTCGTTTTCCCGACATTGGTCAAGTGTCGGGACCAGGAGAAGAATAGGCAGAAATCGAAAGATAATTTCGACACAAATCGACGGTTTTCAAGGAGTCAGTTTTTGCCCTATGAATAGGCCGAAGGATGTGGTAGAGATTTCTGATCAGCGAATAGATTCGCTACCTATAGGAGATCTGGTCGCGGCCAAAATAACAGGTCATTATAGGACAAGGAAACATCAGGTTCTCGTGATTCTTCCTATTGCAAGATGTCCGAATACAATTTCAACCTCAGCGAACTGGAGCTGGTGATGACCATGAGGAAAATTAAAAAGCACGGTTCCCGAAGCAAATGAGATTCGATCCCAGCCAAAGGGATCCTAACTTGTGGTGTGAATACCACAGGACAAACGGTCATCGGATAGGGGACTGCCGGCATCTGCATGAAGAGGTGGCGATATTTCTGAAAAACATCCATCTCAAGGAATGTTTAAGTGATCGGGCAAAAAACAACTATGGACGCAATCGTGATAATGCAGAACCTTCAAAAGCAGGAGAAAATCCCGTGCACCTGACGATCAAAATAATTTTTAGGGGGGAACAAGATTAACAGGGTTACATTCTCGGTGGAAAAAAAATACAAAGGTATGAGTAACCCACATCAAGAGACTCAGGGAAGTCGCTGAAGACGACATTACTTTCACGGAGGAAGACGCATATGGATTGCTGCTACCGAACAACAATGCGCTGGTAATCTCATTAAATGTCTTAGATTTAATTAAACGTGTTCTGATGGATCCAAGAAGTTTGCCCAACATCATACAATGGAGGGTATTGGAGCAATCCAAGCTCATTGAAAGCATTATTTCGGCCACAAAACTATTTGTCGGGTTCAACCTAGCAAGTGTGACGACCCGATGAGAGATTTTTTTGCCCACGAATGCTGAAGCGGTGATGAAGATGACACTTTTCAAGGTGGTGGACGGCGATATGGCTATATTATCCTGGGTAGACCGTGGTTGCATCAGATGAAGGTTGTGCCATCGACATAACACCAGTTGTTGAAATTCCTAACTCCCGAGGGAATTAAACAAATAAGAGGTGACCAACCGGCAGCAAGGGAAATGAACGCAATCTCAGTCTCCGATAGTAAAAGGAAGGAGCATGCAACATAGCAATTGTAGGAACCAGTGCCTGCTCCTAAGTCAAGCGAAGTCAACCAAGGGGAAGAGTCGTCGGAACCCTATCATGTGCCAAGGTACTTCAAGGTAGCAGAAGAGACGGACACAACAAAGTCCACAACGAAAGAACTTGAGCAAGTCACATTATTCGAAAAGTTCTTGGAGAGGAAGATTCACTAGGGGATAGGACTGCAACTCAAACTCATATCTGGATTAATTGAATTATCAAATTTAATGCCGATTTTTTGCATGGTCGCATGCAGATATGACAGGTATCCTGCCAGAAGTGGTCGTACATAAGCTAAGATTGTATCCCAGCATCCCTCCGGTAAAATACAAATAAATATCCTATTACTGAGGCTAGAAATAAATTTGTCAAAGAAAAGGTAACTCGCTTGCTCGATATCGGTTCAATCCAAGAGGTAAAGTATCCTGACTAGCTAGCTAATGTAGTAGTAGTTCCAACGAAGAAGAATAAATTTCGCGGGTGCGTAGACTATAAGGACTTAAATAAGGCGTGTCCAAAAGACTCATTCTCATTACCAAACGTTGATCAAATGATTGATGCAATGGCCGGGCACGAGTTAATGAGATTCCTCGATGCTTACTCCGGGTACAACCAAATCGAGATGAACTCGGAAGATCAAGAAAAAACTTTGTTTGTAATGAACTCTGGCACATATATGTGATGCCTTATGGGCTAAAGAACGCTAGAGCCACTTATCAACAGCTCTTGAACAAAATGTTTGAAAAGCAAATAGGGAAAATCATGGAAGTCTACATAGATGATATGCTTGTTAAGTCTTTGAACACAGATGATCATCTTAAACACTTGCAAGAAACTTTTGACATCTTAAGGAAGCATAATATGAAGCTTAACCCCGAGAAGTGTGAATTCGAGGTTAGCTTCGGTAAGTTCTTGGGATTCCTGGTATCACAAAGGTGGATTGAGGTTAACGTTGATAAAATCAAAGACATCGAGGAAATGTCGAACCAGCTACCAAGCGTAAAAGAGGTTCAAAGGCTAATGGGGAGAATGGTCGATTTGAGCAGATTCATTTCCCGATCTTCAGAGATATGCCATCATTTCTTCTCGCTTCTCAAAAAGAAGAACAACTTTGATTGGGCCCCGAAATGTCAACAGGCTTTGAGGCATTTGAAAAGGTATTCGTCAAGTCCTCAGTTACTATCAAAACCGGAGGAAGGTGAAAATTTATTGATCTACTTAGTAGTCTCTGAGGTAGCGGTAAGTATCGATTTACTCCGTGAGAACGAAGATACACAATCGCCTATTTATTAGATTAGTAAAATTTTAACGGGAGCAGAAACTTGCTACCCAAAAATGGAAAGGTTAGCCTTAGCCCTCGTAGTCGTCGCTTGAAAACTAAGGCCTTATTTCCAATGTCACTCGATAGCTATGGCGACCACTTTCTCCTACGGAATATCCTTCATAAACCCAAACTTTCGGGTAGCCGGCTAAGTGGGCCGTCAAAATGAGTGAATTTGACATAGAATATAACTCTTGACTGCAACTAAGTCACAAGCTTTGGCCAACTTTGTGGCAGATTGCAGTCCAAAACCTTTACCTCTCGCTACGAAAGAAGTAGTAATGGTGTCGAAATTGACATCAGGACTTTGGATCTTGTTCACGGACAGAGATTCCAATATGAAAGGGTCTGGGCTCAGCATAGTATTAACCACGCCCTCGGGAGAAACCCTAAAGTAGGCCACAAGAACTGTTCCCTTGACTAACAATGAGGCAGAGTATGAAGCTTTAATTACAGGGCTCGAATTGGCCCCGGGACTGGACTGTGAGATCATAAATATCAAATGCGACTCCCAGTTGGTGGTAAATCAGATCTACGAGATCTTCGAAGCCTAAGAGGAACGCATGCAACAATACGTAGTGAAGGTTCACTCTACTTGCTTAGTTTTGGGAGTGGTCAATTACGCATATCCCGAGGGAAGAGAATGCGAAAGCTGATGCACTAGCTAACCTTGGCTCGTCTACGAAAACGAAAAGATCAGACTCAGGTACGGTCGTACAACTTATGCACTCGGTGGTGGACGCATATAGCTACTACGAGGTAAACAAGAATAATTTGTTCTGGGACTGGAGGAATGAGATCATTTGATTATCTTGAGCAGGGAAAGTTTCCTGAAGATCCGAAGGCATCATGGGCGCTACGCACTAAGGCAGCGCGATATAGTTTCAAAGGAGGTCAATTGTATAGAAAATCTTTCCAAGGCCCGCTGGCTCGATGTTTGGGAGCCTCTGAAGCAAATTATGTTATGCAAGAAGTCCACGAAGGGATCTACGGAAATCATTCAGATGCAGATTCATTAGTATTAAAATTAATTAGGGTAGAATACTGTTGTCCCTAGATGGAACAAGATGCCAAAACTTATGTTAAAAAATCTGATAAATGTCAACGCTACGCACCGTTGATACATAAACCGGCAGAGTCGTTGCACTCAATTTTGTTCTATTGCCATTCATGAAGTGGGGAATAGATATCATTGGACCACTAGCACCGGCCCCCGGTAAGGTAATATTTCTTTTGATTTTAGCTGACTATTTTTCTAAGTGGGCTGAAGTAGGTCCTTATCAGAAAATCAGTGAATGTGAAGTGGTAGATTTCTTGTAGGAAAATATAATTTGCATATTTAGGATACCAAAGAGAGAGCCTGCGACAACGGGCCACATTTTATAGACACAAAGGTCATAAAGTTCCTTGAAGACTTGAAAAGTAAAAGGATCACATCTTTACCCTACCATCCGAGCGTAAACGGTCAAGCAAAATCAACAAACAAGGTGATTATACAAAATCTCAGAAAGAGATTATAAGAAGCTAAGGGTAAATGGCCCAAAGAACTGCCTGGTGTAGTATGGGGGTACCGAACAATGGCCAAATCAAGCATATGAGAGACTACTTTCTCCCTCGAGTACGGAGCAAAAGCCCTAATCTCGGTGGAAGTAAGGGAGTCTACCCTGAGATATTTTTGGGTGAATGAAGAAACAAATAATGAGGCAATGTTGGTCAATTTGGAGCTGCTCGATGAATGTAGTACTTGGCGCATATAAGGATGGCAGCCCAAAAGCAGAGAATAGAAAGATATTACAATCGAAGAGTCAACCTCCATTATTTCAAAATGGGAGAGTTGGTTTTAAGGAAAGTGACTCAAAACACCCGGGAGCTCAATGAGAAGTTAGGTCCAACATAGGAAGGCCCCTACCGAGTTTCCGTTGTCACTGGAAAAGGATCATACGAGTTAGAGAATCAAGATGGAGAAAGGTTGTCAAGCAACTGGAACGTGGCACACCTCAAGAGATATTATTGTTGATGGACATCACATGTACTGAAAGTATGTGCTGCACTCTTTTTCCCTTCTTCCAGTTTTTGTCCCAATTGAGTTTTTCTGGCAAGATTTTTAACAAGGCAGAAACGGACATCATAATACGAAGGAAGTTTCAACAGCAGTAATAGGACCTTTAAATGACAAGGCACACAAGCAAAGAACCGCTTCAGAGTGGTTAGATAGTCTTTTGCTCGATAGCAAAGTTCCTACCGGGAAGTTAAGTTTGCTATCGAAAAGAGATTATCCGACCATTCATAAGTGCAACCCACTGGGGGATTATTAGATAATCTTTTGCTTGATAGCATAAATTCCTAAGGGGAAGCAAAGTTTGTTACTGAACTGAAGATTATTTAGCATTTCACTAGTGGAATCCTCGAAGGCATAAAACTTCCAATGTTCTTTGCATTCAAACACTGGGGGGAATGATATGAGGATTTGGCAACAACGACTGCCACTTGTTGATACCCAATTTTTTCCTAAGTATTTTTTTTTACACTCAAAATACTTTCAAAATAACATATATATGCATACATAAGCATGCCCAAGTATTTTGGTATTTTTCCCAAATTTCTAAAGACTTTCAAAACCAATGTATTGTTTATTTTAGCAGTGCAAAATTCAATAATTATTCCCAAAATTATTATTTTGGTGAATAATTTATTTATTTCTCATATTTACACCAAAATATAATTAAGGTGATTTTTGCATACTTTTACAAATCTATTTGATATTTTTAAACTAAATTGTATAAAATTGCAATTATAGCCTATATTACGAGTAATAGCGTTTTGCAAGCATAAAATCATTTCTAGTATTTTTTGATTAATGTTTATATATTATTAATTAGCTCAGTGCTTTTAGTTTGTTTTAAAAAAATCATTTTACTACTTTTTATAAATAAAAAGGAAAAGCTGGCTATTTGACATTTAGCCTCATCTCATTGCAATTATAGCCCATTCAGATTTCAATTTTAGCCCTCAATTTACCCAGCCCTAACCCCAATTGGACCGACCCATATTTTCAACCCGGCCCAGCTCCGATTTAATATGAGTCATTGATCAAATGTGATCAACGGCCCAGATTTGCTTGCCTTAATTAAATCCAATTACCCCCCACACCCTTCATTTCCACGAGATTCTCTATCTCTCTCTATTGTCTCTCACTCTCCCTTCTCTCTAGAACCTTCTAGTTCTCTCTTCTTCTCCGATGAATTCACCGCCTCTCCGACCACCTCCAGCCCCACCTCTCTCGACCACCAGCCGCCATGAAACTTTGTCTTGTTGATTCCCTCTATCTTCGAGACCCCAGAAGCCTCCACCATACAAGATGGTCACCGGAAGCTTTGCCTGGTTTGTCTCCGGCCTTTTTCCGATGGGTTTTGGTTCGATGGTGCTACGAACACCATTATTGACGAGTTTCACAGCCAGGTTTCTTACCTCTCACTATTTTATGAAACCATAATTTCTATCTAGACCTCTTAAATCTCTATCTTTTTAACGATTTTTAACTTACTCTTTTATGTTTTACACTACTCTCTACTCGATCTTTACGATTGTTCAAGTTTTAAACGTTTTCGTTCCCTTTTTCAAACTAGGGTTTCTAAACCCCTTTTTGAAATCACTTTATCTTTCTGATTTTGAGTACTATATGTTTGTGTTTGTATTATTTGCTGGTTTGTGTGATCTTCTGGGTTGTTCTCCGAGTTCTATGCTTTAATTTTTGTTGTTAGGGTTCCAACCTTCTACTGTTTCTGTGGTTTCTTGCTTAGGGTTCTCTGATTTTCATGCCTATTGTGTTTTTATGTCTAATTGTTCATCGTTTACCAAATATTCTGCTGATTTTGTGCATCTCTTCGAATCCCTGATTGGTATATGTTTTCCTTAGAAGTTTTACACTGATTTTTTGAATCACTTCCTTATTCGTGAAATGCTCTCCTTACTTAGTACTGATTCCCTGTGACTTTCAATTTCATCCGTGATTCTCTGAACTAATTTGTATGCACAATATGTTGTCCTTATACTTTCCTTACTTGAAATATTCTGTATTCAGTCCTTATCACATGCACCATACTCTTACTACTCCTATTATGGAAATACCAGTCTTGCAAATAATAATTTCCTTATTTGATACAATTTGTACCCGTTTGAGTTATGACTCCCTAATTGAAGGGAGTCTGAGGCTTTAATTGATTCTAATAGGCATTATTTCCATAACTATGATCTGTCTATACGTGTTACCTTATTTTTCCACTTGTTTTCAAAAACTATAAATAATCTACCCTCTTTTTGGCATAAGAGGACATTCAGTGTTCTGAACTCTCTCTTACACACATAAGCATACTCACTGTTCTCTCTTGTTTCTCTACACATCCTCTCTCACTTCCCCTGTTGACTACTTCTTATCATGTTAAACACCATGGTCCCACCCCAAAAGTACATGCTATAACATTTCCAACTTGTCGACTTTCGACTCCTCGACTGGTATGCCCTCTATTTTGATTTACAGTTTCCAAAACAATATGTTTTTATACATACTGCACTTTATCTTATTTCTTTCATGCTTCTACTTATGGTTCTGTTGTCTTCATTGCAATTAGCATGCTTTTTTTTTGGCTAATTCATTGATGTGATCATCTTTCATGTAGTTCAGCCTGTCTATGTTTCCTTTACTTGTTAATACATTTCTTCCTTACCCCCTAACCCCAATACGTTATTAGTTTGTTTCATAACCCTTCCTAGCTATTAAATAATCTTGAATCTCTTTGGGAGGGAGTATGACTGTTGAAGGCTGAAGTGTTTTCTCTGATGTCTATGCTCTTACATGTGAACTACTTGTCCCCACTTCCCTTTTTCCCTATTTGTGTTTACTTCCCTGAACTATATGTGGTATTTTAGCTCTGAGATTGTCAAAATTGTCACATTGTTTTCTTTCAAAACTGGTTATACATGGATCATTTTTTTAAACTGTTTTTCAACTCAATTTCTTTAAAAACTATGTCACGCACTCTCACTAATCCTAGAGTTTAGGTTTTACCCCCTTCGTGTAAGCATTGCCTTGGGTAGCCTTGAGTACTCATTGAACTTTGATGCACAAGGCTGGTAATCCCACACTACACTTGTTCAACATTTTGGTAGTGTTTGGGTGCTGGTATTGGCCAAGGATCTCAATGAGCCCTTAGGGAGCTTTACCGCACCCAAACCATGGCAAAGGTTGTGAAACTCGAAAGAAGTGAGGTTGGAAGGTTGGGCCTGGTTAAAGGCTCCCTATAGAGTAACTTCTTATTTTTCTTTACTTATGTGATTCAGCTATCATGGTTTGTAATAACTTGTAAACAACTGATTGGGGCTATAGTGAAGTTGGGTGGGATTACGCATGCTTAGTTTAAATAATGGGTAGAAAACATGTCTATAGGGATTTACTTACCTATTTGTGCAATAGAAACCATGTATAGGACATGCATCTTACATATAGAAATCCTGCTCTAGGCTCTTTACTTTCATATCGTTATTATACTCATTTTGTAATCACGATTAGTAACCAACAAACAACTGTTATAAAAAAAATTACTACTGCATTTAGAGATCATGTTTTAAGAGCTTTATGTGCATTAGACATCATGTTGCTTAGGATTTTATTTCATCTGAGTTGCAATTGCTGAACACCTCGCCAGTTGTTTAATTTAAGTTTTGGCTAAACTGCGTCTTCTCTTTAAAAAATTGGAATTAATATGCACGTTCACCTTTTCAAGTAGGCAATACATACGATGCCTAGGCAAGCTTTAGGCCTAATAAAAATTGATTGATTTTGTTTTATCAGTTTCAGACTACTCAGCCTCTTTTAACTTTCTGAACTCTGTTTCTTGTTTGCCTTTGTAAAGTTCACTCTTTCTGTGAAAATCTCTCTATCTGGAAACCAGTTTCACAATTATACACTCTCGCTAATTTTCTGAGTCTCACCCTATTAAGCTTTCGAGCTACTAGGTTATCTTTCTGTCCAGGAATGTATTATTTCAAACTACTGTATTTCAAATCTCTACTTTCTTCAAACGGTGTTTTAACAATTCCCTTACATTTTACTTACTCAATTGTTTCCCTCTTAGTTGTATTTCTGCAAGTCAAACATTCATCGGGCCATTCAGGTTTTTTTTTTATTAAACCTTCTGCTTTCACTGAAGCTTATCTTTTTCCGGCATTCCTGTTTTTTTTAAACTCTTATCTTTAAGACCTTAAATGTGTTTGAGACGTGCTAATTACATGTTTACTTGTGGAGGGATTTGTGAGCCACTTATTCGCCTTTGTATGATTCCTTTATGTGTAGTCCTACTTGTTATGTATGTCGCCTAGCATTTTGTCCTTTAAACCTAAGGGTTCAGCCTAGTCCTTACCTCGTAGGAATAGTGGTCCTAAATACCCTTTAGGACTTATAAGATGGGACGGGTACAACACGCAATAAGCTTTCGTGACCCAATCACGCGTTTAAATAACCTTTACGGGGTGGGAAGGGTAGAATATGGAGATGATAACCGATGCGCTAATATCACGTGCGACCCCTCTTTTGAGGAGTGATTGCTGGGTATTGCATTGAAGTGATCCATATTAATCACAAACCTAGGACCCCTTTCCTCTTTACTTGTTAATCCTTAAGCTTTCTTTTAAAACTAATTTTCTATACTCTCTACTTCTTCAACTCTTAAACTTGTTTGCAAAACTATGTGAAGCCCTTTGCTTTATTTTTTTCTACTTGTCTTCTTAAAGTCACAATTGTAGCATGGCCGGGAACCACACTTGTGGATCCTGAGGGGTGCCTAACACCTTCCCCTCGGGATAATTTCTAGCTCTTACCCTAATCTCTGGTTTTCCAACTCAAGCTCTTCTAAAAGTGTCCTAATGCACTATAATCATTAGGTGGCGACTCTTCAACTTCTAAAACCCAATTCTCAAAAGGGAATAGAGTTGTCCTCCCAATGTCGTATACCCGATTTCTAACCCCACGGTTAGAGAAAAAGGGGTGTCGACACCACTCTGACCGGAGTACAAAACTCAAAAACATAGTTGTATCATCGGGACCGGGGACTGTGTGGCCAGCCCCGTAGAAACAAGTTATACAAGTTAGCCACAAGAAATGGCAATTTCTTTTTAGCATAACGAATGCTTAGGTACTTTTGAAAATGGAAGGAATAAAGTAAAGTCCTTCTATTTCTTCCTTGTTTCTTGTCAGAACGATGAATTGATTTTATCATTTGAAAGTTAAACAAGTACTTCAAATGATAGTGTCGTAATGAATAGGAGACGTTCTCTTTAAGAGCATCGTAAACATAAGAGGGCCCTATCTTATGAAACCCTCATGTTAAAGGGTAGATTTTGGAAAAACTTATGCCCGGAATCCAAAAGCTTTCGGGGGAAAATACACCCGAAGCCTTGCACAATTAGATGCAAACAATAAAACTTGCACAAACACTTAAATGAAAAAACACACAAAAAGCAAACTTGTGCAAATATTTAAACGAAAAGTACGCAAAGACTTGCACAAATACTCAAATAGAAAGTATACAAAGAGAAATATTCACACAATGCTTGAGCAAAAAAGTGATTCTATTCACAACAAAAGTAGCACAGATATAAAAGTATGGAAAAGAAAAAAAATAAAAACTAAGCTACTGCATCACTGGGACCCAGAGGAAGAGAAACATCTTCACTCCCAAGAGAAGTGGAGGATCCACCGCGGGCTCATCATTTTGGCCTTCGGCATAATCACCTTCTGCTTCTTCTTCAGTTCCCGAGAATTCAAAATCGGAACCAAAAGAATCGCTAGGATCAGGCCGGGCTAGAAGACACCTTTTGGCAGTTGACTCCAACTCACGGGCCTTAGCAATTTCGGCATCAAAATCAATGAGATCCGCTTTAGCCTCTTCCAAGGTCTTTCTCATCATGTTGTACATAGCATATGTTGTTTTAACAATGAAGGAAGTCGCTCGGTGCTTAAGTTCTTTTTTAAGTTGGTCAACCTTGACAGAAAGATTTTCCTATGCCGATCTGATGGACCGGAGGTTGACATCGAGCTCACGGACAGTGGAACTATAGACCCTATTGTGCTCGAGGGTCCTATTATGCTTCTCCGCTAACTATGTATACTTTGCCTCGGCAGTAGTAACTTCTTCAATTTTGGAGGCTAAGGCTGCCTCCAAATTATTCAACCTTTCTACAGCGGCAGCATCGCGATCGAAAGCAGCAAGAACGACATTATGGACTTTAACCCATTTGGCCTTAATTTCTTCAAATTGAGCCCTCAACGGGGTGACCTCTTGGCTAAGGGTCACTACTTCTTGCTCAGTTTGCTGCAACCGAGCCTCCGACTCAATGGCCTCAGCAGCTCGAACTTCCAGTTCTGAGAGGCGAACCACAATTTGGTCCCGCTCGGCCAAAATTTGATCTAGCTTGGAGGTAAGTTCCTCCTTATCACGAATCAGCCTTTGGAGACCCTCGGAAGCAAAGAAGTTGACCTTCAAAACAAGAATGCAAATTCAAAACCTTGCCATAACATAAATAAAAGGAACAATAGAGAAATCAAATACTATAATGTTGTTGCATTATGCATGGCATTGTTCAACAAGCACTCTCTCGAGAGAGAGAGCTTGTATCTTTTCCTTATCTTTTTTTGAATACAAAGGCTTTAGGTAATTTGCAAGTTCCACCAGCCGGGATAGCAGATGGCATATGGTAGAAACCAAAAGAGTAACGCTCCTCCTCCTTTGCGGATCTTCTGAGGGGGCTCATCACCACGACTTCTGGAGATTACTCGGGTGTGGCACTTTTTGCCTTTTTATTCTTTCCCTTGATCGTGGAAGAATGCCTTCTTTTTGGTTGCTTGTTCTCCGGTGGGGGACTCTAAGAAGAAGCACTTACACCAGAATCAGGCTCGGAGGTACCTGTTCGTGTAAAAGCCTCCTGCAACAGCCTCGTCGAGTCACCAGGATTAGCCAAAACATCCTCCTCAAGGATGACAACTAAGCCTTGGGGTAGACCTGAATTCAACAAGAGAGAAAGGTTAATCAAATTCCTTATACGAAAAGTAAAGACAAAATAAATCCAATTTATTATGATTTTTGGCCTTCCACCCGTATTTAAGGGCCAGTTCTTTCCACGTGCGGGTCTCGGGCGTAGTAACGTCCAAGATTTTCTGGACCCACTCGTACTAGCCTTCAACCCTATGTGGTACCCACCAAGAAGGGTCAATAACGATATGGGACAATTTTATTGAAAGAAAAGACAAACGAGGAACTTACGAGTACGGTTCCATAGTTCCGGAAAGGATGAAGTTGTGGACGGAATGATGTTGTTGGTGACGGCTGCAACAACCATTCCATCCACCCATAACCGTTGTCATCATCCATGCTAGATAGTAGAGCATAGTGTTCATGCTTGCTAAAATTTATCATTCCCCCGCAGAAGATCTTGGGGCAATAAAGGTTCATCAATCGATCTAGGATTAGCTCATCTCCCGTCTCCTAGCACATACACCAAAGACAAGTGACTATCCTCCACACAGAAGGACTTACTTGTGCCAGACATATCTGGTAGCGGATGCAGAACTGCACGATGACGGAGTCAAGCTCTCCACTCAAAGAAAACTCTCCCTAAAGTAAAGGGATATGTACAAAAATACGTAAATCCCTTCTTGGATAAGGTTATCTGCTCCGCTAGGTCAGGAGCGACAATGTCTAAATCTTGGCAATAGCAGTCTTCCTTCACATCAGGAATACTGGAAGGATGGATGGAGAAAGTTATATGCTAACGGCCCACATATGAGGGTTAGCGGAAGGAAATTTCTCTTCAAAGTCTTTAATTATGACAAGACTTCTTGGGATGATGATGCTCACTGTAGGAGGAGCAGCCTCACCGGCTTTACCTTTATTCTTTAAGGAAATAGGATTTTTAGAAGAAGAAACCATTTTTTATCAGAAAAGAAGGAAAGTTTTCTCTCAAGAAGAAGGTTAAAGAAAGGTTGAAGACAAAGTACGAGTTGAGTGGAGAGAGTTTGAAGAAGTCTGAAGAATTATGAAGTGTAAATGAAGAAGTTTGATGCGTATAGTAAAGGAATAGGCAGCTAAAATCGTGGCCATAATTACCTCGATAACCGGCAAAAGTGATGCTAAATCGTGGGATGATGCGTGTTCGGAGCATTAAATACGGAGAGACGTGCATCTAATCAACTGTTAGAAACTTTTCAGAGGGGGTTAGAGAATTTTCTGCCAAAAAGGTATCTCTACCAATTTTCCTGTGACACAAAGTTATGTCACCGGAAAGCAGGGGGACTATGTGTATGGGGTAAAATATGTTCGTATTTTATGATCGTATGAGAAAGCAGCACGTGGGGCCGAAGTCAGAAGACAGACAAATCTGAAGGCAATGATCTCGCTTGTCCTCAGAGAAAGTAATGTTCATAAAGGCAAAATAAATATTTGTCATCCGGTAGCATTCATTTGAAGAATATTCTATAGCATTAAGTGCATGATCTGTTACAGAAAATATGGCATTCACTGCCCACCATTACACATTCTTTATTGGCCCTCATAATTATCATTTAAGAAGGGCTTGATCCTAGGACCTCGTTCTCTAGGTACAACTATAAATAGTGAGTTCTACCATCATTGTAAGGACATGAATTTTCTGACAACCATACACTATATTCTATCAAAAGATCAATAATATTTTATTCGCTTACTTATTTATAATGTTCTTACTGCCCCTAGTATCTATGTGCCAGTGATTAAGATAATTGCCGTTTCATTTCAATTTCAATGCTAAGTCTTATATTTTTGTCTAATTCATCTATTATTTTAGGATCAAATTAACTCACTTGTTTGAAAACTACATATAAATTCAACTATACCGTTCTACGGGTAAACATTTTGGCAGCCACCGTGGGCCATAGGCAGTTGTGTAATTGAATTGATCCCTACATCTATTACTAACTTGTTTGATTCTTTGTCCTTAGCAAAAATCATTAAAAATGGCAGGTAATGGTGTTAACAACACACACAATATTGAGGCCCAAGGAAATCAGCCTCAACAAGAAGATTCTATTAGCGATACCCCCAACGAGGGAAACGAGGCCACGTAGATGCACGACAGCCGATATCCGAGACATGTTCGGGAGGCGACTCCTGATGATGCTGAAGAAGAGCATGTCATCGAAGCATTAAGGGTCTTGCAAGAGCAACAGGAGGCCATTATAGGCCATCTAACACAACAGAATAAGGTCATGACGGAGCTAAAGCAGGCGTTGTCAGGTGCTTTCTACAACACGAATGGACGAGGTCCAGTTCTTCCAGGTGCTCCTGCAAATCAAATAACGTAAAGAGTCGACAACAACACCTCGAGGGGCGAGATCGGCTTCGATGGGTCCGGGTGCGGATCCGGTCGAAACAATGAGAGTGATCCCTTTAAAATCGAACTCATGTAGTTTATGAGGGAACTAAACACCCGAATGGATCAGATTCCGAGCGCATCACTAGTGCTAAAAGGGCCGGACTCAATGAAGTGCACGCAATTGTAGTACAAACCAAGCGTGGCACCAGAATTGATCCCGAAGCGGTTTAAAATGACGTGCCGAAGTATAATGGGATTTCAGATCCTCAGAAGCATATCACCGCCTATACAACGGTGGTGAAGGGGAACGATTTAGCTCCCTGCGAGATTGAGTCAGTTTTGTCGAAGAAATTCGAGAAGACTCCTAAGAAAGGAGCCCTGATGTGGTATTTGCTTTTGTCCGAGCATTCCATACACCGGAAAGATGAGAGGGTAGGAGTGCACTTTTAATAAGGCTTTGTGTAATTAAGGCGAAAGGTATGCGTGTGGTGAGCTCCAGCTGTTGAGGCGTGACATAAGGTGACTTCACCCTTGCGAGGCCGCAACTCCTTTTTTACCAAGTACGATGTACACTTTTGGTTGGCCTAATTTATTTCTCACATTAACCACACTTATTAGCTCCCTCTTTGAAATGTCACCCAATTACTCCTACTTTAAAGTCTAAAATACCCCTCCGACCGTCCATCAATTTCTGCCCACAAATCTCCGGAATTCTTCTCCATAGTAATGTTCTTCTCCTACTTGTTGATCACTATGTCGGCTCCTTAGAGACTAATTTCTAAATTGAAAGTGCAAATTCCAGAGTTATAACATTGTACAGAAGGATAGAACGAGACAACTTGAAGTGTTATTATATATAATCACAAACAAGAAAACTATGAAAAGACAATTGAATGTAAATATTTCGTTTATCAAGGCCTCATATCACCATTTGAGCTAAATAGATAATCCAATATAAGAGTAATGTGACGTCTGTTACTGTAACGGATTAAAAACTACTTTGAAAATATCAGTCCAAAAGAGTGTAAAACAGGGAGGCAAACAAAACTCTAGACATTTAAATAACCCAACATAAAAGTGCAAATTTTGCAGGGGAAGAATAGGTTGAAGTGTTTGGTCTTAAGAGCTACGGTTTTTCCGCAGACAACTAAGCTTAGTTTTAGCTGTTTTCGTTATGTCTGTGTGTAAAGACACAGACTTTCCTATTTTTTCTGGCAAAAAAAGTTTTAACCTTTTCGAACAGAAACAAGCATGCACTTGTACAACCACCTACCCTCTCTTCTTTCCCGTCTCACACGTTCTAATTTTTTTTTTTTTTTTTTGGGGGGGGAAGGTTTTGTGGGGGTTGTTTTAAAATTGGAAAGAGATGCGTCAAAGCAAAGGAGATTGAGTCTATTTTACGCAAATTAGATCGTCCTTATTCTATTCCCTTCCTTGTCTTTTTAATAAAATAAAATTACAAAGTCCCACTCTGCCTTGTTCAACATCCCCATTATTTTACTATAAAGAAGCGACAATTTCCCTCTCAATAATCCACCCCCACTCGCTCCGTTTCTCTCTCTCTATCTATGTTCTTATTGTTTTTCTGTTATGGGTATGGAAAAGGTTAATTTTGTGAAAATAGGAGGGGTGAGATTGCCCCCTGGATTCAGGTTCCATCCAACTGATGAAGAACTTGTGGTTCAGTATTTAAAGCGCAAGGTCTTCTCTTTCCCTTTGCCAGCCTCTATCATCCCTGACATAGACGTTCACAAATCTGATCCTTGGGATTTACCAGGTTGGTTCGCATTGTCCATTTCCAAATTCCTTAAAAGAACAAGTTTTTATACTCCGAAATGTGAATTGCAATTTTTTATTGAAGTTTGTGATTTTTGTGAAATTGAATATATTCAGGTGATTTGGAACAAGAAAGATACTTTTTTAGCACAAGGGAGATGAAGCATTTAAAGGGGAACAGGTCCAACAGAGCAACCAACTCAGGGTATTGGAAGGCAACTGGACTTGACAAACAAATTGTGAGTTCCAGAGGCAAACAACAACAACAACTTGTTGGTATGAAGAAAACTCTTGTCTTCTACAAAGGAAAGCCTCTCCATGGTTGCAGAACTGATTGGATTATGCACGAATATCGCCTCGCCAATCTTGAACCCAACAACATTCCTACACAGGTGAACTCAACTTTAAAATAGATTGATATACAGTCAGACCTATCCCTATATAACAACACTTCACTATAAAAGTCAAGCTTTTTCGGAAATTTTCATGTTACGTTAGTATAATATAAGCGAAATGGTTTCCTGGCTACTTAGGCTTTTGAAAACCGATACACAAACTTTCTTAACTTGTAAAACCTATAACTAATAAACACATTTGACCATTGACTATGCTTACGTGGAGGTAGCTTATCTTACGTGGACATAGTGCGTACAAGTCACATTCAAATGGCGGTCGTGTATCTGTTACTATTTATTAAAAAGATTGTAAAATAAAAAAAATAAACAGAAACTATAAGGAAAACCAAAAAAGAAAAGAAAAAAACTTTCAACCTACCTCTCTTCCTTCGTCGTTTTCTCTATTCCTGTCCAATTTTTCGTTTACTGTTCTTTTACCCTTTGTCCTCTCCAATGTTCTACTATATTAGTGAAGTCAAAAATAAATTTCTTTTACCATATTTCTCTTCTTGTGTATGCTTCTTCTAATTTCAACAGAGAGAATAAAACTGTCAACAATCGAGCTCAAAATATATCAGATCCAAATGTGATTTTGGGCGTAACTTTGTCGGAAAAACAAAATAAAAGCGCAAAAAGGACATCCGGTTTCATTGCATTCATGGGGTCCAATCATACCCATTGTTTCTGAATTTACAAAAGGCTAGCAAATGTTTTGAAGAAGAGAAGAGTAATTTTTCTTGAAGTTGCAGTGATTTTTCTTGTATATTGACATTGGGTTTCCGTGATTATTTTTTCTTTCTTCTTGATGTTTATCCATTTTGATTTTTTCGACATTGGGAAGTCTCACTTTTAATGGATCAGATCACAAGTTTCACCATTGAAAATGGTGGCTGGGTGGGGAAATTTATTCCAGCACAGCTATGGTGAAGAAGAAAATAAGGAAAACAGAAGAAAAAGTAGAAATTAATAAATTTATTCCACCGCAGCTACGGGGTTTGTATTCGCGCCCTTGACGTGTAACAATCTCATTGGTCATTTGCTGACTGGATGGACACATCTGTGAATGTGTAATACACGCGCGTAGGGTCAAGGGTCAATTGTGTTTATTAGTTAAGGGTTTCACGAGTTTGAGTGTTCAAATGGGAAAGTCCAAAGTTTATGTATCGGCTTTCAAAAGCCTTACAAGTTTAAGTGGCCAGGAAACCATTACGCCTTATAAGTATTAGTCTATATAACAACACTTTGTTATAACATTCAAAAATATTCGGAACAAACAAAGCTGTTATAGAGAGATTTGACTGTATATAGTTCTTGGACATGAGTATTAACATGTGAATTGCAGGAAAATTGGGTTCTCTGCCGCATATTTTTGAAGAAGAGAGGAGGCAGTAAGAATGAAGACGAGAACATGACACAGATATTGGATACAACTAGTTGTAGAGAAGGTGCAAAGAGTAAGCTAGTTTTTTACGATTTTATGAATAGCTGGGTACCGGCTTCTTCATCAGTGTCTGGTTCCAGTGGGATTACTGAGTTGTCTACTAATGAATCAGATGAGCATGAAGATAGTAGCAGCTGCAATAGTTTTACCACTTCGATTAGAAGAAAAAACATGGCCTTAGATTAGAATTTTCTTTTCTTTTCATTTTTTCCCTTGGTACTAATTCGAAAGAATTAACTATTACAAAAGTAGTACGTTGTAGACAAGAAACGTACTACTATATATACATCGACTATATTTTCTCACTATATATACATCGACGAAACAAGAAACAGGGGAAAAAAAAGAAGAGGGAAAACTACCAATTTGGAGTGAGTTGGCATGTTTTTAATTTTAGTTTTAAATTTAAATTTGTTTCCCTTGAAGTACATTATTTAGAACCTAGAGAAAAGGCTTCGTTATTTTCAATTATGCTCAACAATGGTTCCGTAAACTCAATGTAGATTTTCTTTTAACTTTAAGAATAGTATGTGTACCCTTGAAATGGTACAGTTGAATTTATACGTGGTTTTTAGATAAGTGAACTGATTTGATCTTGAAAATAATAAAATATGTAAAGAATTATGCAATACTTAGCGTTAAAATGTAAATGAAACAACAGGGATGATAGTTCCGGGAACAAAGTTTCCTGGTACAGCGATGATGAAATCAAAAAGCAAGAAAGTAAAATTGTATTTAGTTTTGTATAGAATATAGTGTAAGTTTACCAGAAAATTCGTATCCCACTATTTATAGTTGTGTCTAGGAAAGGAGGTCCTAGGATCGTGCCCTCATTTAATGTGAATTATAAGAGTCATTGATGAAGATATAGCGGTAGATATAAATTCCAAATTCCCTGTAACGGGCCGTTGTTCTTTAATGCTGCAGAATATTCCTTATTAAATGTTACCGGATGCAAAGCATTTAACACATTTCTATGAATGTTATCCCTTCCGGTGATAATTAGAATATATGTGTCCGGTCTTCGGTCATTCTGGTCATGGGTTACACGTGGCCTTCCTTTAGATGACCATGTATATCATATTTTTTATTATAGATAATAATAACGACATTGCATCATGAATGAAACCTTTCTTCTAAGGATGGCCCAGTTTCCGGTGCAAATTAAGGATATTGTAATTGTAGAGTCCAAATTAAAGAGACATTCCATGCCATATTTCAAAATCGTTGGTGATAGTTATTTACTGGCAACAGGAAGTTAGGTGTATATTCGTAAGGGGACAGAGCTAGCTAAAAGTGTTGAATTTACACGACTGGTAGGTGAAAGGGGAAGAAATTGAAATTTCAAACTAAGTGGGCGTTTGGACTTAAGAATTGTAAAATTCCAAAAAAAAAAAAAAAGTGAAAAAAAAAAATTTCAAGCAAAAATGGTATTTGAAAATGAGAGTTGTGTTTGGACATGAATATAATTTTGAATTGTTTTAAGTTTTGTGAGTGATTTAAGTGAAAATTTTGAAAAAACTCTTTGAAGTTTTTGAAATTTTCGAAAAATTCCAAAATGTATCTTCAAATAAAAATTGAAAATTTTATAATCAAACGTTGATTTTGAAAAAAAATGAAAATTTTTGGGAAAAAATAAAAAATTTGTTATGTCCAAACGGGCTCTAAAGATGTATGACAGCTTCTGAAAAACAAGAGAGTGGTCCAATGTTTTCAAAATCCAAATGTTGCTCCCTTCAGTTTATCAAGTTAAGAGTCTTTGTTATAGACCCTAATTGGCCAAGAAGAAAAAACTTCCTTTTTGATTGTCCCTGCCGTCCTGATAAATGCATTACTCCAGATTCTTAATTGTTGCGCTTGCGTAAAACAAAATAAAAAGTAATACTCAGTCCGTCCCAATTTATATGACGTTATTCGAATTTCGAAAGACAAATGTGTTGTTCTTTAACCGTAATTTTTAATATACCTTTTAATTATTTTGAATTATTAATTCTTGTGACTTATAGTACGTTTTACGTAGTTTTCAAATATATAAATTTTATTTCAAAAAAGTTAAACATTCTAACGTTCAAATACAGTCAAAACTAAAAAATATGAATCTCAAAAAAATGGGAGTGTTAAATAAATTGGGGCTGATAGAGTAACTTACTACCCTTGTAATAAAAGTACTTACATCTTATTGTATTTTCCAACTCAAAGGATATTAGCAAAAGATACCTCCCACTATCATCCAATAACTTTGTGAGTTTGACTTCATCAAGCAAGAATTTTGTACCTTTGTTTTTGTTAATCATAGCTAATTATATCCTTTTAAATTGAACAGACAGTTCGTGTTGCGCACACGCGTCAAACATCCAAAAGAGGTCAGGGCCCTGAGTGCGGTTGACTTTCCAATCATGGTTTCATAAATAAAGATCCATACATCTTTTAGTGTTACATATATTTATATAATAACAATAATAATAATAATAAAGTATATTGAAGATAAAAGCAAGCAAACTTGTTAATTGATAATCACTACCCAATCACTTGTTTTAATCATTTGAGAGAGTTTATTTTATGCAAGTTAAAGACCTAGGAGTAAATTATGTTGAGACATTATTTCAGGGCTTCAGGCTATGTGGGGGGTGGGGGTGGGGGTGGGGGGGGGGGGGATTAATTAGATGATCTTACATTGCAAACAAAAGGTCAAAAGAGTAAGGCGTAAGGCCATTATGCGTCTTAAAATATCAACAAGTGGGAGTTAAGCGGCTTACGCGCTCAGAGTATAAAACAATTAGTAAAACTTACTTATTGTCAACTTATTAAGGAAGAGAAAATTTTCTCTCTTTTCATTTATTCATAAAATTATAAATTAAAATAAGTCGTTTAAGATAGCTTACTCTTTTTTTTATTCCTCTCGGGGAGCTTCCCATTTTGCTCCCTTTATATTGGGTAAAATTTGCAGTTTACACGTGGACGTCTCTCGAGCAGACATGTGATAGTGATGACAGAGTGCAGATGAGTTAGCAGATAGTTAATATCGGATACAGTCATTTGAGCGATATTGTGTAGATTTCGAGAACACGAGGATCGAGAAGAGAATTTGAAAGTAAGGTACCGGTTGGAAAGAGTAGCATTAAATGAGCAGCCGTTATAAAAAAATACAGCATTTATTCCCAATATTATGCAGTCATCAAGAGGGGGTTTTATTCATCGTTAAGAGGACATGATTTTGGGATCGTGTCTCCTTCGACTTAAATATAAATAGCAACATTTGTACTCATTGTGAGGACACGAAATACTAGAATCATAAAAGATATCTCTCTTTATCTCATTTTATTAAGTTTTATATAAGGCAAATATCGAAATTTTCCAATCATTCTTGATTACGCTGGGATCAATCCGAATCTCAGGCTTGTTCTTTCCTATTGTTTTATTTCCTTTATTCTTTGTTATTTTACTAATCAGATAAACTTAATCTGCGTGTCTATAAATCACGTATACAAATTCAATTGTACCTTTTTACGGATAAACAGTTTGGCGTCCACCGTAGGGCCAAGACAATTGTGGTGTTATTTTGATTTGCTCATCTTTTACTAGCGTGCTTTAAAGTTTTTTTAAGCATATTACTGTTATGGCACACAATGATGTCAATAGTTTGCTCAATATTGGTACGAACGACAACAACGATCATGTAGACAATTTACACGATGGGATTCAATAGGACGATTCAACTAGTGAAACCCATATTGATAGGAATGAATAAACTTTGAGTCGGGTGGAAATAAATACTCAACATGCGAGGAGTTCTATCTTGATGATTTGGATAATGAGCCTGTGGCCGATACCGTAAAAGTTTTGAGACCACAACCAAAAAAAAATATGAACTATCTCTCAAGACAGGACCTAATAATAACTGAGCTTCAACAAGCGTTATTGGCGACTTTAAATATTTCAAATGGTGTAGTTTGAGCCCCTCCTGGCGTGCCTAAAAATCAAATGGTTCCAAGAACCGGTAACATCGCTTCAAAGGGGTAGTTTAGATGGAACAAAAATCAAATAGGCGGGGCAGACAATGGATCTGGAAATGAAAACAACGCGTACGATCCTTTCAAGACCGAGCTCATGAGGTGAAAGAGATAAATAAATACTCGAATGGATCAGAATATTGAAGAATTTCAAGCTCAGATGGATCAAACCTTGGGAGCACCTTCGGTCCTAAAGAGCTCGGACTCAAAGAAATATATACAGTTGTCATTCAAACCCAGTGCTGCCCCAGAGTTGATCCCAAAGACGTTTAAGATGCTATATATTCCAAAATATGATTAGAACATCAGATCGCAGAAACACATTACAACATACACCATAGCTATGAAGGGGAACGATTTGGCTCCACATGAGATTGAATCACCTTTTCTAAAGAAATGCGGGGAAACCTTAACACAAAAGGCTTTAACATGGTATTCACTTTTACCTGAAGACTCAATTAATTCTTTTGAAATGTCTTGCAGATTCTTTTATCAAAGCTCACGCTGGAGCAAAAAAAAGTTCAAGCTCGGAAAGCAGATATTTTCATAATTGCTCAAGGAGAGCTAGAGTTATTTCGACAGCTTGTGATCAGGTTCCAAAATGAGAGATTGATGTTACCGACAGTACCAGATGAATGGGCAGCGGAAGTATTTACCAAGGCCTTAATCCTTTAAGCTCTGATGCCCAATGAAGTTAAAGGAAAGCTTGTTGGAATTTTGAGAAACCACATGGGCTGATGTCCATAACCGCTATGAATCCTAAATTAGAACTAAAGATGATCAGTTAGGTTCCCTAGTATCTTGCAAAGTTTGAAATCATGATTGAAAACTAGAGAAGTCCAAAATTGATCTCGGTATAGACCGGAGGACATCTAGCAGCCGTTTTCAACCATATGTGTCTAAGGAAAAGTCCGATTCACATTCAAGGAGACGTGTAGTTAGAGGTTATAATTCCTTGGAAAGAAATGGACCAGATAGAGGGACTGATCGTAGGCGAAGTGGAAGAACTTTGCAAGAAAAAGAGACGATGGGGTCCCGGGATTCAAGTTATCCTAGGTTGTCCGATTACAATTTCAAAATTAGTTTGGTGGAGTTGGAGTTGGTCTTTACTGTGATGAACATAAAAGAATCAAAATTCCCCAAACCAATTCAGTCGGACCTCAGTTAAAGAGATCCTAGTTTGTGGTGTGAGTTCCATGGTACACATGTGTTTAACCAAAAATAATTTGTGTGGTCAAAGAAAATAAAAGAATAATTCAGGTTTCTAATAACCAATTTTACTTTAATTTTCCGTGTATAAAAGATTGAAATAATGGAAAGCAATATTTAGAGAATGAGGGAAACGAAATCTTATTGATTATTGCAGCTTTCTCCTACATGACATAATATGTTCTTCTAGTAGTGGAGAATAGTAAAGTATAAGCAATTGATAGTATAACTTTGTAAATTTCTTGATAGGACTAATGGGATTTATAAAAGGATACAATTTGTAACTATTTCCCCAACTTAATTCTTGCTCATTACTAATAGTTATAATATTGATTACCATTACATGGGTGATTCGTAACGGTTATGGTAGTAAAAATCAATCGTGCATAATCGGGGATTATGCTGATTTCTTTCCATATTTGTGGGTATTAATGAACCTTCCATCTTCATGGCCTTTAATTAACCATTTCGTACATATTTCCTCTTATTCAGCTGTCAGGTCTAGTATCTTTGTAGACGATCCCGTGGGTGTTTGACTCATGTCTATTCCTTATCTAATCTTTATTCTTCTTTATTGTATTAACTATTATGCCTCAACATATCATTTGTCCACATTGCGATTCTGTTTTTCCACCAATATAGATTGTCTCTGTAACGACCAGGACGGTCGTTTTGAGAACTTATGCCCCGATACCCTATTAACTGCTTTTTTCGTGTTTGTTTCTACTATTGTGAGTTGCCGAAAAGATTCATTTTGAGTTTTGGAGTGTTTTGGGACACTTAGTCCCTAAATAAGAGCTTAAACTTTAGAATTTAGACCGTAGTCGAAACAGTATGAAGACGGTCTCAGAATGGAATTATGTCGATTCTGTTAGCTCCGTTGAGTGTTTTGGAGGTCTGTAGCTTATTTAGGCTTGAAATGCCGAAAGTTGAATTTTTGAATTTTCCGGATCGATAGTAAAATTTTGATATCGGGGTCGGAATCCAATTCCAAAAGTCAAAATCTGATTCCGAAAGTCGGAATAGCTCTGTAGTATAGAATTTGACTTGTGTGCAAAATTTAGGGTTAATCGGACATGGTTTGGTTGGTTTTGGCATCAGTTGTAGAATTCTTGAGATTTCAAGTTCATTAGGCTTGGATTGGAGGGTGAATCGTGGTTTTAGCGTTGTTTGATGTGATCCGAGGGTTGGATTAAGTTCGTATGATGTTTTAGGATTGGTTGGCATGTTTGGTTAAGGTCCCAGGTGCCTCGGGTGAGTTCCGGATGCTTAACGAAAGTGAATTTGGACTTAGGCAAATTCTGAAGTTTGCTGCTTCTGGTATTCTCGCACATGCGGTGAGGAGCCCGAAGGTACGGCCCGCAGAAACGAGGAAAGAGATCGCAGGTACAGTCTGGGGCATGAAGACCAGTGGTCACAGATGCGACTTAAGAACCGCAGAAGCGGACCGCATCTGCGAAGAGTGGATCGCAGGTGCGGCTTCTGGAGGTTTAATGAAATCTTGCAGGTGCGCGTCCTCAGCTGCAGAAGCAGGACCGCAGATGTGGCCCCATGGTCGCAGAAGCAGAAATCGCTGGGCAAAAATACAAAAAATCGAGGGTTTGAGTTCATAACTTGGAAAATCAAATTGGAGCTCGGGGGAAGGCGATTCTGTGGGGATTTTGAAGAGATGACCATTGGGTAATGATTTCTAATCCCTTTTTGATTGTATCCCATTAATCTAAGCTTAAATTCATCAATTAATTTCAGATTTGGGATGAAAAATTGGGCGAATTGAAGAAAAGTTCTTAGGCCGAGTTTTTGGATTTTGATCGAGGTTTTGGTATCGGATTTGAGTGATTTTGGTATGGTTAGACTCTTGAGTGAATTGGTATGTATAATCCGTAATTTTTATCTGATTCCGAGACGTGATCCCGGGGAGGATTTTTGGGCGTTTTTCTATTTTCTGACCTTAGCTTCGATTCTTTTAGCTAAACTCGTTATTTGTAGTTATATTTACATTATGAAATTGATTTGATTAGATTTGGGCTACTCGAAGTTGGATACTCATGGCAAGAGCGTGATTTCGTATTGATTTTGAGGTGGTTCGAGGTAAGAGGCTTGCATAACCTTGTGTGGGGGAACTCCCCTTAGGATTTTGGTACTGTTGTTATATGAGTGTCATGTGTATACATGTGCTAATTGTTGAAACCCCCGCTTTCATTGAGTAAATATCTATGTTTCCTTTTTAATTGAGCAATACTTGTACTTGAATCCTCCTGTTTATCTTAGGAAAAACATGCTTATGTGAACTAATTGTCTTACCTGACTTAACTGCTTATATGGATTCTGTGCAGCATGTTTAGAGTAGAAATTCCTGTTTATTCTCGAATAGAACTGTAGATTTCCTTCTTAAGACTGTTGTGTATTTACTTTGGGACTATGGATCGGTATTCCGGGAGATCCCCCCCTGCATGTTTACTTTGGGACTATGGATCAGTATTCCGGGAGATCCCCCTGCACCTTTACATTTGGGACTACGGGACAAGATCCCGGGAGATCCCCCTGTATTGGATATTTACTTTGGGACTACAGATTGGCATTGAGAGAGGCTCTCCTTCATATTTACGATTCAGACTACGGGACGATATCCCAAGAGATGCTCTGCACATTTGTCTACGAGACGATATCCTGGGAGATCCCCTATTTCCCTCTCCGTGTAATGAAATATATCCTTTCTGTGATTTTGTGCTTGTCGCACTTCATACCGTTTTACCTCATTTTTACTCTTATATATATATATATAACTAGTAGGGCCCTGACCTTCCTCGTCACTACTCGACCGAGGTTAGGCTTGGCACTTACTGGGTACCGCTGTGGTGTACTTATGCCCTTTCCTGCACATGTTTTTCGTGTGCAGATCCAGGTTCTTCTGCTCAGCTGTTCTATCAGTCAGGCGGGCGATATCAGAGATTTCGAGGTATATCTACTGCGTTCGCAGACCTAGAAGTCTCTCTCTATTCTCTCCTTTAGATTTAGACTTCCTGTATTTACTTTTGATTAGACATTCTGGAGTTAGAACACTATGTAGTTTTCTATAGCTTGTGATTTCATGAGATTCTAGATTTTGGGCATTTTGATTCAGTTTTGAGAGTGTGTATTGTATATGTCGAGCGACATTTTAAACTCTTTTCTTATGTTTTACCCGCAACTTTCTAGTTTGGTATTTCATTTTTCTTTTTCTGCAATTTGTTAGGCCTACCTAGTCGTAGAGACTAGGTGCCATCACGACAGTTTACGGAAGGAGAACTTGGGTCGTGACAAGTTGGTATCAAAGCTCTAGGTTCATAGGAGTCATGAATCACAAGCCGGTTTATTAGAGTCTCGCAGATCGTTACGGAGACGACTGTACTTATCTACGAGAGGCTATGTAATTATTAGGAAAATTTCACTTCATTTGATTTCCTTATCGTGCGAGATGTTTGATATTGAAACTCTAAACCTTTGTCATCTATTCTCTCATAGATGGTGAGAACACATGCTATCGGAGATGACCAGGCATCCGCGCCCCCTACTAGAGCCGCCAAAGGTCGGGGCCAGGGTAGAGGCCGAGGACGCGCATGTGGTACAACCAGAGCACCCTGCGAGCTGCCACAGAGGAGCCACCAGTAGCTCCAGTCGGATCCCAAGCACTTGATACGCCTACCGCTACCACTATCCCAGCTCTTCAAGAAACCCTTGCACAGTTCGTGAGCATGTACACCACTTTAGCTCAAGCAGGGTTGATTCCCCTTGTTGTAGCCACATTCTAGGCCAGGGGAGGAGCACAGACTCCCGCCGCCCGCACCCTAAAATAGCAGGTCCAGGTTGATCAGATCCCAAAGGTTATACCGGTACTACCTATAGCCCCAGTTCTGCCGGAGGATAGGTCAGCCAACATTCAGTGGTCTAGCATCAGATGATGCTCTGGGATTTCTATAGGAGTATTACCGTATTCTCCGCACTATGGGTATATCAGGACAGAGTGGGGTTTCTACTACCTTCCAGCTTCGAGGAGCAGCCTATCAGTGGTGGCGTACTTTTGAGTTGGACAGTCCAACTGAGGCAGCTTCCATTACATGGACCCAGTTTTCATATATGTTTTTGAGGAAGTATGTTCCTCAAAGCCTTAGGGACGCATGGCGCACAGAGTTTGAACATTTGTGTCAGGGTACTATGACTGTTTCGGAGTATACTTTCCATTTCACTGACTTGGCTAGGCATGCACCGGCCTTGGCTTCTATAGTTCATGAGAGATTTCGCTGGTTTATTGAGGGGTTCATTCCCAGCATCAGGTCTTGCATGGCCCGAGAGTTGGAGATGGATATCTCTTATCAGCAGGTGGTGAGTATTGCTAGGAGAGTAGAGGGCATGCATGCTCGAGATAGAGAGAAGAGATAGGCTAAGAGATCTCGAGAGTCGGGCCAGTATTCTGGTACCCGTTCCCTAGCTGCAGTTCGTCATGATAGGGGTTATATGAGTCGCCCCGTTCATTCAGCTCTTCCAACAGCCAGTGGTATTCTAGCTCCTCCTAGACCTCAGGAGCCTTATTATGCACCTCCAGTATCTAGTGCGCCTCCTGCACGGGGTGCTTTCAGTGGTCAGTCCAGCAGACCTGGCCCGAGCAAGCCACAGCCGTCACATCCTCCTAGAGCTTGTTTTGAGTGTGGCGACACTTGTCATATGGTGAGGGATTGCCCCAGACTTAGGAGGGGTGCACCTCCACAGACTTCTCAGCTATAGTGTACTCCGCAGAGTTCCCAGGCTATGATCACAACACCAGTTGCTACTCCACCTGCCCAGCCAGCTAGAGGTGGAGGTTAGAGAGGTAAAGGTCGCCCTAGAGGGGGAGGCCAGGCCAGATACTCTGCCCTTCCTTCCCGTACTGAGGCTATCGCCTCCGATTCTATCATCACAGGTATTGTCCTGGTTTTTCATAGAGATGCAGCAGTTCTATTCGATCTAGGCTCCACTTATTCTTATGTATCCTCTTATTTTGCCCCACATTTGGGCATATCTCGGGATTCTTTGAGTTCCCTTGTTTATGTTTCTACTCTTGTAGGAGATTCTTTTATTGTGGACCATGTTTATCGATCGTGTTTGATTGCTCTTAGTGGTTTTGAGGCCAGAGCCGATTTATTATTGCTCAGCATTGTAGTCTTTAATGTTATCTTGGGCATGGACTGGTTGTCGCCCCATCATGATATTCTTAATTGTCATGCCAAAACCGTGATACTAACTATGCTAGGTGTACTGCGAGTAGAGTGGATAGGTACTTTAGATCACATTCCTAGTAAGGTTATTCCATTCCTTGAGGCTCAGCGAATGGTTGAGAAGGGGTGTGATGCGTACCTAGCTTATGTGAGAGATGTCAGTATTGATACCCCTACGGTTGATTCAGTCCTAGTAGTATGGGATTTCCTTGATGTGTTATCAGCTGATATTCCGAGTATGCCACCCGACAGAGATTGATTTCGGCATTGATTTCTTGTCGGGCACTCAGCCTATTTCTATTCCTCATTATCATATGGCCCCTCCTAAGTTGAAAGAGTTGAAGGAGCAGTTGCAGGAATTGCTTGACAAAGGTTTTATTCGGCCCAGTGTATCACCTTGGGGTGCTCCTTATGAGCACGTGATTTTTGCCCTATGAGAACTGCTCCCAAAAATTAAAAATAAAATAATTTTCCTTTGTGAGCAATTTTGAGAATTCGCGTGGCACTTTTTGGATAATTATTTGTATTTCGTCTGTGAATGTTTATTTTATTTTAATTAATGAAAAATACAAAAAATATATGTGTTGCATTTGCATTTGCGATTTAATTTTTGCAATTTAGGATTAATTAAACAGTAATTTGTTTTACGAAAAATGAAAAATCATAAAAAATAATGTACTTTGCATTTTTTTTAGCATTTAATGTTGAATTGTGTGATTTTATCGTTAATTGGCATTTAACTATATGTGATAAATGTTATTAGAAGATAATTAGTATTTTTAATAAGTTAACTTGGTTTATAATTTTAGAAAATAATTTAGGAAGAAAATAAAAAGAAAAGGAAAAGAAAAGAGGAAGGAAATAAATCTGGGCCAATTTAATTAATTTTCCAAGCCCAAACACCCAACCCACCGAAAACCAGCCCAAATCACCCCTATCTGGCCCAATCGACCAAGCCAACCAAACGACGTCGTATGGCCACGTTCAATCTGAACCGTCGATCTCCTGAGATCAAATGGTCCAGTCCACCCCCAGCATCGAAGAAACGACGTCGTTTCAAGCCTATCGATCCAGGCCGTCCATTTCATTTGATCCAACGGCTGCAAATCGCCCCCATGTCCCGACCCATTCCCATCCAAAAACCGATCCGGTCTCGAGGTGAACGAAACGACACCGTCTCTTCAAGTGAGTTGATCCAAGCCGTCGATCTCATTTGATCTAACGGCTAGGATCAAATCACTTCCCCACATATATAAGTCCAAACCATACCCCGCCCCCAAGCCAAACCCCCCCCCCCCCCTCACCTCTTCGTCTCTAAGCCTCAGAGACCAAATGAACCCTCCGCCCCTTACCACCGTGCTCCGCCCTCCGGAAATCGCCTCATGGCGGTTCCGGTGGTCCAAACGACCGCAAAATTACACCACAGCCTCCCCAAGACATCCTCTTTCCAAATCCCGAATCAGTTTTCTTCAAATCAGTACCATACGCTTCGAATCTTCAATCAAAGATCAGTCCCAAAACCCTAGTTCGTCCGTTTGACCCCAAAGTTACACCATTGAACCACCTAGCTACCCTCGTCCCAAATCCCAAATCCCACCCCAGTTCTGTCCGAATCTTGTTAGAGCCTTTCGAATTTCAAATCGAAGGAAAACCCTAAAAGAACCAAACTTCAGACTGTGTACAAAGTTAAAAATTTGAGGTTTTAACCAACTTTAGTCGAGTGTTCTCAGTCGAGAATACTCGATTAAGGTCCGTTTTGGCTTCAAAATTTCAAGACGAAGTGTCGACTGAAACGGATTGAGTTTGGTCTGAAATTTCGAGGTATTTCTTTTGTTTTCCTTTTTCTTTTGTTGTTGTTTTATTTGACTGATTAATTCGTCATTTTTGTCAAGTAGTTATTCCTCCACTTTCGGACCTTTTTCTTGGTCCAGTTTTCTTCTGTTGATTAACATATGTTATAAATAGTTTCGTCGATTAATCCGTTCATGTTTGTAGTTTAGTAGTTCTCGTCAAGTTGTTTGGTGTCGATTGTTTTGTTCTCAGCCTCAGGGCTCCATTTAGTATATCCTCATGGTTCCTACATTTTATTGTTTAAGGTTAATTTAGAACTATGAGTGTTTGCTGTTATTATTGATTCGAATTGCTTCATTTTGTGTAATGTTTGGTTCCCTTTTCTTGGTTGTTCATCACTTTTGCATATGAGTTTAGTTTGTTTGTCGATTTAGTGCGTTTACAGTGATCATTCATTTTGCCTAAGTTTTATTTAGAATTGTGAATATAGTTAGTCATTCCCATGTATATGTGTCAATCATGGTCTGAAATTTGACCTTGGTAGTTCAATATGATTTTGTTCGGATTCATTGGTCTTTATTTTTATGCTATTTGATCTGATCTGAGTTCTAGCTTGAACTACTGATTTAATTTGATGAGTTGAATTGGTTTATAGCTGTTGGGGTTGGTACCGATTGAAGGGGGAATTGGGATAGGACAGTAATTTCAGGGATATCAAGAGGGCAATGTGGGGGATTAAAAGTTTGGCAAATGGTCTTGCTAGTGGGTTGTCAGTAAAGTACTTAATTAACCATTAATCTAATGTGTTAGTAGGGAACAAAACATAATGGTATGGGGAGGTTTAAAAGGCATTGATTAAAATATGTTGCTCATACCTGCTTGAACTTTAAATAAAGAAAAGACAAGGGTTAATGGGGAACAAAACATACTCTAGTGGAGTTCTAAAGGTATCATGGGCAGAATTAGTTTCTTAATTCTGCCTAGTGTTCTTACGAGCTGGCAGGGTCAGTGTTTGGGTATAAATGGAGGGACTTAGGACAGAGTTAGGGGTCCTTTTTTGGGGGTTCAGTCTTTGAGAGAGTCTTCCTTCTTGAATCAGTAGAGCTTTTAAGGCATTCAGTTTTGGAGAGAGTTTAAAGACTGGGAATCAGTTTGAGAAAGTTTTGGAAAGCTTTTCTAGGATTGCAGTTCTGAGGGAGCATTTTGAAAACTTTGAGGGCATTCAGTTCTAATTTGAAACATACAGAGAGTTTGAGATATCAATTTTAAGAGTCTTTTTTTAGAGCTTTCAGATTGCTAGCTACTGGAGTTAGTAGTGTTTTCTGCTTGGTTTTCCAGTAGACTTTTGGTTTCAGTCGAGACATTCTAGGATCAGTTTGAGAGTGTTGTTGTTGTGGTATACTTCTAGGTTCAATTTGAAGGTCATTTGGGTTTATTCGAATCTGTTTTGGGTTGATCTATTGATCTTGTTGGTTTAAAACATTTCTGAACTCTTCCTGGATTGAAATATATATTTCTGGGCTGAAGCTGGGTTGATTGGTTTTGTTTGAACTCAAATACCTGGTTGTTGTGATCCACTGTGTGCTGCTGTTGCTAACCTCTCCTTCTTCTTATTCCTTTCTGCTTTCAGGTACACATTCTCAGTTATAGTTGGTGTACCTCTTTTGGTTCGAAAAATGCTGAAATGAAATGATTGCATATTCACCTCTTAACATGTGTGGGTCCAAGTTGTTATGCTAAAAATAGATAATAGTTGATTTGTATTTGCTTAGACTTACTTTAGATTTTACATTGTATAACTGAGCTGAAGATTGGATTGTATAACTTAGACTGATTCTGGACTGTAAATTTGGACTATTGGACTCTCATTTGGACTTATGTGTTCATGTTGGTAATTAGGGAGAAATTGAAGTAGTATTAGTACTATTAACAAATTATGTTGAAACTCAACGTAAATGAGAACACTTGTGGTTTAAGACAAAATCGCACATAGAACACTTGTGTCCATTCTTTGTCCTGGATAAAAGAAACGAAACAAAATCATCAGTTGAATCAGCTGATGGAGCCATTTAGATCCACTCCTAAGTTTTAACATGGCTAAAATGAATTGATTTCCTCCTTCTTTTAATTATAATTTTTGTGAATGAAACTCTTGCTAAGGCCCAGTTGTGATGCGATCCATGCCAAGATGGGGCCAAGAATCAAGGTTGTCCAGTTTGAAATTCCGTGGGCCTATACTGAAGTCCAAACGATCTGAATTCAATTAATGTCACCCCTCTCTTAGATAAAAATATTGATAACTAACTAGGGCCTTTTTGTTTTATTTTTAGAGACAAACAAAGATAGAAAACCATAGTCACTTTAGGTTTGCCTTCTAAAATAAAATGAGACGAGCCTCGCAAAACAAAATACGTAAATTGCGGGGCCCTCGATAATTGTATATATTAAAATACTTAGATTTCGGGACGGGCCGTTTAGCGAATTTCACGGCCTCCCCCAAAATCATAATGCGTTAGTCTCTTTAGGTGCGTATTTTAATAACATTACCTCCCTAAACTCGGGTGCGCATTTATGTGACCCAAATCCAAATCCCAACGATGTTAAAGTATGTCCAAAAACCACCGGTGCATTTATGTGACGTGGTTCAAGACTTATTTTAATAACGTTGCAACTTTCTTCTTTTTTTATTTTATTTTTTATTTTTTAAAAAAATGAATAAAAATGGTTTAAGTTAAAATTTGCACATAGGTGTACACACGTACTAAAATCAGATAATATGCCAATTATAACCGTTGAGCGACCGTGCTAGAACCACGGAACTCGGGAATGCCTAACACCTTCTCCCGGGTTAACAAAATTCCTTATCCGGATTTCTGTGTTCGCGGACTACAAAACAGAGTCAATCTTTTCCTCGATTCGGGATTTGAACCGGTGACTTGGGACACCATAAATTATTCCAAGTGGCGACTCTAAATTTCTAAATAAATGAATCCCATTTCGATTGTCCTTTAATTGGAAAAACTCCCTTATATACCCCTTACGGGGTGTAGGTAAAAAAGGAGGTGTGACAGCTCTGGCGACTCTGCTGGAGAATTCACCCAGAACTTCTGGTTTAGGTTTCAGAATTCGAGCTTAGATGAATTGTTATATTTGACTTTATCTATTATCTGATTTTATTACATGTTTGGGCCTAAGGTGCTAAATGTTGCTTTTACCGCTTTGATATCATATGAACTGTACATAAACTGCTACGAAATCCTTCTCTTCTCATCTTCGGGGATGTGCTCGCTGGTCGAGACTCCCTATTCTGTTAGTGTCATACCTTGAAATAAGAAAGAGGCTCGGACAAGTTAGTAAGCCGGATGGCCTTTTGGTTCCCGGTACGTAGCCCCCCCCCTCGGCTCGAGTTGTCCGCTCGGGTACACAGTCTAGAACATATACCCAGGTTTTGAACCTAGAATAACTCAGCCTCATGCCAGATCCCTAGTAGGAACGTTTGTTTGCATCACGTGCATTTGACTTTGGAGGCTCAACACAAGGGTTGGGTCTGCCTAGGACAGATGTACCAAAAATGGAAAAGACCATCCTGATGCATCTTACTTGCTAATTGTGCATTTATCTGCTTCGGACTTGCATGCTGACCGGCTTTTTGAAAAATAGAGGAAAGAGAAATAGCAGTATGAGGGTAAAGAGAATTAATCGCCTGTTTTGAAAAACCAATGTCCAAATGGTGTCGAAACTCTACCAAATTTTTGAGAAAATGGAAAAAAGGAAAAAGAGTCTTGTTTTCAAAAATAGTTTGTTTATCTGCCCGAACTACGCTGGTTTGATTCTCACAGGGCGTGAAATACGTAGGCAACCCTTATCGGGTCTAACCTCTCCCTTTTGCAAAAATATCCAAAAAAAATGTCAAAATTTTAAATCTTTCGTCATAAATAAGTCAGGTGATGCCATTCTTGTAAAAATAGCCGAATGTCCCTAAAAAGACTCCAGAAGGCTGTTTTTGCGAGAACAACCACCTTTGGTCATTTTCAAGGTTTTTGTTCGACACAGCCTTTAAATCTTTTTTGAAGTGCTGAAAGGTCGTATTATCAAGATCGGAGTTTTATTTAAAGGTGTGTCAATTTTAGTTTATTCTTTCTTTGAGTCCAATGAGTCTTACTCACCCTAAACAAACATGCAGAATGAGCACGGGTCCAAGTCTGCCGGTAACAGTTAGGAGCAAGATCCCTTTAGAGTTGCGCTTGTGGTGGGAGGATTTGGAAAAATCAGAGCGAGATAAGATCAAACTACATCTGGGAGGTCTCACCAGTTTGTTAAACTTTAGACTCAGATGTGACATCATAAAGGCTTTGGTTTCATTTTGAGACCCGGCCCATAACGTATTCCACTTCTCAGATTTTGAACTCACCCCAACCTTAGAAGAGGTAGCAGGTTATATGGACATTGCTGAGGGGCTAAGGCACAAATATCTGATTGCTCCAAGAGCCGTCAATGCGCACAAGTTCATGGATCTACTGAAGATAAGCAAGGGAGGCCCGTACTCTGAGTTGGATAGGGGTTTTTCTACTCTGCAGTTCATATACCAGAGGTATGGGCATATAGGAGGGTTCGACGATCCAAAAAGCGGGGTTTGCAACAAAGGGAATCGGACAAAATGGGATGAGCATAGGCGGTTCGCCTTCATGGTAGCGTTCTTGGGCATTGTGGTGTTTCCCCGGAAAGACAGAAATATTGATTTAAAGGTGGCGGGAGTCGTCAAAACCCTGATTACCAACAATAAAAGTATCCGAGATGTACCGAGCTCTCACAGCTTGTAAAGTCGGGGCAGATTTCTTCGAGGGGTGCAGTTTGTTATTGCAGATGTGGATGATCGAGCACTTGTGTCATCATCCTCAGTACATGAGCTATAGATCTACAGACAAAAGCTGCAGTGAAGAATATAACAAGAGGGTTTTAGGGCTCAGATTGCCAAGAGGGTTTGAAGACTGGGTATCCTATCTCCGTGTCGTCACCGCGGTACAAATAGATTGGACACTGGGTTGGCTTCCTGTTGAAGAAATTGTGTATATGCCCTCCACTGGTCCTTACTTCCTCTTAATGGGATTCCGAGGTATTCAACCTTCTGCGCCTTACCGGGTGATGAGACAATTGGGAAGATGTCAGGTGGTACACCCAGACGAAGATCTCAGTGTTTATGCAGTCGAGGATAGCAACGACGGCCAATTTCATAAAAAGACCGTTTGTTATATATGGAGCAAATGCCAGTATTTGCCGGCAAATACTCGAGTGTGTGACCTATCCAGAGGCGAAGTCTCACCTGCTTATCTCGCCTGGTATAGGAAGAAGAGCATTGCAAGAGACGAACCAGAACGGCCAACAAAAAGACCTCACCTCCAAGATTTTGCCGAGTCATCGCAAGAACAATGGGGTTGGCTTGCAAACTACAGGACAAAAATAGGCAAGCTGAAACAACAGATTAGGGACCTGGAGTTTGAAAACAGTGTGCAAGTTGCTGCCGAAAAGGGGAAAAGAACAAATTGGCCCAAGAAAATGGGGTGCTGAAGGCCCAAACCCGACAAATAAGAAAAGATGCTGACAACCAACAAAGGAGTCGGTCGGACGAAAGGTTGATAAATGGGCTAAAAAATCAAATCACCGAATGTCAAAAAGGTTTAGAGAGATCAGAAGCTAGCGTGACGAGAATCCGAGCCAGATGGGCAAAGGGTACAGAAGCGCGAGCAAAGCATATGCGGCAAATAAAGAGGGACTACGAAGGGAACATCGCTATATTGAGAAAAACAATATCCACTCTCAAAGAGCAGATCTTCAGACAAGCCCAAGATGCCAGAACAGATAGGAAGCGCTGCTATGATCTGATGGCCCGAATGGAGAAACAGGTGAATGAGTCAACTCTTTTACAACGCTCAAGTGTTGGGGACGCATAATCAACAAATAGAGCGATTGTTTATGGAAAGGGACAAAATCAAGGGTAGAATCGACGATATCAGGTACTGCATCACCATAAAGTGCCTAGCTTGTGAGGATATGTCCCGTACCACCTTCTTCGCTTCAATAATGATTTATGCCCACCAGATCATGGAAGATTTGAAAGATCTGTAGAGGGGCCTTGCACCAAAGCCCGTGGCGAGGCCGAACGACACCCCGCGGGCGCCAAAATTCAAAACTCCGAGACATTCATAGTTTGAAGTTTGTAGGTTCCTTGTCTTCAGAGTCTATTGTCCGTTGGAGTTTGTATTTCCCTTTTTGCATAAAGTCTTTAGTCTATATCAAGTCTGTGAGTTTCCTTTCAAAAATGTTTTGCCTTGTAATAGAACGTTTTGCTAATGAAGATTGAAAAATTCAAAAATGGTGTCTTTATTTTTCGCACTTGTGGTCAGAACTACGCACGGTCTGATTCATGTGGGGACATGATATGTAGGCAATCCACATAAGATTCGACCACCGCTAAAAGAAAAAGTGAACAAAACATCAAAAAGAAAAAATGTATATATATATATAGAAAAGAGAAAAAAGGAGAAAACAAAGAAAATAAAGGAAGGCGTTCAAAAGGAGCACAATTATAAGAAGCCGGAATGACGCACGTAACTGAAGCAAATGCATGATAGAAAGGGTTAACTGCCTAGTTGCATTGCATCCTCAATGTGTGTTTTCCTATCTGTTGAAAACCCTAACGGTAACAGGTTGCTCCCATTTTGTTCTCTTTCAATCTTCAGAAAGGTGGTCGGTTGTGGTTCTAAAGTAACGCTTCCCTGCAACACAAAGGCAAAAGACAATGGCGGAGAACAACAGAATTAAGTGGGTTGGTACCGATGCCCGAAAACAGCTGGTTGAACAGGACTACAGGTTGGTAGAAGAGGTAAAAATGTTGAGATAGCATGTGGCAGACATGTATCGGGCATGGATGACTGGGAAAGCACCACCCCCGCCACCGCCTAGCTTCCTGAACTCTATCCTTACCCAAACACCTAACACAATAACGGATGATCCTCTATACTCTCCATATCTACCCACTTTTGACAGCTTTCCCAACCACCCGAGTAGCTCCATCACTCGTCGTCCAACTATATTTTTCCAATGCTACTCCCCTCCCCAACGCTATTTCTCTCCATGGGACTCCCAAATACATGCTTCACTTTCTAAGTACCCATCTCCACAAAATGCCTATCTATCCCCACGAGCACACCAGAAACCCCTTGGATCAGGTTTTAGGCCAAATCAGGCATTTAGGAATGAGAAGTTGCTGAAACGAGAAAAGGCTCTCACCCCTATCGGAGAATCTTATGCAAGTCTGTTTGAAAGGCTAAAGCATGCTGGCCTGATTGAGCCGCTCCCCGGATATACTCCAGATCCACGGGCAAGAAGCTTTGATCCTACTGCACGATGCGCATACCACTCCAATGTCCCAGGGCATAGCATTAAGAGTTGTCATTCGTTGAAAAGGGAAATAGAAAGAATGATTCACGGAGGAGTGATTGCGATCGACGACAGTAATAAAGAGCATGTGAACCCGCTTGGGATATTGAATAAAGCTAAAGATGTTGAAGTGGATAGTGGTCTTGGCAATATTGATGCGAAGCTTAGTGGCTAAGATATCGTGCTTGGTAATTGGGAAGACGCTCCATTCCTTGGTCAGCCGGAGTGGAGCTTTTGGTGGTTTATTTTGTTGTCATTTATGTTATCCGGGTTATTCTAGGGTTGTGATACGGATATTGTCTTGTGTCAAACCCTCTTATCCTTCCATTTTGTCATAGCGGTTTGCTTAGTTTTGTCCAGGTTTGTTTCAGGTTTGTTCCAAGATTGTACTCTAGTTGCTTTACTTGTCTTGTTGTGCGAACCATTTCACCGATTGTCTAATGCAAATTCTGGTCTTTTGTTACCTCCAGTCATCTTCTTTGTTTAGTTCTTTTTTATCCTTTTGTGTTTTCTTTTGTTCAAACGTCGATTCTAGTGACATGACGTGCGCGCACAGTTTAGGCCTAATCTTAAAAGTTAATTATAAAGCCATTGGGAGATGATCCGGACACTTAAGGGAAATAGGAACAGCTTGAGATCATTTGAAGCCCGAGCCACGTGAAACTGGGGCAAGTAAAACATAAAGAAAACCATAAAAGCAAGTTAGCCATATTGACAAGAGGTCGTTCATGGTAACGAAAGTGAGAGTGTTGCCCAACGGTGCTTTAAAAATGACAAATGAAAAGGAGAATGTGTGGATATGGTTATCAAGTCTGGCACAATCAGAAGATGTAGCGAATGTTTAATTGTGTTGTTTGTGCTTGGAATGTTTTGAAGATTGGAATGACGAAGGCATTTTATTCTTCTATTTAAACACTTTATCCTTCGTTAACCCTTTGAGCCTTATTGGTTTTCTTTCATACCCCTCGTTCGGAATCAATAGCAAAGATTAGAAAACACAAGCATGGAAGATAAAGAAAAAGAAAAAGAAAAAGGAAAAGAAAACAACAGAAACAACAAAACAACAAAAGAGAAAGGAGAAAGGAGAAATGAGAAAAGAGAAAGAAAAATAAAAAGAAAAGAAAATAATAAATAAGTGAAAAGGAAAACAAAAAAGGAATTGGGAACTACGTTTGACCTTATTCCTCAAAGAGGATATGTAGGCGCTTCACGGCTCGGTCATAGTGTAACAAAATAAAAAATCCCCAAGCAAGAAACTGGGGCATAAGTTGTGTTTGATGTAAAGAAATCTGGTTCCGAAGGTTGTAAATTTTGAACCCAAATTGATTCGTTTTGAGCCGCTAATACCCTTTCTTTCTAGCCCTATCCAAAATCTCACGTTACGGTCCAAAGAAAGACTTTTTGACCAGTCTTCGAAAGATGCCAAGTCATGCAAGTGGAAGTCGAGAATAACACTCTGATCCCCGACAGAAAAGTAATAAAATGAGAGAGTCTTATCGGTAAAAACCTTCACGGGCACCTTGAGGCGGCTATAAGTTGAGAGAAAAACCAAAATGAGAGAGGCTTGATAGTGAAAACCCTTTAGGCACTACAAGTCGAATAAAGATTGAAACCATGTCACAATCCCTTCGGTGCACGCCCACACGCCCGTCACCTAGCAAGTGCGTCACCTCCAAAATAGTAGCACGATACAAAATCCGGGGTTTCATACCCTCAAGACTAGATTTACAATTGTTACTTACCTCAATCCGAGTGAATCTCTACTCCAAAATGCCATTGTCTCAAGAGTCGGCCTCCGAACATCCCGAATCTAGCCACAAGTAATGCAATACGATCAATATAGGCTAAAGGGATCAGTTCCACAAGAAAACTACCAAAATAGAGTCAAAATCCAAAATCGACTCGAACCTGGCCCACGATCCCACGTCACATCAGATAGGAAAGCACCAGACGAAGATTGTGAAAGGCGATTAACGACGGAGGATAGGCCACGTGTGCATGTCATGGCCAATAGAGTTGGTATCCACATCTGATAGGTTTTACTTTGTAGTTTTCTTGTTAGGAGTCATCTCTTTCTTTTGTCTTTTACTCCGTTCCTTTTACCTTTGTCATTTCCTCTTCTTGAGTCTCTTTGGTCAGAACAAGTGAGAAATGATTTCAAAATTTGCCATCAGCTTTCCAATTATGCAAGACGAGATCTGACTAGTACATCAAAGTGGTATAAGTCAGGAAAGAACAAGTGCAATGAGCTGGTAATAGTCAACATGCTTTGAGGTTCGCGCAAAATACCCAAGATTGGTCCATATCAATTCATGGACACTGCAACAAAAGGAGGGCCAGGGTGATTGAACCAAGGGTATATTCAATGATGAGATTGACAAAAGGGTGGACCAGTGTCAAGAAGGATATCCCCAGCAGAAATCGAAGGTTATAAGGCCAAGGCCAGTGGAAAAATCAAGAAAGAACAACGCGGAGAGCGATAGACATAATTTGGAAATTCATAGGAGACTCAAAGGTCGGGAAATGCCAGTTCACGAACAGTACCACAAAGAAGATATTGGGTCTGCACGGGGAAAAGGTAATTTAGTAACACAGACGATGGAGAAAGTGGTTAATCAATAAACATGCAAGATCTTCAAGTGAAATCGGCTGTCATAGAAAATACATGGGGTCAGATAAGAAGACTGGGAAAATGGTTGAGAGGTTTGTGAATAAGGAATCGTCAAGAAGGTCGGAAGGTATCAGCCAAGTTTCAAGATGGTCAGACAACGCATAGCATGAAAGGAAAAAAAAAAAGAAAACCATCCCCAGCAGGAGTATCACAACCAACCACCACGTTTTAAACTGACCAAATTCTTTCTTTGATTTGAAATAGGGACAGGAAATGTTATTGATGACGGAAAGGTATGATATAAGGAAAGTTATCAAACTGGGTTAGGAACCCGCCTGGAGATCGGAATGGCGTTATATTTCTAAGTTGTTGTTGAAGTCAGGAGCCCGCCTGAAGAGAGGAATGGCGTTTTATTTTTTAAGTTGTTGTTGAAGTCAGGAGCCCGCCTGAAGATAGGAATGACATTTTATTTTCTAAGTTGTTGGTTGAAGTCAGGAGCCCGCCTGAAGAGAGGAATGGCATTTTATTTTTAAGTTGTTGTTGAAGTCAGGAGCCCGCCTGAAGAGAGGAATGGCGTTTTATTTTCAAGTCTTGAAGTTGGGAGCCCACCCATATAACAGAGGAATACATTTCAGTCTTTACATTTCAAGTTTTGAAGTCGGGAACCCGCTCGTATAACAGAGGAATACATTGAAGTTTGAAGTCAGTAAAGCGAAGGGTTACAACAAAAATCCCCAGCATAAATTAAAGTTCAGAAGTCGGAAGGAAGGCAACACTAGTCAGAAGAAGGCAGTTCAATCTTCGAAGGAAAAATAATTCGAAGCTCAACAAAAGGAAATAAGCAGTTCAAATTTGGCAATCAAGAGAAGACTATGAGTCAAGACAGAAAGAAAGAAACATCAGAGGAAACACCAGTCAGCAAGTCATCAAAGCAACAAGAGACACAAGAGCAAGTCTGAAGATCTAGATAAGATTTTGTAATTCATAGACTACAGTTTAGTCTAGATTCTTGTTTTCTTTTAGCATGGTGTAATAAGGAGGTCAGTAAGTAGCGACAGCAGCAACAACAACAGTAACAGTAAATCTACAATTCCATGGTAGTCTCAGCTACCAAAACTTCCCGAACTACATTGACCTGATTCCCTTTTAGCCAGGGATATGTAGGAAACCTTCGAAGCAGAGGTTCGGTCAACTCTCTTTCAAAAATATGCTTCACACGGAGTATTCCAACGGGCAAAAATCGCTCGTATCCACTCAATTTATCTTTTCACAAAAACCCCTAGTGTTTTCGGACAAAGAGGGGCAGCTGTGAGCACGTGATTTTTGCCCTATGAGAACTGCTCCCAAAAATTCAAAATAAAATAATTTTCCTTTGTGAGCAATTTTGAGAATTCGCGTGGCATTTTTTGGATAATTATTTGTATTTCGTCTATGAATGTTTATTCTATTTTAATTAATAAAAAATACAAAAAATATATGCGTTGCATTTGCATTTACGATTTAATTTTTGCAATTTAGGATTAATTAAACAGTAATTTATTTTACGAAAAATGAAAAATCATAAAAAATAATGTACTTTGCATTTTTTTAGCATTTAATGTTGAATTGTGTGATTTTATCGTTAATTGGCATTTAACTATATGTGATAAATGTTATTAGAAGATAATTAGTATTTTTAATAAGTTAACTTGGTTTATAATTTAAGAAAATAATTTAGGAAGAAAATAAAAAGAAAAGGAAAAGAAAAGAGGAAGGAAATAAATCTGGGCCAATTTAATTAATTTCCCAAGCCCAAACACCCAACCCACCAAAAACCAGCCCAAATCACCCTTATCTGGCCCAATTGACCAAGCCAACCAAACGACGTCGTATGGCCACGTTCAATCTGAACTGTCGATCTCCTAAGATCGAACGGTCCAGTCCACCCCCAGCATCGAAGAAACGACGTCGTTTCAAGTCTGTCGATCCAGGCCGTCCATTTCATTTGATCCAACGGCCGCAAATTGCCCCCATGCCCCGACCCATTCCCATCCAAAGACCGATCCGATCTCGAGGTGAACGAAACGACACCATCTCTTCAAGTGAGTTGATCCAAGCCGTCGATCTCAATTGATCTAACGGCTAGGATCAAATCACTTCCCCACATATATAAGTCCAAACCATATCTCGCCCCCAAGCCAACCATACCCCGCCCCTCACCTCTTCGTCTCTAAGCCTTAGAGACCAAAAGAACCCTCCGCCCCTTACCACCGTGCTCCGCCCACCGGAAATCGCCTCACGGCAGTTCCGGTGGTCCAAACGACCCCAAAATTACACCACAACCTCCCCACGTGACATCCTCTTTCCAAATCCCGAATCAGTTTTCTTCGAATCAGTACCATACACTTTGAATCTTCAATCGAAGATCAGTCCCAAAACCCTAGTTCGTCCGTTTGACCCCAAAGTTACACCACTGAACCACCTAGCTACCCTCGTCCCAAATCCCACCCCAGTTCTATCCGAATCTTGTTAGAGCCTTTCAAATTTCAAATCGAAGGCTAACCCTAAAAGAACCAAACTTCAGACTGTGTACGAAGTTAAAAATTTGAGGTTTTAACCGACTTTAGTCGAGTGTTCTCAGTCGAGAATACTCGATTAAGGTCCGTTTTGGCTTCAAAATTTCAAGACGAAGTGTCGACTGAAACGGATTGAGTTTGGTCTGAAATTTTGAGGTATTTCTTTTGTTTTCCTTTTTCTTTTGTTGCTATTTTATTTTGACTGATTAATTCGTCATTTTTGTCAAGTAGTTCTTCCTCCTCTTTCGGACCTTTTTCTTGGTCCAGTTTTCTTCTGTTGATTAACATATGTTATAAATAGTTTCGTCGATTAATCCGTTCATGTTTGTAGTTTAGTAGTTCTCGTCAAGTTGTTTGGTGTCGATTGTTTTGTTCTCAGCATCAGGGCTCCATTCAGTATATCCTCAAGGTTCCTACATTTTGTTATTTAAGGTTAATTTAGAACTATGAGTGCTTGCTGTTATTATTGGTTCGAATTGCTTCATTTTGTGTGATGTTTGGTTCTCTTTTCTTGGTTGTTCATCACTTTTGCATATGAGTTTAGTTTGTTTGTCGATTCAGTGCGTTTACAGTGATCATTCATTTTGCCTAAGTTTAATTTAGAATTGTGAATATAGTTGGTCATTCCCATGTATTTGTGTCAATCATGGTCTGAAATTTGACCTTGGTAGTTTAATATGATTTTGTTCGGATTCATTGGTCTTTATTTTTATGCTATTTGATCTGATCTGAGTTCTAGCTTGAACTACTGATTGAATTTGATGAGTTGAATTGGTTATAGCTATTGGGGTTGGTACCGATTGAAGGGGGAATTGGGACAGGACAGTAATTTCAGGGATATCAGGAGGGTAATATGGGGGGTTTAAAAGTTTGGCAAATGGTCTTGCTAGTGGGCTGTCAGTAAAGTACTTAATTAACCATTAATCTAATATGTTAGTGGGGAACAAAACATAATGGTATGGGGAGGTTTAAAAGGCATTGATTAAAATATGTTGCTCATACCTGCTTGAACTTTAAATAAAGAAAAGACAAGGGTTAATGGGGAACAAAACATACTCTAGTGGAGTTCTAAAGGTATCATGGGCAGAATTAGTTTCTTAATTCTGCCTAGTGTTCTTACGAGCTGGCAGGGTCAGTGTTTGGGTATAAATGGAGGGACTTAGGACAGAGTTAGGGGTCTTTTTTTCAGTCTTTGAGAGAGTATTCCTTTTTGAATCAGTTTTAGAGAGATATAGAGCTTTTAAGGCATTCAGTTTTGGAGAGAGTTTAAAGATTGGGAATCAGTTTGAAAAAGTTTTGGAAAGTTTTTCTAGGATTGCAGTTCTTAGGGAGCATTTTGAAAACTTTGAGGGCATTCAGTTCTAATTTGAAACATACAGAGAGTTTGAGATATCAATTTTAAGAGTCTTTTTTAGAGCTTTCAGATTGCTAGCTACTGGAGTCAGTAGTGTTTTCTGCTTGGTTTTCCAGTAGACTTTTGGTTTCAGTCGAGACATTCTAGGATCAGTTTGAGCGTGTTGTTGTTGTGGTATATTTCTAGGTTCAATTTGAAGGTCATTTGGGTTTATTCGAATCTGTTTTGGGTTGATCTATTGATCTTGTTGGTTTAAAACATTTCTGAACTCTTCCTCGATTGAAATATATATTTCTGGGCTGAAGCTGGGTTGATTGGTTTTGTTTGAACTCAAATACCCGGTTGCTGTGATCCACTGTGTGCTGCTGTTGCTAACCTCTCCTTCTACCTATTCCTTTCTGCTTTCAGGTACACATTCTCAGTTTGAGTTGGTGTACCTCTTTTGGTTCGAAAAATGCTGAAACGAAATGATTGCATATTCACCTCTTAACATGTGTGGGTCCAAGTTGTTATGCTAAAAATAGATAATAGTTGATTTGTATTTGCTTAGACTTACTTTAGATTTTACATTGTATAACTGAGCTGAAGATTGGATTGTATAACTTAGACTGATTCTAGACTGTAAATTTGGACTACTGGACTCTCATTTGGACTTATGTGTTCGTGTTGGTAATTAGGGAGAAATTGAAGTAGTATTAGTACTATTAACAAATCATGTTGAAACTTAGCGTAAATGAGAACACTTGTGGTTTAAGACAAAATCGCACATAGAACACTTGTGTCCATTCTTTGTCCTGGATAAAAGAAACGAAACAAAATCATCCGTTGAATCAGCTGATGGAGCCATTTAGATCCACTCCTAAGTTTTAACATGGCTAAAATGAATTGATTTCCTCCTTCTTTTAATTATAATTTTTGTGAATGAAACTCTTGCTAAGGCCCAGTTGTGATGCGATCCATGCCAAGCTGGGGCCAAGAATCAAGGTTGGCCAGTTTGAAATTCCGTGGGCCTATACTGAAGTCCAAACGGCCTGAATTTAATTAATGTCACCCCTCTCTTAGATAAAAATATTGAACTAACTAGGGCCTTTTGTTTTATTTTTAGAGACAAACAAAGATAGAAAACTATAGTCACTTTAGGTTTGCCTTCTAAAATAAAATGAGACGAGCCTCGCAAAACAAAATACGTAAATTGCGGGGCCCTCGATAATTGTATATATTAAAATACTTAGATTTCGGGACGGGCCGTTTAGCGAATTTCACGGCCTCCCCCAAAATCATAATGCGTTAGTCTCTTTAGGTGCGTATTTTAATAACATTACCTCCCTAAACTCGGGTGCGCATTTATGTGACCCAAATCCAAATCCCAACGATGTTAAAGTATGTCCAAAAACCACGGGTGCATTTATGTGACGTGGTTCAAGACTTATTTTAATAACGTTGCAACTTTCTTTCTTTTTCTTTTTTTTTTTTAAAAAATGAATAAAAGTGGTTTAAGTTAAAATTTGCACATAGGTGTAAACACGTACTAAAATTAGATAATATTACAATTATAACCGTTGAGCGACCGTGCTAGAACCACGAAACTTGGGAATGCCTAACACCTTCTCCCGGGTTAACAGAATTCCTTATCCGGATTTTTGTGTTCGCGGACTGTAAAACAGAGTCAATCTTTTCCTCGATTCGGGATTTGAACCGGTGACTTGGGACACCATAAATTATCCTAAGTGGCGACTCTAAATTTCTAAATAAATGAATCCCGTTTCGATTGTCCTTTAATTGGAAAAACTCCCTTATATACCCCTTACGGGGTATAGGTAAAAAAGGAGGTGTGACACTCCTGTCTTGTTTGTGAAGAAGAAGGATGTTTCTATGTGTATGTGAATTGATTATGCCAGTTGAACAAAGTTACAGTGAAGAACCGATATCTCTTGCCTCATATTGATGACCCGTTTCATCAGTTACAAGGTGCTCGAGTGTTTTATAAGATTGACTTGCATTTAGTTTATCATCAGTTGAAGATTCGGGAGCCAGATATCCTGAAGACTACTTTTAGGACTCCGTATGGTCATTACGAGTTCCTTGTTATGTTATTTGGGTTGAACAATGCCCCCAGCAGCATTTATGCATTTGATGCATAGTGTGTTCTGGCCCTATCTTGACTCGTTTGTTATTGTCTTTATTGATGACATTTTGGTATACTCCCGGAGTAGGGGAAATCATGAGCAGCACCTGAGGACAGTGCTTCAAACTTTGAGAGAAAAGAAATTATATGTGAAGTTCTCGAAAAGTGAGTTTTGGTTGGATTTTATGGCATTCTTGGGTCACGTGGTATCGAATGAAGGGATCAAGGTGGATCCGAAGAAAGTGGAAGCAGTGCAGAGTTGGCCTAGACCATCCTTAGCTACAGAGATCCATAGTTTTCTTAGCTTGGCGGGTTATTAACGTCGATTTGTTAAGGGATTTTCATCTATTGCAGCACCTATGACTAGGCTGACCCAGAAGGGTGCTCCGTTCAAGTGGACGGAAGAGTGTGAGGAGAGCTTCCAGAAGCTCAAGGTAGCTTTGACTACAGACCCAGTATTGATATTGCTTACAAGTTTGGGGTCTTATACTATCTATTGTGATGCCTCGAGGATTGGACTTGGAGCGGTATTGATGCAGGACGGTAGGATGATTGCCTACATGTCCAGATAGCTGAAGGTACATGAGCAGAATTATCCTGTCCATGATCTCGAGTTAGTTGCTATTGTTCACGCCCTGAAGATCTAGCGTCATTATTTGTACGGTGTTCCTTGTAAGATCTATACTGACCACCGGAGTTTGCAACATCTGTTCAAGTAGAAGGACCTTAATTTGCATCAAAGAAGGTGGTTAGAGTAGCTGAAAGACTATGATATCACTATCTTGTATCACCAGGGCAAGGCCAATGTGGTGGCCGATGCTTTGAGTCGCTGGGCAGAGGGTTTTGGGAGTTTTGCTTATCTACCAGCAGCGGAGAGGCCCATGGCGATGGATGTTCAGGCCTTAGACATCCAGTTTGTGAGGTTGGATCTTTTGGAGCCTAGTCGGATTCTAGCTTGTGTGATTTCTCGGTCTTCCTTGTTCGATTATATTCGAGAGCGTCAGTATGATGACCCTCATTTTCTTGTCCTCAATGACAAGGTTCTGCATGGTGATGCCAGATATGTGACCATTGGTGATGACGGGGTATTGAGGATGCAGGGTCGGGTATGTGTACCCAATGTTGATGGAATTCGGGAGTTGATTCTAGAGGAGGCCCACAGATCGCGGTATCCCATCCATCTGGGTGCCGCAAAAATGTACCAGGATTTAAGGAAGCACTATTTATGGAGGCGGATAAAGAAAGATATAGTTGGGTATGTAGCTCGGTGCCTCAATTGTCAGCAGGTAAAGTATAAGCACCAGAGACCGGGTGGCTTGCTTCAACAAATAGAGATTCCGGAGTGGAAGTGGGAGCGGATCACCATAGACTTCGTAGTTGGACTCCCACGGACTTTGAGGAAGTCCGATGCCATTTGGGTGATTGTGGATGGACTGACCAAGTTCGGACACTTCATTCCTGTGTGTACCACCTATTATTTGGAGCGATTGGCGGAGATTTATATCCGGGAGATTTTTCATTTGCATGGTATTCCAATTTCTATCATTTTAGATAGAGGTACTCAGTTCACATCATAGTTCTGGAGGGCCGTACAGCATGAGTTGGGTACTGATGTGGAGTTGAGCACAACATTTTACCCCCAGATGGATGGATAGTCCGAACGCACTATTCAGATTTTTGAGGATATGCTCCATGCGTGTGTGATGGAGTTTGGAGGTTCTTGGGATCAGTTCTTGCCACTGGCAGAGTTTGCCTACAACAACAATTATCAGTCCAACATTTAGATGGCATAGTATAAGTCTTTGTATGGTAGGCTATGTAGATCCCTAATGGGTTGGTTCGAGCCGGGCGAGGGTAGATTATTGGGCACAGACTTGGTTTAGGATACTTTAGAGAAGGTTAAGGTGATTCAGGATAGACTTCGCATAGCCCAGTCCAGACAGAAGAATTATGCGGACAGGAAGGTTCGTGATGTTCCCTATATGGTTAGAGATCGGGTCTTGCTTCGGGTTTCGCCTATGAAGGGCGTTATGAGATTTGGGAAGAAGGGGAAATTGAGTCCGAGGTTTATTGGTCCTTTTGAGGTATTGCGACTTGTTGGGGAGGTCACTTATGAGCTTGCCTTACCTCCCAGCTTGGCAGGAGTCCATCCGTTATTTCATGTTTTGATGATCCGGAGGTATCACGATGATCCGTCACACGTGTTGGAATTTAGTTCAGTCTAGTTGGACAAGGATCTATCTTAAGTTGAGGAGCCAATGGAGATATTGGACAGGCAGGTTTGAAAGCTGAGGTGAAAGAACATTGCATTAGTGAAGGTTCAGTAGCGGGGTCAGCCGGTTGAGGAGACGACGTGGGAGATCGAGCAGGATATGCGCAGCCGTTACCCTCATCTTTTCACCTCTTCAAGTATGTCCCTATGCACATTCAAGGACGAACGAATGTTTTAAGAGGGGGAGATGTAATGACCAAGCCGGTCGTTTTAAGAATTTACGCCCCGATCCCCTATTGATTGCTTTCCCCGTGTTTGTTTTTACTATTGTGAGTTGCCGGGAAGATTCGTTTTGAGTTTCGGAGTGTTTTGGGACACTTAGTCCCTAAATAAGAGCTTAAGCTTTAGAATTTGAACCGTAGTCGGAACAATGTGAAGACGGCCTCGGAAGGAATTCCATCAAATCCGTTAGCTCCGTTGAGTGATTTCGGGCTTAGAGGCGTGTTCGGATTGTGTTTTAGAGGTCCGTAGCTTATTTGGGCTTGAAATGCTAAAAGTTAAATTTTTTAAGTTTCCGGATCGATAGTGAAATTTGATATCAGGGTCGAAATCCAATTTCGAAAGTCGGAATAGCTCCGTAGTGTTCAATGTGGCTTATGTGCAAAATTTGGGGTCAATCGAACATGGTTTGGTTGGTTTCGGCATCGGTTGTAGAATTCTTGAGATTTCAAGTTCATTAGGCTTGGATTGGAGGGTGAATCGTGGTTTTAGCATTGTTTGATGTGATCCGAGGGTTGGATTAAGTTCGTATGATGTTTTAGGATTGGTTGGCATGTTTGGTTGAGGTCTCGGGGGCCTCGGGTAAGTTTCAGATGCTTAACGGAAGTGAATTTGGACTTAGGCAAATTCTGAAGTTTGTTGCTTCTAGTATTTTCGCACTTGCAGTGAGGAGCCGGTAGGTGCGGCCCGCAGAAGCGAGGAAAGAGGTCGCAAGTACGGTCTGGGGCATGAAAACTAGTGGTCGCAGATGCGACTTAAGAACCGCAGAAGCGGACCACATTTGGGAAAAGTGGAGCGTAGGTGCGGCTCCTGGGGGTTTAATGAAATCTCGCAGGTGCGGGTCCCCAACCGCAGAAGCAGAAATCGCTGGGCAGAAATATGAAAAATTGAGGGTTTGAGTTCATAACTTGGAAAATCAAATTGGAGCTCGGGGAAGGCGATTCTGTGGGGATTTTGAAGAGAAGACCATTGGGCAATGATTCCTAATCCCTTTTTGATTGTATCCCATTAATCTAAGCTTAGATTCATCAATTAATTTCGGACATAGGGTGAAAAATTGGGAGAATTGAGGAAAAGTTCTTAGGCCGAGTTTTGGGATTTTGATCGAGGTTTTGGTATTGGATTTGAGTGATTTTGGTATGGTTAGACTCGTGAGTAAATGGGTGTTCATAATCCGTAATTTTTACCCGATTCCGAGACGTGTGCCCGAGGAGGATTTTTGGGCCTTTTTTTATTTTCTTACCTTAGCTCTGATTCTTTTAGATAAACTCGTTATTTGAAGTTATATTTACATTATGAAATTGATTTGATTATCTTTGGGCCACTCGGAGTTGGATACTCGTGGAAAGAGCGTGATTTCGGATTGATTTTGAGCCGGTTCGTGGTAAGTGGCTTCCCTAACCTTGTATGAGGGAATTCCCCTTAGGATTTTGGTACTGTTGTTATATGAGTGTCGTGTACGTGAGGTGGCGAGTGCGTACATGTGTTAATTGTTGAAAAACCCCACTTTCATTAAGTAAATATCTGTGTTTCCTTTTTAATTCAGCAATACTTGTACTTGAAGCCTCCTGTTTAGCTTAGAAAAAGCATGCTTATGTGACTTAATTGTCTTACCTGCTTTAACTGCTTATATGGATTATGTGCAACATGTTTAGAGTAGAAATTCATGTTTATTCTCGAATAGAACTGTAGATTTCCTTCTTAAGACTGTTGTGTATTTACTTTGGGCTACGGATCGGTATTTTGGGAGATCTCCCCCTGCATGTTTACTTTGGGACTACGGATCAGTATTCCGGGAGATCTCCCCTGCACCTTTATGTTTGGGACTACGGGACGAGATCCCGGGATATCCCCCTGTACTGGATATTTACTTTTGGACTACGGATTGTCATTCCGGGAGATTCCCCTGCATATTTACGATTCGGACTACGGGACGATATCCTGGGAGATCCTCTGCACATTTACGTTTGGGATTATGGGACGATATCTTGGTAGATCCCCTGTTGCCATCTCTGTGTACTGAAATATATTCTTTATGAGATTTTGTGCTCGTCGACTGCTAGTATTTTAATTATGCTGTCACATTTCGTACTGTTTTACCTTGTTATATATATATATATAACCAGTAGGGCCCTGACCTTCCTCGTAACTACTCGATTGAAGTTAGGCTTGGCACTTACTGGGTACCGCTATGGTGTACTCATTCCCTTTCCTGAACATGTTTTTCGTGTGCAGATCCAGGTTCTTTGTCTGCTCAGTCGTTCTATCAGTGAAGCGGGTGATATCAGAAACTTCAAGGTATATCTGCCGCGTCCGCAGACCTAGAAATCCCTCTCTATTCTCCCCTTTAGCTTTAGACTTCCTGTATTTACTTTTGATTAGACATTTTGGAGTTAGAACACTATGTAGTTTTTTATAGCTTGTGATTTTATGAGATTCCGGCTTTGGGAGTTTTGGTTCAGTTTTGAGAGTGTGTATTGTATATACCGAGCGGCATTTTAAACTCTTTTATTATGTTTTACTCGCAACTTGCTAGTTTCGTATTTCATTTTCCTTTTTCCGCAATTTGTTAGGCTTACCTAGTCATAGATGTCACACCTCCTTTTTTCCAACATCCCGGAAAGGGTATAAAAATGAGAGACAGAGTCATAATCCAAAAAAAAAAAAGAAAAAAAAAAAGAGAGAGACAGAGTCATGAACATACTAAAATAACGTTAACATTTGCAAATCTCAATTCACTCAATCAAAGAAACATCATTCATGCGAACAGATTAAATACGAAAGAAACTTTATCAAAAGAACCAAATCAATTTGCTTCTGCTTCAATAAAGATGCTCCGACATTTTTTTAACTCAAGAGCTTGAATTACATACCTACAAGAGAGTGAATTCAAATGAATAAAATCTGAAAGTTGTAGAGTCAATACAGCAGCAACAACAAAATCTCTATCAACTCTTCTTCAAACCCAAGATTCAAGGCCCGAAATATTGAAAGAAAAATTTAATGAAAATTTTCAACCTAAATTTCTCTCCTCCCCCTCTCTTCTTTTTTTCTTCTCCTCAAATTTTCTCTTCTATTTATAGCAAAATTTTCGAAATTTTTTCAGATTTCTTTTTAAAAAAATATTTTATTATTTTATTATTTTTCAATTAAAAGAAATCCCACTTACAAATTGCTTTTACTTTTTTTACAAAAAGAAATCCCACCTTTCTTTACTTTTATTTTTTAAATTCCAACTTTAATTACTTTTATCTTATTTAAAATCCCACTTTTTTTACTTTTTAAAAGAGAATTCCACTTATTTAACTTTTCTTTAAAAAACAATCTACTTTCTTTTGCTTTTCTTTTAAAAATGCTACTTTCTTTTACTTTAAATTTTTTTAATTTTCAGATACCTTTATATTTGTTTTTTAATTCAAAATTTCTTTTACTTTTTATTTTTTTAAAATTTCCACAAAACTTTACTTTTATTTTTAAAATTTTCTACTTTCTTTTACTTTTTAAAAGGGATTTCCACCTACTTTTACTTTTATTTTTTTTATTCAATACTTCCCTTTTTCTTATTTTTAAATCACTCCTGAAAATTAAAAAAATTAATATTTTTTCAGAATTTTTTTATTATTTTAAAATAAAAATAAAATAATATTAATAGTAATAATTCACCTTTTAAATTTTGTATTTTTACCCTATAATAAAAAGTGTAATAAGCTAAAAATTGTAGGTTAAAACCCCTAAAATATTTACATAGAAAAAGTGATAAAAATTAAATATTATCAAAAATTAGGTGCTCACAGCTGCCCTCTTTGTTTGGAAACATGAAGAGTTTTCAAGCAAAGATAAGGTGATCCATGTGACTAATTTTTGAACATATTTTTATTCAAAAGGGAAGAAATAAGGATAAGAGAAAAGAGAAAGGGTGCAACCGAGTCTTGGTTTTGGACAGCCTACATATCCCGGGTTATAGGGGAATCAGGTTGCGTGTAGTTCAAGAAGTTTTGGTAGCTGGTACTACCGAAGAGCTGTGATTTTGCTGCTATTGCTGCTGTTTCTGCTTACTGAACTCCTTATTACACCGTGACAAAATAAAAGAAGCCAGACTAAACTATGATATACGAATTACAAGAATCCTATCTATATCTTGAACTTGCAGTTTCTGCTGCCCTGCTGACTTGTACTCTGTGAGTGAGATTCCTTTGTTGCTGACTTGAATTGCATTCTGAGATGCTTTCCCTTCGTTTTTCAGGTGGTTTCCTGATTGCTGAACTCCTTTGAACCTTGCTGCTTCCCTTCGTTCTCCAGGTGGGCTCCTGATTGCCAATACTTGCACTGCTTTTCCTCGAAACTTGAACTGCTTCCCTTCGTTATTTAGGTGGGCTCCTGATTACCAACACTTGACTTGCTTCTTCCCTTCGTTCTTCAGGTGGGCTCCTGATTACCAATACTTGAACTGTATTCCCTTGCTCTCCTGGTGGGCGCCTGATTGCCAAAACTTGAATTGTATTCCCTTGCTTTCCAGGTGGGCGCCTGATTGCCAAAACTTGAATTGTATTCCCTTACTCTCCAGGTGGTCGCCTGATTGCCAAAAATGGAATTGTATTCCCTTGCTCTCCAGGTGGGCTCCTGACTGCTAAAACTCGAATGTATTCCCTTGTTCTCCAGGTGGGCTCCTAACTGCTGAAACTTGAAATGTATTCTCTTGTTCTCCAGGTAGGTTCCTGATTGTTGAACTCGAAATGTATTCCCTTGCTCTCCATGTGGGCTCCTGACTGCTAAAACTCGAATGTATTCCCTTGTTCTCCAGGTAGGCTCCTGACTTCTGAAATTTCAACCGTCTTTCCTTGTTCTCCAGGTGGACGCCTGATTTTTGAAACTTGGTCCATCTTCTTCTTGAAACTGCTTTTCTTTGACTTTTTCTCCCTCGTTCCTCCAGCTGGGCGCCTGATTACCAATACTTGTGCCAATCTTCCTTGAAACCTGATTTGTTTTCCCATGTTCTCCAGGTGGGCTCCTGATTGCCGAAACTCGAACTGTTGTTCCTTGTTCTCCAGGTGGACGCCTGATTGCTGATACTTCAACTGTTATTCTTTGTTCTCCAGGTGGACGCCTGATTGCTAGTACTTGGTCACGCTCTTATCTTTGATATCCGTGTTGTTCTCCCTATTCTTCAGATGGGCACCTGACTTCAACAAAAATAGACAAAACAAAAGAAAATTTTCTGCCCCAGTTTGGTAGCTGGGCGCATCTGTGAGTTTAAACTGAATCACATCACCAAATATTACTAAGAATTTGAAAGCTAGGTCCCATTATCCAGGGGGTCCTGACAACTCTTAACTAAATGACGATTTTAAATCTAAGCTATATCTTGTTATCTAAGGAGGTCTTAAACTACTCCCCATTATCCAGGAGTGTCCTGACAATTTTTAATTAAACGACAATTTTAGAGCTAAATTATATCTACTGAAGGTTATGTTTTATGCTAAATCTTGTTATCCAAACCAGTTTTAAACTACGTCTCATTATCCAAGCGGGCCCTGACAACTCTTAAATCAAGTCTTATCTTAAGAGTGACAATTCTAAGGCTAAATTATATTACCCTACAACAAGAACTTATGTTAAACCTTGTTATCTAATGGAGATCTCAAAGCTAGGTCCCATTATCCAGGAGGGTCCTGAAAACTCCTAATTGAATCATATCTTAAACATGTGAACTTTAAAACCATCTTATTCCTTGGGTACATTTATGCTAGATTTTACTACTCATGACTGTTTTAAATTTTAAACTAGGTCCTATTTTTCAGGAGGGTCTTGACAACTCCTAACTAAATTCTATCTCCAGAATGAAAATTTTGAAACCAACTTATATTCTTTTGGGGTACATTTATGCCAGATCTTGCTACTCAGTCGTGTATTTTGAATTTTAAACTAAGTCCCATTTTCCAGGAGGGTCCTGAAAACTCCTAATTGCGTCTTATCTCGAACATGCAAACTTCTAAACCGACTTATATTCCTTTGGGATATATTTATGCTAGATTATTCTATTTCTAAACTTTGAACTAGGTCCCATTTTCCATGAGGGTCCTGAAAATCAAAAATCAAACCTGTTTGGTGACTGCCTTTCTCCACGGAGGGTTTCTCCGAAACAAACGAACTTTTCTGCCCCTGTTTCAATCAAAGAAAAATCTTGTTAGTTTAAAATGTTGTGATTGGTTTGTGGCCTTGACTATGAGGGCGATTGCTCCTTCACTTCCTATGATAACTGATTTCCCCTCGAGGACCTTGCTTGCTTATAGACTAGCCACTTTCTCTGTTATCCTTATCACAGAAAATGCCCCTTCTCTGTTCAGACCCAATTCCTTCTATCTGTTGCACTGCTCATGAACTAACATTTACCAACCTTTGGGTTTTACCGAAAATACCTTTGATCCATCCACCTAACACCCTCCATCTGTTGCATCGTGCTCTTGTTTTGACATGTACTGCACCTTTGTATTTCTCATGAATTCCAAAGCACGTTAATTTCCATCCACTTAGTGCGCATGCTGTTCTTTCCTGACTTAAATCACTGGCCTTGGCCTTGAAGTCTATTGTTCCCTCACTCGTCATGATAACTTTGATTTCTGCTTGGAAGACCTCGCTTGTCACTGGTTAACCACTTTTTTTGTTGATCTCATCACAGAGAATACCATTGACTCGTTCACCCAACATCCTCTATCTGTTGCACTGTTCACGAATTGAAATATACCAAACCTTTGTATTCCTCATGGACCCCAAAGCATGTTGATTGCTACCAACTCAGTGCACTTATTGTTCTTTCCTAACTTATGCCACTTTGATGTGCTGGCCAGATCCCGTTTTGTGCGATTGGGAAGCTGGTGGCAAATTTTTGAAGTCATTTCTCACTTATTTTGACCAAACAGACTCAGGAGGAGGAAGTAAACAAGACAAAAGGAACAGAGTAAAGGACAAAGGAAAGAGATGACTCCTAACAAGAAAACTACAAAGTCGAAACCTATCAGATGTGGATACCAACTCTAATGACCATGACATGCACCTGTAGCTTATTCTGTTGAGCAAGTCTGATGTTCGACTCTTGTTGTACCTTTAAACCGTGAAACTGGGCTTCAATGCTCCGATTATCCAATCTGATTCACAATCCTTATTCGACTTGTAGTGCCCGGAGAGTTTTCACTATCAAGCCTCTCTCATTTGTTCTTTCTCTCAACTCACTGTCGCCTCAAGGTGCCCGCGAAGGTTTTCACCAATAAGACTCTCTCATTTTTTATTTCTCTCAGCTCCCGTCGCCTTACGGTGCCCGTGAGGGTTTTCACCAATAAGACTCTCTCATTTTTAATATTTTCTGCTTGGACCAGAGTGTTGCCCTTGATATGAATCCTCCACTTCCTTGACTTGGCATCTCTCGAAGACGGATCGGAAGGTCTTTCTTTGGACCGTAATGTGAGATTTTGGATAGGGTTAGAAATAAAGGATATCAAAGGCTCAAAACAATTTGAATGGGTTCAAAATTATAACTTTCGGAATCAGATTTCTTACCACAACCACCACTTCTGCCCCAGTTTCTTTGCTTGGGGACTTTTGTATTTTTATTTTGATGAGACCGAACCGTGAGGCTGCCTACGTATCCTTAAAAGGAATCAGGTCGAACGTAGTTCATTTCATAAAAATTACTTTGTTTGTTGTGTTTTTTTTCTTCTCTCTTTTTTCTCTTTTGCTTTTCTCTTTTTCTTTTTATTATTTTTCTTCTTCTTTTCTCTTTTCTCTTTTCTTCTTTTTTCTCTTTTTCTTTCTTTCTTTCTCTTTCCTTTTCTTTCTCTTTTTCTTTCTTCCTTTTCTTATCTTTCATGCTTGTGTTTCTGATATTCGCTACTGATTCCGAAAGAGGGGTATGAAAGAAAATAAATAAGGCTCAAAAGGGGTGACGAGGGATAAAGTGTTTAGATAGCAGAACAAAATGCCTTCACCATTCCAACCTTCAAAACATGTCAAGTACAAACAACACAATTAAACAAACCAAGGAAAACATTCGTAACATCTTTTGGTTGCGCCAGACTTGATGACCGTACCCACACATTCGCCTTCTACAATTGTTATATACAAAGCATCATTGGACAACACTCTCACTCTCATTACCACGAACGGCCCCCTACAAATTTTGGGCAAACTTGCTTTTATCTTCAAATTGATGCGGCGGGATGTATTTTAATAGGGGTTCTTTATGTTCTATCTGCCCCAGTTTCACACAATTCGTGCTTGAAGTGATCTCAAAATGCCTTTACTTATTTCCCTCAAATGTCCTTACATCTTTAACATTTTTTCATTGCTTCGTGATTAAACTGACTTTTAAAACCAGGCTGAGAATTACGCGTGCATGTCATGTCACTAGACTCAATAGGAAAAGGACTATAAAAAGAAAAGAGAACTAAACAAAAATAACTAGAAATAATAGAAAACAGAAACTTGCATTAGACAGATAGTGAAAGGATTTGGACAACAAAACAGACAAACTAGACTGGGGTTACAAACCTAGAACAAACCTAGAAAACACTAAGCAGGCTACTAGATTAAACAAACTAGGCAAAATAAGAGGATAGAAGGGTTTGAGTCACAAGACAATATCTGGATTACAACTCTTAAATAACCCGGACAACAGAAATGACAACAAAATAAAGCACCAAAACTCCTCCCTGGCTAACCAAGACAGGAGCGTCTCTCCAATTGCCAAGCTCGGCATCTTAGCCACTGAATTCTGCATCAATATTACTAGGACCTTCACGAACTTCCATCACATTGTTCTTAACAAATTGCTTTAGGGTTCCCTTTGCTGGCTCGTTCTTAAGATCAGCCTCTGATAGCACTGAAAACTTTGCAGTGCGTGGACCTTTGAGGATCTCAGAAGAATTTTTATATTCCTTTTCAAAACAAATCATACTCACCATATGCGTCTCATTGCGAGCAGGCGATGGACTTTGGCTAGTGTCTGCTGCATCTGGATTTTGCACGACAATGCCACCTGCATCAATAAGCTTCTGAATTGCTTTCTTCAGATTCCAACACTTCTCTATGTCATGCCCCGGGGCATCTGAGCAATATGCGCACCTTTGAGAAAAATCAAACTTCTTTGACAGAGGGTTTGTCATTTTTATATGAATCAGCTTCAACAAGTCCAATTGCTTCAACTTTTGGAACAAACTGGCATATGACACTCCCAATGGGGTGAAAGCCTTTTCTTTTTTCAGCAACATCTCATTCTTAAATGCTTGATTGGGCCGGAAACCTGATCCGGGGGGTTTTCGATAGGCTCGTGGGGGTGGATAGGTATTTTGTGGAGCTGGGTACTGGGAGAGTGATGTATGACTTTGGGAGTTCTGTGGAGAGAAGTGGCACTGGGGAGGATCATCTGGTGCATAAGGATATCAACAGGGATGATGTCGAGGCTGGAAGTGTTGATCGGGAAAGCCCATTGGATCATCTTTTCTGTTTCTCTTTCTTCCACCCAAGCTTACTGGGATGTTCTGAATGTTTTTCGAACAACTCATGATTTTGCATGACTTGATTCCCTCTTCTACTAGCTTCCCCATTTTTAACACATTAATGAAAGGCTTCCCCATGGCCGGGATCAAATAACTGAAGTAGGTGGGCCCCTAGGCTTGTAGGAAAAGCTCAACCATTTCTTCTTTACCAATCGGGATATTTACTCGAGCCGCTTGCTCCCTCCACCTGAGCCCAAACTCCCTAAAGCTTTCCTCCGGCTTCTTTTCCATTTTAGATAGGGAGGAGCGGTCTGGGGTAACACCTGATCTGTATTGAAAGTATCGAACAAAATCTTGAGCCATGTCACCCAATGTAGGCCACTTACCAACATATTGATGATTATGCCATTCCAAAGCTGCCTCAGTCAGGCTCTCACTGAAGTACGCCATCAACAAATCATATTTCTCGTCAACACTTCTCATTTCACTACAATAATCCCTCAAATGGGCTACCGGATCTCCATACCCATCATACAAGTTAAACTTTGGCACTTTAAACCCCACAGGCAGACGAACATCGGGGGACATAGACAATTCTTTGTAAGACATGCTACCCTGGTCTCCCATTCCTTGCTTGTTCTTTAGGGACTGTTCTATGCCTTTCAGCCTCCTGGGCATCCCGTATCGCCCTTTTCTTCCTGTGAACTCTTCATTTACAACATGAGGCCCATCCCGCGGACCCTGCTTGTATGAGTTGGGAACCTTGTGGGCAACCTCTGAGGGGTAATATTGGGCATCATGAGCTTTGAGTGGGTGTTCATTGTTGGGGATGGTGGATAAGGCCGGAGGGCAATTTTTGGGAAAAGTAATTGGAAGATGAGTGATGGAGCTACTAGGGTGGTTGGGAAAGCCATGATAAGCGGGTGGATCTGGAGAGTATGGGGGATCATCTGGCACTGTGACCGGTGTTTGGGTAAGGGTAGTATTTATGAAGCTAGGTGGTGGCGGGGGTGGTGCCTTCCCAGTCATCCAAGCCTGATACATGTCCGCCATGTGTTGTCTTAACATCTTTACCTCTTCAACCAACCCATTGTCATGTTCAACCAACTGCTTTTGGGCACCGGTATCAACCAACTCAGTTCTGTTATTGTCTGCCATTGCCTTTTGACTTTGTGTTGTAGAGAAGAGTTACCACTTTAAAAACCACAAACCAACCACCCTTCTGCTATGAATATAACAAAATGAGGCCATCACGTTAGTGTTAGGGTATTTAACAGCAAAAATATCACATTGCATGCCATGCACCTAGCCATAATTAACGGTTCTAGAATGACTTCGAGGGTCATAAGGTCACTTGGCATCATCCCAATTTGTCCATTTGAATCTTCTCTTTACTTTTCTTTCCTCGCACTTCTTAGCTCACTCATTTTCTTTCCCTTTTTTTTCTTTCTGATTATCGCTCTTTTTCTTCCTTCTCATTTCTCACATCCCATAATTTCATCTTCTTTTTTTTTTGTTTTTTCTCTCTCTTTTTTTTTCTTCTTTTTTTTCTTTTAATAAATAAAAAATGATTCGATCGAACCCTATGTAGGTTGCCTACGTATCATGATGCCGCATGAATCAGATCTTTGCGTAGTTCGGGAAGATCGGGAATAAAATAAACAAACTAACGCTTCCATTTTTCTTTTCTTTTCTTTTTTTAAAACAGGTACTCTATGAGAAATTATCAAGGAAAACCCCTAAAAGAGAAAAATATTTTTTGGTTCTTTTTTTTTTTGAAGGAAATCTAAGGAATAAACCACAGAAAGACATTTTGAATTATCATTTGATATCCTGACGCAAGATCTCGAAGCAAGCAATGAAAAAGATAAAACAGAATGTTTTTGGATTTCAATTTTGATTGCCTAAAGGAAAAATTCTAATGATAAACAAAAGATAAAGTATTTTTTTTGTACAATATCCTAAAGTTCTAATGAAAATAAAAGATTTTTTTTTTCATTTTTCACTAATTTCCCGAAGAAACACCTCAAAAGAAAATCTTTTTGGATTTTGGAATTAACACCTTCAAGAAAGCTTTTAAAGAAGTATTAAAAGAAATTGTTTTTTTTTCTAGAATTAGTATTCTAAAGAAAATTTATAACGAAATATAAAATGCAACATCTCTTTTTTTTGGATTTTTACTTGTAACATATTTCCAAATGCAAAATAAGAAATAAAGTAACAAAAGACTATACAAACTTAACTAGACAATACAAACTAACATCACCTAAAAGACTAAATACTACTATACAGGACTAGAAAAATAAACAAAAACAATTGACTCAAAAACATAAAATGGCTCCTCGAGCAGCTCCTGAATGCAGTGATCCTGGGGTGTCTGTCATGGTCAAACTTCGGTAAATAAATTCACACATGTATGAGAAAACTTTAAATCAACACTATGTGAGATAATAACACTCCCTACTGGACACATGGAAGACATGGTTGAGGCTATTTTTGCAAACTGACTTATTTGGCCAAAAGGTGGCTAGAAGTGCAAAATTTGGCTATGACCCCGCAAAGCCAAGAACCTAAGATTTACTAGGAAGACCGGACCCTATGTGGGTTGCCTACGTATCTCGCCCCGAAAGAGAAAATCAGGTTTGCGTAGTTCGGGCAAATTGGATACGGGCGAGAATTAAAACAAAAACAACTAATTTAGAGAATATATTTTCTTTTCTTTTCCCTGAAAATGATGAAACATGCAACATCTTTTTTTAGATTTTCTTTTTCCTTCTTTTTTTTGATTTTTCGGAAAATAATGAAAAAAGTGCAAAATCTTTTTTTTTTTTCAATTTTCAAGCTCTCTTTTTTTCTTAACAAAAATGTGACAAAAAACATAATTAGGCCCCACTCGCTTTATCTTCACACTTCACCCTCTCCTTTTCTTTTTCTTTTTTTCTTTTTTTTCATATGCCCTTAACAATCATTGGTCCGCCAAATGACCCTTTTACCCCTGAATAGATGCAACATGTAGCACATAGGATGCATCAAGATGGTCTGTTATTTTGGGTATACCTGTCCTAGACGGACCCAACCCCTGTGTTGAGTCCCCAAAGTCAAAATGCACATGATGCAAACAAGCGTTCCTACTAGGGATCCGGCATGAGGCTGAGTTATTCTAGGTTCAAAACCTGGGTATGTGTTCTAGACTGTGTACCCGAGCGGACAACTCGAGCCGAGGAGGGGGCTACGTACCGGGAACCAAAAGGCCATCCGACTTAGTAACTTGTCCGAGCCTCTTTCTTATTTCAAGGTATGACACTAACAGAATAAGGAGTCTCGACCAGCGAGCACATCCCCGAAGATGAGAAGAGAAGGGTTTCGTACCCTAAGACTAGTATATAGTAAAAGCACGAAAACCCTTAGCGAAATGTCGTTCGCATTTTGTTTTCAAAAATAAGTTTTACATTGAACAAAACAGTAATTAAATTATTCCTCAATATTTAGGAATTTAAACTCAACTAAAATTTTGGTTATAAAATCTTTCCTTATTTGAATAATTTAGGAAGTCAGAATATTTGGGACACAAAGTAAACTAAGATCTTTCCTTCTAAATGGAAATTACAATTAATTTTAATAATTTCGTTGTTTTAGTAAAAGAAATAAGAAAAAGAAGAAAAGAATAATAAGGTCTTTAATATTTGTAAGAAAATTCACGCTTTCCTATTATCTTCAAATAGGAATAGTGCTACCGGTAATACTTAAGAATTTATAACTCTATAGGAGTTTGCAATATATAGCTATATTTATAATTATCTATCTATCTACGAAGTTCTTAGCAAAATATCTTTCGCTTTTTTTTTAATCTTTTAAAAATCACACTTAACAAAATGGTTTTTATTTATTTTCCTAACATTAAAGTTAACTAAAGTTTTAGTATTAATAATTTTTTTCTTTATTTGAATTATATTGAAACTCGTACTATTTAGGAATTTATAATTTTATTGCATTTGTTGTAGAGTTCTTATATCAATTTAATAATAATATGTTGTGATTCCTCTTAAGCTTTCTATTTTTAAATGTGTAAAAAATATATGAGAATAAGAGTTATCTGAGATGAAAAATAAAGTAATTGTAAGAATTTTGTTAAAATAATATGATTTAATGTGGTCAAAGAAGACACATTACAGCATGACATATTCAGTGTTATTTAATATTGACACCGAAACGAAATGCAAGTACTAAAATCTTGGAGTTTGGTTGTTTTACATATATAAAATAAGTTATCGACTATGAGATTTGAGAAATTTCTGTTTTTTTATTAACATTTATTTAATAATTATATATAACTTTTATCTAAAAGATCAATGTTTTAAAGTTATTTGCACATAAATCAATAAATTCAAATCACAGGTTTGTGATGCGCGGGTACTAATACTAGTTTAATAATAATATGTTGTGATTCCTCATAAGCTTTCTATTTTTAATAGTAGTATATATGGGAACTCCTAATAATTATGACGAATATATTATTATATTTTAGAGGTCCCCAATTTGCTCCCCTCTGAAATATAATTAAATCCTATTTGGTGTAGAAAACTCCCAATGCTAGGGCTTTAAATCTTTATGTTACGTAATGCTTTAGTTGTAAAAAAAAAAAAAAGAGTTTCCATGGCGTCTTATTAGTTGGAAAAAACAAAAGGAGGGATCAACATACTTTTGAACTTTTCCTGTATAAATTAACAGGTCCAACTAACACGAATTAAATTTGGAAATGGAATTTAGCATGCCTGAATGGAAGACTAATTGCTCAAATTCGTAAATTCTTCATTAAAATTACTTGCTAAAAACTACCGCGAAGGGTCCGATTAATTGACTCTTTTTCACTCTTCATGGTAAATTTCTTCCTTCGGCTTCAAAATTCATAGGTTCCAAGTTGAACAAATTGATTTCAGTAGGGATGATTGTTTTCATTTTTGGTTAGATAATTTAATTTTGATTTGCAGTATCTATTGAGTTAACGCCTTAAGTACCAGAATGCTAAGAGATGATTGAGTATATTAAGATGTTTATACTCTATATATCAAGGCATTTTTTTTGTTTATTTAACCTTACTTCTTACATGTACAATATGTTTTATTGTTAGTTCTATAATTTTTCCTTTTCTCAATAGATTTATATTGTTGGACTATTATCATCAAACTATTCAAGAGAAAATATTACTGAGATACGAAAAGAAAATACATAATCTATGCTCTCGGGAGTAATTTTATAATTTTATTATAAAATTAGACTAAATTTTAAGTTGAATATATTCATTGAAATGATTCAGGACTTCTATGATATATAGTTTTTTCTTTTAAAGAAGTTAATAGGATCAACAATCATCACTTTCAAGAACTACATTTTTTCCTTTAACTTTTATTTTATTACTTAAATATAATTTTTAATTTAATATATATAATTTTATACTCATTATTATAGTAGTACACGTAGGATTTCTTAAGACTAATTAATATAAAAAATTGCCGACCAAAGTTTCTTGTAACAGTGGTTTAGAATCAGCTACGGAAGTTGGAGTCCTTCACGTCACTGCTTCTATGGATGTTACATATTTTGTATTTGTGATATTTCATTGCCATGGCTAAGCACTTTATAGAGGTGCCATGGGGTAAACTATGGATTGCTGACGCACGATCAGAGTTGGGACAAGGACGAAATTAGAATTTGAAACTTGTCACTAAACTCATTAAACACGTAGCTTTATTTTAGGTGTTAACTCTTAATTAAGTATTTATCTTATTTAATAAATATTTTAATACAAATATAGAGTCTGAAAAAAAATACTGAATTTGTTAATAATTCTACCCTCGTAGGGGATGAAGGTGTGTCGTCAATCATATGGGCAGGCGGTCATGGTAGACCACGAAAAAATGAATGGCATCATAGCGTAGGGAGGGTGATATTGGAAATATAAAAGAGACGTAAGTTCACGATGACCTGCACGGTGGAATTGTTGACTTGTTCCAAAACAAACCACTTCTTAAAGATGATCTTTTCACTTTGGACAAAAACTACTGATGTGTAGTCAGTTGGGGTTGCTTTTAGTCTCTGTGCAGCAAGGAAAAAGTCTCCAGCCTTTCTAACCCTCCTCCACTCAAATTAAATCGCCCTCTATCACATGTTAATACACCTGAAATGTGCTGAGTGTGACTAGAACTTGCAACTACATTCTGTCGTAAAAATAACACGGACTAGTCAGTTATCGGACTGATAATTAAAAAATAGCTGGCGTTTGCAAAGTCATTAAAAATAGTCACTACTTTGCTGCAATACGGAAAGTTCCAGCATAATATACTGGAGATTGGTGCACCTTTGTATAGAGACGGCCCTTCCATAAAGCAAGTAAAGCAACTGCTTTATGCCTCACATTTGTGGGGGGCCCACTTTTTGTTATACTTAATAGATTATGTATAAGTTTTAAAAAAAAGGTTTTATGTAGTGAAAACGTTTGATTTCTTTCTTTAACAATAACAAGTATAGAGAAGAAGGATTTGCATAGTTCTTGTAGGATGCGCACATTAACCGTTGCTCTTGGCGCATGATAGCAAGGATTGCGATTGTGACCAGAAACAATGGCTCATCGCCGGAAAACTGTGCATGACACTACTATATCATCGGGGATGCTAATTACTCCAGCAAACGGTGTACAAAAGGAGTTATCAACACTCACATTTGGAAGTTTTCTACCACAGAAATACCAATTGATTGAGAAACTCATGAAACAAGCAGTTCTGATGGGGATGTGCAACTTCAACCTGTCAAAGCGGAAGGAACAACGATACATGTAGTTTGACGATTACAGTACTCTGAAGCTAGTGGATCGGAGAAGCCAACTCCTACAGTAGCTGACATTGTACGAGGGAATCGCAGCTCACAAATGGGTAAACACTTATCTTTTGTTCCTCCAATTGATAGAGATGGTAAGAGAATTGTTAAAATTGAGCGAGGAGGATCTACAATCTCAGGCAGATTATTGGAAAACCTCTCTAATTGGGTACATAATAGGGGAAAATCCTTATGAAAATCTATGGAGAATTTTTTATGAATGTGTGGAATTTTGTTGCTAAACCTCATATTCTGATTCATTCTGAGGGATATTGCATTTTCAAATTTCACACCATAGTTGATAGGGACCAAGTTCTTCCGTCAGGACCATACACATACAGGAACAAACCAATGGTGCTAAGGCTATGAGAAATTGATTTCTCATTCATCAGAGACATTCTGAGCACAGTACCAGTTTGGGTGAGATTTCCTGGGCTACCAGTAGGTTAATGGTCGACTGGGGCTCTAGGTAAAATGGCAAGTGCAGTGGGCAAGCCCCTATACACTGATAAATTCACTACTCATTATGAGAAGATATCCTATGCTAGGGTCCTTGTGGAGGTAGATGTTGCATATCCCCTTCCATACCAGATAGAAATAGATCACCTTTTTGCTCAATGGTGCAGACTATTGAATATGATTGGAAACTTGTATTTTGGAATGATTTTCTGAAATTTGGTTCTGATTCTATTGACTGTTGGCACAACACAAAGTATGATGAGTAGGTGGATAACAAGGAAGAGGAAATGCCAAGAAGACAGGGGAAGAGAGCTAAGAAGCAAACTAAAACTGTCAAGCAAACATGGCTGGTGAAGAAGCTAGAAGTGAGTGCTGAAAAAGAACCAGAACCACAAAGGGAAGTAGTCCTACCAGCAGACCCTGCTCATGAGATTGAATGTACTGAGATGGGTAGAGTGAGTATAGAGCATGTATAGCAGAATGTTTCTATGCCATGTCAGAAAAAAGATGGGATTCATACAAGATAACATATGTTGCATTCCTGTGAATGAAGATTGCAATGATAAAGGGAAGGCAACTACTGAGCTAAAGGATGTTGAGAGAAGAGGACAATAGGAGGACTCAGGTCCATCATGTCCTTTAATTTCCAACTCACTATGATCGTTGTTACCTGGAACATTTGGGGCCTAAATCAGGCCCATAAATAGAAAGAAGTCAAAACCTTTCTAGCTAAAAATAAGGTAGATGTAATGGGGTGTATTGAAACCAGAGTTAAAGAACATAAGGCAAAGAAAATACAAAAAAAGATTGCTCAGGGGTGGAGTATTTACTGCAATTATCCTTATGCTGTAAATGGTAGAATTTAGATTCTGTGAAGAGCACATATACAACTACAGATTATCCACACTACAGATCAATTCATCCATTGCCTAGGGGAGGATACCAGCACTCAAATTACAACACATCTCAGTATCATTTATGTTTAGAATGATGGCCAACAAAGGGAGAATCTATGGAGGGGCCTTAAGCAGCTAAATATGCAGGCTCATGAGACATGGATACTTAGTGGTGATTTTAACAATGTTCTATCCTCTGATGATAGAATAGGGTCCCCTGTAACTACTACTGAAACACAAGGATTCAAAGATGTGATTGTTCTCCACAGCTTATCCCTCTTAGAGCTAAAGAATGGCATTACACTTGGACAAACAAACAAGGTACTGGCTCATGAGTATATATCAAAATAGATCCGGCTTTGGGAAACTACCAGTGAATACAGTAATATGGTCATGTAGAAGAAGATTTTTGAATCCACCAGTCTCTGATCATTCCCCTATCCTAATCAAATGTGGTCAACAGAAGTTATTATATATTAAACTATTTAGACTGTACACAAATGTCATGGAACTTTCACAATTCCAGAATATTATTCAGCATGCTTGGAGTCAGAATTATAATGGCACACATGTGCAACAGATCTGGTGCAAGCTGAAGGCTATAAAAACATAAATGAGAGACTCTAATGACTATATGGCCTCATATAAACAAAAACTTGAGCAGGAAAGAGAAAAATTGAATATTGTTCAGAACCAAATTCAGCAGGATCCTTTGGCACTGAACCTATTTGATTTAGAGAAAGACACACTAGTTGACATTGATAAATAGAGCAATATTGGGAACAAGTGATGAGACATAAGTCCAAGGCTTGCTGGATTGAATGTGGTGATGCCAATACAAAGTATTTTTATGCTCAATGGAAGATTAGATCCAGTCAGAATAGTATAATATCCATATACACTAATACAGGAATAAAGATAACAGATCCCAAATTGGTTGAGCAGGAATTCATCAAAGTGTTTCAATCTTTGATGGGAGATTACGCTACTGAAATGCCTTGTGCAAATACAGATATAATCAAGGAAGGATCATGTTTAACTATATCACAACAAAGGGATTTAATCTAGGATGTTACAAATGAGGAGATCACTACTACAGTATGGGAAATGCCTAAAGACAAAGCACCAGGAGTTGATGGTTTTCCTGTGGGATTCTTTACTAGGAACTGGAATATAGTGAAGGAGGACATCTTTACAGCTGTGAAGAACTTCTTTTCTACCAGTAGCCTGCTTGGAATGATCAACACTACAACCATCACATTAGTACCTAAAGTTCTAGCACCTTCAACAGTCAAGGACTATAGGTCTATTGCATATTGTACAACATTGTATAAGATTATATCTAAAGCCATTACAAAAAGAATCAAATTTGTTTTTGATGGGTTGATTAGTCACTCTCAATCACCATTCATTGAAGGGGGGTGTATTATTGATAACATACTACTAAGTCATGAACTGTTTAAAAGTTACTCCAAAAAAGGTATCTCTCCTAGATGTATGCTGAAGGTGGATCTGAGGAAAGCCTATGATACTTTGGAATGGGGTTTTCTCAGAAGAATGCTTATTGACATTGGTTTTCCCTTCAAGTTTGTGCAATGGATAATGACATATGTTACAACAATGTTATATTCCTTGGTACTAAATGGAGGACTGATCAAGCATTTCAAAGGAAAAGGAGGGATTAGACATGGAGACCCAATATCTTCATACTTATTTGTTATTGCAATGGAGTATCTAGGAAGAGAACTGGGACAATTGCATATGAATGGAAATTTCAAATTTCATCCTAGGTGCAAGAAGTTAAACACTACACATATTTGCTTTGCGGATGACCTCTTGATGTATTGCAGAGCTGATTTTGAGTCTATCAAGATCCTAAATGTTGCCTTCCACAGGTTCTCAGTTGTTTCTGGCTTGCAGAAAAATGTAGACAAAAGTTCTATATACATGGCTGGAATCTCACAAACTAAAAAACAGAAAATCCTTCCAACATTGGGGTTTACTAAATGAAAGCTTCCTTTCAAATACTTGGGGATCCCTTTAGATTCCAAGAAGCTAGCAGTCCATCAATACTTACCTCTTATTGAAAAGTTAACTGCAAGGGTCACATGCTGGTCAGCAAAACTTCTATATTATGCTGGCAGATGTCAATTGATTAAGGCTGTTATCTTTGTCATTTAAACCTGTTGGGCACAGATTTTTGTTCTTCCAAAGAAGGTGATGAAAGCAATTGAGGCAATATGTAGAACTTTCCTATGGACTGGTACTGCTACTATTTCAAAGAAAGCGATGGTGGCTTAGAAAAAGGTGTGCAGGCCAACAGATGCTGGATGACTCAATATATTAGACATAAAACTGTGAAATAAAGTAGCAATTATAAAACATATGTGGGATATAACAAGGAAGAAGGACTGCTTATGGATAATGTGGGTGCATAGTTTCTATATAAAGAACAAGAACCTGGAAACAATGGCCATACCAAAGGTTGCATCTTGGGTGGTGAGGAAGATACTAGAAAGCAAAAGTTTGATTATGGAGCATCAACAACTCCAAGGAAACATTCATAGCAGACTACAGACAATGTGTACTAATACAAAGTTCCAGATTAAGCAGATGTACTTGAAATCGATACTATTATACCCTAGAGCTTAATGGAAAAGTTTGATGTTGCACACAAATATTCATCCAAGACATAGGTTCACCCTATGGCTTGCAGCACAACAGAGGCTAGCTACAGTGGAAAGACTGTTGAAGATTGGTATCCAAGTCCCTGCAGCCTATGCATTCTGTGACATAGTTTGGAATCATGTGGCCACTTGTTCTTTGAATGCACTATTACAAAGCAATTGTGGTCCAAACTATGTTCATGGCTAGGATATAAGAGGAGCATTTGAGATTGGGAAACAGAGTTGGAATGGGCATGCAAAAAAGCCAAGAGCAGAAGAGGAACAAATGATATTACTAGTTATGTGTGCCCCATGACTGTTGCACTGATTTAGAGGGAGAGGAACATAATCAGATTTGACCAAGTTAAGTTTGATGATATCCAAATCTATAGAGAGATAGTATTACACATACATATTAGAGGAAAGAACATAGTCAAGTGGAAAGAAGCATTGCAGCAGCTGGATTGGATTTCATAGATGATTTAGTAGTAGAAATCCTTACTGTAGTTGGTTTTAAACAAGTGTGTGTATTGAAAATAGTGTAGGATAGATAGACACAAAATTATTAGTAGCATATTGTGATGTATAGTGGGAGCAGCATGTCAAAGCTGCTCCTCGAACTCAATGGTACATAATTTTGAGTAATCAATAGAATATAACTTTAACTCAAAAAAAAGAGAAAGATTTGCAATTGATATGATTTCTGCCAAGATAATTGCACTTGAAAGGAATATCGAACCCGAATTTCGTAGGAAAAGTATGATATATAGAAAGTAACAATTTGATGAGAATGTTGATAATAAAATCTCAGAATCTTTTGAAGAGTCATTTGGAGTTGATTACTTTATACATAGTAGACAATGCTATTTTTTCACTTCAAAATAGATTTGAACAATTCGAAGCATATGAAAATATTTTTTGTTTTCTATTTAGCGGTAAAATTAAGATCACTAGATGATGGAATTTGAAAAAATATTGCCTTAATCTTGAATGTTCTTAAAGCATAATAATCAATTCGATATTGATGGTTTAGATTTATTTTCGGAATTAAAAATATTAAGAAATATAGTACAATTAGAAGATAACAGTTTAATTAATACACTCGGTCAAATAAAAAAGTTTCATTCTTTTTCCAATGCCTATATTACTTATGAAATAATGTTAATAACTCTTATTTCCGTCGCTTCAGCGGAAAGAAATTTTCAAAAATTAAAAGTGATAAAATCTCACCTAAGATCAACAATGTCTCAATAAAGATTAAATTGATTAGCTATATTGTCAATTAAGAAAGACTTATTAGGAGCTAAAGATTATAAGAAAAGTACTAATAACTTCGTATCTAATAACGCTAGAAAAATCGACTTCAAATAAATAAATAATTTTTTTTTAAAAAGAAAAAGTTAAGGCCCCTCATAAAGTTTGACTTTAGGCCACAAAACATGTTGGGCCGCCCCTGTCTGTGTATGAACTTCCAGCATATTATGCTGGAACTCCAACACACGGAAAGTTCCAGCATAATATACTGGAGATTGGAGTATGAACTTCCAGCATAATATGTTGGACCAGTATATTATATTGGAACTCCAGTATATTATGTTGGAACTCCAGTATATTATGCTAGAACTTTAATATATTATGCTGGAATATTTTTCGCATTTTGAGCAGTGTTTTCGTTCAGATTTATCTTTACATGAAAAGTAGCTAAATTTCTATTACTTTTAAAATTATGGCTATTTTTCAATGACCACTTATAAATATGACTACTTTTGAATTTCACCCCATCCTATCCCATATATTAATCTTGGATTCTTTCCTTCGTTTAACGTCAAACTTTACCCCAATAAGCACTAAACACTTATGCTGAAGGAAGTGAATATAATTACATTCGACCATTCAAAAGGTGTAAATATTTACAGCTTGTGCACAACTGAAAAGATATTAGTACCGAAATTTTTAATTTTTTTCGCTTTTAGGGGATAGTTTCAAATCACATGCATTTGGAGGCTGAGGATCAGTTTTCCTGAGGTGAGACTGTTTCAGTTCCTTCGCCTAACCCTATCTATCTAAGAGGTTTCCTCAAGACTGGAATCAATCAGATTGCTGATCTATAAGACTAACTTTTTCCATGTGGGGTAGAAGAAGTAACCTGTTACGCAATGACGATATCCAGAAATGCAACACACAAGGCAAAGACAATCTCAAACGAAACATATATGAAGACGTTGCTGTCTGTGCAATAGCGTAAGACAGTTGCGTGTGAGAATGCAAGACTCCACAGAGGAAGCATGGGCCTCACTCAAAGAGAGATCATGTTAAAAGTAGCAAAAACCAACTACGACGACAGAGAATGGGCTAAAAGATGGATACATTAAGATTTAATGTGACGTTACATTAAAGGGAAATATGAAGCTCTATTCTAAATTCCTAGCTAGCTGTCAAATCAGTCTCTATGGTTTCAGAAAGGCTAAGTAAGATTGAATTTCCTCATTTCAGTGGTTTCATTTTTCCAAGTTGGTTTGCTCCAATATGGAGATGGACCACATTATTGAAGAGTGTATGACACATCATACACTTTTTTACTGCTTATATTATACCCCCAAAATTCAACATCCATTTCAAAAGGACCCACCCTTTGATATAGCAGAGGGCCAAAACTAATACTCTACAATAACGATCAGCCGAAATGTTAGAACTTACAAGCTATACATCCAATTATCACACAACTAGCTCCAGATAAAACATAGATAGACACATGATCTTAGTGGATCTGTTGAACAATTAAATTGTCACTGAAACAAACATTTGCAATACAACTAAGCTAAGAAAAGTATATTTGATCACCAGAGTGTGAGATTGAATTTAAGTACCTAGCATCGCTTAGGATCTACAAAAATTGACAAATACAAATAACTTAAAAGGGATCGGACATATTGAAATAACACCGCTGAGCAAAATCTTGATAGGTCCATTAATGTAGTTGAGCATGTATAAAAGGACCTTTTCAAGCAGGTCTGTAGGCCATATTCCGTTTTTCTGCTTCTTATTGGAACTCATTTATCAGTTACTATGGCTGCTCTTTAACTGCATCTTACTTAATTCTCCAGCATCTACTTGTGTGATTTCTGAGGGAGCTGCTTCTGAACATGCCCTCAGGACAGCTTCATTCTGTAAGAAAAATATATATCAGACTCCTTGTCTACCTGACATCTTACAGAAGAAGAAAAAGGAACTGAATTACTCCAAAATCTCATTTAAAGACATACGACTTCTTTCGTGTTCTAAATAGATGATTTTCCAATCAAATTAGATCAGACTTTTGATAGCAGGGTAGGAGGATCAAAACCTACCATCAAATATCATAGGTCTTTAGAGGCTGGTAAGACCCCTCTCTTTGGATTGAGATAAAATGAATGCCATCAGATCAAGCTTAAGAGAAAGAACAAAGCTTATACTTCAGAGAGATCTGATATTCATAGGCTGACTAGACCATATGTTGATCAGCAATTCACTTTTCTCAGGCCCATCACGGTGTAACGTTATGCTGACAAAGTGGATTTCACATCTATTGTTTCAAATAATATAAATGTTCCTAAAGGCAGTCAATGGTCATTGGAAAAACAATGAAATGCAGGATCTAGATAGAATCTAATAATCTCTATTTAAGGACGAGAAAATGGTACTGACCAGGTTTTAGGGTAATCAAAAACGGTAATTTAACATTCAGGCAAACTCATTTAAGTCAGTGATTTTTAGTTGAAAGGGATTATTTCACTAGTAGACTTGTTATGACAACTCAAGCATTTTCTTATTAATTGACTGACATATCACTTACTTAGAAAACAGTTAATGATATAGTTTGAGGGACCTCAAAGGTAACTACAGAAAACTTCATGAATCAAGAGGCATGCAGTGGAAACTACTCAAAATAATAGTAGCTTTGAGCACCAGTTTACCATTGTATCTTCCTGATTCACGTTGCATAATTCAATTCAGATATTGCCAAGCTGATTGGTTGATACAAAGCATTTCAGTTCCAGTGCCTTGTTCAGGTATATCAAGAGAAGATTTTCAATTACTCCGACCATGTTGAGCATACCTTGTGATCTTCAAACTCCATCAAACACAGACAAAAAAAAAAAAAAAAAATTCTCTATGTGTCTTAGTTTGACTCAGCCCGAAGTTTAAGAAGGTAAAGAAGTCTTTTGAATGTTGTAGTCATAAAGGGTTTTTACCAGAAAACATCCCTAAAGTATACACCAAAGTTTTAGTGCATCCTTAATGTATACCTTTTAGCACAAAACATCCCTAATGTGTTTAAAAATGAGAAGGTTTAGTCCAAAATAAACTCTCCGTTAAAAAACTATCCAGTTGTAGCCAAAACACAAGTTGTGCACATCACCCACTCCAGGAAAATAGAAAAAGGCTGCAGCCTTTCCCCTCCTTCATTAAACTATATCTTCCATGAGAGGAAAAGAAGAAACGTCTTGCATCTTTAGAACAAAATAGTACAAGAAAAAAAGTGCTTCTACAGTAAAAGCTTCTGATTGAAATACTTAGAGGAAACAAATATCAATGACATGGGCTCAAAGTTTGAGTGATAATCTAAAACGCCCAATTATGGTATTTCAGATTTTTCTGAACTTTGAGTATTATTTGTATACTGTTGTTTGCTACTCCAATGTAAAGTTGCTTCATCATTTATATCTATTTTGAGCTTCTGATGCAAACAAATGCAGAGATAGCAATGCCAAGATCTACACATTCGTGTATGGAGAACCAGAGCACGGATCCAAAGAAGATAAGACATGTAAGTCGAAGTCAAAGTGGACAAAGAAGAAGAAGACGAAGAAGAAGAACAAGAGCTAATGTTTTCCCAATTTTATCCTCAACAAAGAGCTGTGGATGGGGGAAAAGCAGCATATGGGGAGCCACTGCCTATTCTGATTTCTAAGAATGTGTCACATGCGTAGCATGTGCTTAGGCTTCAACTGTTAGTTTTTTAACTAAGTTAACTTTGGACCAAGCCTGTTTATTTTTAGATACAATGGGGATGTTTCCTGTTAATTGGAATACTCTAAGGACGCACTTGAATTTTAGGGTATACTTTAAAGATGTTTACTATTAAAAACTCTACTGTTAAACTAAAGGTGTGAATAACATCTCAAAAAATTTCTTTGAATCTTGTGATTTTATGCAATTCTCATAAGGAAGTGTCACCAAGGGTAAAATGAGAACTTTGAATTAAGAACTTACTAAATATTAAAAGGTGGCATTTTTTTTGAAACAGACTAATAAGGAAAGTACGACACATGGATTGAAACGGAGGGAGAACTAAATTTCATGCTTAGAAAGGTTATTCTAGAAAGTTTGGTAAAAAGAAACATATATTTGTTCACTGCATTCAGCCCTTTTTCTTTTCTATTTGGTGCATGGAATCTTACAACAAAATCATCTATCCATGTAAGCAGGATTATGCTATTGACAATGGAATTATTTTCACGTAGTAGCTCCATGTCAGTTGACTATCTAAAGTGGAAACCAATTCGACTGTCTAATAAAGGTCCACTTCTTTCACACCTCTTCTTCGCAGATGATATTATCCTTTTCTCCAAGATTACTACAAAAAGTTTCCATGCAATTATTGATGTGTTGAATAACTTTTCCCAACATTCGGGACAAAAAAATAATTTTGATAAGTCAAAAAAAATTCTCTGAAAATTGTAGCTCTTTCGACAAAGATTTTGTAACTACTTCTTCCAATATCAAAGAAGGAACCTCTTTTGGGAAATACTTGGGATTTCCTATGTTCCAATCAAGGACCAAAAAGGCAGATTTCCAATTTCTCCTGGATAATTTCAAAAATAAACTTACAGGATGGAAATTGTGATGATCTGGCTAGTTGTCTCATGAGTTACCGCTCTGTCTCCATTTCTGCTTCTTATTGCTTTGTCTATCGATTCTATATATGATTGGGTTGGTTGGCTCAGGACCGGAAAGGATTTGGTAAAGTTTGAGACACTTAGTCTCTTTTGAGGAAGCTTAAGTTGGAAAAGTTAATCGGATATTGACTTATGTGTTAGAGGGCTTGGATGTGAGTTCTGATGGTTCGGATAGCTTCGGGGGTGATTTGGGACTTAGGAGCGTGATCCGAATGAGTTTTGGAGGTTCGAAGTAGATTTAGGCTTGAATTGGCGAAGTTGATATTTTGGCAATTTCCGGTTGATAGGTGAGATTTTGATATAGGGGTCGGAATGGAATTCTGAGAGTTGCAGTAGTTCTGTGGTGTCATTTGGGAGGTTTGTGCAAAATTTCAGGTCATTCGGACGTGGTTTGATTGGGTTTTTTATCAAAAACATAATTTGGAAGATTTTGGAAACTTAGGCTTGAATCCGATGTGTTTTGGTTGATTCGATATTGTTTGAGGTGATTTGAAGATTGGTACAAGTTTGAATAAGGTGTTGGAATATGTTGGTGCTTTTGGTTGAGGTCCCGAGGGCCTCGGGGTGATTTCGGATGGTTGACGGAGAGTTTTAGATTTTGATGGGGCTGCAGATTTTTCTGCTTCTGGTATTTCCGCACCTGCGGATTGGGGACCCCAGGTGCGATGCCACAGATGCGAGGAAGGGAGTCACAGAAGCGGAAAGGAACTTGGGAGGTAGAAACCGCAGAAGTGGTTAGGTGGACCGCATCTGCGATGGTGCAGGTGCGAATATTGTATCGCAGATGCGAAAAATGGGAACTTAAGTGAGGACCGCAGATGCGATGGTCTTGACTGCAAATGCGGTACCGCAAAAGCGAAAATTGGCCGTAGATGCGAAAATGCCTGGGCCATAAGGTATAAATTATTTCCTTCACGATATTTGAGCTATTTCACCATTTCTAAGTCGGCTTGGGAGCTTTTTGGACGATTTTGAAGAGGGAATTCAAGGAGACTTCATTGAGGTATAAATTTTGGACCTAAAACTCGTTCCCATGGTATTATTTCATGGATTAGAGCTATAATTAATGGAAATTTAGGGTTAAAATTGGAGAAACTAGGGCTTGGTATTGGAGACCTAGACTTGAGGATTTGAGGGACCATTTGTGGTCAAATTTTGGTACTTTTGATATGTACGAACTCGTGGGGAGATAAGGAATCTATTGATGTAAAAATTATCAAATTCCGATATGTGGGCTCGGGGGTCGGGTTTTGGTAATTTCGGGATTTGTGTCGTAAATTGATTATTTTCGCTTGGGCTTCGTTCCCTTAGCATATTTTGACATCATGATTCTGATTTTGGATAGATTCGATGCGAGTGGAGGCCGATTCGAGGGGCAAAGGCATCACGGCCTAGAGATTTGACCAGATTGAGGTGAGTAATGATTGGAAATAATGTCCTGAGGGTATGAAACCCCGGATTGCACATCGTTGTGCTATATTGAGATGACGCACACGATTGATGACGAGCGTGGGGTCGTACACTGTTAGGGAATGTGATTTAGTCCGTCCCGAATGACTATTTTCCGCGTATTTGACTGAAATCTATTTGCTATCATCATTATTTAGGCTGAATGACATATTTGGGACTCGCGCCAACTATTTGAACCCTTCGGGGATTTTTATTGATATTTCCTCAATGTTTTGATTTTATACTTGAACTCAGTCATGTTATACTCCACTATTTTCATACTCAACCATGTTTACTATGTTTTAACACTTAAATGATTTTTTAAATGATAATTGGGATGAGAATCATATTTTACTGCTGCCGTGTGGCTTGTGAGGTTTTTGACTGAGTAAGGCCGAGGGCCTATTTGTGAAGAAACACTAATGATGATCATGAGGCCGAGGGCTTGAGATATGTATGCCACGAGGTGGCTTGTTGATATGAGGTCGAGAGCCCAGTGATGATGCCACGAGATGGCTTGATATTGCGCTTGGGCCGTAAGGGGCCCCTCCAGGAGTCTGCACACCCCAATGAGCGCGGGTACCCATTGTGATGTGAGAGATAGCCTAAGGGGATGGTATTATTGACATTGTGCTCGAGGGGCAATCCTTTATGTGCTTATCTGTCTTATTTGTCTGTAATTTACCTGTTTAATTGTTGAATAGGTATTTCTTGAAGTTTAAACTAAACTTATATAATTTTACATATCTTTACTGAATCACTGTTCTTACCTGTTTTACTACTTCATTATAGCCTATAATGTGCCTTACGTGATTTCACGCTCTCAGTCGTTTATTTATGATTATTACTTATTGAGTTGGAGTACTCACTTTACTCCCTGCACCCCGTGTGCAGATTCAGGCGTTACTGATCCTGCTAGCGTGAGTTGAGAGCTCCCGACAGACTTTAGAGTCCACGAGGTAACTGTTTGGCGTCTGTAGTCCCATGTCCCTACCCCTTATCTCATTTTTATCTCTTTATCATTTGTTCTGTAAAAGTTTCGTAGGCACTTCAGACTTGTAGCATATTGTTAGATGCTCATGACTAGTGACACCCCGGTATCGGGCTATTTTGGGTTGTTCTTCCGCAAATTTGTACTGTTGACTGCTTAAACTTTGGATTATTTTATCATGCTTTAGATTTGAATCTTATTGTTTAATTGCTTAAAACTGAAATGGGAAGTGTCAGCGGGCCTTGTCTTCACGAGAGGAGCCATCACGATCGGGTCTGGGTTTAGGGTCGTGACAAGTTGGTATCAAAGCCTAGGTTACACAGGTCTCACGAGTCATGAGCAGGTTTAGTAGAGTCTCGCGGATCGGTACAGAGATGTCTATATTTATCCTCGAGCGGTTGCAGAACCTTTAGGAAAAACTTCATATTCTTGAAATTCTTGTTGTGCGAGTTGGTTGATCCGAGTACTAAACCTCTATTATTCTATTCTCTCACAGATGGTGAGGACATGCGCTACTGGTCAGGATGGATGACCACCAGTACCACCAATTGTGGCCACTAGAGACTGAGGACGGGGTCGTGGTCGCGGTAGGGGCAGAGGTATGGCCCGCACCGCAGCTAGGGCAGCACCTGCAGATCTACCAGTCGCCCTAGTTCAGGATCAGGTCCTATTTGTGGACGCTCCAGCAGCACCAGCTCAAGCACCAGTTGTGCCTATTGTGATTCCAGGTCTTTAGGAGGCCTTGTTTCAGATCCTATCAGTTTGCACTGGCCTAGCTCAGGCGGTTTCAGTACTACAGCCGCAGCTACTTCTCAGGCCGGGGAGGCACTCAGACTCCCGCCGCTCACACACCTGAGCAGGTCGTGCAGGGACTTCAGATACCGGGGGCAACGGTTGCAGCTGCTCAAGACTATATAGTTCCTGCCATTCCAGAGGACGAGCAGCGTAGGTTGGAGAGGTTTGGTAGACTTCAGCCTTCGACTTTTAGTGGTGCAGAGGGAGAGGATGCCTAGGGTTTCTTGGATAAGTGTCAGAAGATGTTTCGTACAGTGGGTATTCTGGAGACCAGCAGGGTCGCTTTCACTACTTATGAGTTTTCTAGAGTTGCCTTCACTTGGTGGGAGGCTTTTGAGAGGCGTAGGCTTGTTGGTGCAGCACTCCTTACCTGACAGCAGTTCTCCGTTCTTTTCTTGGAGAACTATGTGCCGCAGTCTCGCAGAGAAGAGCTACGTAGGCAGTTTGAGTGGTTGCGTCAGGGAGAGATGACTGTGATGCAGTATGAGATGAGGTTCTCTGATTTAGCTCGCCATGCGATCTGGTTGGTTCCGATAGATAGAGAGAGGATTAGGAGGTTTGTTGATGGCCTCACTTATCAGCTTCGTATTCTTAAGACCAGGGATAGGGTGAATGGTGCTACTTTCGAGGAGGTTGTAGACATTGCTCGTGAGATTGAGTTTGTTCGTCGCCAGGAGCGAAAGGAGAGGAAGGACAAGAGGTCTCGAGGATCTGGTAGATATAGTGGTGCTTCGTTGAGAGGTCAGTTTCAGCACGGCAGAGGCTGTCCATTCAGGCATGCTCAGCCAGCTCACCTAGGTTATTGTGGGGCATCATCAGGTCATGGTTCTCACGGTTCTTATCAAGGCCATTCATCACTTAGTGCCCTTCCAGCCCAGAGTTCGTCTCATGCTCCATCTGTTCAGGGCTCTTCTATGCTAGGTGCATATGCTAGTCACTCTAGTGCGAGGGTTCCCTTCATTCCCCTTCTCTAGCACCTGGGAGTTGTTATGAGTGCGGAGAGATAGGCCATTTGTGGAGGCAGTGCCCTCATCGTCTTGCGGGTTCATCTTAGAAGAGGGGTCAGTCATAGGCTTCAGCGCCAGATACTTCATCATCACCCACCCAGCCAGCTAGGGGTGGAGGTCAGTCAGCTAGGGGTCTCCCCAGAGGGGAAGGTCGATCAGGTGGCGATCAGGCCTGTTTCTATGCACTTCCAGCTAGACCTGATGCTATTGCTTCTGATGTTATTATTACAGGTATTGTTTCAGTCTACCGTAGAGATGCCTCTATATTATTTGATCCCGGTTCCACCTTTTCTTATGTGTCATCATACTTTGCTCATTATTTGGGTACGCCCATGAGTCTCTTGTTTCACCTGTTCATGTATCTACCCTGGTGGGCGATACTGTTGTTGTAGACCATGTGTGTCGATCGTGTGTGGTGACTATTGGGGGTCTGTAGACCAGAGTGGATCTTTTACTATTGTGTATGGTGGATTTCGATGTCATTTTGGGCATGGATTGGCTATCTCCGTGTTATGCTATTCTGGACTATCATGCCAAGACAGTCACATTGGTTATACCGGGTGTGCCGCGGATTGAGTGGCGAGGTATGACTAATTATGTTCCCAATAAAGTGATCTCATTCTTAAAGGCCCAGCATATGGTTGGGAAGGTTTGTCTTTCGTATCTAACCTTTGTGAGGGATGTCGATGCAGAGACTCCCAGTATTGATTCTGTTCCAGTAGTGAGGGATTTTCCTGATGTGTTTCCTGTAGACCTGCTGGGCATGCCACCGGACAGGGATATTGATTTTGGTATTGAACTGGTGTCGGGCACTCAGCCCATCTCTATTCCGTCGTATCGTATGGCACCAACAGAGTTAAAGGAGTTAAAGGAGCAGCTTCAGGAACTCTTTGATAAGGGGTTCATTCGGCCTAGTGTGTCGCCTTGGGGTGCGTCGGTTCTATTTGTGAAGAAGAAGGATGGCACTATGAGGATGTGCATTGATTACAGGCAATTGAACAAAGTAACAGTTAAGAACAAGTATCCTTTGCCTCGCATTGATGATTTATTCGACCAACTTCAGGGAGCGAGAGTGTTCCCCAAGATTGATCTCCATTCAGGTTATCATTAGTTGAAGATCAGGAACTCGGATATTCTTAAGACAACTTTCAAGACCCAATATGGTCATTATGAGTTTTGGTGATGTCTTTTGGGCTGACCAATGCCCCAGCAGCGTTCATGCATTTGATGAACAGCGTGTTCCGGCCTTATCTCGACTCGTTTGTCATCGTCTTCATTGATGATATTCTGGTGTATTCGCATAGTCAGGAGGAGCACGCAGAGCATTTGAGAGTTGTGTTGCAAAGATTGAGGGAGGAGAAGCTTTATGCAAAATTCTCCAAGTGTGAGTTTTGGCTCAGTTCAGTGGATTTCTTGAGACACGTGGTGTCCAGCGAGGGTATTTAGGTTGATCCGAAGAAGATATAGGCGGTTCAGAGTTGGCCCATACCGTCCTGAGCCATAGAGATTAACAGCTTTCTTGGTTTGGCAAGCTATTATCGCCGGTTTGATCAGGGGTTCTCATCTATTGCATCGCCCTTGACCAAGTTGACTCAGAAGGGTATTTCATTTGTGTGGTTGGATGAGTGTGAAGAGAGCTTTCAGAAGCTCAAGACAGCCTTGACCACAGCTCCAGTGTTGGTTTTACCATCAGCTTCAGGTTCATATATCGTGTATTGTGATGCTTCGAGGGTTGGTATTGGTTGTTTGTTGATGCAGGAGGGTAGAGTTATTGCTTATGTTTCTCGTCAGTTGAAGCCCCATAAGAAAAACTACCACGTTCATGATTTGGAGTTGGCTGGCATAGTTCACGCATTGAAGATTTGGAGGAATTACTTGTATGGTGTGTCTTATGAGGTGTTTACTGATCATCGTAGCCTCCAGCACTTGTTCAAACAGAAGGATCTCAATTTGAGGCAGCGGAGGTGGTTGGAGTTGCTTAAGGATTATGATATCACAATATTGTACCATCCGGGAAAGGCCAATGTGGTTGCCGATGCTTTGAGCCAAAAGGCAGGTGAGTATGGGGAGTTTGGCATATATTCCAGTTGGGGAGAGACCTCTTGCAGTTGATATTCAGGCCTTGGCCAATCGGTTCGTAAGGTTAGATATTTCGTAGCCCAGTCGGGTATTGGCTTGTGTGGTTTCTCGGTCTTCCTTGTATGAGCGCATCAAAGAGCACCAATATGATGATCCGCATTTGCTTGTCCTTAAGGACAGAGTTCAGCATGATAATGCTAGAGATAAGACCATTGGTGATGATGGGGTGTTGAGGATGCAGTGTCGGATTTGTGTGCCCAATGTGGATGGGCTACAAGAGTTGATTCTAGAGGAGGCCCATAGCTCGCGTTATTCCATTCATCTGGGTGCCGTGAAGATGTATCAGAATTTGAGACATCACTATTGGTGGAGGAGAATGAAGAAAGACATTGTGGGATTCGTAGCTCAGTGTCTCAATTGTCAGCAGGTGAAACATGAGCATTAGAGACCAGGTGGTCAGCGGATGGATATAAAAATCGGAGCTCGTTTGACCCTTCAAATCGACCCTAAAAAATCTCAAAAGTACAAGCCCTAAAACCCTACTTTTTTTTACTGATTTTCATGTTCTAATTTACATATAATCTTGTATTTAACTTGAAAATAAGTAGAAACAACTCACCTTTGATGCTTGATAAATTCCCCCTTGAAATTCTCTCCAAAATCATCCAAGCCAAATGAAAGAAATGAAAGAAATAAGCCAAATCCGTGTTTAAAGAATCTGCTCGTGCTTCGTCGAGTTGTACCTTGCACTTGTGCTATACAAGTTGTACATCCTATTAAAATTTTCCCTTGTCGGACACCTTCTGTTTAAACACCCATAACGTCTTGTATAAATATTTTAAATAACAAACGGTTTGAAGATTTAGATACTAGACTCGAAGATCTTTAATTTGATAGGTTGTACACCATATAACGCTTTATATATCCCGATATATGAGCTTCTAAAGTCGGCTCCAGGAAATCCGAAAATTCTGGAGAAACTGCTCCACCAGTCATCTTCAATCGATCATGACTTTCTCTACAGATGTCCAAATTATGATTTCTTTAGCTCTCTGAAAACTAGATACAAAGGGCTACAACCTTCGTTTTTGAGTCATCTCAAAATCCCTTGTAGATCAAAAGATATAGGCCTCTGAAGTACGCTCCACGACTGCACATTTGCTGTCCAAAGACAGCTTAGCAGCAGAAATTGCAGCAGCTTTTTCTTTTCTTTTTGGGTCCGAATTCCATTCCGTTAACCTTTCGAAATCCACCCGAGACCCTCGGGACCTTAACCAATTATATCAACATGTCCCACAATATCATTCAAACTTGTCCCAACCTTCGTAACACCCAAAATAACATCAAAACATCAAATCATCATCGAATTCAAGCCTATGAATCTCAAGAACTTCCAAATTCTATTTTTGATCAAAAACCCAACCAAACCACGTCCGAATGAACTCAAATTTTGCAGACAAGACCAAAATGACATAACGAAGGTACAGAAACTCTCGGAATTCCATTCCGACCCTCGGATCAAAATCTCACCTATCAACCAGAATTCACCAAAATACTAACTTTTCCAATTCAAGCTTAATTCTACACCGGTCATCACAAAAATATTTCGGACACACTCCTAAGTCCCAAATCACCTAATGAAGCTATCCGAACCATAAAATTCAAATTTCGATCCCTCTAACACATAAGTCAATATCCGATTGACTTTTCCAACTTAAGCTTCCTTAAAAGAGACTAAGTGTCTCAAACCTTACTAAAACTAGTCCGAATGACTTCAAATTTTGCACATTAGTCACATTCGACATTACGGACTTGCACCAACTTTCGGAATCACATTCTGACCCCGATATCGAAATTTCCACTTCCGGTCGAATTTTCTCAAAAACATTCAAGTTTCTATATTTAGCCAAATGTCTTCAAAATGACCTCCGGACATCCAAATTCACTTCCGATCGTGCTCCCAACTCCAGCATCACCATACGGAGCTATTCCCAGACTCGGAATCCGAAACGGACATCTATAACTCTGAAGTGCCTTCCAACCCAAATTTATGAAATTCTTCTAAAATACTAACTTCCACAATATATGCCGAAATGCTCACGGGTTATCCAAAACGAAATCCGGACATACTCCCAAGTCCGAAATCATCATACGAACATGCTGGAACTTTCAGATCCCAATTTCGAGGTCGTTTACTCAAAATTCCAATCTTAGCCATTTTCTTCAACTTAAGGTTGCCGTAATGAAAAGTTTCTTTCCAATTTGACTCCGAATTTCCCGAAATTCAACTCTGACCATACGTACAAGTCAATATACCTGAAATGAAGTTGTTCATGACTTCCAACTATTGAACGATGCGCTAGAGCTCAAAACAACCGGTCGGGTCGTTACACTTCAATATCATTAACTTCAGTCAGCAAGTTCCCAAGAGGATTCGCGTACTCCCTGTCACTGTCCTTGATCACAATTACCCCTCTTGAATCATTCTTTCTATTTACCTTTTCAAAGCACGACAATCTTCAATGCAATGCCCTTGGACGTTAGAGTGGTACACGCATCGTACAGTAAGATCAAAACCTTTAGCATATAGGTCTAGAGTACAGCCGAGGAGCGGCTCAATTAGGCTAGAATACTTTAACTTTTCAAACAAGATTATGTAGGACTCCCCGATTGGCGTGAAACTATTTCTTTGCCTTTGTTCGCCTCCCTGCCCCTATTTTCTAGGGTTGTTGGGTGCTCAAAAATGTTGTAAAGGCAAGAATGCATTATGCGGTGATGGCGCTCGATATAGGAAGTGACCTGGTGGTTGGACATCGGAGGATAATACTGAGGTGGATTATGTGGAGCTCGAGGATACGTTTGGGGTTAGGGTTGAGGCTGGGTATATTGGTGAGGCGGACCCTTTGGACCATGTCATGATTCTGAAACAACCATGGCAACATCATCATATTCCTTCTGACCTAGCAAGCTTCCTATGTCATTCTAAATTGCTTGTGTTGTGGCTTTTAAAGTAGAATAGCTCATGATCTTGCTCGACTTCAACCATATTCTACCATTTCTCCCATTTTTACCCCATTATTAAAAGGTCTACCCACAGCCGAGATCAAATGCCCAAACTAAGTTGGCTCTTGAGCTTGATGAAAGTACTCGACCATCTCTTTTTCTTCCATCGGGGGATTGACTCTGGCAGCTTGTTCTCTCCATCAGAGCTCGTATTCCCTAAAACTTTCAGTAGAATTCTTTTTCATATTTGTGAGGGACATGCGATCAGGAACAATTTCTATGTTGTAGTGAAAGTGCCGGGAAAAAGTCTGAGCCATATCGTCCCATGTGTACCACTTGCTAACATCTTGGTGGGTGTACCACTCTAGAGCTACCCCACTCAGACTCTGACTGAAATATGCCATCAATAATTTGTCTTTCCCACCGGTGCCTCTCATCTTACTGTATTAACCTCTCAAATGGGCCATAGGATCTGCATGTCCGTCATACAAATCAAACTTTGGCATCTTTAAACCAGCAGCCATTTAGATGTCAGGAAACAAGCACAAGTCTTTGTAAACCATGCTCATCTGGCTCCCTATCCCTTGCATGTTTCTTAAGGACTGATCTAAGATTTTCACCTTCCTGGATATCTCATCTTGCTCTACTGTCTTAGCAGGCTTTTCAGCTTCATCGGGAGGCTCAAAATGAGGAGCGTTAGAGTAGGGATACGAAACCTTGGAAATTGGATCTGGAGCATAGTGTTGGGCATCGGGGACTTTGCGTACAGTCTCGTTAGAGGATCGAAAAAAAATAGCTGATGAACGAGCTACAAAAGCATGAGTGGCCAAAGGGGCAGGATATAAGGTGGTTTTGGCGGGTGGAATGTGTCGGACATGCACAATCGGTATCAATAGAAAATTAGGGTTGAGGATGACCAGTTGGGAGCCCTATCGGGCTCAGTTCACCCTAACAAATTTGCAGTCAAACCCTCGAGGGACACAAATCGGGGATCAAGATTCAACAAGGAAAGATATCAACCGTACATCGAAGATAGAAGGAACATTTCAAGGCGCAATGTACCTCGAAATGATCAAAGAATATATCAAGGCCAAAGCTCCTCGGGATTCATGGGCAAAATCGGGTCCGACAGGCGCTCGGGGACAGTAGAGGCCCCAAAATTATCAGAATACAACTTCAGTGTCGACGCCTTAAATATTGTCTCGGCCATTGGCAAAATTAATGACACTAGATGGCCTAAGCCAATACAGACAGATCCTTCTCAGAGAAACCCTGACTTAATGTGTAAGTAGCATGGCACTCACAGGCATAAGATCGAGGATTGCAGATAGCTTAGAAAGGAGGTAGCTCAACTATTCAATGTGGGGCACCTTCGTGAATTTCTCAATGACTTGACCAAAAACCATTTTCGGGAAAGAGATGCAAATAGGAAGAATGAACCTGAAAACCCCCAACATGTCATTCACATGATCATCAAAGGAGCCGACGTCCCATAGGGACCTACATTCAAACGCACTAAAGTGTCCATCATAAAGGAAAAATGGACTCAGAGCTGTGTGCCCTACGACGCCCTATCATTTTGCGACAATGAAGCAGAAGATGTATCCCAGCCTCACAACGACGCCCTGGTAATCTCTATTCTTTTGAATAAAATTTAGGTTAAATGTGTTTTAGTGGATCCAGGTAGCTCAGCGAACATAATAAGATCGAGGGTCGTGAAACAACTCAATTTGAAAGGTCAGATTGTACATGCATCCCGGGTGCTGAATGGCTTCAACATGGCAAGTGAAATAACGAAGGAAGAAATTATCTTGCCCATAAACGTAGCCAGGACCATACAAGACACCAGATTCCATGTCATCGAAGGTGACATGAGGTATAACGCACTCCTCGGGAGGCCATGGATACACAATATGAGGGCAGTGCTTTTGACTCTCAATCAGATGATGAAGTTCCCGACAGAGGAAGAAGTGAAAATAGTCCACGGAGAACAGCATGCTGCAAAAGAGATGTTCACAATCGATGAAGCGGTGCCGATACCGGAACCCTTGACCTCGAAGACATCGACCTCAAAAGGTAAGCAGGTGGCAAAGTAGTAGTCACAACTCTGAGCCTCAAAGAAAGCAGAATAACAGGTAATTGGAGGTGAAGAAAGGAATTCTCCAGATCCTCGAACCCTCGCTGTTCCCGGAAAGGCTGATGCTATCGCTAAAAGGAAAGGTACACCTGAGAACGAGAAGTAGTCCCCGTTCTCAAGAAAAAACTCATTTAATTTCTTGTTGAAAATATAGATCACATTGCTTCGATATGACAGGGATTCCGCTCGATGGATAAATAGATAAAATAGTTAAAACTTATATTGATTATATGACTGGTTAAGTCCCTATGCGCAGAGGACCACTTTAATTCATTTGCAGGAAATAGTCAATGTTTCGGGGCAATACGACACGAAGCTCATTCCAAAAAGGCGTTCCCTCTGAGTTGGGGCGACTGAGCTTCTCGGCCTTCGCGGCGTCAGGTCAGGGCACCAAAATTAGGGCACTGAAATCATACGCGACCAGGCCAAGGTCCTCGGAGATATCATGGTCACAGACAGCAAGACCTCAGATTTGTTGGTAAAGGAACTTACAGGCTCGACATAATGGAGCCTCTCAAAGGCTCGTGCTCTCGAGAATGCCCCTTCCTACACGAAGGCCGCATGTTATAGAGCATATGTTGCACTCTTTTTCCCTTAGCTCGGATTTTGTCCCAAATGGGTTTTACCGGCAAGGTTTTTAACGAGGCAACACCTATATGCTACCTGAGGAACGACCAACAAGTATTCAAGGCTTCTTTTCAAGTAACCTCGAATACTGGGGGGCATCACCCTCGGAGATTACATTTTTGGGAAAAATATTTCATGCCTAAATGGGCCTCGATAGGAAAACTTTATAATGGGCCAAATGGTCAAACGAGCCGTGTCCATATAGAATAGCCGAGCCCCGGTAGCTAAACATGTACACATGTATCAACTATTTGAAGAAACATTCAGGTTACATCAAAAATACTTTGTATCTCATACAAGCTCTACACTTACAATCCTACGGGAAATGGCTTAAAAGCTAAAACATAGAAGCACCCCGAGTACTCAAGGACTGCCATCGAAATTCGAATTAATAAGACCTCAAAGAGGCACCCCTTCGAAACAAAGGCTAAGGCCAATATTCTCGGGGTTTAACTTCTCGAACAAGTTCGGAAAGTTATCGGGGAACAAGTCCAAGTGGCATACCCGAAGGCTACGGCCATACTAAAGACTACAATCATTTAAAGGCTACAACCAAATAAAAGACTATGGTCATATAAAGGCTACGACCAAATAATGCGGCTCGGAGGCGTCCGACTTCCTCTATCAATTAAAAGGCCTTCAAACACTTTGTAAAAACTCGTTAAATCAAGCTACCCTCGGGAAAAGAAAAATACAAAGCGCTTCGATAAATTAAGCCCTCGAAAATTCCAAGGGTTTCGATAACACCGGCCCTTGGAAACACCTCAAGAGGTGTTCGATTATTTTTACACAAACAAATCATTAATAAGGTTCCGATATGTTGAACTTTGAAAAAAAATCTACGGGTGCAAAAAACACGTGCCAAGGCATAATTTCCACTAAGTCTTTTAAGCCAAAATGAGGAAAAAATTATATAGCCATTCTAAGAGGCCGAATCGGCCCAACTTAAGAGCCTAAGGGCCAATATATAAGAGCCTAAGGGCCGATAAATAAGAGCCTAAGGGCCGATAAATAAGAGCCTAAGGGCCGATATATAAGAGCCTAAAAGGCTTAAAACTTATAGTTTGAAGACTCCGCTTTCATTTCGATTCAGACTCGAGGTTCACAAAATCCCGATCCAATAACGAGTTGATTTAAACTCGGTTTGAAAATTATTATAAAGATCTAAGGGTTTGTAATACCCGAACCAATCCTCGAACCAGTCATTCAAATGAAGTTTTTCATAAATAAAGGCGATGTTTAATACAGGTCTTGTTAAAACCAGCACTAGCCAAAGAGGAGATAAAAGTCCTTCTTGAATTTCCAAAAGATGATATTTACACAAGGAAGGCTTATAAGGAAACAAAATAAAGTAACCTAAAAACTACTTTGGGGCCACACCCTTAGCAGCTGCTTCTTCAGGAGTCACATATCGGGAGCCCCATCCTCGACGGCTTCATCCTCGTCTCCTTCACCCTTTGAGGCACTGGCTGAATATTCTTCATCGGTAAGTAGAGCGAGCACCTCTTCTTCCAAAGCCTTCTCCACTTCAATATCAGCCGAAAGGTCGAAGCCGCGGGCATGTATTTCCTCGAGGATCATCCTCCGGGATTGTCGTCTAGCATGGTCGAGGGCACTTGCTAATTTAACCTTCACCATAAAAGAGATCTCCCTTGCCCGAGCATTATCTTCCTCGACATCGGCTCGATATGAAGCCATAATTGCTGCAACATTAGATTTGGCCTTGGCCAACTCAGCAACATATCTGATTTTAAGCTCCTCAATTTCAAGGTCCCGAGCTAGGCTCTCCTCCTTTGCGCCTCGAAGATGGCATTCAAATGAAGCTAACTGCTCTTTTAGAGTTTCCTTCTCAGAAGCGAGATCATCCATACCTCGCCTCAAACCCAAGGCATTAGCTTCTTTTATCTTAAGCTCCACCCGAAGCTACGCCTCCATATAGGCTTTCTAACTGAACGCACCAAAATGCAAGCACTTCAACTGCTTTAGCATTACCTTCAACAGATGCAAAGCAACAGCAGGACACAACTCCAACAATAATGACAACTTCTGGACAGTAGTAGCAAAATGACACAAATGTAACTGAAGCCAACTCGATTGTAGTACTAGCCGCAAATCAATCTGGGCAGCAGCAGCTTGATCCAAACAATTCATCTGTTATCCATACTTATGGTCAAAAAGCAACAACAATGTCAAAATTGGCATCGACCTTGTCAACTGCTGGACAACACTAACTTATTCCAGCTGCTAGTCCTACACGTTATTGAAAAGTCATAGCAGTAATATCTGGATAGAAGCAAATTATTACAACCATTCAAGCTATGTCAGAGGATGAGAAAATGTTTTTGGTTGCAATGCTAAGTTCCAATTGTCTTGTGAGTAAGAGCAATACACAGGGACAATCTGCATGGGTGGCACTTGATTTCATCCATAATGCTCCATAATTTGTGAATTTGGGGAGAGACTTATATGAAGAAGGAGAGGAAGATCCAATTTTTCAACTGTGTAGGGCAGAGGCAGGAAGAAAAGGTGATTTATCACCTACACACACCGGACAAAGTAAGAAGTCTCATACAAGAGATAAAAGCTGGGATGACAAGGTGAATGAGGAAGGAATTGTTAGGCGACTTCCAATGAGAGTTGCCAAACAAAAGCAGGCTGCCCCAACTACATCAACGAGGTCCAACCGTTCAAAAAAGAAATGATGATCTTTGAATACATTTTGAACGCGGTTGAGGAAAACGACAAAGAATTACAAATTGAAGATTTTACAAGTTTGGAAAAGAAGGGACAAAAATCAAATTGTACTATATTTTATTCTACAACTTTCTTAGTATTCTCATCTGTAATATCATCACAGAGTATGTTATAAACTTTGTGATGATCATAGAATATTTGGTACTTTCAAGTTCATATTTTTTACATGCTTGTTAGTAGGCGAGGCTTTTGTATGCCTCACTAGGATTAGTAAGGTAAGGTTTAGCCCAGTTTGTGTTGCCTTGGTCCTATGCCTTTGGAAAATACCCACACGGCTATGAGATTATATACCCTCATGAGACTTTGCCGGCAACTACACCATGAATCCTCTACATGAGGCTGCCATCATAAGGCAATGTGAGGCGCAGAGGAGTGATTATATAGCTAAGGCATATGGGTAACAATACCGGTGATATTGTCCCCCTTATTTGTACTTCTCCTATGTGTTGTATTTTTTATTTTTATTGTTAATAATAAAAAAAACTAGCCCTAGGCGCTTTCCTAGCAGATTGCCAAAATAAATGAGCGCGTAACAAACTCTCGGGAACTATCTTACCTTCTCAACATACTCGGCTCGATCTTGGCACACCCGCATCAACTCAGCTCGAAGATTGTGGATATCCAACTCTTTTTAGCCTATAAGGCTTTGACGACATCCCTCTCCTCCAAAGCCTTCTTAAGATCGGCCTCGCACCGAGCAAGATCGTCTCAGGACATGGAAAATGCCCTTTTATGGAGCACCGCAGCCTTCATAAAGAGGGAGGAAAGAACATTCAAAATAGCTAAAACAATGGCGCAGCCATAAAACACAGAAAACTTACTTGTTCAAAAATGAAGAAAGCATCTGGGTCGGGGCTTGGCCATCTTCAAGCCCTACGAGGCATCCTTGAAAGATGTCATGCCCTTCATGGTTTACTTGCGCTCCAGAAGATCTCATATTCACAGCCTCCTGGATTTTCCCCTTGGAGGACTTGGGGCCAAGGGGAGAATCATCCACGTTGATCACCCGAGTGATCTGTTCGGGGCATTTTCTTTTATTTGGAGAGGCTCAGGGTTAGGACGTTCGACCTCGCCCTCGTAATGATCCCCTAAACTAGGCACATCGGAATCGAAGCATCGGCATTCTTTCTTTTACAGTTTACCAACAGGCAATCATCATCATCTTCTTCCTCCTGTTCCCGAAGACGTTGGGTCGCTTCTAGAGAAAAGGCCGTTGTGTCAGTCTTGGGCTTTCGATCTACGCTCTTCTTTGGCTTTGGGAGATTTTAAGATGTCTCCTTTCTTCTTTTTCTTTCTTTGGGAGGTTTCGAAGCCTCCACTTCACCAGCTGGAGCCCTCCTCAATTCAATGGCATCCCCTAGATCTGTGTAAAATCAAGATCAACGTCCCATAATAGAAACACTAAAAAATAAACGAAGAACTCACCATGTTTTTTTGCCTCCCATCGACCCTTGGCCAAGTCTCACCAGCAATGCTCCGAGTAAGGGTTGGCGGAGGACAACTTTCGGACCCAGCTCTCGAGGTCCGAGACCCCTTCGGGAAACCAAGTAGCGGCTATATCAACATAAAGAGTTTAGGACAAAGGAAAATATAAAGTGAAGAAAAGAAAGGGAAGCAGGGTATACTCACGCTTCATGTTCCACTCCTCGGGGAACGACATCCAATCAGCAGGAATGAGATTGGAGGTCTTGAATCGAATAAACCGGCTCATCCACCCACGGTCTTTGTCCTCATCGATACTAACAAACAGAGATTTTAAGATCGGCATTGAAACTTTATCAAGCCCCCCTGATAAAGTGGGGGACTATATAATCTGATCAAGTGATCGAGGGTGAAGTACATCCCCTCGATTTGGCTCGAGAAGAACCTGATTAAGTAAACGATTCGCCAGAAGGAGGGGTGTAGGACGAGCGTCACTTGGTATCGGTGGCAAAAGTCAAGAATAACTGGATCTATAGGGCCCTGAGCCGGAATTGCAGGGCCCAACGTAAATGAGTAGGTGTATACGCTCAAGTAACCCGCTTTATATGTGGTAATGTCCTCCTCGGAGGAAGGAATCACTATTTCTTTGTTTTTCTATTTACAATCCCCCTTTACTTGCTTGAGCCCGGCCTCGGTCACCAGACAAATATATTGAGACATGGGCTCACATCGGCCTGGTGTCGAGACATGTCTCTCAATTTTAAAATCGTCTGCTATTTCACATGGCGGGAATACACTCCTTGATACTAGGAGACACTACCGGTTTACCTTTGGTCGATTGAGAAGATGATGAAGCTTTTTCCTTTTGAGGAACAAATTTAGAAGTTTTAGCCATCTCTATGCGGTAGATCTGGGAAAATGAAAAATGCTGTTAAGAGAAGGGAGAGCTCAAGGAAATTGGAAAGGGTTAAATGAGACTTTGAAAGCAATATGAGAATAAAGTTTGTAAGGATGTGGGATCTATCTATTTATAAAGCGTGCTAAGGAAGCCAAAAGGCCGACCGTCAGTTGCTTTCAATTAATGGCTTTGGGAATCGTACAAAAAGCGACTTTTTAGTCACTTCAACCACTTATGTCATGATATTGGAATTAGGACCGAGGCATCGGAAATTAATTTTTCGAAAATCATTAAGGACAGCCTACAAGTTGAGTTCGGGAAAATACCCACTCGATTACCAAACCCAAGGGCTACCCGAGCTCGAGAGAATTCTCACTCGGGGACTACCTGTGCATCCTATGGGCTAATTTCATTTCGAGTTCGAGCAAATACTCACTCGATTACTAAGCCCAAGGGCTACCCGAGCTCGAGAGAATTCTCACTCAGGGACTACCTGTGCAGCCTATGGGCTAACTTTATTTTGATTTCGAGAAAATACTCGTTCAATTATTAAGCCCAAGGGCTACCCCAAGTTCGAGAAAATTCTCACTCGGGGGCCATCTACGAAGCCTAAAAGAGGTAAATTTATTTCAACTTCAAGACCTTGTTCTCACTCAACTCGGACTCAGGATCCCCAGTGTCTCGAGCTCGCATCGAATCAATCTAAGATTAGCTCGAGGATTAAAAAGGAACCTTAAGAGGTGTTAGTCGATTAAAACCTAAGGGTTTATTATGTTTCGGGTCCAGTATTCAGACTAATCATTAGAGTTATACACTCGGAATTTTCATAAACAAAGGCATAATGGAATTCCACACAAATCGAAGATAAAATATATAAATTCTTATGTTGACAAAAAATGTTTACAAAACCCATGTGGGGCCCTTACATAGAAACAAAGAAGCAAAAACAAAAATCCAAGAATCTATTCTTCTTTAGGGGGCATATCCTCGAGAGTGACATCTTCGGGAACTTACTCCGCGGGGACTCCATCTCGATCTTCAGAGGAAATTGTGGCATAGTGAAAAACTTGGCGAGTATGGGTCTTGTCAGCACAACTACTGTGAAGCCACTTCTTGAGACGTTGTACCAGTGTGAGATACAAAAGTTAGTAGATGATAGTGCCACCTCATTCCACGGAAAGTAAAGGGAACGAAGTACCACACCAGATTGAAGTTAAGAGAGATGAGCAGCAGTATAAAGTCCACATATCTTCTGATATGGGAAGATTTCAGTGCCCCTCTCTCGTTGTCTCGAGCCAACAACAACAAAATGTTCAACAACAACCCAGTATAATACCACTTAGTGGGGAAAACTTTGAAAAAAGGAAGCTATGGCCTAACTGGTAAAATTGTTGCCATATGACCTTGTGGTCACAGATTTGAACCATAAAGATAGGGGATTAGAGGAAGAGATAGAGAAGGGAAAGGGCTAAAAGTTGATGAAGAAGGAATGAGTATAGTTTGTTCAGCCAAGTAACCCCTTATTTATAGAGAGACAACGACAAAACCGACGGCGCATTCAATGTTTTTGGGGAAATGAACCAACGGCGCATTCAATGCTTCTGGGGAGACAAACCGATGGGGCGCTTCGATCTCTTCAAATGCCTATGTCACGAGCATGACGTCATCGCTAGGGGCTCGGCGCTAGGGGCTTGGGAAAATTGAGGCTCGAATCGTTTCATATCATTTCTTTCTAAGAAACGCGGGGACTATTTGTATACAATCAAAATCGAGCATTATGATTTTGGAGTCTTAAATAGGGCTACAAGCTCGAGTCTGGGAGACTCGAGGTATGGGGGAGATTCGGCTAAGGGACACCTACCTCGGGGAAGCTGATCAAAGGCCTGACGTGGCCTGCATCGAGGACAACATAATCTCGAAGTCAATCAAGAAAGAGTGAGAATTTCTCAAGGACACATGGATCTGGGCTTTAATTATAGGATAAGGGTTGTATGAAATAGTATAGGTCCGTACTAGACCTTTATACACCTATACCAATAGGATTATTTACCTTTATGAGCAAGGTACTATATTGGGGTTTCCCTATATAAAGGGGACCCCAATCATTTTGTAAGGCATTAGATCATTTTCACAGCAATAGAATATTCTTATTCTTCTTCTGTTTAACGTGCTCAACAATTACTTTTCAACTTTATTGCCTTTACTTTATTGTTCATACCTTTTTGGTCTTAGCTGACCTCGAGGTACTTGGATAGACGAGCTTGAGGATCCCTACTGTTTCAGCAACACTGATTTGGTTCACTATTTCTTCTTACTTAAGTTCAATATTACTTGTTTAATCACTAGTATTAAAATATATCACGTATCTTTAAAACCACAAAAATATCTTTTATTGTTACTCATATTTTTTGAGGTAAACAAGTTTCATAACAGAAAGAACAAGATTCCCGCAGTGGCCCTAAGATCATGGCGTAAATTCCGTAACGGATTTGTTCTAGGCGGTTAGATAGTTGTATAATAAGATTCCCTACTACAATTAAAAGTGTACCTTATTTAGAATTTCCCTTCTATATAAAGGGGATCCCAATCATTTGTAACTCATCATTCATTGACAAGAGAATATACATACATCACTTTCTAGCTTACTGTTCATCTGAATTGCCTTATTATTATTTTATTGTTCTTATTAACCCACCTCGAGGTTGCCATAGCTCGAGGTCGGGACTTGCTTATAGAGTAGTTTGATTTACCTTACTCTTTAATTTATACATTTGATTCCTTATTTATCAGTTAGTATTGGATTAAATCGCATATCTTTAATACCACAATATAGGTTTAATTGTTACTCGAATTTTAGGGTAAACAGTTTGGCGCCCACCATAGGGCTAAGGATAATAGTGATTATTTTAGTGCTGATTCTGATAACACACATTATTTCACACTTGTTCTTGTCAAGTATTTTTGCTCTCTGGTTAAAACATGTCAAACTCACAAAATGCACCCGTACATGGTGATGATGGTCTCAGATTTTATGGGAAAAATAATAATATAGTTGATCTAGGAGCCGGTGTACCACTTATTAACCCTGGGGAAGTGACGATTGCAAAACTAGTCGATGTTAGTTCGCATATTGCTTTGAATGTAGACTTAGGCGCAGACCCCAGAAGAAGTGTACGCAGGGAGGTTCAATCTACTGGCCAAGGAACATAGGGTGTAGGAGATAGGGGAGTTAGTCTCCAGGTAAAATTCAAGATGCTACAAGCTCATCAGGTTGCTATCGCTCAGCTTCAAAGTCAACATAAAATTCCGAGTGTGGTCGAACCAGAAATCACTCGCCGTATTGAGCTGGTGCCAGAAAGGTCGAACGATAATGGATCGGGGATTGATCCTGCAATTATGAATATGCTCGAGGAGCTCACCAGAAGAAACAATGGTTCGGGGCGCAATCCTTCTCGGAACGATCGAGAAAATGATCTAGAGCAAAATTCTCGAGGAATTATGATTAAGAATGGTTTTGATAAATATACCGATCCCGCGGAAGTACCTCAGTTATCAGAGTATAATTTTAGTGTCATTGCATCGGGTATTATATCGGCTATCAGAAGAATCAAAGATATCAGGTGGCTTAGACCTATACAACCCGATCCTTCTCAAAGAAACCCAAACTTGATGTGTGAATATCATGGCACACATGGCCATAGGACCGAAGACTGCAGACAGCTGAGGGAGGAGGTAGCTCGATTGTTCAACGAGGGCCACCTTTGAGTGTTCCTCAGTGATCGAGCTAAGAATCACTTAAGAGAAAGAGACGCCAACAGAAAGAATGAGCAGGAAGAACTGCAACATGTAATTCATATGATTGTTGGTGGGGTCGATGTTCCACAAGGGCCTATATTCAAACGTACCAAGGTATCGATCACCAGAGAAAAGCAGACTCAAGGTTATAGCCCGAATTCATCCTATCGTTCAATGACGAAGAAGTAGAGGGCATTTCTCAGTCGCACAATGACACCTTAGAAATTTGTATTTTGTTAAATAAAATTCAAGTTAAACGTGTTCTAGTGGATCCAGGTAGCTCAGCAAACATAATCAGATCGAGGGTCGTAGAGCAGATCGGCCTACAGGACCAAGTTGTGCATGCATCTTGAGTCCTAAATGGATTCAACATGGACAAGTGAAACAATGAAGGGGGAGATAATCCTACCAGTACACGTGGCCAGGACCATCCAAGACATAAAATTCCATGTTATTGAAGGCGACATGAGATATAATGCACTACTCGGGAGGCCATATATCCACAACATAAGGGCAGTACCGTCAACCCTTCATCAAATGATGAAATTCTTGACAATGGATGGTGTGAAAACAGTTTACGGGGAATAACACGCCGCAAAGGAAATGTTTGCAGTCGACGATGTGACTCCGATATCAGCACTTTCGATCTCGAAAAAATCGAGCAGCAAAGATAAGTAGATGGCCAAATAGCAATCACCGACCCCAGCCTCGACCGAATCGAAGAAATAGGTAACCGAAAAAGAAGAAGAGGATTTCCTTACTCCTTGAACTTTCATTGTTCCCGAAGAATCAGATGCAACCAAGTCAACAGTCAAGGAGCTGGAACAGGTTATACTGATCGAGTACATGCCCGAGGAAAAGGTATACCTGGGAACAAGGTTAACCCCCAAACTCAGGAAAAAAACCATTCAATTTCTTATCGATAACATAGATTGTTTTGCTTGGTCCCATTTAGACATGACAGGATCCCACTAGAAATAATAACACACCGGCTAAGCCTCGATCCCAGATTCAAACTGGTGAAACAAAAGAGAAGGCCCCAGTCCGAGATGAAGCATGTATTCATAAAGGATAAGGTAACTAAACTTCTTAAAATAGGGTCCATTCGGGAGGTAAAATACCCCGAATGGTTAGCCAATGTAGTTGTTGTCCCTAAAAAAGGGAACAAACTTATACGTAGATTACAAAGATTTAAACAAGGCATGCCCTAAAGACTCTTTTCCACTGTCTAACATTGATTGCATGATCGATGCCACGACTGGCCACAAGATCCTTACCTTTCTTGATGCCTATTCTGGGTACAATCAAATTCAGATAAACTCGGAAGACCAGGAGAAGACCTCGTTTATCACCAAGTATGGAACATACTGTTACAATGTAATGCCCTTTGGGCTAAAAATCGGAGGAGCTTCTTACCAACACCTAGTAAATAAGATGTTCGAAGAACAAATAGGTAAGTCAATGGAAGTTTATATTGATGACATGTTAGTTAAGTCCCTGCGCGCAGAGGACCATTTGACTCATTTGCAGGCAACATTCAAAATCTTGAGGAAGTACAACATGAAACTTAACCCCGAAAAATGTGCCTTCGGGGTTGGCTCAGGAAAATTCCTCGGCTTCATGGTATCAAATCGGGGAATCGAAATCAATCCCGATAAGATTAAGGCCATCAAGGATATAGCCATCATAGACAGTGTTAAAGCCGTACAAAGGCTAATTGGACGGATAGCTGCCTTGGGCCGATTCATTTCGAGGTCGTCTGGTTGAAGCCATAGATTCTTTTCCTTACTCAAAAAGAAAAATGATTTCGCATGGACCCCGGAATGTTATCAAGCATTGGAGGAATTGAAGTGATACTTATCGAGCCCACCTCTGCTCCACACTCCGAAGGCAGAAGAGAAGCTATACTTATACTTGGTAGTGTCCGAAATAGCGGTAAGTGGTGTACTAGTTCGAGAAAAGCAAGTTACACAGTTTCCTGTTTATTACATAAGTCGGACCTTAGGAGATGCTGAAACTAGGTATCCACACTTATAGAAATTAGCGCTTGCATTAATAAGCGCATCTAGAAAGTTAAAGCCATATTTTCAGTGTCATCCCATATGTGTGATAACCACTTATCCTCTCTGAAATGTTTTTCACAAGCTCGAGTTATCGGGCCAATTAGCAAAGTGGGCCGTTGAACTTGGCGGGTACGATATTGAATATCAACCCCGAATGGCAATTAAGTTTCAAATTTTAGCAGATTTCGTAGCCGATTTTACACCAACCCTCGTACCCGAAGTGGAAAAGGAACTTCTATTAAAATTGGGTACATCATCAGGGGTATGGACCCTCTTCACGGATGGTGCCTCGAATGTGAAAGGGTTCAGGCTTGGCATTGTTTTGAAGCCACCCATAGGTAACACTATTAGACAATCTATCAAAACTTCTAGGTTGATAAACAATGAGGCCAAGTATGAGGCCATGATTGCAGGTATTGAGCTAGCTAAAAGCTTGGGGCAGAAGTCGTTGAAGCCAAGTGCGATTCTTTATTAGTGGTGAACGAAGTAAACAAAAGCTTCGAAGTTCAAGAGGATAGGATGCAAAGGTATTTGGACAAGCTACAAGTAACATTGCACTGCTTCAAGGAGTGAAATCTAGACCATGTACCTCGAGAACAAAAGAGTGAGGCCGATGCACTTGCAAACTTGGGGTCATCAGTCGAGGAAGATGATATTATCCCGGGGACTGTCATCCAGATTTCAAGATCTGTGGTCGAGGAGGGTGACGCCGAGATAAATTCTATAAGTTTGACTTGGGATTGGAGGAATAAGTATATTGAATATTTAAAAAATGGAAATCTCTTATCGGACCATAAAGAGTCAAGGGCTCTACAAACCAAGACCGCTCGGTTCACATTGTATGAAGATGGAATGTTATACAAAAGGACATTTGATGGACCATTGGCAGTATGTTTAGGGCAAGGGAACACCGATTATGTTTTACGAGAGATCCACGAAGGCACTTGTGGAAACCACTCCGACGCCAAGTCTTTGATTTGCAAAATTGTTAGAGCAGGATATTACTGGGATAGCATCGAAAAAGACACTAAGGAGTTTGTCAGAAAATGTTATAAATGTCAAAGGTTTGCACCGATGATTCATCAGCCCGGAGAGAAACTTCATTCAGTCATGTCCCCATGGCCTTTCATAAAATGGGGAATGGACATCGTTGGCCCTCTACCAACGGCCCCAGGTAAAGCTAAATTCATTTTGTTTATGATTTACTACTTTTCTAAATTGGTGGAAGCACATGCCTTCGAGAAGGTCAGAGAAAAAGAAGTTATAGACTTCATCTGGGACCGAATCAACACACCTACCGAAATCATATGCGACAACAGAAAGCAATTCATCGGCAACAAGGTAACGGAGTTCCTCGAAGCACACAAAACAAAAAGGATCTTATCAACGCCGTATCACACGAGCAGAAATGGATAGACCAAATTGATAAACAAGACTATCATTCAAAACTTAAAGAAAAGGTTGAATGATGCTAAAGCGAAATGGAGAAAAGTTCTACCCGAGGTTCTTTGGGCATATTAAACGACATCGAGGTCCAGCACGGGGCAACCCCATTCTCTTTAATATATGGCTCCGAGGCCTTAATTCCAGTCAAAGTCGGGGAACCCAGTGCCAGATTTCGACATGCATCGGAGGAATCAAATCACGAGGCTATGAATACTAGCCTCAAGCTATTAGATGATAAACGAGAAGCTGCACTTGTTCGGATGACTGCACAAAAGTAAAGAATCGAGAGATATTTAATAGAAGAACCAACCTTCAACATTCGGAATCGAGGACTTAGTTCTAAGGAAAGTCACCCTCAATACTCAAGACCTGAATGAAGGGAAACTAGACCCGAATTAGGAAGGACCATATCGAGTCATCAGAAAAGGATCTTACAAACTCAGCATGATGGAAGGAGAACAATTGCCAAACAATTGGAATGTATCACTACTCAAACGATATTATTGCTGAGGTATGACATTCTCCCTTTTCCCATTTATATTTGATACTAACTTATTGCATGTGTTCGATCGAAGACGTCAAGAGAACCCTTCTACATGAAGATATTAGGTTTTAAAGCACGCGTTGCACTCTTTTCCTCCAAGATCGGGTTTTATCCCAAATAGGGTTTTTCCAGCGAGGTTTTTAACAAGGCAACAACTATGTGCTACCTAAGGAGAATTCAATAGTATGCAAGGTTTCTTTTCAATCAACCTCGAATACTGGGGGGCATCACCCTCAGAGGTTATATTTTTGAGAAAAATACTTCACGCAAAAGAGGGTCTCGATAGGAAAACTTTGTAATCGGCCAAACGGTCAGATGAACAGTGTCCATATAGAATAGTCGAGTCCCGATGGAAAAACATGTACGCATGTATGTATTATTCAAAGAAGCATTCTTTCTATTTCAAACACTTTGTGTTCAAGGAAATTTGCTACTATACGAGCTTCATACTTGTGATTCTATGAGAAATAGCTCAAGAGCCAAAACACAAATACACCTCGAATACTCGGGGACTGTCGTCGATAGTCAACACATTTGAGTTATCTAATCTCGGATTCATAAGACCTCAAAGAGACACCCCTCGACGTAAAGGCCAATGCCATCATACTCGGGGACTAACATTTCGAAGTTCGAAATGTTGTCGAGAAACAAGTCCAAGAGGCATACCCGAAGGCTACGACCATACTAAAGGCTATGGCCGAAATAAAGTCTACAGCTGAAATAAAGGCTACAGCCGAAATAACACGGCTCGAAGACGTCCGAATCTCGCAATAAAAATAAGCATTCAAATTCTCTAAAAACTAGTTAATAAAGGCTACCCTCGGCAAAATAATCAAATGGCTTCAATAAAATAAGCCCTCGAGAAAACTTTAAGAGGTATCAAATTATTCAAATACAAACTTTTGCTAAGTCAAAAAAAACAAAAGGGTTCCGTTCGACACTAAACCCTTAGAAAACCCAATAGATAAAAAACGCATGCCAAGGCATAAATAAATTTTTACTAGTCTTTAAACCAAAAAGGGGAAATAATAGCCGTCTCTTAAAGACCATATTGGCCCAACCTAAAAGAGCCTAAGGCCCAAAACATTTAGAGTTCGAGACCTTATTCTCACTCAATTCGGATCTAAGGGTCCCACCATCCCGAGGTCGCATAAAATCGACTTAAGAGGTATTCTATTATAAGATTGCCCATCGATTACTAAAAAAATCCTAAGGGTTTGTTTTACTCTGAGTCCGAGCCAGTGCTCACTCGATTATTGAAGTTATAACATCAAAAAATTTCACAGAACAAAAAGGAAGCAGACTTTACGACAAATTGGAGATGGAGCAGAAAGAAAAGGAATCCTTTATATACATAAAAGGTATTTACAATGCCCACAAGGGGCCTTACACAAAAACAAAAAACAAAATCTTAAGGTCCTAGTCTACTTTAGGAGCCGCATCTTGGGGAGCCACATCTTCGAGAACCTCCTCCTTGGGACTTCATCCTCATCTCCTCCGCTCTCGGAACCATTAGCAGAGTCTTTATCATCGGATAGTAAAGCGGTAGCCTCATCCTCCAAAGTTTTTGCCTTTTCGATATCAGCTGAGAGGTCAAAACCACGGGCATGCACTTCCTCGAGAGTCTCCCTCCGGGATTGTCTCCTAGCGTGATCAACAACACATGACAATTTGACTTCAGCAGTGATAGCGATCCCCTGTGCTCAAATGTTGACAGCCTTGACGTCAGCTCGATAAGAGGCCATAAATGCCTCCGCCTCAGATTTAGCCTTTGCATGTTTGGCGGAGGATTTAGCTTCGAGCTTCTCAATCTTTCGGCTCCAGGCCAATCTTTCCCACTTTACAATTTGAAGCTGGCATTCGACCGAAATCAGCTGGGCCCGAAACATGTCTTTCTCCGAGGCAAGACAATTCATATGCTGCTTCCACCTTAAGGTCTCGGCCTCTTTCGTCTTGACCTCCTCTCGAAGTTGCTCCACAAGCTCGCCCTTTTGCTGGGCCTGCAAAGTCTAAATGTTAATCTCTAAGTCAAATGAACACATAGCAAACTCCCAAAAAGTTACATTACCTGCTCAATGAGCTTAGCTTGTTCTCGGTGAGCCTTCGTTAAATCGGCACGAATGTCCGTGATCTCCTTATCTTTTTGAACGTAGAGGAGTTTGAGGTTGTCCCTTTCTTCCACAAGCTTCTTGAGTTCGGCCTCGCATCAGGCAAGCTCGGCTCGAGATTTGGAAAACGCTTCTCAATGGAGCGTCATGGCCTTCACACAAAGAAAAGAAGTCAGACTTAGAAAAATGAGAATAAAACATGAACATAATTATAGAGGTAGAAACTTACTTTTTTAGGAAGTCAGTGAGCCTCATCAAAAGTAAATGAAGCATCCGGGTCGGGACCATCTTCGATCCCCGCTAAGCATTCCTGGAAAATATTATTCCCTTTGTGGGTTGTCCCCACGTAGGGAGTTTTCATGGCCCGGGCATCTCGGAACTACCCTTTAGAGAACACAAGGCCGAGCAGCGATTCATCTATGTTAATTATCCCAAGTGATTCACTTGGTACATTCTCTTCTCTTTGGAGGGCCTCAGAATTATGCCCTTCCGGCTCACCCGCCAGATGTTCTTCGCAATGAGGTGCGCTTTTATCACCTGATGGCTCGGGGATTCTACTCGAGCTCCCCTCCGAGATTTCTTCGATTTGAGATTGAACCGCATTAGCCATCGGTGGTTCATCGGCCTTCGAAGCTTCAGTGATTCCCCTCTTTCGAGCTACCAGCAAGTAGTCGTGTTTACCGTGAAAATGGTAATAACAATTAAATTTGATTATGAGATTCTAAAAATATGTCATCTATTTTTATGTTAGTTGTTTAAGCAGTTGATGCTATATGTGAAGTTTAGAAATGAGATAAGTTCAAGGAGCAAAGTGGTAACCAAACCGATAGGCCAATTATCGGGACCTCGAGCTTGTCGATTCAGGGGCCTTGAGGTCGATTCCAGAGCTCGACTATGAGCTATTGAAGGCAATCGAAGTGTGGATAACAGTTATAATAAAATTAATGGAGGCTCTTTATGGCCAATGATGAGAAAATATGAAGATAATAAATGAAGGCAATAATATCAAGAGAGTATGTTAGAGAGCAAACAGAATGTTCTTGTATATTTCGTATGGTGCGACTGAAGCAACAGAGAGTTCTAAAATGATAAGGATCCCCTTTATATATGAGGCGAATCCTAATATAGTAAAAAATGTATTAATTACAAAGATAAAGTGATGGGACAACTACATGACACCATGATTCAGGGCTAGGATAGTCCACTAGGCTCTGTCAGTTCTAGCCGCGTACCTTGGGAACTCCCCATTTCTATCACAACCATGGTCAAAATTGTCCTTAAGCTGAGCGTCGACGAACCTCAAGGGAGGAAACTCAACCATAGCCTTGCAACCTCAAGCCTTCGAGATGATTATCTGGGGCGCCTCGATGATGAGGAATTGGACCCTCCAATTTTGCCGTATACGGATAGTCCCCGCGTTTCTTAGAGAGGAGATAAGAAATGATTTTGACATCCAACTCTTTGGACTTCCTACAATAATGTCATACTGATGATATCATACTTACGACGTAAGCTTTCACAATAACCGGGACATCCCATGGACTTGTCTTTTTAGCGTCATTCGATGCGCTGCCGATTCCCATTCTCCAATGCGACTGTATCGCCGTCGATCCAGTTTCCAATGGTGCATTGATTGCGCTTGCCGGTCCATCTTTCAAAGGAATTGATGGCATTGTTGGCAATACTATCACTCCTTATAAATGGGGGCCTTCCGGTACTATCTTTCCATCCAAGTGCCTTTCAACACCTTTCCATCCCCTTGTTCCCATTATCTTCCTCCATTGCTACCCACCATGTTTGGGGTTCATGACCTCAAGGTCTTATGGAGGCATTCTTATCATCCACGCCATGGCCTTTTGCCTGGGCTTTCCTCTATCAAACGAGATCATATTGTCTTGTCGCTGTTGTTGTTATTGTTGTTGCTATTGTTATTGCCATTGGCTCGAGACGAGGAGATAGGGAGGCTGATCTCTTCCATCTCGGGAGGGTATTTGGACTATACACCGCTGCTCACGAGGGTGCTCGGATTATACACCGCTGCTCACCTTTATACCCCGGTCCGGTGTGGCACTTCGCCCCTTACCGATAGCTTGCACGGCTCAATGTCCCAAGAAGTAGACTAAAAGTAGCTGTGCAAGTAAGGCAGATGCTCGCCAAGTCTCTTATTGGTCCGAGGTTCTCTTGGCCGATGAGGGTCCTCGTCCTTTGGCGAGCTGTGGCATTTTTTCATCCCTTCCTGCCTCTCCACTTTCCTCCTCTTCATCTTCTCCATTGAAGACACTGCTTTGGAAGATCGAGACGAGGCCCCCGAGGTGGTGGTGGTAGAAGATACTTATACTTAGGATGTATACCCGAGGGGATGACGCTCGAGAATTGATTAGACTCTAGGCTTCTCTTGCATATGTACCTTTTTTGCTTCTTTGTTTTTGTGTAAGTACCTCTTGTGGGCTTTTGTAATCAAGTGTTTTGACCCTTCGAGGGATTTTGTAATCAAGGGTTTTCCTAATACAAAGAAGTTTCCTCAATTCTGTCTTCGATGTTTGCTATATTTCCTTTTATTTGCTTCTTTGGAGGCTCTGAATGCATGATTCTATCGGCCACCTGCCAATGCCGAACACAGATGTGAGTGTTTTTTCCGACCTTTTATTGATTAATACGGCTTCTTGCATAGCCCTATGCAGTCCCTTGGATCGAACCTGGATTGGGCCGATAAATTCGGGTCGTCGGGACCCTTAGTTCGAGTTGAAGGAAAGTAATGTTTTGAGCCTTGAGACCGCGATTCGTCATTTAGACCTCGCGGTAATCGTTGAGGGGAAATTTTCTCGGAGGCCCGTGGATAGGGACTACCTTTGAGCTTTCGAGGGTAGTCCCCGAGTGGAGGTTCGTTTAAATCTAGACCACCTGGAAACTTGCTTTGAACTTAGTGTAGATTGCCTTAAGGTGCTGTATATAGATTCTGGAAGAGGGTTTGCCCAAACTCAGATGATACCCATAGGCCAAGCCCATACAGGTGGAGTTTAAGTTCTTATTTCCTTAGAGCCTGATTCCCTTTTGACAAAAGCCTCTGAGGTCGGGTACCGTCTCGAGTCTTGTAACGATGTCATTGGCTTCCCGTATCCTAATCTTTTTCTGAGGGAGGTCCTCGAGGTCGAATACCACCTCGGGATTAGTGATGGCATTATTGGCTTCTTGGAGCCTAACCTTTTTCTGATGGAGCTCCTCAAGGTCGGGTACCACCTTGGGACTGGCGAAGCTTTTATTGACTTCCTGGAGCCTAACCTTCTTCTAATGGAGCTCCTCGAGGTCGAGTACCACCTCGAGACTAGAAAAGGTGTTATTGGCTTCCTAGAGCCTAACCTTTTTCTAATGGAGCTCCTCAAGGTCGGGTACCACCTCGAGACTGGTGAAGGTGTTATTGGATTCCTGGAGCCTAACCTTTTTTTGATGGAGCTCCTCGAGGTCGGGTACTACCTCAGGACTGGCGAAGGTGTTTTTTGCTTCCTAGAGCCTAACATTTTTCTGATGGAGCTCCTCGAGGTCGTGTACCTCCTCGGGACTGGCGAATGTGTTATTGGCTTCTTGGAGCCTAACCTTTTTCTGATGGAGCTCCTCAAGGTCGGGTACCACCGTGGGACTGGCGATGATACGGGGATTTCCATTCTCAAAACATTATGGCACCGCTTAATGTATGGTACGGTTGCCAAGTTGTTGGGGCGATTTGGTAATATCGGCCAGTGTTTCTAATCGACTTTGAGGCAGGCGGATCGTCGCCGTTCTTTACCATATATAAATAGGGTTGTTTCTGCTCTTTTGGAGATCCCACCATTTTAAGTAGCTACCCTTCTTTTTCTACGTCAAGTTTTTCATTACTTCAGTACCAACGTATTTGCATAGATTCCTGCGTTAGTTCTCTAATTTTGCCATAGCCATGGCTGCTACGTCGGGGTATGTCCGGCAGGGAGGGGATAGTTCCACCTCTAGCATTCAGGACCAACGAGAGCATAACTTGCAGATGACTTTTTTGATAGGATAAGAACACCTAGAGTTAGTGAGAAAAGACTGCGGATGGGGGCAGGAAGTAGTGCTATAGACATTTTCCCCGGATGAGGGCATCACAAATTGTGCCAATGGGTTTTTGAATGTGCACACATATCATTTCACAATGGGACCCCTTGATAGGGTTGTGCTCGAATTTTGTTTAAAGTATCGGGCTACCTTGGCACAGATCCACCCATCATTTTGGCAAACAGTGTTGATAATGAGATTTTATACGGAGAATGCAGGGCTTGAACTTATGCTCAATCATCTCGTTAGGTTGTACCGGCCCTTTCATCATCGAGGCCTACTAACCTTGCGATGTCGATCGACCATGCCTTTCATTGTTGATGATGAGGAAGATGGAGACCGGGAATGGATGAGTCGATTCATCCGAGTGCGGACCGCAGATATTATCCCCGTGGAGCTTATGCCATTCTCTGAGGAATGGAACTATACACATAAGTGGTGCATTCTGGGCCTTCTTGGTTTTGTCTATGGCGAAAGATGGTTTCGTAATTGTCCCTTCTTTTCCTTTTCTGCAGTGGTTTCACGGGCGCTGGGCAACGTTCCTAATTTTCTGGATTGGGTTAGGAAGTTGGCGACCCACTCGACCTGTAATAAGAGCAAGTGGCGAGTTTTTTCCTGGGGCAGATGTGAATCAAAATATCATGGTGCGTGTTGTGCTATATTTTCCTTTCCCTTCCTTCATTTGGAGAAGCATATTCCCTTTATGCGTATTAATCTTGCTATTGTAGGCATCGGAGAGCCTTTCGAGGCAAGGCCGCACTCCTTTGGAGAGGGGGAAAGGTTGCCGGCTTCCGGGAAAGAGAATGACAATAATAAGCGAGAGATGCTTTTACAGGGTGATGGTACTCAAAGCAAGGTGAAACAGGACCGGGGCTTTAGAGCGGAAGCATCGTTCGAGCCTGCTACGTCCATGGTTCCTAATTCCGGAAAGGTGGTTTCTCCATTGTCGTCACCTTCTTTTTCCGTCGACAGTACTTCGAGGTATACTAGAAATTCGGGGTCGCATACACCGAGCGAACATGCCTCGACCGGAGTTGAACCTTCCAGAGCTGGGAGAATTGGGTTGGTAGATGTGCTTTCAGCCTTCGAGGAAGCCCACTGGCTTCACTTTGCGATGAGTTTTGGCACATGTCTTTTGAGCTTCGCACCTTCCCTTCCTTATTGGGTTTTCTTTTGTAGGCATTCGACAAGCTTCAGTCCGGGCTGCTTTATTGTGAAGCCAGGTTGCGGAAAGCTCTAGATGAGGAGAGATCCCTTAGGATCCTTTGTGATGAAAAGGAAGTCGAGTTGGTATACTTGCGGTATGAGGCAGGCTGGATCTTGAATTACGAGAACCATTTGAAGGAGCAGGTGATTTTCTATCTCGGGTGAGTGTGCATTTTGCCTTCTAGCTTCTGAGGCTAACACTTTGTTTATTTCAGTTGCAGAAAAAGGCGGAGGCCCTGCAGCGCCTTCGGGATGAAGTTGGCTGAGCCAAGCGTGAGCATGATGAGCTAAAAGCTTGGGCGGAGGCTCAAGCTTTAGAGGGAAAGGATGCTCTAGCTAAAGTTCCCGCTTTTGAGGCTCAACTTAGCTTAGCTTGTGATAACGATTCGGTTTAGACAGAAATGATTACGAAACTCGAGTCTGAGCTTTTGAAGGTCAGGGCTGAGATAGTTGATGCCTGGGCTGAAGTTGTAATGCGCCGAGCTAGGGCTGATTAGGAGATGTCGATCTATTCAAAGGACGCTGCCGATGCCCAAGCTGAGCTGAGAAGGATTCTCGACCGTGAAGAGAGGGTTGGAGAATATGCTCATTGCAAGTCTTGGAGAAAGGCTCTCGAGGAGATCCGTGCCAGGCATTTTGTTCTCTCGAAAAAGTTGGTGCGAGCGAGGGCGGAAGAGCGTAATGCTCAGTTACTTCTGTCCGACCTTGAAGAAAGTGAAGATAAGGATGGCAGGCCGTAGCCCCCAGGGGGTGTGGATTTTTCCATTTGTATGTAGCATTTTCAAAGAATGTTTGTAGATGGAGATTGCATTTTCTTCTTATATGTGTATAAAAGAAAACCTTGCGGCTTTATTTCTTTTGTATCCCTTTCTGTCTTGAATTTGGCCAGGTGAACTGGTCTTTGAGTTGGTATGAATCCTTAGAGTCGTGATATGGCCCTGGGGTTCATTAGGTTGGCATGTAGGCTCTTACGCGCTTGGTCGATGTGACCTTTTATGTGGGCTGGCGACAATGGCTCTTACGCCTTGGGCTGATGCGGCCTTTTTTTAGTATAGGCTGGTAACAATGGCTCTTACGCCTTGCTCTTAGGCATATTTAGTTAACTATCTTGGGTTCAGTCTCCGAGTCGGGTTACGACTCGAGCTCGTTCGACCCTCAAGTTTTGTATTTATGTGGGCTGGCGATAGTGGCTCTTATGCCTTGGGTCGAAGCGACTTTTTATGTGTGTGGCCCTAAGGCTCATTAAGCTGGCGACAATGGCTCTTACGCTTTGCGTCGAAGAGTCCTTTTATGTAGGCTTTATTTTTTCCTCGATAAGGATATTTTGAAATAGTGTTTGCTCGACTCTTCGATGGCTGAAAAAACCTCGATTGCGAATCGTTATATGGCAATGAACGAGCACCTCGGGAGGTTTGGCTCAGAATTTGAGTATCTCGAAGCCGATGTTTAGAAGCTGACATGGTCGAAGCCCTTTTTCCTGTATCGGGGGTAGCCTATTTAAGTGATTCTTTTCGAAGTAGATTTGAAGTAATTGAAGGCCTGTGATTTTGTAGTGACAGTCGGACATCCCCGAGTTGCATTAGTTCAGTTGGTACACCCGTGTGACCAGAGTCATTTGTGTTCGTCCGGAGCCTTTGAGTCCCGAGTGAAGTAGTTTCAGCATCTATATCGGGGGTATGCCTTTTTAGGGGTCTTACAAGTTCGATATATAGCCGAAACTTTGAGATCAGGTTTATGCCTTTAGTAAGGTCTTACAAGTTTTACATGCCTTTGAGGTCTTACAGTTTTGGATACTTGGTACAAGTATTGTTCATGCCTTGCTTGAGGTCTTATAGTTATTGTTCATGCCTTGCTTGAGGACTTACAGGTATTGTTCATGCCTTGCTTGAGGTCTTACAGATATTGTTCATGCCTTGCTTAAGGTCTTACAAGACCGAGTCTGCCCACTCAGGGTCTTATGGCCTCGGGTTTTTTAATGATTGGCGACAGTCCCCGAGTCATCAAGGGTATATTGGCTCGGAAGTCGTTACTTGTAAACTTTGCATTACCTCATTAAGGGCTTACGATTTCGGAGATTCCGACCCTAAAGTCGTGCATTTTTTTGAGATTTTGACGCCAGTCCCCGAGTATTCGGGGCACTTTCAGCATTGGAGACATTTTGCGATTTTCATGTTGCCTTATTTAGGGCTTATGAGCTTGAAGTCCCCACCCGGAGGTTGTTCAGGTGTTGAATTGTTGACGCCAGTCCCCGAGTGTTCGAGACGTTTTCGATGGAGAAGTCATTTTTGCGGAGGTGCCGATCTTCTTTTGGAGTGTGGGATGCTTTGATAAAAGATATTCTTCAATTACTTGGTACAAGTGTACATGTTTTCACCATCGGGGGCCCATCTATACGGACATGGCTCGTTCGACCGTTTGGCTCGGTACATCATTCTCTTATTGGGTCCCTATTTGGTGTTTCTTGGCTTTTCCGAGCGAATGGCCTTCCGGGGGGGATGCCCCCTAGTGTTCGAGGTTGATTGTGAAAGAAGCCTCAAATACTTGTTGAGTCTTCCTTAGGTAGCATGTGGATATTGCCTCGTTAAAAACCTTGCCGGTAAAACCCTTTTCGGGATAAAAACCCAGCCAAAGGAGAAGAGTACAACACATGCTTTTGAAACCTAAGCCCTTTGGACTGGGAAGAGCTTCGGTTGTTTCGACCAGATACCTGCATTACGGTTAGTATAAAATGCCACTAAAGAAAGGGAGACGGACATACCTTAGTGTAAATGGCACTTCAGATCTTGGTGTGACTCATTCGTTTATTACGAGGACTCGGTATGGTCCTTTGTTTTGTTAAGTCGGGCTTAGCCAGGAATGTAGCTTGTCATCGCTATTTTATTGTTTGCATATCCTTTGCCTCCTTCGGTGGTGGAGGTACTTGCGCTGGCGCTATGTCATGCACCACAAACATTTCCTTTTCCGCATGCTGCTCCCCGTAGATAGTTTTTATTCCATCCTTTGTTGGGAATTTCATCATTTGATGGAGGGTGGATGACACTGCTATCATGCAGCGTATCCACAACCTTCTGAGTAAGGCGTTGTATCTTATGTCTCCATCGATAACATGGAATTTGGCATTCTTGGTCGTGCCGACCACGTTGATTGGATGGATAATTTCTCCTTTCGTTGTTTCACTTGCCATGTTGAATCCATTGAGGACTCAAGTGGCGGGCACGATTTGGTCAAGCAGTCCGAGCTGTTTTACCACCCTCGACCTAATAATGTTGGCTGAGCTACCTAGATCCACGAGTACACATTTTATTTGATAAGAAATTACAAGGAAAGAGATTACCAGTGCGTCATTATGGGGTTGAGACAAGGTCTTGGTGTCCTCTTCGTTGAATGTGAGGGCATATACCCCTGGGTTTTCTTTTCTCTGATGATGGATATTTTTGTCTTTCTCATCACGGGTTCCTGTGGGGCATCGATACCTCCTAAAATCATATGGATGACGTGTTGTTGCTCATTTGTTTCGTTCTTTTTGGCCGCCTATCTTTCTTGGAACTGATTTTGGCCCGGTCGCTTAAGAATTCTCGGAGGTGACCTTTATTGAGCTGTCAGGATACTTCCTCTAGGAGTTGGTGGCAATCCTCGGTCCTGTGGCCGTGCGTGTTGTGAAAATCACACACCAAGTTATGATTCCTTTGTGAAGGATCTGATTGTATAGGCCTGGGCCACCTGGCATCTCTGATTTTACTATTGGTGAACACGATGTCTAACACATCGACATTGAATTTGTACTTTGATAAGCAAGGTGCCTCCGTTGGCTCCGCATTCCTATCGAACCCAACTTTGTTGATGAGTCTCCGAAGATTCTGTCCTCGATCTATCCTTTGATCGTTACGAGGTAGGTTGCGCCTTGAGGCGTTCCTTCTATCTTCGGTGTATGGTTGATATCTTTCTTTGTTTGGCTTTGGCTCCTTCGCCAAGAGCCTACTTAGGTATACTGAGCATGAGGGGGCTCCCAGCTGGTCATCCTTGACCCTGATTTTTGACTGGTATCGGTTGTGGACGTTTGACCAGGTCACGACAGGATATTCGACCAGGTTCTCTTTCAGCTGCTTCGAAGCCACTGAGCTCCGTTCATTTAGACCTTGAGTGAAGGCTTGCACCGCCCAATCATCAGAGACCAGCGGTAAATCCATTCGTTCTGTTTGGAAGCGAGATACGAACTCTCGCAACATTTTGTTCTCCCTCTGCTTGATCTTGAACATGTCAGATTTCCTTGTCGCTACTTTGATGGCATCGGCATGTGCCTTTAAGAAAGAGTCTGCCAGCATGGCAAATGAGTCTATGGAGTTGGGAACTAGGTTGTGATACCACATCATGGCCCCCTTCGAGAGTGTTTCCCCGAACTTCTTCAGTAAGTCGGACTCGATCTCGTCGTCTTTTATGTCATTGACCTTCACTATGCAAGTGTAAGCAGTAACATGCTTATTAGGGTTTGAGGTCCCGTTGTGTTTGGGAGTTCTGTCATTCTAAACCTCTTTGGGATGGGTTTCGGGGCCGCTTCCTCTGGGAACGACCTTTGTATGAACTTCTTCGAATCCACACCTTTCAGGACCGGGGGTGCACCCGGAATTTGATCGACGCTGGAGTTGTAGGTTTCGACCTTTTTGTCGTTGGCTTCTATCATTTTCTTACCTGATTTGATCCTCCTGGTGAGGTACTCGAGAATTTTTATGATGACAGGGTCAGCTATCGACCCGTTATTGCTTGATCTCTCCGGTACCTGTTTGGCTGAGGGAGCCGTCCCCGGTGCTACCATGCTAGGAGTCTTCTGGTGAATTTGCAGCTGAGCAATGGCTAGCTATTGTTCCTGCAACATTTCACAAATAACATAAAGGCTAACCTCACATTCTTCCCTAGTCGAGGTTTTCTAAGCTTCTTGCGGATCCCCTTGGCGTACGCTCTTGTCAGTGTGGGAGCTTATGTTAATGTGTTGGGTGTCGTGTGAGACCGCGTCCACGGGGATTGGTTTTGGTGCATTCCCAGGGTTTTCATGGTGGCACACCAACACCTTGAACACCCATACTGTTTTCTCCGTGGTCCTCGAGATTGTTGTTTCCACCTCTATTTACTGAGTTAGACATTTTGACCTGAAATCGAAGATCTTTGGACAATAAAAAGCGTGAAAGACAACTTGCGTTTTGTAGCTAAACCAACAAGAAAATAATCACTATTATTTTTAGCCCTACAGTGGGTGCCTAACTATTTACCGTGAAAATGGTAATAACAATTAAATTTGATTATGGGATTCTAAAAATACGTGATTTGTTTTTATGCTAGTTGTTAAGCAGTTGATGTTATCTGTGAAGTTTAGAAATGAGATAAGAGAAATGTTCGAAGGGATAACCAAACCGATAGGCCAATTATCGGGACCTCGAGCTTGTCGATTCGGGGGCCTTGAGGTCGATTCCGGAGCTCGACTATGAGCTATTGAAGGCAATCGAAGTGTGGCTAATAGTTATAATAAAATTAACGGAGGCTCTTTATGGCCAATGATGAGAAAATATGAAGATAATAAATGAAGGCAATAATATCGAGAGAGTATGTTAGAGAGCAAATAGAATGTTCTTGTATATTTCGTGTGGAGCGACTGAAGCAACAGAGAGTTCTAAAATGATAAAGATTTCCTTTATATATGAGGTGAATCCTAATATAGTACAAAATGCATTAATTATAAAGATAAAGTGATGGGACAACTACATGACACCATGATTCAGGGCTAGGATAGTCCACTAGGCTCTGTCTGCCCTTGCTGCGTACTTTGGGAACTCCCTATTTCTATTACAACCGTGGTCAACATTGTCCTTAGGCCAAGCATCGATGAACCTCGGGGGAGGAAACTCGACCATAGCCTTGCAGCCTCAAGCCTTCGAGAGGATTATGTGGGGCGCCTCGATGATGAGGAATTAGACCCTCCGATTTCCCTGTATACAAGTTGGCATCCTCTCCTTCTTCCTCGTCATCCCGAAGTTGTTGGACCACGTCAGTGGATAGGGATGCAAGATTAGCCCTAGGCTTTCGAGCCCTATTTTTCTTGGGCTTCGGGGAACTTGGTGGCGAAGCCCTTTTTCTTTTTATCTCTTTGGTTGGCTTCAGGATTTCCTCTTCACTGGGCGGAGGCAGCCTCATAAAAACAATGTCTCTGAGGCCTGTGTAAGGGTAAAGTAAGTATTTTACAGAGAAACGTCAACATATGAACAAAGGAACTCACCATGGTTTTTAGCTTCCCACCGACTATTGGCCAAATCACGCTAACAGGGTTCAGCATGTGAAGAAGTGGAGGCCAGTTGTCGAACCCAATCTTTAAGGTCTGGAATCGCACCAGGAAACCAAGGGGAAGCTGCACCATCAAAAAGAAATTAGACCGAAGAAGTGTAGAGTAAGCAGAGTAGTAAGCACCATCGATAGGGTTGCACTTTTGTTTCATGTTCCATTCCTTGGGGAATGACATCCTTTCGGCAGGAATTAGGTCGGAGGTCTTGATTCGGACAAATCCACCCATCCATCCTTAGTCCTTGTCCTCATCGATACTGGAAAATAACACCTTCGAGGATCGACGCTGGAGCTGTATCAATCCACCTCGATAGAGGCGAGGACTATATAGCCTGATCAGATGGTTGAGGGTAAAAGACATCCCCTCAGCCTTGCTCAAAAAATACATGAGCAAATTGATAATGCGCCAGAAAGAAGGGTAGATCTGGCCAAGGGTCACCCGATATTGGTGACAGAAATTGAGAATAACTGGGTCTATGGGACCCATCATGAAAGGATAAGTATACACACTTAAGTATCTTTCCACATGGGTGGCGATGTCCTCCTCAGGGAAGGAATCGCCACCTCCTTATCCTCCCAATTGCAGTCCTTTTTCACCTGCTCGAGATCATCTTCAGTTATCGAGCAGAAGTATCGGAACATGGGCTCGCATCGACCTGGAATTGATGTAGGCTTATCAATTTTGAAATAGAAAGATAGCTCGCATGGACCAAGAATGAACTCATCGATACAAGGTGCCACCGTCATTCTATCACTGGCCGACCACGACTATGAGGAGGCTTTTTCTTTCTAAGGAACCGTTTTAGATATTTTAGCCATCACTGTTGTGAAACTCAAGAGAAGAGAAGAAGTTGGTATTGTGACAACCACAAATTAAAGAAAATGATGGACTCAAAGAAGATGAAGAAGCTAGTAAAGATTTGGGAAAGGTTTGAGAAGTAAAGATTGCAAAGGTTGTGAAATTGGCCTATTTATAGTGGCCGCTTCAACGGTTTGAGGAAGCCAATGACCGACCATCAGCTGCCTTCAACTAATGACCTTGGGAACTATGCAGACGCGACCTTTCAATCACTTTTACCGCTGATGTCACGGGATTGACATCATGATCGAGGCATCAGAGGATCGAGGATCAAATTGTTTCTTATCATCTTACTCTAAGAAATACGAGGACTACTATCTGTACATTCGAAATTAGGTAGGCCCGATTTCATATGCTCGAGGGGTCGCTTCGAGAATAAGTTCGAAATAGACCGGGCTCGAGCCCGATGGTGGAGTACAAGACTAGAAGATCGAAGTGCTTGATGAACACCAATGCCAAGTATGACCAACCTTGAGATAATACCATTATGGTTTCATAACTTAAAGAGCGAGATTCCCGCAATAGTCCTAAGACCATGGCGTAAAGTTCGGAAGGATTTGTACTAGGCGGTTAGACATCTGTATAATAAGATTTCCTGCTACAATTAGAAGTGTACCTTATTTAGGATTCCCCTACTATATAAAGGGGATCCCAATCATTTGTAACGCATCATTCATTGACAAGAGAATATACATACATCACTTTCTAGCTTATTGTTCATCTGAATTGCCTTATTATTATTTTATTGTTCTTATTCACCTACCTTGAGGTTGCCATAGCTCGAGGTCGATACTTGCTTACACAATAGTTTGATTTACCTTACTCTTTAAGTTATACATTTGATTCCTCGTGTATCAGTTAGTATTGGATTAAATCACATATCCTTAAAATCACAATATAAGTTTAATTGTTACTCGGATTTTAGGGTAAACATGGTTAGAGAAAAAAATTCACTCATTCAATTAATTAAATTGATGTACTCTGGCATGCATTTTTTTCTTTTATAGGCCATTCATAGTTAGGGACACTTAATTACAATGATTTAAATGAACTGTTTAGGGTTTAGAGATTTTCCTATGTACTTTGTGAATTATCCGGATTTGTCCTTGAACATTATGAATGACAAAATTTGTCGTTTATGCTGTTGTTAGGCTTGAAGGGCAAAATTAAGACATTTTGGTAACATTGAAGGTAAAAATAAGATATATTTTTAACGGAGTAAATTTGTTCTAAATCGTATATTCCACGGAAAATTTGGACCTTTGCCCAAAGAAAAATAGAACTTGAGAGGATTAACAGGACGTGATACTTGAGTTAAAATTGTTACTTTTTGCTTACTAAGTTGTTTATTATAACAAATAACAAAAGAGTAAGAAGTTGTGCGTTCAAGACCCCAACATGCTACGTCAGGCTCAAGCTAAAGATTAACATTTGATAGTAAAATTTATTGAAATTACAATATTAATCGTTCAAGCTCTCACTATTAAGGATTATATTTATCCTTGTACAGACATAAAATTTGTTGTGTCTAATCCAAATAAAATTGAGCTTCTGACATACGTGGCCACTCAGCCAAAACATATATCAGTCCATGGCCCATAGTTTACATTACAATTTGTAGCCAAAAATAAATAACATATGCTAACCATTCTAACCAACAAATAGTTTTAAGCATCCCTTTGTCCCTCCTTCACTAGTCCTTTCCTTCTAACCAACATTAACAATTGCCTGATTTTTAGAAACATAATTTGTTAAATTTAGAAAAAAACAAATGAAAGTATTTCAAAACATAGTAAAGATAAATTTGCAATGAGAAATTACTATTTTGATGCACCTAACATAGAAAAATTAAAGGACCTATAACTCTTCCTCATTGGCAGCCTTAGCCATTATTGATCACATTAACCACCCATCAATACTCACTGTGTATTTCCAACAATCACTAACACCCACACTCAAATTATTAACCCTAACTCTAACTCCCCTGATTTTGATTGAACCACAACAGGTATTTCACTCCCAAATTAAACGACCAGTACCAGAAACAAAGATTCAAGGTAGAGGGGAACGTGCGCCATGAAGAAAAAAGAAGAATGAGGTGAATAAAAAAAATGAAAATTTCAAAGCACCTGGATAAGTGGATGGGTGAAAATACATACCAGATGCATGGGGAAATCGAGCAGTTGGGTGTGAATCATTCGAGCAAGGTGAGTTGAGTGTGCAAGCCTTTCTATTTTGTCTTTCTGTGTTTTTTCTTTTGACATTTGCTTTCGTTGTTTTGAGTAGATAGACAGAAATGAGAGAGAAGAAGAGTAGGGTTAAATACCTAAGGGTTCTGCGGTAAAATTACCATTGCAAAACATATTCTGCGATCTCATATGTGTTTTGCGATGGATTAGTACTTGGGAGGTGTGCAACAAATGTGCGACCCATATAGGCTATCAGTTTAGCGGAAGGTGTTGGGGCTCCCCACTTGCTCCGGAGTTGCCTACTTGGGCAGTATGCTTTGTACATGTATTGATTGGTATGGCGGGCCCCTGTCCTGGCGTTTATGACATTTATGTACTTTTAGAGGCTTGTAGACATTTGTCATATATATGGATGATTGTAAGGCCTTGTTGGCCTATGTTTTGAGCGTACAGATGATTATTTCGGTCTTATAGGCTCGTATGTCACATGTATAACTTTGTATACCATGTTGGGTCGTCCTATGTCTAGTATTTCCTTATGTTTTATTCTGGTTTACTCACGACGGCACTTCTTGCCCACTTACCCATGTTGGTACTCGGTTAAGTAAGGCACCAGGTGTCCATTGCGGTCCTACAGTTTGGGTCGTGACATGGTAATCGACCCGTTCTAGCTATATAGATTCCTTTCATGCTTTTAATTGAGTTGCCATAATATGTTATATTCATCATCATTAGTCTATCTGCACATACTTCACTTGTCATCGTTAATACTTGTCTTAACATTTAATTGCTAATTGTCTTTACATGTTTAGTTGAAGTTATTGTTCTGTCTATTCCTTATTCATTATTTAACCGATGAGTTCCTTACTTGAAATCATTATTTCTTGGAATATCCTATTGTTGAATTGGGTATTGAGTACAAAGGCTGTGATTCACATTGAGGCAAAGTTGTAAATTGTCGAAATACTATTCTTGTTGAGTTATTCATTCTCGGTTTTTATTGTTGAGACTCTTGTACATATTGAGGTTCAGCCATGAGCTATCTATTATTTAAACACCATTATTGTTGACTCCTTTGGCAAGTTGTGATATTGGGCACTTGAGGTGCGATTTGTGATGCATTGTGATATTGATACGTATGCGGTGGTATAAGGATTGAGGTTAAAACACATGCAGTGAGATAAGGTGGGCTTGATATGCGTGTTGCTAGTAGGAGAACTACTTGAATCCACACAGTATGATAAGGTGTGCTAAAACGCGGGAAGCTATTTTGGAAAAAATGATTGTGAAAAATAAATGCAAGGCTCCCCCGGTGATATAAGGAAAGATTGTGATTTGTTTTGTGTTATGAAACTACGAAGCGATACCTCGGTAGTGGTTTTTGTTAATACTTTTCCATTACATCACTTGTGTTTTGGTTGCTTTGTTTCCTTAGAATATTATTCCTTGTTTTCTTCCGTGATTCCTTATTTGTCTTATTTCAGTGTAACTATTCTTGGTATATTTCTTCATAGTTTCATTTCCACTGTTTATTATTATAACACTGTCATATGCCTATTCAGTTTATTTATTCCAGTAGGGCCTTAACCTGACCTTGTCACTACTCTACCGAGGTTAGGCTTGACACTTACGGGGTACCATTATGGTATACTCATGCTACGCTTCTGCACATCTTTGTGTGCAGATCCAGGTACCTCTTACTAGCCCAGATACTAGTGAGTCGAGTTTGGATTTGGATATTTCAGGGTATACCTGCCGGCACCCGCAGGCCTTAGAGTCACCCTCTATCTAGTTCTACTTTATTTTCCCTATTTATAGATACTGTTGTATATGGGTGTTCAGTATACTCTTGTAGAGCTTGTGACTTGATATCACTAGATTTTGGGAGTTTGTTTCCGTTGTGTTGCGGAGTTCTTTTATGATAGTGGTTGAGTTATTTGAGAGTTTTATCATTATCTCAGTCATATTCTGCATGTATGTTGGCCTTAGCTAGTATTAGAGTCTAGCTTCCATCACGATATCTTACGGAGGAAAATTGGAATCATGACATGTTGGTATCAGAACTCTAGATTCATAGGTGTTACGAGTCACAAGTAGGTTTAGTAGAGTCTCGCAGATCGGTACAGAGATGTCTATAATTATATTCAAGAGGCTATGGAACTGTTAGGAAACTTCACTTCTTTGATTCCTTATTGTGTGAATTTGTTGACTTCAAATTCTGAATCTTTATCTTTCTATTCTCCCACAGATGGTAAGGAAACACACTGCTGGATCGAATGATTAGACACCCGTGCCCACTGCTAGAGTTGCGAGAGGCCAGGGTAGAGGCCGAGGAGGGGCACATGGTATAGCCAGAGAACCTGCCCGAGCTATGATAGAGGAGCCTCCAGTAGCTCCAGTTGTGGGGTGGGCACCTGATACGCCTGTTGCTACCCCTGCACATTAGGAGACTTTTGCCCAGTTCTTGAGCATGTTTGGTACTCTAGCTCAAGCGGATTTGATCCCACTTGCACCGGCAATATCTCAGGCTGAGGGAGGAGCACAGTCTCTCATAGACCGTTCCCCAAAGCAGAGGGTCCATGCTGACCAGGTCCTAGAGGTTATACTAGTGCATTCGGTTATCCCAGTTCACCCCAGGTTAGGGCAGTAGCATCCGAGGAGGAGCATCTCAGACTCGAGAGGTACAACAAGTACCACCCTTCTACTATTTAGCGGCCTAGCTATAGAGGATGCATAGGGCTTTCTAGATAAGTGCCACCGTATTCTCCATAGTATGGATATTGTGGAGACCATCGGGGTTGCTTTCACTACTTTCCAGCTGTCAGGACCAACATACCAATAGTGGAGGGCTTATGAGGAGGGTAGCCCCGCCGAGGCAGTTTCACTCACCTGGGCTCAGTTTTTAGAGATGTTCCTGAAAGAGTTTGTTCCCCAAAGTCTTCGGGATGCATGGAGCGTAGAGTTTGAGCAGTTGCGGAAGGGTGCTATGGTGGTATCAGAGTATGCTGTCGGGTTTAGCGAGTTGTCCAGACATGCATGTGCTCTAGTTTCCACAGTCAAAAAGTGAGTCTGTTGATTTATCGAGGGGCTCAACTATGGTATTAGATTTAGCATGGCTCGAGAGTTGGAGACTAATAATCCATACCAGTAGGTGGTGAAGATCACACGAATATTAGAGGGTATGCATGGCCGAAAAATAGAGGACAGGGACGCCAAGAGGCCTCGATATTCTAGAACATATAGTGGTACCCGTGCCCTAGTTGTAGCCCATGAGGTAGAGGGTATGTGAGTCGTCCAGTTCAATCAGCACCTCCATCTTCCAATGGTGTTCTAGCTACTCCAGGTCTTAGGTTGCCTATTATGCACCGCCATTGTTTAGTGCACCTCCTGCACGTGGCGCTTTCAACGATCAGTCTTGCCGACTAGGCTCGAGAAAATTTTAGCAGACATGTCCTCTGAGAGCTTGTTTTGAGTGTGGAGACACTCGTCATATGGTGAGGTACTGCTCCAGACTCATGAGGGTTGCACCTCCACAAACTACTCAGACTCCATGTATTCCACAGGGTCCCCAGACTTCTCAGGCCATGGTTACCGCACCAGTTAGCACTCCACCTGCTCAGCCAGATAGGGTTGGAGGTTAGGCGGGTAGGGGTCGCCCTCGAGGGGAGGCGAGGCCATATGTTATGATCTTCCAAGCAGGACGGAGGCGGTTGCATCAGACTCAATTATCATAGGTATTGTTCCAACTTGTCATAGAGATGCCTCATTCTTATTTGGTCCAAGCTCCACTTATTCATATATATCATCTTAATTTGCTCCGTATTTGGGTATATCCTCTGATTCTTTGAGTTATCCTATCTATGTGTCCATGCCTGTGGGAGATTCCATTAATGTTGACTGTGTGTATCAATCGTGTTTAGTTATTTTTGGTGGTTTTGAGACCAGAGTTGATCTATTTTTGCTTAGTATGGTTGATTTTGATGTTATTTTTGGCATGGGCTGGTTGTCGCCCTATCATTCTATTCTTGATTGTCATGCCAAGACGGTGACATTGGCTATGCCAGGTTTGCTGCAGTTGAGGTGGAAGGGTACTTTGAATTATGTTCCTAGCAGGGTAGTGTCTTTCCTTAAGGCACATCGATTGGTTGGGAAGGGTGTGATGCATATCTAGACTTTGTGAGAGATGTCAGTGTGGATCTTCCTACCGTTGAGTCAGTTCTAGTAGTGAGAGACTATCTAAATGTATTTCTGGCGGACCTTCCGGGCATGCCTCCTGATAGGATATCGATTTTGGATTGACTTGTTGCGGGGTACTCAGCCTATTTCTATTCCAACATATCATACGGTCCCAACGGAGTAGATCCGAAGAAGATTAAAGTAGTGTAGAGTTGGCCCAGACCATCTTCAGCCACTATGATCCAGAGTTTTCTTGGATTGGCAGGGTATTATTGTCATTTCGTAGAGAGTTTCTTATCTATTATTGTACCTATGACCAGACTGACCCAGAAGGGTGCTCCATTATAGACCAAGGAGTTTGAGGAGAGCTTTCAAAAGATCAAGACTGCTTTAACTACAGCCCCAGTGTTGTTGTTGCCTACGGGTTTGGGATCTTACACTATGTACTGTTATGCGTCACATGTTAGCCTCGATGTGGTGTTGATGCAAGACGGTAGGGTGATTTCCTATATGTCTAGACAACCAAAGGTGCATGGGATGAATTATCCTGTCCATGACTTGAAATTAGCAGCTATTGTTCATGCATTGAAGATTTGGCGGAACTATTTTGTACGGTGTCCTTTGTGAGGTCTATACCGATCACCGGAGTCTACACCATCTGTTCAAATAAAAGGATCTTAACTTGCCACAACGGAGATGGTTAGAGTTGCTTAAGGACTATGATATCACCATTCTATATCATCCTGGGAAGGCCAATGTGGTGGCCGATGCCTTGAGTCAAAAGGCGGAGAGCTTGGGCAGTTTAACATATCTACCAGCAGTAAAGAGGCCATTAGCACTGGATGTTCTGGCTTTGGCCAACCAGTTTGTTAGATTGGATATTTCAGAGTCGAGTCGAGTTCTGGCTTGCGTGGTTTCTCGCTCTTCTCTATATGATCATATAAGAGAGCGTCAGTATGACGACCCCTATTTGCTTGTCCTCAAGGACACGGTTTAGCACGGCGATGCCAAGGAGGTCACTATTGGAGATGACGGTGTGTTGTGGATGCAGGGCCGATTATGTGTGCCCAATGTGGATGATTTTGCATAAGTTGATTCTTTCGAGGCCCACAATTCGCGGTACTCCATTCATCTGAGTGCCTCTAAAATGTGTTAGGACTTGAGGCAACACTGTTGGTGGAAGAGGATGAAGAAAGATATAGTGGAGTATGTAGCTCGATGCCTAACTTGTTAGCAGGTGAGGTATGAACATCACGACTAGGTGGGTTACTTCAGAGGCTTGAGATTCCCGAGTGGAAATGGGAGCGAGTTACCATGATTTAATTGTTGGGCTCCCACGGACTCATGAGAAGTTTGACACCCTACGGGTGACTGTGGATAGATTGACCAAGTCGGCTCATTTCATTCCAGTGGTGACTACTCATTCTTTAGAGCAGCTGGCTCAGGTCTATATTCGCGAGATTATCCGACTTCATGGTGTGCTGATATCCATCATTTCTGATCGAGGTACGCAGTTTACATTACAATTCTGGAAGGCCATACGACATGATTTAGGCACACCGGTTGAGTTGAGTACAACATTCCACCATCAGACGGACGGACAATCTGAGCGCACTATTCAAAAACTGGAGGATTTGCTTCACACTTGTGTCATGGAGTTCAGGCGTTCTTGGGATCAATTCTTGCCACTTGCAGAGTTTTCTTACAATAATAGCTAAAAATCGAGCATTCAGATGGCCCCATAAGAGGACTTGTATGGGAGGCAGTGTTGGTCTCTAGTGGGTTTGTTTGAGCCGGGTGAGGCGAGGCTATTGGGTACTGAATTGGTTCAGGATGCTTTGTAAAAGGTTAAGTTGATTTAGAATCGACTTCATATAGCCAGTCTAGATAGAAGAGTTATACAGATCGGAAGGTTTGCGATGTTGTGTTCATGGTTGGAGAGCGGGTCATGCTTCGAGTTTCGCCCATGAAGGGTGCTATGAGGTTCGAAGAAGTGCAAGTTAGGCCCTAGGTATATTGGGCCTTTCAATATTCTTGAGAGGATTGTTGAGGTGTTCTACAAGCTTACATTGCCACCTATAGCTTGTTTAGCCAAGCTTCTCACCATGCCAAAAGTGCTTTTTTTAATTTTTATATAAAAAAGTGCCTTTTCCTCAATTTGAGGTGTTGGCCAAACTTTTTTTGGGGAAAAAAATGCTTCTGGCTTGAAGTAGAAGCAATTTTGATGAAATAGAAAAAGTAGCTTCTCTCTAGAAGCAGTAGCAGTTTTGACTTTTCTTCCTACCAAAAAGACCCTTTTCAAAATATTATATTTTCCAAAATAACGTTGCTTTGTTTACACTATTAAGTAATATAAATTGACTTTTGGGATGAACTTTCATATTTATTGAATGATTCTTTGAAATATTTAAATTATCTTGAAAGAATAAAGTACTTTTAAATTTTATTTTTAAATTTTACTTAAATAAAATAAAAACTTAATTATTATATTTAATAATAAATATTTGTAGTTATTTATCTACTTATATAATATTGAATATTAAGCAAATCTCTTCATGTCCTTATTTGTAATTTGACACTTAAAAGCACTTTTTGAAAAGCTTGGCCAAGTAGAAATTATTGTTCAAAAGTGCTTTTCAAATATATTAGCCAAACACAAACTGCTTTTCTCCAAAAGTATTTTTTGAAAAGCACTTTTTGAAAAAAGCACTTCTCAAAATAAGCTGGTTTTTCCAGCTTGCCCAAACATGCTACTAGTCTAGCTGCAGTTCATCCGGTATTCCATATTTCTATGCCCTGGAAGTATCACAGTGATCCGTCCCATGTGTTAGATTTCAGCTCACTCCAATTGGACAATGATTTGTCTTATGTTGAGGAGTTGGTGGCCATTTTGGACAGGCAGGTCCAAAAGTTGAGGTCAAAGAGCATTGCTTCAGTGAATGTTCAATGGAGGGGTCAACCAGTCGAGGAGGAGACTTGGGATACCGAGCATGATATGCGTAGCCTTAATCCTCATTTTTTCACCACTTCAGGTATGTCTCTATACTCGTTTGAAGACGAACACTTGTTTTAAGAGGGGGAGGATGTAATGATCTGGCCAGTCATTTTGAGTATTGCAGCCCTATTCCCCTATTTATTGATTCCTCTATGTTATACTGTGGTTATGTTACTTGCCGGGGTAGTTGATTTTGGTTTCGGGTGAGTTTCGGAGTGAAAAGGGACACATAGTCCCTAAGTTGGAGGCCTAAGTTGAAAGACTTGACCGTAGTTTGACTTTTGTGTAGAAGACTCCAGAATAGAGTTTTTACAATTCCAATAGCTCCGTATGGTAATCTTGGACTTAGAAGCGTGGATGGATGTTGATTTGGAGGTCCGTAGGTCGTTTCGCCTTGAATTGGAAAAAGTTAGAAAGTTGAAGGTTTGGAAGGTTGAGATGTTTGACCGAGAGTTGGATTTATTGATATTGGGGTCGGATTCTAATTCTAGAAATTGGAATAGGTGTGTTATGTCAATTATGACTTGGGTGCAAATTTTGAGGTCAATCGGAGTATTTTTGGTATGATTTGACGTTAGTTTTGGAAGTCGGATGTTCATAGTTTTAATAGGCTTGAATTGGGTTGCGATTCGTAGAATCGATGTTGTTTGATGTTATTTTAGGCCTCAAGTAGGTATGTTATGTGTTTTGGAAATTGTTGGTATATTCGGATGGGGTCCCGGGGGCCCTAGATGTGAATCAGATGAAATCAAGATGATTGTTGGACTTAGTGTTTGCTGAAGCTTCAGCTGTTCTGGTTTCATCGCACCTGTGGTGGGAATGGCCGTAGGTGCAGACTCGCTAGTACGAGTGAAGAAGCACAAAAGTGGAAAGGGGAATCCCATGCCTTGGTTCGCAGGTGCGTACACCTAGGACTAGATGCACATCCACATGTATGATAGTTCTTCTGCAGAAGCGGAACTGGGGGAGCTTGTGAAGGACCGTAGGTGCAGTCGTGACTTCGCAGAAGAAGGCTCGCAGGTGCGAGCAATAGGTCCAGAAATGCGGAATTTCATGGCATTAGTTGGAACCGCACCTGCGATGGCTTTTTCTGCAAGTGCGGCGTCACTAGGCAGAAAAGGCTTAGGTCGAGGGTGTTATTTCATTTTCATCTTTTGGACCTAGAAGGATCGGTTTGTGGTATGTTGTCGAGGGATTTTCAAGGAAATCATCGGGGTAAGTGATTCTAACCCGGATTTGGCTATATTACATGAATCTATTGTTATTTTCATCATTTAATTAGTGATTTGAGTTGGAAAATTTGGGAAAAAATTGTGAAACTTCTTAGACTAAATTTTGGGGATTTGAAAGGTGATTTCAAGTCGTATTTGAGTAATTCTTGTATGGTTGGACTCGTTATCGAATGGGTGTTCGGATTTTGTATGTTTGGTTGGGTTCGAGGGCTCGGTATTGACTTTTTGAGTTGACTTTTGTTTATCTTTAAAGATTGAAACTTTATTGTTCGGAATAGCTTTCTATAGTTTGTATTTATTGTATGAAGTTGTTTTGGAGGTTCAAGCCGTTTGGAGTTGGATAATCGCGGGAAAGGCTTACTAGTGGATTGAGTTAGTGTGTTTTGAGGTAAATGTCTTGACCAACTTTGTGTGGGGGAATTACCCCTTAGGATTGGTGTTGTTTTGTGTTAATTGTGATATGTGGAAGCCGTGTATGCAAGTTGACGAGTGTGTACACAAGCTAAAAGTGTTAATTGACCGGTTCTAGCTAGGTAGATTACTTTCATGCTTTTAATTGAGTTGCCATAATATGTTATATTCATCATCATTAGTCTATTTTCACATGCTTTACTTGTCATCGTTAATACTTGTCTTAACTCTTACTTGCTAATTGTCTTTATATGTTTAGTTGAATTTATTGTTCTCTCTATTCCTTATTCATTAGTTAAAGGATGAGTTCCTTACTTGAAGTCATTATTTTTTGAAATTTCTTATTGTTGAATTGGGTATTTGTGCTATAAAGGCCGTGATTCACATTGAGGCAAAGTTGTAAATTGTTGAAACACTATTCTTGTTGAGTTATTCATTCTCGATTGTTATTGTTGAGACTCTTGTACATATCGTGGTTGAGCCATGGGCTATCTATTGTGGAAACACCATTATTATTGACTCCTTTGGCAAGTTGTGATATTGGGTACTTGAGGAGCGATTTGTGATATTGATATGCATGCGGTGGTATAAGAATTTGGGTTGAAATGCATACGGTAAGATAACATGGGCTTGATAGGTATGTTGCTAGTTGGGGAACTACTTGAAGAAACGCGGTGTGATAATGTAGGCTAAAACGCGGGAAGCTATTTCGGAAAAAATAATTTTTAAAACTAATTGCAAGGCTCCAGCTGTGATATAAGGAAAGATTGTGATTTGTTTGTGTTATGAGACTATGAGATGGTACCTCAGTAGTGGTTCTTGTTAATACTTTTCCATAACATCACTTGTGGTTTGGTTGTTTAGCATATTACTCCTTGTTTTCTTCTGTGATGCTTTATTTGCCTTAGTTTAGTTTAACTATTCCTGGTATATTTCTTCATTGTTTTATTTCCATTGTTTATCATTATCACACAGTCATATACCTGTTCAGTTTTCTTATTTATTCAAGTAGGTCCTTGACCTGACCTCCTTACTACTCTACCGAGGTTAGGCTTGGCACTTACTAGGTACCATTATGGTGTACTCATGTTATGTTTCTCCACATCTTTGTGTGCAGATCCATGTACCTCTTACCAGCCTAGGCACTAGTGCGTCGAGTTCGGATTTTGAGACTTCAAGGTGTATCTACCGGCATCTGCAGGCCTCGAAGTCACCCTCTATCTAGTTCTACTTAATTTTCCCTTTTTATTGATACTGTTGTATAGGGGTGTTCAATATACTCTTGTAGAGCTTGTAACTTGATATCATCGGAGTTTGGGAGTTTGTTCCTCATGAGTTGCGAAGTTCTTTTATGATAGTTGTTGAGTTATTTGAGAATTTTGTCGTTATCTCAGTCATATTCTGCATGTATGCTAGGCTTACCTAGTCTTAGAGACTAGGTACCATCACGACTTCCTGCGGAGGGAAATTGGGGTCATGTCACTCAGCCTCGTTGTTATGTATTTCTAGCTAGACATGAGGCGGAGTCGTGTGATATAGTTATTACATGTATTATCTCAATCTATTATAGAGATGCTTCCATGCTGTTTGATCCGGGTTCTACTTATTTTTATGTGTCTTCATATTTTGCTTAGCATTTGAGTATGCCTCGTGATTCTCTTGATATTCATGTTTCTATGTCTACACCTGTTGGAGATTCTATAGCAGTTGACCGGGTGTATCAGTCTTATGTCATTACTATTAATGGATTTGATACCGTAGTTGATCGTTTGTTGCTGGATATGGTGGATTTTGAGGTCATTCTTGGTATGAATTGGTTGTCCCCATATCACATTATATTGGATTGTCATGCCAAGATTGTGACTTTAGCCATGCCAGGGTTTCCTAGATTGGAGTAGAGAGGGACTCTAGTTGTGAGTGAGTTTCTAGAGTTTCCTACAGATTTATCGGGTATGCCACCCTATAGACATATTGACTTTTGCATTAATTTAGTTTCGGTAACTCAACCTATTTCTATTCCACTGTATTTTATGGATCCAGCTAAGTTGAAAGAATTAAAGGATCGATTGCAGGATTTGCTTGACAAGGGATTCATTAAACCGAGTGTTTCACCTTAAGATGCGTTGGTGTTGTACGTTAAGAAAAAATAAGGATCGATGAGGATGTGCATAGATTATCGGCAGTTAAACAAGGTAATTATAAAGAACAAGCATAGGATTGATGATCTATTTAACCAGCTTCAGGGTGCCAAGGAATTTTCCAAGATTGATTTGAGATCTCGCTACCATCAAGTGAATATTAGGGCATCAGATGTCTCTAAGACATCATTTAGGACTCATTATGTTCATTACGAGTTCTTCGTGATGTCATTTGGCTTACCTAATTCTCTAGAAGCCTTCATGGATTTGATTAACCGAGTGATCAAGCCTTAATTCGATTCCTTATTGATCATCTTCATTAATAATATTCTGGTTTACTCTCTTAGTAGAGAGGAGCATGAGCAACACCTACAAATTGTACTTCAGTTTTTGAAGGATCGTCAGTTATATGCCAAGTTTTTGAAGTGTGACTTCTGGTTAGATTCGGTTGCCTTTTGGGGTCATGTTGTGTCATCCTAGGGTATCAACGTTGATCTTAAGAAGATTGAGGAAGTTCAAAATTGGCCTAAACCTACTTCAGTTGTAGAGATTCGAAGCTTCCCGGATTTGGCAGGTTACTATCTCCAGTTCGTGGATGGGTTCTCGTCTATCTCAACCCCATTGACCAAGTTAACACAAAAGGTGCTCTTTTTAGAAGGTCGGACGATTGTGACGCGAGATTTCATAAGCTCAAAACTACCTTGACTATAGCCCTAGTGTTGGCGTTGTCCACAGGTTCGGGATCTTACACTGCAGAATATTAATGCATCGCATATTGGACTTGGAATATATTGATGCAGGACGGTAGGGTGGTTGCCTATGCGTCTCGTCAATTGAAGGTTCATGAGAAGAATTACCTAGTGCATGATTTGGAGTTGGTAGCCACTATTCACGTGCTCAAGATTTGGCGGCACTATCTATACAATGATCTATGTGAGGTCTATATCTATTCAGGAAGAAGGACATTAATTTGGGACAATGGAGAGGGTTAGAGTTATTGAAGGACTATGATTTCATCATATTATATCATCGAGCGAAGGCTAATGTGGTGGCTGATGCCTTGAGTAGGATGACAGAGAGCATGGATAGTTTGACATTTTTATCGGCAGTGTAGAGGACATTAGCCATGGATGTTCAGGATTTAGCCAACCGATTCGTGAGGTTGGATGATTCGGAGCTTAGACGAGTTCGTACTTGTGTTGTGGAACAATCATCATTGTTGGAACACATCAAGGCTCGCCAGTTTGATGATCATCACTTGTTAGTGTTGAAAGACACGGTGCAGCGAGGATTGGGGATGATGGTGTTATGCGGCTTCAGAGTTGGATTTGTGTTCTGAATGTTGATGAGTTGTGAGAGTTGATCCTTGAGGAGGATCACATTTCATGGTATTCCATTCACCGAGGTGTAACGAAGATGTATGTGACTTGAAGCAACACTACTAGTGGCAGAAGATGAAGAAAGACATTGTTATCATGTTAATTAGCCGTTTTCTACTTCATTATTTCTTTTCTACTTATATTTGCACAGGTTTATAGTGAGTATCTTGTCATAGCCTCGTCACTACTTCTTCAAGGTTAGGATCGACACTTACAGAGTATATGGGATCGGTTGTACTCATACTACACTTCTGCACTGTTTGTGCAGATGCCGGTTTTTATCCCAGTGGCGCATAGTGGAGTTTGCTCGGACCCGTCCTTTCAATAGACTTGAGGTAGAGTTGCTTCACATTCTCCAACCCTGAAGTCCCTTCCTATTTATATTGCTATTTATTTTGTGTAGGACAGTTGTATTTCATTTCACACTTTATTTTATTATATATGCTTCATAGTATTTCAATCTTAATTTCTTAAAATATTGCTTTTAAATTGTTAAATTGATTAATTGCATAGCTAATGTTGGCTTTTCTAGCTAGCGGATGTCATGCGCTATCACGGCCCCATGATTGAGATTTTTGGTCGTGACACCATGACACCTTTCGCCCATCCTTCGATACCCCAACCCTGGCAAATCTCCCCCTCTCCAACCAACCCCCAACCCGCTACCCTCTTCTACCCTTACCCCTTTCCCCTATCCCATCTCTCCCCCCTTCTATCCTTCCCTCGCCCATTTATCTCCTATAGTGTTTTCTTAGATTATATATTTTTCAAAAAATACTTTCTACTAACTAAACAAAAAAAAGTAAGAAAACTATTTATTTTTCATGAAATATTTTCTTTCATGCAAAACACACCCTTAATGGAAGTCGTGAAGAAACGATTGTCTAAGAAACATTAAATTGCTAGCATATACTGTTGGAGTTAAGTTGTTTTTTCTATAATTTCCTATCACAAATCACGATCAGATATTCAAATCCACGATGAATAAAAACCAACCACCACTGTCCTTAAGAATGTGGAGTTTTACCCCACTCTACTATTTCCATTCTGAGTCCAATTCCATTTGACTCTTACAGACTTTTGGTCAAAATAGTTTCTCGGTTTTATGGAAAAGCTCCATTTTTGCAGTTGAGATTCACATATTTTTGAGTACTTTTGTGAAAAACATCTAGGGTGTGCGCCAAATCTCCCTTTTACTTTGAAAATCTAGAGTTTTTTATAAATATCAAAGCAAAATTATATATGGGTTGTGCTAACTATCTTATCTTCTGTGTTATTGTATATCCGCGACAAAGCATGTGCATTTATACTAGTTATATTTCCTAGCAACAGTTTCTAAGTTTTGCGAAGGAATTAACTGTGAAAAGACAAATTCATTTATTTGTATGACGAAGAAGGAAAACGAAGGAAAATGGGAGGAACAGTATAGGGTGAAGGAATAAAAGAATGGAGAAATCAGAGAAGAGGTCGTTAGCGGTTGGGTTCTCTTCTTGTGTTTTCGTTTAGCCACATGGGATTCACTTGGGAATAGAGGTTAAACTTAACAAACATTTTGGACAAATCTGTTGGTTATGAGATGGTGGACATAAAAAATACATTTTTCCATACATGAAGAATTATATCTGTTTACCGTTAAAAATGAGTAACAATTAAATTTATATGCATTTTAAAAGATACGTGATTTAATTCAATACGAATGATCTAAGAACAACAAGTAATTAAATTAAAGATAGAATAAACGACCAAACCAATCGTAATGTGACAATCAAGCATGGTCTCAAATTTGAACACTGAATACGCCTTGATCAAGCCCTTGATATGAGCTCGATTGCATTAAAGAAGAGATTAACTAAAGACACTTTGAATAATAGCTAGACAAAAATAAACTTTTATTGCTTTGTTATGCGTGTCAACAACATGTTAAAATGAAGAAAAAAAATCCCCTTTTTATAGTAGGAAAATTTCAATCCTAATACAAATCTAAGTAAGGTAAAAATCTTCTTTTTTCGATAAATGTCGATCCGTATTGGAAGGTATTTGCACCGTAATATCCGACTAACGGTGAATATTACGGCTCCCTCAACCGCTTTTATTTTTCCCGTGGTCTTGAAACTTTACTTGATCTGGGTCCGTTGTTTTTCCGTGCCTGATCCGAGATGCATCGTTCATTCCTTTGGAGTTCCGATGTGAGGGATCCTTCGGCCTTGCTTGTAGTTATGTCGGACCGAGCTTCCCTCTCATTCTCTTATTAGGGAATCGAGGGTAACATTGCCCCTAATTTTACCCATACATTGATAGTCCCCTCGTAATTTGTAGAGCAGATTTATCTAAGCGACGAGAAAAGATTAATTGACCTCGGTTCTTTATTCCTTACGCTACAACCGGATCGACGAGCCAGTGAAACGTCCCATTAGTCGTATCATTCTGACTCCGAACACGTGTCAGCCATAGGTTGACCGTCTTCAAATGCAAAACGTCACGCATTAATTACCTCTTCTCCATAAAAGCTTTAGTCTTTTTTTCACTTTTCTACTTTCCGATTCTAGAACTCCTCAATTTACCCCCGAACTTTTCTCTTGCCTTTAACCCCTTCAATCTTCATACATTGTTCTTCGTACCTTCATTTCTTCTTCTTCCCATCTTCAAATCTCCATACTTCATCCTTGATCCTCTATGTTTGACCTTCAAATCTTCATCACCATCCTCAAATCATCATCACCATCTTCAATCTTCATACTCACCTTCATACATTCATATTTCCCAGAACTCGATGGCGAAGACTTTGAAATCCGTGCCTTAACAGACTGTCTCTTCAACTTCTAATCCAACCATAGATTTTGAGGTGGTCATACCAGAAATGGCCCTAGAACATCCTCTGAATAACTTCATTCCCGGAGGCTGCTCTATAGAAAATGACTTCAAAGTTGAAAAGGCTTCCAATCAACAGGATCAAGGCGAGGAGGTATGGAGGTAGATATGCTCCATCATAGAGGATGCGTTTCCCACGATTCAGGAGGACTGCAAATGGGAGGGAAAATAAGTGCTCATCCCCGGTGCTGATGAGGACATCATCACACATGTGGAGGGGGTACTAAGTGTTTACACATCACCCTTCACACTTGCCCCGGTGGATCCCATAGTCTTCGACTTTTACAAAAGGTACGAGGTCTACCTCGGGTAGATTCACTTGTCCTTTTGGAGGATTGTGATCCTCCTCCGCCACTTTGTTAGTAACACTAATGCACTCCGGTTCACCATCGACCGTATGCTTCATCTCTAAAGTCCCCAAATCTTCCGATGGGGATTAATAAAACTCATTTTTCGGGCAAAGAAATCTTTATTCTTGAGCATTGACGAAAATAGGGATCGATGATGGCTGGGGAGATTTGTTTGGGTGAAAATCGAGGATCTCATTCCCTCTGAGTTCCTGTCGTTCCCTAAACATGGAACCTAGCACGTAAGTTTCTCTCCTTCTCGAGTATTTAGAATTTCTTGTGGATTTTTGTTCTTCTTTTTCATTGACTATTTCTTTCATCGTGCAGCGGTTGCCCGAGTCCCCAACACAGTTCCCTATTTCAAAGAGTGGGTCGAGGGGATCTGCACACAGATGTCATATTTGGAGCACGAATAGCGCAAACTCCAAATGGCAAGTTGGAGGTCCGTTCCCATGGTGAGTGCTCTTCCTAATCAAACTTACTTACATATTGAACTATCATTTTCACTAAATCCCTCTCTTTTCTTTCATAGGTTTGCCCAAAACCACTGAGCTCTAGGCATTAGATGTGGACAAGGCTTCATCCTTACCCTACAAACCCTCATCTTCGGGACAGTCTAAGACTGTTACGAAGAAGGAGGAGAAAAAGAGAAGAAAGAGGAAATCTTTGGGTTCCCCGAACCCTGAAGCCAAGAAGAAGAGGGTAGCGGTCCAGGCCCAAAAGAGCAACAAGAAGAGTACCCGTTTAGGGTACTGGACACCGATTCCCTCTACCGACTTAGGGACTATCCTAAAGATGACTAATTGGAGTTCATCGCTCATGGGCCGACTATTGATAAAGAAGAGCGGGCGACAACTAGGGGAAGTTGCCAAGAGTTTGACCCCTCTTTGGATCGGGAGCCAAAAGGAAAATTAGCGGCTATGGACTCCTAAGAAGCTACCTCTGCTCCAAGGGAATCCACCGATGTCATTGACATCATAAAATCGCTATCTCATAAAAAGTCCTTACTCGGTGAGGCTCAGGCCTCCAGGGAGAAACCAAACGTGATGGCACGAGCTGTAGATGAGGCCCTCAACCTGTTCTTTGAGGGTGTGGACATCGACAGTTGGAGGATTACTCTAGGTTTGTCACATGGAGATCCCAAAAAGACATGTCATCAGAACCAGGAGGGCCGAGATGGAGCTCGAAGCTGGTGAAGTAGTTCCCCGCTCCGAGTGTGGACCCCGACCATAAAAGAACAGTTGTGTTTATGACCCCTACGAATATCAAGTGCAGTTTGAATCGGTTGGTGTGACCAGTTATCTTCGCTGATTGGTGACCGAAGAGGATCAGGCGAAGATGAACGAGGTGAGCACTCCGAGACTCTTTAATGAGGCACAACAAGCACTGAATCGGGTATGTTTCCCTTTCTTTTTGTCCTTCGTTTAGCTCATTTAACTTTATCGTATCTTCATGATCTCATTAGTTTGTTTTTCATGCTTCAGTGCTCCGTCATGAAACCTTCCATTGGTCTTAGATGAAATTTAACCAGCTTGATTTCGTGCTCAAGGAGCAAGTCTGACAGAAGGATATGTATAAGGCTCTTAGCGAGAAAAGAGACGAAGCCCTCAGTGATCTCCCCATTCTCTAAGCTGAGCTAGAAAAAACTCAAAGGGAGGCTTTGTTTGTGAAATGGGAGCATTCCGAACTAGCCGGGAAGGTAAGGATATTTGAGATTCAAAACGAGAGGTTAAGCGTAGCAGCTAATGATGCAATCTTGTAGGTCCAAGATAAGATAGACCTGATTGACCAACTTTGGGCAAAGATAGATGAGCTTAAAGCTTCAGCCAAGAAGTTAAGGACCAGGATGGACCTTCTAGCCTTGGAAAATGAGGCTACCAAAGAGGAGTTGCCATCGGTCAAGGACCAGCTCTGGGTGAAAAAGGATAAGGCCGACAAGTGGTCTCGACTAAATGATGAGCTCTGAGCATAACTAGATTTGGCCGTTTTGGAACAGGACGACCTCGCCCGGAAGTATACCGCGTTGAAGTCCAAGTTAAAGGAAACTTCGACCAATTCATCCGAGGTCGAGGACATGCTGGACGAATACAAAAACGACGTGGAAATAGTTGAGGCCTGCTTGATAACAAAGGCTGAGTACATAAAGTGGCTATCCCGGATGGAGACCCTCAAGGGGATTCACGCCTGGGGTTTCGAAGTGTCGACCGAGATTAAAAAGGCCAAAAGGCTCGAGGCTGAGGCTAAAGAGCTATAGCCCAAGGTTTCTGGTACTGAATCGGACTTTGGTGAAGACTAGGCAGAGATGTCTTAGCTTATTTTTCAGTTTCTTTTGTACATTTCTTTTTATTTTTTAGGCCCTTTTATCATGCCTTTGTAAATATTTTTGGAATATATATAATTTTCCCTTCGGCTATACTGTGTATTTTACTTTTCAGTATCTATTTGCAACTTTTTATTTGAAGATTGTCATTAGTGCCTTAGCATAAAATGGAACATAATCTAGAGTACTCGTTCCCCCAAAGCTCGAATGAGGCATGGTTTCGATAACAACTCTGAGTTGCTTATGCTTGAAATACTTAATAAAAAATGAAGACTTTTAAGATACTTGAATGTTTAAATCATACACAACGGTGTTTTCCGAGGGAAACCTTTTAATAGTTTTAATCATATGTAAGGACCTTACTTTATGAGTACAGACTTGGACGCCTCCAAGCCGTTTTGAGTTGGCCGTAGCCTTTCATGTTCGAGCCATGTCTAATAGGGTCAGTGCCTCTGGGATTCGATAGACCGAGCTGTTTGATCTTTTTATCGGACAATAGTCCCCGACTCGGGGAGGCCCGTAGTCTCTAGGATTTAGGATCCGTTATTTGCTTTAAGTAACTCAATGAATATATAGAAGGTGTAAATGTGATGTGATAATATATAGGGAGGCAAATTTCTTTCATTGCTTTGCATGTATAGTACATAATCGAAGGTGCATAAGCTTTCTGCCATAGCAAGAATGAGCTACACAGGTATGGCTCATTTGACCGTTTGACCCTTAAAACAAATTCTAATAATCGAGCCCTGGCATTTAATATCAAATAATAACACATTCTAAGGATCCTAACTTAGGGGGTAATGGCCCTCTAGCCCCAGTATTTGAGACTGAACTTTTGAAGGCTCGAATATTGTTGGTCCAGTACGGGTGGTCAACAATTCCGGCCTCAGGCCGGCCTTCAAAACAAAGGTAGCACATTTTACTATTGCATCGTTAAGAAACTTGTTGTAAAACCCACTTCGGGAAAATCGGTCCAAGGGAAAAAGACACATGCTTTTAGACTTAATTGTCAAATTTACCCTCGGTCGAGTACCTACATAAGTTAGTCCAAAGTATAACAATTTGAAAGGGAATTTTGTTTGTACCTTAGCAGTAGTATTGCATCAAGTGTGCCACGTTCCAGTTGTTTGTTACTTTCACACCGTTCCCCGACTCAAGCTTATATGAACCTTTCCCGGTTATTCTGGCAACTCTATACGTCCCTTTCTAGTTCGGGCCTAGTTTCCCGTCGTTTGGGTTCTTGGTGTGTAGAGTTACTTTCTTTAATACAAAGTCCCCAACTTGGAAATATCAAATGTTAGCTCTTCGGCTGCATTACCTCTCCACTCGCTACTTTTGGGCAGCTAATCGGACCAGGGCGGCTTCTCCCCTTTCGTCCTATAAGTCTAAACTCGTGGCCATGGCCTTGCCCTTTGACATCTCAGTAGCATACTGGAACCTTAGGCTTGGTTCCCCCACCTCGATCGGGATTAGGGCTTCCACATTATAGACTAAAGAGAACGGGGTCACATCGGTACTTGAATTCGAAGTCATTCGGTATGCCACAAGATTTGGGGCAAGAATTCATTCCTCTTTCTCTTTGAATCGGTCAATCTCTTCTTCAAGTTTTGGAGTATAGTTTTGTTCGTTGAATCCGCTTGTCTGTTCCCACTAGGGTGGTAAGGTGGATAATATCTTTTCGATATTGTGGTCTTCGGGAAACTTGCTTACCTTGTTGCCGACAGACTCCTTTTAGTTGTGGCAAATGATCTCGGCCGGTATCCCGATTCCAAATATTAAGTGATCCCAAATGAAGTCAATGACCTCTTTCTACGAACCTTTTCAAATGCCTGAGCTTTGACTCACTTGGAGAAATAATCGGTCATGAGTAGTTTGTATTGGGCTTTACCGGGTGCCCATGGCAGGGGACTGACGATGTCCATCCCCCATTTTATAAACAGCCACGACGATAGGACCAAGTGAAGCATTTCTCTTGGTTGATAAATCATTGGGGAGTGTCTTTGGCACTCATTGCATTTCTGTACGAAGTCTTTCACATCCTTCTCTATCTTGTTCTAGTAGTAACTGACTCTGATCAATTTCCAAACAAAGGATTCTACTCCTGCGTGCTTTCTACAAGTGCCCTCGTGTACTTCTCTCATGGCATATTCAGTCTCCCCCAGACCCAAACACCTAGCTAGTGGCCCAAAAAAGGATCTTCTAAACAATTGCCCCTCGACCAAGCCAAACCTGGCAGCTTTGGCGCATAGGATTCTTGACTCCTTGGGGTCCGATGGCAATTTTCCTTTCTTCAGGTATTCTATGTATTTGTTTCTGAAGTTCCAAGTCAAGCTTGTCGAGTTCACCTCGGCGTGGCCTTCTTCTACTATGGAGTTCATCAACTGTACTACTGCCCCCGAGTCGAATTCATCGAAGTCGACCGACGACTCCAAGTTGGCCAATGCATCGGTTTCGTTATTTTGATCCTAAGGTATATTCTATAGAGTCCATTCTATAATTGGTGTAAGGTCAACTGTAACGTATCCAAGTACCTCCTCATCCGCTTCTCATTTACTTCAAACATCCCGTTGACTTGGTTTACGATAAAGAGAGAGTCACATTTGGCCTTGATCAGTTTGTTCCCCGAGGATCTTTGCCAGTTCTAGACTTGCAATCATATCCTCATACTCGGCTTCATTGTTAGTCAATTTTATAATTCTAATAGACTACCTGATTACGTTACCCGTAGGTAAGTTTAATACAATGTCGAGCCTAGACCCTTCACGTTGGAAGCACCATCCGTGAATAGGGTCTAGATCCCCAAACTAATCCCCAAAGTGAGCAGTAATTCCTTCTCGACCTCGGGGACCAAGGTCGGCATAAATTCAGCCACAAAGTCCGCGAAAGTCATATTCGATATCGTACCCGCTAATTTCTACGACCCTTTTGGCCAACCGACCCAAGAGCTCGGGCTTATGCATGACATTCCTTAGTGGGTACGAGGTCACGACACATATGGGGTGGCACTGAAAGTATGATTTTAATTTCCTAGAGTGCTTAATAAAGCGAGCGCTAATTTTTATTAGCGTGGATTCCTTGTTTCGACATCGCCTAGGGTTCTACTAACATAATAAATAGGAAATTGTATACCTTCTTCTTCCGGAACCAGGACCCCACTTACCTCCACCTCGGAAACTTCCAAGCAGAGGTATAGTTGTTCGTCTGCCTTCGGAGTGTGCAATAAGGGAGGGATCGACAGGTATCGCCTGAGTTCTTCTAAAGCTTCCTAACATTCCGGGGTCTAAGAGAAGCCGATCTTCTTTTCAATAGTGAGAAAACCAGATGGATCTTATCCGACAATCTCGAAATAAACCGGTGTATACGGTGAAATCGGGGGAAACAATTTCTCATTAATAAGGCATTTCGGGAGGTCACCTCGGAGGCTCGAGACCACAGACCGAGTACCACCCCTATCGACACCTGACCTGGGGATAATGTTGGCCGAGACCCCATAGGGCATGGGGAGTTTTCGAAGAATGTAGTCGGGGCCGGTTAAGTCTATCAGTCTAGTCTAAAAGCTGGTCTGTACCTGCATCATGAAGCTAGTCAGCTGTCCCATCCCGCTTTCTTTATCATTAATGTATATTGTACTATGTTGGGATTTTCCCTCCTATATAAGGGAGATCCTTGGCACTTTGTAAACTCTGTTGCTCCAACTATTCTACGAAAGATAAATAACAACTCTCTCTCTCTCTCTCTCTCTCTCTCTCTCTCTCTCTCTCTTTTCTCTCTAACATATTCCTTTGATATTATTGCTTTCATTTATTAAGTTCATACTTGTTCTTCATTTACTGCTTATCATTGGCCATAAGGAGCCTCTCTTAATTATATCTTAACTATTATCCCTTTCCCGATTATCTCCGATAGCTCGAGCCCGAGCCTAGGCATCGACCTCGAGGCCCCTTATTGGTCAGTCTGAGGCCCAAATAGCTAACCCCTCGGTTTGGTTTTAACTCTACTTTAGTTCGCATTTCGTCTTTAAACTTCATTACCTAGCATCAACTGCTTAACAACTAGCATAAAAATAGATCTTTTATTTTTAGAGTCCCATCAACAAATTTAATTGTTATTACCATTTTCACGGTAAACAACCGGCCCAACTCGGGTATCCGCCTAATAAGTCTTTGTACTGCCTTAACGTTGTCAATTACGGTGATGTCTTATATAGCTTTTATTTTGTCTGGGCTGATCTCTATTCCCCGGCTAGATACCATGAAGCCGATGAACTTGCCCGAGCTGACCTCGAAGGCATACTTCTCCGGGTTTAGCTTCACGTTGTACTTCCTCAATATGTCAAAGATTTCCTACAAATGTTTCAAATGTTCCTCTTCTCGTAGGGACTTAACCAACATATCATCAATAAAAACTTCCATTTATTTCCCTATTTGATCTTCGAACATTCGGTTAAAGGCATTGGTACGTGGCATTGGCATTCTTTAGTCCAAATGGCATTACATTATAACAGTAGGTGCCGAATTTGATTATGACATAAGTCTTTTCTTGATCGCCTGGGTCCATCTAAATTTGGTTGTACCTGAAATAAGCATCGAGAAAACACAATATCTTGTGTCCGTCCATCGCGACGATCGTTCGATCGGTGTTGGGCAAAGGAAAAGAGTCCTTTGGACACGCCTTGTTTAGATCCTTATAATCTACACACATCGTAAGTATGTTTCTCTTTTTAGGCACGACTACTACGTTAGCTAACCAATCCTGGTATTAAACTTCCCATATGGATTCAGAAGTTTAGATACCTTCTCTTTGATGAATGCGTGTTTCATCTCGGACTGTGGCCTTCTCTTCTATTTAATCGGATGGAATTTTAGATCCAAGCTCAATTTGTGAGTTGTTACCTCCAGTGGGATCCCTGTCATATCTATATGGAACCAGGTGAAACAATCGGTATTAACTTTAAGAAAACCAATATGTTTTTTCCTGAGCTCGGGGGTTAGTCCCGTGCCTAGGTATACCTTTCGATTTGGTAGGTGCTCGATCAATATAACCTGCTCCAACTCCTCAATCGTTGACTTAATGGCATCAGTGTCATCGGGGGCCATAAAAGATCTTGGGATACCGTAATCATCCTCATCATCCCCTCTGTGCTCTTGCTGTTTTTCCAGCTCGGTTGAGGCCAGGATCATTGATTGCTATTTGGTTACCTTTTCTTTGGTCAGTTCCCTTCTTTTTGATGTCGAAACTGTCGGCACCGAGATTAATTCATCGACAACGAACATTTCCTTTGCGGCTGGTTGTTCCCTGTAGACTGTTTTGACTCCTCCCGGACTAGGAAATTTCAATACCTGATATAAGGTTGAAGGCACCGCTCTCATGCTGCGAACCCATGTCCTTCCGAATAAGGCGTTGTAACTATATCCCCCTCGATCATGTAGAACTTTGTTTCTTGGGTGGTCCCGATAGTGTTTTTTGGTAATGTTATCTTACCCTTCGTGGTTTTGTACGCCATCTTAAATCCGTTCAATACACAGACTGCTAGTACGATTTGGTCCAATAATCCTAATTGTTCTACGACTATTGACCGGATGATGTTTGCCGAGCTACCTAGATCAATCAAAACATGTTTAACCCGATATTTATTGATAAGTACGAATATTACCAGTGCATCATTGTGAGGCTAGATGATGCCCTCGGCATCCTCGTCGCTGAACGATATGGCCCCTTACGTGACGTAATCCTGGGTGCATTTTTCCCCCTGTGATAGAAACTTTGGTTTGTTTTATCATTGGCCCTTGGGGAATATCCACTCCCACAATGATCATGTTGATCACGTGCTGGGGCTCCTCCTGTTCAACCTGTTTGTTGGCATCCCTATTTCTGAAGTGGTTTTTGGCCCGTTTGCTTTGGAATTCCTGAAGGTTCCCATTGTGGAACAATCGAGCTACTTCTTCTCTTAGCCGTCGACAATCTTTGGTCCTATGACCATGAGTACTGGGGTATTTACTGTAAGGCCCCGTGAAAACTTGTACTCAAAACCGGGTAGCTCATGGTGCCAAGTCCCTAATATATGTTAGGAATGTGTAAAATTAAGCAAGCCGAGGTTCGGACCCTTTTGGTACTGATCTATGTTATAAAAAGTCAAGAAATACTGTTTTCCAGGAAATGCAATTCTGCGGTCTAGAATGCGGTCGCATAACAGATATGCGGACCGCATAATCGCCGCAAAGTGAGTCAGTGTGTTGGTCGAATTGGAGGTTAAATATGCGGTCCAATATGCGATCGCATAACGGATATGCGGACCGCATAGTCGTCGCATATTTCCCTTGAGATTTTGTGAGGGGCAGTTCTGCGGTGCACTATGCGACTGCATAATGGGTATGCGGACCGCATTTCTGCCACATACCCAGGCAGTGTGTTCAGATTTTAGGAGCACTTTTGCGGTCCATTCTATGGAACGCATTTCCACTCTGCGATCGCATACCTAACTCGGTCTCCTATTTTTCTAAATTTTAAACCCTACCCCTTCATCAATAAAACACCCCAACCCCTTATTTTAACATATTTTCTGAACAAAACTAGAGAGAGGGAAGAGAGAATTCTTGAGAGATAAAATCCTACCTTCATCAATTTGATTCTTCAAAGTCATTCGGGCCGGGGAATTTCAAGTAATTGTCTTCATCTCCGTTCTTGCAGGTAAAATCCCCAACCCTTTTTCATTGTTTTCAGATTTAAACAAGAAAGGGGGATTCTCATGCATTAATTCTTGAAAATGGAAGTTGAGATACACATGCATGTCCTTTAAAACCTAGAATCTAGTAAGAGGAATTGGGTAGAACTAAAGATTTGCAAAAAAGGGGTTGATAACCTAAATAAGTTCGGGCTGAGCTTGTGAACTTCAATTCTAAGTTATATGTGTTAACTTGTGAACTAGATTGACGATACTAGGTTGTTGGTGAATTGGAAATAGAAGAAAAAAAAGGGGGAATTCGACTCCAGGTATGTATTGCTAACTTTAACCTTTGTAAAGTCACCTTGTTTGGTGTACGAGTAATTGGTATGTGTTACTTATGTGGACTATTTGCGAATTCTTGTGATTAATATGCCTTGAATGTTGTTGGTTAAGTCTCCCGATATAATGGTGTAAGTAAATGGCAACAAACCAAGTGTGTGTGTGAATGTGTTTATGTGGTAAGAGCTGTGTAACAAATGATGGAAAGAAATCATAATTGATGCAATTGAAACAACTGTGGTAATATCATACGTGACTTGTCGCAGGCAATTATCGTTTTGACTTAAGTTGTATACGGGCTGTTGCATATGATGGAAATGGTATTAACGTTTATGAAAATTCTTTGTGAATTGTTGTTGTTGTCGTGTGAAATGTGATTGTCCGGTGGGATCGGGTTGCGCGCCGCAACACGAAGTTATAAAGTGTGGGTTGTGGTGATTAGGGTGGCCGAGGTGATAAGGGTGGCCGAGGTAATAAGGGTGGAAAAATGATCGAAATCACTATTGAAATAAAAATATGTGAAAGTTGTGAAATCATTGATGTGATGAAATAATGTTGAAAGGGGAAAATGAGAGATTGTGGAGTTTGTTTGGCTTTGGTTGTTCCTTTCATGTGCATTTGATTGTTGATTCTATTACTGTTTGTTATCTGTGTATTTCTTGATTTTACTTGGGGTAAAGTTTGTTCATACATACCAGTACAATTCAAATATACTGACGTCCCTTTTGCCGGGGGCACTACATTCGTGTTATGATTGTAGGTGGTTCCATAACAGGTACTCCAGCCCACCGACAGTAGCACTCCTTCACCTCCCATCAGCTGAATTGGTGAGCCCCTTTCCTCTCGGGGCCCTGTGTGGCTCATGCCACTTTTCCTCCCGAAAATTTTATTTTGGTATTTGCGTAAGGTATAGCCGGAGCCTTGTTACCGGCAAGTATTGTAACACTCTTTTGTATCTCTAGAGGCTCCGTAGACAGGAAATGTGGGTTATGTACTTATGTATTTTGGGCAGTATAACTTGTAAACCACGCTAAGTAACTATGTATGTTATGTAAATCTCGTAAGAATGTGTTTAAATTTATAAATGACTATTTCACTTGGTTAATGGGTAATGGAAACACAGGGTATCACGTGGAATAGGAAAGGCACCCAGGTCCGCTTCAGTCGGGGTTACTCGGTTGAGCGCCGGTCGCGCTCCTCGGTTTTGGGGCGTGACAAACTTGGTATCAGAGCCTAAGGTTTTAAAGTGTCCTAGGATGTCTCGGAGCCGTGTCTAGTAGAGTCCTTCTTATCAGTGTGTTGTCGACCACATCTATAAGTTGGAGGCTACATGGGCATTTAGGAAATTACCTTCTTCTTTTTTACTCTATATCGTGCGGTGAAGTGAAAAGTGGAAGTATTTACATCTAACTCGTGCCCTGTTCTAAATTTTTAGTAATGACACCTAAGAAGAGAGCTAGACTCGGCCTCTGGGCCAATGCCACCCCAAGTATGGCTATGAATCATGTACCTGATGCCATGGGTGAAAGTGACTCCCCGGTCTCGAATCTGCCTGGCCCATCTATTCCAGATCCAAGTATTCTTGTTCCAGCTGCGGCAGAGGGTGCTACCATCCCTCCCGCTGATATTCCTGATCTTGATGCAATTCCAGCTTCCGGTCCCGGGGTTTCTGATGGGGACCTTAGAGGAGCCATCCATATGTTGACCCAGTTAGTGGCTGCTCAGGCCCAGAGATCTCATGATGCCCCTGCACCCCCCAACGGACAAGGAGATTCCGCCAGCTCCAGAGTCAACCAGTTTCTACGGTTGGCCCCTCTAGAGTTCACAGGCACAGACCCAGAGGTCGATCCACATGATTTCCTTGATGAAATGTATAAGACCCTTCGAGTGATGAAGGCTACAGAGACGGAAGGGGTTGAGTTGGCTTCATACAGGTTGAGGGGAGCAGCGTATTCGTGGTTCAAGATATGGGAGGATTCCCATAGGGAGGGAAGACCTCCGGCTAGATGGGATGAGTTTGTAAATGTATTCATGGACCACTTCTTTCCTGCTGAGACAATGGCGGCCCGTGCCACAGAGTTTGAGGTCCTCAAGCAGGGCCGTATGAGTGTTTGGGAGTACCACATAGAGTTTGTGAGGTTGTCCAAGTATGCTCCTCAGTTAGTGTCGACCATGGATGCTCGAGTTCGGCGATTCGTTCAGGGTCTTAGTCCTTAGGTGGTGAATGAGGTTGCTACAACGGCCTTACACTCAGATATGAATTATGGGAAGATTGTGGGGTTCGCTCAGGCCACAGAGGCTAGGAAGTTGAAAATACGGGTAGAAAGGGAGAGTAGCAGCAGGGCAGGATCAGCGTGTCACTCAGGGAGACCAGTTCCGGGGAGAGGGCCATCAGGGCTATCCCAGTCATATGCCCAGTCCTCAGCAAGCGCACCGCCATCTGTGCACAGTTATCAGCAGAGCAGTCACTTGAGATCAGGTTCAGACAGTAGGAGACCCCATCATTCCGGTCGTCCAGGAGGGAGATCATAGCAGCAGGGGAGGGCTTCATGCCCCAAGTATGGGAGGTTCCATTCTGAGATTTTTTATTTGGATATTCTGGTGTGTTATAGGTGCGGGGTGAGAGGTCATATCCAGCAGGACTGCCGTGCGCCCAATCAGGGCATGGGTAGGGTATTTGCTCAGTCATCCGGTTCTTCAGCTGCCACATCATCCGTGCGTCCTCCAGCCCCAGCAGGGCGCGGTGTAGTTAGGGGTGGAGCTCATGGCAGAGGTGTACCCAGCCGGTTTTACGCCTTGAGTGGTCGCCAGAGTACAGAGTCCTCCCCAGATGTTGCTACAAGTATCATGTCTATTTAGGCCATTGATTGTTATGCTCTTATTGATTTGGGGTCCTCTTTGTCTTATGTCACCCCATTCATTGCTTCAGGTTTTGGGGTAGAACCCGAACAGCTTCACGAGCCGTTCTCTGTATCGACTCCGGTTGGTGATTCTATTACATCCACATGAGTTTAAAGGAATTGTGTTGTCATGGTATGTGGTCGTGCCACCACGACCAATCTTATTGATCTTGAAATGGTGGATTTTGATGTGATTATGGGAATGGACTGGCTTTATTCATGCTTTGCTAAACTTGACTGTCGAACGAGAGTCACGAGGCTTGAGTTCCCTAATGAGCCGGTTATTGAGTGGAAGGGAAATGGTGTGGTGTCGAAAGGTAGGTTTATTTCCTACCTTAAGGCTTCGAAGATGATTAGGAAGGGGTGTATCTACCATTTGGTCCGGGTGGCGGACACCACTTCAGAAGTGTCTGTCCCCGAGTCCGTGCCAGTCGTGAATGAGTTTTTTGAAGTGTTCCCGGACGAGCTTCCAGGGATCCCGCCAGATAGGGAGATTGATTTCGGGATTGATGTATTGCCAGATACGTGGCCGATATCTATTCCACCATACAGAATAGCACCAGCGGAGTTAAGAGAGTTAAAGGAACAATTGAAGGATTTATTAGAAAAGGGGTTCATACGGCCAAGTGTGTCACCGTGGGGTGCCCCAATTCTTTTTGTCAGAAAGAAGGATGGGTCGCTCCGGATGTGTATTGATTATCGGCAGCTTAACAAGGTCACCATCAAGAATAAATATCCTTTGCCTCGGATAGATGATTTGTTCGACCAATGGCAAGGTGCGAGGTTCTTTTCCAAAATTGATCTACGGTCCGAGTATCACCAATTGAAGATCATAGAACAGGATATTCCTAAGACCGTTTTCAGAACTCGCTATGGTCACTTTGAATTCTTGGTCATGTCTTTTGGGCTAACCAACGCCCCGACAGCTTTCATGGATCTTATGAATCGGGTCTTCAAGCCATTTCTAGACTCCTTTGTGATTGTTTTCATTGATGACATCCTTGTTTATTCGCGGAGCCGGGAGGATCATGCCGATCACCTCAGGGCAGTTCTGCAGACCCTTTATCAGCACCAGTTGTATGCTAAATTTTCAAAATGTGAATTTTGGTTGGAGTTCGTTACCTTTCTGGTCCATGTTGTTTCCAGTAAAGGGATTCAGGTGGATCCCTAGAAGATTGCAGTAGTAAAAGATTGGCCTAGACCCACGACCCCGACGGAGATCCGTAGCTTCTTGGGTTTAGCGGGTTATTATCGGAGGTTTGTGGAGGGATTCTCTACCCTCGCCTCCCCTTTGACTAAGTTGACGCAGAAAGTAGTTAAGTTCCAATGGTCCGACGCTTGTGAGAAAAGTTTTCAGGAATTGAAGTCGAGATTGACCTCGGCGCCGATATTGACCTTGTTGAAAGGCACAGAAGGATTTGTGGTTTATTTTGATGCCTCCAGGGTCGGTTTGGGGTGTGTGTTGATGCAACATGGGAAGATTATAGCGTATGCTTCAAGGCAACTCAAGAATCACGAGAAGAATTATCCGACGTATGATTTGGAGCTTGCTTTTGTTTTTCCAATCCGCTAGGCAAGCGCCTAGGGCTATTTTTTTATTAATGAAAAAGGAAATACAAATGTCTTGATGTCCTACAAAATGTAAAGCATAAACTTTGTAAAATACATGTACCCTATTATCAAATTGAGTAGATCACTCAAACTTGATATCACAAGTATTACTAATCATTGTATAATAAAATTAGCCCATGAGAAGCATGTGTAGCCCATGAATTAAACACTGAATAGTAGTTCCGCGTTGTCTTTCAGTCCAAACGAAACCCAGTTCATTTGATTTTTCCTTCGATGCCCTTCCTGTTCCTGCGCGACAATGTGTGCATTGGCCATTGTTTAATCACTAGGCATTATTTAATTACAGCTGTCGTTGAAAATAGAGCTGGAATGTTCTCCAAATGCATCCATGACTTGTCTGGCGTAAAGTCTCAAACGAGGCAGGCGTGCGTCCAGTCAACCTGCCTTAATTTGCATACCTATGCACGGACGTGCTGCAATCTAGATTTTCTGGAGTTGCACAATTGAATTGCATGCTTAAATTTCCAATTGATTCCCAATAAAATCTTGCAACGAGGAACAAGCGTGCATTATTCTTCTAATTCAAATCTTTTTTTGTCCCTATTGTTTAATGGCTGAAAGCCTCGTTGAACCATCAAGAACTTCAAGCAATAAACAATTAGCATGCTGGTTGCACAACCAGTGCTTTTCTGTAATTGTACCAGACGAGCCTGCAACATTGGGATAAACGAAAGTGGAAAGGAACAATTACCTTTCCATGTGCTGCAAACTTTTCCATTGCCTTTCCAAAAGAATGCTGGTGCAAACTCCATTGTTACTGTCCAAACATCCTTTTGCACCTGCTTCTTGTAGGTCCCCTCTCTTGTAGCTCCTTGACCGAGTACTCTCCAGCATCCAAACATCTTGAAGCATGCTTTCATATAAAAATGCTAGAAGCCTGCATGGATTCCATGTCTTTGATGAAGCATGCATGCATTTTAGAATCAACAACAACTGCATTGTCCTTCGTATCCATCTCTTCTCGTAATCTGGCGAGCTCCATATGCTAAAAGCTGCTTAGGCTTTTGTTTAATGTCCAGATTCTCCTTGACATTATATACTTGTATAGCATGTTGGCTGTATATCCAAGGAATTGCAGTCACGCGAGCACCCCACGCGAGCAGCCCATGCTGGATGTGTTTCCAATCCCATTAGCCTTTCTTGTTGTGCTCGATTATTGTTGTGCTTTTGTTCTTTAGCAGTGGTTGTCTCTAAATGTTGCAGAAGTGAAAGCCATAAGCATTGTGATACTTTAAGTGTATCACAACTTGTGCATTAGCTTTAACTTCACTGCCCCATGCGAAAGAGCTGGGCATTTTGATCCTATGTTCCCTGCTAGTCCATATCATGATATCTCTTTCAAGGTATTGAGTACCATGTACTAATACTACCCATTGAAATTGACAATCATGATAAGTCATTTCCACATTACCAATTCCTGCACAAAAACACCAAATGTTAGTATAACAGAAGACCATCAAGATCTCTTCCCATAGGATTGGACCCTGCTGACCAGTTATGTCCAGTCCTTTTCTCCTCCTCAATTTACTTATGTTCCACTCCATATTTATCTCCTTTTTGGCTTTGATCCTTCCCCTTGTCCTCCTAATTCCTTGCAACCTTCACCCTTATGTAAGGACATTGCATCTTATCTTCGTTAATAATCCTCCTTCCTTTTGAGTCCATATCCCAGAAACCATGGCATTCAGTATTTCCTTCATCTAGAGCATAATTGGCAAGGTGGTCTGCTAATGTATTCCCTTCTCTGAATATGTGTGTGACCTTAATGGTACTTTGTTCCTTCATCCTTAAAATCTCCTCTACATGTTCAGTAATATACCAAGGAGGTTTCCATGATTCCTCTATAATGTTCTTCAACAGCATAGAATCTGTCTACAGCCATATCTGGTAATAATTAAGATTTTTGCACATCTTCAATGCCTCCACAATAGCTACTGCTTCTGATTCATTGTTGGTTCCTTCAGAAATTTCCCTTCCTTCTGCATGATCAAATCACCTGCCTCATCCCTTATGCAGAAACCAATTAAGCTCCTCCCTGGGTTCCCTCTACATGATCCATCCGTATTCACTTTGATCCATCCTGTTGAAGGAAATTCCCATAAAACTTTATCATATTTCAGTCGTGGTGTGTATTGCTCCATCATTGTCAGTAAGTCCAGCCACTTGTGAGGCACACGTAGTCCAGGCTTTTTCAATTGGACCAGAGATTGCAAAGTAGATGACACCTGGTAAATAACTCTGCTCACTAACACTGCTTCTCCATATTTCAAACTGTTTCTTCTCTTTCACAGTTCCCATACAATGCATGCAGGTAAAGCTTGTAATACTGGCTTCAATCTAGGTACAACTGCTGTTGTCCAACACTTTGTAATTGCTTGATGTAATGACAACCCATCTAATGCAATTCCTGCTCTCCTCAGGAAGTAACTCCAAACACTTGTAGCTGCATTGGATGTGAAGAACAAATGTAATAATGACTCCTCCTTAGGATCAGCACAGCACCAACATTTAGATGGCATGGAGTATCCTAGTTTACGCAAGAAATCATCAAGTGGCAGTTTGGCTTTCCACACCTTCCACAGGAAGAAGGATATCTTGAAAGGTAAACCTTTTACCCATATCATCTTGTAAGCTAATATTGGGTTGGCTCTTCTTCGCACGTAATCCCATGTAGACTTTATTGTAAAATGTCCCCTTGTTTCAAGCATCCAGAAAGGAGTATCTAACTGTGAACTTTCAGTTGGTGGTCTAATATTCTGCACAATGTGGTGCGCCAAATCTTCAGGTAGACTCTCAAACATTTTATCCACATTCCACATACCATTTTCAACCATATCATTGACATTATGAATATCCTCATCGATACCAAACTATGCAGGCACTTGAAAATATAAGGCTCCCATCTCAGTCCAATTGTCGAACAAAAATAGAGCTGATCCCATTCTCAGTTTCCAGTAGATTTGATGCTCAATCAAGTCCCTACATTCTAGCATTTTTCTCCACACGTGGGATCCCCTCTTCCAAGGTACAATTACTGCATTTAGTTTCTTGCAGTACTTTTGACTAATAAATGCACTCCACAAACTGGGCTTTGTCCAGAAATTCCACCACAATTTGCAGAATAGTGCCTTGGATACATCATGTAAGGACCTGAAACCTATGCCTCCCTTCTCATAAGGCATACAAAGGTTAGTCCAAGACGCCCAATGTCTAGTGCTTCCTCCCACATTGCTGCTCCAGAAAAACTTGGCAAAAATGCTATGTAATTTGTTGATCACATAACTTGGAGGATTAACTGCTGACAACATATGAATTGGGATACTCTACAGGACATTTGCGATCAACACAGCTCTGCCTCCTACAGATAGGAGTTTCCCTTTCCATGACTGCAGTTTGTCCATAACCTTGGTGATTAATCCCTGGTAATAGTCTCCCCTTTTTCTTGCAAAAAAAATAGGACAGCTGAGGTAGGTCATAGGGAAACCTTGTCTTCTTATGCCTGTAATCCTTTCCACCTTGTTAATCACCTCATTATCCGTTAAATGATGCAGGTATATGGCTGATTTTGCTTTGTGCACCAGTTGACCAGATGATGATTCATAGGCTTGCAAAACCTCCATGACAAGTGTTAACGAAGGTTCATCAGATGAGCAGAAAATGATTGTATCATCAGCGTATGAGAGATGATTTATTTTTGGGCTCCATTTTGGCATTCCAAATCCACATAAATATAGGTTAGTGTGTAGTGAATTCAATCCCCGTGAAAGTGCTTCTGCTGCTAGAATGAATAGAGTTGGTGACAAAGGGTCACCCTGTTTAACTCCCCTCGATGAGTTGAAGAAACCATTAGGCTGACCATTTATAAGAATAGAGTACCAATTGTTCCTAATCAAATCAAAGATCAAGCCAATAAAAGCTTCCGGAAATCCCATTTTCCTTAGTATTTTGGTCAGAAATAGCCATGATAGCCTATCGTAAGCTTTTGTCATATCAAGCTTAATCACAACGTTTGGACCTGCGTTTGTTCTCAACCTGATATCCGTAATGATTTCTTGAGTTAACAGTACGTTCTCAACTATGCTTCTGCCCTTCACAAAACCTGCCTGTTCCTCTGAGATTATGTTTGGTAATAATTCAACCAACCTCTCATGAATAACCCTGGAGAAAATCTTGTTAACAAAGTTGCTAAGACTGATTGGTCTCATGTCTACAAAGGTCATGACTTCTTTTTTCTTTGGTAATAAAACCAGGTTTGTGTGCGTCACACTTTTTGGCAAATGCTGACCGCAAAAGAAAGCCTTGACCATGCGGACGACATCTTCTTCGATAATTTCCCAGCACGTTTGGTAAAAGGCTCCAGTGAATCCATCCGGTCCACCAGCTGAGTCCCCATTCAACCCCATAACTGCTCTCTTCACTTCTTCATTGGAAGGCAAGGCCATCAATCTTTCATGTTGATCACTATCTACCATTGAAGGTACATGATTTAGAATAACAAAATCATTTGGAAATGCACTCTCAGTAAATTGATCCTTGTAGAACTTTATTGCTTCTTCTGCTATTAAGTGATCTTCTTCAATCCAGTTACCAAGGCTATTCTGGATCCTTGATAATCTCAGTCTCTTCCTTCTCCCATTAACTTGAGCATGGAAGAATTTAGTGTTTCTATCGTTATCTTTGAACTATAACATGCCAGCTTTTTGTCTCCAGAATTCTTCTTCTAATGCAAGATATTTAATCATTTCAGCTTGGACCTGTTGTAATCTTTGTCTATTCATCTGTGTAGGATTGACTTCAAATTGTCTTTCACGAACCAAGACCACCTTCTCAAGTCTTGCAATCTTCTGGAATATATCCCCATATGTAACTCTGCTCCAGGAAGATAGTGCTTGTTTAAGATTCTTTAACTTGTAGTTAAAAATGCAGAAAGGGTTAGCACTAAAATTAGCATTCCAATTCCCCTTTACTACATCTTTGAAGGTTTCACGCTTTGTCTAGAAGTTAAGAAATCTGAATAACTTCTTAATTGGAGGAGTTTCTATATCACATTTCAGCAGCATTGGGCAATGATCAGACCCGATTTTGGATAGGTGAGTTAACTCTAATCTAGGAAAGATCTGTTGCAATTCATTATTGCCAAAACATCTGTCCAATCTTTTAAAAATACAGTCCTCCTCTGATCTTCCATTCTACCATGTAAATATGCTTCCTTTAAAACCCAAGTCTGTCAAATTGCAGGTATTGATGCAGTGTCTGAAGTCATCTACTTCAATGAGAGAAACTGGCAAGCCCCCATATTTCTCTTCCTCATCCCATATCACATTAAAGTCTCCTCCAACTAGCCAAGGTACTGTCATATCTGATGCCATTGCATACAACGTATCCCATAGTTCTATTCTTTCAGTGCGATCACATTTGGCATAAACTAGTGTAAGGATGAGCTCAATATGTGTTTCAGAGTGCATTAATCTCAAAGTTAGCTGTTGAGTCATGTTATATAAAATAGTAACCTCAAAAATTTCATCAATTAAAGCCCAAATCTTGTTTGACACATTCACCACAGCCTGTGCCAAACCAATTCTTGCTCTATACCTCTCCATTTTGTGAGACTGTTGCATAGGCTCAAGGATTCCTATAAACTCAAAATGATGTTTTCTGTGCATTGTAATCAGCCTTTCAAATGCTTGCATTGTGTTTACTGACCCGATATTCCATATAATGGCATCCATTAAATGTTTTGGGATTTGGACAGTGTTCTCCTTGTTTGTACTCCACTAACTGGGATAGTAGAAATCTCTTTTGACTGTTTCTTTTTTCCCTTTGCTGCAGATTTTACTACTTCAATAAGCCTTAGCGACAGATCTCCGTGCCTGGCAACATTAAGGAAATTTTATGCAGTGGATTCCTCATCCACGTCTCCACCTTTAAGTTCTGCGTCGTTAACTTGATCATGTGCTTCTACTTCTTCTTTTGATGTAACAATATCCTCTGTGTGGTTGATAAGTTCAGCATCTTTTGCAGCATGTTCATTGGTCAACAACATTGTATTGTTCAGTGGAACGTTACTTCCTGCTACATCCTGCACGGTGCTCAATGGAACAGTACTTCTTGCATAAACCTGCACTGTCATAGCTTGGTTCTTGTCTGCATTCTTGTCTTGTTTCTTGTCTGCATTTTCAGCTTCTTTCAAGACATTACTAACAGCATTATGTGAAGTCCCTCCTGGATCTATAATATTAATGTTCCCCTCTTTTGTCTTTTCTGCTACTGCATTTGTACATTCGCTGATGCTTTGAATATTGATTGCATTGGCATTACAATTAACACTTTGATCCTCATCTTCCACTTCATTTCCTCCAAATTCTTCATCACTATGCATTGTATCTGGAATCCGACCATCTGCTAGGTCTTCCTCTGTTTGGTTGAGCCATAATCTCCCTCCTGCCCATTTTTCTTTTAAATTGGTCCTGAATTTCTCAACATCTGTATCTTCAACAAATTCATTTTCTTTGTTGTTTGCTAATTGTTGTTCAACTTTGGTGTCCTGTGAAAGAATGTCTTGACATGAAGTATTGACTTGAACTACATTATTTTTGAATGTTTTTTGGACCCAATTGGTAGTTGACTCATTGTGAAAATGCTGCTCATTCCCCAAATCTTTTTGTACACAACGAACTATTGCTTCCCTATTTGCTGCATAATTTTTTATTGTTGTAGGATTGAAAGTAGGTGCTGCAGGGTTCAGTTTCTTGGGTTGTGTCTTGGATGATTGTCTCCTAGATGAGCTAGGAGAAGTTACCTTTTGTACTATTTGTCTAGTTGAAAAATCAAATTCCTGCTCCTCTGAATCATTCTCTACACCTGCTGTGGAATTATTTTGCTAAATGTCATTGTTGCCGGTGGTTTTTTGAAATGGAGTTTCCTCCACAGCTGCCAGTTGGTTACCTTCATTGATCTCACCATTTTCAATTTCAAGCACTGCAAATTGGTTGGTTGTTTTGTACATGTTTTGCTGAGTTATTATCCACAACAACAATTTCTTTCTCAGCTGCACCATTACCCTCAATTTGTTTACCTTTGTTCTGCCCTCTATTGTCCCTTACTTCCTTCCATTGAGGGACTACCTTACCAACCACCTTGCCACTACTAAGAATCATAATAGGGGCATCTTGCTTCCCAGCTTCCTTATTACCCTTACCAACAACTTCTTTATTTTTTTGTTGCTCGACAGTTCTGTTTTCCATTATCTCCGGGTGAATTCTCCAGCATTCGATCATGTCATGCCCTTGCAGTTTACACTCTTTACAAAACTTAGGTAAGTAGTCGTATCTAATCGTCACCCATTCAGTTCTCACCTCCATACGAACGTTCTTCGGCATGTCTGTTAATAAGTCAACTAACACTTTCACTCTTGCACAACTTGGCCTTGTTTTGTTGATAGTAGCCATATCGAGGTGTTGTGGTTCTCCTACAGTTGATGCTAAGGAAAAAAGGCATTCTTTTAAGAAATAAGTTGGCAAAAGATTTGGAAAAGAAATCCATGCCATCAGCTTCGAAGTTTCCTCTCCAAGTTTAAATTTTGAATCATATATCAATGTTCTCAGTTGGTATTCTTGTCCAAAGTTATCCTTGATATAGTATACACTTTTCGACGCAAACTCGAAATAGTCCTGCCATAGAGTTAGTCGTATCAAAATGTGTCTATCCCGCAGATAACCAATGGTGCATTATCCTCTAATTCCATACTGCATTGGTATGATTTTACGTAGTTCTTGCAAATCTGGCCATCCATATGAAAACTTACACACGATGGCATATTACAAACCTTCAATTATGTTCATGCATTAAACTTCTGCCTCTGTAAACTTCACCATAGGTTGTCCTTGCAAGAAAGTTGCACGTCTAGGCATTATTGGCTCAACACTCGATTCAATTGATATTTTTTGCGCAGCAGCATTGATCGCATCTGGTTTTAACACAACAGCAAAATCCATGGGTTTCAAACTAGATGCTATGTTGTTAGGCAGTGCTTGGAATGGCTGACCAGCCATTGTATGAGGCTGGTCGCCAAGCTTGGAAGCCATGAACGACTTCAACGTAACTACTGTGTTACTTATCTGAAAAACCCAGATTCTGTCCACCTCAATTACATGAAAAAAAGGCAGTAGCTTTGTCGATGCTACAGTAATTCAGAAAAGTTTTAAGATCTGTTGCTTTTAGCTGTATATTTGTGAATCACGAATGAAGCAAATCATTTAAAATATTCTTCAGCAGTCCCTTCGCTTCACGTTACAGCAGTAACGTTGATGCTTGCTATGGAACACTAGATGCTACAGTAACTTCGAATAGCTTAAATCAAGATCTGTTGTGTTTGGTTAAAGAGTTTTGGATAAAATCAAAGGGAGATTGTTCACAAGGAGAAGGGGGTTCTTTTGAGACCAATCTTGTTGGAAGAACTTGAAGTTCATAAGTTGATTCTATCTGGTTTTGGATTGTGATTCTTAGTTTTTATTTGGAGCTTGCGACAGTCGTATTTGCCTTGAAAATATGACGGCATTATCTTTATGGGGTCCATGTGGATGTGTTCTCGGACCACAAGAGTCTCCAATATTTGTTCAAGCAGAAGGAGTTGAATTTAAGGCAGCGACAGTGGTTAGAATTGATCAAGGATTATGATATGGATATTTTATACCATCCAGGGAAGGCAAATATGGTGGTCGACGCTCTCAGTCGAAAGTCCATGGGTAGTTTGGCTCATTTGGGAGCGGATCAGAGGCCTTTGGCTCGGGAGGTTTATCAATTGGCCAGTATAGGGGTTCGTATTTCGACCTCATACGAGGGGAAGGTTATGGTGCGTAATGGAGCAGAATCGTCACTGGTAGCAGAAGTCAACGAAAAACAGCTCATTGATCCAGCATTAGCACAGATGAAAGAGGCAGTTTTGAATAACAAGACTTCAACATTTTCACTCGGTGGCGAGGATGGTGTATTACGATGTCAAGGTAGGCTATGTGTTCCAGATGTGGATAATCTTCGGGGGAGGGTAATGGCGGAGGCTCATAATTCCAGGTATTCTGTGCACCCAGGTTCTACGAAAATGTACTGTGATCTCAAGGAAATTTATTGGTGGAACGGTATGAAGAGGGGTGTGGCAGACTTTGTATCTAAATGTCCGAATTGTCAGCAAGTAAAAGCTGAGCACCAGCGGCCCGATGGGTTAACTCAGCTTATGGAAATACCAATATGGAAATGGGAGATGATCAACATGGATTTCGTGGTAGGGTTACCTCGCACTCAGCGTAAGTTCGACTTAATTTGGGTAATAGTGGATCGACTCACAAAATCAGCTCACTTATTGCCAGTCAAGTCCACAGATACTGCAGAACAATATGCTCAATTGTATATCAAGGAAATAGTAAGGTTTCATGGCACACCACTTTCCATTATCTCAGATCGAGGGGCCCAGTTCACAGCTAATTTTTGGAAGACATTTCAGCAAGGTTTGGGTACTCAGGTGAATCTCAGCACGGCTTTCCATCCGCAGACTGATGGTCAAGCGGAGCGGACTATTCAGACGCTTGAAGATATGTACAGCCTTGTGTCTTGGATTTCAAAGGTAATTGGGATGATCACTTGCCACTTATAGAATTTGCTTACAATAACAGCTTTCATGTTAACATTCAGATGGCCCCATTTGAGGCATTGTACGGGAGGAGATGTAGGTCTCCGATTGGATGGTTTGAAGTGGGTGAAGCAGAATTGTTAGGGCCAAATCTCATGCACCAGGCTATGGAAAAAGTTAAAATCATTCAGGAAAGGCTGAAAGCTGCTCAGAGTCGCCAGAAATCTTATGCGGACATTCGTCGAAGAAAATTGGAATTCCAAGTAGATGATTGGGTGTTCTTGAGGGTATCTCCTATGAAGGGAGTCATGCGATTTGGGAAGAAAGGGAAGTTGAGTCCTAGATATGTCAGGCCGTATTGGGTCACTCAAAGAATAGGACAGGTGGCCTATAGACTAGAATTGCACCCTGAAATGTCATTAGTGCACCTGGTGTTCCATGTGTCTATGTTAAAGAAAGTGGTTGGAGACTCATCCACCATCGTGCCAATCGAGGCTATCGAGGTCAATGAAGAGTTATCATATGAAGAAATTCCGGTCGCTATTCTTGATAGGCAAGTCAGTAGATTGAGAAACAAGGAAGTTGCTTCAGTTAAAGTGCTATGGCAAAGTCAACAAGTCGAGGAAGCCACTTGGGAAGCGGAAAGTGAAATGAAAGAAAAATATCCCCATCTGTTTGAACAAGTCTAGTAGTGATCGTGCAAACTCTTGTCTCTAAGTAAACTGATGTTGTGTTCAATCTGGTGCAAAGACACCCCATATTTTTCCCTAAATGCTTTACTATTGTAACTCCTCAAGTTGTGCAAGAATTGTATGTGTTGTGATTAATTGAGTCATGCGCAAGCCCCTTTTTGGTAAATGAAAGTTTTGTAAGAACTCATGTGATAAGTGAATGATTAAAGGCAGTGCAGATTGGTAATGATTAATTGGAATACGTATAGTCTATTGGAGTGGTTGAACTGTATGGAACTCATTGAAGTGGCCAAATTATGTGCAGGTGTTGAGGTAATGAATTGTATACCAGTTGTAGGGATAATAGGGATAGCATAATGGTGCTTGGAAATAATATTTTGGGGGCTCTCTGACATGTAGATAAGTCTAATTACAAAGGGAACTTTGGCAAAAATTTTATTTTTCTTTTTTCTTTTCTTTTCAAAAATTGGGAGTTTGCATATAATGTTTTCAAAACCAACCGATTTCCAAAATCCTCATTCGAGGACGAATGATTTTATGTGGGGGAGGATGTAAGGCCTCGTGAAAACTTGTACTCAAAACTGGGTAGCTCGTGGTGCCAAGTCCCGAATATATGTTAGGAATGTGTAAAATTAAGCGAGCCGCGGTTCAGACCCTTTTGGTACTGATCTATGTTATAAAAAGTCAAGAAATATTGTTTTCTAGGAAATGCAATTCTGCGGTCTAGAATGCGGTTGCATAACAGATATGCGGACCGCATAATCGCCGCAAAGTGAGTCAGTGTGTTGGTCGAATTGGAGGTTAAATATGCGGTCCAATATGCGATCGCATAACGGATATGTGGACCGCATAGGCGTCGCATATTTCCCTTGGGATTTTATGAGGGGCAGTTCTGCGGTGCACTATGCGACCACATAATGGGTATGCGGACCGCATTTCTGCCACATACCCAGGCAGTGTGTTCTGATTTTGGGAGCACTTTTGCGGTCCATTCTGTGGACCGCATTTCCACTCTGCGATCGCAAAGTGCAATCGCATACCTAACTCGAGCTCCTATTTTTCTAAATTTTAAACCCAACCCCTTCTTCAATAAAACACCCCAACCCCTTATTTTAACATATTTTCTGAACAAAACTAGAGAGAGGGAAGAGAGAATTCTTGAGAGATAAAGCCCTACCTTCATCAATTTGATTCTTCAAAGTTACTCGGGCCGGGGAATTTCAAGTAATTGTATTCATCTCCGTTCTTGCAAGTAAAATCCCCAACCCTTTTTTATTGTTTTCAGATTTAAACAAAAAAGGGGGATTCTCATGCGTTAATTCTTGAAAATGGAAGTTGAGATACACATGCATGTCCTTTAAAACCTAGAATCTATTAAGAGGAATTGTGTAGAACTAAAGATTTGCAAAAAAAGGGTTGATAACCTAAGTAAGTTCGGGCTGAGTTTGTGAACTTCAATTCTAAGTTATATGTGTTAACTTGTGAACTAGATTGACGGTACTGGGTTGTTGGTGAATTGGAAATAGAAGAAAAAAAGGGGGGAATTCGACTCCAGGTATGTATTGCTAACTTTAACCTTTGTAAAGTCACCTTGTTTGGTGTACGAGTAATTGGTATATGTTACTTATGTAGACTATTTGCGAATTCTTGTGATTAATATGCCTTGAATATTGTTGGTTAAGTCTCCCGATATAATGGTGTAAGTAAATGGCAACAAACCAAGTATGTGTGTGAATGTGTTTATGTGGTAAGAGCTGTGTAACAAATGATGGAAAGAAATCGTAATTGATGCAATTGAAACAACTGTGGTAATATCATACGTGACTTGTCGCGGGCAATTATCGTTGTGACTTAAGTTGTATACGGGCTGTTGCATATGATGGAAATGGTATTGACGTTTATGAAAATTCTTGTGAGAATTGTTGTTGTCGTGTGAAATGTGATTGTCCGGTGGGATCGGGTTGCGCGCCACAACACGAAGTTATAAGGTGTGGGTTGTGGTGATAAGGGTGGCCGAGGTAATAAGGGTGGCCGAGGTAATAAGGGTGGAAAAGTGATCGAAATCACTATTGAAATAAAAATATGTGAAAGTTGTGAATTCATTGATGTGATGAAATAATGTTGAAAGGGGAAAAAAAAGATTGTGGAGTTTGTTTGGCTTTGGTTGTTCCTTTCATGTGCATTTGATTGTTGATTCTATTACTGTTTGTTATCTGTGTATTTCTTAATTTTACTTGGGGTAAAGTTTGTTCATACATACCAGTACAATTCAAATGTACTGACGTCCCTTTTGGCGGGGGCGCTACATTCGTGTTATGATTGTAGGTGGTTCCATAACAGGTACTCCAGTCCACCGACAGTAGCACTCCTTCACCCCCCGTCAGATGAATTGGTGAGCCCCTTTCCTCTCGAGGTCCTACGTGGCTTATGCCGCTTATCCTCCCAAAAATTTTATTTTGGTATTTGCATAAGGTATAACCGGAGCCTTGTTACCAACAAGTATTGTAACACTCTTTTGTATCTCTAGAGGCTCCGTAGACAGGAAATGTAGGTTATGTACTTATGTATTTTGGGCAGTATAACTTGTAAACCACACTAAGTAACTATGTATGTTATGTAAATCTCATAAGAATGTGTTTAAATTTATAAATGGCTATTTCACTTGGTTAATGGGTAATGGAAACGCAGGGTATCATGTGGAATAGGAAAGGCACCCAGGTCCGCTTGGCTAGGGGCTACCCGGTCGAGCACCGGTCGCGCCCCTCGATTTTTGGGGCGTGACATTTATACACCAATTTATGATCCCTCTTGGTGGGATCAGACTGCAAAGGTCTAGGCCACTTGGTCTCTTTGATGCGTCCTATGGCCGACAGTCTACCCGCAGCGTGTAAGTTGAAATTATACTTCGATAATCTCGGTGCTTCCCTACTCCCGAGTGACCTGCCAAAGTCGTTTTTGCTCATCAGGCCCCGGCTGCTTGGTCTTAGATCATTTCTTTTGTCATTACTTGTCGGGTGGCGCCCAGATCCATTTCCCCTCCAATGCACACAGTACGACTGGTATCGATCTCGGACCGCCCTTGGATCCTGATCGATGATTCTCTTAGACTTGTATCTATTAGGGTAAACAGACCGCGAAGGGGCCCCGAGTTGGTCGTCCTCTACTTTGATCTTCGATTGATACCTGTTATGGACGTCGGCCCAGGTAACCGCCGGGTACATCACCAAGTTTTACTTTAATTGCCGAGAAGCCACAGAACTTCGGGGGTTAAGCCCCTAAGTAAATGCTTGAAAATCCCAATCATCCGCGACCCAGGGCAGATCCATTCGTTCCATCTGGAACCTCGATACGAACTCTCTAAGCATCTTGTTATCCCTTTGCTTGACTCTGAAAAGGTCTGAATTCCTCTTCTTGACCATGATAGAACCGACATGGGATTTTATGAAAGCATCTGCGGGCATAGCAAATGAGTTAATAGAATTTGGAGGCAAGTTGTGATACCATATCATTGCTCCCTTGGACAAGGTTTCCCCAAATGTTTTCAGCAATACCGACTCGATCTCGTCGTCTTCCAGGTCATTCCCCTTGATTCCGTATGTATAGGAGGTTACATACTCGTTTGGATATGTGGTCCCATTATACTTAGGAATATCGGGCATTCGAAAGCTCTTCGAGATCGGCATCCGTGGCGTGCTGGGGGGGGGGGGGGATTTTCTGAATGAACTTTTGGGTGTCCGGCCCCTTCAATATTGGGGGTGCTCACGAGATTTGATCGACCCCTAGAGTTATAAGTTTCCACATTCTTGTCATTGGCCTCTATCTTTTTCTCGCTAGACTCCGTCCGCTTTGTTAATGCTTTGAGCATCTTCATCAACTCGAAAGTTTCCCCTGGCCCAAATTCATTCGGTTTCGCGATAACTTGTTCATCCCTTCGAGTGCTTGGTCCTCTTGGGCTCGACCCTGTTAAATCTGTACGCGGTTTAAAGGATACGCGATATAATTCAAAAGAAATAATCTAAGAACATCAAATAATTAAATTAAAGAGAGAATGAGCGATCAAACCAATTGTAATCTAACAATCAAGCCTGGTCTCAAGTTTGAACACTAAAATTCGGCCTCGATCGAACCCTGGATATGAGCTCGGTTGAGAATAAAGAAGAGAGTAACTAAAGAATACTTTGAATAATATATAGACTAAAATAAAATTTTTGCTTTGATATATGCGTCAATAACATGTTAAAATAAAAAAATTCTCCCCTTAATATAGTAGAGAAATTTCAATCCTAATACAAGTCTAAGTAAGGTAAAAATCTTCTTTTTTCTGGTATGATCCGCAGTTGATATTGGACGGGATTTGCACCGTAATATCTGGTTGAGGGAGAATATTATGGCTCCCCCTTGTCATGCTCAATTGTTTTTCTTTTTCCTGTGGTCTTGAAACTTTATTTGATCCGGTTCCGTTGTGTTTGACGTGCCCGATCCCAAATGCATCGTTCATTCCTCTCGAGTTCCGACATGAGGGATCCTTTGGCCTTGCTTATAGTTATGTCGGACCGACCTTCACTCTTGTTCCCTTATTGGGGAATTGGGGGTAACATTGCCCCAATTTTACCCGTACACGATATCAATTAGGATGTAAATACTAAGGACCAAAGAATTCAACTTCAACACATTAAGGACCATTTTGATAATTTCTCGTATCTATGATGAGGAAAATGAATAAGAAAAGGAGGGGGAGGAGGAGAAAACGACTTTGGAGGGGGAGGGAGGGAGGTGGGTTTGGCGTGAAGAAGAGGAACGGAGGGTGGGGAGAGAAAAAAGATCTATTTTTTTGTTCTAATTTGCACTCATATTCGCTTTTTTTCTATAATTACTTTTTTTTGGCCATGTCAGCTTTTAACGTGGTATTAATTCCACTTCAAAGAAGAATAAGGGGGCAAGAGTCGTCCATAAAATTAAAATTTGTAACTTACTTTTCCGAACAAATTCAAGGGATAATTTATGCTTTTCCCAAAATCTTTGTATCTCCCATACACTAGCTATTGCATTAGAAACGTCATACATACTATCAAAGATTGTGGCTAGATGAATAAAATCTCTTAATTTTTATTTATTTGGATTCAAACTTTAAGAATAAAAAAATATTTGATAGCGAATGTTTTTTCCTTTAATATGCCTTAGGCGGTCAATTAGTCAATATCCCAAGAGCCACCGGGTGGAAAATAAACGGTAAAAAAATAAAAGGCAATACATGACAAGATGATGTACAGACATATTCAAGACCACTTTTGACTCAGGACAGCATGTCTAGTCAAAGCTAGATTTACTTAGATTCACCTAAGGCCATCTCAAGGCTGCACCAAATTTAAATTTGGTATAAAATTTGATATTTTTTTGCTCCAATGGAACACCAAATTTTGCACAATTATAGTGCATGAATAGTATTGCACCAAATTTGATGCAACACTATTCATCACAACAAATTTGATTTATTATTATTTTATTTATTTTTTTATTTTTTGGATTTTTAATTTATCATATATTGTGTATATAATTAATTTTTATATTAATTTTAATTCTATAAAAAGAAATATAACCATAATTTAAAAATAAAAAATACAAACATAATGGTTGGATAAGCGGTGAATGTGAATTATATATAATGAATATGGAAAGAAGAAAAAAGATAGTATTTTTTTGAAGGAAATAAAAAATAAAATTTAAATAGAAGATAATAATATAATATAGAAGAGAGAAAAGAAATATTTTTTTTTGATGTAAAAAATGGTGTAATGATTTGAATAATTTTAGTGTTACACTATTTTGGTGTGAAATTTGGCGTTAGAGTTGGAGATGTCTAACGTCGCGACAACACAAGTTCTCCTGTGAAAGTACGATTTGAAGATATTATGGATTGCCGAACACTTGTAACTTAGTAGTCTTATCTGGTCGTTTCATGTGAGGTTGTTGCTTGTGGCACAATTGTATTAGAGAAATTGAGAAAGTTAAAAAATTAAAAGGAAATCAGGGGAGACAACTTTTCCCCATAGGGCATTCGCACAAATGATTTCATTCGAGGAGACAACTCTTTAACCTGTGTATTTAATTTCTTTGTAACAGATTTTATTCAGTTACGTACTATTAAAAGTGAACTCTAATTGATTAGATTACTGAGGAACATAATTTTAAGAGTGACCTAAAAAATGGACATATAGTGCAAATAATTCCGTCCATGCGACTTTTCTTAGTGTTAGAGGCGGAACCAGGATATAAAGTTTATGGGTTCTGAATTAGTCATTGAAGATCGTTTAGCTATTGGGTTCACGATTAAATAATTATACATATTTAATAAATTTTTAACACAAATACAAAGTCTAAACAAAAGCCATTGGATTTATCCGAACCCGTAACTCATACGGTAGCTCCGCTCCTATTTATTATGTTGTATCAATCAGCCCATGGGCGAATCCATCATCGAATGCATATTTATTTATATTACTAGTCTTGCGCGCATATCCTATATCACTGAGTATAAAATTTTTAAATTCAATTTGTTAGATATTATATTAAAATGGATTTGAGTAATAAAATTAAATTTTAAAAAATTTAAGTTTCTAAATTAATGAATAAGTTCTTATCCAATATGTAATTGTTGTGTTCTATTCAAGTTTTAATTATTTAACTATACAATAACTCTATTTTCATTTTCGTATAAATTTTTTAGTATTCAATGGGCTAATCTCCAATGATGGATTTTAGTATTTCATAATTACCAAGTATAGATCCTCCTAAATTGGGAGGATAAGAAGAAAAAAAAAAGTAGGTGTAGACATGTGATTTTTGATCTTACCCAAGATATTTATATTTTAGCATGTAAATATTTAATGTAGGCCTAATATAGCTATTTTAACTATTTTTGACTTCTTTACTTTATTTTCGTCATAAAAATGAAAGATTACAAAAAAATATTTTAGCTTACGTATCTTTCATAAATTTAAATAAAAATATACAACCATAGTACCTTATTTTTATCTTTACATAATCTTGAAAATACAAAAAATATGTTGCATTCGCATCTAGGATTTAATTTTTGCATTTTTAAATCAGTTAGTAATTTATCTGCTTTACAAAATTGAAAAAATCACAAAAAAAAATGTATTTTGCATTTTTATTGTTTAATTTCGAATTTTTGTAATTTTATTTAATTAGGTGTGGTAATTATTATTCAGAGATAATTAAGTTAATTTGGCAGAATAATTTGGTTTAGGGGTTGTTCAATAAGGGTAATGTTTACCTAACTTTAGGAAGCTTCTACAATGGTAGGGTCTAGGAAATGCACTACTAAATTAAATAAAAGTACTAAGCTAGTGTAGATAATTGAAAAATGGGAATAGGTAATGGAAATGACACTAACTTAATGCCCATTTAAGGGCTGAAAATCATGGTCAGAGGGGGAGAACATTAAAAAGAGGGTAGAAGGCTAGGAAATTCGGAGAGAAAAAAAAAAGAAGGGGGCGGAAAGAGCAGTATACACTTGATATACACTCTGGGTACACTGGATATACAGGGGCAGAGAGCTAAGAAAACTTGGAAGATTTTCTAAGAGAGATATAGGAAGAGAGATACACAGAAATAGATACAGAAAAAAAAAATCAAAAACGATTGCAGAATTTCAGAAAAATACACTGTTTCATTGAGTCATTTGGTATTTTCTGAAGTTTTCTTCTAGTATGGAAGCAATTTCTGGTTAGCTGATAATAAAAAAGGTTTAAGTCGAGTCTGGTTTGGGGTCTGCTGATTCACTAAGACTGAAATTAGGGTCTGACTATCGTATCACATCCCTTGGTTTCAAAATTAGTCTCCTGGTTCATTTTCTGGTGTTGAATACTACTGCGGTTGTTGGTTACTGCTGATACCTCATTTTTCTGCTTCCTTCTTTCATTTTCAGGTGCACACTTGAACTCAAATTGATGTAGCTTTGAGATGAACATGAAATGAAAGTACTCAGACATTTGTTTACTGGATGATGCATGTTTGGACGACTATACATCTGTAGTTAAGTAGATATTAATGATATGTAATTGTGTAGTGTAGTCTAATTGGATTTATATTCACATGAAACTCGGACTGCGTAATTTGTACCTAATTGGACTGTTTGGGACTGTTAATTTGTGGTTATCCAGTTGTAGCCTTAGTATAGCTTAGAACTTGCTTTAGTTTAACGGTTTTGTTTTAAAAAATAAAAAAAATCAGAAATAGTTTGGGTGTTGCAATTGATTTTGAGATCAGCGTATGATATCCACATTAATTTTAATTTCAAGCTGAAGAGACGTCTCAAACAAATTTGTATTGCAGTAGCTAAGATCAGTAGATTAATTACTCATATCAACATCTGCATTTCATTAAGTAGTTTAGTTTAGCTGTATGATGATTAGATGTGAATAAAGTGTGAAGTTAGGCTATTAACCTGTTCGTGTTAGTGTAAGTAAAATCTCGTAATTAAGTTGCTTAGCCTGCTCATCTGAGGTTTATATTCATGACTATTTTTGTTAAAATTCAATTCACGTTTCCCAGTTTGTTTTGCCTTTAGTAATATCCAGAAGTTCACTAGTAGGTAAATAGATAAGAAAAATCTAAATTTTAGAATATAAATCCAATCCAGTCGGTTTAGACGTCTAGCTGTTTTGAATTTTATTGAGTTGAGAATATGAGTATGTCAAGTGTTGATTTGAATAAATGTGAAATAGCTCCATCATTTGCAAGTTAATAAGCCTGAATGTCAAGGTTGGGCCTGAATGAAGTCTGTCCGAAGCCCAACTTGAGTTTTGACTATGTCTTATTCTTACTGGGCTGAGCTTGAAGCCCAAGGGAATTACTGAAATTTTGAATAAAAGTCAAGGACGTAACTATATTAGTTCTTGAACAATACTAATTAATTAGGGCTTTTTCTTTTATTATTAGAGACAAACTAAGTAGAAAATTGTAGTTTGCTTTAGGTTGGCCTTTAAATAATAAATGAGGCGAGCCCTGCTAAACAAAATGCATAAATTGCGGGGTCCTCTTAAATGTCTATAATAAAATACTTAGAATTCGAGATGGGCCGTTTAGCGAATTTCACAGCCCTCCCCAAAGATAATAACGCATTAGTCACTTTAGGTGCGCTTTTAATAATTTACCTTCTTAAACTCGGATTTGCATTTCATATGACCAAAATCAAATCCCAAAAACGTTGAATAAAATGTGTTCAGGATTGTGGGTGCATTTCATGTGACACAATCCAAAGACACGTTTTAAACGACGTTCAACTTTCTCTAAAAATAATTGAATAAAAGCGGTTGAAAGCTAAAATTGGCACATAGGTTCAACATGTATTAAAATCAGATAAATAAGCTGAATATGACAGTTGAGCGACCGTTCTAGAACCACAGAATCCTGGAATGCCTAACACCTTCTTCCGGGTTAACAGAATTCCTTACTCGGATTTCTGGTTCGCGGACTATTAAACAGAGTCATATTTTCCTCGATTCGGGATTCAATTAGTGACTTGGGACACCATAAATCTCCCAAGTGGCGACTCTGAATGTTTTAAAATAAATCCCGTTTCGATTGTCCTTTAATTAGAAAAACTCCCTTTACATATATCCTTTTTCGGGGTGTAGGTGAAAAAGGAGGTGTGACAGTAGGTTATAAAAAAAATATTGTTATGAAACAATAAAGGAAGAAGAAATGTATTGCAGAGTAAAGCAGGGAGAGAGAATTCTTATTGAATTTTGGGATGAATTACAATGGAATAAAACTCATTATTTATAGGGAGAGAGTGACTTAACCACCAAGTAATAAACCCTAGAATCTCTCTAAATATAGACATTTACCATAAATAAAATTCTATTTATAACACTCCCCCTTGAATGTCTATTCAACAGATAACGTGCCTCGTTAAAACCTTAAATAAATAAAACCCAATGGGAATACAATTCTAGAGAAGGAAAAAGAGTACACATATATAACAATACGCCTTTTGGTTGTCTCATTAAAAACCTTGCAAGAAACACCCAGTGGGACAAAACCTTGTAAGGAAAAAAGAGTGCAACACGCATTAACTCCCCCTGATGAGAGCATCAATTCACATCTTTAAGCATTTGCATTCCAATCTTGTGTACAATCTTGAAAAGATCTTTGGTAGAGATTTGATAAACAAATCAGCCATATTAACTTGAACAAATTTGTTTCACTTTGAAATCATCACCTAATAGATGTATTGTCTTCATATGATCTTGTTGGAATCGTCAGTTCAATATCTTCACATAGAGGTGAAAACTCTTTCTATCATATTATCATGCTTATAGTTATAGCAAGATACATTTGTGCACAAATTGTACTGAGGAAGTGGTACCTCAAGATCAAGAATTGTAGATGCTTCAAGCAACTTAAATCCTTCATGGATTGTCATATAAGTTAAGTCATATAAGCCATATAATAGACTTTAGATGCATATCAATTTTTCATGTCATGTTAGACACATAAGATATCGACAACCGATTGCACAAACCATTGAGTTTATACTTTCAAGTATTTGAACAACATAGACAAAATTATATGTCTTTCATATGAAACCAATTCTATTCGAATTGTGCCTCTTCCATTTGGCCAATATTTTTGTGTCTATAGGCGACAGACTTAAGATCCTCATCTATATTTAGCGCTATCATAGATGTCGTCGACGAACATTTTATATCGATTCCAACATTTTTTCATAAAAGACATAACATAAAGATCTCTTCATTCATATATTCAGGTAGCTAAATCTCTCCTGAGATTTTATGAAGTTTTATGTCATGTGATCTTCTAGATCACTTGCCTCCTTTATTATGATTATTTTGATCATTTGCTCATCTTCTTTATGAAGAAGTTTATTTGAAACCGATTTGTCTATACACTTTAAGCGTACCATAGACTTTGTCCTTCTAGGACATAATATGAGCATTTGCAATGAGAATATAGTTACTTTCTTTAGGTCAGCAAATGCGTATGGCATGCTTTGCAATATATTGCAAACGAATTATCTTTTTATGAACTTCAAGTTCATATTATGATATTCGAGGATCTATATATAAAAATGATAATCCGTTCCACGTAACTTTTTCTCAACTGTTTATTATGTCTCCCCTTTATGTTAGAAAAACTAACTTGTTTCCTCAACTTTGAGAACCCATCTTTGTGCATTATGGTGTTAATCAATATACACTGCACATAAATAATAATAAGATGGAATTATTTGGTTCCTGACCCTGAACCATTTGTGAGGGGATAATGTAATATACTTTTGTATATAACCTATATCAAACTAATATAGATAACTTTGTTCTCATAAGCAATAGTTTAGCTATTAAGTGGAGGCACTCAATAAATTATTTTGTTAAACTGGTTGTGATGTAAACCAACTTATCAAGATGAACTTCTTGAATAGAAAATCTGGAAATTATGCTCGAAATTAAACTATTGAGCAAGTTACCTCGCAAAACACCATGTTGCGAGTTAATAATAATTGCACATGTAACCATCTCATAGATGCATCTTATGTGGTATACATGGTAGGTGAATTAACCCATATTCACCTTTGATATTTCCAGTATTCATGGGATTCAATCCCAATTTTAGTTGGTCTATTAATTAATAAGAACAAGCAATGTAAGAGAATTCGTAAAGAACTTTCTAGTTCTTTAATATTTATCCATGTGAATTCTTTATTATTTTTGCACATCATATTTAAATTGATATGGCTAACCCAAATGCCAACTGAATAAATTATCAATATGATAAACTTCAAATTTACACCATGACGTGTGCAATTATCAATAAACTCCAAGTTTATTATGATATGGGTTTTTATATCAATAAAATTCTACTTTATTATGGCATTCTTTTGTTTATGTAGTACAAATTGGAGAAAAAGCGGGAACTTTTCACATACATATTACCCCGCTATAAGTTTTAGTAATAGAAGATATTAAACATTTCCTTTATTTATAGTCTCAGTATGACCAACCGCTTTCGTGAATACTTTTGAAACTAAATAAGTTTCTTTGAGACTTACTACAACACAATATCTTATTGATAATCAATTTTATTTCTCCAAAATAGTGGTAATTGGCTCTTCCAGAGCTCTCAATTAATTTTGTACTACCACATATTCATCAACATCCATATGGTCATATATCTATTTCAAGGAGAAAATTATACCATTATGATCATGGTCAAATTATATGCAAGATCTGTTTCTTGCATTACCATTGTCTTTAATAATCACAATGTCAAAATATTTTGGCGTGCAATAGGTACGTGACCATTGACCATTCATGCCACAATAATGCTACTATTTTCTTATATCATCTCAAACCTCCTTCTAGAGGTGAGTGTGGTGTATTTACTATCACTAGCACGTTCATATTCTTCCAAGAATGAATATGTATTCATAAATCATATGTTGTCACATTCACATCATGAATGGACCTATATGTGATTTATAAAATCTCATGTTAAATCGATGACAAATATTACTTTCACAAAGTGAAGGATTATTTTGAGAATCCTTATTATTCTCATTATAACAATGATGACGATTATAATTTTTTCTGTCGCCACGTCCACATCCATTGATACCTTCACGGTAATAATTTTATCTTCTTTCAGACTTATTACATACTGCTATCACATTCTCTTAAGGGAATGAGAATGGAGCAAATTAAATGGGACGGGTTTCCACTTTTTGTGCTCACGTTCATACATGACTTTGATAATGGCAAGACATAGAAATTTTACCACTTCGAGTGGTTATAATTTCTTACTAACTCCATTAGAGTTATAATCAAAATTTATTTTCTTTGCTTGTATTTAAAATCAAATTATAGAATAAAAGAGAAAAATATGATAAAATACATACCTTAAATCCATAATTTAATCATAAAGAAAGTTTATGGAACAATTGACAATCATTATGCTCAATCCCAAAAACTTCTACTCAATTTGCTAGAGTCTCGTGCTGATAACGTGTGATGAAAACAATAAAAGAAGAACAATATTGCAGAGAAAGAGAGAGAGAAAATTCTTATTGAATTTTGGGATGAATTAAAATGGAATAGAACTCTCTATTTATAGGGAGAGAGTGACTTAGCCACCAAGTAATAAACCCTAGAATCTCTCTAAATATAGACATTCACCATAAATAGAATTCTATTTATAATACAACCCTAGAATCTCTCTAAATATAGACATTCACTATAAATAAAATTCTATTTATAATACTCCCCCTTGAATGTCTATTTAACAGATAATGTGCCTCGTTATATTGGGGAGAGGTTATCAGGCGGGATATGACGAGACTTCAGATCTTCGAGGACATGACACTCGATAGGAAGCTGTGAAGGTCGAGCATTAAGGTTGTTGGTTAGGAGGTTGTTGAGCATATTTAGTCTACCAGTGTGAAGCTAGGCTGATAGAATTTAGTCTTAGACTGCTAGTGGTTATTGCTGTGTTTACACTACTCTTCCATTTTCATAGTGTCGGGGCTTATTTACTGGTCATTATTTCTGCCTTTCATTTCTTCGCTGGTTTTTGTGTTCTTGTTATTATTTCCATGATGATACTGATATATTGTTTCTTTTTATCTTTTCGTCTTGTTGAGCCGATGGTCTTTCGGAAACAAACTATCTACCCCATCGGGGTAGAGGTAAGGTCTGCGTACACATTACCCTCCCCAGACCCCACTTATGGGACTACACTGAGTCATTGTTGTTGTTGTTGTTGTTGTTGTTTTGAGCATTGATATTCTCCCCCCTTAATCCTATACAATCTCTCTTTGCTCTGACATTTCTAATTCTCCTCTATGTTATAGTTTTTATTATTATCTATGCTATATTTTAGGATTTTACCTATAATTTAAATGATGTTACACGTTACTATAAATTGTAATTTAAATTCATTAAAACTCTAAATAAAATAGTCCTTTTATAAAAAGTTTACAAGATCTACCATATTTTTTAATAACTTTTGTTTTAATATAACATGCATTAAGTGAATATTTAAATTACATTTTCTCACCGTGGACCCATAAGATCAAATAAGAGGATTCAAAAATTAAAAGTGACATAGAATTAATTTTGAACCCCTTTATTACTATAATACCATCTTCCATTATGTTAAGGGGATTCAACAATTTATGTATAACTAACAAATTTTATTTTGGCATAACAAATTTTAAATCAAGAAGACAACATATTAAGGATAGAGGGGGACTCCAAGTTCTGCGGACGCTGGCAGATGTACCTTGAATGTCATGACCCAAACTGGAGGGCTATGACTGGCACCCGGGCTATACCTGCCGAGCACCAACGTACATTTCATCTAACCTTTTTTTATTATCCATAAGGGCTGACGATATCAACATAAATGGTAGACATGAATCCTAAACGACCAACAATGACAGATAATGCCATGAACATATATAACATAGGCCGACAATGTTGTCATAAAGCTATATATAAGGTATACGCCGACAAGCTACCATGAGAGACTATACAACAAAAATCAGCCAGCAAGGCTATCCAAACTATACATGAGTCGACACCTGTCTATGAGCCTCTAAAGAAATATAAGTGCTGCAATATTGACGAAACAAGGCCCCGACATACCCATAATATCTATAATAAAAGTGCATACCAAGATCACAACAAGTATGGAGAAAGGATCTCACCAACAACACAACAAATGCATACCTAGACCACTGTTCGTCATTTGTATATATCATAGGGTAAAGAATCAAGGAACACGCCTAGCGCGCTCTCTCTCTCTATATATATATGTATGCCTGCATGCATCAGAAGATAATATGATCAAATGCCTTGGTTGCGCAGTATTTGATTGGAAACTTAATTGAAACATTATTAGATGCATCATGACGGAATCAATTTCCTAAAAGCCCACGACTAATTGTTGGTAGCAAATTTTAATTACCTAGTTGTTCGTTTTGTGTATTTGAGCTCCGTTTTTTCTTTTGAAGTTTTCCGTATGAGCATTTGTGATTATATGAGTTGCGGGGATGGTTATTTTCGTTTCGGGGAGGTTTTGTATTGATTTGAAAATTGGTTCTTAGTTTAGAAGCTTAAGTTGAAAGTGTTGACCGAGGTTTAACTTTTTCAAAAACAACCTTGGAGCGATATGATGATTTTGGACTTAGGCATATGCTCAGAATTGGATGTGGAGGTTCCTAGGTTAATTTGACTTGTTTTGTCGAATGTTGAAAATTTAAAAGTTTAGAAATTTCTTAATTTTGATCGTAGCTTGATTTTATTGCTATCAGATTCGGATTTTCATTTCGAGACTTAGAATAAGTCTTTTTTGTCATTTAAAACTTGTTTGCAAAGTTTGGTATCATTTCGAGTTGGTTTGGTAGGAATCAAACGTTTGGTTGTGATTTTTGCAATTCTTGAGTTTTATTTTAGTTTTTATATATTTGGTGTCCGATTCGTGATTACGAATGTTATTTTAGTGTTTTGATAAAGAGAGTGAGTTCATAAGATATTCTGAGATTTGTGTGAATGTTTGGTGTGGTGCCCCAGGGGCTCGAGTGAGTTTCGGATTGGTTTGGACTTATTTCAGGTCGTTGGTGTGCTGGTGCTGCAGTTATTGCAATTGCGAGTACCAACATTGCAATTGAAAAGAGGGCAGAGGGCTTCAGGTGTCTATAATATGATGCCTTGATCGCAATTGCGAAGAAGACACTGGTCATGGGCAAGTCGCATTTGCGACCACATGGTCGCTTTTGCAAACAGGCTACAATCTCAATTGCGAAGCCTAAGTCACAATTGTGACATCTATGTGGTCTAATAGGGCTTGCTTTTGTGATCCTTATGTCTCATTTGTGAGGGGTCGCATTCGCGAACCCCAGGTCGCATTCGCGAACCCTAGGTCGCATTTGCTATATCAGCAGCTAAACAAAAGGTTGAGATTTCAGTACTTAGTATCATTCATCACATATTTGAGCCCTAGACTCGGTGGGAGGTGATTTTAGGAGGATAATTTCTTACACAAGTATTGTGTCTATGATTTTGATCCAATTTTGATTATATAATATGATTATTTATGTGTTTTAACATCTAATCCACAAAATTTTAAGAGAATTTTTGGGAATTTTGATTATGTTTAAAAATAATAATATTTGATATTTAAGAGTCGGATTGGACTCTGATTGGAAAACCAAACACATATTTTGACTTGTGGGGTTATGGATAGTCGAGATCTACCCTTTGACTCGGGTTTAACCGGGCAAGACCAAGATTGACTTTTATTGACTTTTGGGATATTTTGTAAAGATCTTAACTTTATTTATTGAAATTGATTACTCTTGCATTGTTCGACATTATTAAGTCATTGTTGGATAGATTTGAGCTGAGCGGATGTGAATCTTAAAGGGAAATATATTTTAGAGTTTTTTGGCCTAATTGAGATAAATATCTTGCTTAACTTTGGGTGGAAAAAACTTTCCCTTAGGATTGGGTCTCATTGTATTTTTTGTACTATGTTAAAAGACGTGTACATGGAGTGACGAATGCGTACACAGGCTTATATGTGGTAATTGACTATATTAGACTCTTAGGCTATTAATATGCCTTGAATTGAAGTTTTTGTTACATGGGACACATATTATTATTGAGTTATTTTCCGTTTCATTGTGTTGTTATTCTTGAACACATTATTGTTGAGCCTTGAGCTATGTATTGTTGTGGTATTGATATTGTTGTTTCGGCAATTTGTAGTATATGAGCACGTGTGGTGCGGTTGATTATTGAGTTTTGAATAAGATGCGCATGCGGCGACATAAGAGTGGTGTGTATATTGATGCGCATGCAGTGAGATGAGGGGTTTTATGCACGTGTTACTAGTAAGGAAAAATACTTAAGTATGATGCACACGTGGTGAGATAAGGGGGCTCATGCGCGTGAAGCTATTTTCGGAAAATATTTTAAGTGTGAAGCTCACCCGGCGTCATAAGCATCATTTGTGACTTGTGATTTGTAATTATGATGTGTGGTACATCGAGGTGATTCTTGTTGTAAATCTCGGGTTGGACATTGTTTTTTATTAATTGATTTCATTTTTATTTCCACTGTGTTTTGGTTAATATTGTTGTGTTATCACATGTTTACTCTTTGTTGCTATTTATTGATTTTATTTTTTGTTCTTAGCTTTATGTTGATATTTTATACAGGTTTTATGTCTAGTGTGTCTTGACTTGAACCTCACCACTACTCTATCGAGGTTAGTCTTGATACTTATTGGGTACCGTTTGTGGTGTACTCATACTTTACTTATGCATATTTTTGTGCAGATGAGCGTGCCAGACGGTAGAGAGTCGCATTGAGCTAGAGTTACGGAGACGTCAAGGTATACCTTCTATTCCGCTTGTAGTCCTCGGAGTCTCCTTATTTAGTTTCTTTGTTCCTGTTTACTTTATTTCCAAATAGTGTTGTATATCAAAATTTCTAGTGTATTCTCATTAGAGCTTATGACTTCGTACTACCAGTTTTGGGGATGTATGACTATTGATTATATTTAGCTATGTTATGTCATTTATAAATTTTATTTAATAGCAAGGTTGTTAACTTCTGTTAATTTCATCATGTGTTAGGCTTACCTAATCTTAGAGACTAGGTGCCATCACGATCCTTAAGGTGAGATTTGGGGTCGTGAAGAGTTGGTATCCAAGCTCTAGGTTCATAGGTTCCACGAGTCATAAGCAAGTTTAGTAGAGTCTTGTGGATCGGTACGGAGACGTCTATACTTATCTTCGAGAGGCTATAAAACTATTAAGAAATTCCACTTCTTTTATTTCTTATTGTGTGAATTTATTGATTTCAAAATTTGAGCCTTTGTCTTTCTATTCTCTCACAGATGGTGAGGACACGAGTTTCAGTTACTAATGATGCTGCCCCCGGTGCTGGTGCTGCTAGAGGCCGGGGCAGAGGCCAAGGAAAAGGTGGAGCACGTGCTATAGTGGAGCCATGCTAGTGCCACTGTTGCACCCTATTTTACACTAGTTAAAGTATAATAAAACTAATGGTTCATCTGAAGTTTATAAAAGAGAGTCGCCGCCTAATATTTTAAGATATATTAGGATACCTATGAGTTTAAAAGTTTATTCTCCTAATAGTCTACTAACCGATGAGATTTGGGTAAGGGTTCTAGTTATTTTAAGGGGAAGATGTTAGACACCCCTCAAAATCTACCTGAGGCACCTCCTTAGATTTAGACTAGGTTTGGGCAAAGAAAGTCCATACTCTATTTAGTCAATGTTTAAAGTCTTTAGAAAAAAGCTCTAAGTCTTGTCTAAAATTTGAAAAAGGGTGTGCAGTTAGTTTGTAAAGAAATCATAAGTCTTGGAGTTTTATAGGAAATCTCCTTTGTATATTCTTATGAAGTTGAAAAACTAGATATGCTTTAAAAAAATCTTGTAGAAGAATCCTTATTCGAAAGAAGGTTGAGTGTGTGTTTGAAGAGGTAATTGGTTATTAGTAAAGAGAATATTTGAAAATATACCTTAAGTCGGAATACTTTATTAGAAAGTCAATTATAGGGGGAACTTTGCGTTTTCGAAGCTTGTTGAGATTTACCCGTCTATAAATATTAGTTTTGTTTGAATTTTCTTTCTTGAGAAAACCTTAGAATTTTTTTTGCAATTATGTTTATTTTTCTAAAAAAAGGATCCATTTGACTTTTGAATCTGTCGAAGTCCAAAATCATTGAAAATTATTAGTAATAACAAAATAAGCTTTTATTTAGAAAAATTAAACTTAAAGTCAATGTTTAAAAATAATTAAGGCGAGCAGGATTCTTACTTACTTTTTACCTATTAGTTATGGTTTGCCTATATTCCTAGATAATCAAGGCATCGAAAATCATCCAATAGATAAATCAAGGCGGCAATGCAATTAATAAAAACCAAAATACATAGAGTGAGAAACTCCAACTTCTCTTTAGAATGCATTCCCAACCCCTAGAGAAACAAAAGACTATTCCCCCAAAACCACCAGATTTAATCCGACACCCTCCCTTACCAAACAATCTGGAGAGACCAATATCCTTTAAGGATAAACTATTAAAATCTAACCTAAGAATTTTCACTCCGTCCATAGATCATGATGATATGCTTGAACCAACAAAGGCAGTGGAAGACACAAAAGTAGTGCATGATCCAAAGACTACTCTAGGTGAAGCTATACAAATCTCTCTTTCATTGGAAGATAGACAACCTATCTGTGAGCCATGGAAATACTCTATTATAATAAAGTTAGTAGGGAAACGTATGCTACACCATTACCTAAAGAGGAAGATCCAAGATCTATGGAAACCAACGGAGGACTTCTCTTTAATTGATCTTGGTGAGGACTATTACATTATCAAATTCACAAAGAAAGAAAACATGGATAAAACTATTCACCTAGGGCCATGATTCATCAATGGTCATTTCCTATCTATCTCCAAATGGAAACCAAATTTTGTGGCTAGAAATGAAAAACTAACTACCTTAGCAGTTTGGGTAAGGCTGCCCCAATTACCAACTGAATTCTACGATGGTAAAATCCTAGCAAAAATTGGTAATGCAATAGGACGCCTACTGAAAATTGACACATGCACCTCAACAACCTTAAGAGGTCATTATGCAAGGATTTGTGTCGAAATCCCTTTGGAAATTCCAGTTCAATCCTTCCTATTTGTTGGCGATCACAAACAGGATATACTTTATGAAGGGGAGGATTTTCTTTGCAAAAATTGTGGCCGTTTTGGTCACACACTAAGACAATGCACCTATATCAAAATGCAAAGCTTGGATCCTCACCATGCAGGACAAGAGCATCAACAAGTAGCTACACAAGATGCTTGTGACTCTGAATGGAAAACTGTCTTCTTCAATAAGAAGAAGAATCAAGGCAAAAAAACTCCAAACCAAATGACCACCGTCCATGAAAAAGGCAACCAAGGTCCAGGTATTCCGGTTAATTTATTCAATGCAAAAACAGGTAAGTTCTTGTTTACTCAAACACTCCAATATAAAACAAAAAATAATCCTTCTAATAATAAAATTCCTCATGTCATTACCCATCTAGAATCGACTATTGATCAAACTACCTCTCACATGAAAAACCACCTTTTAGAAGAGAGACAAATGGTTTTGACACAAACCACTATGGATAATGTCAATTTTATTAGTAAAAATAGTTTTATTCAATTAAAAAATGAATTGGATCTTAACACACAAGATACTTGCATGCAAGACTCCACCGTGGCACTTTATATTGCCAACTCCTTAGTTAAAACCAATGCCATGCAAAATGACTCTAGTATGGACAAATCTACCCCAACCACTAATTCTACCCCTACTGCCCCATACCCCCTCCTTAATCCGAAATCTATCCAAAATCTTTCATTATCTAAAGAATCTACCCAAAATCCCTCCTTAAGATATGACAAGATCTCCCCCTCCATGCATGTTGGTCAAATGGCAAAGACCATAGAAGAAAGTAGCCAAATGGACATTCCCATTGGTAATCCAAACAAAACCTTTAAATGTTCTATAAAACATGACCTAGGGAAATCAAAAGCCATAGACAAAAATGAAGCAATCATCACCTCCCCACCCAATCGACTAACCTCTCCTCCTACCCAAAATTCCACGCCAAGTTCCAATGCAATAAATTCAACTTGTTTTAACCAAAATGCCAAGAGTTTCTTCAACCCTAAGGAGAGTAACTCGACTAATCCAAATCCTGAGACAACGACACCCTCTCCAAATGGAAAACATTCCCCCCCTCTATCCTTACGAACAACCCCAAATTATTTACGCTCAACCTCCCCAAGCACAAGATTATCAACTCACGAGTTAGATGGAGTTAGGGCTCATGGGCCATGCACTCTCATTCACAGTGCCGATCAACGGCCAAGAAGCCATTGTGATCTTGCACAATACTCAATATCTAGCTCAACTTATCATGGAAGGAATGAGATTGGCAATGAACAATTATCTCAACCAAGTATGGCTCAACAATGTCATTCATCCCATGGCTCCATCATTGAACCCTCAAATGGCCCAAACAATGAGCGAACAATGGAATATGCCTCCTTAATTCAACCCCATGCACCCTCTAAATGCACCACTGGACCTCCCATTCTTTCCAACAGAGATGTATACCCACCTAAACCCCATCTTTCTCCCTTGGGATGTCAATCTAGGGAACTAAGGGATGGTACCCCCCTCCACCACTAGTACCCTCACCACAACAACAAGAAGACCCCATACTAAGGCCAGTGGAGGCAAAGATGGAGGAGTACGATGTCCCCCTAAATCTTCACTTAGGGCCAACCCTAGAACTCTCAAACCTAGACGGAATAAAAATATTTCTCTTCACGGAGAGGCACGAGAAGAGGTATGTTCTCAGCTGCCCGTTAGCCCTATACAAGTGCTCGATGGATATTCGCCCTCCACACGACCCAACTGTGGAAACAAAGCAATAATCCTAGTTTAATGGGGAGATGAACAAAACTGACTCTAACTTAGACATGAATCAATCCAATAATTTCATAATATGGAATATACGGGGAGGAAACAATGACAACTTTAGGAGGAACTTTAGGGAGATGCTAGATACTCATAGGCCGAGCTTGATTACTTTGTTGGAAACAAGGATGAACAACCATGATGCCATGCTCAATGAATATGGTTTCACTGAGATGATAGAAGTTCCATCGGAGGGGCAGTCAGGTGGTATGGTTATGATGTAGAGGGATGATATAATCAACGTCAAAAATGCTGTAAGAAGAGGTTAGGAGATCCATGCAACCATAGAGGTACATCCTTTACATAAACCTTGTCTCTTTACTTCGATTTATGCTAGTACCAATATTCATTATAGAAATATGATGTGGGATAACCTCGAAAATATTAGTAATACTTATAAAGGACCTTGGCTAGTAGGCGGTGATTTTAATGACATTTTAACCGCTAGTGAGAAATTTGGAGGTAAACCAATCAAAGATAGTAGAGCTAAATATATTTGGTCTAAAATTAATAATTGTAACCTAGTTGATCTAGGATTCAAAGGAAGCAAATACACCTGGACCAATAATAGACATAACAATAAGAGTCTTATTTTAGAAAAACTTGATAAGGTTTTTGGAAATGAAGAATGGATTGAACTTTTTCCTAAGAGATCTATTATCCATCTACCTAGAACCCACTCTGATCACAATCCTATCCTAGTTGAATTAATTCCTAGAAATAGAACTCCTCATAAAGTCCCTTTTAGGTTAGAAACCTTTTGGTGTAAACATCTGAAGTTTCAATCTGTTGTTATAAACTCCTGGAATAATAGTGACTACTTTAAGGCTAGCTCTAACTTTATAGATAATGTTAAACCTTGGAAGGACAACACTTTTGGCAATATCATGGGAAGGAAGAGAAAACTCTTAGCTAGACTCCAAGGCATCCAATCTTCTAACAGCTACACTACCAGCTCTTTTCTAAAAAAATTAGAATTAGATCTTCAACATGAGTTCAATGATATTCTAAAGATAGAAGAAGACTAATGGAAACTTAGATCCAGGATAATGTGGCTTAATGATGGTGACACCAATATTAAATTCTTCCACATTTCTGCCACCAATAGAAAAAGAAGAAACAAAATTACTTTCTTCAAAGACAATGCTGGTAACTGGATAAATGATCATAGTCTTATTCTGTCCCATGTCCAAAACTACTTTACCTCTGCATTTACCTACTGTCAAACTCACTCTTCCTGGACTAACCCTCCTAAATACTCAATCCATATGTAAAAAAATTAACCTAGATCATCTAGATACCCCCTCCTAGATAATGAGATTAAAAGTGCAGTCTTCTCTTTCAAACCATTCAAGTCTCCCGGACCAGATGGCCTGCACCCCTTCTTCTTCCAAAAATATTGGTTCCATATAGGGGATTCTGTCAAGAAGCTATGCCATAACATCTATAACAACCAAAAAATCCCTCCGTAAATTAACAAAACTTTTCTATGCCTCATTCCTAAATTCCATAATGCTAATAATATCGAAAACTTTAGACCTATTCGCTTATGCAACACTATCTGTAAAATAATTACCAAGATTCTAGCCAATCGTATCAAACCTTTCCTTGATCAACTTATCAGTCCATATCAGGCTAGCTTTGTGAAAAGCAAAAGAGCCTCTGACAATGCCATCATCATCCAGGAAATGATTTCTATGTTTAATAACTGAAAGGTAAGCAAGGCCATATGATTCTGAAAATTGACTTGCAAAAGGCTTTTGATCGTCTTGAATGGTCTTTCATTCGTCACAACCTAGATTTCTTTAATTTCCTTCCAAAATTCTCTAAACTACTGCTAAATTGCATCTCTGCCAGTAAAATAACAATCTTAGTCAATAGAGCTGTTACAAGCTATTTTCAACCAAGTAGAGGTATTAGACAAGGCGACCCCATCTCCCCATACATCTTTATCCTCTGCCTAGAAATTCTTACAAGATATATAGAATACCAAGCGGACATAAAAAATTGGGACCCTATTTCCCTAGGTTATAAATGTCCAAAAATCTCCCACTTATTATTTGCTGACGACCTTTCTCTGATGGCTAGAGCTAATGCTAAATCTTGTCAGGCCATAAAAAATGGGCTCGGCCAATTTTGCTCTCTATCTGTTCAAAGCATCAACATTACTAAATCGAAGATTCTGTTTTTCAAAAAATTATAACCACTCAATCATCACTAACATTACCACTTATCTAGGTATTAAGAAGAGTAACAACTTTGGCATATACCTTGGTTTCCCTATCCTCCACCATAGCCCAAGACCTAGGGATTACCAATTCCTCATAGACAAGATGAGAACCAAACTTGCATCCTGGAAAATGAGGTTCTTTAGTTTGGCAGGAAGAACAACCCTTCCGATTTCTGACCCCACGGTTAGAGAAAAATGGGGCGTCGACACCTAGAAAAACCCTTAAAGAGATTGATAAAGTCCAAAGGGACTTCATTTGGGGTAGTACGGTAGAAAAAAGGAAACTTCACTTGGTAAACTGGACCACTATATGCCAACCCAAAAAATATGGTGGATTGGGGATCCATAATGCTCTCAATAAAAACCTTTGTACTCTAGATAGCTTAAGCTGGAGACTCCTTACAAATGCTCTAATTCCTTGGGCAAAGCTTATCATCTCGTACTATTGCAATAGCTCCTCTGCGAATAGATCCTCCTTCATTTGGAAAAGTATTTGCAAAGGATGAGACATCTGCTCCAAAGGCATCACATGGTCCCCTCACATCCATTCCAATCTTAATCTATGGGAGGCCAATTGGATACCAAATATTTGTCACCTAAGGAACCTAGTTACAGGCCCTCTTTCAGCCAAAGATTTCTCCACCAAAACTAGAGATGTCTTTGGTGGTACCAATTGGAACCTAAACTGTTTAACCTTCTCTTCCTCTCCTGATTTATTAACTACCGTCTCCAAAACAAAAATCTGCCAAAAAGGCCTTGGCATTGACTTACCTATTTGGTCCCTCACCACTAAAGGATTCTTTACCACCGCTTCTTGTTATACACTACTAGAATCTCCGAAGAACTCTAACTCTGACTTTCAATGGATTTGGCATTTGGAGTGCCCCAATAAAATCAGATTTTTCCTATGGCAATGCCTTCACAGTCGAATCCCCTGCAGGAAGTACCTTTCACATATTGGACTAAACATTGATTCTAATTGTCCCATCTGCAAAAACCCTATTGAAGAGTCAATTGAACATACCTTCCTTGATTGTAGAACTGTCAGTAATCTCTGGAGTGACCAGCAAGGGACCCACCCTATCAACAAAAGTGGGAAGCACTGGCTTCTCCAAATAAGAGACTTCAACATTCCTATAAACCATAACTTTATAAACTGGAATAACTTCTTTCCCTTCATCATCTGACATATCTGGATTAATAGAAACAGTAATAACATCAACAACACTGCCAACGAAATAAGAGGTTCCCAGATCATGCAAAAGGCAGTGGAGTTTAAACTTTTCACGGAAAAATCCTCCATTAATCCTCCCAAATCCCTTATAAAAATCAATTGGTTCAAACCCCCTTGGGGGTGGTACAAACTGAATGTGGATGCCAGTTTTCATAGCTATAACAAAAACTGTGGTTTAGCCGGTGTTCTTAGAAATACAAGAGGTAGTTGGGTGGTTGGTTTTGCAAAACTAGCACATGCAAATGGCTCCATAGCAGCTGAATTAAAAGCACTACGAGAAGGGCTAAGAACAACAAAGGAATTGAATCTCTTCCCACTTGAGATTGAGACAGACTACTCAGAGGCTATCCAGACAATACAAAATGGTAATAAATTATTTAACAAAACTGTTAATGATTGCAGGTCCTTAATGTACCAGCAGAGGGTTACTCTCCAGCACACTTTTAGGTAGGGGAATAGTATTGCCCACCAGCTAGCAAAAGGGGTCCTAGAAAGGGACAACCAAGCTCAGGGATTGGCAGGAAGAAGTAAAGCAGTGAAGTCCACTAAAAAAGTTCTTTTTATACCACCTTTTGATGTAATAGATATTGTTGAAAGTGACAAAATTGAATCTACTTGTCACGAAAACTTCTATGTAATGAAGCTTGTAATAGGCTAGCAAGCTTAGGAAACAAATGCATCCTCCGGGATGCAAGTCATGTCGACTATGTACTAGATGTTCCTTAGTTATTAATATATCTATTTCCTATTTGCTCAAAAAAAAAAAAGAAGGCGGCAGACCCCAACATACAAACACGAGCAAGCTGGATTGGATTTGGGCCTGAGTTCCCAATGAAACTCAGTAGGCCCAATATGAACATGCATCTTTTGACAAATTTTGATACATATTGATATTTAGCTTAAAGTATATATATATATATATATATATATATATATATATATATATATATATATATATATATATATATATATATATATATATATATATATTTATATGTATATCGCCTCATGTTTTACTCGTATTTCATGGATTTCGAATGTAAAATGTGTTGATTTATATTAATTCGAAGTGTTTTTATGTGTAGGGATCATCCGGAAGCAATTGAAGGCGAATGGTGCGAGATTAGAGCCAAAACGGAGGAAAACGGGAAAAGTTGGATTTTAAGCGCCACAGGCAGCGCTCCGGCCACCTATGGCGCCAGAGGCAGAAAGCTCAATAAGCCAGCGTGGGGCACTGGGCTGGATTCTGGTGACAGGATTTAATCCACGTTTTTACGGGACAAGGTTATTTCGGCCCTAGAACTACCCAACGCGTATAAAAGCAAGACTAAGCTTATTTTTAGAGGAGAGACGCCACTCTGAAGGAAAATTATACACGGGAAATATTCGGGAGCAAGGATATCTCAGATTTCTTCATCTTTTCTTAGTATTTTCAATTATCCAACACTTACGAATTTGTTTGATACTATCATGAGTGGCTAAAACCCATAGTTCTGGGGTTGTTATGTAGCCATGAATATTGTTGTTTAACGTTGATTTAACCTTGATTATAATTCACCAATATATGGTTGTTTTATTCAATTATGTGATTAATTGCTTAATTGTATGGCCATCAGTTAGGTTCTATTTACTATCTATGCTATGTCTGGAAATCCATATTTATATTAGATAAGAATTGAAGAGAGCACGATCTTAACTCTGGGGAGGGGAGGGGGGATTTGTGGTTAGGATAAGAATATACCTAGTCAAACGTACTTAATTTAATATCGTAATCTTAATGTGTTCTCAATAGATTGATTTCATAGGAATATAGACGTTAATTTATTTTGAATAGGCGAGTAGTACTTCGGGAGAAGGGTACGAGAGCAATAGTTCGATTAATTAGCAACCATGAGTGAATTGTATGAAAGGGAAAGTTAACTAGAACACAACATGATTGGTGAATCAATCACAATCCTGGAATATTTGTCTCTACTGAATACACAACAACCATTTTGCTGCTTGATAATTTAGTTACCACTTAAATTATTGTTTAGTATATTACACTCTTAAACTCAAATTGGCTCGACTGAATAACAATCTTGGTGAATCTAGTGGGTAGTTGATACAAGTCTCAGTGGGTTCGACACTCGACTTATAATTTTATTACTTGTACGACTACTTATACTTGCGTGTGCATTTGGGAGCAACAAGTTTTTGGCGCCGTTGCCGAGGAATTAGAAATTAACTATTCTACTAGATTAGATTTTTACTAATATCTTTACAAGTTTTTTTTTGTAAATAGATTTATTTTTATAACTATTTGATTTTTCTCTTAGTGTGTTTCTAGTTCTCTCAGCATGGTATCTAGGGATGAAGTATATAGAGATAAGGTTATTGATGAAGACTCTTGGTTGATAGAAGACTTTTATGGCCCATATTTCTAGGCTTGTCATGACCTCACATCTTGAAAGTCTGAATTTGAATATGGGAGTAAGAGTTGGTATTGTGATGAATATTATCGATTAAGGGAATATTCGCAACGCCATTGTTTGCTAACAACATTGTTGAATGATTGGTCTAAGGAAAGAGTTGATCTTGCACAAGAAATTGACATGTTTGGCTTGGCTGTGCGGAACTTGAATGAAGATTTGAGTGCAAAGGTTGATACGTGTAACACCCAACAATTTAGTGATGAGTTGTGTGAATCTGAAAAAGATCTTCTAGACCAAATTAAGGAGCTAAAACGAAAATACCAATTATTAGACCATGTTCTTGTTGATGATATCGAGGTTGAAGGAATATATTATTGAGGATGTAAAAAATAATGCAGTTTTGGAGTTAGTGTCATGACCCGAATTTTCCACCCTCGGGAGTCGGGATGGCACCTACTAGTAAAGGCTAAGCAAGCCAATTGTTCCAATTACTTAATATTTTTCATATATTTTAATCCTTTAACAATGGTGAACAAACATCATATAAACATCGGGAATATAAAGCGGAAGATTGAGACATAACAATTTAATAATGATACCAATGCCAATCCATAACATAAGCTACCCAGAACTGGTATCACAATATTACAGACAGCCTAGGAATACTACAAATAATGGTCCAAAAGATAAATACAATGCTGTCTCTAAAATACATAAAAGAAACAGAATGGAGAGATAGAAGGAGACGCCAAGGTCTACGGACGCTTGCAGGACTACTTCGGGTCGCCTGATAGACTGAAGGCAGCCACCTCACAGCGGTCCAAAAGCTACAACACTGTGATCTGCACACAGTGCAGAGTGTAGTATCAACACAACCGACCCTTTGTGCTAGTAAGTTCCTAGCCTAACCTCGGCGATGTAGTGACGAGGCTAGGACCAGACTACCAAATAAACCTGTGCAATTAAATCATATATAGTGGAAAAATAAAAGCAGATATTTATAGTTAAGGATAGGTTGGGGAAAACATGCTACAGAGAATATCAGATAACAACAGAATACCAATAGAGGAATGTAAAGAAAAACCATAATTCAATTTCCAACAAAAATAAGGAAAACAAACACAATATTCATTTTCATTTATTTCTTGTTGCGGCGTGCAACCCGATCCCATTTCATATAGTACCGTTGCGGCGTGCAACCCGATCCCATTTCATGTAGTGTTGTTTCGGCATGCAACTCGATCCCATTTCATATAATACTGTTGCAGGGTGCAAGCCGATCCTATTTCATATTTTACCGTTGCGGCGTGCAACCCAATCCTATTTCATATATTACCGTTGTTGTGTGCAACCCGATCCGATTTTATATTTTACTATTGCGGTGTAAAACCCAATCCCATTTCATATATTACCGTTGCAACGTGCAACCCGATCCCATTTCATATATTACCGTTGCGGCGTGCAACCCGATCCCATTTCATATAATACCGTTGCGGCGTGCAACCCGATCCTATTTCATATATTGCCGAATTCCGACAAGGGAACAAGAGTATAACAACAACATCCCGGCAAGGGAGATAATATCATAAACAATAATATCCCGGCAAGGAAGACAGTATCATAAACAATAATATCCCGACAAGGGAGACAACAATGATAATCATCATATTAAGCATGAATAAATCACAAGAGAGTCACAACAACTACAATACGAGACTCACATGCATGCTTGACACCGACGTATAGATACTTGTTGTCACACCCCGAACCTGGGCCTGGACGTAACACGACACTCGGTGCCTAACTACATGTGACCGAGCGAACCAACTGGCTAGCTGAATCAACATGTGGTATCATAACATACTGAATGCGGAAGATAAACTAACACATGCTGATATACTGAAAGTCTGGATGATATAAATCAAAGTGCGGAAATACTAATACAATTCTAAAACATATTTGTAGCCAATATAGCTTAATATGAAAAGCCCGTGACTTTGTCTAACTATTACTCTAGTCTATGAAGCCTCTAAAAAGTACTGAAAACACTGACTGTAACAAAAAAAATACTGAAGACTGTAAGGTAATGAAAATGACCCGAAAGAACTAGGATCACCAAATAGTTGGTACGAGAATCCTAGCGCTCGGAATCATCAACCTGTAAATCATTACCTGCATTGTGAAATGCAGGCCCCGGGCAAAAGGGACGTCAGTACATTTGAATTGTGTTGGTATGTAAAGCAACTGAAAGAAAGAATTATAAATGCTGAAACTGAAATTAAGCTGATAACTGAGATTTGATAATTGATAACTGAAATGATAACTATTGAAACTGAAACTGAAATGATAACTGACAACTGAACTGATATCTGATAGCTGAACTGGTAACTGATAACTGATAGTTGAACTGATAACTGATAACTAAACTGATAACTGGCAACTAAAATGGTAACTAATAATTGAACTGAACAAAGGAAGTAAGGATATGAATACTCCCTCTCCTGAATGATGAACAACCTGTTTCTCTGAATAATAAACTGCGGCCTCGGGCCCAAGTATACGTATACATAACTGCGACCTCAGGTCCAAAATGCATAAAGCATAAACTGCGGCCTCAGGCCCAAAGATGCATAAAGCATAAACTGCGGCCTCAGGCCCAAAGATACATAAAGCATAAACTGCAGCCTCAGGCCCAAATACAGGTGTTCTACATTCAGGGATTTAAAATCAAGAACTGGGAATCATACTGTAATACATGATAGTGAAATACTGAATCACGATGAGTTACATGATACTGGAATACTAGACCATACTAAGTACATAATACTGGAATACTGAATCATACTGAGTTACATGATACTGGAATACTAGACCATACTGAGTACATAATACTAGAATACTGAATCATACTGAGTTACATGATACTGGAATGGGACATGTATTCTTGAACATTGAAACTTCAACTGTCTATGACATACTGGGTAAGCTGTACTGAGACTTAGGGATATCAAACCCAAGTCTATATTGAGTATGAACTGAGCTCACGACGTTCAGAATGAAAGTCATGAACGAGTTCTGAATCTAGAGAATAGAAGTTCTACAACTATTCAAGGAACTAGACTTAACTATATTTCTGAGGCAATTGATACGTCGTAAAAGGAACGTAGTGTACGGAGGATCATTAACATTCCCAAACATAGAGAGTTAGCCTCACATACCTCAATGTCGCCCCTTAGTGATACTACAATGATCCATAACACTAAGAACCTTCAATCTACAATAGCAACATCCAATGGAACCCAATATTAGTAATAAATTCCATAACTTATGCCATTTAGGCATATTATCAAACATCTTGTAGGCATAGATATTTACACCTCATAACTATAGTGTTGGTTCATCCAACTATCACCATTAACCAACAATTCATTCCACCATCATTCCTAACAAATTTAAAACTTCCAACAACATATGTATGACCATCCATTCATGTCCAACCAACAAATCCTATCAAATAATCACCTTTAAATCCCTACCATGGTCATGCATTTAAATTGGGAATTTATGACTTCCAATCACCATACCATAAGTTGTAATACTTGATTCACACTCATAATTCCATAATAATATCATATATGTAAGCCTAAGGGTGTAGGATTACCTCGTGTAGACCAAATCTTGAAAGACAACTTTTGGGGTGTTCTTGAGATTTTGAAGAAATCCTATGAAACCCAATCAAAATCATGTTGTAACTAGTGATTGAGAAGTGAAATCACCATGAAAACACACTTAAAAACTCACCTTAGGTGTGCAATTGGATGCCTTGGTCGAGTTGGGGTATAGAGGAAACCCTAAGCTTGAGAAGTGACTCAATTTCTATTATTTCCGGCTTTTAAAGTACTTAAAAACCTTCAGTCGCGTAGTTCGCGCGTTTGTTCGCGCGTTTTGCTGAGCATTCTGCCTCAAACGCGCGAAATGCGCGACTTCGCGCGATACTTCGCGCGCTCTGACACCTTCCCAGTAAAATGGTTATAACTTTCTGTATACACCTCCAAATGACAAACGGTTTATTGAGTTGGAAACTAGACTCAAAGGGCTTTAATTTGATAGGTTATGCATCACACAACCCGTTATATAACCGGAGATATGATCGTTCAAAGTGAGGTCATGTGCGTATTCATTCACAGCTTTAGTCCATTTTGAAATTTTCCAACTTGGCTTAGACTTAGGCCTCTCCTTAGACCCCAATTCACCTCTAACATAACTTATACACTTATTAACATAACCACTCAATTACCATCATGCTAATACTCGTTTAATGCATCCACAACCGATTCAAATTACGGGGTATTACATAAATAGTCCTTGTCCGTACACAGCTGATTCATATTTACGGAGTATTACATTACCCATACTCATCTTGATAGGGCTTCACATGTCTAAAAGATCACATTAATAGTCATCTAACACATCCACAACTAATCCGGATTTATGGGGTGTTACATTATCTCCCCCTTGGGATCATTCGTCCTCGAATGATTATTCTGGTTGTATCTTAGGATAACTCTGGACCATAAATGGGTCTAGTGGGAACATGAACTTTCCTTAACACGTGCATACTAAACTGAATGAATACACGATCACTGAACTGATGAGGTACTGAATTGAATAGGTACTAGACTGAATGGCTACTAAACTTACTAAACACTGAAAGACATGGAGATTTTAATATAAGGCCTGAATGAGAAGGTTAGATAACTTCGACATTTCTCCAAAATACCTACCAGCTAACCGAGCATAACACTAGCTCCATAGGGCATAATAATATGCATAACATGAAACATATACATGAATACTGAACTGGCACGAATAATCGAGTGCTGAACTGACGTGAATATCTACTCACTAAACTCACATCAATACCTGAGTATTAAGCTATCATGAATATTTGAGTACTGGACTAGCATGAGTATCTGAGTACTAAACTGACTTGAATGTTCTAACGTGAGATCTGAATACTGAAAACATAAATGTCGTGACATGAGATTTGAATACTTCGAAACTTGAATATTATAACATGACACATGAAATACTGGTGTACAACCGCTAATTATGGTAGAAATTCTAACTCATAAGTTACTTACCCGATCCTTCATAGGATCCTATATGGGCTGATGTATCTGGTATTGAGCTTTCTTTTATTTCCAAATCTTATAACACCTTTCATAGGCGAAACTTTTAGAAACACCCAATCATCCACTTGAAACTCTAGGTCTCTATGTTGCATGTTCAAATAGGACCTTTGGAAACTCTGAGTTGTCTACAAATGTTATTGAATCAACTTGACTTTTTCCATAGACAGATACACCAAATCTGGTCCCTGCAACTCTGCTTCGCCAACTTCGAACCAACTAATTGGCAATCTACACATTCGCCCATAAAAATCGTACTTTCAAAATGAGCGAGATAATCCTATTATAAGGTCCATATTTACCATCTCCACTAACGGATGTGTGTGTTCTGAACTTGGTTTTCTGTTGCTCGACTTTCACTTGTTGACAATTCAAACACTTGGCCACAAGGTCTACAACCTCCTTTTTCATGTCGCTCCACCAATAAGTCTCTCTAAGATCATGATATATCTTTGGGAAACCTAGGTGGATAGAATACCTGAAATTATGGGCATATAGCGTCTTCCTCCCTCGCTAAGTCCATCTATGGTTGGAACACACAATTTATCCTGGTAACTCAAAGTACCATCATCTCCCCTTGTTCAAAAGCCATTATTTTATGCATGTGAATCCTCTATTTCAGCTACAACAAGTAGGGATCATCAAACCGTTTCTACTTCACTTCGGCTACTAAGGAGGAACAGGTCCTGTTCTAGCAATAACTCCACTATCTTTGGTGTCTGAAAGTCGAACTCCTACCTTGGCTAAGTAGTGAACTTCTTTCAACATAGTTATCTTGTCTACCTCATTCATGAGCTTTAATTCCCACACTTGATTATCATTCTAAGCACTTCCTGAAAATACTTATAACATTGTTGTGAGCTAAGTCACTAACCACCACTCGGAATATGAGAGTCTCCTGCAATGGCACTACCATCGTAATACATAACTGGGCATGATTTTATAACTTTGCTGTGATCACTTTATCATCAATAACTAAGCTCGGTGGTCATTCTACTCACTTTGTGTTTCTTATACATGCTATACATATTCCTTGTGGTAATTACAAAATTTTCCCTCATTACCGAAATGATTTTCTTTTTCATATCCCTGCTAACTATTCAGGTTTCAAATCTCTAACTGGACTTACTGAAAATTTTCGTCTCACCCCTTAGACCAAAGGTCTTATACTTGCAGACCATTCCATTTTTGTTGGGATCCAAATAACCTTCCTTATTTTCTGCAATTCTTTGCACTCTACATCAATGACGACTTATATCCCAACTTACTTCTGAGCTAGGGAAACTAAATTATTCACACCTATCATACACAATCTTAAAAATTTAACTTTGCTCACACTGTCAATCTTGGGTAGCCACATTTTGATAATTCCTAACGGCTATTCTTCTATAGCTTGCTCTCTCACTGCTAGCTGTTTTTTTTCCACTATGCATATTGATCACACTTAGGGAGATTTCATATGTCTTTAACAAAATTGGAATATCTACCCCCAACTTTCTATACACTTCAAAATTACTTCAGACTATAAACCTCCGGCCTAAACACATAGTCACATCTTGTGAATGGGAACTGCCATATCGTTTATCTCACAATAATAGCCACTTCGTGTACCAATTCACTAACATGGTACTTTCTAGTTCTGATTTGAATAAATCTAAACAACTTAAAATCATTCCCTAAAATTCAATGTTGCCTGCTCTTGGTTCTCATTTCGTACCACATATTATTCTTAGCTATATTTCCCTTAGGCTCCTTTCAGTCCAAAACTATAGTGATCAATTCCATGCCCGCTGCAGTTGAATTCTTAACCTGATACACCTTAGGGTCTGACATACGGATACACTATCATACACATCTAATAAATCACTTCATGTACCATCTAGTGAGCCTTGGGTCTTAATCCCTAAAACATGCGAAGATTTCGCTATAATCACTGTTACTTATATTTTCTTTGAGCATCCATATGCATCACCGTATACTCACAAGTCTCCAGAAATTTTGATACACTGAAAATTGGATATTTGGTAAACATATAACTGAATACTAGCATACTGAATAACCATAAATTTGCTAACTGAAAGACTGTATAACTGGTAACTGAGGTAAACTAATAGCCATGAGACATGATAACTGCTTTGGTACTTTCTGATAAGGTTATGCTATAATCTGTACTTCTATCCATTGCATCCCACTTTCAACATCTCCTCAAATCTCATTTGTTACCTACATGTATTCCATAGTAATACCACAATAGGCAAATCATCCTTTCTAGAACCTTATACCTTTCTTACGCGTCGCTTGGGGATAATACGTTTGGAATTCGATAGTAAAAGAAGGTTAACTATTGCTCTAAGCTTCATGGCACGAGCTAGAGTATAAAGAGATGAGACAATCCTAAATGTCTTGGTAGTTAATCGTTTATATGAGTGGCTGACACACACATATAAAGGAAACTCCACTAGACACAGCTTCATAGACTCCCTAGGGTACTTGAACCTAGTGCTCTGATACCAAGCTTTGTCACGCCCCGAACCTTGGCCTGGACGTAACACGGCACTCGGTGCCTGACTACATGTGACCGAGCGAACCAACTGGCTGGCTGAATCAACATGTGGTATCATAACATACTGACTGCGGAAGATAAACTAACACATGCTGATATACTGAAAGTCTGGATGATTTAAATCAAAGTGCGGAAATACTAATACTATTCTAAAACATATTTGTAGCCAACATAGCTTAATATGAAAAGCCCGTGACTTTGTCTAACTGTTACTCTAGTCTATGAAGCATCTAAAAAGTACTGAAAACACTGACTGTAACCAAAAAAATACTGAAGACTGTAAGGTAATGAAAATGCCCCAAAAGAACTGGGATCACCAAATAGCTGGTACGAGAATCCTAGCGCTCGGAATCATCAACCTGTAAATCATTACCTGCATTGTGAAATGCAGGCCCCGGGCAAAAGGGACGTCAATACATTTGAATTGTACTGGTATGTAAAGCAACTGAAAGAAAGAATTATAAATGCTGAAACTGAAATTAAGCTGATAACTGAGATTTGATAATTGATAACTGAAATGATAACTATTGAAACTGAAACTGAAATGATAACTGATAACTGAACTGATATTTGATAGCTGAACTGGTAACTGATAACTGATAGCTGAACTGATAACTGATAACTAAACTGATAACTGGCAACTAAAATGGTAACTAATAATTGAACTGAACAAAGGAAGTAAGGATATGAATACTCCCTCTCCTGAATGATGAACAACCTGTTTATCTGAATAATAAACTGCGTCCTCAGGCCCAATATATATATATATATATGCACAAACTCTGGCCCCGGGCCCAAGTATACGTATACATAACTGCGACCTCAGGTCCAAAATGCATAAAGCATAAACTGCGTCCTCAGGCCCAAAGATGCATAAAGCATAAACTGCGGCCTCAGGCCCAAAGACGCATAAAGCATAAATTGCGGCCTCAGGCCCAAATATAGATGTTCTACATTCAAGGATTTAAAATCAGGAACTGGGAATCATACTGTAATACATGATAGTGAAATAAAGAATCACAGTGAATTACATGATACTGGAATACTAGACCATACTAAGTACATAATACTGGAATATTGAATTAAACTGAGTTACATGATACTGGAATACTAGACCATACTGAGTACATAATACTAGTATACTGAATCATACTGAGTTACATGATACTGGAATGGGACATGTATTCTTGAACATTGAAACTTCAACTGTCTATGACATACTGGGTAAGCTGTACTGAGACTTAGGGATATCAAACCCAAGTCTATATTGAGTATGAACTGAGCTCACGACGTTCAGAATGAAAGTCATGAACGAGTTATGAAGCTAGAGAATAGAAGTTCTACAACTATTCAAGGAACTAGACTTAACTATATTTCTGAGGCAATTGATACGTCGTAAAAGAAACGTAGTGTAGGGAGGATCATTAACATTCCCAAACATAGAGAGTTAGCCTCACATTCCTCAATGTCGCCCCTTAGTGATACTACAATAATCCACAACACTAAGAACCTTCAATCTACAATAGCAATATCCAATGGAACCCAATATTAGTAATAAATTCCATAACTTATGCCATTTAGGCATATTATCAAACATCTTGTAGGCATAGATATTTACACCTCATAACTATAGTGTTGGTTCATCCAACTATCACCATTAACCAACAATTCATTCCACCATCATTCCTAACAAATTTATAACTTCCAACAACATATGTATGACCATCCATTCACGCCCAACCAACAAATCCTATCAAATAATCACCTTTAAATCCCTACCATGGTCATGCATTTAAATTGGGAATTTATGACTTCCAATCACCATACCATAAGTTGTAATACTTGATTCACACTCATAATTCAATAATAACATCATATATGTAAGTCTAAGGGTGTAGGATTACCTCTTGTAGACCAAATCTTGAAAGACAACTTTTGGGGTGTTCTTGAGATTTTGAAGAAATCCTATGAAACCCAATCAAAATCATGTTGTAACTAGTGATTGAGAAGTGAAATCACCATGAAAACACACTTAAAAACTCACCTTAGGTGTGCAATTGGATGCCTTGGTCGAGTTGGGGTGTAGAGGAAACCCTAAGCTTGAGAAGTGACTCAATTTCTATTATTTCTGGCCTTTAAAGTACTTAAAAACCTTCAGTCGCGTAGTTCGCGCGTTTGTTCGCGCGTTTTGCTGAGCATTCTGCCTCAGACGCGCGAAATGCGCGACTTCGCGCGATACTTCGCGCGCTCTGACACCTGCCCAGTAAAATGGTCATAACTTTCTGTATACACGTCCAAATGACAAACGGTTTATTGAGTTGGAAATTAGACTCAAAGGGCTTTAATTTGATAGGTTATGCATCACACAACTCGTTATATAACCGGAGATATGATCGTTCAAAGTGAGGTCATGTGCGTATTCATTCACAGCTTTAGTCCATTTTGAAATTTTCCAACTTGGCTTAGACTTAGGCCTCTCCTTAGACCCCAATTCACCTCTAACATAACTTATACACTTATTAACATAACCACTCAATTACCATCACGCTAATACTCGTTTAATGCATCCACAACCGATTCAAATTACGGGGTATTACATAAATAGTCCTTGTCCGTACACAGCTGATTCATATTTACGGAGTATTACATTACCCATACTCATCTTGATAGGGCTTCACATGTCTAAAAGATCACATTAATAGTCTTCTAACACATCCACAACTAATCCAGATTTATGGGGTGTTACACTTGTCATCATGCCTATACGTCGTACTCCAAAATTAACACAGAGCAAATAACACACAACTACTAATCCCTCAAGCTAAGGTTAGACTAAACACTTACCACGATGCGACGAACATAATTCAAGCCTCAACTATCACTTTACCCCTTGTTTCCACCACCAATTCGCTTGTATCTAGCCACAATTTACTTAACGATATTAATAAATGCTAAATGAATCAATTCTAATGCATGAAAATAGGTTTTATAAAGATTTCCCCAAAAAGTCAAAAATCTACCCGGGCCCACATGGTCAAAACCCGAGGTTCGAACCAAAACCCAATTACCCATTCACCCACGAACCCAAATATATAATTTGTTTTTAAATCGGACCTCAAATCGAGGTCCAAATCCCCAAAATTTGAATATCCTAAGTTCTACCCAAAACACTCAATTTTCCCCATAAAACCCCTTGATTTTGAGTTGAAATCATGTGAAAAGATGTTATAGATTAAAGAAAACGAGTTAGAAATGACTTACAATCGATTTGGAAGAGTAGTTGCCTTTGAAAAATCGCCCAAAGATGTTTTAGGTTTGAGAGAGTTTGAAAAATGAGAAATTTTCGGCTAAGTTATGATTTAACAGGTTGTAGATGTCGCAATTGCGACCAGGGTTTGCAATTGCGAACCCCTTCAGGGCCTGCTATCTTCGCAAATACGAAGAATATGTCGCATTTGAGACCTTGAAGAAATTCGGTCACCTTCGCATTTTTGAGGGACCTGTCGTATTTGCGATGGAACACTGGGGTCGCAATTACCAAGCATGTCCTCTTCGCAATTGCGAAGCCTGATCTCGCAATTGCGAGATCAGAGGCCTGGGCAAAAATACCAGATACCAGCACTTGCTCCTAAGTGCAATTTCACTCCGTGGCCTATCCAAAACTCACCCGAGCCCTCGGAGCTCCAAACCAAACATGCACCCTAACCTAAAAAGATCATACAGACTTGATCGTGCAATCAAATCATCAAAACAACCTCAACACTTACAAGTTTAGCATCAAAATCAAAGAAATCTCAAGAACTTTAAAAGTTTTAAATTTTACATCTAAGGTTCCGAATCACGTCATATGACCTCCGTTTCTTACCAAATTTTACAGGCTCAACTTAAATCTTATATAAGACCTGTACCGGGATCTGGAACCAAAATACGGGCCCGATACCATCAAATTCAAACACATTCAAATTTCTAAAAACTCTTATAATTTTAGTTAAACAATTTTTTTCAAAAATTCATTTCTTGGGCTTGGGACCTCGAAATTTGATCCGGGCATACGCCCAAGTCCCATATTTTCCTACGGACCCTCCGGGACAGTCAAATCATGGGTCCGAGCCCGTTTACCCAAAATGTTGACCGAAGTCAACTTAAATTCATTTTAAAAGCAAAATTTATCATTTTCCTTGATTTTTACATAATGGATTTCCATATACACGCTCGAACTGCGCACGCAAATCAAGGTGAGATAAAAAGGAGGTTTTAAGGCCTTGGAACACAGAATTTATCTCCAAAACAAGTGATGACCCAAGGGTCATCACATTCTCCACCTCCATAACAACCGTCTGCCCTCGAACGGACATAAGAAGGAAGTACCTGAGTCGGAGAAAAGATGGGGATATCGGCTCCACATAAAGGACTCGGACTCCAAGTCACTGCCTCAATAGGCTGACCTCTCCACTAAACATGAACAAAATTTAAACTCTTCGATCTCAACTGACGAACCTATCAGTCTAGAATAACTACCTGCTCCTCCTCATAGGACAAGTCCTTGTCCAACTGGACAGTGCTGAAGTCTAACATGTGGGATGGATCGCCATGATACTTTCGAAGCATGGACACATGAAACACTGGATACACGACTGATAAGCTCGACGGCAATACAAGTCTGTAAGCCACCTCTCACACTCGATCAAGAATCTCAAACGGGCCAATGAATCTAGGGCTAAGCTTGCCCCTCTTCCCAAATCTCATCATGCCCTTCATAGGCGACACCGGAAGAAATACCCGCTCGCCGACCATGAACGCCATATCACGAACCTTACGGTTGGCATAACTCTTTTTCTTGGGCTTGCTGTGCGAAGCCTATCCTAAATGATCCTAACCTTGTCCAAGGCCTCCTGTACTAGATCCGTACCCAACAACCATCTGGATGCTCGAGTGATAATTGTTGTTGTAGGCAAACTCCACTAATGGCAAGAACTGATCCCACGAGCCTCTAAAGTCAATGATACAAGCTCGGAGCATATCCTCTAAAATTTGAATAGTACGCTCGGACTGCCCGTTCGTCTGAGGATGAAATATTGTGCTCAACTCGACCCGTGTGCCAAACTCACGCTAAACTGCTCTCCAGAAATGTGAGGTAAATTGCGTACCTCGGTCCAAAATGATAGAAGCGGGCACACCATGAAGACGAACAATCTCATAGATATAAATCTCAGCTAACCTATCGGAAGAATAGGAGACTGCCACATGAATGAAATGTGCTGACTTGGTCAGCCTATCAACAATAACCCACATTGCATCGAACTTCCTCTGAGTCCGTGGGAGTCCAATAATGAAGTCCACAGTGATACGCTCCCACTTCCACTCAGGAATCTCAATCTTCTAGAACAAACTACTAGGTCTCTGATGCTCGTACTTTACCTGCTAACAATTCAAACACGAGCCACATATGCAACAATATCCTTCTTCATACTCCTCCACTAATAATGCTGCTGCAAATCGTGATACATCTTAGCGAAGCCCGGATGAATAGAGTTTCGGGAACTATGGGCCTCCTCTAAAATCAACTCTTGATGCCCATTCACATTAGGCACGCAAACTCGACCCTGCATCCTCAAAACTCCATCATATCCTAATGCAGCCTGCTTAGCACCTCCGTGTTGCACCATGTCCCTAAGGACACACAAATGAGGATCATCATACTGCCGATCTCAGATACGCTCAAATAATGATGAACAAGCGACTGTGCAAGCTAACACACGACAGGTCTTAGAAACATCCAACCTCACGAACTGATTGGCCAAAGCCTGAACATCCACAGCAAGCGCTTTCTTACCGACCAGAATATACGCAAGACTGCCCATACAGGCTGACTTTCTACTCAAAACATCGGCAACCATATTGGCCTGTCTCGGATGATATAAGATGGTGATTTCATAGTCATTAAATAGCTCCAACCACCTTCTCTACCTCAAGTTTAGTTCCTTCTTCTTAAACAAATACTGTAGACTCTTGTGATCCGTGAACACCTCACATGACATGCCATACAGATAATGCCTCCAAATCTTCAATGCGTGAACAATGACTGCTAACTCCAAATCATGAACTGGATGAATCTTCAATTGTCGCGAAGCATAAGCAATGACCTTTCCATCCTGCATCAACACCGCACCAAGTCTAATACGAGATGCGTCACAATAAACTGTATATGGCCCTGAACTTGTAAGCAAAACCAACACCGGCGCCATAGTCAAAGTTGTCTTGAGCTTCTGAAAGCTCGCCTCACACTCGTCCGACCACCTGAACTGGGCACCCTTCTGGGTCAACCTAGTCATTGGGGATGCAATAGATGAAAACCCCTCCATAAACCGATAGTAATAGCCTGCCAAACCAAAGAAATTCCGGATCTCTGTAGCTGATGCGGATCTAGGCCAGTCCTTGACTACCTCTATCTTCTTCGGATCTACCTGAATACCCTGTGCTGATACAAAATGACCCAAGAATGCAACTTAACTCAATCAGAACTCACACTTCGAAAACATAGCATACAACTGACTATCTCTCAAAGTCTGAAGAACCACTCTCAGATGCTGCTCATGCTCCTCTCGGCTGCGGGAATAGATCAAAATATCATCAATGAAGACTATCACAAACAAATTCAAGTAAGGCTTGAACACTCGGTTTATCAATTCCATAAAAGTTGTTGGGGAATTGGTCAACCCGAATGATATCACCAAGAATTCATAATGCCCGTACCGAGTGCGGAAAGTTATATTAGGGATATCGAATGCCCTAATCCTCAACTGATGGTAGCCAGATCTCAAGTCAATCTTCAAAAATACTTTGGCACCCTGAAGCTGATCAAACAAATCATCAATCCTCGGCAATGGATATTTATTCTTGATTGTATCCTTGTTCAACTACCGATAATTTATACACATCCTCATCGATCCGTCCTTCTTCTTAACAAACCACACCGGTGCACCCTAAGGCGAGACACTAGGCCTAATGAAGCCTTTATCAAGAAAGTCTTGCAATTGCTCCTTAAATTCTTTCAACTCAAGCGGGGCCATACGATACGGCAAAATAGAAATGGGCTGGGTGCCCGGAGGCAAATCAATGCAGAAGTCAATATCCCTGTCGGGTGGCATACTTGGCAGGTCTGAAGGAAACACTCAGGAAAATCACGAACGATAGGCACAGAATCAATAGAAGGAACCTCAACACTAGAATCACGAACATATGCCAAATAGGCCAAACACCCCGTCTCGACCATTCGTTGATCTTTCATATATGAAATAGCACTACGGGTAGAATGAATAGGAGTCCCTCTCCACTCTAAACGAGGCATCTCCGGCAAGGCTAAGGTCACAGTCTTGGCATGACAGTCCAAGATAGCGTGGTAAGGTGATAGCAGTCCATCCCCAATATGACATCAAAATCAATAATGTCTAAAAGTAATAATTCTACTCGGGTCTCAAGACCCCCAATCGCCACTATACAAGAATGATGGACACGATCTACAATAATAGAATCACCCACTGGTGTAGACACATATACAAGAGTACTCAAGGAATCACTAGGCATGGTCAAATACGGTGCAAAATAAGAGGATACATAGGAGTATGGATACCCTGGGTCAAATAGTACTAAAGCATCCTTACTACAAACCAGAACAGTACCTGTGATAATTGCATCGAAAGCCTCAGCTTCAGGCCTAGCTAGAAGAGCATAACATCAGGGATGGGCCCCACCACTCTAAACTATATCTCTGGGATGGCCTCTCGCTGGCTGGCCTCCACCTCTAGCAGCCTGAGCTCCATCTCTAATACCTCTACCTCCACCTCTAGCACCCTTATCTTCACCTCTAGCTAGCTGAGCTGGCGGTGGAACACTCGGTTCCTAAACCATGCACGGGAACCTTGATGCTGAGAACTACTCGTTGCTCGAGGGTAAAATCTAGCAATATGCCTCATGTCGCCATAGGAAAAACAAGCCCTCGGCTACTGGAACTGACGACCTTGAAAACTCTAGAGCGGAGGTGCACTGATAGGAGCTGACGATGCACTACATGAGTGCTAATCAGAATACTACATGTGAGAACCACGACCACTTGGAGCACCATGAGAAGCCTAAAGTGCTGAATGAAACGGCCTGGGAGGATGGCCCCTACCAAAAGAATCACTGCCTCCAGATGAGGCACCACTGAACCTACCAGAATGACGAGGTCTCTTGTCACACCCTTGACCACCTCCCTGTAATAGGACCATCTCTACTCTTCTGGCCACATTGGTTGCATCCTGAAAAGAAATCTCGCTCCCCATCTCCTTAGCCATCTGTAATCGAATAGGCTGAAAGAGTCCCTCAATGAACCTTCTCACTCTCTCTCTCCCTAGGAAGTATAAGAAGAGCATGACGGGCCAAGTCAATAAATCTGGTCTCACACTGAGTGACAGTCATAGAACCCTGCTAGAGACGCTCAAACTGCCTCTGATAGTTCTCCCACTAAGTGATAGGAAGAAACTTCTCCATAAATAGCTGAGAAAACTGATCCCAAGTCAAAGCTGGTGACCCAGCTGGTCTAGCTAAATAATAATCTCTCCACCAAGTCTTGGCAGATCCAGACAAGCGAAAAGCAGCAAAGTCGACCCCATTGGTCTCTACTATCCCCATGTTCCTGAGAACCTCATGAAAACTATCCAAATAATTCTGGGGATCCTCAGAAGATGCACCGCTGAAAGTAGAAGTGAAGAGCTTGGTAAACCTATCCAGCCTCCACAAAGCATCGGCATATATAGATGCTCCATCGCCGGTCTGAGCTACCACACCTAGCTGAACTGCTCCAACTGGATGAACCGCTGGAGTCTGAATCTGGGGAGCTACCTGCTCCGGAGTGCGAGTAGCGGGAGTCTGTGCTCCTCCTCCAGCCTGAGAGACGGTTTGTGATACAGGAAGTAAACCTGCTCGAGTGACTCTCCATAAGGCCCACTAGACGGGCCAGAGCATCCTAGAGTACTGGGGTGGCAATGAACCCCTCTAGGACTTGAGCTGGGCCCACCGGAATTGCCTGGGCCGGAACCCCATCATCAAACTCAACCTGAGGCTCCGCCGCTGGTGCTGATGCTCTGGGCTGAGCTCTGCCCTTGCCTCAGCCTCTAGAACTGCCTCGGCCTCGCCCTCTACCCCTCGTGGGAGATGCTTCTACGGGCTCGAGCTACTGATCAGCTGATGAAGCGGTACGTGTTCTAACCATATGTGAGAGAACAAAGTAGAAGTTCAATGAGCATTGAGAAATCAAGTTGCATGACAGGAAAAAATAGATGTGAAGTTTTCCCTAACATTGTAGCCTCTGGGGGATAAATACAGACGTCTCCGTACTGATTCCTCAGACTCTACTAAGCTTGTCCGTGAATTGTGAGACCTAAGTAACCTAGGACTCTGATACCAACTTGTCACGACCCGGATTTTCCCCCCTCGGGAGTCGTGATGGCGCCTACTAGTGAAAGCTAGTCAAGTCAATTTATCCAATTACTTAATCTTTTTCATATAATTTAATCCTTTAAAAATGGTGAACAAGCATCATATAAACAGCGGGAATATAAAGAGGAAGAATGAGACGTAACAATTTAATAATGATACTAATGCCAATCCATAACATAAGCTACCCAGAATTGGTGTCACAATATCACATACGGCTAGGAATACTACAAATAAGGGTTCAAAAGATAAATACAATGCTGTCTCTAAAATACATAAAAAAACAGAATGGACAGATAAAAGGAGATGCCAAGTCATGCGGATGCCTACAGGACTACCTCGGGTTGCCTGATGGACTGAAAGCAGCCACCTCACAGCGGTGCAAAAGCTGCAATACCGGCATCTGCACACTGTGCAAAGTGTAGTATCAGCACAACCGACCCTATGTGCTGGTAAGTGCCTAGCCTAACCTCGCGAAGTAGTGACGAGGCTAGGACCAGACTACCAAATAAACCTGTGCAGTTAAATCATATACAACAGAAAAATAAAAGCATATATTTACAGTTAAGGATGGGAGGGGAAAAACATATAGCGGGGAGTATCAGGTAACAACAAAATACCAACATAGGAATGTAAAGAAAAACCTTAATTCAATTGCCAACAAGAATAAAGAAAACAAACACAATATTCACTTTCATTTCTTTCTTGTTGCGGCATGCAACCCGATCCCAAATCATGTAATACCGTTGCGGCATGCAACCCGATCTCATTTCATGTAGTACCGTTGCGGCGTGCAACCCGATCCCATTTCATATAATACCGTTGCGGTGTGCAACTTGATCCCATTTCATATTTTACCGTTGCGGTGTGCAACTCGATCCCATTTCATATATTACCGTTGCAGCGTGCAACCCAATACCATTTCATATATTACCGTTACAGCATGCAACCCGATCCCATTTCATATACTACTATTGCGGCGTGCAGTCCGATCCCATTTTTATATATTATCGTTGCATCATGCAACCCGATCCCATTTTATATAATACCATTGCGGCGTGCAACCCGATCCCATTTCATATAATACCGTTGTGGCATGCAACCCGATCCCATATACAATTCAACATCAGTCATAAAAAATCCTGGCAAGGGAATAAGAGTATAACAACAACATTCCGGCAAGGAAGACAATATTATAAACAATAACATCCCGGCAAGGGAGACAATATCATAAATAATAACACCCCGGCAAGGGAGACAACAATGATAATCACTATATTAAGCATGAATAAATCACAACGGAGTCACAACAATTACAATACGAGACTCACGGGCATGCTTGACACCGACGTATAGATACTCGTCACCATGCCTATACGTCGTACTCCACAATTAACACATAAAATATAAGACACAACTCCTAATCCCTCAAGCTAAGGTTAGACAAAACACTTATCTCGATGCCATGAACACAATTCAAGCCTCAACTGCCGCTTTACCCCTTGTTTCCACCACCAATTCGTTTGTATCTTGCCATAATTTACTTAACGATATCAATAAATACTAAATGAATCAATCCTAATGCATGCAAATAGGTTTTATAAAGATTTCTTCAAAAACTCAAAAATCAATCCCAGGACCACATGGTGAAAACCTGAGGTTCGAACCAAAACCCGATTGCCCATTCACCCACGAACCCAAATATATAATTTATTTTGAAATCAGGCGCCTCAAATCGAGGTCCAAATCTCCAAACTTAAAAACTACTAAGTTCTACCCAAAACACCCAATTTCCCCATGAAAACCCTTGATTTTGAGTTGAAATCATGTGAAAAAATGTTATAAATTAACGAAAATGAGTTAGAAATGACTTACAATTTGGAAGAGTAGTTGCTTTTGAAAAATCGCCCAAAGATGTTTTAGGTTTGAGAGAGTTTGAAAAATGAGAAATTTTCGGCTAAGTTATGATTTAGCAGGTTGCAGATGTCGCAATTGCAACCAAAGTTCGCATTGCGAACCACTTCAGGGCCTGCTATCTTCGCAAATGCGAAGAAAATGTCGCATTTGCGACCATGAAGAAATCCGGTCACCTTCGCATTTGCAAGGGACCTGTCGCATTTGCGATGGAAGTGTCGCATTTGTGACCAAGGCCTGGCCAGCTTGGTTCCCATTTGCGACACTGGGGTCGCAATTACCAAGCCTGTCCTCTTCGCAATTGCAAAGCCTGATCTCACAATTGCGAGATCAGAGGCCTGGGCAAAAACACCAGATACCAGCACTTGCTCCTAAGTCCAATTTCACTCTGTGGCCTATCCAAAACTCACACGAGCCCTCAGGGCTCCAAACCAAACATGCAACCTAACCTAAAAATATCATGCGGACTTACTCGCGCAATCAAATCATCAAAATAACCTCAACAATTACAAGTTTAGCATCAAAATCAAAGAAAATCTCAAGAACTTTCAAAGTTTCAAATTTTACATCTAAGGTTCCGAATCACGTCATATGACCTCCGTTTCTTACCAAATTTTACAGTCTCAACTTAAATGCCATATAAGACCTGTACCGAGCTTCGAAACCAAAATACGGTCCTGATACCATCAAATTCACATTCAAATTTCTAAAAACTCTTATAATTTTAGTTAAATAATTTTCTTCAAAATTTCATTTCTCGGGCTTGGGACCTCGGAATTTGATTCCAGGCATATGCCCAAGTCCCATATTTTCCTACAGACCCTCCGAGACTGTCAAATCACGGGTCCAGGTCCGTTTACCAAAAATATTCACCGAAGTCAACTTAAATTCATTTTAAAAGCAAAATTTATCATTTTTCCCAGATTTTAACATAATGGCTTTCCGGATACATGCTCGGACTATGCACGCAAATGGAGGTGAGATAAAAAGGAGGTTTTAAGGCCTCGGAACACAGAATTTATTTTCAAAACAAGTGATGACCTTTTGGGTTATCATAGTTAGGGCGTGTTGGTACTCATTCTAAAAAAAATTCTACATTATGTTTGGATGGAGGCATGGAGATTGAGCATTTAGAGAGATGTATGGATGAAGAACACGACCCATACATTCTGAAATTTGCAATGCCAAGGAGACAAAATGATATCCGTCACTAAAAGGCCAAGAAATTGAAGATGCGACATTGTTTACTTGATTCTTTTCTATTCACACCACCGCCACATAAACTTGATAGAAAAACTGATGCAAATTTGGGGGCACAATTCATATCGTCAAAGTGGAAGGAAAGTGGTGAAAGTGTTTGCATCGTGCCGCGACGTTAGATCAAGCGCTTGTTAGGAGGCAACCCAATTTTATTTTTTGTTTAATTTTTTTTATTATTGTGTTGTTTTTCTATTGTTGTTTTTGTGTTCTGTAGGAGTAGGAGCATGGAGTCAAAGACAATGGGCGTGTGCAAAATCGAGTAGGTAGTTGGAGCTAAGTATGGGGTGTCCGCACAAGGACCATACATGGGAGAAGTCTGAGTATCCCGTGAGCTGATAATACTTCGGCTTTTGGCCTACTAGGGAATCTCTTTTACCCTCTTGTTATTTATTGTATGCATTTAGGACATTGCATAATTTTAAGTGTGAGGTGAGGAGATTGTCTGGGTGATTTTCTGTATTATCCTAGCTTAGTTGTAATTTTTTTTCTTCTTAATGTAGTAGTTTTGTTTTTTAATATATATATATATATGACCAAAATAAAAAATAAAAAAGCAGAAAATTTAGACTTTTTCTGACGATGGAATTTGTGGATAACTTTCTTGAGGGATTAAAGTCCAATAATAAAAAAAAATCCAAAAAGATATTTCTGTTCTAGTTAGATTTAGTTAGATAATAATCCCCCTTGATTTGTGTTTTTGAATTGGTTCTTTTCCAGGGGATGTAACTTGAACTGGGTCATTTTTTTTTATTTTTAGGATTAGATTTTTTTAGGAGTAGAAAAAGAGGGAGAAAAAAAACCTTTGTGATGTATTTGATACTACTCCCTCTGTTCCAATTTATGTGAACCTGTTTGACTGGGTACAGAGTTTAAGAAAAAATAAAGACTTTTGGAATTTGTGGTCCTAAACAAGTCAAAAAGGGGGTTAAAGTACTTGTGTGGTTATAAAAGCTTCTTATTAAGGGTAGAATTCTAAGTTTAAGCTAAATTATTGCCAAATTTAGAAAGGGGTCATTCTTTTTGGAACAGACCAAAAAGGAAATAGGTTCACATAAACTGGAATAGAGGGAGTAGCATATTTAGGCCCGAGCTTGAGTAGTAGTTTCCTTTAAGTTCTTGAGTAATGAATAAAATAGCAGACTTTCTGACACCTAAGCTCAGGGTTGTGACTTTGTATATAGCTTATTCTTATTTTCTCGTTCGCTATGATCCTATTTGTCTTAGAGTAGAACTGATCCATCTTGATTGATACTTGCACCATGTGTGGTGAGGATTTCTTACATATATTCATGTTTTGAATCTTAGTCTAGAACTTGTCGTGCATGTTATTGAAGTGAAATAAAAGTGTTGCTCAGTTTAGAAGATGATAATAGGATTTATTTGATATGTCTTGTGAATTTTAGCCTTTTCAGATATTGTACTACTAGTTAGCCCTTTGAGCCTGTAGCCTTTTATTTGGAAGTCGTATTCTTGCCTTGATCGTTTTGTTTGAATCCCTAGTTTTTGCACCTTACTTCCTTGAGCACTGTTGCTTGGCTATGATATTAATTGATTAATTTGAAGAAAGGGATGAATAAGTGAAAACTGGTGAGCAACGATTGCTGAATGTGATGACAAGGCCCTCTTGAAAAGAATGTGACATGAAAAAAGAAAAGAGAAAAAAATTGCTTTGAAAAAAATGAAATGTTCTCGATATGAGGGAAATACTTGTGAAACAATTGATGAAGAGAGTGCTAAAAAAATAAAATTAAGAGCTGAAAATAATGGGTGATGAAGTCTAAAAGTGCAAAATGCGTAGGGAAGTGTAAGTAACTATTATATAGTTCTCCTACCCGTTCCTTAGCCAACATTACAACTAGTTAACATCCTATTTGATTCTATCCGAGCATACTTAATTAGTAGATATGTACATAATGAGCAAGCATATGGTTCTTTGTGCATACATGTGAATTCTTTGTAGTGAGAGAGTTGTTCTTTGATGCTAAGTCCTTAAACTATATTCATTATTTGATTTGAGTGTATGGACTATTTATTCTTCTGAGGGCACTAGTTTCATGATAGATATGTGTTGTTATTAGCTTTATTTGACAGAGTTGGTGAGCGAGCTTAAATTTGGTGAGCTAGAGTCCCTCTCTGAGGATAGGAGGTTAGAAGTTTGTTGTTTGTTTGTGACTTGTATATCTTGCACGATGACCATGACGTTTATATTTTATGAGTTGAGTTACTATAGAGCCTAATTGTTAGTATCAACCGAAATGGTGGTATTTCTAGGCTTGATATATTAAGAGTGGTTTTAATGCTTACTCGAGGATGAGCAAGAGACTAAGTGTGGGGTGTTGATGTTCGACCAAAAATGTGTATATTTAACCATTAGTGCCTCATATACTAGTGCTTTTAATCATCTTTTCAGTATCAATTATATTGTGTTATGCTTAATATTATATTTTAACTATGCAGGATTAAAGTAGTGTGAAGATGAAGAGATTTAGAGCAAAATTAAATAAAATGCGAAAAAAAGAAAGAAAAAAAGAATTAAAAAAAAGGAGAAAAAGGTGGGGGGGGGGGGCACCCTTTGGTTTTTGTCCCCCCCCCCCACCCCAAGTGCAAGACAAAGAAAAAGGGAGGAAATGCAATCATTGAAGTGAAATTGCAAATCAATTCCGCCTTCAGTGCCAGGGACAGCGCAACGCACTGTCCTAGACGCTGTGTCACGTGATTTTTTCCTATTTCATTTTGGACAAAGTTATTTCGGCCCAACATTGTCCCAACTCGTATAAAAGGAGTTCGAAACCTATTTTGGAGGCTATCTAACATACTTTGAAGGAGAATTCACGTGGGGGAACACAACCTATGCTCGGAGGAGGTTTCTAACTAGTTTTTCTTCTCTTCTCTTCCTTTAATCTCATAGTTTATTAGTTCTAGAGTTGTGGATGCTACATGAACGTTGTAGTTAGAAGCTTGAATTGTTCTTATTATTTAATAACATTGGTTTATTTATAAATCTTGTTCTTAATTATTTGATTGCTTGAGCACCAATTGAATACTATCTACGAATCTAGGATTGAACTCGGGAGAAGAAATTCTATATTGCATATAAGATTGAGTAGTGCGAGATCTTGAACCTAAGCAGGGGGAACAGATTTGCGATTAGGATAGAGATATACCTGATCACCTTGCTTGGTTATTATACGTGAATTATTAATGCATGCTTGTTAATCCTAATTCCATAGGAATACAGGAGTTAGGTTAGCTTGAATAGGTGAGTAATACTTCGGGAGAATGCTACGAGTAATATTAACTTTGTCAATCAATAAACTAGATAAATTAATTAGACAATTTAGGTAGAAAACTCAACGGGATTGTTAGCCAACCCATAGCTCTAGAATCTCGTCTCACATTGAATTTGTGTCTAATTTAGCCAACTTGTTCCTTTAATCTCTTAGTTTGTTACTCTAGATTAGTTTTAGTTAAATGTGACGATCACGCCAGTCGTCTCATGAATTACCGCTCCATTTTCCCCATTTCAGCTTCTTTATGCTTTGTTTATCCGTGTTATATGATATCGGGTTGGTCTGATCGAATCCGAAAGGAATTTGGTAAGGTTTGAGACACTTAGTCTCTTTTGAGGGAGCTTAAGTTGGAAAAGTCAACTGGATATTGACTTATGTTTTAGAGGACTCGGATGTGAGTTCTGATGGATCGGTTAGCTTCAGGAGGTGATTTATGACTTAAGAGTGTGATCGGAATGAGTTCTAAAAGTTCGGAGTAAATTTAGGCTTGAATTGGTGAAGTTGATATTTTAGCGATTTTCGGTTGATAGACGAGATTTGGATATAGGGGTCGGAATGGAATTCCAAGAGTTGCAGTAGTTTTGTTGTGTCATTTGGGATGTGTGTGCAAAATTTCAGGTCATTTGGACGTGGTTTGGTTGGGTTTTTGATCAAAAGTGTAATTCGGAAGATTTTAGAAAGTTTGGCTTGAATCCGATGTATTTTGGGTGATTTGATGTTGTTTGAGGTGTTTTGGTGATTGGAACAAGTTTGAATAAGGTTTTAGGATATGTGGGTGCCTTTGCTTGAGGTCCCAAGGGCCTCGGGTGAGTTTCGGGTGGTCAACCGAATCATGTTGAAGTTTGAAAAATTGCAAATTTTGAGTTCCAGCAGTTGCAGACATTTTGGTCTTCGCGTTTGCGAGAGGACCCTCGCGTTCGCGAAGAATCTGCTGAGGGAGGTAAAGGTTTAGCCTTTGCGTTCATGAGGCAGGTGAAGCATTCACAAAGGGCTGCAAGGTTGTGCATCGCGTTCGCGAGCGTGTAGTCGCGTTCGCATAGAAGGAATTGAAAGGTCAAGCTTTAGTGGAAATTAACCCGTCGCATTCGCGATGGAAGGATCACGTTCATGAAGGTTCATCTAGGAAAAATATTGCGTTCGCGTGGGTTGTATTGCGTTTGCATAAGAGGATTATGGTCAACATTATTTTGTGTTTCGCGAACGCGAGGGTTTGACCGCGTTCACGAAGAAGGAAATTAAGGCCTGGGCAGAATGTTTTTAACTCGTCTTGTCCGCAATTTTAGGGCTCATTTCCTCCATAGCTGGTCGTGTTTGGAGATTTTTGAAGGAGATTTAAGAGGTGTTCGAGGGGAATCACTTGGAGGTAAGATTCTTGGACTAAAAACTCGATTATTATGTGAATTCTACCTAGAAAATCATGAAATCTAAGCCTAAAAATTGAAGAGCTAGGGCTTGAAATTGGAGACAGAACATTTGGGATTTGAAGGGTCATTTGTGGATGGATTTTGGTGTTCTTTGTATGTATGAACTTGTGGGAAGATAAGGAACTTATTGGTGTAAAAATTTCTGAATTTCGAGACGTGGACCCGGGGGTCGGGTTTTGGTAATTTCGGGATTTGTGCACTTTGTTGATTGTTTTCGCTTGGGCTTTGTTCCCTTAGCGTATTTTGACATCCTCGTTCTGATTTTGGATAGATTCGACGTGCGTGGAGGCCGATTCAAGGGGCATAGGCATTGCGAGCTAGAGATTTAGCCGGTTCGAGGTGAGTGATGATTGTAAATGATGTCCTGAGGGTTTGAAACCTTGGATTGCACATCGTAGTGCTATACTGAGGTGAGACACACACTTGATGACGAGCGTGGGGTCGTTTAATATTAGGGATTGTGACTTGGTCCGTCCCGATTGATGATTTTACTGCGTATTTTCACTGAATCTTATTTTCTATCATCATGATTTGGGCTGAATGCCATATTTGGGCTTCGTGCCAACTATTTGAGCCCTTCGGGAATTTTTATTACAAATTCCTCATTGTTTTGATTTATTACTTGAACTCAGTTATGTTATTTTTCACCGTTTTACTACTCAGCCATGTTTACTTAGTTTTAAGACTTAAATGATATTTTAAATGATGTTTGGGCTGAGAAATACTGTTTTACTATTACCCAAGGGGCTTGTGAATATTTTTGACTGAGTAAGGCCGAGGGCCTAGTTGTGAGGAAACACTGATACCGATTTGAGGCTGAGGGCCTAGATTTAATGCCACGAGATGGCTTGTTATTGCGCTTGGGTTGTAAGGAGCCCCTCCAAGAGTCTGCACACACCCAGTGAGCGCGGGTACCCATTGTGATGTGAGATTGAGACCGAGGGGCTGGTATTGTTCTGAGATGTTGCTCGAGGGGCGGATTTGCTGATACTGTGCCCGAGAGGCAAAGTTCTATTTGTTTACTTTACCTTAATTACCTGTCAATTACTTGTTTACTAGTTGAAAGAAGCTTTACTTGATTTTTCGCTGGTTTACTGCTTTTAAATGATTTTTACTACTTAATTATAGAATGTCATGTGCCTTACGTGTTTTCTTACTTTCAGCCGTTATTTACATTTGTTACTCACTGAGTTGGAGTACTCACTTTACTCCCTGCACCCCTGTGTGCAGATTCAGGCGTAGATGGTTCCGCTCCCGAGTGTTGATTCATCCCAGCTTTAGGCGGACCTTCGAGGAGTCTTTAGGTAGTTGTTGGCGTTCGCAGCCTGGAGATCCTCCCTATCTATTTCCTTTATGTTCTTAGTTCAGTATTTAAAACTCTGTAGTTACATTTGAGGATTTCGTATTTTTAGATGCTCGTGACTTGTGACACCCCGGTTAGGGCTGTGTCGGGTTGTATTTCCGCTACTTATTATCACTAAATCATGTTTTAGACTGCCTTTATGTTGTTTAACTACTTTAACAAGTGAATTGGGTTTAGTTGGTTGGCCTTGTCTTCACGAGAGGCACCATCACGACCGGGTTCGGGGTTAGGGTCGTGAGATAAATATTCATAGTTAGATATTTTCTTGAATAGATTAATTGTTTGGGTTAACTTTAGTAAATAGTTAATCACAAGTCTCTGTGGGTGTGATATTTATACTTACAATCCTATATTACTTGTCAGCCACGTATACTTGCGTGTGCGTTTGAGAGAAACAAATTTTTGGCTCCGTTGCCTGGAACTTGAATATTGACTACTTTCTAGTTTTTGCTTTCATTGTTTATTTCGTCAAGTCTAATGTTACTTGATTGTTGCTCTAATATCGGGAACTTTGATTGAATGCGCAGGGTCAGAAGCCAGGATAAACTTCAAGACTTTGACCCCGAACCTGAGAGAACATTTCGTAGGAGGTTGAGGGAAGCAAGGGACACAAATAATCTTCAGGCACTTGTTCAATTTCCTATGAACATGGCAGAGGAGCAACATATGACTGTTCAGGAGGTAGCGATGCCCAACATTGCTAATGTCACCTCCAACATTGGTGAAGCCCAGAATCACTGGGCACTTTGAACTGAAATAGAACATGATCCAGCTAATTCATGCGAATGGGCAGTTTATGTGTCTCCCTCACGAGGATCCACAACAGCATATCCAGAATTTCTTGGAGATTAGTGATACTTACATCACTAATAGAGTCATTCCAGACTATGTGAGCTCACACTTTCCCTGTTCTCTCTGTTGGGCGAAGCAAAGCGTGTCTGAAGGTCGAACCAACAAATTCTATTACATCATGGAATGATCTGGCAAGGAAATTTTTGGCAAGGTTCTTCCCTTCAGGCAAAAGTGCAAAGATCAGAAGTGAGATAGTCGCCTTCAGATAAAAGATGGGGGAGTCTTTATACTCAGCTTGGGAGAGATTTAAGGGGTTGCTCAGAGACAGTCCTCATCACAATCAAGAAAACGAAGTGTTAGGTCACACCTTCGTAGAAGGACTACATCCTGAAACAAAGATAGTGGTAGATGCTGCAGTTGGAGGTCAAGTATTGGAGAAAAGCTCTAATGAGATAGATGTGTTATTGAACAAATTCTCCAAAAGAAACCCTAATTGGCAGGGAGAGATGGGCATACACACAGTGCAAATAATTTGTAGGGGTTCTCGAGTTAGATGTCGTCTCGGCATTATCAGCACAAATTTCCACATTGACCAACCAAGTCAATCAGATGACCTTAGTTATTGACAAGCAACAAGCCCAGCCAATGCAACAAGTTCAATTATTTTGTGAAGTATATGGAGAGGGGCACACGAGCAATTTATGCCCAGTTAATCTAGAGTCTGTCTGTTTTGTGGGTAATGCAAATAGGGTCCAGACAAACCAATATGGGAACACTTACAATCCTAACTGGAGGAACCATCCAAACTTTTCTTGGGGTGGAAACCAGAGGGCTCAGAATCAGTACAGTCCACAAACACTTTAACAACAATATATACCACCGCAGGTTGAACAATAGGCAAACTCAACAAATCACTTTGAGGAGATAATGAAGAAATTAATGGCTGACCAGCAGACCCAAATAGCAGATATGACAAAAAAAAATTAATGGCTGATCAACAAGCCCAAACCGCAGTAATGAGAAATTTGGAGCGACAAATGGGACAACTTGCTAGTTCCCAAAATACTCGACCAATTGGAGCCCTTCCAAGTGACACTAAGGCTAATCCTAAGGCATCTATTAATGTTGTGTCATTAAGGAATGGGAGACAATTAGAAGAAGTCCAGTCAAAAAAGAGAAAATAAATTACCTTTAATGAGAAGCCAACCAATATATTGTCAGAATCAGAAAAATCAAAGGAGTCTGAGAAGCCATCTGAAGAGGTGGTGGCTAAGCAACCCCTACCATTGGTTGCTAGGCCACCACCTCCATTCCCTCAATGATTGTAGAAAGTGAAGGATAATGCCGCGTATTAAAAGTTTCTTGATATTTTGAAGCAGGTGCAAATTAATATCCCATTTGTAGACATCCAGCAAGAAGTGCCCAAATATAAATGCATCAAGGATATAGTAGCGAATAAAAGGAGGTTGACCGAGTTCAAAACTGTGGCACTCACTGAGGAATGTAGCTCTAGAATCCAAAGCAAGCTACCTCTGAAATTGAAGGATCCAGGTAGTTTCACTATCCAAATCTTGATTGGTAAACATGCAGTTAAGAGAGCTTTATGTGATCTTGGAGCGAGCATCAACTTTATGCCGCTATTTGTGTTCAGTCAATTGGGTTTGGGTGAGCTACGCGAACAACGATAATCTTAAAGTTGACTGATCGCTCTCTTGCCCATCCTGAATGAGTGATTGAAGATATGTTAGTTCAAGTGGATTCTTTCATATTCCCTACTGATTTTATTATCTTGGACTACGAGCTTGATCAGGAAGTCCCATTTATTTTGGAGTGTCTATTCATAGCCACCGGCTGAGGTATTATTGATGTATGCAAAGCAAAGTTGATGATGAGAGTAGGTGATCGAGTGGAGGTATTCAATGTGTATAAAGCACTCAGATTTCCAGCCCACTTTGAAGAGCTATCCATGATTTATATGGTGGAAAGTGATGCTACATCATTGGTGCCTTATATGAGCCCCATAGATCCTCTTGAGCGAGCTTTGATTGGGGATGAAGAAGATAGTGAAGATGAAATGATGGGAGAAACTGAGCAAGTACTTGACATGTCTTGCAGTTATATCCATGGGTTTAGGAGATTTGAGGAGTTGAACAGACTTGTCACACTGACCCCTCCTAAGACATCTATTGAAGAAGCTCCAAAGTTAAAACTAAATCCCCCTCCAGCGCATTTGTGCTATGCTTATTTGGGGAACTCTGAGATATTACCAGTGATTATCTCATCCAGCTTGACTAATGTACAAGAATAAAAATTGCTCAGAGTACTTTGCGAGCACAAAAAACCTATTGGATGGACAATTGCTGACATCAAGGGAATCAGTCCATCGTTTTGCATGCGTAAAATCTTTCTAGAAGATTGACACTGCCCCAGTGTTGAGCAACAAAGGAGACTAAATCCCATTATGAAAGAGGTCGTGAAGAAGGAAGTAATTAAGTGGCTCGATGCCACACTTTCTGGGGCGCCCAAAATAGTAGATCGAAATGCCCCAGCACCAAGCATAGCGTGGAGCGCTGGGCTAGGGGGTGAGAAGGTAAGTTTTAATTTTTTAATTTTTTTTATTAGATTAATAACCCAAACCCATTAAACCAACCCAAATATCCATATAAACTAACACTATAACCCATCTTATAACTCATACCCGCCCATACAATAAATTAAAACATAAATAAAACAACCCCCTCCCAAAACAACCAAATGAATCAGCTCTTTATCTCTCTCATGCTCAAGCTTCTGATACAAACCTTCTTCCCTCTCTCTCAAAATTTCTCAAGTTCTTCTCTTGCTCTCATCCTAAATTCTACAGGTATGTTCTTCTTTTCCTGCTTCTTGTTGTTTTACTAGGTAGATGATAATGAATATCCCATCTCCCTAATTGCCCCAATCCCCAAATTTTTCCCTATGTTGCTTCTTAAGAATTGTTCTATGGTGGGTGGTCCAGTTATTGGCCAAAATTAGTTGTGGTTGTATTGTATACAAAGTAGTAAACTAGAATTCCCTCTACTTTATTGAAATTTGAGAGGGTCATCATGTTCCACCATTGTTAAACTAGAATGTACACACTTCATGCTCACAAGGTGTTAGTGAAAATGTTTGAATGAATATTTTGTGCACTTCTGAAGTATGAGTAACCAAGTGTAGTTGTATATGATATTGGGCTAAGTGTGGGGATGATTTTACATGCTTGGGAGCTTGGTTTCAATGCACACATGGTTCTCACACCATGTATCCTTTATGATGTATGTTGTATAATATTGTAGAGTTAGCTAATTTAGTGTAGTTGTAGTAGTTGTGGAAATTAATGTACCATATGCCACTTGCTTGCATTGAGGTGAATTCACTTAGCCATGATCAATCACTTGTTTGTGTGGCATCGTTAGTGCCTTTTAGCTATTGTGTGGCATGGGCAAGTCTTGAATACACATGGCCTTTTGGTGCGACCCTTGTGCATTTTAGATCACGATTGTGAAGTATTGTACATTGAGCCTTCGATTTTAAGTGTGGGGTCATTTTTTTATATTCACGCAACAACCTTAGGCGTGTTTCTTGATTTGTTCTCACATTCATGCTTATTTGTGTTGCAGGTTGCTATGGCTCGTGATAGTGCAAGCAAAGGCAAGGAAATAGGAAAGTCCTCCACCACTGCCCCCGCGCCCAAAAATCACAAGTAAGGAGAAGGATCCTCGAGACAAGCTAAAGGAAAACAAGTTATTGAGGGATCACAGCAGGCACCATTGCGACTGAGGCCTTGCTTGAATCTAGTCACTGATGAGGCTATTACATGGCATAGGGACTTCGTGCCACATGGGTTGTACGTCTCCGAGATGGGGATTAATGTCAAAGCTTTAGAAAGAAACTTGCCATACGTACTTGGTCGGTTGCGAGCATTGACATGGGAAAACTCATAGAATGCCCTGGGCATGCAAATTTGAGCAGGTTCGGGAACTATACGCCAACTGGAATTCAAACTTATTCAGCGCACATGTACGTGGGAAGGACGTACCACTAGATAGGCGGTCCTTATGTGCATTTTTGGGGGTTGAGAGTGCTGACCCGAGGAGGCTAAAGAAATTTGTGAGAATACCAAACTACACAAGTATACGTCACACTCTTTGTGTCTTTGACTCAAATGGTTAGTGGACCAGAAATCAAGGCTATATTAACTTTCAAATGGTTCACTCTGATTTCAACAAGACCGCCAAAGTGTGGCAAAATTTGTGCAAGCTAGACTCATGCCAATTGAACATAACAGCGAGTGAACTCGAGCTCGAGTGTGTGTGATCAACTTTTTGATGACTGGGAGACACATTAATGTTGGTGAGCTCATGTTGGGGGAGATGACCCGCACATGATTTGGGCGGCAGATTAAGAGGTTTTTCTTCGGCAACTTGCTCACGCAATATATGCTCTACCTGGAGGTGCTGGAGTACCTAAGGTATGATGAGGTGATAGAGGCTTCTAAAGGGTTGTTGGACATCACATCCTTGTTGGAGACTTTCTCTAAGCTGATTCAGGTAGCACGGAACAAAAGAGACGAGAACTTCAACAGGTACCTCTATAACTTTTTAAATGTACTCATGAGCAGGATGGGTGTGGTCAGATGAGGAGCATATGCATCTACGCAATGACTTGTCGAGTTCATCCAAAAGATGCTGGGTATTGTACCGGGCAGCCCTATTCACTCGTCGGAGGATACCAACACTATCAAAGGCTCTAATACAGAGGATGATATTGGTGATGATGTTACGGGGCCCATGGCTTTGGTGCCTCTAGGACCTGATGATGATGTGCCCAGAGCTGCAGATGGAGGGCATGTTGAGGAGGAGGACTTCGACTGACAGGGAGTTTTCTTTTCACCCTGCTCTGTTTTATATTTTTTACATGCATCGGGGACTATGCATAGACTAAGTGTGGGGTGGGAGGACTACTACGTGTGACGTACTTTGTATAAATTGAATCACATTGTTTCTTTTTTTAGTTTTACTTAGTCTAGTTTATTTTAGAATTAAAAAACAAAAAATAAAATAAAAATATAAAAAGAAAAAAATTAGAAAAGCTCGGACTTTTCCCGACAATGGATCTTTTGGATAATTTTCTTGAGGGATAAAGTCCGATTAAAAACATCAAAAAAAAATTTAGGATAGTTAGGTAGTATCCCTTGGTTTTTCTTTGGGCACCGATTCTTTTCCAAGGGTTAGCTCAAACCGGGTACTTTAATATTTTTTAGGAGTAGGTTAGGAAGAAACTGAGTTGCTCTGAGAAACCTAGTGACATGTGTGGTGTTGGCACATTAGGCTATGATATACATTCTACCTTCCTGCGCATTTGGTTTGAATTGTGATGTCTAAGTTAAGTAAATAGCCTATTTTGTGACGCCTTCTCTTAGTTGTTTGACTTGTATACCACATAGTGCATTATTGCTTAGTTTTCTCAATTATATGTACTTTATTAACTTGAGAGTTGAACAAAAACGTCTTTATTGAGTCATGTGCAATGTGTGTGTGAGGAATTGTGATTCTTTGTGCTATCCTGTATAGTCTAGAACTTGCCCCGTGTGTTAATCGAAGTGAAATTGTTAAGTTGTTCCAATCTAAGAGATGACGTAGGTGTTTCTTGCTTGATCATAGATGTGCTTGTCACATAAAAATAAAATTTTCCGATGCTAGCCCCTTGGAGACTATAGACCTTTCTTTTGGCACCCACATTACAAGCTGTACCCCTATTTTGTTCTTAATTTGAGATTGTTGAACCTTTACCTCCTAAGGCACTTAGTCACTTGTCACGAACCTAAAACCGACCCGGTCGTGATGGTGCCTACCGTGAAACTAGGCCGGCCGACACAATTCCTGAATCAAACTATTATTCTATAAAAGTCATTTTTAAGCCATTAATTAACCAGAAATCTCATAATATAAGTCTAAATAACCAGTGTGGAAATATAACACAAGCCCGACATCGGGGTGTCACATGTCACGAGCAACTATAACTCTGTCTCAATACAATAAAGCCTAAACAAGACTGGAAGACCATACTAAATACATCTAAGGAAGATATGAGGGAGAAGGACAGAGCTGCGAACGCCATGCAGCTACCTTGTCGACTCCGAGACCGACTGAATGAATGATCAATGCTCAATATCACGACTCACAACTCCTGGATTTCCACAAAAGGTGCAGGGGGTAATGTGAGTACACCAACTCAGTAAGTAATAAGAGTAAATAAAGACTGAGCAGTAAGAAAATAATCCACGTCATAACACCACAGTAAGTACAATGTGTTTTCAAAATAGTATATAAATCAAATCATTTCATTGAATACCCAGTTTATGGTAGAAATCATTTGAAGATGTGTAAAATCCGTTTAAAACATCTTTCAACAGGTTTCAAAGAAGTGATAAAACAGTGAGTAGAAATGATGAAAACATAGTCGGCCCCTCAGACAAAACTCACTCGTATACAACCCCTCAGACACAATGAATCATAAACCGCCCCTCGAGCAAAATATCAACAGAACCAGCCTCTTGGGCTATCTCACAATCACTCGTAATCAGCCCCTGGGGCAACAACATGAAACAACAATAGCCCCTCGGGTAATATCACATCACTCACACTGGGTACTCGCGCTCACTGGGGATGTTCAGACTCCGAAGGGGCTCCTACAGCCAAACGCTATCACAAGCCATCTCGTGGAATAACAAATCAGGCCCTCGGCCTCTCATATATCACAAATTAGTACAACATGCAGCAGCGCGTAGCTCGATCCCATAATATCCTCACAACACAGGCCCTCAGTCTCACTCAGTCAGAAACCTCTCAAGCCACTCGAGCAACAATAAAACATGATGCTCAGCTCAAAATATCATTTAAGGTATCAAAACGGAGCAAATACGGCTGAGTTATGAAATCGGTAAAATACAGCATGACTAAGTGCAGATATTAAGTCAAAATAGTGAGGAACAGTAGTAAAAAGTCCCCTAAGGGTCCAAGTAGTTGGTACGAGGCCCAAATATGGCATTTAGCCCAAAACAGAATAATAATTTCCAAAACACAATAGTATTAAATAGTTTTCAATCAAATACACGACTTAATAGTTGTACGGGACGGACCAAGTCACAATACCCAACGATGCATGACCCCACGCTCGTCATCTAGCATGTGCGTCACCTCAAAGTAGTGAAACGATGTGAAATTTGGGGTTTCATACCCTCAGGACAACATTTACAATCATTACTTACCTCAAATCGGTCCAAACTCTAACCCACAATGCCTTTGCCCCTCGAATTAGCCTCCAAATGCTCTGAATCTAACCAAAATCAGTTTCACATCATTAATATACACTAAAGGAACAAAGCCCAAGCGAAAATAATCGAATTAACTCAAAAATCCCGAAATTGGCCAAAACCCGACCCCTGGGCCCACGTCTCGGATTTTGATAAAAATCATATCACAAGATTCCTTATCCTCCCACGAGTCCATACATACCAAGAACATCAAAATTGGACCTCAAATGGCCCCTCAGATTCCCAATCAAAGCTCTCCAATTACAAGCCCTAATTCCCCAATTTAAGGTTTTAAATCTAACTAATTTCATGTCTAATTAGTTAGAAATCACCATAGAATCGAGTATTGAGTTCAAAAACCTTAACTCCAAGAGTTTCCCATCGATTCCCACTTCAATCCCTCTCAAAAAGCTTCAAAGCCGTTCAAAAATGGTGAGAAATGGGCTAAAATTGCAAAGATAGGTTTTTATACATTCTACCCAGGTGCTCCCTTCATCGCAATCGTGGAAACTGCCTCGTGATCGCGAAGCACAAAAATTGACTGCCCTTATATTAACCCTACGTGATCGTGTAAACCTCCACGCGGTCGTGAAGCACTGCCTTTGGTAACTCACGCGATCGCGGCCTCTCCCATGCGACCGCATAGAACAAACCTTACCACTTCTCACCAGCCCATTCTATTCTACGCGAACGCGACCCTAGCCACGCGTTCGAGAACCACAACATCACAGCCAATTACGATCGCGTCCTAACCTATGCGATCGAGTAGAACAAATTTCACCTCTGCCCAACTAGGCCTACGCGATCGCGAAAAACAAAAATGTCTGCAACAGAATACCAGAAACCTGCTATCTCCTCAAGTCCAAAAAAGTCCCATTGAGCATCTGAAACACACCCAAGGCCCTCAGGACCTCAACCGAACATGGCATCACATCCCATAACATCATTCAAACTTAGTTGAACCTTCGAATCACTCAAAACAACAACAAAATACCTAATCAACCTCGAATTTAAGCTTAAGAACATCTGAATTTCAAAATTCCACAAACAACGCCGAAACCTATCCCACCTCGCCCGAATGACCTAAAATTTTGCACACACTTCACAAATAACACTACAAACCTACTCCAACTTCTTGAATTCCATTCCGACCTCGATATCAAGATTTCCATTGCCGGCCGGAAACTCCAAATTACCAATTTCGTCAATTCAAGCCTAAATCTATCATGGACCTCTAAATTGCATTCCAGACACTCTATTAAGTCCATAATCACCTAACGGAGCTATGTAAATCATAAAAATTCATATCTGAGATCAAAAACTAAAAAGTCAAAATTTGGTCAAACCTTTCAAATTTAAAGCTTCAAACTGAAGATTGTTCTTCCAAATCTATTTTGATTATTTTGAAAACCAAAACTGACGATTTATATAAGTCATAATACATCATACGGGGCTAGTCATGTCCGAGAACTTGCTAGCAAAGTGCAAATACTCAAAACAACCGATCGGGTCGTTACATCGCTAAAAGAAGTAAGGTGAGAGATTGGGGAGTAGCTTTTGTGTGGAACCATGGAAGGGCCCTTTGGTGCACTAAAGTTGTGAAAAAAAAGTCACTAGCCGATGATCTTTAATGTATGAAGTGTATGTAGAAAAGAAAGCAAAAGAAAAGTTGCAACAAAAGAAAAAAATGATAGCCAAAGTATCTAGAAAAATACACACCTCCCAATCTTACTAATTTGTGTAGTGGGAGTATAGAAGTGCTTAACAAAAATAAGGGCTATGTTGTATATGGTTTGTGGCAAGTGAATTGGTTGAGAAGAATATGTGTTTGAATTGTGAGTGTAGTGTATTAATGTCCTTAGCAGGATTAGTCACTTTTCCTAAATGTATCATACTCATCCCTTAGCCTACATTACAACCTTAAAGTCCTAATTGATCCTAGATTTGGATAGCTTAGATTAGTAGAGATGTACACTATGGGAAAGCTTATGGTACCACCACAGGATGCATATTAATTTTTTGTGAAAGTGAGCGAATTTTGTTCAATTGTGCAATGTCCTTAATTTATATTCAAAAGCATATTTGAATGTCTAGACTATTCTATATTCACTCTTCCGTTTATTGGTGAGGGAGCATGATCTCATGAATGATTGGTAATGTTGTGAACTTCTCTTGTTGGGTAAGTGCGCGAGTTGAGAGTGCTTAGTGGTTACAAGTCGGCTTTTGAGGCTGGGTTGTTACAAATAGGCTGTTTGAACCGATTGAATTGAAATGTTATACTTGGCAATGTTTAAAACGGGAAGAATGTGAATTTTGTATGTTCATGCTTGATTGTAGGTAACGATCATACTCAAGGGTAGAGTGTATGGTTAACAATTAAGTGCTCCTCTATAGTTGAGATTTGTACATAGTTAGGATAGAGTTGTTAGTGCCATTGCTCGAGGACGAGCAAGAGTCTATGTGTGGGGTGTTGATATTTAGCTTAAAGTATAAATATTTATATGTATATCGCCTCATGTTTTACTCGTGTTTCGTGGATTTCGGATATAAAATGTGTTGATTTATATTAATTCGAGGTGATTTTATGTGTAGTAATCATCCGGAAGCAATTGGGAAAGAGAGGTGCGAGATTAGAGACAAAACGGAGGAAAACTAGAAAAGTTGGATTTTCAGCGCCACAAGCAGCGCTCCACACCACCTGTGGCGCTAGAGGTAGAAATATCAATAAGCTAGCACTAGGGTCTGCGTGGGGAACTGGGCTAGACGCTGGTGATGGGATTTTATCCATGTTTGCCTGGGACAAGGTTATTTCGGCCATAGACCTACCCAACGCGTATATGTGATGACCCAAAAGGTCATCACTTGTCTTGAAAGTAAATTATGCATTTTTTGGCATTAAAAACCTCTTTTTATCTCACCTTGACTTGCGTGTGCAGTCCGAGCATGTTTCCAAAAAGCTCTTATGTGAAAACTAAGTAAACTATGGAAATTGGCTTTTAAAATTGAATAAAGTTGACTTTGGTCAATATTCTTGGTAAACAGAGACGGACCTGTAATCCGATGGTCTCGTAGGGTCCGTAGTAAAATTTGGGACTTAGGCATATACCCGTAATCGAATTCCGATGTCCCAAGCTCGAGAAATAAATTTTTTAAAGAAATTGTTTAACTGAAATTATAAGAGTTTTTGGAAATGAAAAGAGGATTGAAATTGATGGTATCGGGCCCGTATTTTGATTCCGGAGCCCGGTACATGTGTGAAGTTTGGTAAGAATCGGAGTTTGTTTAATATAAACCGGACCTTTATTTGAGAAATTGGAAATTTTAATGTTTTTGAGTGATTTCATGAATTTGAGGCTTATTTTATAGTTGTTGATGTTATTTTGATGATTTGATCGCACGAGCAAGTCCGTATGATGTTTTTAGACTTGCGTGCATGTTTGGTTTGGAGCCCCGAGGGCTCGGGTGAGTTTTGGATAGGCCACAAAGTGAAATTGGACTTAGGAAAACTGTTGTTATGTTGCAGGTCTGCAGGCTTTGCAATTGCGAGCTCGCATTTACGAAGAAATATCGCAATTGCGATGATGAGCTGGGGCAGGGAACCTTCGCATTTTCGAGGCTTATGTCGCAAATGCGACCTTAGCAGGTACTGCAACTATGAAAAGTTGTTCACATTTGCGAAGAAAGCAGAGACAGGCCTTCCTTCGCAATTGTGAAGCTTTGGCCGCAATTGCGAGTTCGCATTTGCGAACAGGTCATCGTAAATGCGATATATGCGCCTATGTAAATTATAACTTAGTCGCAAATTCTTCATTTTTCAAACTTCCTCAAACCCTAAGCTCTCTTGGGCGATTTTCCAAAGAAAAGTTCTTCTCCAAATCGATTGTAAGTCATTTCTGACTCATTTTCTTTAATCTATAACATCTTTTCATATGATTTCAACTAAAAATCAAGTATTTTCATGGGGGAAATTGGGTTTTTTTGGGTAGAACTTAGGATTTTCAAATTTTTGGGATTTGGACCTCGATTTGAGGTCCGATTTAAAAAAAATTATATATTTGAGTTTGTGGGTGAATGGTAATCGGGTTTTGGTTCAAACCTGGGGTTTTGACCATGTGGGCCTGGGGTCGATTTTTGACTTTTTGGGGAAATCTTTAGAAAACTTATTTTCATGCACTAGAATTGATTCATTTAGCATTTATTGATATCGTTAAGTAAATTGTGACTAGATACATGCGAATTGGTGGTGGAAACAAGAGGTAAAGCGGTAGTTGAGGCTTGAATTATGTTCGTGGCATTGAGGTAAGTGTTTGGTCTAACCTTAGCTTGAGGTATTAGGAGTTGAGTCTTATTTTCTATGTGTTAATTGTTGAGTATGACGTATAGGCATGGTGACGAGTATCTATACGTCGGTGTCAAGCATACCCGTGAGTCTTGTATTGATTAATGTGACTCCGTTTCGTATTATTCATGCTTTATATAATGATTTCTATTGTTGAACAAGGCTTGTGGAAGTATTATTGGTAATTGAACATTGTAGAGCATTGGTTCAAGTTGAGAATTAAGTTGTGAAGTACATGTGGAAAAGAGAAGAGGTTTATGATGTTGTCTCCCTTGCCGGGATGTTATTGCTTTTGACATTATCTCCCTTGTCAGGATGTAATACTCATGATATTGTTTCCCTTGCAGGGATATTGTTCTTATGCTATTGTTCCCTTGCTGAGATTTTATTGTGATATTATTGATTCCCTTTCCCAAATTGCTTTGTGATTGTTGCTTGGGTGAGGAAGAGTGTAAAGCACGAAGGGTGATGCCGTGCATGATTTTGAGAGTGTTAATGCATGCAGGGTGATGTCGTGTTGATATTGTGAGGTAAAAGCACGAAGGGTGATGCCGTGCTGCAAGATGTATAATGTCGTGCCATGATATGAGTGATAATGCATGAAGGATAATTCCGTGCCATGATTATGTGAGGTAAAATCAAGATGGATGATGTTGTGCCGATTATATTGATTCCTATGGTGAGGACGAGAGTAAAAACACGAAGGGTGATGCCGTGCACATGTTATTGAGTTTTTGATTCTTGCTGATAATTGTGTTATGTTGTTCTTTACATTTATCTATTGGTTTTCTATTGTTACTTGATATCCCCCCGCAACATGTTTCCCCCTCCTATCTTTAACTATAAATATCAGCCTTTATTTTTCCGATGTATATGATTTAACTGCACAGATTTATTTGGTAGTCTTGTCCTAGCATCTTTACTACTTCGACGAGGTTAGGCTAGGCAATTACCAGCACATGGGGTTGGTTGTGTTGATACTACACTCTGCGCTGTGTGCAGGTCCCGGTGCTGCAGCTTTTGGACCACAGTGAGGTTGCTGCCTTCAGTCCATCAGGCGACCAAAGGTAGTCCTGCAGGCGTCCGCAGGCCTTGGCGTCTCCTTCTATCTTCCATTCTGCTTCCTCTATGTATTTCAGAGATAACTTTGTATTTATCAATCAAACCACTATTTGTAGTATTCTTAGATAGTCTGTGAAATTGTGACACCAGTTCGGGGTAGCTTGTTTTTATGGATTGGTATCAGTATTATAATTAAATTGTTGCATTTCATTCTTCTTCTTTATTATATTCCGCTATTTATATAATGTTAATTCACAACTATTAAAGGGTTAAAAATGGAAAAGGTAAAATAGTTGGAATAATCGGCTTGCCTAGCTTTCACTAGTAGGCATCATCACGACTCCCGAGGGTGGGAAATCCGAGTCGTGACAGTATAAAAGCAAGATTAAGCTTATTTTTGGAAGAGAGACACCACTTTGAAGGAAAATTACACATGGGAAACATTCGGGAGCAAGGATATTTCAGATTTCTTCATCTTTTCTTAGTATTTTCAATTATCCAACACTTATGAATTTGTTTGATATTATCATGAGTGGCTAAAACCCATAGTTCTGGGATTTCGATTCAGCCATGAATATTGTTGTTTAACGTTGACTTAACCTTGAGTATAATTTACAAATATATGGTTGTTTCTTCAATTCTATGATTAATTGCTTAATTGTCTGGCCAGCAGTTAGGTTCTATTTACCATCTATGCTATGCTTGGGAAAGCCATATTTAGATTAGAGAAGAGTTGAAGAGAGAGGAATGGAAGCCGCCGAGATTCACGGTTTAGGGAGACAAGAGGGATGTTATATTTTAGGTGGTTATTAAATTTTTAGAAAGTTATTTTTATGATAATGTTATTTGAAAACTCTTAGAATTACTCTACCTAGAAAATTAAACAAAATAAAAGATAGTTTCTTTTTCAAATAATTCAAGTAGAACTCTTTCAACGAATTTAAGCAACTAACAGAGATCAAATCCTCAAATAATGATCAAGTCACAACATCTATCGATAACCCTAAAAAGGACTACTCCATAGAGGAGAAATTTTTCATCTCAAAAGTATTAAGAGGATAAGAAAACAATAAAACCAATAAATTCAAACAAACTTTTGTATTGAATAATTCAAAAAATGTATTCAATTTCTCTGTTGTTTCCTTGCTTTCTTCTCTCCAAAGGTTGCTCCAATAATCCAAGATACTTAGTTTGGGACATGCATAGGCTTTAGCTCAAGGAGAATGCCCAAAAATTACAAAAATAGGTCTGTATTAAATTTTTTGTAGGCGAACATGTGTTGTTGTGCACCTGGAAGTTTGGGCACGTATCTATGGGAGTGTCCAGTAAAAATACCATAATATTATGTAGGAGAGTCGAAAAGACGAGCAATTTTAACTGGTGGAAATAAACTCAAATCCCTATATTTTTCCATGCAAATAATGGTAAAACTCCTTGTAGATTGGATGCATCCTATGTTAAAGTTGGATCATGTGTTTTTAGAGAGAAACTTTAGCTCCAACCTCTAAAACCCACTATCTCTTACTTGAATAATCATTCCTTATCACCATTTGACTTCTAAAACATCATATTCAATCATAAAGAACTCTCTTGTGCTATCTTTTGACATTTTGGGACCTTTTCACCTTTTTCTACTAGCATTTAAACTTAGACCTTGCCTGCATATCAACAAAATACAAATATGAGTTTTCTAATAGAATTATCACCAAAATAAATAACTAAAAATCTAATAACCACCTGAAATATAACCAAATAAAATGCTTAATATGCACTCATCAAATACTCTACATTTGAGCTTTTGCTCGTCCTGAGTAAAATCAAACTATACTTCTAAAAAGATGACCTTTTCAAGCATATCTCCTAATTTATCATGCCAAGAATATTTTAAATAGATAAAGCAACATGCCATAACATCCTAGTCTCAAGACTTGATTCAAAAACACTAATTTTTTAAAACCTGCTCACTTACTCTAACAAAAGACGAAGATCATCACCTATCCCCTGCAAGTCATGTACCCTCACAACAAACAATGGAGAGTAGTCTCACGCACATAAAATTCAAGACAAATAGGGACTCGGAATAGGAAGAATTAACTCAATCTCAGAATAAAAATTCATATGCCACATAAGATATACCATAGCCTTGCCCGTAGTATAATACTCTACTAATTCAAGCTCACTCAGTCATGAATCAAGTAGGACTTAATTTTGTTATAATGTAGGTTGCAGGATGGCTAGGATATATTTGGATATAGTGACTACACCTCACTGAGTACTTTAATACATACAATTCACAATCTAAACCCCACACTTGTGTTGAACCACACCTCGATCTTCACAAAATATAGCACCAAACTTTCAATTTATTTAAGCACAAATAAGATGAGAACTACCACTAGCAAGGAACCGATTTTTTCTTTCTACTACGTACACAAACTATTATTTTTCCTTGCCTTCTTTCTATGTTCTGTTTTTTTCTTCAAACAAATTCTCTTTTTTTTCAATTCCCTACAAGTGGTTCTCACAAACTTTTCAAATAGTGCACCTTTCTCCAAATTTCTAGGTTCCACTTAAAAACCCAATCATACCTCCACTTGGCTTAACAATCTCATAACAATTTGAAGTGTTATAGAGAGGTCAAAGGTTCAAATAGATAATCAATTCAAACAAAAGAATTAGGCTTGTAGTATGGTGTAACGACCCGACTGGTCATTTTATATATTTGCACCCTATTTCCCTTTTGATACTTCACACATGTGTAGTTTTGGTTTTAGGACTTACGAGGTTGATTAGTCTTGTTCCGAGAAGGTTTGGGGTTGATTTAAACCCCTTTGGTTCTTGGCTTAGCAGCTTAAGTTAGAAATATTGATCAAACTTTGACTTTTATGAAAACAACCCCAGAACGGTGTTTTAATGGAACCAATAGCTTCACGCCATGATTTTGCACTTGGTATAATGACCATAATTAAATCTAGATGGGCGTAGGTTGATTTGCCAAAAATTGGCAATTTGAGGTATAGAAGTTTGACTATCGGTTGACTTTTGGCTATTGAGTTTGGAATTTTGTTTTGGGACTTGTAATAGGTACGTTATGCTATTTAGAATTTTTTCACAAAATTTAGTGCCATTTGGAATTTATTTGATAGGATTCGAATGTTTGGTTGCAACTCTAAAGGTTCTTGAACTTTACTTTGAAGTTCATGTGTTTTGGGGTCCGATTCATAGTTTCAGGTGTTATTTTTGTGCTTTGATCGTGCGACTGAGTTCGTATACTATTTTTAGACTTGTGTGAATGTTTTATTTGGAGGCCTGAGAGCTCCTATTATTTTCGGATGTGATTCAGAATGGTTTGGACTGAAAACAGAATTGTTGGTGTGTTGGTGCTCTGATGTCGCAATTGTGAGCACCAGCCTTCACATTAAAGGGGACAAGGTCAGATGTCGTAGATGCGAATTTCCCCTCCGCATTTGCAAAGTGAGTAGTCTTGGGTGGGTCTTGCAATTGCGACCAATTGGTCACTTTTTTGGAAAGTTTCAGCTTTGAAATTGCGAAGACTTCGTCGCAATTGCGACTTCTGAGGAGGCTGTCAGGGTTCAGAATTGAGCTTCAAAATTGCGAAGACTTCGTCACAATTGTGACTTCTGAGGAGTATGTCAGGGTTCACAAATCCAATCCTTATTCCCAATTGATTTGTGAACCCTGTGTCGCAAATGCTACACTTGCAACTGAACAAAAGGGCTTGGAGTCGAGATTTTTCATCATATTCTCTCATTTTATAACCTTAGACTCAGTAAGAGGCGATTGGGAGAGGATATTTTCATCTAAAAACATTGGGTAAGTGATTCTAATAAATTTTCAACTATAGATCATGATTATATCTTAGATTTAACATGAAATTTATGTGAATCAAAGATGAAATTTAGGGATTTTCGTCAAAGTTTAGAAAAATGAATATTGTTTTTGTTTTGAGAATCGATTTGGACTTAAATTTGAAAAGTTACTACATATATGGACTCATGAGGTTATGGGTTGTCAGAATCTATCCTTGGACCCGGGTTTTGAATGGGCGGCCCCGTGGTTAGCTTTTGTTAACTTTTTGGAAAATGTGTAAAGATCATAGCTTTATATATTGTAATTGGTTTTTCTTGCATTGTTTTATGTTATTAAGTCAATTTTGGTTAGATTGGGAGCCGTGTGGAGGTGAATTTTAGGGGAAATGATATTTTCGAGGGCCGAGTTGGCCTAGTTGACGTAAGTATCTTGCCCAACTTTATGTAGGGGAACTACCCCTTAAGGTTTTAGTTGATTGTGCTATTTGTTTTATGTGAAAGCCGTGTGCGCAAGGTAACGAGTGGGTACACAGGCTACATGTGGTAATTGACCGATTTAGGTTATATAGACTCTTGTCATGCTTTTAATTGAATTGTCATAACATGTATCGTATTGTTTAATCTACTCTTACATGTGTTAATCTACCATTACATGTTTTATTTGACACTGTTAACACTTGTCCTAACTCTTACATATTATTTTGCTCTTATATGCATTTGTTGAAGTTATTGTCTTTCTAATTTTCTTGTTACCTCTTAAATTATTGAATTACTTTTACTTGAATTTGTTATTTCGTGGAATATATTCTTTTTGAGTTATTGGTGTTGGAATTGTAAAAGTTGTTATCACATTGAGGTGAAGTTATTAGTTGTTGGCATATCTTTCTTATTGAGCAATTCACATTCATTTTGTTATTATTGAGATTCTTATACACATTGTAGTTGATCCATATGCTATTTGTTTTGGAAACATTGCTGTTGTTAATTCTTTTGGCAAGTTATGTCATATGGACACTTGTGGTGTGAGTTGTGACTATTTTGTGATATTGATACACATGCGATGGAATTAGGTTAGAGTTGATACGCATGCGGTAACATAAGATGGGCTTGATACACGTGTTTGTTGGGACCAAGTATACACGCAAGTATACGTGATCATACAAGTAATAAAATAATAAGTCGAGTGTCGAAGACACAGAGACTTGTATCAACTACTCAACAAAATCACCAAGATTGTTATTCAGTCAAGCCAAAATCGAGTTCAAGAATGTGATTATACTAAACTATAATTCTAAGTAGTAACTAAATTATCAAGTAGCAAAATAATTGTGGTGTATTCAGTAGAGACAAATATTCCAGGGTTGTGACCGATTCACCAATTCTATTGTGTTCTAGTTAACTCTCCCTTTCATACAATTCACTCATGGTTGCTAATTAATCGAACAATTGCTCTCATAGCCTTCTCCCGGAGTACTACTCACCTATTCAAAATAGATTAACGTCTATATTCCTATGAAATCAATCTATTAAGAATGCATTAAGATTACGATATTTAATTAAGCATGTTAACTAGGTATATTCCTATCCTAACCACAAATCCGCCCCCTTAAGATTTAAGATCGTGCTCTCTTCAATTCTTCTTTAATCTAAACATGGCTTTCTCAAGTATACCATAGATAGTAAATAGAACCTAACTGATGGCCAGACAATTAAGCAATTAATCACAGAATTGATGAAACAACCATATATTCGTGAATTGTAATCAAGGTTAAGTCAACGTTAAACAACAATATTCATGGCTAAATCACAACCCCAAAACTATGAGTCTTAGCCACTCATGATCGTAGTAATAAATTTTCCAAGTATTTTGCATAAACAAACTACAAAGAAAAGATAAAGGGATGAAGAACTCTATAATTTTCTTCTCCAAAAGTTTCTTCTCGCATGCTCTGTAGCGAGCTCCTCCTCGCTTTGGCCCGTGCGTCGCCAGCTCCATCGTGAGCTTAATCCTCGCTTTGCATGCTCTATAGCGAGCAAGATTGCTCGCATCGCCCACTGCTTCGATTCAATGTTGCTGCCTCATTTCTCATTTTGCCTAACTCTCTCGTTCTTGTTTTCTTTCTTTTTCTTTGCAATTGTTTCTTTCTTTTGTCTTCTTTTATAATCCTAAACTTCAATCATGGTCCAGTAATTAAATACCTGTGAACCATTCTTGTAGTATACAAAAATACACATAAAATCTCTATTTTGCTCCAATTTCATTTCCAATATACCTACATATAAAATAAGCTCAATTAAGCACAAATATAGTATAATTTAGCATTAAATCACCAAAATGTAAGGTAAGTAATGCAAAAAAAAATATACAATTATTGCCAAACATCAGTGTTGCTACTAGGGAAACTACTTGAAGCCACATGGTGTGATAAGGTAGGCTAAATGCATGTAGCTATTTCGAAAACCATGATTTTCAAAACTAAATGTAGGCTCGCGCAATGATATAAGAAAAGATTGTGATTGAAATTGTGAAATATGAATACAAGGCGGTACCTCGGTTGTGATTCTTATTGTGCATTTCATATTGAAAAGAGTTATTGGTTGAACATTTTTTGTTGCTTTTATTGTTCCATGTCTTATCAATTTTGTCCGTATTTGATTATTTGTGGTTCTCATAATGTATTTCCTTCTTGTTGTCTTTTTGTTTAAAATTTTGTCATTAGCTTACGTTACTAAACTACTTTGTTATCATTTATTTCTCCACTTTCAATTACTTCCCATTGTAATATTTTTGCTCTGTTTATCTTGTCCTAGCAGGTGTCTTGACCTGGCCTCGTCACTACTCTACCGAGGTTAGGCTTGATACTTATTGGTACCATTGTGGTGTACTCATATTAGGCTTCTGCACATTTTTGTGCATATTCAGGTACGTCTGGCCATGCTGGACGCTAGAGATTGATTGATTATCTACTTTCAAGAGACTTCAAGGTATACCCGCCCGACATTCGCAAGCCTCGAAGTCACCTTTCCGTTATCTTCTCATTACTGTTATTTCCTTTATCAGACAGTATCGTAGTAGACATTTTAGAATATTCTATAGAGTTTATGACTCAGTTCCACTGGTTTTGGGAATTATGTTGTTGATGTTCTATTTTGGGAATTGAAATGAGCTTATCAGATTTATTTTACTATCTCAGTTTGGTTATTTCTGTTAAGCTATCATTAAATGTTAGGCTTACCTAGTCATATAGACTAGGTACCATCACGACATCATAAGGTAGGAAATTAGGGTCGTAACATATGATTACCATGAAATAGGATTATAAGCTCAACGGGGCTAACCATGATACATATAATTAGGTAGGTACAAAGGCATATGTCAGGCTCAAAAAAGAAATTCCTCTATCAGTTTCTAGACCGAATAAGACTACTATTTCACTTTGCAAACACACAGAGACAAGTTGTAAACATCAAATAACATGCACAAAATATCAATAAGAAAAATGTCTCACACATATTAGCACATAACTCACTTTGGACCGGATCTATCCCGCGACTCTAGTCAAAGGAGTTAAGAAAAATCAAACTTTTTAAGAACTTATATATGTGTCACGAACTGAGGCTAGGCGTCACAAAGAAGGCAGTCACCGCTCTCTAGGCACAACAAAGTCAAGAAGAATTGCCTCTAATTAGCACTACGACTCAAGATTCCTTATTCCTACCAAAAGAAAAACTAACTACACCCGGTTTATGTAAAAACCCTTAGAAAAGAACCACGGCAAAAAGAAAAACCAAGGGGGAATTGTTAGAGGCGCTTGGTGAGTTTAAAATCCATGAGTGAATCTGGGTCGTTATATCGTTTGATCAATGGACCAGATATTTTAGAGTTTAAAATCAATAAAAGTTTTATTATGAGGAAAAGGGACGGCCGTTGGATCTTGGTGATCCAACGGTTAGAATAAGATCTAGCGAAGACATCAAAATAAAAGAAAACCAAAGATTAATTATGGATTGTTGATCGTTGGATCAATGACCCAGATTCATTTGTGTTTCTTTTGTGAGTATAAAGGATGGGTGACGTGGCATTCGTTGATTGGTTCAGGTGGGGCGACAAGGATTGCCAACGTTGGATGGAAGGGGGTGAGTCTGGACTGGGTTGCAACATTTGGGCTTGAGCGTTTGGGTCAAGTATAGTTGAAATGGACTTTAACAATTAGCCACATTGAGTTTTAATTAGTTAATTATAATTGTAGCCTTTTGAGCTTTTAACCTCTTTTAAAATTAACTTAATTAGACTTAATTAATCATAGTTAAATGTAATAAAATACAATTATCAAATACACTATAAATTACTATAATATTATTCATTTTTAAAACATTTCATTAATTGAATTGTGAACTATTGATTAATTTAAATTAAACACGGTAATTTAAAAACTAATTCATTAATTTAATTGTAAAACTTATTTATTAAAATTCTAAGGTCATTTAACGATTTAAATAGTAAGTGTATTTTATTAAAAAGATTTTAATATCAAATTGTTGTTAATTCTATAATACTAACTATTGTTATCTATTATATTTTAGAAAAAATAGGTATTATTGATCAGAAAATATTTTATTACATTTATTTCTAGTTAATAAGCATAACTAGTTTAATATTTAATAGGGGAGGGGGAGGAGTCAAAATTGGTCATCAACAGCCACGACTGAGGAGCCACCAGTAGCTCCGGTTTGGGAGTAGGCACCCGAGATGCCTGTTGCTACCCCTGGACTTCAGGATACCTTGGCACACTTCATGAGCATGTTCAGAACATTGGCTCAAGTGGGATTAATCCCAATTGCACCAGTTACTTCTCAGATTGGGAGAGGAGCTCAGACTCACGCTGCGCATACTCCAGAGGAGCGGGCTCATGTTGATCAGGCTCTGGGTGCTATGCCGATACATCCTGTGACCGTGGTTCAGCCTGAGGTTAGGCAGTGTCATCAGAGGAGGAGCAAAAGAGGCTTGAGAGGTTCATGAAGTATTCTTCTCCTACTTTTAGTGACACAACTTATGAAAATGCACATGGTTTTCTAGACTAGTGTCATCGTATTCCACGCACTATGGGCATAGTTGAGGTGATTGGGGTCGACCTCACTACTTTCCAACTTACAGGGTCGGCATATAGATGGTAGCAGGCTTATGAGGAGAATATGCCGACTGGCACAGTGCTACTTACGTGGGCTTAGTTTTCTGTTCTATTTTTAAGGGAGTTCATTCCATAAACCCTAAGTGTTGTTTTGCGCATCGAGTTCGAGCAGTTGTGCCAGGGGACTATGACAGTGTTTGAGTATGCCATGAGACTTAATGAGTTATATCGTCATGCACCTGCTTTGGTTTCTATTGTTAGAGAGAGTACGCAGATTTATCGAGGGGCTTAGTAATGATATCAGATTTGGGATGGCACGGGAATTGGAGACTGATACTCCATTTCAGCAGGTGGTTGAGATCGCTAGGAGGTACGAGTTCATATTCTTTTACACATCTTTTCATTTCATTGGCACTATTGACCACAAAGGTAATATCATTCTTGGCACAATGGTTGTATTTCATATTTCATGCCCACCCCTTTCACTTTCAAACATCATCATGGATTATCGGCAACTAAACATCTCTAATCATGACTTTTAGTATACATTTGAGAAAATAAGAGTCTTAGGCACATTGAGTTTTCTTCCACAAATTGGAATAATAATTTTCATTTGGAGCACGACTTGAAGTAATAACATTTTAATACACAACCCATACTTTGAACACATTCTCAAATGATAATATAATATGACAAGAGCATTCGAAATACATTTTGAACATATATCTTTTGACACAAAGCTTATTCGGAATAGTCAAATTTATAATGAATAACTTGGGACATAAGGAATAAGAAATTAGCCCATCATACTTGATACTTACGAGAACATTGTGGAATTCAATTCTAAGAGAGAAGTTTAGCCAACATACCTGGCTTGCGCATTCCTTATATTACTACAACTGTCCAGAAATCCTAATGACTTCTATCTATTAGAGACATGACAAAATTGAACCATAATTATGAAGATACTCGGGGGCACAACTCATTTGAGCATTTTATCAAACACCATGTCGGTATTATGATTTCAATGTCCTCCTATGGTGGATTCCTTCATCCCACAACCTATTATCTGCCCTTTTGAGATCAACAACCTTCCCACAACTTTATTGGTACATGCATGCATAGATAATACCCCCATACCTAAGAATCACACTCCCTATCACCCATCTTCTACCCCAAACTCAAAATTGAAGACTAGGGTATGGAACCTTACCTCTTGGATAAAGACCTTGTGAGTTTTCCTTACGAACTCTCCATGTCTTGAGCAAGGATTGATGAAAAAATAGCTTAGGGATTTCCCTGATCACTCTAGACCACTTTCTTCTCTCTAAAATAGCAGTTTAAACCTTATAAAATAACCCCAAGGTTGTTTTATAAGAGTGGGATTGGGTGAAATTTTCCAAATCATAAACTTACGAAGCCGGGTATGCCCGCATAGGGGACCGCAGAAATGGCCCCTAGAACTGGGCAGGCCTAGACAGGTCTGCGGACGTCATGCGACCCGCAAAATTATTATGCGGTCCCATAACGCGTCGCAAAATTTCCCTCTGGAATCTTCATGCTGGTTCTGTGATGGATCGTGTGGTCCACGAAATTGTTATGCAGCCGCATAGTGGATCGCATAATGGTCTTCAAAAATTAGTTCAATCCTCAAACACATTATCCTACCTCGGCATAATGAAACCCCTGGTTCTAGGTGAAATTTTATGGGGCCTTACAAGTTGGAAGTATTGACCGAGGTTTAACTTTTGTGAAAATAACTACGAAATGGTATTTTAATAATTCAAATAGTTTTGTATGGTGATTTTAGACTTATGTATATCCCCAGAATTGGATTCGGAGGTTCTACGTTGATTTGGCCTATTTTGCCGAAAGTTAGTAATATAAAGGTTACGAAATTTCTTATGTTTGACCGTAGGTTAACTTTATGGCTATCGTATTAGGATTCAAATTTTGATTTTTGGACTTAGAATAGGTCTATTTTATCATTTGAAACTTTTCTGCAAAGTTTGGAGTCATTCCGAGTTGGTTTGGTAGGAATCAGATGCTTAACTGTGATTTTAGCAATTCTTGTGTTTTATCGTAATTTTTACGTATTTTGGTGTCTGATTTGTGATTTCAGACATTATGATGTTTTGATCATGCGAAGAAGTTGGTATGATATTTTTAGATTTGTGTATATATTTGGTATGGAGTCGGGGGGCTTAGATGAGTTTCGGACGTGTTTCAAGTTGCTGGTGTGCTGGTGCCTCAATTATCCCAATTGCGAGCACCCGCATTGCAATTGAGAAAAGCTTAGGGGGGCTTCAGTTGTTGATAATGCAATGCCTTGATCGCAATTGCAAAGAATACACCAGGCATGGGTAGGTCGTATATGCAAGCATATGGGCGCTTTTGCGAACAGACTGCATTCGAGATTGCAAAGCCTAAGTCGCAATAAGGATATATGTGTAGGCTGACAGGGTTTTCTTTTGTGGTCCCTATGTTGTATTTGCGATGGGTCACCTTTGCGAACACCAGGTCGTCTTTGCGACATCTGCAGTTGAATAAAAGGTTAGGATTCTTGGATTTAGTCTCATTTATCATATTTTTGAGTCCTAGGCTCGGTGGGAGGCGATTTTAGGAAGAAAATTTTCATACACAACTATTGAGTAAGTGATTTTGATCTAATTTTTATTATATAATATGATTACGTATCCGTTTTAACATCTAATCCATGAAGTTTGAAAAGGATTGTATTGGAATTTTTACTATGTTTTGAAAAAAAATAAATATTTGAGAGTCGAATTGGACTCGAATTTGAAAACCAAACACATTGTTGTTGAGTCGTGGGGTTATGAGTTGTCAATATCTACCCTTCGACTCTTTTTTTGACTGGATGGTCCCCAAGTTGACTTTTATTGACTTTTGGAGAATTGTGTAAAGATCTTAACTTTATTAATTGAAAGTGGTTTCTCTTGCATTGTTTGACATTATTAAGTTATTTTTTGCTAGATTTGAGCCGAGCATTTTTTTTTTTAAAAAAGAAGAAGTTATTTTAGAGTATTGATTTTGCCTAATTGAGGTAAGTATCTTGCCTAACTTTGTGTGGGGGAAACTTTCTCTTAAGATTGGGTCTAATTGTATTATTTGTACTATGTGAAAAGACGTGTACATGAGATGAGGAGTGTATACATGGGCTTATGTATGGTAATTGAACATATTAGACTCTTAGGCTATTATTGTGCCGTTAATTTAAGTTGTTGTTATAAGGGACTCATTTCATTGTTGAATTATTTACGGTTCCATTTTGTTGTTGTTTTAATTCTTGATCACATTGTTATTGAGTCGTGGACTATGTATTGTTGCGGCATTGGTATTATTTTTTGGGCTATATTGTGGTATATGAGCATGTGTGGTGCGGTTGATTGTTATATTGTGAATGCGATGTGCATGCAACGACATAAGGGTGGTGTGTATGTTGATGCTCATGCGGCAAGATAAGGAGAGTTTATGCGCGTGTTGGTAGTAAGGGGAAATACTTCATTGTGATGCACACGCAACGAGATAAGGGGGCTTATGCGCGTGAAGCTATTTTTGGATAAATAATTTAAAAGTGAAGCTCACGCGACATCATAAAGGATGATTTGTGATTATGATTTATGGTATATCGGGGCGATTCTTGTTGTAAATCTTGGGTTGAAACGGCTTGATGAGTTGAACTGTCTTTGTTTCTCCATAATTGATTTCATTTGTATTTCCACTGTGTTTAGGTCAATATGTTGTGTTATCATATGTTTACTCTCTGTTGTCATTCATTGATTTTATTTTTCGTTGTTCGCTTTACATTAATATTCTCCACGGGTTTTATGTCTAGTGAGTGTCTTTACTTGAACCTCATCACTACTCCATCGAGGTTAGTCTTGATACTTACTGGGTACCCTTTGTGGTGTACTTATACTACACTTCTGTATATCTTTTGTGCAGATCCAGGTACGGCTGAGTGCCCCAGACGGTAGAGTGTTGAGTTAACCTAGAGTTGCAGAGACTTCTAGGTATACCTGATGTTCCACTCGTATGCCTCAGAGTCACTTTCTTTAGTTTCTTTGCTACTGTTTACTTTATTTTCAAACAGTGTTGTATATCGAGATTTCTAGTGTATTCTCAGTAGAGTTTATGACTCAGTACTAACGGTTTTGGGATATTTGACTATTAATCATTTTCAGCTATGTTATGTCATTTATTAATTTTATTTAATAGCAAGGTTGTTTGCTTAGTGTTTGGATTGACTTTTAGGCTAGTCAAATCAGCTTTTAAGCTCTTTTTAGTTTTTTTCAGTCTTTGGCAATGTTAAAAAGTGCTTAAAATAAGTTAAAAACTACTTAAAATAAGAGGGTATTTGGATTGGCTTTTAAGCTGGTCAAATCAGCTTTTAAGCTATCTTTAACTTTTTTCAGTATTTGCCAAAGCTATAAAGTGCTCAAATAATTTAAAAACTACTTAAAACAAGCCAAAAGCAATAAGCTGGCCAACTCTAACTTATTATTTTTTTTGCTTAAAAGCTATTTTTGTTGAAATGTCATTTTTTAAGCCAATTCAAACGGGCTCTAAGCCAAAAAGAAATAAGTTGGTAACCCAGTTATTGCTTTTTGGATTAAAAATTATTTATGATGAAATGTCACTTTTTAAAGCCAATTTAAATTGGCACCTAGTCTTAAAGACTAGATGTTATCACGATCTTTAAGGTGGGATTTGGGGTTGTGACAAAAACTAACAGCGAGCTTTACATATTTTAAATCCATAGAGTTTTTCTTTTAAACGACGAATAGTTAACGCTAGCTGTAATCTACAAATTGAGTAAAAAAAAAAAGAAATTATATTTGTTTATTAGTAGAGAGATTATATTTAGATCTCGGAATACCCACTTTGTTAGATAAGCCAAATAAATTTTCACAATTTCCTAACGTTTTCGGTAATAAACAGAAACTCATCATGACTGGGAAAGCATAAAAATCATATTATATTAATTTAATGACTTTAAGAAATTTACCATTCTTCAAATACACCAACATGAAAAAAATTACATGACCGTAGGATCACCGTTTCTTGTTTACTTTCCCCCCGATGGTTATGTGTAATAGGACTCCCTAAATATAACTCTCACATATAATGTGAGTGTCACCAATGTTGCATGTGTTAGGTTTTTTCCAATTGAATAGAGTTACATAAATCATGCGTTGATTCACCCCCAAAAAAAAAAAAGAAAAAGGGCAGACTTATTCAATTAGCCGCGTCACATTACTCCGCAGTTCATAATTATTGATACCTGCAAAACGAATCAGTCACTGTTGGAGCAATTTTTGCTTTAAAACAGAAAGGCAAATGGAAAAATTTTACTAGAAAAAAGCTCGACAAACAAATATTAATTAAAAATAGTGTCTCTGTCTAGCCTCCTCGAGGAAAATGGTACTCCCTGCATTACATTTAGTTTTTTAAGCTTTATTCGATAAGTTATATCTCTTTAACCAAAAATTAATTTTTGTAGTCAAAATAAATAAATAGAATAATTCAGGTTTCTAACAACCAATTTACTTTACTTCCAATTATGATTGACATGAAAAGGAACAACAATAATGTCACAACCAAGAATCTCACCCTCGGGACCGTAATGACACCTAACATTTTACTTGCTAGGCAAGACAATGTTAGTTAGATTACTTAACATGTTTTTAATAATTCGAATCAAATCATTAATAAAAATAAACTGCAATGGTCTGTAGTAGATATAATAAAATGTATAGGTTAAAATCTCCTCATATTACATGATCGAATGATATTGTGACACGTGGAACCGGGAACAGATGAAAGATGATGTTACAACCCATATCCACATGTGTTAGTTCATGCTATATATTAGTTAACATAAATCCAAGAAGGAATTATCTTTGAGATGATAAGAAGTCTATCCTATTGGTTTTAAGTGATACAAGAGTGTATAAGGGTGATTAACCAGTATTAGAAGTTAAACGAATCAAGAATGTTGTAACTCGTATTTTCAGGTAATCTAGCGGTTCTTAATACACTCAAGAGGTCATTTATTAAGGTATTTTAATCATATAATATTCGTATCATAAGTCTTGAAGTCAAACGAGTTATGAAACAAAAGTCGACAAAAGTTGTCGCAACTTAGGTTCATAATTTTACTTAAACATTGGGTCAAATGTTTCTAATCTTTTCTCATAATTTACAAGGAATTACGGGGTGATATACCAACCAAATTAAAGATCTAGGAGTCTAGTTTCCAACGCATTAAACCGTTCATCGATACGATCTCGGAGTAGAGAGATATTCGCGTTTTCGCGAGACTGCGCCAAGCACCTCTCTATGGGGCCCACTAAGGCGGTTTAAGATATTTGGACCTATATAGGATGACTCCAACCCATTTTAAGTCATTTCTTTTCACTATTTTCAGACCTTAGAACCCTAGGAACATCCTCTCAAGGTTCTCTCAAGATTCAAGACCCAAAAAAGGGCAAACAACACAAATCAAGTGTCGGGAATTCCGTGGCGCTAGTAAGTCTTTTGTTCTTCTTGTTGTTGCTCATTTTTGTGTCGTTCCAGCTCGTGTGGGAGGTTGTTTTAAAGGGTTTATGTTCTATAAATACTCCCTCATGTTCTTAATATCAATCCTAGGTGATTTCAAGCCTTCTAAAGTGATTCTAGTGCCGAAAAACACTAATTGATCGCTAGTTTCGCTCTTTTGTTGTTGTGGCAGCATTGGAGGGATATTTCATGGAAATTTAAGGTCAAATTGGAGTTTTTCTTTCTGTATAAAGGTAAGGAACCTCTTACTCTATATGTATTTAATATTATCCAAGTTGCGGCTAAGCCATTGAAGCTAGAACTTGTGAGATATATATCGAAAGGTTTGGTAGTAATGTTATTGTTTTGTGGACTGTTTTGCGTTGTTGTTGGGCTGCGTATTTTACTACTATCTTGTGAAGTTTTGGATAAGGAAGGGTGTGGAGAAACACCATATATATGTAGGGTTATGTGCTGATAGTTATTCGTAACATTTCCAGGTTGTTTGACACGACTACGGTGGTCGTCGTATGTATGGAGTGATTAGGCTGTGTGTGGACTATTTTGGGAGGCTCAATACGTTTATTATTGATGTTGTTTGGGCTGTTTGGTGACTGTTTTGAATGGTGTGAGGTCATATATATAGGGGAGGTGCTGTCCGTTTCATCGTAAAATAGGTTGTGGTCGATACATAATAGTTATGACGCTTAAATGATAACGATAGTATCGTTTCTCTTATTGTAGACTAAGGAGTTTTGACAATTGCATAGCTTGAGATTGGGGCAGTATATACAAGGTATGTGAGGCTATCCCTTTCCTTCTTTTGCACGACTCCGATTGTACATAATGTAATGAACGAGCTTCCAAGATACTCTACTCTTAGAAGCTAGCAGTACTTACATTGTTTTCCCTCTTATGGAACGATTGATGTTAATGTTACTTCTCTTATTCTTATGTTATCAATGTTGTTCGTACTTCCTAAATCTTATAAGGTTCATAGTGAAGAGTTAGTCCTAATAACGTGTATAGAGGATACCGACCTTACGTCACTCCAAAAGGTTTAGAATGTGATTCCATGAGTCGAGCATGCATTATATATATGTATCTATTTTACTCTACCGAGCCACGCTATAGTTGGCCGGGTACGACACCTATTGTGCAACCACTGATCAGTTGGGTTTTACTGAGCTCCACGTGGCCGGGTACGATTCTACCGAGCCTATTATGGCCGGGTACGATATGATGATGATGATGCCCACAGAGGCGAATGCTTTAAAGGTTTATGTATTTATACATATGTATCATGCATTTCATGTAAGTAGCCCTCAGAGGTACTAAGATGTTACAGGTTGTATATTCTCTATCCTTGCTTACATTACTGATCGTATTTATGGTTCCTTGCTTTACATACTCAGTACTTTATTCGTACTGACGTCCTTTTATTTGTGGACGCTGCATGTCGTGCTGCAGGTCCTGATAGACAGGCAGGTGCAGCTCCCCCACCACAGTAGACTGTCCAGTTCGGCGGTGATTGGCGAGATCCCTTCTCCGGACTTGCCTTGGTCTTGGTATGCAATTTTTGTTATAGACATTATGGGTATGTCGGGGCCCTGTTCCGGCTATGTTGCAACACTTATGTTCTTTTAGAGGCTCATAGACAGGTGTCGGCTCATGTATAGTTTGGTATGCCTTGTCGGCTAGTTTTTGTTGTATAGTCTTTCATAGTAGCATGGTAGCTCATACCTTATATGTAGTTTCTTGATTGTCTGGTCATCCCCTGCTATGTATGTTCATGCCGTCATATTTTATTGCTGGTTGTCTATGATCTAGGTCTACCATTTATATTGATCTCGTCAGCCCTAAAAGATAATAATGAAGGTGAGATGAAATGTGCGTTGGTGCTCGGCAAGTGTGGTCGGGTGCTAGTCATGGCCCTTCAGTTTGGGTCGTGACAGATGAAGCAAGTGAAAACCAAGTCAGAGGAAAACGGCTTCGGTTGGCACTGGATAGATCCCGAAGGGAACATTATCAACTGGAGCAAACGAATATTTGTCACCAGATGACATTCAATGCAGAATATTCCGTAGTATTAAATACGCAGCCGTTATAGAGAATTTTGGCATTCATGACCTGCCACATATTTATCAATGACCCCCATTATTGTCATTTAAGAGTGGCTTGATTCTAGGACCTTGTTTCCTAGGTATAACTATAAATAGTGGCTTCAAAAACTGTTATAACACACGAAATCTCTGGCAAAACTCATGCTGCACACTATTCCCAAGCTAAATAACACTTTATTTTCTCTCTAATATTGTTCCTATCACTCTCTTTGGAAGGCCTGCTCCCGGAGTCAGGCTACCTACTATTTATTTCGATTTCAATGCTAAGTCTTATACTTTTTATTTAATTATTTATTATTTTGGGATCAAATCGATTCACTTGTTTATAAACCACGCTATAAATTCAACTATACCGTTTTACGGGTAAACAACTTGGCGCCCACCATGGGGCTTTGACAACTAGGTAATTGAATTGATCCATGCATCTATTACTAACTTGTTTGGTTATTTGTTTCATAGCAAAAAAAACAAAAAATAGCAACTAATGATGTCAACATCACACACAATGTTGTGGCGTAAGAAAACATGCCTCAAAATGAGGATTAAATCAGTGACATCCGCAAAAAGGACAACATAACAACTCTAGTCCATGGTGGGCGTTATCCCCAACATGTACGAGAGACAACTCCTGATGACGCTGAGGATGATTACATTGTGGAAACGGTAAGGATCTTGAGAGAACAACAAAAGACCATCATGGCCATCTCTCAAGGCAAAACCAGCCCATGACAGAACTGAGGCAAGCGTTGTCAGGTGCTTCCAACAACACAAATGGAAGAGGACAAGTTCCTCCCGGTTCTCCACAAATCAAACAGTGCGAAGTGTTGATAACAACACCCTGATGGGAGAGGTTGGCTTATCGACAACAGATCCGGTAACGTCATCGGCAATGGTCCCTTCAAAACCGAACTCATGAGATCATGAGGTAATTGAATGAGCAGATGGATTAGAACGCGAAAGAGTTCCACACTCGAATGGATAAAATTTTGGTCGTACCACCACTTCTAAAGGGACCGGACTATAAAAAGTACACCCAGTTGTTGTTCAAGCCGAGCGCAACACCAAAGATGATCCAAAGCGGTTCAAAATGCTAGACGTACCAAAATATGATGGGACTTCGAACCCTCAGAAGCACATCACTACCTATACAATGGTGGTGAAAGAAAATTACTTGGCTCAACATAAGATTGAGTCCGTCGTGCTGAAGAAGTTCGGAAAAACCTCACGAATGGGGACTTGACATTGTACTCACTATTACCCAAACACTCAATATATTCCTTTGAAATGTTCGTAGTTTTTTTTCATCAAGGCCCATGCTAGGGCCAGGAAGGTCCAGGCACGAAAGGCAGACATATTCAGAATTTCACAAGGAGAGCCCGAGTTGCTGTGTGAGTTCGTGATCAGGTTTCAGAAAGAATGAATGGTGTTATCAGTCGTGCCATATGAATGGGAAGTTAAGGAGTTTACTAAAGGGTTAAACTAGAGGAGCTCTGACGCCTCTTGAAAACTAAAAGAAAGCCTACTTGAGTTCCAGGAAAATACATGGGCGGATGTCCATAATTGTTATGAATCAAAGATAAGAATAGAAGATGATCATCTCGGGGTTCCTAGCATCAGCTAAGGATCAAGATCGAGAAAAGAACAGGGATAAATCGAAGGATGATTTTGATGTAGATCGGCGATTTTTTAAGGGCCCGTTTTTGCCTTACGAAAGGACCAAAGGACGCGACAGCGGAGGGCTCGATCAGTCATAGGTTTGCTCCCGATAGAAGAGCTGACCCTGACCAGAATAATAGGTCATTGCAAGACTAAGAGGTATCGGGTTCCCGAGATTACATTTATCCTAGGTTGTTGAAGTATAAATCAATGCTAGTGTAGTGGAGTTGGTATCGATAATGAGAAACATCGAGGAAGTGCGATTCCCGGGGCTAATAAGGTATGGTTCCAGCCAGAGGAATCCTAATTTATGGTGAGAATATCATGGGACTAATGGCCACTGGACTGGGGACTGCGGACATCTACGTGAAGAGGTAGAAACGCTGTTGAAAAACGGCCCTCTCCAAGAATTCTTAAGTGACCAGGCTAAGAACAATTATGGCTGCAACTGGGATAACGCAGAGCCCTCGAAGGCAGGGGAAGACCCTCCCCTACTAATTATCAACATGATTTTCGGGGGGGGGGGGGGGAACGATATCAACGGTGTAACCTTCTCGACAGAAAAAAAGACAAAGCTATCGGTGACTCATAGAAAAAGACTCTGGGAAGTCATCGAGGACGACATCACCTTCACGGAAGAAGATGTCGATGGACTTCTACTGTCTCACAATGACTCCCTAGTAATTTCTCTTAAAATTCTAGATTTCAAGATTAAAAGTGTTTTTGTTAACCCATGAAGTTCAACCAACATCATTCAATGGAGAGTGCAAGACCAAGCCAAGCTAACTATAAGCATTATTCTGGTAACAAAAGTCCTCGTCGGGTTCAACTTATCAAGTGTGACAACCTGAAGGGATATCTTGCTACCCAAGAATGCCAAAGGGGTCATGAAGACTACCTTATTTGAAGTAGTAGACGCGACATAGGCTACAACATAATCCTAGGTAGACCATAGCTACATGAGATGAAGGCCGTACCATCAACATATCACCAACTTTTGAAATACCTAACTCTGGAGATAATCAAACAAATAAGAGAAGATAAATCGGCGACAAGAGAGATGAATGCGGTCTCGATTTCTAGTAGTAATGGGAAGGAACACGAGGCATAGAAATTATAGGAACCGACGTATGCTCCTGAATCAAGCGAAGATGACAAAAGGGAGGAGCCGTCGGAATCCCACTAGGTACAAAGATATTTTAAGGTACTTGAAGAAATGGACACGACCAAGTCCACGACGGAAGAACTCGTACAAGTGGAATTGTTCGAAAAATATTTTAGAGAGGAAGTTTCACTAGGGGACATGATTAAACCCCAAGCTCAGGTCAGGATTTATTAAATTTCTTAAAGCTAACTTTCAATTTTTTGCATGGTCGCACACGGATACGATAGGTATCCCACTAGAGGTGGTGGTGCACAAGTTAATTCTGCACCCAAGCATCCCGCCGTAATGCAAAAGAAGCGCCAATTGTCGAGGTCAGAAACAAGTTCGTTAAAGAAAAGGTAACTCGATTGCTCAACATCAGTTCAATCCGGTCTGGCTGGCTAACGTAGTAGTAGTTCCGAAAAATAATAATAAATTCTGTATGTGCTTAGATTATAAAGATTTGAATAAACCATGCCTAAAGACTCATTTCCACTGCCCAACATTGATCAAATGATTGATGCAATGGCTGGACACTAGTTGATGAGTTTCCTTGATGCCTATTTAGGGTACAACCAAAGTAAGATGAACCCAAAGGATCAAGAAACAACTTCGTTCATAACAAACTTTGGCACATATTGCTACAATGTGATGCCCTTCGGGCTTAAAAATGTCGGAGCCACTTATTAGAGGCTCGTGAACAAAATGTTCCAAAAGCAAATAGGGAAAACAATGGAAGTGTATATAGATGATATGCTAGTCAAGTCTTTGAATGCAGGTTACCATCTAAAATACCTTCAGGAACCTTCAACATCATAAGGATGAACAACCCCAAAAAGTGTGCGTTCGGAGTTATCTCCAGTAAACTTTTGGATTTCCTAGTGTCACAAAGGGGGATCAAAGTCAATCCCGACAAATTAAATCCATCGAGGATATTCTAGACCAGCTAACAAGCGTGAAAGAAGTCCAAAGGCTAATCAGAAGATTTGCTGCTCTAAGCAGGTTCATTTCTCGGTCTTTGAAAAAATTCCATCACCTCTTCTCACTTTTGGAGAAGAAGAACAACTTCGAATGGACTCCAGAATACCAATTGGCCTTAAAGAACTAAAACGATATCTATCGAGCCCTTCGTTACTATCAAAACTGGAGGAAGGTGAACAATTGCTAATATAATTAGTAGTCTCAGAGGTAGCGGTAAGTGCCGTTCTAATCTGGGAGGACGAAGGTACGCAAAACCCTGTCTATTATGTTAGCAAAATTTTATCGGGAGCGGAAACTCGTTATCCGCACCTCATAAAACTGGCCTTAGCTCTCGTAGTTGCAATTTGAAAGCTTAGGCCTTATTTTCAGTGCCACCCGATAGTCGTGGTGATAACTTTTCCCCTGCGTAATGTCCTTCACAAACCTGAGTTGTCAGGTCAACTGGCCAAATGGATATTTGAAATCATTGAATTTGATATTGAATATAAGCACAGGACTGCGATTAAATCACAAGTTTTCAATGACTTCGTGGCCGATTAATCACTCATTCAGGAGAAATCTTGATGTAGGCCATAAAAATTGTTCCCTTGACTAACAATGAAGTCGAGTTTGAGGCTTTGATTGCAGCACTAGAACTAGCCCGGGGGCTAGACTCCAAGGTCATTGAAATCATATGCGATTCCCAACTAGTGGTAAATCAAGTATATGGAATCTTCAACACCAAAGAGGAGCGCATGCAACAATATATGATTAAAGTTCAATATTTGCTCGCACTATTCAGGGAATGGTCGATCACCCACATCCCGAGGGAAGAAAATGCAGAAGCGGATGCATTGGCCAATTTGGGATCTTCCACAAAAATAAAGGGATCAGATTCTGGTACCGTCGTTCAGCTCATGCATTTGGTACTGGATGTGGACGGTTATTATGAATTAAATACAACCAACATAGTCTGGGATGGGAGGAACGAGATCATCGACTACTTTGAGCATAGTAAGCCGCCCGAAGACCCGAAGGCATCCAGGAACTCCGCAGCAAAGCAGCTAGTTACATGTTCTGGGAGGACAGTTATACAAAAAATTGATCCAAGGCCCATATGCCCGATATTTAGGAGCCTTCGAGGCTAATTACGTCATGAGAGAGGTTCATGAAGGAATTTGTAGGAATCATTCAGGTGTAGATTTGTTGTCCTAAAATTAGTTAGGGCGGGATACTACTGGCCTCAGATGGAACAAGAGGCGAAGGAATTTGTTCAAAATGTGACAAATGTCATCATTATGCACTATCGGTACATCAACCGGTAGAACTATTGTATTTTGTACTATCCCCATGGTCATTCATGAAATGGGGGATGGATATAGTTGGACTGCTGCCACCAGCTCCTAGGAAGGTACAATTTCTTTTAATTTTAAATAATTACTTCATTAAGTGAGTTGAAACAGGTCCTTACCAAAAAATTGGCAAGCGCAAAGTGGTCGATTTCCTATAGGAACACATAATTTGCCGGTTCAGAATACCAAAGGAGATTGCCTACAACAACGGGCCAAAATTCATAGGCTCCAAGGTAAAAAAGATTTCTTGATGACTTGAAAATTAAAAGAATCATGTCTTCACCATACTATTAGAGCAAAAATGGGCATGTAAAATCAACCAATAAGGTGATTATTCAAAACCTCAAAAAGAGATTAGAAGCGGCCAAGGGCAAGTAGCCCAAAGAGTTACTGATAGTGCTTTGGGCGTACCAGACGATGGCCAAGTCGAGCATAATGGAGACACATTTTCTCTCTTGTATACGGTGCAAAAGCTTTTATTCCGGTGGAAGTAGGAGAACTAACCTTGTGGTTCTTCCGAGGGGACGAGGAAGCAAATTATGAAGCATTGCTGGTCAAACTGGAGTTACTTGATGAATATAGAGACTTGGTGCATATAAGAAAGGTGGCTCAGAAACAAATGATGGAAATGTACTATAACCCGAGGGCCAAATCTCTGCTATTTTAAATTGGAGACTTAGTTTTAAGGAACGTAACTCAGAACACTCGAGAGCTCAATTCGGGAAAGCTGGGTACGTAGGAAGGCCCCTATCGGGTTTTAGCTATCACTAGGAATGGGTCACATGAATTAGAGATCCAAGAAGTAGTCAAATTGCCGAGCAAATGGAACTTGAATCACCTCAAAGGGTATTATTGCTGATGGGGCATCGCTTGTACTGAAAGTGTGTGCTGCACTCTTTTTCCTTTCGCCTAGTTTTTGTCCCAATTAGTTTTTTTTACAAGGTTTTTAACGAGGCAGCAATAAAAAGCTTACTACGAAGAAAATGTCATCAGTAGAGACAATACTTTTAAATGACAAGGCATTGAAGCAGCAACCCACTACGGGATAGTTAAATAGTCTTTGGCTCCGTGGAAAATTCCAAATGGGAAACAAAACTTATCATCAACCAAAGGCTATTCAACCGTTCACACGTGTTTTCCCTATAAGCCACTAGGGGGTAGTTAGATACTATTTGGATTGATAACAAAGTTCCTAATGGGAAATGAAGCTTGCTATTGAACCAAAGATTATCCAGCCATTCACTAGTGTTTTTCCTCAGAGGAGCAAAACTTCCCGTGTTCCAATTTGCATTCTTTGCATTCGAACACTAGGGGGTATAGTATGAGAATACAACAACTTGATTGCCACGAAAACCGGGACAACAAGGATCAGGAACAAAATTGCCTCATCGGGACCAGGGATTGCACATCCAGCCCTGTAGAAACAAGTTGTACAAATTAGCCACATATAACGGTAATTTCTCTTTTTTAGCAAATAAATGCTTATGTACTTTTCAAGATATAAGGAATAAAATGAAGTCCTTTTATTTTATCTTGTTTCCCGTCCAAACGATGAGTAGATTTTATCATTTGAAAGTTAGCTAAGTACTTTAAATGCTAGTGCCGGGATAAATAGGAAATGTCTGTATCAAAACAATGTAAACATAAGAGGACCCTCTCTTATGAAACCCTCACAGTAAAGGGTTGATTCCGGACGAGTTTATAGCCGGAACCCAAATGCAATCTAGGAATAATACATCTGAGGCCTTGCCTAATTTGACGCAAAAAGAATAAAATTTGTGCAATATTTAAACGAAAAGCACTTTTATTTATTAAACGTGTCAATCAGCACAAGTTCAAAAATACAAAAGTAAAATAACAAAGGAAAAGAAATCAAAAAAACTAAACGTCGCTACCGGAACCCGGGGGAAGTATAACATCTATGCCCCCGGGAGAAGTAGGAGGATCTGGCACCGGTATAGGATATTGGCCTTCATCATCATTCTCTTAAAGTTCCTCCTCGGTTCCCGAGGACTCAGAACTAGTATTATAAGAGTCAGTTGCATCAGGCTGGGTTGGGAGGCGTTCTTAAGCAATTAACTTTAGCATTCAGGCCTTGGTGATCTCATTGTCGATATCAATAATGCCCGCTTTGGCCTCTTTCAAGGTTTTTCTCCTCACGTTGTACATAGAATATGTCTTTTCAATAATTAGAGAATCCTTGTAAAGTTGAAGTTTTGCTTTAAGACTATCATCCTCGGTCAGAAGGCCATCCTGCTCGGATCTCGTGGCGCTAAGGCTAAGATTGAGATCAAAGATTGTGGTTATATGAACCTTATTTTGTTCCATGGTCCTCTTTTACCTATCCTCCATTTGGGCACGTTTCTCCTCAGCAATAGCAGCCTCTTCAACTTTGGAATTCAAGGCTGCCTTCAATATTCACTCGTTCTATGAAGGTAGACTCGCGTTCGGCATCAGCAAGCATGACATCTTGAACTTCAGACCACTTAGCCATAACTTCTTGGAATTGAAATTTTAATTGACAAGCTTCTAGACTAAGGGACACTACCTCCTGCTCCCTAAGCTGCAGCCGGGCCTCAAGATCACTCGCCTTAGTCACCTTCGCTTCTAGTACCGGGAGGCGAGCGACAAGTTGATTCCTATCAGCCAACAGTTGATCCCGCTCGGACTTGAGTCCCTCTTTGTTAAGGATCAATTTCAGAAGGCCCTCGGAAGAGAGGAAGTTGGCCTATAAAGCAAATATCAAAGTCAAAAACCTTGTTTTAACAATCGATTAAAAACAAGCAGTCAAAAGAACAAGTACAATACCGTTGCTACATTGTGCATGGCTTTATTTATCATACACTCCCCTTAAAGAGAGTGTATTTTCTTCTTATCTTTCTTTGAAGACAGCGACTTCAGATAATTGGATATCTCTACCTGTCGTGATAATAGATTGCACTCCGTAAACACTGGGATAGAGACACTCCTCCTCCCTTGGGATCTGCAGAAGTGGGAGAATAGTTATGCCACAAATTCCCATTGGTCAAGTGACTAGGATGAGGGACATCCTCTTCTCGGGAACCCGTGGCATATAGGGGGCATGTAGTAGTTACCGATTTTGAAGGTACAACCAGTGTATAAGGAGATGAAGCTGATGGTTTTGTAGGTTGAGAAGCTGTTGCGGCAGAAGCAGAGGTAGTGCTGTTTGTTAGTTGCTCACTAATCGAAGGAAGAGGCCCGATACACGGCCTCATATTATCGAGATCAGCAACTGGGATCAGAAAGGGAAAATCAACATTCTCCACCAAGTCAAATTCTCACCAGAGCGCTTGAGCATCATCCTCATTTGAGGTTCTAACCTCTTCAGGCTGAGCATTCTGTTTAGTTGATGAAGGTCGTTGTCTCTTTTGTAGGAAATCCCCTTCATCGCTGGCTTCCCATCATCGTCAATAACCATAGTGGGTGTGGCTGGCTCGGGAGTGGCTTTCTCCACTTCTTATTTTTACACTTGGCCGAGGAGGAATGCCGCTTTTTTTGTTGCTTGTTCTCTGGACGGGGACTTCGAGAAGAAGCACCTGTACCGGAAACAGACCCAAGGTCACCTGTTTGGGAGAGAGCTTTCTTTAACAACCTTGCAGCCTCTGCAGGATCGACTAAAACATCCTCCTCGAGGATGGAGACAGAATCCTGAGGGAGACTTGAATCAAACAAAAAGGTAGGTTTAGCCAATTTTCTTATGTACAAAGATGAAATGAAGGCAAGCCAGTTTACCATGGTTCTTGGCCCTCCACCCGTATTTGGGGGCAAATTCCTTCCAACAGCGAGTCTTTGGTGTAGTGATGTCCCGAATCTTATAGACCCACCGATCAAGGCCTTCAACCCTTGGTGGTATCCACTGAGTTTGTAACAATAATGAATGAAAAATGGTTCGCAATAACATAAAGCAACATATTTTCTAGCAAAGAAATGAACTCTGAACTTTAAACTTATGTGAACGAGTCTAGGATTCAGGGAAGGATGGAGTTGTGGCCGGGATGATATCCCTGATGGAAATAATGACAAACTACTCCATCCATCCACAGTAATTTTCGTCATCCATACTGGTTGTGAGCACGTGATTTTTGCCCTATATATGAATAATTCCCAAAATTTAAACAAAATATTTTTTCTTTATTTTTTACAATTTTCGTACATTTTTGTGTCATTTCCTGTTAATTGTTTGCATTTTATTTGTGCATGTTAATTCATATGAAAATACAAAATAATATTTGCATTTAGGTTTAATTTTATTTTTTAGTATTACTTAGGGGTTGATTTGTTTTAGAGTAAAATATAAAGAAAATGACAAAAAATAGTTCACTTTTGCATTTTTAATTATTTAATTGTGAATTCGTCCCGAAATAGATTTTAATATAATTTTAGGAATTAATTAGTTTAATTTTGAAATATATTAGGACTTTATTTTAATTGTTGCAATTTTATAAAATCAGAAAAAATAAATACAAAATTACAAAGTGGAAAACAAAAATACAAAAATAGATAAAAGAAATAAAAGAGAAAAAAAAACAAACAAGAACAAAATTGGGCTCATCTCAATTTAACCCAAACCTCAGCCCAAATCAGTGTTCCGACCCAGGCCCAATCCAATTTCCACTCGGTCCAAATCCTTATTTCCCAAAACAACCCCGTTTAGGATAGGACTAATCCAGGCCGCCCATCACCATTGATCTAATTGCTCCCGTTATTTCCCCCACGTTAGTTATAAGTGTCCGAAATTCCTAAACCCTAAACGAACAGCCTTCATCTTCCTCGTACTCCCTCGTCTGTAACGCCACAGCTTCGCCGCCGGCGAAGACACCATCACTTCCGTTGACCCCAAAAATCACACCCCTAGATCGCCTCAACGCCCTCATCATGAATCTCTTATCAGTTTCCCTCGAATCATACCCGGTCTGCTCGAATATTAGATTTTGTCACCGCCGTCTCCGCCTTCCACGGAGGCACCGTCCCCACTCACCACCAAATTGACACCCTAGGTCCTCCTCCTTCTCCTCTATCCGTCTCTGACCTAATTTTCTTCGAATCACCCCCAGGCCTGTCAAATCTTAATTCAAAGATTTCATCAAAACCCTAATTTACCCAAAACCGCTTCAAGTTGATACTATGTCAACACCTCATCTCTCTCATGACGAAATCACCATCAGCGGTGTTCAAATATCACCAGAGTCACTCGAGATTCGAATTGAGAGGCGGGGGAAGTCGAGTCGTAATAGTGAATGCTTTGGCTCAAGTTTGTTTTTGTTTCTTCTCTACTTCTTTCATGCTAGCGTGAATTAATTACATGATGGTTCCATGTTTAATCAACTGTGAGCTTAGTTTTTAATTTCGTCACTCGTTTAAGCATAGTTCCATTCAAATATTTTAGGTCTAGTTCTGATTAGTCGTTCTTTAGTTGGATTGATTTGGTTCTCATAATTGTTAATGTCTAGGCTAGTTTCCATTGCTTTAATTTTTGCTCTGAGTTTTTGTGTTCGGATTAGGTGTTGGTTTTTGATTATTTGTTTTGATTTGCTTTAAGTTTTAGTTTTTGATTATTAGAATAATTCTCGTTCAGTAAGTCCTTAATCAATCTCGTTTGGGTTTTGTTTAATTCTAATCTGTTCTCAGTTTTATTTGGTTTGTTACTAGCTGTTTTAATTAGTTTAATTCAGTTTAGTTTAGGATAATCAATTGGTTATAGCTGATAGGGATAATTACAGTTAGTTTTTAACTCTAATAAAGGGTTGTGGTTGGGTAGTAATTCCAGAGTGAAAGTAAGGGTAGTTCAGGCATAGGAAAGGGTAACTTTTATTAAGTTTGGTAATTTCAAAATCAGGGCAGGGGTAGTATAGGCATTGTATGGCTAAAAGAACCTTCCAAGACATTCCAAATGAGGTTTTAGTGTAAGTTTTAATAATTTTGGTAGTAGTTACTTGGGGAACAAGTTGGGAAATAAGGGACTAAGATTGAAACCAGAAAATTGGAGGGCTACCCTTATCTTTGCCTATAAAAGGGCATTCCCATGCCTTAATACAAGAGTTTTGGCAACCTAAAATTTCCCCCAAAAGTAATCTCCAAACTTCCAGAACTGAAAATTCAAATTTCAGATCTGAAATTCCTTCAGATCTTAGCTTCTTCAAAAAAAAAACAGTAAAAAACTTTCAAAAAATCCAAAACAAACACAAAATCACTAGAAACCCCAAAAACATGACTGTTCCATTAGTTTTATTCAATTAGCTTCAGATCCCAAGTTTCTAACTCATATCAGGATCAATACTACTCGAGCTTTTCTCTTGTTTCTGTGCAACAGGGATAATTAAGAGCAGTTCCAATCATGTATTAGTGTTTACTGATTACGAACGAAGGACTGAGTTCATTCTGGGTAGCTTGACGTTGTTGTGGTCTGACTTATTGTGTGTGTGTGGCTTTCCTGGTTGTTCCTGGGCAGTTTTGGTGTTGATTTTGATTCTATTTGGTTTTATTTTTTTTTTGAAAGCTTTCTGGGCTGTTGGTTATTCAGTACTGCTGGAAATTATTGGTTATTGATATTGATTCAATTGCTGTCTCGCTGACCTTTTCTCCTCCATTTCCATATTTTACTTCCAGGTACATACTCTGAAGCTTGACACCATGTATCTTCATCTCAATGGAAATATGATTCAGAATTGAAGCAAACCTTCTGTTGTGAAGTCATAGTTTAAAGTATTATTTGATTTTTGAGGTGATGTTTAATATGTTGGATGTTAAACTGGTGTGATGCCTATGTCCGGTAGTCGATTCATGTCACTAAGACTGAAATCATTGGACTGTTGCATAATGGATTCGAGTTTGTTTTTTGCAAAGTCAATAGTCACGATATAGGAAGTAGGACTCTGTGATTCTTAATCTGTGCGTGTTAACAAGGTTATTGCTTCCAGTTTGTTATTCATTTAGGAGTAAATACTTTAATGCTAAGTTGAAGAAATCCCACATACAATTCAACCATTGTTTCTAAGCTATGTGAGTGGTGGAAAATACAATTTTTTGTTCAACACTTGACTTCAGTAGTTTAGTTTATCTAATCATGTCCATTGAAATTGGTCTTAAAAATAGTGATTTGCATTAGTAATATTGTGGCAGCTTTAATTTTCTGTTTGATTTCCACATTGGAGATATTTAGGAATTGAGATTTAATGCATCGGTATCTGAGCTGATCTGGATAAGTGCATAGTGATTTCCTTTTGCCAACTTTTAACTAATCCCTCGTTCGCCATGCATAAGATTCGATCCGTTGCCCATTTACGTTGTCTAACTTGGTCTGCCTGATTTGGGCCAATTTCAGGCCTGAAATTTACATTGCGCTAATTAGAACTTTTTATTTTTGTAGAGACAATTAATAATAGAAAAATCATAGCCACTCTTAGGTTGGCCTTTCAATAAAATAAAGAGACGAGCCTCGCCAAATGAAACTACAAAATTGCGGGGCCCTCAATAAATAATTATCAAAATAATTAGAATTTGGGATGGCCGTTTAGCGAATTTCACGGCCTTCCTCAAAATAATATTACGTTAGAATCTCTAGACACGATTTAATTAAATTACTTTCTTAAACTCGGGTGCGCATTGATGCGACCCAAATCCAAATCTTGACGAAGTCGAAATGTGTCGATAACCACGGGTGCATTGATTGCGACGCGGTTCGAAACGCATTTTCACGAAGTCGCAAGTCTTTTAAAATAAATAATGATAAAGCGGTGTAAAATTAATAAAAGGCACATAGGTTAGCATGTATTGAAATCAGATAAAATCAAATACAACAGTTAAGCGACCGTGCTAGAACCACGAAGCTCGGGAATGCCTAACACCTTCTCCCGGGTTAACAAAATTCCTTATCCGGATTTCTAGTTCGCTGACTGTTAACAGAGTCACAATTTTCCTTGGTTCGGGATTCAACTAGTGACTTGGGACACCATTAATCTCCCAAGTGGCGACTCTGAATAAATAATAACTAAATCACGTTCCGATTGTCCTTTAATTGGAAAAACTCCTTTACGCCCTTGCAGGTGTAGTGAAAAAGGAGGTGTGACAGCTCTGGCGACTCTGCTGGGGACCAAACCCAGAATCTCTGGTTCAGGGTTCAGAATTCGAGCTTAGATAAATTGTTGTATTTGGTTGTATCTGATTTTCCTACATGTTTTGTGCTGAATGTGCTAAATGTTACCGCTTTGATATTATCTGAACTGTATATAAACTGTGCCGACACCCTTCTCTCTTCACCTCCGGGGATGTGCTTACTGGTTGAGACTCCCTATTCTGTTAGTGTCATACCTTGAAATAAGAAAGAGGCCGGACAAGTTACCAAGCCGGATGGCCTTTTGGTTCCCGGAAAGTTGCCCCTTCCTCGACTCGAGTCGTCCGCTCGGGTACACAGTCTAGAACACCGACCCAGGTTTTGAATATAGAATAACGTGACTTCATGCCGGATCCCTTAGTAGGAACGATTATTTGCATCGTGCTGCATTTGACTTAGGGGACTCAACACAGGGGTTGGGTCCGTCTAGGGCTAGCAACCTGAAATGAAAGGACCATCCTGATGCATCCTACTTGATCTATAAATATATTTGTTTCAAACCTGCATGTTGACCGGTCTCTGAATCTCGGGAATTTTGAAAAATCGAGGAAAAAAGAAGAAGAAAAAAGAGAGAAATAACAGAAAAACCAAGTACTGTCGAAACTCTACCGAAATTTTGAGAAAACGAAAAAAAAGGAAAATAGGAAAAAAGAGTCTTTTATTTTTGGACAGTTGTTTGTTGAAAAGAAAATGGAAAAGAGTCTTTATTTTAGTTTGGAAAAATAGGTTGTTTTATTGTTTATTGAAAATGAAAAAAAAAGTCGTTATTTTGTCTTGTTTTCAAAAATAGAAAAGGAAAATAGTTTGTCTTGCCATGAAAAATGAAAATCAAAAAGAGTCTTGTTTAAAAATGGTTCGGTTAATTCACCCGAACTATGCAGGTTTGATTCTCATAGGGCGTAAGATACGTAGGCAACCACCTCCCTTTTGCAAAATAGCCAAAAAATGTCAAAATTTTTATTTTTTGTGTCATAAATAAATCGAGTGATGCCGTTATTGTCAATACAGCCGAACATTCCCGAAAGGGATGCCAGAAGGCTGACTTTGCATAAACAGCCACCTTTTGAGTCACTTTTTAGATTTTAGCCAATTGACCCACACAGCCTTAAAATCTTCGTCCCCGTGGTACTGAAAAGCCGTGTTTGCAAAACCAGGTCTTTTATTTTAATTTGAAAAACAAGAGAAAGAGTCATTGGTCAAGTGAATACCGATTGGATTTTGGTCAAAATAAGCCGATCCAGTTTCAGCGGTGTCTTAAACCGTTCTTGTCGAAATAGCCCTAGAGTATTTTTCAGTTGTCAAAAGGCTATTCTCGTAAAAGAATGGACAAGTTTGTGAGGTGTCATAAAATAATCCTCTCAAAATTCATGTGAAATTGGGAAGGGGCCACGTTTGCAAAACAGTCATTTGGTTAAAATTGGCAAATAGGGAAAAGAATTTGGCCGTTGGTTTTTGAGTTCGTAATTCTTTTGATTAAAGTATGAAGTATGTTTGATTTTCAAGTTTGTAGGTCGTCTCTTCGTCAAAGTCTGTTAGTAGGGTCAGTTTTTTTTATTTAAAAAATACCTTTGTAATCAAGTTTGTTTTATTATGGAAATTCCAAAAATGTTTTATTGTCGTTTACCTTTTATTTGCACGAACTACGCTCGGTCTAATTCATGCGGGGTCACGATACGTAGGCAATCCTCATCGGATTCGAGCATAACCTTAAGAGAAAAAGCAAAAAGAGTGAGGGAAGAAAATGAAAGAAACACAGAAAAGAAAGAAAAGAGCGAGAAAATGAGAAAGCCAAGAAAATCACGGGAAAAGAAGTCAGAATAAAAAAAAAAGAGAAAAGAGAGGAGCTGAGAAAGGGGAAAAACAGGAGAGGAAAGAAAAACAGATGATGGAAAACAGAAACCAAAAGAAAGGGACAGCGGCAAAATAGGAGGGAATGAGAGAATAAGAACAAAAGAAAGCAAAGGCAGGAACGAAAAAAACAAAGAAAAAAAGAGAAGAGAAAGAAAAAAAGAAGAAGAGAAAAGAAAAGAGAGAAATTTGCAATTAGAAATAGGGAAAAGGCCGGGATGACGCAAGCAGCCGAGCAAATGCATTATAGAAATTGTCAACTACTTAGGTGCATTCATTCCCCAAATGTGCGATTACCAATGTGTTAAATGCCCTAACACTAACATGATGGTTTCATTTTGGCATTTCACGTGAGAAAGGTGGTTGGTTTGTGGTTCTAAGGTAAGGCCCCTTCCAACACAAAATATAATGGCAGAAAACAACGGAACCAAGTGGGTTGGTACCAATACCCAAAAGCAGCCGGTTGAACAGGTCGACGGGTTGGTGGAAGAGGTTAAAATGTTGAGACAGCATGTGGCAGATATGTATCGGGCATGGATGAATGGGAGAGCACCACCCCCACCACCGTCTAGCTTCCTGGGCTCTGTCCTTACCCAAACCCCAAACACAATACCAGATGATCCCCCATACTCCCTATCTCTACCTGCTTATAACAGCTTTCCCAACCACTCCGGTAGCTCCATCACTCATCATCCAACTATCTTTTCCCAAAGGTGCCTTTAGGTCACATGCACTATGCTCGGCAAAGAACACTTACCCATAGCTCATGATGCCCAATATTACCCTTCCGAGGTCACTCATAAGGGTCCTAACTCGCACAAACAATGGCCGGAAGATAAGCCTCGTGTTGAAAATGGAAGGTTCACAGAAAGAGAAGGGACAGACGGGGAATCCATGAAGCTGAAAGAACCGTCCATGGACCGTTCCTCCTTGTCTAGAATGGAAAAGAAGCCAGGGGAAAGCTTTAGAGAGTTTGGGCTCAGATGGAGGGAACAAGCTGCTCGAATCAATACCCCGATTAATGAGAAAGAGATGGTCGAACTTTTCATACAAGCTCAGGGGCCCTCCTACTTCAATCATTTGATCCCGACCGTGGGCAGACCTTTCAATGATGAGTTAAGAATGGGGGAGTTAGTAGAAAAGGGAATCAAGTCGGGCAAAATAAGGAGTTGTTCGAAAGACATTAAGGACATCTCGGTAAGCTCAGAAGGGAGAAAGAGAAATAGAAAAGTTGATCCAAAGGGCTCTCCTGATCAACATTTCCAACCCCGATATCGTACCTGTGAATATCCTCGGGCACCGGATGACCCTCCCCAACATTACTTCTCTCCATGGGACTCCCAAAGACAGACTCCATTTTCCAAATACCCAGCTCCGCAACATGCTTATCCACCCACACGAGCATACCAGAAACTCCCTAGGTCAGGTTTTAGGCCAAATCAGGCGTTTAGGAACGAGAAGTTGCTGAAACGAGAAAAGGCTTTCACCCCTATTGGAGAGTCATATACCAGTCTATTCCAGATGTTGAAGCAAGTGGGCATGCTGAAGCCGATTCAGATAAAAATACCTATCCCTCTGAAATGTGATTTTTCTCTAAAGTGTGCATATTGCTCAGATGCTCTGGGGCATGACACGAAAAAGTGCTGGAGGCTGAAGAAAGCAATTCAGGAGCTTATTAACGCAGGTAACATCATCGTACAAAAATCGGATGCACCGGACACCAGCCAAAATCCATCGCCTGCGCATAATAAGGTAGACATGGTGGGTATGATTTGTTTTGAAAAGGAATGTGAGGATTCTCTGAGAGCCTTGGAGGCCCAAAAACAACTTGTTGAGGACGATGTATGAAATTTTGTAAAGTTCCTAATGTTGGTAACGCAGAATTCAGTGGCTAAGATGATGTACTTGGTAATTGGAAAGACGCTCCATTCCTAGGTCAGACGGGGAGGATCTTTGGTGGTCCATATTGCTGTCATTTCTGCTGTCCGGGTTATTTTCAGGGTTGTAATCCAGACATTGTCTTGTGGCTCAAACCCTTCTATCCTTTTATTTTGCCTAGTTTGTTTAGTCATAGTATCCCGTCTAGTGTTGTCTTGGTTTGTTCTAGGTTTGTGTCCCCAGTTTATTTTGTTTGTTTTGTTGTTCAAACCCTTTTACCATCTGTCTAATGCAATTTTTTGTTTTCTGTAATTTCCAGTCATTTTCATTTGGTTCTCTTTTCTTTTATATTTCTTTTCCTGATTGACTCTAGTGACACGACATGCACGCGTAATGCTCGACCTGGTCTTAAGAAGTTAATTTAGTCATGAAGCAATGAAACAATGTTGAAGATGTAGGGACATTTAAGGGAGATAAATAAAGACATTTTGAGATCACTTCAAGCCCGAATTGTGTGAAACTGGGGCAGATAGAACATAAAGAACCCCTATTGAAATGCATCCTGCCGCATCAATTTGAATATAAAAGCAAGTTTGCCCCAATTTGTAGGGGGCCGTTCGTGGTAATGAGAGTGAGAGTGTTGTCCAATGGTGCTTTGGATATAACGAATGTAGAAGGCGAATGTGTGGGTGCGGTCATCAGGTCTGGCACAACCAAAATATGTTACGAATGTTTTCCTTGGTTTGTTTAATTGTGTTGTTTCTACTTGGCATGTTTTGAGGGTTGGAATGACGAAAGCATTTTGTTCTGCTATCTAAACACTTTATCCCTCGTCACCCATTTTGAGCCTTATTTATTTTTCTTTCATACCCCTCTTTCGGGATCAATGACACAATTTAGAAATGCAAGTGCGGAGGATAAGAAAGTGAAAAGAAAAAGAAAGAATCAACAAGAAAGGAAAAGGAGAAGAAAAATGAAAAGAGAAAAGAAAGAGAAAGAAAAGAAAAGAAAAGAGAAAAGCAAAAAGAAAAAAAAAGGAAAGAAAAAAGAAGGAAAACAACAAAAAGAGAAAAGAAAGAGAAAGAAAAGAAAGAGAAAAGAGAAAATCACAACAATAAAGTAATTCCTATGTCATGAACTACGTTTGACCTGATTCCTTTTAAGGATACGTAGGCAGCCTCACGGTTCGGTCTCATCAAAAAAAAAAAATCCAAAAAGTCCCCGAGCAAGAACCTGGGGCAGAAGTTGTGGTTGTTGTAAGAAATCTGATTCCGAAAGTTGTAACTTTAACCCATTAAAGTTGTTTTGAGTCTTTTATACCCTTTCCTTCTAACCCTGTCTAAAATCCCACATTACGGTCTAAAGAAAGACCTTCTGATCAGTCTTTGAGAAATGCCAGGTCGAGCAGGTAAAGGTAATTCATGTCAGGGGCAGCACTCTGGTTCAAGCAGGGAAAAAAATGAGAGTCTTATTGGTGAAAACCTTACAGGCACCGTAAGGTGACGGTAGCTGAGAGAAATAAAAAATGGGAGAGTCTTATTGGTGAAAACCCTTGTGGGCACCGTAAGGCGATGGTAAGTTGAGAAAAAGAACAAAATGAGAGAGACTTGATGGTGAAAACCCTTCGGGAATTACAAGTCGAATAAGGATTGTGAATCAGATTGGATGATCGGAGCATTGAAGCCCAGTTTCATGGTTTAGAGGTATAACAGGAGTTGAACATCGAGCTTGCTCAATAGAATAGTCTTCAGGTGCATGTCATGGTCATTAGAGTTGGTATCCACATCTGATAGGTTTCTACTTTGTAGTTTTCTTGTTAGGAATCACCTCTTTCCTTTGTCCTTTACTCTGTTCCTTTTGTCTTGTTTACTTCCTCTTCCTGAGTCTGTTTGGTCAAAATAAGGAGAAATGACTTCAAAATCTGCCACCAGCTTTCCAATTGTACAAAACGAGATCTGGCCAACACATCAGTATCAATAGTCAGGAAAGAACAATAAATGCACTGAGTTGGTAGCAATCAACATGCTTTGGGGTCTATGAGAAACACAAAGGTTTGGTATATTTCAATTCGCGAACAGTGCAACAGATGGAGGATGTTGGGTGAACGGGTCAAAGGTATTCTCTGTGATGAAGTTAACAAAGAAAGTGTTTAATCAGTGACAAGCGAGGTTTTCCAAGTAGAAATCAAAGTTATCATGACAATGAGGGAATAATAGACTTCAAGGCCAAGGCCAGTGATTTAAGTCAGGAAAGAATAGCATGCGCACTAAGTGGATGGAAATTAACGTGCTTTGGAATTCATGAGAAACACAAAGGTGCAGTACATGTCAACACAAGAGCACGATGCAACAGATGGAGGATGTTAGGTGAATGAATCAAAGGTATTTTCGGTGAAACACAAAGGTTGGTAAATGTAAGTTCATGAGCAATGCAATGGATAAAGGGAATTGGGTCTAAACGGAGAAGGGGTATTTTCTGTGATAAGGATGACGGAGAAAGTGGTTAGTCCATAAGAAAACAAGGTCCTCGAGTGGAAATCAGTTATCATAGGAAGTGAAGGAGCAATCGCCCTCAAAGTCAAGACCACAAACCAATCACCACATTATAAACTAACAAGATTTTTCTTTGATTGAAACAGGGGCAGAAAAGTTGTTTGTGCAAGAGGAATTCTCCATGAGGGAAAAGCAAGAGAAGTTAGGAGTCCGCCTGGAGAATAGAGACATGTAATTCAAGTTGTAGTCGAAGTCAGGAGCCTGCCTGGAGAATGGAGGTATTAAATTTTTTAGTAGTTGAAGTCAGGAGCCCGCCTGAAGAACAGAGGTATACAATTCAAGTTTCGGAAATCAGGAGCCCGCCTGTATAATAGAGGTATTTCAAGTCAAGTTTTAGTCAAATTCTTATTAATATCCAGTAACATGTACCTAGTTTCCAAACTGGGACAAAAAGTTTTCTTTGTTTTGTCTATTTTTATGAAGTCAGGAGCCCGCCTGGATAATAGAGGAATACATTTCAATTTCAAGTTCAGCAGTCAGGACCCCGCCTGGATAACAGAGGAATACATTCAATTTCAAGTTTTGGAAATCAGGAGCCCGCCTGGATAACAGAGGAATACATTTCAATTTCAAGTTTCAGAAGTCAGGAGCCCGCCTAGATAACAGAGGAATACATTCAATTTCAAGTTTCGGAAGTCAGGAGCCCGCCTGGAGAATGGAGGTATTAAAGTTTTAAGTAGTCAAAGTCAGGAGCCCGCCTGAAGAACAGAGGTATACAATTCAAGTTTCGGAAATCAAGAGCCCACCTGTATAACAGAGGTATTTCAAGTCAAATTTTAGTCAAATTCTTATTAATATCCAGTAACATGTGTGAGCACGTGATTTTTGCCTTACGAAAAACTACTCCAAAATAAATCAAAAAGTAAAATAAATTTCTTTTACTGTGTAATTTTTGAATTTGCGTGGTGTTAAATATTTGTGTTATGTCCGTAAATGTTTACTTTGTCATAATGAAATGAAAATTAAAATAAAATACATGTTGCATGCATATAGGATTTAATTATGTATTTAAAAGATAATTTAAACAAAATCACAAAAAATATGCAATAGTTCTATTTTAAATATTCCACTGTGTGATTGATGTTTTGTCTATATGTTAAATAATTGTTATAGAATAATTAATATATTTTTGTGAAGTTAAAATTGTTTTATAATTAAAATTAGAAATTTAAATTAGAAAAAATGAAAAAAATAAAAATAAAAATAATACATATATACAAAATCGGACCTGGATTAAAATCCAGACCCAAATCGAATTAATTCCCCCCCCTCACAGCCCAATCCAAACCAACCTGTTCGGTCCAACTCAGGAGTAAATCCAAACGACGACGTTTGGTCACACTCCATCAAGGACCGTTGGATTAAATCAATCCAACGGCTGATATCCCCTACCCTTACCCGTAACCCGTAACCCGACCCATTGACTTGATTCAGTCCGACCCCAACGTTAAACCAAACGACGTCGTTTGGTTAAGTGAGATGATCCTGACCGTGAATCTTACTTGATCGGACGGACAAGATCAATCCACCCCTCCCCTATATAAGTTCCAGACCCCTACCCCGGCCCCCTAACTAAACACCCCCCCTTCCTTACTATTCATCATCGTCCCCAAACCCCACTCCTAACCCTAGCCGCCCTGGGATCCCACCGCCTGAAACCCGGCGGCATCAACGCCGCCGGTCACCAAAATAACACTCTAGAATCCCCTGAACATCCTCTACACAGATCTAACATTGGTTTCCTTCGAATCAGGCCCCAACTCTTCGAATCTTAAATTGAAGGTTGGCCTGAAAACCTTATCTTCTCCGATGACCTCCAAAATAACACCACAGTTTCTCCTAAATTCCCTCACCAAGGATCTGTTAGTTGCATGGTTCGAATCATACTGGAACTACTCGAATCTTCATTTGAAGATTCGAGTACAACCTGACCTTATCCCAACCTACTTCAAACTCACACCAGTTACCCCCCTGACCTCCCTCGTGCCTAGAACATCTTTGGTTTCCCTCGAATCTAACCAGAAATGAGTAAATCTCAAATCGAACTTTCAAGAACCCTAAAAATACCAGACTTTTGGATTCTGTCCAGATTGAATATAGATTTAGGTTTAATCGACCTTAGTCGAAATATTTTCAGTGGAAAATACTTCGACTAAGGTCTGTTTGATTTCAAACAAAGTCCAAATCCAAGTCGAGTTGAGTTCAGTTGAATTTAAAGGTTCAGAGGTAATTTCTGTTTCTTATGTGCATTCTATGTGTATTCTATGTTCGTTTCATTAGTTTGTTTAATTTTTCATAATTTTCTAGTCAAATTTTGTTATACTGTCCCCTACCCGTCAACTTGATTCTAAATGTGAATTGTTTCTGTTGATTGTGATTATGTACAATGTGTGTAATCGACTCGATTAAGTTCGTCGATTAGTTGTATTATGAATCTTGCTTTTGGAAATGTTGACTGAGATAACCTTGTTTTGAATAGATTATTTTGCTATAACCAGTTAATTAGTTATTGTTAAGCAGTTAGTTCTTGTTTAATAAACCAGTAAATTCAAATGAATGCTGTATATGTGTTGATTTCTGAGCATTGAGTTTCAGGGCATTGTCAGTATATTGACAATGCTCCTGTATTTGTTTGTTTTTTGGTTCAGTTTTGAATCTCAGTCGAAATGATCCTGCATATTCTGTGTAATGTTAGTGGGTATTATTCAGGTTCAGTATTCAATTGAGAATCATCTATCTTAATTCAACTCTTGTGCATAAATGTGATGTACTGTCTTTAATCCTAGGACTGGTTATAACTGTTAAAGCAGACTTTAAAATCTGTTTTGCAACATACTCTGATTTTAGTTTAAGGGCTGTAATTACAGAAGGATTTCAGGTTTATTTTAGAATGAAACAGTAGGGTAATGTGATAGTGTGCTTTCAATAATATGATAGTGGCTATAATTTAAGTAATAATGGGGAACAAGGGATAATGGGGCTGCTTAAAAACAGGATAAATAGCACTTAGTTTTAAATTATTCAAAAGCAGTTTTAATGGAAACTTTCTGATTTTAAAAAGAGAAAAAGGTCCATCCAGCACTAAAAGAGTATAGGACCAGCTCTGTATAAATACAGGGAGCTGGACAGACTTTAGAGGGCAGATTTTTTAGATTGAAGAAATCTGATTTAGGAGAAAAAAGAGAAAATCTAAAAAACAGAAGATTTTAAGAAAGAAAAAGAAAGGAAATCAGATTAGAAGAGGGAATTGAGAGAGAAAAATTTGATTTAAGATCAGTTTTCAGAAATGAGGAGTTTTTTTTTTTCAGAGGAGTTTGAAAGAGAAATAAAAATCAGATTTTAAGAGAGTTCAGGAAAGAGAAAAACAGAAAGAAAGAAAGAGATAGAAATAGAATCAGAAATAGAAATTTGAAAAGAAAACAAACAAAAAGGAACACTCACACAGTGAAGCTGAAACAGATACCAGAAAAGAAAAAGAAAAATCTGAAACCTTGTTGTTCTTTTTGGAATCTGTCCGGGTCTGGGTATTGATACTATTTGGTTTTAAAAAAATCTGAAATTCTTCAATAAGCGTTGCTCTTGTGAATCTGGATTTCTCGGGTCTTATTATTACTCAAATCTGTGGGAATACTGATATTCTGCCAGTATTTTGTTACTGCTGCTGTTGCTGAAATTTACTCCTTCTACCTTCATTTTCAGGTACATGCCTTTTAAATTTTATGTTGGAAAGAGATTCAACATGACTAATCAACGAAGTTTGAATTGCAATTCTGTTTTCCATTTGTCCAAGTTCATCAGTTTAAATTTCATTTTTGTTTCATGATAGTTAATTAGTAGGGAATTCAATTTGATAACTATGAGTTAATTGTCTTACTTTGAAATTCGTATAAAGCTTTGTAATAATGTTAGCCCTTCATCTCATTAGTTTAGTCATGTTTGAACTGTCAAGGTAGGAAACATGACATAAAGATTGGCCATTAACTAGGCCTTGTGACGTTGTTAGTTGAATAAGGAATAGCGTGAAAATGTCAAAACCATATTGCTAGTTTATTCTGATAATCTGATTTAGTTGTGGAAGGAATGATATAAGTTGTACGTTCTTATGTGGCATTATAACAGGTATCTATAGAACCATTAAGTGGATGACAAGTTGAGTTGTTATGGCTCATTATGATGTTAAAGTGCTATGAATGTTTTAGACATACAAACTATGTTACATGTAAGGCAATATTATTAATTGATTTATAATTCCCTTTCTTATCAATTTGATGCCTATTTACCATCTTAAATAAATAATTAGGCCTATTGGATTAAAAACAAGTATGTGAGAATGAGATGATATGTGTAAGAACAAATTGTAACAATTTATGTCAATGGTAATTAGAAATATAATTTGCACTAAGTAAATAATGAAAATTCTTGGAAAATATTTCCTCCCCTTATGAATCATTCATTTTCAGTTTCATATGCAATTTATTCTTTGGCATATATATATGTCATATTTGTTAAAAAAAATAGTATTAATCATATTTTTATTCTGTTCTCTGAATTTGAATAGTTGGAATGAATATAATTTATACTCGGAAATTGTAATCGACGGGCAACCTTTAATAGATTGTGAATTCTTTTCAAAGAATTTATAGGCCTCTAAAATGGGAGTTTCTCATGATTTTCACATATAAAATGTGTAGATATAATAAACAATTTGTGGAAAATCCCTAATACCATTACAAGAATTTTGCGCAATTAGGGATGCGTTCGCGTACCCTGATTATATTTTTAAAAGCAAATTCGGATTATGCGTACGCGCAATTTCGAGCGAATATTCAAGAAAAGGATTTTTTCCAAAAGCGTTAAATCAATTTCATAAAAACCCGAGATGTACGGTTCACTATTTAAGAAAAAACAAATTTTCTTGATTCGACACAATTTTGAAAAAATGATTGTTTAATAAATATATTATCAAAAGTTATCGTGTACACGTACGCGTGACACTATTCCGCAATTTTAAATTTATAATACGAATATACGTACGCGTAATTCGATTCAAAGAAGGGTCCTTAATCACAATAAGTAAAAGCGGTAGAAAAATCACGTAACAAATGTATTTAATAAAATCAAGATAATTAAGCCAATAATAAAAACAGTTAAGCGACCGTGCTAGAACCACGGAATTCGGAAATGCCTAACACCTTCTTCCGGATTAACAGAATTCCTTACTCAGGATTTCTGGTTCGCAGAATAATAAACAGAGTCATATTCTCCTCGATTCAGGGATTAAAATTGGTGACTTGGGACGCCTTAAAATTCCCAGGTGGCGACTCTGAAATAATTAAATAAATCCCCTTTCGACTGTCCTTCAATTGGAGAAAACTCCCCACGCACCCTCGCGGGCGCGGTAAAAAGGAGGTACGACAGCTCTAGCGACTCTGCTGGGGGCAACTTCCTATTGTAACCCAGAACCATTGGTTCAGGGTTTAAAGAATTCGAGCTTAAAATATCTGTGTTAATTGGCTTTATTTACTATATGATTTTCAACTGTTTATATGCTAATATGCTAAATGTTATTTTTTACCGCTTTAATATTATTTGAATTGTGAATATATACAACTGCTATGAAACCCCCTTCTTTCTGAGTCTTCTGAATTTATGGTGTACACGTGCGCGTGACCCACCTTTCTGTTAAAGTCATACCAAATAAGACGGAGTTGGGACAAGTAACTAGGCCGGGCAGACTTTCGTGCTCCCGGTACGTTGCCCCCGCTTCAGCTCAAACTGTCCGTTTGGGTAAGCCAGGTTTAGAACAATCAACCTAAGGTTTTACACTTAGAATAACTCAGCCATGTACCAGATCCCTAGTAGGAACGTCTATTTGCATCATACACATTTGGCCTTGGAGACTCAACACAGGGGTTGGGTCTGTCTAGGACAGGTGAACCCGAAATAAAAAGACCATCATGATGCATCCTACTTGCTATTTGTGCATTCATTTACCTCGAACATGCTTGTTGACCAGCTTAAATGAAATCATGGTGAAAAGAGAGGAATAAAATGGGGTTTTCTTTAAAAAAAAAAAAAAAGAGAAAAATAGTTTTAAATCTTGAAATAAAGGTATTTAATAAATAAAAAAAATTTCGAAAATGATTTTTTTTAGTATAAATTTTCAAAATGAATTTTGACTTTATTAAAATTAAATTTCAGATACAAAATGAGCACCACACAAAGCCCCTCGTCCACGAGTACAGAAGAATTTCTATTTCAACTTCAAATGTGGTGGTATGATTTAGGCGAAGACGGTCAAAAATGGGTCGTCAAGCATTTGGGAAATCTCACGGACATTATGAAAGTCAAACCCCGTGATGATCTGATTGCGGCACTAGTAACTTTTTGGGACCCTGCTCACAATGTCTTTCGTTTCTCTGACTTCGAGCTTACTCCTACATTAGAGGAGATAGCTGGATATGCTGGTTTTGACTGAAGTCTAAGAAATCAAAGCTTGATATTCACAAAGGCTCCTTCGGTACATCGATTCTTCGGTCTTCTGAACATCAGCAGTCAAATAAGGAAAAGCAATGTCATCAATGGATGTTGTTCCTTCAACTTTTTATATTCAAGGTTCGGAAAGTCAGATGGGTTCGAAATTCATGAGAAAGGCCTTACCAATAAGCAAAACAAAGACACTTGGCAGATTCACCGTCGCTTTGCTTTCATGGTGGCTTTTCTAGGAGTCATGGTCTTTCCAAACAAAGAGCGAACAATTGATATTCGCACCGCAAAAATTGTGCAAATCCTCACCACCAAAGAAAATCACACCTTTGTCCCCATCATTCTATTAGACATTTATCGAGCTTTGACTTTATGTAAATCAGGAGCAAAGGTCTTCGAAGGATGCAAAATTTTGTTGCAAATGTGGGTGATGGAGCATCTCCAACAACAGCCCAAGATCATACAGTATGGGTCAAACAATGATAATTGCATCGAGAGCTATGAGGAAAGAACAAAAAATTATCAGGCTCCAGAAGGGATAGAAGCATGGGTATCTCATCTAAAGGCTTTAACGGCAAATCAAATTGAATGGACTCTGGGATGGCTCCCGATGAGGGAAGTAATACACATGTCAGCCTCAAATAGTTATCTACTACTATTGGGATTGAGAAGCATTCAGCCGTATGCACCACTGAGAGTCCTAAGGCAATTAGGGAGATATCAAATAGTTCCTGATGATGAAGATTTGAGTGTGCAAGTAATCGAATTACACCCAGAAGCCACTATTCCCGAGGCTCTACTTCAGCAGATGTGGAATGGGTGCCGATACTTGAAAAGTGATACTCAAGTCCCAGACGCTACAAAGGGTGAGATAAATCCTGGATATGCAAGGTGGTTTGAAAAACGGTCTCGCGTGGATGATGTACCAGAGCCTGAGCTAAGAAGGCCAACAAAAAGACCCCATGTTCAAAACTTCAATGATAAAATCCAAAAACGATTGATCTGGGGAGAAAAGGAAAAGGGGTACAAAGCAACTATTCATGCCCTAAAAGAAAATCTAAGAAGCCTCAGTTTGGAGAAAGATTTGCAAGCACGAGAAGCCGAAGGCGAGAAAAAGAGTCTAGCTTGTGAGAATGAAAATCTTCATGCTCGATTCCAAAAAATGAAAAGAGTTTCTGAAATGCCAAAGAGGAGCTGGAAGGATAAAAAAACCATCGCCAAACTCTTTGAAAAAATGCAAGATTATGATTCCATTCTTGCGGAAAACGAAAGGGCATTGAGCAAAGCAAAAGAAAGGATCCAACAATTAAACGAAGAAGCCAGATCTAACAAGGAACGCCAAGATAGGCAATCCGAAAAAGACAAGGCACAATTCAAAAAGGAAAAAGACTATTGGATGCGATCAGAAGACCAGCTTCATGCACAACTAGAAGAGGCAAGAAGATGCAACAGAGAACATCAACAAGCAGACCTCGACAGGGAAAGATCGCAAGCAAGATTAGAGCAGGCCAGACTCCGAGCTCTGTTAGAATCAGCTCTAGATCGTGAAAACCGTGTCAGAGATATAGCCACCACTCGTCAGCAGCAATTGCAAGACCAAGACCAACGTCTCCAAGGTTTCAGGGCACAAATCCACGACCTGGCAGTCTTCACATCTCAAAGATATGTAAACTGCCAAGGAATGGATTATAAAAGGTTTACAGAGCATGCGCCCACTTTTGCTCGTCATCTAGCAATGGAGTTGGAAAGGATGTATCGTACGCTGGGAGGCCATCCAGGTCAAGCCCCACATTGAGCAGATAATCCAATATTTGACAACAAAAGTGGAAAGTGGGGCATGTTGTGAGATGTTAAGAATTGTATCTTTTATTTTGATTTAAGTGTGTGTGTTTTAAGCCATTTTCTTAAAAGTTTTCAAATGTAATTCCATCTTTGTGTAATGAATAAAAGTGATTGCCTTTAGTCCGAACTACGCAAGGTCTGATTCATGTAAGGCATGATACGTAGGCAATCTCTAAGATTCGACCACCACGATAAAAGATATATATAATAAATAAAAGTGAATAACAATAAAAATTTCAAGAAAGCTGGGACGACACAAGCAGCCGAGCAAATGCATAATAGAAAGGGATTATTTGTCTAGGAGCATTGCATCTCAACGTGTGATTATATATGTGTTAAACTCTCAAAACTAACAAGTTTGTTCATTGCCAGAATTCAAGCAGTTAGTTTCCCTAAAGAGTATACTGGCATATTATCACTATCACACAAGATCAAAAGGACCAATACCCGAAAGTATGTCTATCCCAGATGTTGACACAGGTATGGAGCTAGAGGAGATGGATGCCGGGAAAATGAAAGAAGAGATGTTTAAGCTCAAGCAGCAAATGGCTGAGATGTACCAAGCATGGTCTACAGGACAGCTACCCCCATCTTACCCGAATAACCCTGCTCCATCAATGACTCAAACTCAGGATAATATCACCAATGAATTATCCCCAAACTTCACCATTTACCAGCACTACCGAGGCACCACCTCTCAGACACCGCAGTCTCCACCTCCGAAACCCGTTCCATATTTTCCTCCACCTATGACTCCTGTTTTCGTACCACCTCCCCTTGCTACATTCCACAAATCTCCTAGTGAGCCTACATTCCGGGCCCAAGACAACCAATATTGCCCCCCGGAACCCACCCTCAAAGCTTCCGAAATTCATTCAGCTACTCCTCGTTTTGATCTCCCAACCGAAATTGACAAGCCAACTAAAAATGTTGAAGAAGAAGAGATGTTCAGGAAGGTCAAGAGTCTAGAACAATCATTCAGAGACATGCGAGGATTAGGCGGGCAAGTCAGTGTAGCATACAAAGATTTATGCTTATTCCCCAATGTACAATTGCCAGTTGGCTTCAAGATGCCCAAATTTGACCTATACAGCGGGCACGGCGACCCAGTAGCCCACTTAAGGGGTTTCTGTAGCAAGATGCGAGGAGCTGGGGGAAAGGATGAATTATTGATGGCTTACTTCAGTCAAAGTTTAAGCGGATCAGCTTTGGAGTGGTATACACGCCAGGACCATGGGAGATGGTACACCTGGGATGACTTGGCACAGGCATTCGCATACCATTTCCAATACAATCTGGAAATCATCCCAGATCGATTATCTTTGACAAAATTTGAGAAGAAACATAATGAAAGTTTCAGAGAGTATGGTTTTCGGTGGAGAGAACAGGCAGCAAGAGTGGATCCTCCTATGAAGGAGAGCGAAATGGTAGACTACTTCCTCCAAGCCTTGGAACCGACTTACTATGCCCATTTGGTTTCAGCGGTTGGGAAATCATTCAACGAAGTAGTGAAGATGGGAGGTATGGTGGAAGAAGGCCTCAAGACAAATAAAATCATGAGCTATTCAGCAATTAAGGCAACTACTCAAGCTATTCAAGGCGGGGTAGGAGGAATCGGAAGAAAGAAGAGGGAGGAAGCAGCCGTAGTTGATTCAGGAATTTGGTCGGGACCCAGAGGTTCACCGCTTTACTATAATCAACAACGACCTCGCCAATCAGCTTACCACCATGATTCATCTCAACACTACTATCACCCTTCAGAGCCTCATTTTTCCATTAACCATGCTCAAGCATACAATCAGCCACTTGTTCACACCAATTGGCATGCTCCTGTCACACCAAATACTTACCCACGAGCCTATCTAGGACCAGGTTTCAGGCCTAGGCCAGCATTCAGGGGAGAAAGGGAATAGAAAAAGAAAACTTACACTCCGTTGGGAGAGTCTTACACTAGTATGTTCCACAGGTTGAGACAGTTAGACATGCTGAAACCAATACAATCCACACTACCCAATCCACCTCCAAAGAATCTGGATTACACCATTAGCTGTGAATATTGCTCCGGTGCGCCAGGCCATGATACAGAGAAATGCTGGCATTTGAAAAATGCAATACAAGAGCTGATTGATACTAATAAAATCGAGGTTCAAACCCCCGAAGCCCCAAATATCAATAGAAATCCAATGCCAGCCCATCAAGAGGCTAATATGATAGAAATCATACAAGCTGATGGGGAGACAAAGAAGCCGTCACAAACTGTCATGATGATCAAGTCTCATGAAACCAAGCCAGATAAGCAGTTGATAGAGGAGAAGCCGGTGTCTAAGCAGAACAAAAATGGTGATGAACCATCTATGATAGTCGATGAGGGATCATCGAGCAAAGTTGCTGCAAAACAAGAAAGGCCGAAAGTGATAGTACCAGGGGTTGCTAACAAACCCATTGTATTCGTGGAAGGAGCCCGTACAGATCGGGTTATTATTGCACCTGTAATCCAGCTGCCGATCATCAACAACAAAGCCATCCCATGGAACTATGAACGGTTGACTGTAATGTACAAGGGAAAAGAAATCAAGGAAGAAGTGTGTGAGGTGCAAGGCTTGACTCGTTCGGGAAGATGTTTTACTCCCGAAGAGTTAAGAAAAACTAAAAATAATCCAACGCCAACAAAGAGAGCTGTGATGGAAGAAGAGGCGGAAGATTTTTTAAGAAAAATGAAACTCCATGATTATTCTGTTGTGGATCAATTAAACAAGACCCCCGCTCAAATTTCATTATTGTCATTACTGATCCATTCAGAGGAGCACCATCTGGCTTTGATGAAAATCCTGAATGAGGCTCATGTTCCTGAAAAGATCTCTGTAAATCATTTGGAAAAAATAGCCAACAGAATCTTTGAGACAAACAGAATAACATTTGCTGATGACGAATTACCTGTGGAAGGTACTGAGTACAACAGAGCTCTTTACCTCACCGTGAAATGTGAAAACTCCGTAGTAACCCGGGTATTGGTTGACAATGGGTCAAGTGCAAATATCTGCCCTCTCTCCACTTTAAGCAAATTAAAAATTACAGAGGAGAGGATCCAGAAAAATAGTATTTGCGTACGGGGATTTGACGGTGGAAGCAGAGATTCATTTGGCGACATAGTGTTGGAACTAACAATAGGGCCAGTTGAATTCACAATGGAATTCCAAGTGTTGGACATAACTATTTCTTACAACTTGTTGTTGGGTCGACCATGGATCCATGCTGCTAAAGCAGTCCCGTCAACACTACATCAGGCTGTCAAGTTTGAATGGGATCATCAAAAAGTAGTCGTGTATGGAGAAGAAAGTTTAAATGCTCAAAGCAGTACCATTGTACCGGTTGAGGGAACAAAAAAGGACCAGGGACCATGGGTATACCAGGTGACCGACACAGTGTCGATAGAGAAAATTCCAGAGGGGAAATACCTTCCAAATCCAAAGATATCCTCTGCATCAGTCATGGTAGCTTATGAAATGTTAAAGAATGGCTTTATACCCGGCAAAGGTCTGGGTTTATCTTTGCAAGGAATTATACAACCAGTATCTCTCCCCGAGAACTGGGGAACATTCGGTTTGGGGTTCATACCCACTGCCAATGACGTGATAAGGGCTAGGAAGCTGAAACACCAAGCATGGGTTCTTCCAAAACCAGTCCCACATCTGTCAAAGTCTTTTGTCAAGACCTGTGCTAAAAATCGCCCGATAACAACAATTCCTAAATCCCGGGTCAATCCTGAGAAGGAATTAATTGAAAGGTTCGAGAAATTGTTTAGTGATGTGAATATGTTGGAAAGCGGAGAAGGGTGTAGCAACGCAGAAGTTCAATTCGTTGGGCCAGAAACAAAGCTTAATAATTGGAAAGCCACTCCTCTCCCAATTCGAAAGGAGTCTTGGTAGTTTATTTTGATTTTCTTTCAGTTTGTTTGGGTTACTTCAGGGTTGTAATCCCAAAGCTTATCTTACAGTTTGTTTGAAGTGTGCAAAACCTTGTTATCTTTCATCATCCAATAAAAAGCAGTTTCCTTTTTATTATCATTTCTGATAGTTTTCTTTTCTTTTTCTTCTTTCCTGTACAGTTCCTTTTACGCTGGCTCTAGTGATATGGCATGCATGAGGAATCCTCAGCCCAGTCTTAAAAATCAATCTGGTTCCGAAATATTAATTCAAGAAATATATTGTGATTATGAATCAGAATATGATGAAGATGAGGTTTTTGAAGAGATTAGTAAAGAGTTAATTCACTTTGAGAAAAAAATCAAACCTAACTTGAGTGATACCGAGGACATCAATATAGGGGACACGAGTAATGTCTGGGAAACTAAAATAAGTGTCCATCTCGAACCAAAGATCCGAGAGGAGTTAATTAAAGCACTCATAGAATTCAAAGATGTTTTTGCATGGTCGTATGACGACATACCGGGCCCGAGCACTGATTTAGTGGTTCACAAATTGCCCCACCGATCCAACGGTGCCTCCTGTCAAGCAGAGGCTGAGAAAATTAAAGCCTGACATGAGTGTGAGAATTAAGGAAGAAATCACCAAACAATTGGAAGAAAAGGTCATTCGAGTCACTCGATATCCTGTTTGGTTAGCTAATGTCGTTCCTGTGCCAAAGAAAGACGGCAAAATTAGAGTATGCGTCGACTACCGCAATCTCAACAAAGCAAGTCCAAAGGATAATTTCCCATTACCCAATATCCATATTTTGATCGACAATTGTGCCAATCATGATATAGGGTCTTTCGTGGATTGTTATGCCGGGTATCATCAAATTCTAATGGATGAAGAGGATGCAGAAAAGACGGCATTCATCACACCATGGGGAACTTATTGCTACCGGGTAATGCCATTCGGTTTAAAGAACGCCGGAGCAACCTATATGAGAGCAATGACCACAATGTTTCATGATATGATACACAAGGAGATTGAGGTATACGTGGATGATGTGATCATAAAATCAAAGCATCAGGCTAACCACGTTGGGGATTTGAGGAAGTTCTTCTTAAGACTTCACAGGTACAACCTCAAGCTTAACCCTGCCAAATGCGCATTTGGAGTTCCATCTTGAAAGTTGCTAGGATTCATAGTCAGTCGACGAGGCATCGAGCTAGACCCATCAAAAATCAAAGCCATCCAAGAATTGCCACCTCCCAGGAACAAAACTGAAGTAATGAGTTTGTTGGGAAGGTTAAATTATATCAGCAGGTTTATTGCTCAGCTCACAACAACTTGTGAGCCAATTTTCAAATTGTTGAAAAAGGATGCTGCGGTCAAATGGACCGATGAGTGTCAAGAAGCATTCGATAAAATAAAAGGGTACTTGTCAAACCCACCCGTGTTGGTCCCGCCAGAGCCAGGAAGACCTTTGATTCTTTACTTAACGGTTTTGGAAAATTCATTTGGTTGTGTATTGGGGCAACATGACCTCACTGGTAGAAAAGAACAGGCCATCTACTACCTTAGCAAGAAGTTCACAGCTTATGAGGTTAAGTATACTCATTTGGAAAAGACATGTTGCGCCCTAACATGGGTAGCTCAAAAATTGAAACACTATTTGTCATCCTACACTACTTACCTCATTTCTCGGTTGGATCCATTGAAATACATTTTTCAAAAGCCTATGCCAACGGGAAGACTTGCAAAGTGGCAGATATTGCTCACAGAATTCGACATCATCTATGTGACTCGAACTGCAATGAAGGCTCAAGCACTGGCCGATCATTTAGCCGAAAACCCGGTCGATGAGGAATATGAGCCGTTGAAAACTTATTTTCCTGATGAAGAAACAATGCATATCGACGAGGTGGAGCGAATTTAAAAGCCTGGCTGGAAACTTTTCTTTGACGGAGCCGCTAACATGAAATGAGTCGGAATAGGAGCTGTAACCATTTCTGAAACAGGGCATCACTATCCTGTTACGGCTCAATTGCGATTTTATTGCACCAATAATATAGCTGAATATGAAGCTTGCATTTTGGGGTAAAGGCTAGCCGCAGACATGGGTATACGAGAAATCTTAGTCATGGGAGATTCAGATCTTTTAGTACATCAAATTCAAGGAAAATGGGAAACCCGAGACTTGAAGCTCATACCATACCGACAATGTCTACATGATCTTTGTCAGCGGTTTCAATCAGTGGAATTCCAACATATTCCAAGAATCCATAATGAGGTTGCCGATGCATTGGCTACCCTGGCATCAATGTTGCACCATCCGGACAAAGCTTATGTAGATCCAATACATATTCAAGTCCACGATCAGCACGCTTATTGCAATATGGTTGAAGAAGAATTTGATGGTGAACCATGGTTCCACGACATCAAGGAGTATATCAGGATGGGAATATATCCCGCACAAGCCACAGGAGATCAAAAGAGAACCATTAGGCGATTGGCAAATGGATTCTTCTTAAGCGGAGGAGTTTTGTATAAAAGAACACCAGATCTTGGATTATTAAGATGCATAGATGCCAGACAAGCTACGGCTGTCATGTCTGAAGTACATTCAGGAGTTTGCGGACCCCACATGAGTGGATATGTGTTGGCAAAGAAAATCCTCCGAGCCGGTTACTATTGGCTTACCATGGAGCGAGATTGTATCAGTTTTGTGCGCAAGTGTCATCAATGCCAAATACACGGAGATTTGATTCATTCTCCACCATCCGAGTTGCACACAATGTCGGCACCATGGGCCTTCGTTGCCTGGGGCATGGATGTGATTGGACCAATTGAGCCGACAGCATCCAATGGGCACAGGTTTATTCTGGTAGCTATTGATTATTTTACCAAATGGGTTGAGGCCAAGACATTCAAATCAGTGACCAAGAAAGTTGTGGTCGATTTTGTCCACTCAAATATCATATGTCGATTCGGAATCCCGAAGGTGATCATCACAGATAATGGTGCTAATCTTAACAGCAATTTAATGAAGGAAGTATGTCAACAGTTTAAGATTACACATCGTAATTCTACCCCATATCGGCCCAAGGCGAATGGAGCAGTAGAAGCAGCCAACAAAAACATAAAGAAGATACTTCGGAAAATGATAGAATGTTCAAAACAATGGCATGAAAAATTACCATTTGCATTATTGGGATACCGCACTACTGCTCGCACTTCAGTAGGAGTAACTCCTTATTTGTTGGTATATGACACTGAAGCAGTAATTCCTGCAGAAGTTGAGATTCCTTCCCTTCGGATCATCGCCGAAGCAAAGATTGATGATGATGAATGGGTCAAAACCCGTCTGGAATAGTTAAACTTGATTGATGAAAAACGATTGACCGGAGTATGTCATGGTCAATTATATCAAAGAAGAATAGAAAGAGCATACAACAAAAAGGTGCGTCCCCGGAAGTTTGAAGTAGGTCAGCATGTGCTAAAACGTATTCTTCCACATCAGGTCGAGGCAAAAGGCAAATTTGCCCCGAATTGGCAAGGACCATTCATTGTGACCAGAGTATTATCAAATGGTGCACTATGTTTAAAAGATATTGAAGGCAAATGCATAGATATGGCGATCAATTCTGACGCGGTAAAGAGATATTATGCATAAAATTTTTGAATGTTTGTATTTAGCATTATTTCGAAGATTGGAATGACAAAGGCAATTTATTCTGCTATCCAAACACTATACCCTTTGTTTCCCCCCTTTGAGCCATACTTGTTTCTTTCCTACCCCCTCTTGGAAGCAATAAAAAAAAATCACTATCATTTGGTGAACTACGTTTGACCTGATTTATATATATATATAAATTTATATATAAAAAATCACTATTATTTGGTGAACTACGTTTGACCTGATTCCTCAAAGAAGGATACGTAGGCGCCTCACGGCTCGGTCATAGGGTGCACAATATACATAATGTGCACAAAAAGTTATGTCAAGCGACCCCAATCAGAAACTAGGGCAGAAATTGTATTGGAAGTAAGAAAAAGATTCCAAGAGTTGTAATTTTAAACCCATACCAGAACTGTTTAGCTTTTAATACCTTTTCCATTTCTAACCCCATACCAGAAAGACCTTTCGACCAATCTTAGAAAAATGCTGAGTCAAGCAAATGAAGATGGTTCATAACACTCTGATACAAACAAGAAAAGAAAGTAAAAATGAGAGAGTCTTATAGGTGAAAACCCACACGGGCACCATAAGGCGACGGAAGTTGAGAGAAAAGTAAAATGAGAGAGTCTTATTGGTGAAAACCTTCATAGGCACCCTAAGGCGAAAAGGAAGTGAGAAATGAACAAATGAGAAAGGTTTATCGGTGAAAACTCTTTGAGATATTGCAAGTCCAACAGGTCTGTGAAATGAAAAATGAAGTTGGATTACGGAAATTTTGGGGAAAACAAAAATGAGACAATTGAAAGGAGATTGATTAAAAGACTGGGTTGATTAATCCGAAATGCATACCCTGATCATTGGTGCTGGTAACTCCAATCAGATAAGTTTTTATTCTTTCTCCAACAGTCATCCAAACTTGGATTATTCTTTTCATTCTATAATTGTCGAAATCAGCGTTATTTCGTCACTAATAATTTTACTTTTCTAAGCTTTGAGATAAGTTTTATTCCAAACAAATAAGAAGGAATGTCAAGGTATACTACCAAGATTCAAGGTTACAAAATACAGCCACGAAAGGTGGGAGATAAAAGATATGGGTTTAAGAAAGGTGAAATCAAAAGTGGATCAACAAAGTCAGAAGGGACATATGATTACAGTTAAAAGGGTTTGAAGGAAAACATACAGAAGGGAAGAGAAGCGAAGAGATCAAGGATCAATTAAAATGACAAAACAGTCTTTTCAACCATTCCAAGGCAATAAAGAGAAACGAAGAGAAGCATCACCATCGGCAAGAATACCCCAGTCAACCACCCTGCTTTAAACTAACGAAGTTTTCTTTGATTTAAAACAGGGGCAAATACAATATTTGTGTCAGGAAATACCTGGTAAAGAATTAAAGAAGTCAGGCGTCCACCTGGAGAATGAGGATAAGAATTAAAGAAATCAGGCGTCCACCTGTAGAATGAGGATGAAAAATTGAAGAAGTCAGGCGTCCACCTGGAGAATGAGGATGAAGAATTAAAGAAATCAGGCATCCACCTGGAGAATGAGGATGAGAATTAAAGAAATCATGCGTCCACCTGGAGAATGAGGATGAGAATTAAAGAAGTCAGGCGTCCACCTGGAAAATGAGGATAAGAATTAAAGAAGTCAGGCGTCCACCTGGAGAATGAGGATAAGAAAAAAAGAAGTCAGGCGTCCACCTGGAGAACGAGGATAAGAATTAAATAAGTCAGGCGTCCACCTGGAGAACGAGGATAAGAATTAAATAAGTCAGGCGTCCACCTAGAGAATGAGGATGAGAATTAAAAAAGTCAGGCGTCTAACTGGAGAATGAGGATGAGAAAAGAAGAAGTCAGGCGTCCACCTGGAGAATGAGGATGAAGAATTAAAGAAGTCAGACGTCCACCTGGAGAATGAGGATAAGAATAAAAGAAGCCAGGCGTCCACCTGGAGAATGAGGATGAAGAATTAAAGAAGTCAGGCGTCCACCTGGAGAATGAGAACGAAGAATTAAAGACGTCAGGCGTCCACCTGGAGAATGAGGAAGAAAAGAAAGAAGTCAGGCGTCCACCTGGAGAACGAGGATGAAGAAGTTAAAAAGAAGTCAGGCGTCCACCTGGAGAATGAGGATAAGAATTAAAGAAGTCAGGCGTCCACGTGGAGAATGAGGATGAAGAATTAAAGAAGTCAGGCGTCCACCTGGAGAATGAGGATAAAGAATTAAAGAAGTCAGGCGTCAACCTGGAGAATGAGGATGAGAATTAAAGAAGTCAGGCGTCCACATGGATAATGAGGATGAGAAAAGAAGAAGTCAGGCGTCCACCTGGAGAATGAGGATGAAGAAAAAAGAAGTCAGGCGTCCGCCTGGAGAATGAGGATGAGGAAAGAAGAAGTCAGGCGTCCACCTGGAGAATGAGGATGAGAAGTTAAAAAGAAGTCAGGCGTCCACCTGGAGAATGAGGATAAGAATTAAAGAAGTCAGGCGTCCACCTGGAGAATGAGGATGAAGAATTAAAGAAGTCAGGCGTCCACCTGGAGAATGAGGACAAAGAAAAAAAGAAGTCAGGCGTCCACCTGGAGAATGAGGATGAGGAAAGAAGAAGTCAGGCGTCCACCTGGAGAATGAGGATGAGAGAAGAAGAAGTCAGGCGTCCACCTGGAGAATGAGGATGAGAAAAGAAGAAGTCAGGCGTCCACCTGGAGAATGAGGATGAGGAAATAAGAAGTCAGGCGTCCACCTGGAGAATGAGGATGAGAGAAGAAGAAGTCAGGCGTCCACCTGGAGAATGAGGATGAGAAAAGAAGAAGTCAGGCGTCCACCTGGAGAATGAGGATGAAGAAAAGAAACAAGTCAGGCGTCCACCTGGAGAACGAGGATGAAGAAGTTAAAAAGAAGTCAGGCGTCCACCTGCAGAATGAGGATGAAGAAAGAAAAGAAACAGTCAAGGCACCCACCTGGAGAACGAGGGAATGCAATTGAAGTGTTGAAATCAAAAGCCCGATCATATGATAAAGGAGCACACTTAGAATCAATAAAGCGGAGGAGTCCAACAAAATCCCCAGCAAGAAACAACAAGAGTCCCAAAAGAAAATACGGGACACAATGAAAAGGAATACGGAATAAGCCAAATGCCCAAGAGTCACCAAGATATTAAGACAACAAGAAACGCAAGGGCATGATCTAGATAAGATTTTTATAATTCATGTACCATAGTCTAATTTAACTTTTTGTATTTCCTTTGAAGTAAGGTGTAATAAGGAGGTCAGCAAGCAGTAAAAACAGCACGAAGCAGCAGTAACATCACAGTCCCACGGTAGTCCCAGCTACCCAAAATTCCCGAACTACATTGACCTGATTCCTTTATAGCCAAGGATATGTAGGAAACCTTTGAAGCAGAGGTTCGGTCAAATCTTTCTAAAAATGCTTCCCACGGAGTATTCGAACGGGCAAAAATCGCTCGTATCCGCTCACTTTATCTTTGCACGAAAACTCTTCGAGTTTCCACACAAAGAGGGGCAGCTGTGAGCATGTGATTTTTGCCTTACGAAAAACTACTCCAAAATAAATCAAAAAGTAAAATAAATTTCTTTTACTGTGTAATTTTTGAATTTGCGTGGTGTTAAATATTTGTGTTATGTCCGTAAATGTTTACTTTGTCATAATGAAATGAAAATTAAAATAAAATACATGTTGCATGCATATAGGATTTAATTATGTATTTAAAAGATAATTTAAACAAAATCACAAAAAATATGCAATAGTTCTATTTTAAATATTCCACTGTGTGATTGATGTTTTGTCTATATGTTAAATAATTGTTATAGAATAATTAATATATTTTTGTGAAGTTAAAATTGTTTTATAATTAAAATTAGAAATTTAAATTAGAAAAAATGAAAAAAATAAAAATAAAAATAATACATATATACAAAATCGGACCTGGATTAAAATCCAGGCCCAAATCGAATTAATTCCCCCCCTCACAGCCCAATCCAAACCAACCTGTCCGGTCCAACTCAGGAGTAAATCCAAACGACGACGTTTGGTCACACTCCATCAAGGACCGTTGGATTAAATCAATCCAACGGCTGATATCCCCTACCCTTACCCGTAACCCGTAACCCGACCCATTGACCCGATTCAGTCCGACCCCAACGTTAAACCAAACGACGTCGTTTGGTTAAGTGAGATGATCCTGACCGTGAATCTTACTTGATCGGACGGACAAGATCAATCCACCCCTCCCCTATATAAGTTCCAGACCCCTACCCCGGCCCCCTAACTAAACACCCCCCCTTCCTTACTATTCATCATCGTCCCCAAACCCCCACTCCTAACCCTAGCCGCCCTAGGATCCCACCGCCTGAAACCCGGCGGCATCAACGCCGCCGGTCACCAAAATAACACCCTAGAATCCCCTGAACATCCTCTACATAGATCTAACATTGGTTTCCTTCGAATCAGGCCCCAACTCTTCGAATCTTAAATCGAAGGTTGGCCTGAAAACCTTATCTTCTCCGATGACCTCCAAAATAACACCACAGTTTCTCCTAAATTCCCTCACCAAGGATCTGTTAGTTGCATGGTTCGAATCATACTGGAACTACTCGAATCTTCATTTGAAGATTCGAGTACAACCTGACCTTATCCCAACCTACTTCAAACTCACACCAGTTACCTCCCTGACCTCCCTCGTGCCTAGAACATCTTTGGTTTCCCTCGAATCTAACCAGAAATGAGTAAATCTCAAATCGAACTTTCAAGAACCCTAAAAATACCAGACTTTTGGATTCTGTCCAGATTGAATAAAGATTGAGGTTTAATCGACCTTAGTCGAAGTATTTTCAGTGGAAAATACTTCGACTAAGGTCTGTTTGATTTCAAATAAAGTCCAAATCCAAGTCGAGTTGAGTTCAGTTGAATTTAAAGGTTCAGAGGTAATTTCTGTTTCTTATGTGCATTCTATGTGTATTCTATGTTCGTTTCATTAGTTTGTTTAATTTTTCATAATTTTCTAGTCAAATTTTGTTATACTGTCCCCTACCCGTCAACTTGATTCTAAATGTGAATTGTTTCTGTTGATTGTGATTATGTACAATGTGTGTAATCGACTCGATTAAGTTCGTCGATTAGTTGTATTATGAATCTTGCTTTTGGAAATGTTGACTGAGATAGCCTGTTTTGAATAGATTATTTTGCTATAACCAGTTAATTAGTTATTGTTAAGCAGTTAGTTCTTGTTTAATAAACCAGTAAATTCAAATGAATGCTGTATATGTGTTGATTTCTGAGCATTGAGTTTCAGGGCATTGTCAGTATATTGACAATGCTCCTGTATTTGTTTGTTTTTTGGTTCAGTTTTGAATCTCAGTCGAAATGATCCTGCATATTCTGTGTAATGTTAGTGGGTATTATTCAGGTTCAGTATTCAATTGAGAATCATCTATCTTAATTCAACTCTTGTGCATAAATGTGATGTACTGTCTTTAATCCTAGGACTGGTTATAACTGTTAAAGCAGACTTTAAAATCTGTTTTGCAACATACTCTGATTTTAGTTTAAGGGCTGTAATTACAGAAGGATTTCAGGTTTATTTTAGAATGAAACAGTAGGGTAATGTGATAGTGTGCTTTCAATAATATGATAGTGGCTATAATTTAAGTAATAATGGGGAACAAGGGATAATGGGGCTGCTTAAAAACAGGATAAATAGCACTTAGTTTTAAATTATTCAAAAGCAGTTTTAATGGAAACTTTCTGATTTTAAAAAGAGAAAAAGGTCCATCCAGCACTAAAAGAGTATAGGACCAGCTCTGTATAAATACAGGGAGCTGGACAGACTTTAGAGGGCAGATTTTTTAGATTGAAGAAATCTGATTTAGGAGAAAAAAGAGAAAATCTAAAAAACAGAAGATTTTAAGAAAGAAAAAGAAAGGAAATCAGATTAGAAGAGGGAATTGAGAGAGAGAAATTTGATTTAAGATCAGTTTTCAGAAATGAGGAGTTTTTTTTTTCAGAGGAGTTTGAAAGAGAAATAAAAATCAGATTTTAAGAGAGTTCAGGAAAGAGAAAAACAGAAAGAAAGAAAGAGATAGAAATAGAATCAGAAATAGAAATTTGAAAAGAAAAACAAACAAAAAGGAACACTCACACAGTGAAGCTGAAACAGATACCAGAAAAGAAAAAGAAAAATCTGAAACCTTGTTGTTCTTTTTGGAATCTGTCCGGGTCTGGGTATTGATACTATTTGGTTTTAAAAAAATCTGAAATTCTTCAATAAGCGTTGCTCTTGTGAATCTGGATTTCTCGGGTCTTATTATTACTCAAATCTGTGGGAATACTGATATTCTGCCAGTATTTTGTTACTGCTGCTGTTGCTGAAAATTTACTCCTTCTACCTTCATTTTCAGGTACATGCCTTTTAAATTTTATGTTGGAAAGAGATTCAACATGACTAATCAACGAAGTTTGAATTGCAATTCTGTTTTCCATTTGTCCAAGTTCATCAGTTTAAATTTCATTTTTGTTTCATGATAGTTAATTAGTAGGGAATTCAATTTGATAACTATGAGTTAATTGTCTTACTTTGAAATTCGTATAAAGCTTTGTAATAATGTTAGCCCTTCATCTCATTAGTTTAGTCATGTTTGAACTGTCAAGGTAGGAAACATGACATAAAGATTGGCCATTAACTAGGCCTTGTGACGTTGTTAGTTGAATAAGGAATAGCGTGAAAATGTCAAAACCATATTGCTAGTTTATTCTGATAATCTGATTTAGTTGTGGAAGGAATGATATAAGTTGTACATTCTTATGTGGCATTATAACAGGTATCTATAGAACCATTAAGTGGATGGCAAGTTGAGTTGTTATGGCTCATTATGATGTTAAAGTGCTATGAATGTTTTAGACATACAAACTATGTTACATGTAAGGCAATATTATTAATTGATTTATAATTCCCTTTCTTATCAATTTGATGCCTATTTACCATCTTAAAATAATTAGGCCTATTTGATTAAAAACAAGTATGTGAGAATGAGATGATATGTATAAGAACAAATTGCTACAATTTATGTCAATGGTAATTAGAAATATAATTTGCACTAAGTAAATAATGAAAATTCTTGGAAAATATTTCCTCCCCTTATGAATCATTCATTTTCAGTTTCATATGCAATTTATTCTTTGGCATATATATATGTCATATTTGTTAAAAAAAATAGTATTAATCATATTTTTATTCTGTTCTCTCTGAATTTGAATAGTTGGAATGAATATAATTTATACTCGGAAATTATAATCGACGGGCAACCGTTAATAGATTGTGAATTCTTTTCAAAGAATTTATAGGCCTCTAAAATGGGAGTTTCTCATGATTTTCACATATAAAATGTGTAGATATAATAAACAATTTGTGGAAAATCCCTAATACCATTACAAGTATTTTGCGCAATTAGGGATGCGTTCGCGTACCCTGATTATATTTTTAAAAGCAAATTCGGATTATGCGTACGCGCAATTTCGAGCGAATATTCAAGAAAAGGATTTTTTCCAAAAGCGTTAAATCAATTTCATAAAAACCCGAGATGTACGGTTCACTATTTAAGAAAAAATAAATTTTCTTGATTCGACACAATTTCGAAAAAATGATTGTTTAATAAATATATTATCAAAAGTTATCGTGTACACGTACGCGTGACACAATTCCGCAATTTTAAATTTATAATACGAATATACGTACGCGTAATTCGATTCAAAGAAGGGTCCTTAATCACAATAGAATATTTCTATGACAGAAGCGGGCTCGCACCTGCGGCTGGCCAACCACATGTGCGGTTATGACAGAAGTCTGGAGCTTCAGCTTCTTCTCACATTTTCAACTAACCTCGAGCCTCGTCTGATTGACGCTCGGGGCGGTAGAAAAATCACGTAACAAATGTATTTAATAAAATCAAGATAATTAAGCCAATAATAAAAACAATTAAGCGACCGTTCTAGAACCACGGAATTCGGAAATGCCTAACACCTTCTTCCGGATTAACAGAATTCCTTACTCAGGATTTCTGGTTCGCAGAATAATAAACAGAGTCATATTCTCCTCGATTCAGGGATTAAAATTGGTGACTTGGGACGCCTTAAAATTCCCAGGTGGCGACTCTGAAATAATTAAATAAATCCCGTTTCGACTGTCCTTCAATTGGAGAAAACTCCCCACGCACCCACGCGGGCGCGGTAAAAAGGAGGTGCGACAGCTCTGGCGACTCTGCTGGGGACAACTTCCTATTGTAACCCAAAACCATTGGTTCAGGGTTTAAAGAATTAGAGTAATACATTTCAATTTCAAGTTCAGCAGTCAGGAGCCCGCCAGGACAACAGAGGAATACATTCAATTTCAAGTTTCGGAAGTCAGGAGCCCACCTGGATAACAGAGGAATACATTTCAATTTCAAGTTCAGCAGTCAGGAGCCCGCCTGGATAACAGAGGAATACATTCAATTTCAAGTTTCGGAAGTCGGGAGCCCGCCTGGATAACAGAGGAATACATTCAATTTCAAATTTCGGAAGTCAGGAGCCCACCTGGATAACAGAGGAATACATTCAATTTTAGGATTCAGAAGTCAGGAGTCCGCCTGGAGAATAGAGACATTCAATTTCAAAATTCAGAAGGCAGGAGTCCGCCTGGAGAATAGAGACATTCAATTTCAAAATTCAGAAGTCAGGAGTCCGCCTGGAGAATAGAGACATTCAGCTTCAAAATTCAGAAGTCAGGAGTCCACTTGGAGAATAGAGACATACAGTTCAAGTTTCAGCAATCAGGAGCCCGCCTGGATAACAGAGGAGTACATTCAAGTTCAAGTTCAGCAGTCAGGAGCCCGTCTGGATAACAGAGGAATACATTCAAGTCCAAGATTATTCAAGTTCAGAAATTTGGAAGGGAAGGAACAACATCTCAGTTAGCAATTTGAAATGACGACAAGGGATTTCACCAAGAGAACACAAGACAACAAAGCAATAAGAAATACAAAAGCAAGTTTGAAGATTTAGATAGGATTTTGTAATTCGTAGCTTAGGCTAGCTTCTTTTTTATTTTGACATGGTGTAATAAGGTAGGTTAGCAAGCAGTAACAACAACAGTCGTAGTGAAATCACAGCTCCTGGTAGTCCCCGCTACCAGACACTCCCGAACAACACTGACCTGATTCCTGTTTAGCCCAGGATATGTAGGCAACCGCTGAAGCAGGGTGCAGTCAATTTTTTTTCAAAAATGCTTCACACGGAATATTCAAACGGGCAAAAATCTCTCATTTCCGCTCACTTGTCTTTGCACGAAAACTCTTCGTGTTTCCGGGCAAAGAGGGAAAGCTGTGAGCACGTGATTTTTGTCCTATATATGAATAATTCCCAAAATTCAAACAAAATAATTTTTCTTTATTTTTTACAATTTTTGTACATTTTTGTGTCATTTCCTGTTAATTGTTTGCATTTTATTTGTTCATGTTAATTCATATGAAAATACAAAATAATATTTGCATTTAGGTTTAATTTCATTTTTTTTAGTATTACTTAGGGGTTGATTTGTTTTAGAGTAAAATATAAAGAAAATGACAAAAAATAGTTCACTTTTGCATTTTTAATTATTTAATTGTGAATTCGTCACGAAATAGATTTTAATATAATTTTAGGAATTAATTAGTTTAATTTTGAAATATATTAGGACTTTATTTTAATTGTTGCAATTTTATAAAATCAGAAAAAATAAATACAAAATTACAAAGTGGAAAACAAAATACAAAAATAGATAAAAGAAATAAAAGAGAAAAAAAACAAGAACAAAATTGGGCTCATCTCAATTTAACCCAAACCTCAGCCCAAATCAGTGTTCCGACCCAGGCCCAATACAATTTCCCACCCGGTCCAAATCCTTATTTCCCAAAACGACCTCGTTTATGATAGGACTAATTCAGTCCGCCCATCAACATTGATCTAATGGCTCCCATTATTTCCCCCACGTTAGTTATAAGTGTCCGAAATTCCTAAACCCTAAACGAACAACCTTCATCTTCCTCGTACTCCCTCATCTGTAATGCCACAGCTTCGCCGCCGGCGAAGACACCATCACTTCCGTTGACCCCCAAAATCACACCCCTAGATCGCCTCAACGCCCTCATCATGAATCTCTTATCAGTTTCCCTCGAATCATACCCGGTCTGCTCGAATATTGGATTTTGTCACCGCCGTCTCCGCCTTCCACGGCGGCACCATCCCCACTCACCACCAAATTGACACCCTAGGTCCTCCGCCTTCTCCTCTGTCCATCTCTGACCTAATTTTCTTCGAATCACCCCCAGGCCTATCAAATCTTAATTCAAAGATTTCATCAAAACCCTAATTTTCCCAAAACCGCTTCAAGTTGATACTATGTCACCACCTCATCTATCTCATGACGAAATCACCATCAGCGGTGTTCAAATATCACCAGAGTCACTCGAAATTCGAATTGAGAGGCGGGGGAAATCGAGTCGTAACAGTGAATGCTTTGGCTCAAGTTTGTTTTTGTTTCTTCTCTGCTTCTTTCATGCTAGAGCGAATTAACTACATGATGGTTCCATGTTTAATCAATTGTGAGCTTAGTTTTTAATTTCGTCACTCGTTTAAGCATAGTTCCATTCAAATATTTTAGGTCTAGTTCTGATTAGTCATTCTTTAGTTGGTTTGATTTGGTTCTCATAATTGTTAATCTCTAGGCTAGTTTCCATTGCTTTAATTTTTGCTCTAAGTTTTTGTGTTCGGATTAGGTGTTGGTTTCTGATTATTTGTTTTGATTTGCTTTAAGTTTTAGTTTTTGATTATCAGAATAATTCTCGTTCAGTAAGTCCTTAATCAATCTCGTTTGGGTTTTGTTTAATTCTAATCTGTTCTCAGTTTTATTTGGTTTGTTACTAGCTGTTTTAATTAGGTTAATTCAGTTTAGTTTAGGATAATCAATTTATTTATAGTTGATAGGGATAATTACAGCTAGTTTTTAACTCTAATAAAGGGTTGTGGTTGGGTAGTAATTCCAGAGTGAAAGTAAGGGTAGTTCAGGCATAGGAAAGGGTAACTTTTATTAAGTTTGGTAATTTCAAAATCAGGGCAGGGGTAGTATAGGCATTGTATGGCAAAAAGAACCTTCCAAGACATTCCAAATGGGGTTTTAGTGTAAGTTTTAATAATTTTGGTAGTAGTTACTTGGGGAAATAGTTGGGAAATAAGGGACTAAGATTGAAAACAGAAAATTGGAGTGCTCCCCTTATCTTTGCCTATGAAAGGGCATTCCCATGCCTTAATACAAGAGTTTTGGCAACCTAAAATTTCCCCCAAAAGTAATCTCCAAACTTCCAGAACTGAAAATTCAAATTTCAGATCTGAAATTCCTTCGGATCTTAGCTTCTTCAAAAAAAAAACTCAAAAACAGTAAAAAAAAAACTTCCAAAAAATCCAAAACAAACACAAAATCACTAGAAATCCCAGAAACATGACTGTTCCATTAGTTTTATTCAATTAGCTTCAGATCCCAAGTTTCTAACTCATATCAGGATCAATACTACTCGAGCTTTTCTCTTGTTTCTGTGCAACAGGGATAATTAAGAGCAGTTCCAATCATGTATTAGTGTTTACTGATTACGGACGAAGGACTGAGTTCATTCTTGGTAGCTTGACATTGTTGTGGTCTGACTTATTGAGTGTGTGGCTTTCGTGGGCAGTTTTGGTGTTGATTTTGATTCTATTTGTTTTTTTTTTCGTAAACTTTCTAGGCTGTTGGTTATTCAGTACTGCTGGAAATTATTGGTTATTGCTGTTGATTCAATTGCTGTCTCGCTGACCTTTTCTCCTCCATTTCCATACTGCTTCCAGGTACATACTCTGAAGCTTGACACCATGTATCTTCATCTCAATGGAAATATGATTCAGAATTGAAGCAAGCCTTCTGTTGTGAAGTCATAGTTTAAAGTATTATTTGATTTTTGAGGTGATGTTTAATATGTTGGATGTTAAACTGGTGTGATGCCTATGTCCGGTAGTCGATTCATGTCACTAAGACTGAAATCATTGGACTGTTGCATAATTGATTCGAGTTTGTTTTTTGCAAAGTCAATAGTCACGATATAGGAAGTAGGACTCTGTGATTCTTAATCTGTGCGTGTTAACAAGGTTATTGCTTCCAGTTTGTTATTCATTTAGGAGTAAATAATTTCATGCTAAGTTGAAGAAAGCCCACAGACAATTCAACCATTGTTTCTAAGCTATGTGAGTGGTGGAAAATACAATTTTTTGTTCAACACTTGACTTCAGTAGTTTAGTTTATCTAATCATGTCCATTGAAATTGGTCTTAAAAATAGTGATTTGCATTAATAATATTGTGGCAGCTTTAATTTTCTGTTTGATTTCCACATTGGAGATATTTAGGAATTGAAATTTAATGCATCGGTAACTGAGCTGATCTTGATAAGTGCATAGTGATTTCCTTTTGCCAACTTTTAACTAATTCCTCGTTCGCCATGCATAAGATTCGATCCGTTGCCCATTTACGTTGTCTGACTTGGTCTGCCTGATTTGGGCCAATTTCAGGACTGAAATTTACATTGCGCTAATTAGAACTTTTTATTTTTGTAGAGACAATTAATAATAGAAAAATCATAGCCACTCTTAGGTTGGCCTTTCAATAAAATAAAGAGACGAGCCTCGCCAAATGAAACTACAATATTGCAGGGTCCTCAATAAATAATTATCGAAATAATTAGAATTTGGGATGGCCATTTAGCGAATTTCACAGTCCCCAAAATAATATTACGTTAAAATCTCTAGACGCGATTTAATTAAATTACTTTCTTAAACTCGGGTGCGCATTGATGCGACCCAAATCCAAATCTCGACGAAGTCGAAATGTGTCGATAACCATGGGTGCATTGATTGCGACGCGGTTCGAAACGTATTTTCACGATGGCGCAAGTCTTTTAAAATAAATAACGATAAAGCGGTGTAAAATTAATAAAAGGCACATAGGTTAGCATGTATTGAAATCAGATAAAATCAAATACAACAGTTAAGCGACCGTGCTAGAACCACGGAGCTCGGGAATGCCTAACACCTTCTCCCGGGTTAACAAAATTCCTTATCCAAATTTCTGGTTCGCTGACTGTTAACAGAGTCACAATTTTCCTCGGTTCGGGATTCAACTAGTGATTTGGGACACCATTAATCTCCCAAGTGGCGACTCTGAATAAATAATAACTAAATCTCGTTCTGATTGTCCTTTAATTGGAAAAACTCCTTTACGCCCTTGTAGGTGTAGTGAAAAAGGAGGTGTGACAAAAGGGATACAATACGATGTCAAATTCTCAGTTCTTATCATAATCTAGGAAAGGTCTTAGGGAGTAGAGATTCATCATGTGAGCCAAGGTGAGGGGCTCCTTTATTTCCTAGCACATCCGTCGTAGACAGACCGCCATTTGCCACACCAAAGGGCCCACATATGCGAAACAAACCTGGCACCGGTGGCACAGTTCCAAAATCACGGGTCAAGTCCCTTGATTAAAGAAAATGGACCCAAAGTGAAGGGATATGCCTAAACATGTATAAAACCCTTCTTAATGAAGGTCACTCACTCCACCAGATCGAGAGTAATGATGTTTAGGCCGTGGCAGTCATAGTCCGCCTTCACAACAAGAACACTGGAAGGGTAAATAGAAGAAGGATATCAACAACCCAAGTTTGAAAGTTTGAAGTGGGGAACTTCTCTTCAATGTCCTTGGATGTGTTGAGATGCTTGGGTATTATGGTGCTCACCATGGGAGGATCAACATCAACATCAACCTCTTTATCTTTGCTCCTCTTCTTGCCCCCACCAAAGAGAAGACCAGAGTTCTTAAAAGAGTTAGCATAAGAATCCATAATTCTAAGAAGGTGACAAGGGTTTTTAAAGGAAGATCGAAGAGTGATGAAAGAAGAAGGAAGCTAAAAGCAAAGAAGTTGAGAGAGTTTATGAAGTTGTTAGAAGTGAAAGAGGTAGAATGAGACGTATAAGTAAAGTTATAGGAGGTAAAAACATGTCTGTGATTACATCGTGAACTGACGAAAATATTTCTTAATCATGGAGTAACATGTTTCTGGGGTATTAAATGTGAGGAGACGTGCGTCTTATCGAGCGTCAACTTTTTAGAAAGGTTCAAAAAAAATTCCTCCAAAAAAGGATTCATCACCAACTTCCCGGTGACACAAAGATGTGCCACCGAAAAGCAAGGGGACTATCTGTATAGAGTAAAATCGGTTCATATAAATGCTTGAATGATAGAGTGACATGTGGAACCGGGGGGCTGATGGAAAATGAAGCAAGTGGAAACCAAGATTGATGACAATTGTAACGACCCGATCGGTCGTTTTATGAAATACAGCCTTGTTTCCCCCATTTCTGCTTCTTTATGTGTTATTCAGCCATATTTCATCGTATCGTATTAGTTGGTTCGGGTTCGGAGTGGTCTTGGAGTGGAATGAAACACTTAGTCTCTAATTTAGGAGCTTAAGTTGGAAAAATCAACCAGATGTTGACTTATGTGTAGAAGGTCTTGGATGTGAACTTTGATGGTTTGGGTAGCTTGGTTAGGTGATTTTGGACTTAGGATCATGTTCGGAATGTAATTTGGAGGTCCGTGGTAGAATTAGACTTGAATTCGCGAAATTAGAAATTTAGAGTTTTCCGATCGGCAGTGGAAATCTTGATATCAGGGTTGGAATGGAATTCCGAAAACTGGAGTCGGTCCGTAGTGTCTGTGAGCATGTGATTTTTCCCCTATATGAATTGTTCCCATAAATTCAAAAACAAAACAATTTTTTCCATTGTTCGCAATTTTGCGGATTTTTTGTGGCATTTTTTGTTATTGTTTACATTTGTGTGTGCATGTTTATTTTATTTCAATTATTTAAAAATAAAAAAATATGTTGCATTTTTTTGCATTTAAGATTTAACTTTGCATTTTTAAGAATTAATTAAATAGCTTTACAAAAATGAAAAATCACAAAAAATAGTTTATTGTTGCTTTTTAATTTTTGATTTTTTGGTAATTCTCCCTTTAATTTGGTACTTAACTTAGTTGTGGTAGTCATAATTTAGAGTTAATTAAATTAATTAGATAATTTGGATTAGGAATTAATTTAGGTTTTTATTTTAGTTTAATTTAAAAAAAAATTGGGAAAGGAAAAGAAATGAAAATAAAAGGAAATAGAAAAGGCTGTATTTGGGCCAAACTTGACAATTGTCCCCAAAACCCAACCAAAATTGGCCCAGACCTGCCCCAATAGTTGGTCCGTCTCCAACTTAATCCAAACGATGTCGTTTCAGGCGTTTTAATCTGGACCGTTGAATTAGTTTGATCAAACGGTCCAGATTCTCGCCAATTTCCCAAACCCCAACCCGATCCAGAACCAAATCGGTTCCCCCAGTGAAACAAAACGACCCCATTTTCCATTAATGATTTAATCAGAGCCGTGGGATTCCAATCATCCAACGGCCTTAATTAAATCATCAATTTAATATACTAAAACCTCAAACCCCTTACCCTCTCATAACCCCCCCCCCCCCTCATCGTCTCTGATCTCTCTTCAGAGACCAGCTAAAATTGCTGTCTCAAACCACCGTTGACCGCCTACCGGAAATCGCCTACGGCGACGGGCAACCACCAAACAACCCCAAATTCACACCATCAACTCTCCTTCATCTCCCCGTTCCGAATCCTCAACCCATTACCTTCAAATCACAGTCGAACTCTTCGAATATGGGATCGAAAGTCAGACCCTTAAACCCTAACTTACCCAATCGACCCCAAATTAACATCACCTAACCCCCATATCTCCCTCGTACCAAATCTATTATTGTTTTCCCTCGAATATTGCCAGAATCTCTCGAATCTTAAATCTGAGGTCGAGCCCTAAAAGTCTAAGATTATCCTCAATAAAACCTAGGGGCATGCATGGTTATATGATGTTGTTTCTGTCAAAGTTTTGAAGATTAGATTCGACGAAGACTGATTTTGCTCAGTTGTTCTTGACAAAGAACAAATGTGTAACATCAGTCTCGTTAAATCAAGGTCTACAGCAAGTTGTTGATTTCTATGGCAAGTGTTTTCATTCTTTTAATCCATTTCATCTCCTTTTTCCTCTCCCTTTCTTTAGTTAGATTTTTTTACTCCCTATGAAAACTCGACCAATCTATTGAGTTCAAACTGTTCTCTGCAAGTTGTCCCCTTTGTTTCTTTTTGTGAAAGTTATTCTATGATTCTTATTAGTCCGCTAACTTAGTTCATCTAATTAGGTCGTTTGTTTTAATAACCTAACTAATTTCATGTTTATTTGTTGATATTAATCAGTCATATAGTAGTTTTTATTAATTAGTCGTATGTTGAATCCATTTAAGTAGTCGATTTTGTTTTCTGCCTTCCATATGATCGCAGAAATTGGTTTGGATCACAGACAATAGCTCAAGGACTTTGGGTCAATTTGACCCTTTTGTTAGGTTTGAGTAATTAACAGGGGTTGTATGGGTAGCCTAGGGATTATTTAGGTTGTGTGAACCTTACCTAACTAATTAAGAAGCTTCTAATAGTGATAAGGTTTAGGAGTGCATTATTGAATAAAATAAAGAGCAAAGAATTGAGTGGAATCAATTAAGGAAGGGGCATTTGTGAATAGGGAATTGATTTTAGGCTACCTTAAGAGATCCTATATAAAGCTTGCTTAGGAAAAGACTGAAGGAGAACGGACATAATATAGAGTCCAAAGAAAAAGAAACAGAGACATAGAAGTTTAAGAGGGAGGATAGAATAAGAGAGAGATCTAGGAGATAAAAATCCAAAAATACAAACGGTTGCGTTTCACTGTGTGATTGAATTTTTTCTGTGATCTCTTCAGTTTCTAATTCCTGAAATAGTTTCTAACTTATCTGGGCTCAAATGATTTGAATCTGGTGGTTTAAAAGCTTGGTTTGAAGTTCTGGTTGTGGATTTTTGATTTTTGAGCATCATTCTTTGGTTAAAAGCTATTATTTTTCTATGGTTTCTTTCTGCTGCTGGATACTGTTGTTGCTACTGCTGATCTTATCCCCTTTACTTTCATTTCCAGGTATTTCCTTAGTCCAGAAATACTGATTGAATGCTGGTTGTGAGAATCAAGTGGAATCCGATGGAATATAGGCTATATTTGCCATACTTTCTCTTTGTTTTTTTCTTACTGTTTAAATACCATGTAGTAGATTGGTAAGGGTAGATGTTGAATGAGCTGGTACTGGTATTATAAAATGGGGTTTGTGTTTTAGCCAATTGTTTAGTTTCAACATTAAATAACATTTTTAGAAGGTGTATGAGCAGGTTTGTGGATTGTTTGTATGTCAAATGAGCTGTAGGCCTCAATTATTCAGTTTATTTTGATTTGTGCTCTGGATCACAGATTTTTTGCTTAAGTTTCTATCAAAAATCAGGAAGGTTTTGGTTCTAATGTTTATCTGAATCGATTAAAATGTTAGGTGTTTGACTTGTACGTGTATTGATGTTGTTTTATAAGCATGTTTGCCCATGAGCCTAAGGTTTGAGATCATGTTTATTCATTAGGCCCCTTTACAAGTCTCCATTTATAAAGTACATGGATTAATCCAAGGTTGGAATGAATTTAAAATTTGTATGACTGTTCTTGTGAAGTTATTTAAAGGACTGATGTCCATAGTTCCGGCATGTGTACTCATGAGCCATAACGGATTAGTGATGGATTGATTTGGGAACATTTGGTCAATTATTCTATGTTAAGACAATTGTAAATATGGAAGTTAATTAGGCAATTTGTGTCCCTTAGCTAAGAGTCAGGAATAATTGTAGGTTTAATCCCACTGAGCTTTTAATCTAAATTAATTGTTAGTTTGTAAAATCTGGGCTTAAAGCCAGCCCAAGTGGCGAAAGCATTCTCAAGTACGAATGCACAACTTTGAGCTGTTTTGGTTTTGTCGACCTTCATCATGACGGGCCTACTTCGAGCCCCAAAGCTTGCAATACATTTTGGTATAATGTTAATTTGGCATGTTAAAAATCTGACTGCTTTCAGTTATTGTGGAGGTTCGACATGTGTATCTCAGAATATTCTATTTGCACATGACCCATACAGACTGGGCTCGTTGATTTGGCTTGATTTTTTTTAAAAATGAAGTAGTACTTTCTTTTGGCCTTCAAAAAATCCATTAGGCAATATTTGAGTAATTAGGAATCCTGCAGTTTTCTTTAAATAATTAATGTTTTTTTAGAATGAGGTTAGCCATACTAAATAACGCAAAATAGCTTATGGCCCGCTAAAGCTTAGTTTGAATGCCTGTTTAATTTAGAACTGAGGTGCGCCATGCCCAACAAAAATAACCATTGCATGGCCCTCATTTAATTAATCATGTGTTGCTCCTTAGAATTCGAGGCGCGCCATTTATCACTTTTCATGGCCCTCGCAAAGTTGCAAACGCGTAGTTGCTTTAGGCGCGTTACTTTAATAACTTACCTTCCTAAACTGTCGGGTGTGCATTTCATGTGACCCAAATCCAAATCCTAACAACGTTAAACAAAATATGTCACGGATCGTGGGTACATTTCATGTGGCATGATCCAAAGACGTGTTTTGTTTAACGTTGAAATCTTCCTAAAATTAAATAAAAATAGGTAAAAACGCACATAGGGTTGAAAGTGTTCTAAAAATCAGATAAATAGGCCAATAATAACAGTTGAGCGACCGCGCTAAAACCACAGAATTCGGGAATGCCTAACACCTTCTCCCGGGTTAATAGAATTGCTTACCCAGATTTCTAGTTCGCGGACTGTAATACAGAGTCAAATTTTTCCTCGATTTGGGATTTAAACCGGTGATTTGGCACACCATAAATTATCCTAAGTGGCGACTCTGATTCTTAGATAAATAATCCCATTTCGATTGTCACTTTAAGTTGGAAAAAACTTCCTTATACCCTTTTTGGGGTAGGTAAAAAGGGAGGTGTGACAACTCTGGCGACTCTATTGGGGAACGAACCCAGAATCTCTAGTTCAGGATTCAGAATTCGAGCTTAGATGAATTGTTATAGTTGGCTTTATTTAATATTTGATTTTGTTACATGTTTGGGCCAAATGTGCTAACTGTTACTTTTACCGCTTTGATATTTTTTGAACTGTATATAAATTGCTACGAAACCCATATGCTCTCTGAGTCTTCTAAATCATGGAGGAATATGCACTTCGTGTAATTTCTCTTCTGTTAGAGTCATATCCCAAATTTAGAATGAGATTCGGACAAGTTGCAAAGCCGGTGAAGCTTTTGTATTCCTGGTACGCTACCCCACCTCGGCTCGAGTTGTCCGCTCGGGTATGCCATGTCTAGAACAATAAACCCAGGTTTTAAACCTAGTATAACAAAGCCTCATGCCGGATCCCTAGTAGGAACGTTTGTTTGCATTACGTGCATTTGACTTTGGAGACTCAACACAGCGGTTGGGTCTGTCTAGGATAGGTGTACCCGAAATGAAAAGGACCATCCTAATGCATCTTACTTGCTACTTTTGCATTTATTTACTTCGTATTTGCGTGCTGATCGCCTCATAAATAATGGGAGAAGGTTGAAAAAAAAAAGAATAGCAATGTGAGGGTTAAGTAAGTTCGTCACCTGTTTTGAAAAGCCCAATGTCCAAATAGTGCTGAAACTCTGCCAAATTTTTTTAGAAAAACGAAATGAAGAAAAAGAAAAAAAAAGAGCTTTTGTTTTTAAAAATAGTTGGTTTTGTTTTATTTGCCCGAACTACGCCAGTTTGATTCTCACAGGGTGTGAGATACGTAGGCAACCTCCATCGGGTCCAACTTCCATTTTGCAAAAATAGCCCGAAAAGAACAAAAATTTTATTTTTATTGCAAATAAGTAAAGTGATGCCACTCTTGTCAAAAATAGCCGAATGTCCCTCAAAAGGGCACCGAAAGGCTGTTTTTGCAAGAATAGCCGACTTTAGTCATTTTTCAAGGTTTTGGCTGGTTAGCCGACACAACCTTAAAATCTTTGTTTTCGGAGTGCTGAAAGGCCGTATCGGCAAAGCCAGATATTTTTGTGATAAGTTTGAAAAATGGTCATTTTTCTTGAGTCAAAATGAGTCGTAGTTTTCTTTTAATTGAAATCACTTTAATAAATGTGTAGGATGAGCACAACTCAAAATGAACCTTTCTACGTCCGTGAAGAGATCCCTTTGGAGCTACATATGTGGTGTCATGATTTGGGGGACGATAGCAGGAAGGTTGTGGCAAAAGCGTTGGGTGGTCTTATCGGGCTCTTGAAGGTTAAGCCGAGAAAGGACATAATTGAGGCCTTGATACCATTTTGGGACCCAACACATAATGTATTCCACTTTGCTAATTTTGAGTTAACTCCTACATTGGAAGAGATAGAAGGTTACACCGGTTTTGACGGAAATCTTAGAAATCAATACTCGATGGCACCTAGAGAAGTAACCCCTCACAAATTTTTGGACCTGTTAAGCATCACTCGGGACATCCGAGACGAAAATTTAGCCAAAGGATTCTGTACCTTCTTTTTCATGTACCGACATTACGGGAATCCCCGTGACTTTGAGATGCCAGATACCGGTCTTACTCACGCAGGAAACCAAGACAAGTGGGAAGCTCAGAGAGGATTAGCTTTTATAACAGTGTTCCTGGGTATTTTGATTTGCCCCAAAAAAGATGGGACTATAGAGTTGGGGCTCGTGGGGATAGCTGACTTTATGATAAAAAGGGCAAATGGGACTATAATGCCGCTGATCTTGGCAGAAATTTACCGAGCTCTGACCCTTTGCCGAGAAGGGGGAAAGTTCGTTGAAGGGTGCAATATGTTGTTACAATTATGGATGGAGGAACACCTTCGTCACTGTCCCGGATACTTGAATTGTAGTATGACTGGAATCGAGTGCATTGAAAAACAGGAAAAACCGGTAAAGGGTTATGAGTTCCCGAAGGGTGAAAAAGCATGGCACTCCCATTTGAGATCCTTGACTTCAAACAAGATCGAATGGACGTTTGGGTGGCTCTCAGTCAGTGAAGTAATTTATATGTCGGCTGAGGTGTGTTTCCTACTGTTGATGGATCTTCGGAGTATCCAGCCTTATGCTCCACATAGAGTCCTGCGTCAGTTAGGCCGATACCAGACCATCCCACACCTATGAAGATTTGAGTCGGCAGGTCATTGAGTTAAAACAAAAAACTGCCTTTCCAGAAGAAAAAGTGTGTCGGATTTGGCATCGGTGCAGATTCTAAGAGCCTAAACCTCAAATACCAGATCTATCTAGAGGTGAGTTGGAGCCTGGTTACCCTGCTTGGTATGGTAAAAGATCCCGAGTTCATCAGGATCCTGAAAGGCCCGCAAAAAGACCCCATATCCAACAGTTCACTGACGGAGCACAGGTGCAATGAGACTGGTTGACCAAAGAAAACGAGTACAGGGCTACCATAAGCAAGTTGGAAAGGCAAGTCTTGGACCTTCAGTTTGAAAATGGTTTGCAAGCCGCCGTAGATGAGGGAGAAAAGAAAAAACTAACTCAGGAAAATGAAATCCTCAAAGCTCAAATCCGGAAGATGAAAACAACTGCTAGAAACTCGGAAAGAAGCCGAGCGGATGAAAGGCTTATAAGCAGTCTGAAAAAGAAAGCCCTTAAGTGTCAAGTTGACCTGGAAAAGTCTGAGTCCAACCAAGCCAAAGTCCGGGCACAATGGGCAAAGAAGGCAAAAGAGCAGGCAAAGTTTGTGCAGCAAATTAAAAGAAAGTATGAAGGGACAATAACCATCCTAAAGAGAAAAATGACTACCCTCGAGAATGAAACAGCCAAGCAAGCCAAGGACTTCAAAGCTGATAGGAAACACTGTTATGGTTTGATGGCTCAGATGGAGGAAGGAATGCAACAGTTGCAAAATCAACATCTCTACGACGCTCAGGTGTTAGAAGCCCGAAATCAATAGGTCGGGCGTCTGCTTCAGGAAAAGGGTAGAATCCGAGAGCGAGTCAGAGTCATCGCCGACTACATTGTTGTGAAATGCAAAGCATGTGAGGATATGACTCGCACCACTTTCTTCGCGGTAGTGATGATGTTTGTCTGACAGATAATGAGTGACTTGGAGAGACTTCAAAGGGATCTTGCATATAGGCACGTGGCGAGACCGAATGATGTCCTGCGGGCCCCAGGAGCATTTGAGGCATCAATGTATTTGTGATTTTTTTTACTTGAGTCTGTATTTTCTTTCTGTTAAAGTCTGTTAGTTTCTTTTGAGTCTGTTAGTTTTTGAGTCATTATAATCAAAGTATTTGCTTTTTGAAAATCCCAAAAATGTTTTATTACTTATTTTTACACTTATACCCCAGAACTACGCTCGGTCTGATTCATGCAGGGTCATGATACGAAGGAAATCTCCATAGGATTCGACCATAACCAAAAGAAAACAGAAAGAAAATAAGAAACCGTGAGAAAGAAGCAAAATAAGAAAGGGAAATGAGAGAGTAAAAAAATCAAAGAGAAGTCAAACAAAGAAAGGCAAGAATGAAAAAAAGAAAAAAAAGCGAAAAAGAGAAGTTGCACATGGAAATAAGGAAAAATCGGGATGACACAAGCAATTGAGCAAATACATGATAGAAATGATTAATTACTTATGTGCATTGCATTCCACAAATACGCGGTTACCAATCTGTTAAGCTCTAATCACTAACGAGTTTGTTGTTGATTCTCCAAAACTAAGGCAGGTGGTTAGTTTGTTGAGCATTCTGGCAACCTATCCATACAACACCAGGTCCAAAGGCGAATTGATCATGTCTAACCAAGAACTTGATGCGAGTAGCATCGATACTTCAAGAGAGGTGGAAGAATTCAATGTTAATTCGATGAAAGAAGAGATGTATAAGTTGAAGAAACAGATGGCCGAAATGTACCAGGCCTGGGCAAAGGGGCAACCACCACCAGCTTACCCCGCCAACCCTGCTTTCATCCCGCCTTTGAATCAAACCCAGGAACATCCTACTGTTGATTCATCTGCAGGATTTCCTATTTACCATCACTACCAAGGCACCACCTCCCAAACCCCGCAAGCTCCGCCACCTAAACCAGTTCCATATCCTCCTCTCCCAATCACTCCTATCTTCGTAGCATCCCCATCTACTACACTACACCAATCTTCTAGTGAGCCTGTTTTCCAAGCCCAGGATAACCAATACTACCCCCCAGAGCCCACTTTCAAAGCTTCAGAAGTTTATACTCCTTGTTTTGATCTCCCTGCGGAAGCTGAAAAACCATCCCAAAATCCCAAACAGGAGGAGATGTTCAGAAAAGTTAAAAGCTTAGAACAATAATTCAGAGACATGTAGGGATTAGGAGGTCAAGTAAGTGTGGCTTACAAAGACCTATGTATATTTCCAAATGAGCAATTACCGGCAGGGTTTACGATGCCCAAGTTTGATTTGTACGATGGGCACGGTGATCCAGTAGCACACTTGAGAGGTTTTTGTAGCAAGATGAAGGAACTGGAGGAATAGATGAATTGCTGATGGCATATTTCAGTCAAAGTCTGAGTGGATCGGCGCTGGAGTGGTACACCCGGCAGGACCACGGAAAGTGGTATACATGGGATGATCTGGCGCAAGCATTCGCTTGTCACTTCCAATACAATCTTGAGATCATTCCAAATCGACTGTCCTTGACAAAACTGGAGAAAAAGTACAGTGAAAGTTTCAGAGAGTATGGTTTCCGATGTAGAGAGCAGGTAGCAAGAGTAGACCCTTCAATGAAAGAAAGTGAGATGGTGAATTATTTCCTACAGGCCTTAGAACCTACTTACTATGTCCATCTGGTCTCAGCTATAGAAAAATCCTTCAATGAAGTAGTGAAGATGGGAGGTATGGTAGAAGAGGGGCTCAAGTTGAATAAAATCATGAGCTATTCGGCTATTAAGGCGACCACTCAGGCTATTCAGGGCGACACAGGAGGAATTGGGAAAAAGAAGAGAGAGGACTTAGCAATGGTTGATTCAGGAACTTGGTTCGGACCTAGGGACTCATCTCACCACTATAATCAGCCTCGACCCCACCACCAAAGTTACCCTCAAAGCCCATATAATCCACCCCAACACTACTACCCCCATTAGAACCTCATTTTTTCTGTCCACCATGCCCAAACATACAACCAACCTCCCACTCACGCGCAATGGCGTGCACCCATTACCCAAAACACTTATCCACCCCCACGAGCCTACCGAAACCCTCATGGACCAAGTTTCCGACCTAATCAAGCATTTAAGGATGAAAGGTTGCAGAAAACGAAAACCTTTACTCCTTTGGGATAGTCATATACCGGTTTATTCCACAGGCTAAGACAACTGGACATGCTGTGGCTGATTCAGTTCAAATTGCCTAATCCTCCCCTAAAAAATCTTGATTATTCCGTAAGCTGTGAGTATTGTTCTGGTACTCCAGGTCATGACACGGAGAAGTGCTTTCAGTTAAAAAGTGCTATCCAGGAGCTTATTGATACCAATCGGATTGAAGTTCAAGCTCATGAGGCGCCCAATATCAACCGAAATCCGATGCCAGCCCATCAGGAGGCAAATATGATTGAAATAGTGCATGAGGGAGGGGAGCCCAGGAAGCCGTCACAGACCGTCATGATGATTCGGTACAGTGGGGTTAAGATAGTTGAACAATCAACAAGTGAGAAATCAGTGCTCAAGTCAAGCGAAAGGAGTAGTGAACCATCCGTAATAGTTAAGAAGGGGTCTTCGAGTGATGTTGTAGCAAAGCAAGAAAGGATGAAAGTGGTTGTGCCAGAAGTGGCAAACAAACCTGTCGTAATCATGGAGGGCACCCGCATAGGGCATGTCATTGTCAAACCGGTAACCCAATTACCAATAGTCAACTACAGGGCTATTCCATGGAATTACGAACGGGTGACAGTGACTTACAAAGGGAAATAAATCAAAGAAGAAATTTGCGAAACCCAGGGTTTGACTCGCTCAGGAAGATGTTTTTCCCTCGAGGAGTTGAGAAAAGCTAAGATCTCCAAAGATAACCTAGTGCTGGTAAAGAAAGCTGTAACTAAAGAAGAGGTAGAGGAATTCTTGAGGAAGATGAAGGTGCAGGACTATTCTATCATGGAATAATTAAGGAAGACTCCTGCTCAAATTTCACTATTGTCATTGTTAATCCACTCAGACGAGCACCATAAAGCTTTAATGAAAATCTTGAATGAGGCTCACGTTCCCGATAAAATCACCATGAACCATCTGGAAAAGATAGCCAACAAGATCTTTAAAGTGAATAGTCACTTTTTCTGATGATGAATTGCCCGTAGAGGGTACTGAGCATAACAGAGCCCTTTACCTTATAGTGAAATGTGAGAACTCCGTAGTTACCCGGGTATTAGTTGATAATGGTTCCAGTGCGAACATCTGCCCTCTCTCCACTCTGAGTAAGTTGAAAGTGGAAGTGAGAGGATTCATAAGAACAATATCTGTGTCCGAGGATTTGATGGCGGAGGCAAAGATTCAGTTGGGGATATAATGCTAGAGCTGACGATAGGGCTAGTTGAGTTCACAATGGAATTCCATGTGCTGGATATAGCTGTTTCCTACAATCTGCTATTAGGTCGACTGTGGATTCACACCGCTAAAGCAGTCCCATCAACACTACACCGGGTGGTCAAATTTGAATGGGATAGATAGTTAATAGTTGTGCATGGCGAAGACAGTTTATTCGCTCACAGCGATGCCATTGTACCGTTCATTGAAGTGGAAGTTGACAAGGGATCGTGGGTTTACCAGGTTTTTGACACGATGTTGGTAGAGAAAGTTCAAGAGGGGAAATACATTCCAAATCCGAAGATAATTGCCGCATCAGTCATGATGGCCTATGAGATGTTGAAGAATGGTTTTGTACTTGGTAAAGGTTTGGGCTCATCTTTGCAAGGCATTATACAGCCGGTGTCTCTTCCTGAAAACTTGGGAACATTTGGTCTGGGATTCAAGCTCACTACCGCAAACATAAGAAGAGCCAGAAAGTTAAAACAGAGGGCATGGGTCCTTCCAAAGCCAGTCCCACGTCTCTCCAGATCATTTGAAAAGTCTGGTACTAGAAAACGACCGGCAACAACAATTCCCAGTCCTGTGATTGATCTTGATAAGGAGTTAATTGAAAGATTTGAGAAGTTGTTCAACGGTGTGAACATGGTGGAAATTAGTGAAGGTTCTAGCAACGTAAAAATTCAATTCGTCAGGCCAAAAACAAAGCTTAATAATTGGAAAGCCACTCCTCTTCCCACTCGAAAGGAGTCTTGATAGTTTATTTTGATTTTCCTTCAGTTTGTCTGGGTTATTCCAGTGTTGTAATCCACATTTTTATCATTCAGTCTGTTTGAGTGTGCAAACCGTGTTATCTTTTATCATTCAATGAAATGCAATTTCCCTTTCTTCATTATTCCTGATAGTTTCCCTTTTGTTTTTCTTTTCTTTTCTATACAATTCTTTTTATGCTGGTTCTAATGACATGGCATGTGTGAGGAATCCTCAGCCCAGTCTTAAAAATCAATCTGATTCTGAAAAAATAATTCAAGAAGTAGAGTGTGATGACGAATCAGAATATGATGAAGAAGAGGCTTTTGAAGAAATTAGTAAGGAATTAAATCACTTTGAAGGAAAACCCAAACCCAACCTGAATGATACAAAAGCCATCAATTTAGGGGACGCAGATAATATTAGAGAGACTAAAATAAGCGTCTACCTTGAACCAAAGATTAGGGAAGAGATGATCAAAGCCCTGATTGAATACAAAGATATTTTTGCATGGTCATACGATGACATGCCGGGTTTAAGCAGTGATTTAGTGGTCCACAAGTTACCCACTGACCCGACATTCCCTCCCGTCAAGCAAAAATTGAGAAAGTTCAAAAATGATACGAGTATGAATATTAAGAAAGAAATCACTAAGAAGTTGGACGCAAAGGTCATTCGGGTCACACGATATCCCGTTTGGTTAGCTAATGTTGTGCCAGTACCAAAGAAGGACGGCAAGATCAGAGTATGCATTGATTACCGCAATCTCAATAAAGCAAGTCCAAAGGATAATTTCCCACTGCCCAACATCCACATTTTGATCGATAATTGAGCTAAGCGTGAGATTGGATCTTTTGTGGATTGCTATGCAGGGTATCATCAGGTTTTTATGGATGAAGAAGATGCGGAAAAGACGGTATTCATCACGCCATGGGGAACTTATTGTTACCGAGTAATTCCATTTGGTTTGAAAAACACTGGGGCAACTTACATGAGGGCAATTACTAATGTGTTCCATGATATGATACACAAGGATATTGAGGTGTACATAGATGATGTAATCATAAAGTCAAAGCAGCAGGCCGACCACGTCGGAGATTTGAGGAAATATTTCCAGAGGCTTCGCAGGTACAACCTTAAGCTTAACCCTACCAAGTGCGCATTTGCTGTTCCAACCAGAAAATTGTTGGGATTCATAGTCAGTCGTCGAGGCATTGAGTTAGACCCATCAAAGATCCAAGCTATCCAAGAATTGCCACCTTCGAGGAACAAGACTAAGGTGATGAGTCTGTTAGGGAGATTAAACTACATCAGCAGGTTTATTGCTCAATACACGACAACTTGTGAGCCTATTTTCAAGTTGCTGAAGAAGGATGTTGCGGTCAAGTGGACTGATGAGTGTCAAGAAGAATTTGATAAGATAAAAGGATACTTGTCAAACCCACCTGTGCTGGTACCACCAGAACCAGGGAGACCTTTGATTCTTTACTTGACAGTCCTAGAAAATTCACTTGGTTGTGTATTGGGTCAGCAGGATATCACTGGCAGGAAGGAACATGCCATCTACTATCTTAGCAAGAAGTTCACAGCTTACGAGGTTAAGTACACTCACTTGGAAAGGAAATGTTGCGCCCTAACTTGGTTAGCACAGAAATTGAAATATTATTTCTCATCCTACACTACTTACCTCATTTCGCGCTTGGATCCGTTGAAGTATATTTTTCAAAAGCCTAAGCCCATAGGGAGGCTTGTGAAGTGGCAGATTTTGCTCACAGAGTTTTACATCGTCTATGTGAGTCGAACCGCAATGAAAGCCCAAGCATTGGGCGATCATTTGGCCGAGAACCCCTCGATGAAGAATATGAGCCATTGAGGACTTATTTTCCTGATGAAGAGGTGATGCATATTGACGAGCTAGAGCAGACAGAAAAACCAGGTTGGAAACTTTTCTTTGATAGGGCTGCTAACATGAAATGAGTTGGAATAGGAGCCGTACTTATTTCTGAAATAGGGCATCACTATCCTGTTACGACTCAGCTTCGTTTTTATTGTACCAACAATATGGATGAGTACGAAGAATGCATTTTGGTTTTAAGTCTAGCTGCAGACATGGATGTCCAGGAAGTCTTGGTCTTGGAAGACTCAGATCTTCTGGTACATCAAATTCAAGGAGAATGGGAAACACAAGATTTGAAGTTCATACCGTACCAACAATGTTTGCATGATCTTTGTCAACGGTTTCGATCAGTGGAGTTCAGGCATATTCCAAGAGTCCATAATGAGGTGGCCGATGTTTTGGCTACCTTGGCATCATTGTTGCACCATCCGGACAAAGCTTATGTCGATCCTCTACATATTCAAGTCCGAGATCAACATGCTTACTGTAACATGGTGGAAGAAGAACTCGATGGTGAACCATGGTTCCATGATATCAGGGAGTACATCAGAATGGGGGTATATTCGGTGCAAGCCACGGGGGATCAAAAGAGAACAATTTGATGGTTGGCTAGTGGATTTTTCTTTAGTGGAGGAGTTTTGTATAAAAGAACTCCAGATCTTGGATTGTTGAGATGCATAGATGCTAAACAAGCCACGAATGTCATGACCAAAGTACATTCTGGAGTCTGCGGACCGCATATGAGTGGATATGTGCTGGCGAAGAATATTCTCCGAGCAGCTTATTATTGGCTCACCATGGAGCGAGATTGTATCAGTTTTGTGCGCAAATGTCATCAATTACAGGTACATGGAGATTTAATTTATTCTCCACCATCAGAATTACACACAATGTCGGCACCATGGCCCTTCGTTGCTTGGGGCATGGATGTTATTGGACCAATTGAACCAGCAGCATCCAATGGGCACAGGTTCATTCTGGTGGCCATTGATTATTTCACCAAGTAGGTTGAGGCTAAAACTCTCAAGTCTGTGACCAGGAAAGTTGTGGTTGATTTTGTTCACTCAAATATCATCTGTCGATTTGGGATACCAAAGGTGATCGTCACAGATAATGGTACTAATCTTAACAGTAACTTGATGAAAGCGGTATGTCAACAATTTAAGATTACGCATCGCAATTCCACCCCATATTGCCCCAAGAAGAATGGAGCAGTCGAGGCAGCCAACAAGAACATAAAGAAGATACTTCGGAAAATGGTGGAAGGTTCCAGGAAATGGCATGAAAAGTTACCATTCACATTGTTGGGTTATCGCACTACTGTTCGCACTTCAGTGGGTGCAACTCCTTACTTATTGGTATATGGCACTAAACCAGTGATACCTGCGGAAGTTGAAATCCCATCCCTTCGGATTGTTGCTGAGGCCGTGATTGAGGATGATGAGTGGGTCAAAACCCGTTTGGAGCAGTTAAGTTTGATCGATAAGAAGAGATTGGCAGTAGTGTGTCATGGGCTGATATATCAAAAGAGAATGGCAAGAGCGTACAACAAAAAGGTGTGTCCCCAAAAGTTTTAAATGGGTCAGCAAGTATTAAAGCATATCCTTCCACACCAGGCCGAAGCGAAGGGCAAGTTCGCCCCAAATTGGCAAGGGCCATTCATTGTAACAAGAGTGTTGTCCAACGGTGCTTTGTATCTAACAGATATCGAAGGCAAATGTGTAGACATGACTATCAATTCTAATGGAGTCAAGAGATATTATGTATGATTTCTTTTGTTGAATTGTTGATTGTTTGTACTTGGAATTGTTTCGAAGATTGGAATGACGAAGGCAATTTGTTCTGCTATCTAAACACTCTACCCTTTGTTTCCCCTTCTGAGCCTTATTTATTTTATTTCATACCTCTCTTTTGGAATCAATAACAAAAAAGAGAGAAAAGAAATAAAAGAAAAAGAAAGAAAAAAAAATAAAAGAAGTGAAAAGAGAAAGTACAAGAAAACAAAGAAATTCAGGTGTGAACTACGTTTGACCTGATTCCTATTAAGGATACATAGGAAGCCTCACGACTCGGTCATATCATATCAAAATAAAAATAAAAAATCCCCAAGTAAGAAACTGGGTAGAAGTTGTGATTGTGGTAAGAGATCAGATTCCAAAAGTTGTAATTTTGACCTATTTAAGTTGCTTTGAGCCTTTTTGATACCCTTTTCTTTCCAAACATACCCAAAGAACCGACATAACCGTCCAAAGAAAGACCTCCCGATCAGTCTTCGAGAGATTCCAAGTCAAGCAAGTAAAGAGGATTCATATCAGGGGCAACACTCCGGTTTAAGCAAAAGAAATCAAAAAATGAGAGAGTCTTATTGGTGAAAACCCTTATGGGCACCATGAAGCGACGAAAGCTGAGAGAAAGTAAAAATGAGAGAGTCTTATTAGTGAAAACCTTCACGGGCAGCATGAGGCGACAAGGAATTGAGGAATGAACAAATGAGAGAGGTTTGTTGGTGAAAATCCTTCAGGGCACTGCAAGCCGAACAAGGTCTGTAAGCTGGCGGAAAGTAAACATCGGGTTGCGGAGATCTTGGAGCACAAAGTAAAACAACTGGAAAAGTGATTGGTTAAACAGACTGGGTTGATTAATCCAAAATTCATACCATGATTATTGGTGACAGTTACTCTACTCAGATAAGTTTTTTTTTCTCTCTCCAACAGTCATCCAAATTTGGATTTTCTTCTTTATTCTTAATTCTCAAAATCATCGCATTTCATTGCTTTTAATTTTACTCCTCTAAAGCTCTTCCAAGGTTAGACTTGTTTCAACAAATAAGAAGGAATTTCAAAGTTTACTACCAGTTTCAAAATTGCACAAAGCAAAATACGGCTAGGACATGCAGAGATAGTGTGACGAAAAGTGGGACATAAAGTGTAAGCAAAAGTTAAATCGGTGAAATGGTTCAGTAATGTCGCGGGAGATGCAGAGGTCAGTAATGAAAAACAACGGTTGGGGTGTAGAGTACTCAGATCATCTAGGGTCCTGGGGTTAAGGATCAATCAGAAGGTCAAACAATTCTCGATCGGCTCAAGGCAGCCAGTCAAAGCAAAGCATGGCAAAGGAAGAACCACCTTCAGTAAGAATGCCACAACTAACCACCACGTTTTAAACTGACAAGATTTTTCTTTGATTTGAAATAGGGGAAAAAATTTCATTTGTTTCGGAGAAATCCTACGTGAAGAAAGAGCAAGCACCAAGTAGGTTTGATCGCAAAGTTCTCAGGATCCTCCTAGAAAATGGGACTTAGATTAAAATTCAAAATAATCATGAGTAGCACAATCTAGCATAAATGTACCCCAAAGGAATATAAGCGGAACTTTTAAGTTTGCATGCTTGAGATAGGATTCACTAGAAATTTTCAAGACCCTCCTGAATAATGGGACGTAGCACTAAGAATTCCATTAGATAACAAGTTTTAGCAAGTTCGGCTATAAGGAAGTATAGTTTAGCTTTAGAAGCGTCACTTGTAAGATAAGATTTAATTTAAAACTTTTCAGGAACCTCCTGGATAATGGGATGAAGTTTTAGGACCAAGTTAGATTACAAGGTTCAATAGAAGAAAATATAATGCAGCTTTGAAACGGGCATTTTACTAGAAATTTTCAGGACCCTCCTGGATAATGGGATCTAGTTTACAGATTGTTAGAGATATTAAGTAACATGATTCAGTTAACACTCACAAAGGTTCCCGGCTACCAAACTGGGGTAGAATTTTCTTTGTTTTGTCTATTTTGTTGAAGTCAGGTGCCCGTCTGAAGAACAGGGAAGAAAAACACGGATGTTAAGGATAAAAAGCAGTTCAGGATCAAGTAATCAGGAGCCCACCTGGAGAACAAGGGAAAACAAATCAAGTTTCAAGGAAGATTGACACAAGTATTGGTAATCAAGCACCCACCTGGAGGAACAAGGGAGAACAAGTCAAGGAAAAACAGTTAAAGTTTCAGCAATCAGGCGCCCACTTGGAGAGCAAGGGAATACAATTCAAGTTTCAGCAATCAGACGCCACCTGGAGAGCAAGGGAATACAATTCAAGTTTTGCCAGTCAGGCGCCCACCTAGAGAGCAAGGGAATACAGTTCAAGTTTCAGTAATCAGGAGCCCGCCTGGAGAACGAATGGAAAAAGTACAATTCAAATGTTGGAAATCAGGAGCCCGCCTGAAGAACGAAAGGAAAAAGTACAATTCAAATATTGGAAATCAGGAGCCCGCCTGAAGAACGAAGGGAAAAAGTACAATTCAAATGTTGGAAATCAGGAGCCCGCCTGAAGAACGAAGGGAAGAAGTACAAATTCAAATTTTGTTGAAATCAGGAGCACGCCTGGAGAACGAAAGTAAGAAGTACAAATCAAACTTCAATAATCAGGAGCCCGCCTGAAGAACGAGGTAACAACAATCACAAGATCAAGTTTGAAAATAAATCTTTGTAATGCATAGTTCATAGCTTAGTCTAGCTTCTTTTATTTTGTCACGGTGTAATAAGGAGGTCAGTAAGTAGTAGCAGCAGCAGCAACAGTGAAATCACAGCTTCATGGTAGTTCCAGCTACCGAAACTTCCCAAACTACACTGACCTGATTCCTTTATAGCCAAGGATATATAGGAAACTTTTGAAGCAGAGGTTCGGTCAGATTCTTTCAAATATGCTTCCCACGGAGTATTCAAATGGGCAAAAAACGCTCGTATCCGCTCACTTGATCTTTGCACGAAAACTCTTCGTGTTTCCGAGTAAAGAGGGGAAGATATAAGTACATGATTTTTGGCCTATATGAATTATTCCAATAAATTCAAAAACAAAATAATTTTTTCTATTGTTCGCAATTTTGCGGATTTTTTGTGGCATTTTCTGTTATTGTTTGCATTTGTCTATGCATGTTTATTTTATTTAAATTATTTAAAAATAAAAAAAAATATGTTGCATTTTTTTTGAATTTAAGATTTAACTTTGCATTTTTAATAATTAATTAAGTAGCTTTACAAAAATGGAAAATCAGAAAAAATAGTTTATTGTTGCTTTTTAATTTTTGATTTTTTGGTAATTCTCCCTTTAATTTGGTACTTAACTTAGTTGTGGTAGTCATAATTTAGAGTTAATTAAATTAGATAATTTGGATTAGGAATTAATTTAGGTTTTTATTTTAGTTTAATTTAAAAGAAATTGGGAAAGGAAAAGAAATGAAAATAAAAGGAAATAGAAAAGGCTGTATTTGTGCCAAACTTGACAATTGTCCCCAAAACCCAACCAAAACTGGCCCAGACCCGCCCAATAGCCAGTCCGTCTCCAGCTTCATCCAAACGACTTCGTTTTAGGCGTCTTAATCTGGACCGTTGAATTAGTTTGATCAAACGGTCCAGATTCTCACCCATTTCCCAAACCCGACCCGATCCAGAACCAAATCGATTCCCCTAGTGAAACAAAACGACCCCGTTTTCCATTAATGATTTAATCAGAGTTGTTGGATTCCAATCATCCAACGGCCTTAATTAAATCATCAATTTAATATACTCAAAACCTCAAACCCCTTACCCCCTTACCCCCTCAGAAACCCCCTTTGTCGTCTCTGATTTCTCTTTAGAGACCAGCAAAAATCGCCACCTCAAATCACCGTTGACCGCCTGCCAGAAATCGCCTACGACGATGGGCAACCACCAAACAACCCCAAATTCACACCATCGACTCTCCTTCATCTCCCCGTTCTGAATCCTTAACCCATTACCTTCGAATCATAGTCGAACTTTTCGAATATGGGATCGAAGGTCAAACCCTTAAACCCTAACTTACCCAATCGACCCCAAATCTACAGCACCTAACCCCCATATCTCCCTCATACCAAATCCATTATTGTTTTCCCTCGAATATTGCCAGAATCTCTCGAATCTTAAATTTGAGGTCGAGCCCTAAAAATCTAAGATTATCCTCAATAAAACCTAGTGGCATGCATGGTCATATGATGTTGTTTCTGTCAAATTTTTGAAGATTAGATTCGACGAAGACTGATGTTGCTCAATTGTTCTTGACAAAGAACAAATGTGTAACATCAGTCTCGTTAAATCAAGGTCTACAGCAAGTTGTTGATTTCTATGGCAAGTGTTTTCATTCTTTTAATCCATTTCATCTCCTTTTTCCTCTCCCTTTCTTTAGTTAGATTTTTTTACTCCCTATGAAAACTCGACCAATCTATTGAGTTCAAATTGTTCTCTGCAAGTTGTCCCCTTTGTTTCTTTTTGTGAAAGTTGTTCTATGATTCTTATTGGTCCGCCGACATAGTTCATCTAATTAGGTCGTTTGTTTTAATAACCTAACTAATTTCATGTTTGTTTGTTGATATTAATCATTCATATAGTAGTTTTTATTAATTAGTCATATGTTGAATCCATTTAAGTAGTCGATTTTGTTTTCTACCTTCCATATGATCGCAGAAATTAGTTTGGATCACAGACGGTAGCTCAAGGACTTTGGGTCAATTTGACCCGTTTGTTAGGTTTGAGTAATTAACAGGGGTTGTATGGGTAGCCTAGGGATTATTTAGGTTGTGTGAACCTTACCTAACTAATTAAGAAGCTTCTAATAGTGATAGGGTTTAGGAGTGTATTATTGAATAAAATAAAGAGCAAAGAATTGAGTGGAATCAATTAAGAAATTGGGGAAGGGGCATTTATGAATAGGAAATTGATTTTAGGCTGCCTTAAGAGATCCTATATAAAGCTTGCTTAGGAAAAGACTGAAGGAGAACAGACAGAATATAGAGTCCAAAGAAAAAGAAACAGAGATATAGAAGTTTAAGAAGGAGGACAGAATAATAGAGAGATCTAGGAGATAAAAAATCCAAAAATACAAACGGCTGCTTTTTACTGTTTGATTGAATTCTTTCTGTGATCTCTTAAGTTTATAATTCCTGAAATAGTTTCTAACTTATCTGGGCTCAAATGATTTGAATCTGGTGGTTTAAAAGCTTGGTTTGAAGTTCTGGTTGTGGATTTTTGATTTTTGAGCATCAGTCTTTGGTTTAAAGCTATTTTTTTTGTGGTTTCTTTCTGCTGCTGGATACTGTTGTTGCTACTGCTGATCTTATCCCCTTTACTACTTTCATTTCTAGGTATTTCCTTAGTCCAGAAATACTGATTGAATACTAGTTATGAGAATCAAGTGAAATCCGATGGAATATAGGCTATATTTGCCATAGTTTCTCTTTGTCTTTTTTCCTTACTGTTTAAATACCATGTAGTATATTGGTAATGGTAGATGTTAAACGAGCTGGTACTGGTATTATAAAATGGGATTTGTGTTTTAGCCAATTGTTTAGTTTCAACATTAAATAACATTTTTAGAAGGTGTATGAGCAGGTTTGTGGATTGTTTGTATGGCAAATGAGCTATAGGCCTCAATTACTCAGTTAATTTTGATTTGTTCTCTGTATCACAGATTTTTTGCTTAAGTTTCTTTCAAAAATCAGTAAGGTTTTGGTTCTAATGTTTATTTGAATCCATTAAAATGTTAGGTGTTTGGCTTGTACGTGTATTGATGTTGTTTTATAAGCATGTTTGCCCATGAGACTAAGGTTTGAGATAATGTTTGTTCATTAGGCCCCTTTACAAGTCTCCATTTATCATGTACATGGATTAATCCAAGGTTTGAATGAATTTAAAATTTGTATGACTATTCTTGTGAAGTTATTTAAAGGACTGATGTCCATAGTTCCAGCATGTGTACTCATGAGCCATAACGGATTATTGATGGTTTGATTTGGGAACATTTGGTCAATTATTCTATGTTAAGACAATTGTAAATATGGAAGTTAATTAGGCAATTTGTGTCCCTTAGATAAGAGTCAGGAATAATTGTAGGTTTAATCCCATTTAGCTTTTAATCTAAATTAATTGTTAGTTTTGTAAAATCTGGGCTTAAAGCCAACCCAAGTGGCGAAAGCATTCTCAAGTACAAATGCACAACTTTGAGCTGTTTTGGTTTTGTCGACCTTCATCATGACGGGCCTACTTCGAGCCCCAAAGCTTGCAATGGCTTTTGGTTTAATGTTAATTTGGCACGTTAAAAATCTGACTGCTTTCAGTTGTTGTGGAGGTTCGACATGTGTATCTCAGAATATTCTATTTGCACATGACCCATACGGACTGGGCTCGTTGATTGGGCTTGATTTTTTCTTTAAAATGAAGTAGTACTTTCTTTTGACCTTCAACAAATCCATTAGGTAATATTTGAGTAATTAGGAATCCTGCAGTTTTCTTTAAACAATTAATGTTTTTTTAGAATGAGGTTAGCCATACTAAATAATGCAAAATAGCTTATGGCCTTCCAAAGCTTAGTTTGAATGCCTCTTTAATTTAGAACTGAGGTGCGCTATGCCCAACAAAAATGACCATTGCATGGCCCTCATTTAATTAATCTTGTGTTGCTCCTTAGAATTCGAGGTGCATTTAGCAATTTTCATGGCCCTCGCAAAGTTGCAAACGCGTAGTTGCTTTAGGCGCGTTACTTTAATAACTTACCTTCCTAAACTGTCGGGTGTGCATTTCATGTGACGCAAATCCAAATCCTAACAACGTTAAACAAAATATGTCATGGATCGTGGGTGCATTTCATGTGGCGTGATCCAAATATGTGTTTTGTATAACGTTGAAATCTTCCTAAAACTAAATAAAAGCAGGTAAAAACGCACATAGGTTTGAAAGTGTTATAAAAATCAGATAAATAGGCTAATAATAACAGTGGAGCGACCGTGCTAAAACTATGGAATTCGGGAATGCCTAACACCTTCTCCCGAGTTAATAGAATTTCTTACCTAAATTTCTGGTTCGCGGACTGTAATACAGAGTCAAATTTTTCCTCAATTTGGGATTTGAACCGGTGACTTGGGACACCATAAATTATCCCAAGTGGCAACTCTGATTCTTAGATAAATAATCCTGTTTCGATTGTCACTTTAAGTTGGAAAAAAACTCCCTTATACCCTTTTCGGGGTAGGTAAAAAGGGAGGCGTAACAGTGTCATTTATGATGTGTGTGAAAAATTTCAGGTCATTCGGAGGTGATTTGATAGGTTTTGGCATCGTTTGTGGAATTTGAAATTTTATAAGTTCTTAAGCTTGAATCCGAGGGTGATTTGGTGTTTTGGTGTTGTTTTGAGTGATTCGGAGGTTCGGCTAAGTTTGAATGATGTTATGGAATGTGTTGGCATGTTTGGTTGAGGTCACAAGGGTTTCGGGTGTGTTTCGGATGCCTAACAGGACATTTTTGGACTTGAAAGGTTAGCAGATTTTGCTGGTATTTCTGTTGCAGAAGATCCTTCATCGCGATCGCGTGAGGAGTCTCGCGATCATGTAGAGCATTTTTGGAGACCAGTCAAGTTGTTCTTCGCGTTCGCGGAGCTAGGGATGCAATCGCCTAGGTTTATGTGTACCAAAGCTGGGGCCACGCGTTTGTTCATCGCGAACGTGATCAATGGTCCGCGATTGCATAGGAGAGAGAGGCAGAGGATCTCGTTCGTGTGGTGATTAACTTGTTTGCGTATAGTTAAGTCAGGAGCTAGCAAAGTTGTTCTTCGCGATCGTGAGGGTCTTTCCGCGATCGCGATTAAGGAAGTACCTGGGCAGAATGTTTAATTTCAAAAACGAGGGTATTGGTCCATAATTTTAAAATTTATTAGAGAGCTTGGACGAAGGCAATTTTAGAGGGGAATTTCATAGGAGTGATTGGGGTAAGTGTTCTTCACTCAAATCTGGTTAAATTCCATGATTATGTCTTGATTTTTATCATTTAATTTAGGAATTTGGGATGAAAATTGGAGAAAATGGAAAAAATGGAAAAAAATATTCAGGAGTGGATTTGTTTTGGTATTTGGATGACCATTTGACGTCGGATTTTGGTGAATTTGATATGGGTAGACTCATGAGCGAATGGGTTTTCTAGTTTTGTGATTTTTATCGGATTCCGAGACGTGGGCCCAAGGGCTGGGTTTGAGCCAAATTCGGAATTTTTGGTCTAATTTGATAATTTTCATATGGGTTTCATCCCTTTAGTGTATATTAATGATAATATACTGATTTTGGTTAGATTCATAGCATTTGGAGGCCAAATCGAAAGGCAAGGGCATCGCGGGCTAATGTTTTAGCTTGGTTTGAGGTATGTAACGCTTCCAAACTTTGTTCTGAGGGTTCGAAACCCCGAACTATGTGTTCTATGATTATTATTGACATGACGCAAATGCCAAGTGATGGGCATGCTGGCGTGCACCATGAGAATTGCGGCCGGGATCATTCCATGGCACCGCTTAATGATTCTTTCTTGCTGATATCTGTGTTGCAATTATGTGATTAAGTTAATGAGTTGTAAATCATTCCAATTATCATGTTAAGGTTTCACGCCAATACTGTTGAGTCTCGAGAGGTCGTTTCTTGCTGTCATATCATTAGCTTCATTGATATTCTGTACTCAGTCCTGTTCATGTATATCATATCATGTCTCAGTCTCGGTTATTGCTATTTGGCACAGCATATCATTGTATCGGGCTAGTATCATGACATTTTGAGCCCGTGTGTGTTAGACTATAGAGAGATGACTGAGTGAGGCCGAGAGCCTGATATTGAGCGACAGTATGGGATTGGGCTGCATGCCACAGTGGGATATTGATTATGCCTTCGTTGGCTTGTTATAGCGCTTGGTTGAAAGGAGGCCCTCCGTAGTCTATACACCCCCAGTGAGCGCAATTGATATTATTGGGGGATGGATTTTCCCTAGACATGGATCTTATCTGAAGAACTTATACCTGGAGATTGATCTTCTCCATAAGGCTGGAATGACCTTCCTCGGTATTGGATGACTGCGGTCAGTGATGTATATATTCTGGAATGGATCTTCCCTGGGCCGGATGGCCATATACAGTACCGAGTGGTTGAGAAATGAGAGTGGGAGCACATGGTGCAGTATCATATATTTCTGGCATTTCCATGTAGAGATTTACTGAATTCTACACTTCACATTGTCCGGATATGTGCTTTGCGTTACTGTTGAATTAAATAATTAAACTACCAGCATGCCTACTTTACTATTTCATTTAATTGTGCTATAACTGCTGAGGTTTAGTTAGTCACTACCTGTTAGTCCATAATTTGGACTTGTTACTTACTGAGTTGGTGTACTCATATTACCCCTACACCTTGTGTACAAATCCAGGTATCTCAGGCCACGGTAGTGGCTGTTGACTGTTTCAGATGCGGGTTTCAACGGAGATATCGAGGTAGCTGCTTGACGTTCGTAGTCCCGACTTTCTCCTTCCTTATCTACCTCTAATGTATTTTGGATATTTTTATACTATTTTCGTCTAGTTATGTTTTTGTAACAGATGTAGTATTGCTCATGACTTAGTGACACCCAAGGTCGGGCTTGTATTTTCCGCTTTGTTTTGATTTTGACTTTATATCTTTTATCGGATTTCATTTGAAAAATGGTTTTACTTGAGTAAATGAAATGTGGATTATTTTGGAAATGTGTCGACTGGCCTAGTTTCGTGATAAGCGCCACCACGACCGGGTCGGTTTAGGGTCGTTACAACAACGGCTTCGGTTCACACCGCTTAGATCCCGAAGGGAACATTATCAACGGGAGCAAACAAATATTTGTCACCAGTTGACATTCAATGAAAAATATTTCTCAGTATTAAATACACAGTCGTTATAGAGAATTTTGGCATTTATGACTCGTCATTACATATTCATCAATGGCCTTCATTATTGTCTTTTAAGAGGGGTTTGATCCTAGGACCTTATATCCTAGGTATAACTATAAATAGTGGCTTCAACAACCATTGTAACACATAAAATCTCTGGCAGAACCCATGCTATGCTGTATTCCCAAGCAAAATAACACTTTATTTTTTGTCTAATATTGTTCCTATCACTGTCTTTAGAAGCACTGTTCCCGGAAATAGATTACCTACTGTTTAATTCGATTTCAACGCTAAGTCTTACACTTTTCATTTAATTTATTTATTATTTTGAGATCAAATTGATTCGCTTGTCAATAACACGTTGTAAATTCAAATATACTATTTCACGGGTAAACATAAGCAACATGTGGCATAACTAAACAAATCCTAGAAATTTGGTGTCACAAATACATGAGCATCTAGAGTACGATGTTACATCTCGCGTTTCGTACGTTAAAGTTCGTCTTCAGTTAATCGACGTAGACTCAGGGATAAGATTATCTTGAGGTTAACGTATTTATGCTTTTTATAACAAGCGGCAAGAAAGTGTCCTGAATGATAAAGGGCACACAAATTAAAGAAAACGAGTTTTGTTGAAGGTTGCCAATTTGGAATAAATACGGGCGAGCGATACTAACCAATATTTATGGACTAGTACCATATAAGGTATCATATGACTGTTATAGTATGATGTATAAAGTATATTAAATATGAATAGTATTTTTAGGTAATTTGAGATAATCCTTAATTATATGGGTACTTGGTTGATTATTTGGTAATGGAAAAATTAACAAGTTAATTAAAATTAGTGGGTAATTAATTAATAAAATAAGCTTAGGATAAGACTTACACCCCTCCCAACGTGGCAAGCCCTCTTAAAATCCCTAATTACTATTCATGAAGATAGAAAAGGTGTCATACCTTAAGTGACACTAAGTTTGCTATGTGGGGCCACCTAGCTTACTAGACACTACTACTATCTTTGGGCAGATATTGAGAATCCAAATATCAACCTTTCTAAGGACTATAATACCAAAGACGGTTCAGATTGTTGTTGAAATATGAATAAATTCCTACATTAAACTTTACTATATCATGCAACCGATAAGTTTTCTTTATGGCTTCTTATTTGCGCTTATACAATTCTCTATTTGATGTCTCATCCTTTATATGTATCAGCTGCAACAAAAAAATTAAAAATTAGTTGAGTTTGATGAACCACGGGAGAAAACAATCTTATGAAAGCATTCCAGCAAACCTTTCCATAACATCAGTAACGTTTTTGTTCTAAGGAGTTTCATTCAAGCATGTCATTTCATAAGTTGCTTAAGGAAAAGGTTCAACCAAGATGGTCTCTGCATAAGCAATGTTATTGCTTCAGGCTCTTCATATAACTTGTTCTATGTTTTGTCGCAGTTAACGCGTGTTAGAGGATTGTCAAGAGAATCGACTCAGGTATGTTAAGATCATCCCTTATTTCTTTTGGCATGGTCAAAATTATACTGAAGAAACGAGCAAACGCACATTTTCTATAAATTACTCTATTCATAGAGATACTAGGGGTGTCTACATTCTTAATTATCCATGAGAATTATTATTATCTTCTGTTCATGGGTTTCAGAATAATACGCAGTTGAAAAAAAAGTTTATCCGGAAGGAATATTGAGATTTTACGTATTTTTCATGCATTTCACCCATTTATGCATGTGCATTGACCTATGACCAGACGGCATTATATACGCGTATATATGTAGATATATGTATATGGGATATGTGAAATGGTTACGGTGTTATATACGCACCACCACCTGATCAGCTGGTATATGTTGATGATGTTGTCCACAATGGCCGAGATGATATGATGGCCCTTAGTGGCTTGATGATATAGTGTACACCCATACCTATGCATGACACGACATTTATACGCACGTCCATGACATTATAAATGTTTTAGAATTTACAAAGTTATTCAGATTTAAAGACGTGTTTCTATATTCTATGTTTCATCTATGTCTTTTACGTACTAATTTTCATGGCTTACATACTCAGTACATTTTTCGTATTGACGCCCTATTTCACGGGGCCTGTGTTTCATGCCCGCAGGTGTAGGTAGGCAAGCTAACGGCCACCCTTCTTAGGATCCCTAGTCAGCGAGAGTTGGCTTGCTCTACTTGATCCGAATCTGCTTTTGATTTTGGTACGATATGTTTATATATATATGGGAATGACATGGCTCAGTCCCGTCTTTGTACAGTTATGTTTCGATTAGAGGTCTGTAGATAGTATGTCTAGTTGGGTTGTGTGTGGCCTTGTCGGCTTTCAGTTATTAGATGTATAGTTATCTATTGCAGCCTTGCCGGCTCGCCCACTATATTCTGCATATATACATACATATGCCTTGTTGGTAGGTTTTCTTCACGTATGTTATTTTCGTAATACAACAGATGTTATTCAGGTTCATATCTTAGGCGCATGCTTAGGGGTGTTTGACAGGTAAGACTCAGGCACTCGTCGCGGCCCATCGGTTTGGGTCATGACAAAAGTGATATCAGAGCAGTTCTATCCTAGGGTTGCCTACAAACCCTGTCTAGTAGAGTCTTGTTTATGGGTATGTCGTGCACTACACTTATAGACAGGAGGCTATAGGACATATAGGATGTTATCCTCTCTTTTTATCTTAGATCATGCGATACAAGAATTCATGTTCCTAACGATATGTTATATTTTCAGCAATGCCTCCAAAAAGTACGGTCGCCAGCATGGGTCAGAAGGCTAAAAAGGTGTTAGAAAGAGATATAAGTTATACTATGGAGTTAGACCCATCAGAGATCATGGTTTCTATTGAGATGAATCCATCCGAGGGTCCATATAAGTCATCCGTTCGAGCTGTTTCGACCACTTCGGCAGTAGATGGGGTGAGAGGAGTTCCGCCCTCGCCAAGGCCCTTAGTTTCATTATCCTAGCCCGCCTATCAGGGTATGATTGGAGTAGTGCATGGATTGGCACAACCGGGTTTCACTCAGGCTCAAAACTATGTCGTAGCATTTGCGGACACCAGTTCTTTTAAGGTTCCAGATAGTCCATAGTCTTGGGAGTCCGTCAATCAAGGTTTGTCAGTGTATGTTATAGGATATGTAGAGGAATAGGATAGTAGTCGGGCTAAGAGGAGGAAGGTAACCGATAAGGATATGAAGATTCTGCTTCGAAGTGTGTCTTATCGAGGTTCTTATATAGGAAGAGGCAAGGACCCTCTACTTTGGACTTCCTCCAAGTGTCAGTTTTTGGTTGATGAGTTCCACCTCTTCTTTGAATATTACCAAGTCAGGGTTCTAAATGTGTTAGGTTATTTTATGAGGACGTAGGAAGCCCCGTCCCAACTTGTATATGTTATGGTTATGCCTACTTAGAGGTTTTGCAGACATTATCATGTATATAGTTTTGGGTATGATATGTCTACGGCCTAGTCAACCCCTATGTATATAAACCTTTTTGTAAATTAGTTATGCAATTTATTTTTTAATATTGTTATTTATATATATGGATGTGGCTAAATTAGTTATGAAAGTTATGTTTTAATATATGGATGTGACCCGAAATGGCCCGTGATAGATTTGATAATAAATAAGGATAAGATACGTGGTGTTCGGTTGGGTAGGACTTGATATTATAATAGGTATGGATTGATTGGCCTTTTCTTATGCTAACATCAAGTGTATATCAAAGACGATTTGCTTTTAGTTTCTAGGAGAGCCTATTTTTGAATGGAAAGGTAATACCGCATCGCCAAGAGGTAAATTTATCTCCTATCTCAAGGCAAAGAAGATAATCAGAAAGGTCTATATTTATCACTGAGTTCAGGTTTGAGATGTGGAAGTAGAGTTACCAACCATTCAGTCCATCCCAGTGGTTAATGAGTTTCCCGATGTTTTTCCCGATAAACTTCCGAGTCTTCCGCTAGAGCGAGAAGTTGAGTTTGCTATTGACCTACTACCAGATACTCATCCAATAACTATTCCTCCCTATAGAATGGCCCCCACAGAGCTGAAAAAGTTAAAGGAACAACTAAAGGACTTACTTGATAAAGGCTTTATCAGACCTAGTACATCACCGTGGGGAGAACCTGTGTTACATGTGAGGAAGAAAGATGGTTCCTTAGAGATGTGTATTGATTATAGACAGTTGCATAAGGTGACGATCAATAATAAGTACCCGCTCTCGAGGATTGATGATTTATTTGATCAGTTGCAAGGTGCCAAGTGTTTTTCAAAGATAGACTTGAGTCCGGGTACCATCAGGTAAAGGTTAAGGAGGAAGATATTCCGAAGACAACATTCAGGACTAGATACGGACACTTTGAGCTTCGTGTTATGTCATTCGATTTGACTAATGCCCCAGTAGTATTCATGGATTTGATGAACTGTGTGTTCAGTCCCTTCTTAGATCTGTTCGTAATTGTATTTATCGAAGATATATTGGTGTATTCTAGTTTAGAGGCTGAGCATGCAGATCATTTACGTACTGTGCTCAGAGTTCTACGAAAAGGGAAGTTGTATGCAAAATTATCTAAGTGTGAATTCTGGATGAACTCTGTAGCTTTCCTTGGGCATATCATTTCGGGTGAAGGCATCCGGGTGAATACACAAAAGAGTGAGGCATTGGAGACTTGGCCTAGACCCACAACACCGACGGAGGTTCGTACCTTCTCTATTTGGCAGGTTATTACATGAAACTTATAACGGAATTTTCTTCTCTTTTAAGCACCTTCGACCAAAGTGGTATGTGGTGTCTCGCTTAATGTTCCGGAATAACATAAGGAACTCTATGATGCAAGTAAGTTGAAGAAAGGTTGTGAATAAGTATAAATAGATATGTGTAGGTCACAAGCTAAAGTATGGTAGAACGGCAATGTTTTAGGAAGACAGAAGGAAGGATAAAAAAATATGAGTGAAAAAGTGACGAGAATGGATAAGTCATTAGGAATAAGTTCATAATAGAGCTGATGGTTTCTCTAAGTTATAGAAGGCTCAATATAACCCGAATGAACTCAAAGGAGTCCAAGACTAGTAACGTTTAGAATAGATGAAATGGTTCCGTAGTCGTGGGATAAGGGCGTAATTGTGATGAATAAAGAATGAAGTTTGGGCCTCCAAAGAGGGGATTTCCTGAATTGTAAAAGATTAGGATACCCGTGTAAGTAAACTCAGAAGGGAACTAAGTTTCAATGGACCAATCCTTACAAACGGAGTTTTCGGGCATTAAAGGACAGATTAACGTCAGCACTGGTTATAACGCTTCCAGAAGGGACCGATGGTTACGTTATCTATTGTGATGCTTCAAGCATTGGGTTGGGTTGTGTGTTGATGCAACATGATAAGGTTGTGGCTTATGCTTCTAGACAAATAAGAAAGCATGAGAAGAACTACCCGACCCATGATTTAGAGTTAGCCGCGGTGATTCATGCACTAAAGATATGGAGGCACTACTTGTATGGAATTCATGTTGATATCTATATGGATCATAAGAGCCTCCAGTATATCTTCAAGCAAAAGAATTGAATCTACGTCAAAGGAAATGGTTGGAGCTACTTAAAGACTATGATGTTGATATTTTATACCATCCGGGGAAGGCGAGCGTAGTAGCCGATGCCCTTAGCTATAGATCTATGGGTACCCTATCGTATTTATAGCCGAAAAAAGGGAGAATAGCCCATGAGGTTCACCAGCTAGCTAGTCTTCGAGTTCGGTTACTAGACTCAGGTGATATTGGAATTACTATTCAGAATACGGCAACATCCTCTTTAGTAACTGTAGTAAAGGAACGCCAGTACGAGGATCCTGTGCTAGTTCATTATAGGGATACCATTCTTCAGAAGGAGAAGACACCATTTGAAATTACAGAAGATGGGGTCCTCATATATCAAGGGCGATTATGTGTACCTAATGTTGCTGGGCTGCGTCGGCAGGTTATGGGAAAAACTCACTATTCTCGTTATTCTATCCATCCAGGAGCGACAAAGATGTATCATGATATCAGGGAAGTATATTGGTGGAACAAAATGAAAAAGGATATAGCAGAATTTGTTGCTCAGTGTCACAACTATCAGCTGGTTAAGATTGAGCATCAAAAATCCGGTAGATTATTGCAGGCTATGTAGATTCTGACTTGGAAATGGAAATAATCAATATGGATTTCATCGTAGGCTTACCTCGTACCCAGCATAACTTCGATTCGATATGGGTGATTGTTGATAGACTTACAAAGTCAGTCCATTTTCTGCCCATTAGAACCACATATTCCTCAGAGGATTATGCAAGACTTTATATTAAGAAGATAGTACGACTGTATGGTGTCCCTATATCTATTATCTCGAATAGAGGAGCTCAATTTATAGCTAACTTCTGGAGGTCCTTCCAAAAAGGATTGGGGACTCAAGTAAGTCTTAGTACAACATTTCATCCCCAGACATACGGACAAGCTGAGTGTACTATTCAGACATTGGAGGATATGTTACGAGCTTGTATGATAGACTTCAAAGGTAGCTGGGATGATCATATGCCGCTTATTGAGTTCCCATATAATAATAGCTACCATTCCAGTATTCAGATGGCTCCATATAAAGCTCTTCACGGACGGAAGTGTAGGTCACCTATAGGGTGGTTCGATGTTGGGGAAGCTACGTTAGTAGGACCAGAATTGGTACAACCATCAATCAAGAAAATTAAGATTATACAGAAAAGCCTATTAGCAACTCAAAGACGTTAGAAGTCTTATGCGGATAATCGACGGCGAGACTTGGAATTTTAGGTTGACGATTGGGTATTCCTAAAGCTATCACCGATGAAGGGCGTTGTGAGGTTCAGAAAAAGGGAAAACTTAGCCTTCGGTATATTGGACCATATAGGATCATACGCAAAGTATGCCAGGTAGCATATGAGTTGGACTTGCCTTTGGACTTGGAATCTCTACATCCAGTCTTTCATGTGTTTATGCTTCATAAATGTATCAGAAATCCTTCCAGAATTGTGTCATTTGACAACGTTCAAGTCACAGAGCAGCTATCATATGAAGAAACTCCCACTGCTATACTAGACAGACAGGTTCGAAGATTGAGAACTAATAACGTAGCTTTGGTGAATGTACTTTGGAGAAACAACAATGTGGAAGAAATAACTTGGGAGGCCGAGGAAGACATGAAATCTAGATATCCTTACTTATTTCCACCTCTAGAGAAGGGTCCGACGGGGACATCACAACTATAAGGTACGTGTATGAATTCTTGTGTTGGTTATTGTCATTGGTCATGTGAGGCCATTGTCGTTATTGATGATTGTGGTCCTATGTGGCATTGAATTATTAAGTTTCCACAGGAAGAATTGGTAGTAGTACTGTTACAAAGGCGACTCTGCCAAAGTTATATAGATCTCGCGGAGTTGAACATTCGAGGACGAATGTTTCTAAAGGGGGAAGGATGTTACATCTCGCGTTTCGTACGTTAAAGTTTCGTCTTTAGTTAATCGACGTAGACTTAGTGATAAGATTATCTTGAGGTTAATATATTAATGCTATTTATAACAAGCGACAAGTAAGTGTACTGAAGGATAAAGGGCACACGAATAAAAGAAAACGAGTTTGGTTGAAGGTTTCCGATTTGGGATAAATACGGGTGGAGCGATACTAACCGATATTTATGGACTAGTACCATATGGCCGTGATAGTATGATGTATAAAGTATATTAAAAATGAGTAGTATTTTTAGGTAATTTGAGATTGTCACGACCCCGGTTCGCCTTCCGTGAACCATCGTGACGGCACCTCGTCCCTATGACTAGGTAAGCCTAAATTATGGAAAATAAACCAATCTGCAGAAGTAAACAATTTAAAACAGAATTTGAGTAATAAGACAGTGTTTAAAAGTGTCACTTGGCATACACAATATTGACCTCTCAGAAACCAATACATATCTCCAAGACTCGAAAACCCATGAATCACAAGCTAAGGATCACTACATAGTGCTCTAGCTCCAGAATAGTCTAAAACAAAATAAATACAGAAGGGAGGTAACTATTAGAGAGAGAGTGGAGAGAGACTCCTCGGTCTGCGGACGTGGCAGATACACCTCGAAGTCTCCTAACGGTCGCCCCGCCTCAAGGATGGTAATCCTGAGTGAAGATACCTGGATCTGCACGTGAAAAACATGCGCAGAAAGGGCATGAGTACACCACAACGGTACTCAGAAAGTGCCAAGCCTAACCTCGGTCGGGTAGTGACGAGAAAGGTTAGGGCCCTACTGAGGTTAAATAAAATACAAAGTATAGTAGTGTAGAACAAGACAATATAATTAAGTGCAACAGTAAGAAATAACATAGAATAGAAAGAGCAATAACAACTAGAACAGAGGCAAAATAATCACGGAAAGGAAATACAACTCAACACAGAGATAACAATCGGGGTACCTTCCATGTCACGACCCAAACCGATGGGCCGCAACGGGCACCCAATACCTTACTCAACCGAGTACCAACGTAACGTATCTTTCATATTACATCATCATATACACGTGACATACGGGCCTAATAGGCCAACATTATCATTTACAAACTCAAAACAAAGGACGACAAGGCCGTACAATCTTTCACGTATACGACATATGTCTACAGCCACTAAGAATACATAAATGTCATAGAGGTCGGGATAGAGTCCCCCATACCAAACAATACACGTCTAAATCATACTAACCAAACAAGAAACTTCGAAGCAAATGGAGCGCACCAACATCTTCCGCTGAGTTGATAGCCTACTTGGAGGGCTCTTGTCCTGTCTATCGGGACCTACGGGCATGAAACGCAGCGTCTCCAGGCAAAAGAGACATCATTACAAATAATGTACCAAGTATGTAAGGCACATAAATAAATACATAAGAGATATGGAAGACATATAGAGTACATGACTCAACCTGTGAGTCTGAATAACTTTGTAAATCATAAATTACTTTCAGCGTCATGCATATGCGTATGAATGTCATGTCATGCATAGGTACATGTTTCATAACATTATCAGCTTCTGAAGGCATCCCATCATATCATATCGGCCATTGTGGGCATAACCTTTCCCATTTCCCATATACATATATATACATACATATATATACGCGTATATAACGCCATTTGAATACATACACATATATGCGTGTATAACACCATTTGAATACATACCCATATACGCGTATATAATGCCGTTTGAATTATATTTCAGCCACTGTGGGCAACATAATCATCATATATTAGCTGATCAGGTGGTGGTGCGTATATAACGCCGTAACCTTTTCCCATATCCCATATACATATAGTTACATATATACGCGTATATAACGCCATCTGGTCATGGGTCAATGCACATGAATGCAATACATGAAAAGTACGTTAATAAAATCTTTCGGAATCTCATAAGACCATTTTGCCTTTGAGTAATATCGTTAAGTAAACTCTTTTCAACTTTCGTATTTTTTCCTGAGACCCATGAACATATGATAAAATATTATGACACATGGAATTTCAAGAACATAGATATCTCTAATACTTCTATGAATAGAGTAACTCATGGAATTTGTGCATTTGCACATTTCGTTCGTATCATATGGATCATACCAAAAGAAAGAAGGGATAGCCTTAACATACTTGGAGTAGAAAAAACTCCACATAATATTCTTGGAGAAGATTGTATCGTACTCCTTTAGAACCGCAAAATTTTACGTTGCTAATGTGCTAAGAAATCTCGTTGGATTTTAGTTGAAGAATGAAAATCTTCACTGCCTTAGTGAACTTAATTTGCTAAAGAATTATTTGAAATTGGTAAACATTGGGTGATCACTGGCTGCTTCTATAGAGTCAAAAACCAAAATGACGGAGAAAGCTTTTCTGTTTAACGAGAATGGCTATTTGAGCAAATCAGATGTTCTAATATTTTCCTTTTCTTGTTCTTTATTTCAAAGGGTTGTTGGAGAATGGAATGAACACCTATCAATATAAAAATATTAAAGAAGTATGGAATAGCTTAGTTCATCTAATCTCCATCACTTTTATGAACTCTTTACGTTTAGGAAGTGAAGCTTTTGCCACCTTTTATGAAAACTTAAGAGTCACCAAATATATTTGAGTAGCTGCCACGTTTTTGGCTATTAAGCCTATCCATAACTTATTAAGCTTATCCACAAATTATTTAATTAATTAGGTAATTTTCAATTACCTAATAATTAATCAATTATCCACATAATAGAATTATCTCAACTTACTTAAAGTGCTACACATTTTTAATACACCTTATACACCTTATTATCATGGTCATGTGCTACCTTGTATGGTACTAGTCCATAAGTACCAGGTATTTTAGTTCGGGCCGTATTTTATCCCGAAATGATAAACTTTGACGAAATTCCTTTTCTTCGATTTACTTATCCTCTCACCTTCACAAATTTACTCATCACTTGTTTGAGATAGCATAATACTTATAATCCAAAAATAATCTCATTCCCAAATTTACGTCGATTAACTTACGACGAAACTTTAACGTACGAAAACATGGGGTGTAACATTCCAGGATACCGTCCTGTAGTCCCAATTACATCTATCCAGTGGATCTCCCCGGATCTCATCCCGTAGTCCAACTATTAGTGCGCGGGAATCTACCGAAATCCTGATCCGTAGTCCCAAATATAAATACCCAGTACTAGTGAAATCTACCGGGTGCAGTCCCGTAGTTCCATATAATTGTGCAAGGGGATCTACCGGAATCCCACATCGGTAGTCCTAAATAAAAAGACAAAGGGGATCTACCGGAATCCCACATCCGTAGTCCCAATGTAAATACACAGCAACAACAGGAAAATATTCAGAAATGGTAAATTTCATATTAAGGCAACAAGTAATTCTAGCCTAGCATGCTCCACAGAATTCAGGTAAGGCAGTTTGAGCAAATAAAGCAATTAAAACACTTAGACATGTTTTCCTAAGCTGACAACAGGCTAAATGGTGAGAGTAATAAAAACAGGAAAAGAAACATACTAGTAATTACTTAATAAAAATCGGATTTCCAACAATTAGCACAAGTACGCACTCGTCACCTCACGTACAAGGCATTTAAATTACCAAATATTCCAAATCCTAAGGGGAAAGATCCCCCACACAAGGTTAGGCAAACCACTTACCTCGAACCAGCTTAAATCAATCCAAAACCATGCTCTTGCCACGAGTACTAGACTCCAAATGGCCCGAATCTATTCAATTCAATTTCATAATGTAAATAACACTTCAAGTAACTGATTCTACAAAGAAATTCTAAGATAATACGCAAAATTAGGTAAGATGACCAAAATGCTCCTCGTGCTCACATCTCGGAATCGGGTAAAATTTATATTTTCAGAATCCTCACGCTCTCTCGAGTTCATGCATACCAAAATTATCCAAATCCAAGGTCAAATTCTCAATCAAAAGTTGAATTCTAGGTCTATAAACTTTCTTCAAACTTTTCCCCAATTTTCATATCCAATCCGAAATTAAATGGTGAATTCATGTTTAGATTAATGGGTTACAAGCAAAAAGGAGTTAAGAATCATAACCCAATCGATATCTCTGAAAATCCCTCAAAACTTCGCTCAAATTCGAGCTCCCAAGCTTTACTTTTCACAAAAATGGCTAAACCCTCGACTTTGAAATTTTATATTCTGCCCAGACGCGTTCTTCTTCCTGAACGCGAGACTACTATCATGAATGCGATGCACAAAAATCCTACTGGCCAACTTCCTCTTTCGCAAACGCGAGGTCCACTCACGAATGTGTAGCTTACACTGGCAGACCCTACACGAACGTGAGGAATATGTCGCGAACGCGAAGACCAACGGGTCCACACCTTTGCGAACGCGAGACATCATCGCAAACGCGAAGCACGATTCAGCTGCTTCACCCAGATGTTCTATGGGAACGCGAGACCCTCTCGCGAATGCGATGAATATTTTCTCTGCAACACAACAGCAAAAAATCTGCAATCTTTCCCAAGTCCAAAAATTGTCTGTTGAGCATCCGAAACACACCCAGGCCCCCGGGACCTCAACCAAACCTACCGACATTTCTCATAAATTCATTAAAACTTGCTCCAACCTTCGGAACGATCAAAACAACACAAAAACACCTATTTTTCATCGGATTCAAGCCTGAAAACTCCAAAAACTTTAAAAATATGCTTTCGATCAAAAGGTCTATCAAACCTCGTCCGAATGACCTGAAATTTTGCACACACGTCACATTCAACACTACAGAGCTACTCCAACTTCCGGAAATTCCATTCCAACCCTCGTATCAAAATATCACTATCAAACCGAAAACATCAAAAATTCAACTTTCAGCATTTCAAGCCTAAATTAGCTACGGACCTCCAAAACACAATTCGAACACGCCCCTAAGCACAAAATCACCCAACGGAGCTAACAGAACCATCATATTTCCATTTCGAGTCCGTCCTTACAGTGTTTCGACTACGGTTAACTTTCCAACAAATAAGCTCTCATTTAGGAACTAAGTGTCCCAAAACTCTCTGCAACTCAAAACCGAACATCCTGGCAAATCAAAGTAGCAGAAATAAACTCGAGGAAATCAGTTAATAGGGATTGGGGCGTAAATTCTTAATATGACCGGCCGGGTCATCACATCCTCTTACACATAAACATTCGTTCATCCTCGAACGATCATAGAGACATACCTGAAGTAGTGAAAAGATAAGGGTAACGGCTACGCATATGCTGCTCGGTCTCCCAGGTCACCTCCTCGACCAGCTGGCCCCGCCACCGAACCTTTACCGAAGCAATGTTCTTTGACCTAAGCTTTCTAACCTGCATGCCCAATATTTCCACTGGCTCCTCAACATAAGACAGATCGTTGCCCAACTGGATTGAACTAAAATCCAAAACGTGCGATGGATCACCGTGATACCTCCGGAGCATTGAAACATGAAATACCGTATGAACTCCTACCAAGCTGGGAGGTAAGGCAAGCTCATAGGCATCCTCCCCAGCACGCCTCAATATCTCAGAAGGGCCAATAAACCTTGGACTAAACTTTCCCTTCTTCCCAAATCTCATAACGCCCTTCATAGGCGAAACCCGAAGCAGAATACGCTCTCCAACCATATAGGAAACATCATGAACCTTCCGGTCCGCGTAACTCTTCTGTCTGGACTGGTTGTGCGGAGTCTATCTTGAATCACCTTAACCTTCTCCAAAGCATCCTAAACTAAGTCTGTGCCCAATAATCTGGCCTTACCCGGCTCAAATCAACCCACCAGGGATCTACATCGTCTACCATATAAAGCCTCATACGGTGCCATCTGAATGCTGGACTGATAGCTGTTGTTGTAAGCAAACTCCGCCAATGGTAAGAACTGATCCCAAGACCCTCCAAACTCAATCACACATGCACAGAGCATATTCTCAAGAATCTGAATAGTGTACTCGGACTGTCCGTTCGTCTGCGAGTGAAATGTTGTACTCAACTCCACCCGATTACCCAACGCATGCCGAACGACTCTCTAGAACCGTGATGTGAACTGAGTACCTCTATCTGAAATGATGGAAACCGGAATACCATGTAGACGAACAATCTCCCGGATATAGATCTCTGCCAACCGCTCCGACGAATAAGTAGTACACACAGGAATAAAGTGAGTGGACTTGGTCAGTCGATCCACAATCACCCAAATAGCATCAAACTTTCTCAAAGTTCGTGGGAGCCCAACTACAAAGTCCATGGTGATACGCTCCCACTTCCACTTCGGAATCTCTATCTATTGAAGCAACCCACCTGGTCTCTGGTGCTCATACTTCACCTGCTAACAGTTAAGGCACTGAGCTACAAATCCAACTATATTTTTCTTTATCCGCCTCCACCAGTAGTGCTGCCTCGAATCCTGATACATATTCGCAATACCCGGATGAATGGAATACCGCGAGCTATTGTCCTCCTCTAGAATCAACTCCTGAAGCCCATCAACATTGGGTACAGAAATTCGACCTTGCATCCTCAATACCTCATCATCACCAATAGTCACATCTCTGGCATCACCGTGCTGAACCTTGTCCTTGAGGACAAGAAAATGAGGGTCATCATACTGTCGCTCCCTGATATGATCAAATAAGGAAGATCGAGAAACAACGTAAGCTAGAACCCGACTAGGCTCCGAAAGATCCAATCTCACAAACTGGCTGGCTAGGGTGTGAACATCCATCGCCATAGGTCTCTCCGATATTGGTAAATAAGCCAAACTCCCCAAACTCTCTACCCGGTGACTCAAGGCATCGGCCACCACATTGGCCTTGCCCGGGTGATACAAAATAGTGATATCATAATCCTTCAGCAACTCTAACAACCTCTTCTGGCACAAATTTAGATCCTTTTTCTTGAAGAAGTGCTTCAAGCTCCGATGGTCAGTATAAATCTCACAAGGCACACTATATAAATAATGGCACCAGATCTTCAGGGCGTGAACAATCGCAACTAACTCAAGGTCGTGGACAGGGTAATTCTTCTCATGTATCTTCAACTATCTGGACGCGTAGGCAATCACCCTACCATCCTACATCAACAACGCTCCGAGGCCAATCCTCGAGGCATCACAATAGACCGTATAAGTCCCCAAACCTGTAGGCAGTATCATAATTGGGGCTATGGTCAAAACTGTCTTGAGCTTCTGAAAGCTCACCTCACTCTCCTCCGTCTACTGGAAAGGAGCACCCTTCTAGGTCAACCTGCTCATAGAGGCTGTAATCGATGAAAACCCCTCCACAAAATGGCAGTAGTAACCCGCAAAACCAAGGAAACTGCGGATCTTTGTAGCTGAGGATGGTCTGGGCCAACTCTATACGGCCTCTATCTTCTTCGGATCCACCTGAATAACCTCACTCGATACCACGTGGCCTAGGAATGAAACTGAATCCAACCAAAACTCACATTTCGAGAACTTAGCATATAACTTCTTCTCTCTCAGAGTCTGAAGCATAGTCCTCAGGTGTTGCTCATGATCTTCCCGACTCCGGGAATACACCAGAATATCATCAATAAATACAATGATGAACGAGTCAAGATGCGGCCAGAAGATACTGTGCATCAAATGCATAAAGGCAGCTGGGGCATTGGTCAACACAAATGACATAATAAGGAACTCGTAATGACCATACTGAGTCCTAAAAGCAGTCTTCGGGATATCTGGCTCCTGAATCTTCAACTGATGGTAACCTGAGCGCAAGTCAATCTTAGAAAACACTCGTGTGCCCTGAAGCTAGTCAAACAGATCATCAATACGAGGCAAAGGATAACGGTTCTTCACTGTAACCTTGTTCAACTAGTGATAATCAATACACATACGCATAGAACCATTCTTTTTCTTCACAAACAAGACAGGAGCACCGCAAGGTGATACACTGGGCCGAATAAAACCCTTATCAAGCAATTCCTGTAACCGATCCTTCAACTCCTTCAAATTAGGAGGAGCCATACGATACGGAGGAATAAAAATGGGCTGAGTTCCCGGCAATAGATCAATGCCAAAATCAATATCTCTATCAGGCGGCATGCCCGGAAGATTAGCTGGAAACACATCGGGAAAATCCCATACTACTGTAACTGAAACAACTAAAAGGGTATCAATACTGACATCTCTCACATAAGCTAAATACGCATCACACCCCTTCTCAACCATACATTGAGCTTTAAGAAAAGAAATAACTCTACTGGAAGTGTGATCTAAAGTACCCCTCCACCCAACACGCGGCATACCTTGCATAGCCAGTGTCATTGTTTTGGCGTGACAATCAAGAATAATGTAATGGGGTGACAACCAGTCCATGCCCAAGATAATGTCAAAATCTACCATGCTGAGCAACAATAAATCAGCTCTGGTCTCAAAACCACTAAGAGCAACCAAACACGATTGATAGATGCGATCCACAACAACAGAATCTCCTATAGGAGTAGAAACATAAACAGGGGAACTCAAAGAATCCCAAGATACACCCAAATGCGGAGCAAAATAAGAAGACACATAAGAATAAGTGGAGCCTGGATCGAATAGAACTGATGCATCTTTGTGACAAACCAGTATAATACCTGTGATTCACAAAATCAGAGGCAACAGCTTCGGTACGGGCAGGAAGGGCATAGTATCTGGCCTGGCCTCCCCTTCTAGGGCGACCTCTACCTCTCCGACCTCCATCTCTAGCTGGCTGAGTAGGTGGGGTAGCAACTGGAGCTATAACTATAGCCTGAGAACTCTACGGGGCAAGTTGTGGCTAAGACGTCTGTAGAGGTGCACCCCTTCCAAGTCTGGGGTAATCCCTCACCATATGACGTGTGTCACCACACTCAAAATAAGCTGTGGGATGACGTGGTGGTTTGTGACTGGCTTGGGCCAGGTCTGCTGGACTGATAGGAGGCGCGCTAGATATCAGAGGTGCATAATAAGGCTCTTGAGGTCTAGGAGGAGCTGGAATACCACTGGCTGCTGGAAGAGCTGAATAAATAGGGCGACTCATATAACCCCTACCATGACAACCTACTGCTGGGGCACGGGCACCAGAGAAATGGCCCGACTCTCGATACCTCTTGGCCTCCCTCTCCTCTCTCTTCCTAGCATGCATACCCTCAATGCTCCTAGCAATGCTCACCACCTGCTGATAAGAAATATCCATCTCAAAATTCATGAGCCATGCTAGACTTGATACTGGGAATAAAGCCCTCAATAAACATGCGAACCCTCTCGCAAACAGTAGAAACCAAGGCTAGTGCATGCCTAGCCAAACTGGTGTAACGGACAGCATACTTTGAGACAGTCATAGTAGCCTAGCGCAAATGCTCAAACTCTGTGCCCCATGCGTCCTTGAGGCTCTGAGGAGCATACTCTCTCAGGAACAGATCTGAAAACTGAGTCCAAGTCAGCGAAGCAGCCTCATCTAGACTGTCTAACTCATAGGTGCACCACCACTCATAGGCAGCTCCTCAAAGCAGAAAAGTAGTGAAGGAAACCCCGCTCGCTCCTGCTATACCCATGGTATGAAAAATGCAGTAACACTCATCTAGAAATCCCAGAGCATCCTCCGATGCTATACCACTAAGTACATGAGGCTTGTACCTCTTGAACCTCTCAAGCCTCATCTACTCCTTCTCAGAAGCCGTTGCCCTGTCCTCGGGCTGATCTCGGACTGCAGGCTGTACAGGAATAATCTCAGGGACCTGCTCAACATACACTCGCTACATAGGAGTGCGGGAAACGGGAGTCTGTACTCCTCCCCCGGCCTGAGATGTAGTTGCAGCAAGGGAAAGCAACCCTCCCTAAGGCAAAGTGGTGTACATTCTCATGAACTGTGCCAGAGTCTTCTGAAGAGCTGGAGTAGTAATAACAGTAGGCATGTCAGGTGCCTGGACTCCGGCTGGAACTGCTGGTGGTACCTCGGTGACAGCTCATGCAGGTGCTCTGGCTACACCACGTGCGCGTCCTCGGCCTCTATCCCGGCCCCGGCCCTAGTTTCTAACGGCTGTAGTAGGGGGTGCGTGTGCCTGATCATCTCGGGTAGCACGTGTACTCACCATCTATGAGAGAATAGAAGACAGAAGTTTAGAATTGTGATGTCAAAATATCGCACAATAAGGAAATCAAATGAAGTGAAATTTTCCTAACAGTTACATAGCCTCTCGTATATAAGTATAGACATCTCTGTACCGATCAGTGAGACTCGAATAAACCGGCTATATTCATGACTCCTATGAACCTAGAGTTTTGATACCAACTTGTCACGACCTCGGTTCGCCCTCCGTGAACCATCGTGATGGCACCTAGTCCCTACGACTAGGTAAGCCTAAATTGCGGAAAATAAACCAATTTGCGGAAGTAAACAATTTAAAATAGAATTCGAGTAAAAAGACAGTGTTTAAAAGTGCCGCTCGGCATACACAATATTTAACTCTCATAAACCAATACATATCTCCAAGACCCGGAAACCCATGAATCACAAGCTAAGGATCACTACATAGTGCTCTAGCTCTATAATAGTCTAAAACAAAATAAATACAGAAGGGCGGTAACTATAAGAGAGAAAGTGGAGAGAGATTCCTCGATTTGCGGACACGGCAGATATACCTCGAAGTCTCTGAACGGTCGCCTCGCCTCAAGGATGGTAAGAATGAGTCAAGGTACTTGGATCTGCACATGAAAAACATGTTCAGAAAGGGCATGAGTACACCACAACGGTACTCAGTAAGTGCCAAGCCTAACCTCGGTTGGGTAGTGATGATGAAGCTGAAGGCCCTACTGAGGTTAAATAAAACACAAAGTATAATAGTGTAAAACAAGACAGTATAATTAAGTGGAATAGTAAGAAATAACATAGAATAGAAAGAGCAATAACAATTAGAACAAAGGCAAAATAATCACGGAAAGGAAATACAACTCAACATAGAGATAACAACCGGGGTACCTTCCAGGATACCATCATGTAGTCCCAATTACATCTATCCAGTAGATCTCCCGGGATCCCGTCTCGTAGTCTAACTATCAGTGCGCAGGGATCTACCGGAATCCTAATCCGTAGTCCCAAATATAAATACCAAATACTAGGGGAATCTACCAGGTGTAGTCCCGTAGTTCCATATAACTGTGTAGGGGGATCTACCGGAAACCCACATCCGTAGACCCAAATAAACAGACAAGGGGGATCTACCGGAATCCCACATCCGTAGTCTCAATGTAAATACACAGCAACAACAGGAAAATATTTAGAAATGGCAAATTTCATATTAAGGCAACAAGTAATTCTAGCCTAGCATGCTGCACAGAATTCAGGTAAGGCAATTTGAGCAAATAAAGAAATTAAAACACTTAGACATGTATTCCTAAGCTAATAACAAGCTAAATAGTGAGAGTAATAAAAACAGGAAATGAAACATACTAGTAATTACTTAATGAAAACCTGATTTCCAACAATTAGCACAACTATGCACTCGTCACCTCATGTACAAGGCTTTTCAATTACCAAATATACCAAATCCTAAGGGGAAAGGTCCCCCACACAAGGTTAGACAAGCCACTTACATCGATCCAACTCAAATCAATCTGAAACCATCCTCTTGCCACGAGTACTCGACTCCAAGTGGCCCAAATCTATTTAATTCAATTTCATAATGTAAATAACACTTCAAGTAACTAATTTTACAAAGAAATTCTAAGTAAATACGCAAAATTAGGTAAAATGACCAAAATGCCCTCGGGCCCACATCTCGGAATCGGGTAAAATTTATATTTTCATAATCCTCACGCTCTCACAAGTTCATGCATACCAAAATTATCCAAATCCAAAGTCAAATTCCCAATCTAAAGTCGAATTCTAGGTCTAAGAACTTTCTTCCAACTTTACCCAAATTTTCATCACCAATCCGAAATTAAATGATGAATTCATGTTTAGATTAATGGGTTAAAAGCAAAAAGTATTTAAGAATCATTACCCAATCGATATCTCTGAAAATATCTCAAAACCTCGCTCAAATCCGAGCTCCCAAGATTTAATTTTCACTAAAATGGCTAAACCCTCGACTTTGAAATTTTATATTCTGCCTAGACGCGTTCTTCTTCGCGAACGCGATGCACAAAAATCCTATTGGCCAACTTTCTCTTTCGCGAACGCGAACGCGAGGTCCACTCGCGAACACTTAGCTTACACTGGCAGACCCTGTGCAAACGTGAGGACCATATCGCGAACGTGAAGACCAACTTGTCCACACCTTCGCGAACACGGGACATCATCGCGAACGCGAAGCACGATTCAGTTGCTTCACCCAGATGTTCTACGTGAACGCTAGACCCTCTCGCAAATGCGATGAATGTTTTCTCTGCAACACAACAGTAGATAATCTGCAATCTTTCCCAAGTCCAAAAATGGTCCGTTGAGCATCCGAAACACACTCGAGGCCCCCGGGACCTCAACCAAACCTACCGACATATCTCATAACTTCACTAAAACTTGCTTCAACCTTCGGAATGCTCAAAACAACACAAAAACACCTATTTTTCATCGGATTCAAGCCTAAGAACTCCAAAAATTCTATGAATATGCTTTTGATCAAAAAGTCTATCAAACCTCGTCCGAATAACCTAAACTTTTGCACAAAGGTAACATTCAACACTGCAGAGCTACTCCAACTTCCAGAAATTCCATTTCGACCCTCGGATCAAAATCTCAATATTGAACCGGAAACTTTAAAAATTCAACTTTCGGCATTTCAAGCCTAAATTAGCTACGGACCTCCAAAACATGATCCGAACATGCCTCTAATCCCAAAATCACTCAACAGAGCTAACAGAACCATCAGATTTCCATTCCAAGGCCGTCCTCACACTGTTTGGACTACAGTCAACTTTCCAACATTTAAGCTCTCATTTAGGGACTTAGTGTCCCAAAACTCTCCGCAACTCAAAACCGAACATCCAGGCAAATCAAAATAGCAAAAATAAACTCAGGGAAAGCAGTTAATAGGTGATCGGGCGTAAATTCTTAAAACAACCAGTCGGATCATCACAGAGATAGTCCTTAATTATATGGGCAATTGGTTGATTATTGGTTAATGGGGAAATTAATAAGTTAATTAAAATTAGTGGGTAGTTAGATAATAAAATAAGCTTATGATAAGACTGTCACTACCCGAAATCCACTAAGGGTTGTGATGGCGCCGGACACCGCTGTCAGGCAAGCCAACCATAAATACTTAATTAAATTCTCATTTTAATAATTTGAAAACTATGATTTTTTTTTCAATTTTACTAGTAAAATGTAGTCATTTCAAATTAAATATAATGTTAAGAAGTAAATACAAGATACCCCATAATCATCCCAGAACCAGGTGTCACGAGTGCATGAACATTTACTAGGGAATGAAATAAAACACAGTAACTGTCTGGAATACAAAGTGGACAGAAATGAAAATACAGTACAATACTCTGAAGGAGACTCTGCTGGCTGCGGGTCGTCTCGAATAATGCAGCTCACCAAAGTCTCTGTATCAACCATGCCGCTATGCCACTAATCCATTAGCCACACGTGAACCTGTGCAACAAAAATGCACAACAAGTGTCGTATGAGTACGAAAACCACGTGTACCCAGTGAGTATCTCGTCTAATCTCGAAGAAGTAGAGACGAGAGGTCGACTTCGACACTTACTAGTGGTCCAATGATAATATAGTAAAAATGTGAGAAAATCATGGATTTTATAAAGCAAGAATATACTCATAAAGCCGGAAAGCAAGTAAACAACTTCTTAAATAATAAAGGATTTCCAAAGATTTACTTTTCATTATCTTTATCTTTTTGTATTTGGCCAGGAAAGGCAAGTGTCAACATTTATAATTCCCAGGCAAGCAATATAAGCATGTGAATATCATGTCAAGGTCGTACGACCCGATCCAATATAAATGTAAAATGTGCACTACCGAGGGTCGAACGGTGCAAACCATAGATGCATCTATTACCCCGCTCGCGAATCATACGTACGACGCGGTCAAATATAAATAAACAATCACCCTGCTCGCGAATCATATATGTGACGCAGGTATACATAAAAAACACGTTCAAACAGTCAATCAAAACTTCATTAGGGAGACAATTATTCAAGGAAGTGTCAATTTCTCTTTTACAAGCCGAGAAAATGAAGTTTAACTCTTTTAGAAAATCATTTACCACTTTGATTCAATTAAAGCAATTTAAACTGTCAATAAGGTTATCATTATTACAAGTAAAGCATGTTTTTTGGGTCCTAAACTACCTGGACATAAGCATAATAGTAGCTATGCACGGACTCTCGTCACCTCGTGTGTACGTAGCCCCCACAATTAGGATCACATATTCAATTAATTCACCTATGGAGATAATTCCCTCTTACAAGGTTAGAAAGGAGACTCACCTCGCTCCGAAATATCCATAACCGGCATTCCACACCCTTTCGAAGACTCGAATTGATGCACAATGCTCCAAAACTAGCCAATAATTATGCAAATCCATTAATATATGCTCTAATACTCACAACATTTCAATTTAGATAAATTTCTAACTTTGTTCAGAAAGTTGACAAAATTGCCCTCGGGCCCACATACCCGGATTCCGAAAAAACTCACAAAATATGGAAATCCATTCTTATACGAGTTCAACTATACAAATTTTATCAAATTTCGATAACAACTTGACCTCCAAATCTTGAATTTTCGTTCTTGAAAAGTTTTAAAAAAATCTTGATTTCTTCCATTCAAATCCGAAATAAAACATGAATATAACCATAAAATCATGAATTATAATTACATTCGGATATAGAACACTTACCCAAATCCATATGATGAAAATCTCCTCATAATCGCTTCAATCCGAGCTCCATAGCTCCAAATGTGATAAAAATGGTTGAAACCTCGAAATATAGCTTCTGCCCAGGTATTTACTCTTCGCGATCGCGGAAAATGCTTTGCAATCGCAAAGCACAACATTTCTCAGCCCAAGATTTGCCTTTCGCAATCGCGGAAAATGCCTCACGATCGCGAAAAACAAATGCCCAGCTCTTCCAGACAGTCTCTAGTATAATGTCCATAACCTTTTGTACAAAATTCCAAATTGCAAATGGCTTAACTTTTTGAAAACTAGACTCCAAGGACTATAACTTTAATGCTTTGCTAATCTACCATTTCCTTATAGATTACAAGATATAAGCTTCCAAAGTTAGCCCTGTGCAACACAAATTTCTTCTTCGCGATTTCCAAACTCTTCCAGGATAGGCTGTAGTGTACCACTCATAACATTTTGTACACAACTCCAAATGCTAATTGGTTTCATTTGCTGAAAATTAGACACAAAGGGCTAAAAATGGTCTTGTAGCGACTAGTTCTCCCATTTTACTCATCGCGATCGCGACTAGTTCCCCGCAATCATGTAGCACACTGCTGTAGCAAAAATCAGCAACTAAAAATGGTCTTGAAATGGTCCGAAACCACTCCGAAACTCACACGAGCCCCTCGGGACCCCGTCCAAACATACCAACAAGTCTCAACACGTATCACAGACTTAGTTGAGGCCTCAAATCACATCAAACAACGATAAAACCATGAATCGCACTCCAATCCAAACTTAATTAACTTTAAAATTTCAAACTTCTATATTCGATGCCGAAACCTATCAAATCACGTCCGATTGACCTCAAATTTTGCACACAAGTCATATTCAACATTACAGACCTAATCCAACTTCCGGAATCAGAATCCGAGCCCGATATCAAAAAGTCCACTTCCGGTCAAACTCCTCAAAAGCCTTCAAATTTCTATCTTTAGCCATATGACTCCAAAATGACCTACGGACCTCCGAATTCACTTCCGATCGCACTCCCAATACCAAAATCACCATACGGAGCTATTCTCAGACTCAGAATCCCAAACGGACATCGATAACACTGAGATGCACTTCAACCCAAACTTATGAAATTCTTTCAAAAATGCCAACTTCTACAATAGGTGTCGAAACGTTCCCGGTTCTTCCAAAACCCGATCCGAACATACGCCCAAGTCCGAAATCATAATACGAACCTGTTGGAACCTTCGAATCCCGATTCCGAAGTCATTTACTTAAAAATCCAATCTTAGTCCATTCTTTCACCTTAAAGCTTCTGAATTGAGAATTTTCTTTCCAAATCAACTCCGAACTTCCCGAAATTCAATTCCGACCATGCATACAAGTCATAATGCCTGAAGTGAAGCTTCTCATGGCCTCAAATTGCCGAAGAACGCGCTAAAGCTCAAAATGACCGGTCGGGTCATTATATTCTCTCCCACTTAAACATACGTTCGTCCTCGAACGTGCTAAAAACTGCGCAGGAGTTGTCCGAAATCACTGTTTAACACCTCGTGCACCTACCCGTGCTACCACAACTCAGTTGAGCACATTAGCTCGATCAAACCCGAAGATATTCTCTTTAATTTAGGCAAATAAGCCTTAGAGCCAAATTTCAACATCCGGAATTCTCTGTCAGGCCCGCTTCCAACATACGAACAATGTATCAATCACTACACGAGGCACCCATACATGATTGCATACCTTTGCTGAATCCACACTATGTATTGCATAACCTACATGACCATAATAATATCCTCTGATAATAACCGCCGAAATTCTACAAATCTGACGCTCACAACACACCTCATGACACATATAAGTCTTGTTCCAACTCTTGCAACACTGCCATGATGGAAGAGGTGTGTAAAAACTTATAACCAACGGCTGAGTCAACAAATCATTGGGTCTATACTCCTGACAAGAACCGTCACCTCATTTTGAACCAAGTAATGATCATTTCTCCTCAATATACTTCATATAATCAGATTGCACTGATCCTAAATCCAATGATCTCGTCTCACCCAGTACGAATTGCTCAGGCAATAAGCCACCCGGACAGGGTCAAAAGTCTAATATGATGCCACAATGTGCCAATAGGCTATGAACTCGAATATGATAAAAGGAAAACGAACTCTGGAAGGGACTACTCAACTTACGCACTAATATGGACTTTCTTAAGAAAATAGGAAACAAGGCACACAAAAATAGCATATAGAAAACTGTACTCAACATTACACTGTTGCGGCGTGCAACCTGATCCAAATAACATACCCATGGCGGCGTGCCACCTGATCCACACATAGAATTCACATAAGGAGATATACATCGAGATAAATTTCTCATTACAACAAAATATCAATTATCAAACACAAGCATGCTAAGTGCATAATACCATCCCTGGTGAGACATATAGCGCCATAAGCTACAAAACTCAAGCACAACTGAGGTGCGATATACGATCTGAATCTCAATAGCCATCCTACTCATATAACATCATCTCTACGTGTAACCTTATCACATAAGAAATTCACCAAGCCGTCTCACAACTTACATGGCGTAATATATCATTACATGAAATAGCTGACTATGAAATAACACCTCGACTACTCTTCCATAGGGAGTGGATTGCTGAAATGAACACATCTGGCTTGATATAGAGCCCATATCCACATTTAAATCCATCCACAGACCTCAAGCTGATTCTGATCACACTAAACTAGGCTAATAACCTTTCAAAGGTCCATAATGACCCCCCTTTTTCTCATAACACACAAGAACAACCATCATAACTAGAGTAATCCTCCACACTCCACAACCCAATAAACTGAGTGCCCTCCAGGCATAAATTCTCAAATTAACAATATCACCACAATCTTCATACTTGGTTTAATTCTTCAATCAATCATGTGATTATATGCCACACTTATACAACCTTCCCGTAGGGCACGCTCCCACGACCTTTCGTAACAGATAACATGTTTGTACATCCAAACCACCGCCCGCACTAATGCTGAAAAGCGATCAAGAATCCTTAACCAGGATGCAAAGACTTTTTCACAAAACACCGTTCTCAGGTGACGCTGAGGACAATACCAACATACTTTAAACATCCAAACTCCTTTCCTGCTCATCCGAGCTCGTGACATCCTTGTCAACACCGAATCGCAACCTTGATCCTCACTTCAAATTCCATACCACTCCCTGCACCCAACATGCCCATATATGATATAACACGATTTTCATCATAACCCCAGAAGAACTAATAGATTAACACTTCATCATATAAAAACTTTTCACTTAACTCACTTCAGGAGAAACATAGCAACACACAAGTGAATTCTCATAACCGTAGAATATGCAAATCTCTAAGTAGTGGTCTAAGCCACCATAGCCTTTCCGGGACCCGCCTGCACATACAGGCTATAATACTTGAATACTTCCAAATATAATCAATTACGGTAGCCGTCGAATCCCGCACGCATCGCCATCACTACACCGATTCAACCATGGCTAACCAATCTATCTTCTTCTAGTTCATCCTTAACTTGCCTTAGAGATAATAATAGCTCCATACCTTACATCGCCAACCTGAATCCGCACTCACCTTGAGTGACTCCATTCCATGAGACCACCCTGTCTCCAAACATATGAATCGTTTCATATACTACTTGCACGCACATTCGCATGTTCAACTGATACACCCGTTCTGATAACTCCTTTACAAATCCAAAGTCTTATGATAACTCCTCCAAATGCTACACTGCAAGTGAAAAGCATCGTAGAACATTCTGAGCCTCTTATCATAAGCTGTTACAAAAGCTCGATTCTTAACCATTTTGCGGGCTTGACTCCTTAGGTGCCGCATTTTTTTAAATCATTTGAATTCCCTAGGGCCGTTGTTGAGATCCACTCACTCTGACTTGGTACCGAATATAATCAAATCCATGAATCTTCTAGCATATGAACACCCTCTTGACGAAGCACCCGGCCGAATCAGTTTCCTTGAAACTCGCATCTATACAAAGCATTAATCCTGAACCTTCCCCCAAGTCTAAACATGGGTCAATAAGGCCAACCACAACACACCGTTAATAATTCATTTGCTCAAATTACCACTTATACTCGATTCCCTTAACTGAAATAGCCTACCAATATGCTAAAATCAAGAAATCTCACTAATAGACGACCATGCAATCCAACCGTAGGCGGTGGGACTCTCCCACTTAGCTTGAAGCCACTATTACACAACTCTAGAACCCACCAAGATTCTTTATCTTTTATTGACATGACCTTGCGCAATCAAACTGCCCGATTCCTCGAAATCCTTCCGTTAGCATTTCATAAACACTCTGAATCCTAAGTCATGTTGTATCCTTCTCCATATCAAGCAACTCCTTTCTATGCACCCAATTTCCCGTCGTATGATAGCCAATATTTCAAATCGAGCTCGCAGACCCAGTCACTGACCACTATGAATCCCAATTCACTCTAAACTTTCCCTCAAGATGTGTAGTTATCCTGTCACAAAACCCATATGCAACTCCGCCACTCTCTCACTTTGGCATAACTCACTCCTTTAATCAACTACTCAACCTTCGCTTCTTATACTTGGCCTTCTAGAAATTTTAACCATCGCCTAGCACTCCCACATGACCTTCCTCATCCTTTGCTGCACAGTTGCTGCCTTAAATAAAATCTATCTTCGTAGCACTTGAACCCACAAATCGCTACTATCTTTAAACCTTTCTAAAGATCATCTTTCTCGAGCCATCAACATTAGAAACACCGATTCAATCCTGAACCACTACACACCGCAATCTTTGGCAGTCGCTTCTCCTATATCATTTCACAATATCCCGCCACATAGGCGAATCGTAGAGGGTTATAACACCGGTGAACTTAACACATACAATCCAGGACGATGATACCATGTCCCAGATGAAAATTTCGTCACACTTGAAAACACCAAGTCTCGTCATCTATCAACCCAAACCTGAACATTCATAGTCCGATTGCCCTTCCTTTGCTGAGAATAAAATACTGAATATCTGAATCACGCACTGAGTAGACCTCCTTTCAAGTCGTTTACTTCCCCAGTACATACGCAAGAATCCTATCACCACGTCAATACCGTGCAATAACCAATCATGAGAAATCATATCAATCTGTGCATAGCCTCAAAGCTCTCAGAAATGCAGCTACCTAACTAAAATGACAGAATATCCTTCTGCAAGGTGACAACAAAAGCCCAATCAACTATGCTGGAATAACATCCCGCACCGCATTTGCAGTACCATTACAATTCCTAAATTCTCGATTTATAACAAGCGATTCGCGTCACGTAAGGTTGAGTAGGAAGGAAACAAGGGCTAATCCCCAAGGAATCAAATCACACGATGAGGAATAAAGAAGGGAAGTGCTCCTAACAGCCATGTAGCCTCCCAAAGATAAGTACAGAAGTCTTCGTAGCGATCCGCGAGACTATACTAGAATTGTTCATGACTCGTGAGAGCTAAGGGAACCTAGTGCTCTGATACCATGTTGTCACGACCCGAAATCCACTAAGGGTCGTGATGGCGCCGGACATCGCTGTCAGGCAAGCTAACCATAAATACTTAATTAAATTCTCATTTTAATAATTTGAAAACTATGATATTCGTTCAATTTTACTAGTAAAAGGTATTCATTTCAAATTAAATATAATGTTAAGAAGTAAATACAAGATACCCCATAATCATCCAAGAACCCGGTGTCACGAGTGCATGACCATTTACTAGGGAATGAAATAAAACACAATAACTGTCCGGAATACAAAGTGGACATAAATAAAAATACAATACAATACTCTGAAGGAGACTCTGCTGGTTGCGGGTCATCTCGAATAATGCAGCTCACCTAAGTCTCCGTATCAACCATGCCGCAATGCCACTAATCCACTAGCCACACGTGAACCTGTGCAACAAAAATGCACAAGAAGTGTAGTATGAGTACTAAAACAACGTGTACCTAGTGAGTATCCCATCTAATCTAGATGAAGTAAAGATGAGAGGTCGACTTCGACACTTACTAGTGGTCCAATGATAATATAGTAAAAATGTGAGAAAATAATGGATGTCATAAAGCAAGAATAAACTCACAAAGCCGAAAAACAGGTAAACAACTTCTCAAATAATAAAGGATTTCCAAAGATTTACTTTTCATTATCTTTATCTTTTTGTCTCTGGCCAGAAAAGGCAAGTATCAACATTTATAATTCTCAGGCAAGCACTATAAGCATGCGCATATCATGTCGAGGTGGTACGGCCCGATCCAACTTAAATGTAAAACGCGCACTGTCGAGGGTCGAACGGCGCGAACCATAGATGCATCTATTACCTCGCTCGCGAATCATACATGCTATGCGGTCAAATATAAATAAACAATCACCTCGCTCGCGAATCACGCATGCAACGTAGGTACACATAGAAACACACATTCAAACATTCAATCAAACCTTCATCAGGGAGACAATTATTCAAGGAAGTGTGAATTTCTCTTTTACAAGCCGAGAAAATGAAGTTTAACTCTTTTAGAAAATCATTTACCACTTTGATGCAATTAAAGCAATTTAAACTGTCAATAAGGTTACCATTATTACAAGTAAAGCATGCTTTTTGGGTCCTAAACTACCCGGACATAAGCATAATAGTAGCTACGCACGGACTTTCGTCACCTCGTGCATACGTAGCCCCTACAATTAAGAGCACATATTCAATTAATTCACCTATGGGGATAATTCCCTCTTACAATGTTAGAAAGGAGACTCACCTCACTCCGAAGATCCATAACCGGCATTCCACGCCCTTTTGAAGACTCGAATCGATGCACAATGCTCCAAAACTAGCCAATAATTATGCAAATCCATTAATATATGCTCTAATACTCACAACAATTAAATTTAGATAAATTCCTAACTTCGTTCAAAAAGTTGACAAAATCGCCCTCGGGCCCACTTGCCCGGATTCCGAAAAAACTCACAAAATCTGAAAACATATTCCGATACGAGTTCAACCATACAAATTTTATCAAATTCCGATAACAACTTGACCTCTAAATCTTGAATTTTCGTTATTGAAAAGTTTTACAAAAATCATAATTTCTTCCATTTAAATGCGAAATAAAAGATGAATATAAACTATAGAATCATGAAGTATAATTACTTTCGGATATAGAACACTTAACCCAATCCATATGGTGAAAATCGCCTAAAAAATTGCTTCAATCCGAGCTCCATAGCTCCAAAAATGATAAAAATGGCTGAACCTCGAAATATAGCTTCTGCCCAGGTATTTACTCTTCGCGATCACGGAAAATACCCAGTTCTTCCTGACAGTCTCTAGTATAATGGCCATAACGTTTTGTACGAAATTCCAAATTGTAAATGGTTTAACTTTTTGAAAACTAGAATCCAAGGACTATAACTTTAAAGCTTTGCTCATCTAATACTTCCTTATAGATTACAAGATATAAGCTTCCAAAATCAGCCATGTGCAACACAAATTTCTTCTTCGCGATTTCCAAACTCTTCCTGGATAGGCTATAGTGTACCAATCATAACTTTTTGTGAACAACTCCAAATGCCAAATGGTTTGATTTTCTGAAAATTAGACACAAAGGGATACAACTTTTGTTTTTGGATCATCTCCAAATTCCTTCTAGATTGCGAGATACAAGCTTCCAAAATCGGGTCAGTGCAGCAGAAACTTTCCTCTATGCGATCGCGAAAGCCCTTCTGCGATCGCGAATCACTGGCCATTTTCTCCAATTTTACTCATCGCGATCGCGACCAGTTCCCCCCGATCGCATAGCACACTGCTCTAGCCAAAAAACCAGCATCTAAAAATGGTCTAGAAATGGTCCGAAACCACCGCGAAACTCACCCGAGCCCCTCGGGACCCTGTCCGAACATACCAACAAGTCTCAAAACATATCACGGACTTAGTCGAGGCCTCACATTTTATCAAACAACAATAAAACCATGAATCACACTCCAATCCAAGATTAATGAACTTTAGTATTTCAAACTTCTATATGCGATGCCGAAACCTATCAAATCACGTCCGATTCACCTCAAATTTTGCACACAAGTCATATTCAATATTACGGACCTACTCCAACTTCCGAAATCGGAATCCGACCCCGATATCAAAAAGTCCACTTCCGGTCTAACTCCTCAAAAACCTTCAAATTTCTATCTTTAGCCAAATGACCCACGGACCTCCGAATTCACTTTCGATCGCGCTTCCAATACCAGAATCACCATATAGAGTTATTCCCAGACTCGGAATCCCAAACGGACATCGATAACACTGAAATGCACTTCAACCCAAACTTATGAAATTCTTTCAAAAATGCCAACTTCCACAATAGGTGCCGAAACATTTTCGGGTCTTCCAAACCTCGATCCGGACATAAGCCCAAGTCCGAAATCATCATACTAACATGTTGGAACCTTCGAATCCCGATTACAAGGTCGTTTACTAAAAATTCCAGTCTTAGTCTATTCTTTCACCTTAAAGCTTCCGAATTGAGAATTTTCTTTCCAAATCAACTCCGAACTTCCCGAAATTTAATTCCGACCATGCGTACAAGTCATAATTCCTGAAGTGAAGCTGCTCATAGCCTCAAACCGCCGAAGAACGCGCTAAAGCTCAAAACGACCGGTCGGGTCATTACAAAGACTTACACCCCCCACGTGGCAAGCCCTCTTAAATTTCCTAATGACTATTCATGAAGATAGAAAATGTGTCATACCTTAAGTGAACACTAAGCTTGCTATGTGGGGCCACCTAGCTTACTAGAAACTACTACTATCTTTGGGCAGATATTGAGATTCCAAATATCAACCTTTCTAAGGTCTATAATACAAAAGACGGTTCAGATTGTTGTTGAAAAATGAAGAAATTCCTACATTAAACTCTACTATATCATGCAATCGAGAAGTTTTCTTTATGGCTTCTTATTTGCAGTTATACAATTCTCTATTTGATGTCTCATCCTTTACATGTATCAGCTGCAACAAAAAAATTAAAAATTAGTTGAGTTTGATGAACCACGGGAGATAACAATCTTATGAAAGCATTCCAGCAAACCTTTCCATAACATCAGTAACGTTTTTGTTCTAAAGAGTTCCATTCAAGCATGTCATTTCATAAGTTGCTTAAGGAAAAGGATCAACCAATATGGTCTCTGCATAAGCAATGTTATTGCTTCAGGCTCTTCATATAACTTGTTCCGTATTTTGTCGCAATTAACGTATGTTAGAGGATTGTCAAGAGAATTGACTCCAGGTATGTTAAGGTCATCCCTTCTTTCTTTTGGCATGGTCCAAATTATACTAAAGAAATGAGCAAATACACAGTTTCTATAAATTACTCTATTCATAGAGATACTAGGGGTGTCTATATTCTTGATTCCCCATAAGAATTATTATTATCTTCTGTTCATGGGTTTTAAAATAATACGCAGTTGAAAAAAAGTTTATCCGGAATGAATATTGAGAATTTACGTATTTTTCATGCATTTTACCCATTTATGCATGTGCATTGACTCATGACCAGATGGCATTATATACGCGTATATGTGTAAATATATGTATATGGGATATGGGAAATGGTTACGGCGTTCTATACCCACCACCACCTGATCAGCTGGTATATGTTGATGATGTTGTCCACAATGTTCGAGATGATATGATGGGATGCCCTTAGTAGCTTGATGATATAGTGTACACCCATACCTATGCATGGCACGATATTTATACGCACGTGCATGACATTATAAATGTTTTAGAATTTACAAAGTTATTCAGATTTAAAGACGTGTTTCTATACTCCATGTTTCATCTATGTCTTTTACGTACTAATTTTCATGCCTTACATACTCTGTACATTTTTCGTACTAAGGCCCTATTTCATGGGGCCTGTGTTACATGCCCGTAGGTGCGGGTAGGCAAGCCGATGGTCCCCCATCTTAGGATCCCTATTCAGCGAGAGTTGGTGTGCTCTGCTTGATCCGGAGCTGCTTTTGATTTTGGTATGATATGTTTATATATATATATAGAGGGAATGACGTGGATTAGTTCCATCTTTGTACAGTTATGTTTCCATTAGAGGTCTGTAGACAATATGTCTAGTTGGATTGTATGTGGCCTTGTTGTCTTTTAGTTATTGAATGTATAGTTATCTATTGTAGCCTTGCATGCTCGCCCACCGTATTCTGCATATATACATACATATGCCTTGTTGGTAGGTTTTCTGCATGTATGTTATCTTCGTAATTCAACAGATGTTATACAGGTTCACATCCTAGACGCATGCTTAGGGGTGTTTGACAGGTAGGACTCAGGCACCAATCGTGGCCCATATGTTTGGGTCGTGACAACTATAGATAAAGTCTGAACAAATATACAACTGCTTGAAACTAAATAAACAGTAAACATGGTAAAGAAAGGGACTTCAGGGCTGCAGATGCCGTGCAGCTATACCTCAAGTCTCCACAAGCAGCTGAATCCGAGCACAGACACCACTAAATGCCATTGGGACCAACACCAGTATCTGTACAAGAAGTGCAGAAGTGTATCATGAGTACAACCGACCTGTATTTTGTAAGTATCGAGCCTAACCCACACGAGGTAGTGACGACGCTATAATAAGACACCTACGTAAAATCTATACAAGTATATATATATAAAGCAACATAATAACAAGAAAGACAATTAAAGTATTAACTGGGAGGGAACATGTAAAGAGGGAAATACAGAAAGAACGACACGTACATAACCTCTTTCCGAAAAGGAATAATAATAATTCAGCCACGTAAATTATCAAACCGGTATCCAAATAAATCAAAGAAATCACTCATGACACTGCATCACCCTTCGTGCTTTTACTCTCGTCCCCACCATGTAATATCATAAATAAAATGGCACGACATTACCTTTCATGTTATTATTCTCAACCTCACATCATGTGATAAGTGATACTAAGCAAAAAATACACGGTATCGTCCTTTGTGATTTTATTCTCACAATCTCGCAAATAAATTATATTGTATGCAAATAAGGCTCGAAAACACCTTTTATGCTTTTCACTCTTCCTCACCAATCAACAACATTAATTCAAAATAGCAAAGCAAAGTTGGAAGCTATTCCACTTCAACCTTAGTGTAATGATAATTCATCTAAACTTTCAAAATTCTAACAACTTCAAAATAATCAATAGATATTAAAGCTAACATTAAAAAAAGTAATAATCAAACCACAACATGGGAAACATAGTCATGGAAATAACATAATATAATAAAATAATTTTCACCCGCATGCTTTAACCCGATAACAACATATATATATATACTTTTCACCTTAAATATATGCCGCCCCCACACATAATTCACATAGCAAATAGACCAACAAGTCCTAATCCTTCAAATCAAAGCTAACCACGATACTTACCTCACTCCGCAACCAAATCAATGCTCAACCATGACTTTTCCTTTAGAATTAGCCTCAAAACCAATCAAATCTATACAAATACATGTCAAATAATTCAAAATAGGCTTTGGAATTTACCCATGAGTGAAAGAGATTCAATCTTTGAGGAATTTGAAAAAAGTCAACAAAAATTAACCCCGGATCCACTTGGTCCAAACCTGATTTTCGGACCAAAATTCAATTACCCATTCACCCCAAACCTGGTTATATGTTTTATTTTGAAATTTGACATCAATTCGAGTTCTAAATCACAATTTTTCCAAATCCCCAATTTCTACCATAAAAAATCCTAGATTAAAGGTAAAATTAATGGGTGATCATAGAAATGTAATAACACAAGTTAAAATTTACTAACCAATGAAGTTGGGATGAAAAACATATTCAAAATAGCTTCTAGGCCGAGCTGTAACTTGAAAATGGTGAAAATGGTTCAAATCCCGACTTTTAGATATTTTAATACCTGGGTGTTAGTTGTTATTCGCGCTCGTGAAGCACCTGACGCGTTCGCAGAGAACAGCGGCCAGAAAGCCTATGCTTTCGCTATGTATTCTTCACATTCGGGAAGGCTTTATCCCCCTTGCCTTCGTGTTTACGAGCCAAGGCTTGCGTTCACATAGAGTATCAGACTGACTACTCTCTAGATCCCAAAACTCTTCACGTTCTCGAGAGGGCAGTCGCGTTCACAAAATGACGGTAGTAGCCCGCCAAGCCAAGGAAACTGCTGATCTCAGTAGCTGAGGATGGTCTGGGCCAACTCTGCACGGCCTTTATCTTCTTCGGATCCACCTGAATACCCTCACTCGATACCACGTGGCCTAAGAATGCCACTGAGTCTAACCAAAACTCACATTTCAAGAACTTAGCATATAACTTCCTCTCTCTCTCAGAGTCTGAAGCAAAATCCTCAAGTGCTTCTCATGATCTTCCCAACTCCGGGAATACACCAGAATATCATCAATAAAGACAATGACGAACGAGTCAAGATATGTCCGGAATACACTGTGCATCAAATGAATAAAGGTTGTTGGGGAATTAGTCAGCCCAAATGCATGACAAGGAACTCGTAATGACCATACCGAGTCCTGAAAGTAGTCTTCGGGATATCTGGCTCCCGAATCTTCAACTGATGGTAACCTGAGCGCAAATCAATCTTAGAAAACTCTTGTGCGCCCTGAAGCTGGTCAAACAGATCATCAATACTAGGCAAAGGATAGCGGATCTTCACTATAACCTTGTTCAACTAGCGATAATCAATACACATACGCATAGAACCATCCTTTTTCTTTACAAACAAGATAGGAGCACCCCAAGGTGATACACTGGGCTGAATAAAACCCTTATCAAGCAATTCCTGTAACTGATCCTTCAACTCCTTCAACTCAGGAGGAGCCATACGATACGGAGGAGTAGAAATGGGCTGAGTGCCCGGCAACAGATCAATACCAAAATCAATATCTCTATCAGGCGGCATGCCTAGAAGATCAGCTGGAAACACATCGGGAAAATCCCGTACTACTGTAACTGAATCAACTGAAGGGGTATCAATACTGACATCTCTCACATAAGCTAAATACGTGTCACATCCCTTCTCAACCATACGCTGAGCTTTAAGAAAAGAAATAACTATACTGGTGTGTGATCTAAAGTACCCCTCCACTTAACACGTGGTATACTTGGCATAGCCAGCGTCACGGTTTTGGCGTGACAATCAAGAATAGCATAATGGGGCGACAACCAGTCCATGCCCAAGATAATATCAAAGTCAACCACACTGAGTAACAATAAATTGGCTCTGCTCTCAAAACCACTAAGAGCAACCAAACACGACCGATAAACGCGGTCAACAACAAGAGAATCTCCCACAGGAGTAGAAACATAAATAGGGGAACTCAAAGAATCAAGAGATACACCCAGATGCGGATTAAAATAAGAAGACACATAAGAGTAAGTAGAGCCTGGATCAAATAGAACTGATGCATCTCTATGGCAAACCAATATAATACCTGTAATGACAGAATCGGAGGTAACAGCCTCGGTACAGGAAGGAAAGGCATAGTATCTAGCTTGGTCTCCCCCTCGAGGGTGACCTCTACCTCCCCGACCTCCACCTCTAGCTGGCTGAGTAGGTGGGGTAGCAACTGGAGCTGTAATCATAGCCTGAGAACTCAGCAGAGTGTGCTGCGGCTAAGAAGTCTATGGAGGTGCACTCCTCCCATGTCTGGGGCAATTCCTCACCATATGGCGTATGTCACCACACTCAAAACAAGCTTTGGGAGGATATGGCAGTGGGAACTATTCGGTACAAGTACCCCAAGACCCCTGAACACCTGGAACACTGTGTGAAATCTGAGATGCAAACTTAGTTGGCTGACCCACAAAACTTCTACCATGCCATACCCTTCCTCAAAAATAAGGACCAATGGGTCTCTCCAGTTTATGAGGTCTTCTTACTTCCCCATACTTTTTCTCCTAACCTCTTCTATCCTTTCTCTCTTGGACCCACCTGTCTTCAACTCGGCGCCACCTGAACTAACGTACCAAACATGCTCAGAACTGTGCAAATGTCTCTTGAAAGGCTGGAGAAGTAGTAGCAGTAGGTGCATCGGTACCTGGGCTCTGGCTGGAATTGCTAGTGGCTCCTCGGTGATAGCTCACATGGGTGCTCTTGCTACATCGCGTGCACGTCCTGGGCCTCTACCACGGCCCCGACTTCTGGCAACTCTCGCAGGGGCACGGGTGCCTGATAATTTCTGGTAGTGTGTGCCTCACCGTCAGTGAGAGAATAGAAGAGAAATGTTCAGAATTTGTGATGTAAAAATCTCGCACGACAGGGAAATCAAATGAAGTGGACTTTTCATAATGATTACATAGCCTCCCGTAGATAAGTACATACGTCTCCGTACCGATCAACGAGACACTAATAAACCGGCTTGTGATCCATGACTCCTATGAACCTAGAGCATTGACACCAAATTGTCACGACCCCGGTCCGCCCTCCGTGAACCATTGTGATGGCACCTAGTCTCTACGACTAGATAAGCCTAATTTGCGGAAGAAAAACCAAAATTTGCAGAAGTAAACAATTTAAAACAGAAATAAAGTAGTAACAGTGTTTAAATGTGTCACTCGGCTTACAGCATGTTTAACTCTTAATACTAATACATAAATCCAATACCCGAAAATCCACGAATCACAAGCTAAGAAAAACACTACATAGCTCTAACTCCGGAATGTCTAATAAGAAAAGAAAAATACAGAAGGGATAAATACTAAAAGCAGGAATAGAAAGGGACTTCTTGGTCTGCAGACGCGAAAGATGTACCTGGAAATCTCTAGAGCAGTCGCCTCCTCAATGATGGTAGGCCTGAGTAGTGGTACCTAGATTTGCACATGAAAAACATACGCAGAAGGGGCATGAGCACACCGTAGTGGTACTCAGTAAGTACCAAGCCTAACCTCGGTTGGATAGTGACAAGGAAGGTCAGGGCCCTACAGAAATTAAATAAGTATAAAGATGACAGGATAAGATAAGTAGTAGATAAGTTGAGAATCTACAGTAAGAATCTATACAGGATAATAAGAGTACAATAACGGAAAACAGAGATGAAGGCAAACCACAAGGAAGTAACCATGGATCTCTTAGTATCCCGAGGATCTCTTAGTACCCTCAATATATGTCAGAGATCTCTTGGTATCCCGAGGATCTCTCGGTATCCTCAATATATGCTAGGGATCTCTTGGTATCCCGAGTATCTCTCGGTATCCTCAATATATGTCAGGGATCTCTTGGTGATAGGGATCTCTTGGTATCCCGAGGATCTCTCGGTATCCTCAATATATGCTAGGGATCTCTTGGTATCCCGAGGATCTCTTGGTATCCTCAATGTATGATAGGGATCTCTTGGTATCCCGAGGATTTCTTGGTATCCTCAATGTATAATAGGGATCTCATATTATCCCGAGGATCTCTTGGTATCCTAGACACAAGGAATACTCAAATAAACTCAACTTCATAACAAGGTAACCCAGAAAATTCTAACCTAACATGCTTCACGTAATTCAAATAAGGCAGTTAAAGCAAATAAAGCAATTTAAGTCAATTGGGCATGTTTCTCTAACTAACAGCAGGTTTAAAAGTGCAAGTATAATAAATAGAAAGGGAAAACACAATTAAAGTTACTTAATGAAAACCGAATTTTCAACAATTAGCATAACTATGCACTCGTCACCTCACGTACAAGGCATTTCAACTATCACAATACCAATCCTAAAGGGAAAGTCCCCCACGCAAGGTTAGACAAGTCACTTACCTTGAACCGGCTCAAAATTCAATATGAAACCACTTTCTTGCCACGAGTACTCGACTCCAAATGGCCCAAATCTATTCAATTCAATTTCATAATGTAAATAATACTTCAAGTAACTAATTCTACAATTAAATTCTAAACTAATACGTGAAATTATGAAAAATGACCAAAACGCCCCTCGGGCCCATGTTTTGGAATCGGGTAAAATTTATATTTCCAGAAACCTCGCCCTCTCACGAGTCTAACTATACCAAAATTATCCAAATCCCATAATATTCGACCCTCAAATCCTCAAATCTATTTGGGAGGATTTTGAAACTCTTCCAACTAAATTCATAGATTTAATGCGAAAACTAGTAATAGATTCGAATAATCTAACCAAAATTAAGTTAAGAACACTTACCCCGTTGTTTCTATTAAAAATATCCCGAATATCGCCTCTCCCGGAGCTCCAAATTTACATTCTGTCCAACGAGTTTCACATCTGCAACAAGATGAGCTGCACCTGCGGTCTCGCAGGTACGAGAAGAGATCTCGCTTCTACGGCGGTTTCCGAATCTGCGGACAAGGAGTCCGCTTCTGCGGACGTGCTTCTTCGATGGAGCGTCCGCTTCTGCGGTCTATGCTGGCCCTCCCTTTTTCCTCTTCTGCGATGTAATAGCCACTTATGCGGCTCCGCGCCTGCGGAACCCAAACCGCAGGTGCAGTTATGATAGATATCAGCTAAAGTTGCAACCTTCCAACTCCCAAAATTCTTCTGTCAACCATCTGAAATCATCCCGAGGCCTCTAGGACCTCAACCAAAGGCACCAACAAGTCACAAAAAACAATCCAAACTTGTACCAATCCTTAGAACACCTAAAACAACATTGGAACCTCAAATTAACCATTGATTTCAAACCTAAGAACTCCAAAATTCTCAAAATACGTTTTTGATCAAAAAGTCTATCAAACCTCGTCCGAATGACCTAAAATTTTGCAAACACGTCAAATTCAACACTACAGAGCTACTTCAACTTCCGGAATTCTATTCCGACCCTCAGATCAAAATCTCACTATCGAACCAGAAACTTCAAAAATTCAACTTTAGGCATTCCAAGACAAAATTAGCTACGGACCTCCAAAACACAATCTGATCATGCCTCTAAATCCGAAATCACCTAACGAAGCTAACAAAACCATTGAATTTTCATTTTGAGGCCGTCTTCACACTGTTCCAGCTACAGTTAACTTTCCAACATTTAAGCTCTCATTTAGGGGCTAAGTGTCTCAAAACTCTCCGAAACTCAAAACCGAACATCCTGGCAAATCAAAATAGCGTAACTAAACTTGGGAAAAGCAGTTAATAGGGGATCGAGGCATAATTTCTTAAGCCGACTGGCCGGATCGTCACATTTTGTTCATGGTAGTTTAGAATTTTAAATTCTGTTTATGTAAATTTCAAATATATATTGTATTTATTCTTTATAAAAAATTGTAAATCTAAATTATAGTATTCATGATTTGTACAACCAGTTCTTGGGAAGTTATATAGAATTTAGTTATTATTATTCTTCTTGTTTTGATCTTTCACTTGGATTATCTATTTCTATGCTAGGCTTACCTAGCACTGGGTTAGGTGCCATCACGACTTGGTGAATTTTGGATCGTGATAAACAGTATCATGATGACATTTTTTCCTTATAAATACGAAATCATTAGCCCTCTAAAACCTCTTCTGCTTTCCTTTCTCTTTACCTTCTTTCACAAATCCTCTTAGTGATCCTCTTCTTCTTCGTATAACTTCCTTCCTTCTTATTAACAATGGCCTCCAACTCTTCAATCCCTTCTGCATCTTCTGCCCCTTCTCGTCATACTATCATAGTCAACGACCTTCCTTTTACAATAGCTTCGGTTATGAGTAGAAGAAGGGGCGGTAGGCTTCTTAGCCTAGGTTCGGTGGTGAATAGAAACACTTTCTCTTCTAAGAGAAGCTCTTCAAAATCTGATTCTTCTGCCAAAACTAAAGCTTCTGCTACTGCCATGTCCATTCTCTACTGAGTGATTTGATCAGTTTCAGACATAATTTATTGCTGAAGTGAAAATGCGTAAATGGAAAGTGAAACGATTGTTAGTATTCCAGTAACAGAACAAATTTTTTAAATAAAAAAATAGTTTTCGTAGACTAAACAAATAAATATAATAATTTAGGTTTGTAATAACCAATTTATTCCGCTTTCAATTATGATTGATATGAAAACGAATAACAATAATGGTGAATAAAATTAAAAGAATAAGTAAATAAAAATCTTATTAATGATTGCTACTTTCTTTCAGTAGGAATGAACAAAATCTTCCAATAATAGAGAACAACAAGAATGTTGATAATTGATAGTATAATCTACAGTTCTCTTAACGGGGGTACAAGTTATGGAAGGGAGGCTTATATAGTATTACAATTTGTAACTCTTTATCGTATTTAATTCCTAACCCATTACTAATATTTATTACATTAATTACTTATTAAGTGAGCAATTTATAATAGATGAGGCAATAACAACAAATCTCGCACAATCAAGGAATTCGACTGATTTTCTTCTATATTCGTAGTTACTAATGACCTTTTTATTATTGTGTCTTCCAATGGCCTTAATTATCAGCCTCGTACTTGTTTTCTCTTATCCAACTAACATGCACGATATTTTCATAGACGACCCCGTTGGTATTTTTCATATCTTCTTTGCACATCATTCATCATTATCGCTTTGACTCCTATTGCACCTGTCATTATAATACTGGTCCACATGATGAGTTTATTATCCACCAATATAATATCTGCAAAAAAATGGTGCGCATAGAGTAGTATTAAACAAGTAGCAGAGCAGCAAAGACTCCTCCCGTAAGGCGTAAGCAGGTGAAGAAAAAATGGACGCAGGTGTAGTAGCCGCCCCAGTAGACGCAACCGCAGAGAAAAAGATTCACAGTGATGTTATGCTTTTCAATCGCTGGAACTACGTCGATGTCCAGATCAATGACATCTCTGTTGAGGATTACATCATAGCAACTGTTTCCAAGCATCCAGTTTATATGCCACACACAGCTGGTAGATACCAGGCTAAGCGTTTCAGGAAGGCCCAGTGCCCAATTGTTGAGAGGCTCGCCAATCTCTCTTATGATGCATGGACGGAACAATGGAAAGAAGCTAATGGCTGTCCGCATCATCAAGCATGCAATGGAGATCATTCATTTGTTGACTGACCAGAACCCAATTCAAGTCATTGTTGATGCCGTCATTAACAATGGGCCAAGGGAAGATGCAACTCGTATTGGTTCAGCTGGTGTTGTGAAGCGTCAGGCTGTTGATATTTCTCCACTTCGCCGTGTTAACCAGGCCATTTATTTGCTGACAACTGGTGCACGTGAGAGTGCTTTCAGGAACATCAAGACCATAGCTGAGTGCGTTGCTGATGAACTTATCAATGCTACCAAGGGTTCTTCAAATAGCTATGCCATTAAGAAGAAGGATGAGTTTGAAAGAGTTGCCAAGGCCAATCGTTGAGAGGTTGACATTGGAACAGAATTTACAAGGCAGTTTTGGGTTATGCTGTTTTCTCATTTCTGTTTTCGTTTAGCACTATAGTCTCATGGAAATGAAAGTGGATCTGAGTAGCACCACAGCTATTGCATGTGGATTTTAATCTCTTAAGAGTTTTTTGCTTGTTGAAACTTGATATGCTTGGTATTGTTATAGATGTTACAATTTGAATTAAAAAAAAAAGAAGAAAAAAAAATAAAAATAAAAATAAAAATAAACAAGTAGCACCTATATAGGTACCATGAAATTTTTGCTCTAGTGTTCAAGTTAGATCTAAGGTTTCTGTTTAGCAAATTGAACACCACTTAATGCAACTTAATTAAAAGTAAATATATAAAAAACCAAAAACAAAAAATATTATTAGTAGATATTTTTAGATGGATACTACCCTGAATATCATGCTATAACTTATTTGATTTATAGTAGCGTGTTAGTGTGCAAAAGCATCAAAGACAGCCTCATGATATTCCTAAAAAGTAGTACTTCCTCGGTCTAAATTTATGTGATATTTTTCGTTTTTTGAGATTTAAACTTTTTAATTTTTTACCGTATATTAGTACATAAATTTTTTATTTTTTTTTAAATAAAATTTACATAATTAGAAATTACGAAAGTACTATAAATCAATATAACTAATAATTTAAATATTTAAAAGACATATAAAAAACTTACAATAAAAAATAACTCGTTTAACTCTTAAAATTTGAACATCATCACGTAAATTAGGACGGGGAAATAGTCAGTCCAGGGGCGGATGCACGCTTTCCGAAGCGGTGTCACGCGACACCGCTTCGTCGAAAATTTTACTAAATATATGTATTAATACTATATGGAAACGGATAAATAGAAAAAAAATGATACCACTTAGTATAAGTTATGTCTTGTTGTGTTGGTTATGTGCTTGATTTTTCTCTAAGAGGTCAAAGGTTCTGACTTGCACTAGCACATTTTTCTTTTGTAAATATTTGAGAGAGCATATATTTTATAGATATTCTAGTTCTTTCATAAATTTCAACACCGCTTACAAAAATTTCATACGCCCTTTATAGTCACATGCAGCTGGATCTTGCATTCCCGGCCGGTAACCATCTTGTCTTCTAGTTCTATACCTAACACTCGAAATTGTTGAAATGAAAAGAAAAAAAGAAAACAGACGACTAAATAGTGAAGAAAAAGCTATTGTATATCATATCATTTTCGAATTAAATGAAAGGAATCCAGCTGTACGGTTTATTATTGTGGAGCATGATATGTTGGGAGTCATATTGTTGTTAGGAACTTTTTCCCATGTAAATTCACTACATGGGTTGCTTGTGCTGATTGAACTTTTTCCTTATATTCATACAGCTGCTGCATTTCAGCAAACCTAATATGTGTCATTACTAGAACTATTGTCTCCCCACATTTTCAGGATATCGTACGTAAATTATTGCAAGACTGCAGCCAAAACATTTTCAAGATCGTACGTACGTGTATTATTGCAACACTGCAGCCTTTCATAATAATATCTCATTCTTTAATGTTTTGAACCAAAACAAATAAGGAAAAAGGGTCAAGAAGAAAGGAAAAAAATGAAACATGATTGGATGGTGCACCCGTACGTGAAAAGACTAATTTGAAATAATTTATACGGTCGACACCGGGCCCACCCAATTTCGCTAATTAACCTATACTAGGAGGATGGATCGAGGATCAATCCCATGGCTTGGCAGATCGAGATACGAGGATAAGGTATTGGGTTCGGGATTCGAGGTACTTAACAAGATCAAAACCAGTAATGATCGAGGTCAAACGGGACAGACATCGAGCAAGACCGAAGATAGCATAATAACGGAAAGACGAGATATCCGTGACTGGTCGACGATCATGGCGGAAATCTAGGAACAGATCAAATCAAGGGCGGTTGTTTAGCTAATCATGGGATTTATTTCTGTAATTAGAATTGTACCATAGATAAGATTCCTCTATTATACAAAGAGGGTTCTATTCAATTTTTAGTCATCCTACATTCATGCATATCAAAGCAATATAATAATCTTTTCTCTTATTACTCTCTGGTTCATCAGTTGATTTCATAACTCTACTCTCACTTACTCAGTTCGAGGGCAACCTAGCTCGAGGGCTGAATTGTATTTCGATATTGGATTCCTTCACTTTGCTGTATATTTCTACAATTAATCATCATATTTTTCAATTGGTGCTAGGTGAAATTCTATATCCTTAAAACCACTTATAAGTTTAATTATTATCTGATTTTAAGGGTAAACAGTTTGGCACCCACCGTGGGGCTAAGGATAATAGTGATTGTCAGGTATTAATTCTCATAACACACATTGCTTTATGCTTGTTCTCGTAAGTTTCTTTGTTTTCAGGAATCAACATGTCAAACTCTCAAGTAGCACCCACTCACATAGACAATGGCCTTGGTCTTCATGGCGTGAAGGAAAACATAGCCGTCCCGGGAAACGGAGTACCTCCAGTCAACCCCGATGGACTAGCGGCCGTAGATCCAGTCAATGTTAGCCGTCCCATATCCGCAGATACGCTCGAACAACCGATCAGAACGCACAAAGCAGCGAAGAAGGCAAAATTAGCCTTCTAATGATATTCGAGATATTGGAGACTCAACAAGCCGCAATAGAGTAACTCCAAAATCATAATCGTGCACCACTCAGGATCTAGCTCGATCCATCACTGGAAGTTGTTCATAGAGTCGAACCGGTGCCAAAGATATCGAATGGAGGAGAATCGGAGACTAATCCCACTATCGTAAAAATGCTCGAGGAACTAACGAATCGGATTGAGACTGGGGAAAAGAAGATCGAGAAAAATGATAACAAGGTGGAAACTTACAACTCCGGGGTCGACAAAATCCAGGGGGCACCACCGGTATTGAAAGGACTTGATTCCAAAAAGTTTGTCCAAAAACCTTCCCCCCAAGTGCGGCTCTGAAGCCAATCCCAAAGAAGTTCTGTATGCCTAAGATTCCGAAGTATAATGGGACGACAGACCCCAAATAAATACGTCACCTCCTATACATGCGCCATTAAGGGGAAGGACTTCGAAGATGATGAAATTGAACCCGTGTTGCTGAAGAAATTCGAGGAAACTCTATCAAAGGGTGCTACGATAAGGTATCATAATTTACTACCTAACCCTATTGATTCATTTGCTATGCTTGCAGATTCCTTTGTAAAGGTGCATGGTGGAGCCATTAAGGTTGAAACTAGAAAGTCGGACTTATTCAAAGTAACGCAAAAGGACAACGAGATGCTAAGGGAATACGTATATCGATTTCAAATGGAATGAATGGATTTGCAACCGGTCACCTATGATTGGGCTGTTAAAGCCTTCAGTCAAGGTCTGAACGAACAGCGTTCTGTAGCTTCGCAACAATTAAAGTAGAATTTGATCGAATATCTAGCCGTCACTTGGTCCGATGTACATAACCTATACTAGTCAAAGATTAGCGTCGAAGATGACCAACTGGGGGCTCCAATCGATTCAATTTATCCTAACATGTCCGTGGACAAAGTTAAAAGGGACGTCGACTGTGAACCACGATCGAACAGAGACCGATATCAGCCATACGGTAAAGACTGAAGAAATAATGGGCCTGGGCGAAACCCCATTCGGAATGATAGAAGGAATGATCAGTGACAGAGCTCCCAAGGGCTCATGAGTATGAGTGGTTTCGATAGGGATACCGGGTCCAAAGATGCACCTCGATTGTCAGAATATAACTTCTGCGTAGATGTTTCCGCCATAGTATCGTCCATTAGGTATATCAAAGATACCAGGTGGCCTCGACCTCCCAGAGAAACCCAAACCAAATATGAAAGTATCATCGCACCCATGGCCATAAAACAGAAGATTGTTGACAGCTAAGAGAGGAAGTAGCCCGACAATTCAACGAGGGGAACCTTCGAGAATTTTTGAGTGATCGAGCCAAGAACCACTTCAAAAACAGGGATTCAAATAGATATAACGAGCAGGAAAAGCAATAGCATGTTATTCACATGATCGTTGGAGGAGTCGATATTCCTGAAGGACCGGTATTTAATCGCACCAAGGTGACGATCACAAGGGAAAAGCGAACTCGACACTACTTACCGAAAGAAAACTTGTCTTCAACGATGAGGATGCAGAATGGATCGAACCAGCTCACAACGACGCACTGGTAATATCTATCCTTATGAATAAAATTCAAGTTAAATGTGTGTTGATTGATCCAGGTAGCTCAGCAAACATTATTCGATCAAAGGTCGTAGAGCAACTCGGCCTCCGATCAAATTGTGCCCGCGGCTCGAGTACTTAATGGCTTTAACATTTCGAGTGAAACCACAAAAGGGGAAATCATTTTGCTAATAAACGTGGACGGGACCATCCAAGAAACAAAGTTCAATGTGATTAAGGGTTGTCGCACCCCCTTTTTCCTCGCGGAGTCCGGGTTTTGACATTTGGGGACAACTCCTTTTCTTTTGGGAATTGGGTATGAGATTTGAAGAGCCGCCACCTAACGGATTAAGGTGTGTTAGGGCACTTGGAAAAAATAACTCGTATACTAATTTACATCACCAGAGATTGGGTAAGGGCTCAAAATTACCTTGAGGGGAAGGTGTTAGGCACCACTCGAGGTCCACAACGGTGCGTCATGACCAAACTCAATTTAAGCGAATTAGTCATAAAGTAATTTAAACAAATAGAGATTATTTTAAAATAAGGAGTAAAGGGGGTGCTAGAGTTTTTAGACTATAGGATCACTTCTATACTACCCGATTAGCACTTGGGGTGCTACACATAACATTAACGTATAGGTCATCATTTCCTTTACTACCCGATTACCCTTCCCTTAATCATTACCGAAGCGTTATAACAACATCGAATATGTATCCTATGCGTGCATTACCCATCCCTTACTTGTGGTCCTGGAGGTGTTTAGGACCTCTATTTAAGATAGTTCTAGACTCACCTATGGTTCTTAAAAGTAGAAAATCTAAGCGACAAAGAAAAATAGGCAGGACTGTCATGTAAACAGCGATTAAAGGGGCTCATATTTACCTCCACAAATAGACAAAATAAATGCACGCCATTCAAACAAGCAGTTTTTTATAATTTTAGGAGTGCTATAGGAATGAGTACAAAATAGAATATGCAGCAGTTTTATTAAGGCGAAGCAGTGAATACTTATCAGTTTGCCTACTGGTTTTATCACTTACTGAATCTGAGCACGTTTCAAGCAGTACGAAAATCATAATTTTCAACCCAGGATTTAATTTTCATACAGGCTTGCCTAAGCGATAATTGGCAGAATCACATAGACATGGCATCTAAACATTAATCAGATCATAATTTTATAAAGTAGCAATTGATTCTTAACAAACAGATTTTATCTTTTAGACCCTACAAGCATGCTTTCTAAGTGCTGAAACTTATCACAAACATTATTCCATGACAGAGAAAGCTAATATTATACACTTTTCTCTATAGACATGATATCTAATGTCGAAGCTGTTTCTATACTTATTTCCTATATGCATCATTTAAGTGTCAAGATTGATTTTTTATGTGTGTTTCCTATAGACATGATTTCGAAGCGGGTAAAGCATTAAGAAGTTTCCAAGCGAGTTCAACAAGGGAACATGATTTCTAATGCACAAATGAAGGTTTTGAAAACACGATTTATTGATGCAGAATTGAGAAACGACTTAGAAGCAGGATTTTTAGTGATGCAAAGTATGAAAATTCAAGATTTTAAAGAATGAGATAAGTCCTATAAGCATGGTTTCTAATGCATATAAGTAAACAAACATCGCATCAACCTATGGGCACGATTTCTGCCTAAACCCAACAAAAATATATGAAATTCCTTCCCAGCTTTTACTAATACCCCATATCTGGGTTTTTTTACAAGAATTATTATTACAAACCAATATAAATAAATTACATAATGAAAATCACTATACTATAGGGAGCCTTCATTGCCTAATATCAACCTGGAACCAGGCCTTCAAACATAGCACCTCTGAGCATAGTGGTAGCCCATCCATAACACATAAAATAGGTTCCTGGTGTGTCAATGTTCCCAAGGGTCTCACGTACCCCGGTCAATGCTCACACCAAAATCAGATGTTCAACAGAATTCACAAAGGATTGGAGCACCAACCCCACTATGTCAGAGTTCAAAGGAGTCTCATGGACCCTAAGCAGTGCTCACACTGGGCGTGGCAGGACCCTAGATAGATAAGAATAGGAGTTGAAAATAGTATATAAAAGTACGAAGTAGTTTTAGGAAAAATCAGTTTTATTTTCAGAAGTGAATAGAAACAAGTTGCAAATAGAATAGTACCATGTTTTAGCAGATTGATTTAGACTTAGTTGCCAGTAGTTAAGCAAAACAATAACACTGGAATCACAGACAGAATAGAGCCACAAACAAGGTTTCACATTGCTGGAGCTGATTTAGTATATTAACTATTATCAAATAGAATCATATAGACATGCATTTAATAGATAGAAACATGTTGAAGTCAAATGGCTAATCAGACAGCAATGTAGAAAAGATAGTGATAATCTAAAGCACATTATTCTTGAAAGAAGTACACAGAAATCATGAGTTGATCAGGAACATGCTAAGGCAGACAATCAGCACATAAAATAGGACAGGAATTAGGGCATACTAGTGGAGAACTAGGTAAATAAGTGTCATGGATCAAGAAGGAACATGCTATCATATAGAATAGGACAGAACCTAAGTCATGCTGGTTAAGAGAAACATAGGGTAGAACAGAAGCATGTTGAAACACTAACCACACAGCCACATGGGACAAAGAGATAACAAGACTAAAGCATACTGGTTAAAATAAATAGGAAGCATATAATAAACATGCACATATTGAGGTTCAGAGTGAACTAATCATGCAAGCCATAGAGAATAAGAACTGAAGCATAGTAGTTGAGAATGAAATAGCTAAGAGACAAGCATTAAAAGAGAAGTATACTGAGACACATAACACATAGAAGGGATTAGATAATAGAAATAGGGGCATACCAATTAAGAGATATCAAAACAGGAAGGTGAAGTCAAGTTGAATCCAATAGTCTAGCCTTGGCTTTCAGCCGGCTAGACAGTGCAGCAAATACAAGTAACAGAAAGAATTACAATGGAGACTGTGTGTGAATAAGAGTTTGTATGTGTGTTTCTGTATCCTTCTGAGTGTGTTCGTGTGTCCCAAAGAAGTCAGAATGGGGGAATAATATAGCACTTAGCAGGGTGAAACAAATAAGGCAAAGAATAATTCAGAGTTCACAAATAAGGTATACAAATAAAATCAATCAGTTAATTGGGGCTAAACTAAATCAAATAACTCAACAGAATCCGGGAAAGACCCCTTGAAATAGGGGAAATCAATTAACAACCTAGATTGGAGGTTAAACAAGCCAAAGAAATCAATCAAAGACTGTCTAGGAGTCGGCTAAGGCAATCCAATCCCATAAATCTGGTTAAGAAACTAAATAAGGCAAGTAGTACCAATTAGGAAAAACAAATAAGGAAAATAGGTAAAAAATATCACAGAGAAGTATCAATCTCGGTTGAAAAATATAATTTGAACCCTAATAAAATCAGTCAAGCTCTTCTAACTAGTAGAGATGAAAAATAACGGGCAAATATTAAAGTAATCAGTAAAATAAGAAGAAACCCTAGGGGTTTAGAACATAGGCATGAAATATCAGTCGAACCAGTAAAGAGAATCAGATTTAATACTTAGAAACTTTAAAACCCTTTTGTAGAGAACTTAAAGATGAAACTCTAGTTTTAGAAATATATTAAAATCGGTTAATAATAAGGAAGAAATAGAAGGTTTTGAAGAAAAATACAAGATAAACCTAAAATCATTTTAGATCTACAAGGATCTGAACAGACTCAGGTAGAAAAAGATGCGGATTTTGAGGAAAGGTACGAGGTCAGAAAAATCCCGTAAGAACCGGAATTTCAAGCCATAGACATAGAGATAATAATTACTCACAGACATTGCGATGAACATAAGGTAGGTTTATCAAGAAATGAAGAGTTTGAAGCTAAGTCTGAGTTGAATCTCTTCGAGATTCCTTCATATAACATCAAAATCGAACAACCAGAAGAGGTAAGAGGCCTAAAATCAAAGGGAAACCCCATGGAACAGGGGGAGAGGTGGGCGTTACCGGTGATGGCAGCAAGGTTAGGGGAGCGTCTGAGAGAGAAGAGAGAAGGTGGGGATTCAAGGGCAGTGGTTTGTGTAAAATGAGGTAGGGTTTGGGTGTTTGGTATATTAAAAAAGGAAATAGTGTCCTGGACCGTTGATCTCTTGAGATCAACGGTCAGGATTGAATCTGGGGTTGAGGCGGGTTAAAATAATTGGGTTATTGGGTTTGTGTTAGACTAGGGTATTGGGCTAAGGTTTAATTGGATTGGGGTCCGAAATTGATTAAGAAAATGGGGCTATTGTTTAAATACCCAATTAACTTAGTAAAACAATTTTATAAAATAACTTATAAATGATAAAAATATTATTTGTGCTTGAAAATGATTTAAAATAATTACTTAGTATTATAAAAATATAAAAAGTTATTTTCTTTTGAAATAAGGTATTTATGCAAACATGGGGCCGTTATTGCAAAGTTATTGCAACTATAACCCTAACATGTACATATGGCTATTCATGGAATAAATAAAGTTTAGTATAAATATAAATGATAAAATTAAGCAATAAAATTATCATAAAACTATTTGTGATGCAATTAGTAATTATTTATATAATGAAATGCTAGAATAAATTAATTAAAATCCTTTTAAAATGATCGGAAAATTATGAAAAAATATTGGTTGATGCTCATGCACTATTTTGAAAGTATATATGTATTTTGAAATATATGTGGGAAAAATTGGGTATAATCAGCTGCCTCTATTTACCTGGGAAGGATGAAAGAGTTTTCGGGTAAAGAAATGACGATCGATTTTGACCGAATGAGATGTTTTGAAAAATATAGGCCGCACCCTAGTCTTTGAGCTGCCTACATATCCCTGGTTTTATAGAAATCATGCCATGTATAGTTCTGGACCCAACAGTGAAAGAGGCCAATGGAATTGTTATAGGAATGGTAGCAAGTTTCAAAAAATGCTCTTTTGTGAAGGGTATTATCAAATGGATTTGCGCGGAGTTATGAAGACGAATCTGAATCGTAACGGTGTGTCACAATGTGAGTATCTAAATAGTCATAGAGTAAAGGCGGATAATTGATAGGAGTCGGTTTTGTTTGAAATAATAGTAATGCACAAATGGTACGGGCTGAAACTGGAGCGAATGTTGCTCCTGTTTGAAGAACGGTTACTTCCTGGATTTCCTGAAAAAGTTAAAACACAATGCACACAAGTATATAGATTATTGCCAGAATTTAAACATGATGCAAATTCCCTTTGGACCATGAAAGGTTGTCTTTACACAGTGAAGATGATGTCCTTAGACCATGACGTCTTGGGCCATGAATCATGAGATAAGAGATTCGTAGGCCATGAAATGATGTTCTTGGGCCATGAGAATGGTGCCTCTGAACCATGACGCCTTTGAATAATAATGTACAATAATATTGAGAGATCCTTAGGCCATGACATGGTATCTACAGGCTATGAGGATGATGCCTTCAGACTATGATACCTTTGGACAAATTGGCTATATATCAGCCCATGAGATGCAGAGATATGATGTTTGAGATAAAACAAGAAAGAGCTTAGTCTTGTGTAGGGTCGGGGGCAGAGCTTAGCCCCGAGAGAAGAGGATAATGCAGGGTTTAGAATAGAGCAAAACTTACGCGAAGGGACAATGCTTTGTTTCATGCATAGAGAAGGCAATGCTTAGCCTTATGCAAATGGAGAGGCAGGCTTAGCCTCATGAAAGAATTGAGATAGGGCTTAGTTTCATGTAGAGAGAAGGCAATGCTTAGCCTTACGCAAATAGAGAGGCAGGGCTGAGCCTCATGCAATAATTGAGACAGGGCTTAGTTTCATGCAGAGAGAAGGCAATGCTTAGCCTTATGCAAGTGTTGAGGTAGGGCTTAACCTAATGCAAGATTTGAGACAGTGCTTAGTCTCATGCAGGGAGAAGGCAGTGCTTAGCCTTATGCAAGTGTGGAGGCAGGTCTTAGCCTTATTCAAGATTTGAGACATGGCTTAGTCTAATGCAGGGAGAAGGTAGTTCTTAGCCTTATGCATGTTGTGGAGGCAGGGCTTAGCCTCATGCAAAATTCGAGATAGGGCTTAGTCTTATGCAGAGAGAAGGCATTGCTTAGCCTTATGCAAGTGTGGAGGCAGGTCTTAGCCTCTTGCAAGATTTCATACAGGACTTAGTCTTATGCAAAGAGAAGGCAATGCTTAGCCTCATGCAATGGACAAGTAGCAGACAACGGTAGAATATTTCTTAGCTGGAGATATATTTGCGTGTGATGGCCTGATTGTTATAAAGATAGATGACTTTAATATGTGTATATTTGCGCGTACTCCTATTATGTTCATCGTGCTTGTATCCAAAGAAAAATTGTGAGTTTTATAAAGGGGGAAGGTTAGTTCGTGCCTTTGTCTACTTGATTTGCTTTGCTTTTGCTCTGGAGGCCCTGTTTGAGTTACCCTGGGTAAAACCTAGCTACCATAAAGTTTTCGAAAATATGCACTTATTGAGGAAATAGAGTTATTTTGAACATCGTGGTATGTTATATCAAGTAAATCAGATGAACTAATGGCTATAACACTTTTAGAGACATTGCAACTTCCTTGCACTAGAATTTTGAGGGACCTCCTAAATATTCTGCCCCAGTTTGATCCTTCGACCGCTTTGCTTGCAACGAGGTTTGCTGGATCTGCTCTGGAATTTAGAGAATCCTTCTCAAAATTTTGCCCTAGTTATTTAATTGTCTTGCATATGATGATGTCGGCTGGACTTGCTCCAGAATTTTGAAGGCCCCCCTCAAAATTCTGCCCCAGTTTATGGTTCTAGGGAAATGAAAATTTTATTAAGATATAACCGAACCCACAGGCCTAACTACGTATCCCCTCTTAAATGGGAATCAGGTGAAGCGTAGTTCAGTTACAGTATATGAAGGAATGTAAACAATATAAACATAATATCTCTTGTCTGCATCTGAATTGATAGGTTTTGGCCAAACTTCTTCGTCCAATTCTGTGAGTATGAGTGCCCCTCATGTTATCACCCGATGGACCATGTAAGGACCTTGCTAGTTGGGTGAAAATTTCACTTTGGCTTCATCTTGATGCGGGAAGATCCGTTTCAGCACCAGCTGCGAATTGTCTTGGTCTGACCCTTTTGTTGAAAGCTCTGAACATTCTATTCTGATAAAGCTGACCGTGACATACTGCGTTCATTCTTTTCTATGAGGGCTAGTTGCTCATAGCAGCTCTTTATCCTTTCTGCATCACTAAGTTCGGCTTCTTGTATGATCCTTAAAGAAAGAATTTTTACCTCAGCTGGTATGACAGCTTCGGCACCATAAACCAATAAATAGGGAGTTGCCCCAGTCGATGTGCGGACCGTAGTACGGTACCCCAATAGGGCAAAGGGTAACTTCTCGTGCCATTGTTTGTGATTTTCTACCATCTTCCTCAATATCTTCTTGATGTTCTTGTTTGTAGCGTCCACAGCTCCATTCATTTGGCCTATATGCTGTGGAGTTTTTGTACTTGATTTTGAAGGTTTCACACATGGCTTTCATTAGATCACTGTTGAGATTGGCGGCATTATCAGTGATGATGGACTCAGGAACCCCGAATCGACAAACAATATGATCCTTGACAAAAATCGCGATGACTTTCATGGTTATAGCATTGTAAGATATAGCCTCTACCCACGTGAAGTAGACAATAGCCACTAAAATGAACCGGTGCCCGTTATAAGCGGTGGGCTCGATGGACCAATGAAGTCCATTCCCCAGGCAACAAAAGACCAAGGTGCACTTATTGCATTGGGTTCATTTGGTGGTACCTTTATCATGTCAGCATGTACCTGGCATTGGTGGCATTTCTGGATGTACTGGATGCAATCCGTTTCCATGGTCATCCAAAAGTATCCAGCTCTAAGTATCTTCTTGGATAGAACAAAACCGTTCATATGTAGTCTGCAAGTTCTGGCATGTATCTCTTCAAGCAATCTGGATGCCTCCTTTGTGTCAACACACCTTAATAACCCCAGATCAGGAGTTCTTCTATACAAGGTCCCTCTGTTTTGAAAGAAGTGATTGGACAACCTCCGCAGTGTGCATTTCTGAGTATGGTTTGCCTGTTCAGGATATTCTCCTTTCGCCAAATATTTTTTGATGTCGTGGAACCAATGTTTTCCGTCCGTTTCTTATTCAACATAAGCACAGTAAGATGGTTGATTATGTATTCTTAAGGATGGGATCAATAAAATTCTTATCTGGATGTTGTATAACTGATGACAAGGTGGCCAGTGCGTCTGCGAACTCGTTTTGGATTTTAGGCACATGCTTGAATTCTATCTTTGTGAATCTCTTCATAAGTTCCTGCACATGATACAAGTATGGTAGTATCTTGATGTTTTTTGTAGCCCATTTTACTTGAACCTGACGTACCAAAAGATCCGAATCGCTAATTACCAGCAACTATTGTATATTCATATCGATAGCCAAATTGAGCCCCATGATGCAAGCCTCATATTTTGCCATATTGTTGGTGCACAGAAACCTAAGCTTTGCAGATGCCGAGTAATGTTGACCTGTTTCTGACACCAAAACTACTCCAATGCCCACTCCTTTAAAGTTTGCAGCCCCATCGAAGAACATTCTCCAACCGTCATAGGCTTCAACAATGTCTTATACGAATGATACTTCTTTATTAGGAAAATACGTTTTCAATGGCTCGTATTCTCCTTCCAAAGGATTTTCAGCAAGATGGTCTGCCAACGCTTGTCCTTTGACCACTTTCTAAGTTACATAGATGATATCAAACTCACTTAACAATATCTGCCACTTGGCTAACTTCCCAGTTGGCGTGGGCTTCTAAAAGATGTACTTTAGAGGGTCCATCCTGGATATGAGGTATGTGGTGTAGGCACAGAAGTAATGCCTCAATTTTTGAGTTGTCCATGTCAAAGCACAACACGTGCATTCCAGTAGAGAGTATCATGCCTAATAAGGTGTGAACTTCTTACTCAAGTAGTATATGGCTTGCTCCTTTCTTTCGGTCTCGTCATGTTGTCCCAAAACAGATCCGAAAGCTCCATCTAATATGGACAGATAGAGTAGCAAAGGTCTCCTAGTTTCTGGCGGGACTAGGACTGATGGTGTGGACAGGTATTCCATGATTTTGTCAAAATCCTTATGACAATCCTCGGTCCAACTAGTTTCAGCATCTTTCCACAACGTCTTGAAGATGGGTTCACATATTATCGTGGAATGTGCTATGAAGCGGCTAATGTAGTTGAGGCATCCTAGGAAACTCATCACATCCTTTTTGCTATTTGGTGGTGGTAACTCTTGGATAGCTTTCCTACGGGTCCAACTTGATTCCTCGGTGGCTGACGATGAATCCCAACAACTTTCCTGCGGGAACCCCGAATGCACATTTTGCGGGGTTTAGTTTTAGATTGTACCTCCTTAGCCTATCAAAGAATTTTCTCAAGCCTGCTATATGATCTGCGACCCTCTTGGATTTGATGATGACATAATCAACATACACCTCTATTTCCTTGTGTATCATATCATGGAAGATGGTTGTCATGGCTCTCATGTAGGTGGCCCCAATATTCTTTAGATCGAACGACATTATTTTTAGCAGTACACTCCCCATGGTGTAATGAAGGATGTTTTCTCTGTGTCTTCGTCGTCCATCCAAATCTGGTGGTAACCCACGAAGCAATCTACAAAGGATTGGATTTCATGCTTGGCACAATTGTCGATCAGGATGTGCATATTTGGTAGTAGTAAATTGTCCTTCGGACTTGATCTGTTTAAATTCCGATAGTCAACACACACCTTAACTTTCCCATCTTTCTTTAGAGTTGGCACAATGTTGGCTAACCAGGTTGGGTACTCAACTACCCTGAGGACTTTGGCTTTGATCTACTTAGTGACTTCCTCCTTGATTTTTAGACTCATGTCTGGTTTGAATTTTCTGAGTTTCTGCTTCATCGACGGACACATTGGATTGGTAGGCAACTTATAAGCCACTATAGACGTGCTCAGGCCAGTCATGCCATCATATGACCATGCAAAGATATCCTCATATTCTTTTAGGAAACGGAAGTACTCTTCCTTCTCTGATGGTGATAAGTGAATGCTTATGCGAATCTCCTTGACGGTTTCATCGTCTCCCAAATTGATTGCTTAGGTTTTGTCTAGGTTGGACTTAGGTTTGTTCTCAAAGTTCTCAACCTCTCTAACAACTTCCTCAAGTACTTCATCCTCTTCTTCTAAGTCACTATCCTTATATTGTGTTGTCTCATTGCATGTCACAGTCATCAGTTCATTAGAAAAAGTAATAATACTAATGTAGAAAGAAAATGTGAAAGATAATAATGAATAATAAATAGCAATGCATTGATTAATTTTTAAAATATCCCAAAACAAGTACGGTTCAATGACTCGAGCAATTTTTTTTAAAACAAAATTACTGAAAATATCTTAAATGCCTAGCATTGCTAAAAAACAAATCAGGCTAATTGCCAGGCTACCTAGGAACTCGGCAGGCCCAGGATGGTGTGACAGTCCAATTCCTGAGAACAACTCCCTTCTCCATAGTTTGAATAGTGAGGTCTTCTTCCTCCTCCTCCTCAATTATCACATTACAATCCATATTCTCGTCATCCAGGAACATGTTTCTCAACCCAACCAAAGCTTCTTCCTCTGTAGATCCCCATATTGTATCGGCCGGGTGAAAAGTTTGACTTAGGTGTGGTAGTGGCTGCTCGAGAGGGTAATAAGGACCACGCCATGGCGGCAACCAATCATCATATTCTTGTCAGGTGTATGGATATACCAGCTCGAAGGTTGTGCCGTGACGTTTAATCTGTATCGATTTGGTAATGCCTTGGAGATCCTTCCCATGCCCTTTGCCGGGTTCATACCCGGACTATGCCAGTATGCTTTCTATTTTGTTACTCCACCACTTGTCCTTCTCAATTGTGTTGACATGTTCAATGTGGTGATAAGTATCTCTGCCCATCCTTCTTTTGTTCTCGATAACCAGGATAGTTTGACTAGTGTAAATAGGGTTACTCCCATCTCCGTGAACGATTACTTCCTGATGGTTCCATTCGAACTTCACGGCCTGGTGTAGCATGGAAGCCACGGCCCCAGCTGTATGTATCCAAGGTTGACCCAACAGAAGATTGTATGTAGCTGATATGTCTAGTACTTGGAATTCAACATCGAACCAAGTTGGTCCCATCTGTAAACAAAGGTTAATCTCACCAATCGTGGCCTTTTGAGACCCATCAAATGCTTTCACGTTCATACTTCCTACCCTTATCTTATGGAAATCTTTGCCCAATCTTTTCAAAGTAGTCAATGGACAAATGTTGAGGCTTGAACCCCCGTCTATTAAGACCCTGGCAATGAATTTGTCTTCGAACTACACCGTGATATGCAGTGCCCTATTATGACTTAACCCTTCAGATGGTAGTTCATCCTCGTGGAAGGTGATCTTGTGACTCTCCAGTACTTGCCCTACCATGTTGGCCATCTCTTCACTAGTGATATTGTTGGGTACATAAGCTTTATTCAACACCTTCATCAGAGCATTTTTATGCGCCTCTGAATTTTGCAATAGTGATAGGATGGATATCTGGGTGGAGTCTTGTTTAAATGATTAATGACAGAGTATTCCCGCGCATGTACTTTCCTCCAAAGATCGTCGGTCCAGTTTCAATGATACGTTATTTGGTAGCATCCTCCTTGCTCGATCCTCCCAAATTTTTGGGTGTATAGATCCTTCCAGTTCTGGTCATTCCTTGTGTGGCACCAGATTCTTTCATCTTTACATTTTCTTTTCGCCTAGCTTCGACAACGTAATCCTAAGATATGGCATTGGACTTGAAAGGAGGCACGGTTGTTTCTGCCACTGTGTAAGGTGTGGCCACTTCTACCTCAAATGGAACAGGTGTGGCTGCAGGTGGTGTTACTTCTACCTCAAATGGAACCGATGTGGTTACCTCAACTGGCGGCTGTACCTGGACCACAATAGGATTAAGCGTGACTGCGGGCTTCTTAGGATCGTCGCCCTCTTTGATAAGTCTAATTAATCCCTCGAGATCCCACTCCTCATCAGTTTCTTTCACATTAATCCCTTCGCCCCTATGATCTGGAAGAGGATTGTTGCAGATTTTGGGTGCAACTTCCTTCGCCTGTATGACATTATTATCAATCAATGTATGGATCTTATCTTTCAATGTCCGGAACTCGTCAATGGTGTGCCCCTTCATACCAAAATGATATGCACAGGTTTTGTTCGAGTTGACCTATTAAGATGAATTCTCCATTGCCATAGCAGGAATAGGTGTGACATAAGCGGCAGCCTTCAATCTTTCATACAACCGGTCGATGGGTTCAGCAATGGCGGTGTATTGTCTAGGTGGTTTGCAATCAAAATTAGGTCGAATTTTCTGGTAATTTGGATAGGTTAGAGGTGAATAATAGTAGGTTGGTTGGGTGTTATAAGTGTGATAAACGGTGGTGGGTTGAGAATATCTAGGAGGTGAGGGTTGGTATGTAGGTGGAGGTGTTTGGTATGTGAGTGGAGATTTTGGGCCTTGGGCCACCATTACCGCCCCTACTTCTTTCTTCTTTGATATACCATATGATTGCAATGCTTTGTTTGTGGCCTACAATGCCTCAAAATTTGTCACCATTCCGCTTTTAATACCATCTTCAATCCTTTCTCTGAGTTTGATGATATCGGAGAACTTATGATTCTCAATAACCATTAGTCTTTCATAATACTATGGGTCTTGTGCTCGGACAAAGAATTTATTCATCTGTTCCTCGTCTAATGCTGGTCTGATCTTGGCTGCTTCTGACCTCCACCGAGTAGCATACTCGCGGAAAGTCTCAGTTGGCTTCTTCTTTAGGTTCTGGATATAGAAGACATTTGGTGCATTCTCCGTATTACACCTGAACTGGTCCATAAAGTCTGATGCCATGCTCACCCAATTGGCCCATTTCTTAGGATTCTGGCTTATGTACCAGGATAGGGCATCTCCAGTAAGACTTCTCATGAAGAGCTTCATTCTAATCCTTTCGTCCTTTCGGACCCCTACGAGTATGTCACAATAAGTTCTCAAATGAACCTTAGGGTCACCTGTTTCGTCAAACATTTCGAAGTTGGGAGGTTTGTGACCCTCCGACAGTTCCACATCTGGTTGTATGCACAAATTCTCGTAGTTCAGACCTTCTATTCCCTTACCTCCTTCAACACCCTAAATTCGACTTGTCAACTTCTTGAGCTCCTCGACCATGTTCTTGATGAGCAGGTCCTTCGTAGTGGATTCTGGTGTATAGGAGATTGGTTGAGTGGAGTGAGGTAGGGTTTCCACGTATATGGGGTTGTTTTGGTGGGTGCTAGGGATTTGGGTGTAGTGGTGATTGTTGGTGGAGTTTTGAGGATCGGAAATAGGGTGTGGTGTGTTCTGAGGATTGGGATAAGTAGTGGTTTGTGGGTACTGAGTTGGCTGATGATGGTGTTATGAAAGAGTTGGTATCGGTAGAGGATTGGAGTTTTGAGGCAGTGTGCTATACTGATGGGGTGCGAGAGGATTTTTTGGATGTTGGTTTGGCGTATTTTGAGGAGGTGCTGGGTTTTGAACATTTTGTTGGTTGACGTCTGGGACGTTCAGTGTGACGGAGAGGTTTTCCAAGTTGCGGACCTACTCAAGTTCTCCTTGTAACTCCAGTATTTTCTGCTCCAATCGCATGACCAAATCATTCTTGCTGGAGTACTCCGACCGTCTGACGTTTCAATATTCTCAGCATTTTATTTTTGTATGCCATTCAAGTCATCCATCTTTGCTTTTCCTCTGCCTTTCGGATTACTCGTCGGAGGAGGAGGGCCTCTAGATCTGGTGTGATATGCTGATGATGCCAGTATGCGCGAACCAACCCTAGGGAATGGGAATAATAAAAATAAAGGAAAACAAAAGGTAAAAAAGTCAGTAATTCTGAAAATATTTGTAGTATTTAAACATATATTGCGAGAATGTAAATTTGCGTCCTAACTGGGAGCCTCGTTGTGCCCGAGGTAGGCCTAGCGACACATAGGTTTGGAGAATTTCAGTGCTAATGATTGCCTCTTTTCATTAATGTAAAAATAGATGAATCTAAAATGACACTAAATAAGATAAGTCATTAGGGGTACTTGGCCATATTACATTTGAAAAAAACCAATAAACCTAATCTACTTGGTCCCAGAAGGACCTTCTCCAGGCTGGATGCTATTGTCGATCAAATTCCCCAGTTTGCGTAGGTTCAGCAGTAGGTATTCCCTAGGTAAATGTCCTCATTCGCTTCCTTCAGTATTTTGGCAATCAGTGACTCTCTTCCTCATTTTTCCCTCTAATTCCATTAGACTGTACTCCAAATATTCCAACCTTTTGCTTGATTTGATAGCCTCTCCCTCCATTCATTAATTAGTTCCATGTCGTTCTTGTGTCACTCCATGTGCTCGGCCTCAGACTTGTGAACCCTTTTGCGCAGTTAGTTATATTTCACCTGTGCCTCAAAAACTTCATCTATGACTCTATTTCCTGGACCAACCCTTGGCTCGAATATTACTGCTATGTTATCTTCTACCCATGAAGAGTAGAAGTGCACATGACCGGCATGATATCGATCTGGCTCGATGGTATCCTTTTCCACGATAATTTTCAAATGCCACATGTGTTGAGCTTCACATTTGTATGGGACATCGTCATCCTGAAAATTTTCCCTATAGTGACTTATTTTAGCAACTCGGTATGACCTGCTTCCTACCTACCTATCTCATAACTCTGATGAGAGCATAATGGTATATGCCCCTCAACCCGATCAGTACCAAGTGTGGAACATCCCTGGATCTGATGATGAACTCGTCAATAGAGAACCATTTGAACATCCATTGAACCTGATCCTTAGTCAAATTGCTGAAAAACTGCGCCCAACCTACAACATTCCCGGGTTGAGATGTCTAGGATATAGGTCATTCTCTTAGGATGTTGGAAAGCTATGTGGTCTTTCCATGGCCTTTGCGGAAGCTCTTGACGGCATTGACCTTTTTGGAGATGCTCTAACAACCAAACCCGTAACAACAGATTACAACCTTCGAAGTCTTTGTATCCCTTTGGCAATGCTCTAAGTCCCAATATATGTCTGCTATAATCATAGGGACAATGGTATATGTTTTCCCCTCGATCCCATCCATCAAGGTTTTTCCTACCATGGCCAGTCTGGTGTGGATACTGTCCCCTTGGACCGGGAACAATAACATACCCAAGAAATAGACGATGAACACAAAAACCCTGTAGTGAATCCAACCCAAGGAACCCATGGAGAATTCATCATCAAAAATATGATAAGATCTGCTGTGACCGTATCGTTCGTAGAGGAAGTCAAAGGGTATGTAGGAATTCTTTAGGCACTCCAAGTCTTCATTCTTCTTTAATCCCATAATCGTTAGAAACCCCCTAGTAGAGAGATTTTCCGGCACTAATAAACTAGGACTATCCCAAGGTAGCCCAGCGAATCTCCCTATTTCTTCCAAGAGAGAGGTCATTTCTATGTTTCCAAAGTGAAACACGGCTCTTTCTTTGTCGCAAAACATTGTGGCAGCTTCGATTAACATGTTGTTTGGCTGGAGGCCCAACAGAGAAGGCAAATTTCCCAAGACCCTTTTCACATGATTTTTATCACTTGGTGGAAAATCTTCCCAACAATCTAGCAATAGTAGTGGTATGTTACGGAGTATGCCAAACCTGGGGATTGCGTGCCTCATTTTCTGCAAAACAAATATGGTTAGGCCCTTTCCCCCTCCAGAACCGACTATTTATACAACTATGGTTAGCATATTGACACTTATTTTTCCAAAATTAATGCACACAATCATGGTTGCGTCCGTTGGGATTATGGAAAATCGGATGGACTTTCGGACGAGGCTTGTCTTAGAGTGTTATTATGTGGACAACATATTAACCCGGCTAGGTTTGACCATGATGCATGTACAATTAATAAGAGTAAGGTTTCTAGAGAGGTCTAGACTAGTACGCTGAAGTGGACAACTTGAGGGGGAAAGGCACAGAACCGTCGACTGCACCGCTGATCGACTAGTTTTACCGCAAATACGCCTTTTCGAATTTTAAATGGAGATATATAGGAAGATCGCAAATACTCATAACACGTTACTATAGGATTGATTATGCACGAGTGGAATATGATGTCGAGCATGATGATGCAACAATAAATAGCATGTTATCACGTATTTGCACGTTAAAAATGACAAATACGGTATTTAATAATTGAATGACGTTTAAGAAAGAAAATAAGGAGACAAGTCAGTTTCTGTAATAAAGGAAATCATAAATTCTTAAAAAATAGGCAATTAAATCCAAATAAAGGGGAAGGGAGAGGGTGCACATGTATTAACAAAATAAAGCATGCTTAAGACTAATTCACAAAAACAAGTTTGTTATGGTGAGAGCCTAAAAGTATCCCTAGCAGAGTCGCCATGCTGTCGTGCCCCTTTTTTCCTTGAGGAGTCCGGGTTTCGACATTTTGGGGACAACTTCTTTCCTTTTGGGAATTAGGTATGAGATTTGAAGAATCGTCACCTAACGGATTAAGGTGCGTTAGGGCACCTGGAATAAATAACTCGTATACTAGTTTACATCATTAGAGATTAGGTAAGGGCTCGACATTACATTGAGGGGAAGGTGTTAGGCAGCCCTCAAGGTCCACAACGGTGGGTCCCGACCAAACTCAATTTAAGCAAATTAGTCATAAAGCAATTTAAACAAATAGATATTATTTTAAAATAAGGAGTAAACGGGTCCTAGATTTTTTAACCTGTAGGATCACTTCTGTGCAATACTTGGTAATCATCTTCAAATTGGGGTTCTACACATAGCATTAGCACACAAGTCATCATTTCCTTTACTACCCGATTACCCTCCCCTTCATCATTACCTAAGCGTTCTAACAACATCGAATACGTATCCTATGCGTGGATTACCCGTCCCTTACCTGTGGCCCCAGAGGTGTTTAGGACCTCTATTTAAGGTGGTTCTAGACTCATCTATAGTTCTTAAAAGGAGAAAATCTAAGCGACAAACAAAAACATATAGGACTGTCATGTAAAGAGCGATTAAAGTGGCTCATATTTACCTCCACAAATAGACAAAACAAATGCACGCCATTCAAACAAGCAGTTTTTTATAATTTTCGGAGTCCTATAGGAAGGATATCTGAATGAGTATAAAGCAGAATATGCAGCAGTTTTATTAAGGCGAGGTAGTGAATACATATCAGTTTGCCTACTGATTTTATCACTTACTGAATCTGAGCACGTTTCAAGCAGCACGAAAATCACAATTTTAAACCAAGGATTTAATTGTCCTACAGGCTTGCCTAAGTGATAACTGGCAGAATCCTATAGACATGGCATCTAAACGTTACTCAGACCATAATTTATATAAACTAGTAATGGATTCTTAACAGGCAGATTTTATATTTTAGACCCTACAAGCATGCTTTCTAAGTGCTGAAACTGATCACAAACATTAATTCATGACACGGAAAACTGATTTAATACACTTTTCTCTATAGACATGATATCTAATGTCGAAGTTGTTTCTATAATTATTTCCTATATGCATGATGTCTAAGTGTCATCACTGATTTTTTATATGTGTTTCCTATAGGAATGATTTCTAAGAGGGTAAAGCGTTAAGCCGTTGCCAAGCGAGTTCAACAAAAGAATTCCTAGGAACATGATTTCTCATGCACAAATAAAGGTTTTGAAAACATGATTTATTGATACAAAATTGAGAAACGACTTAGAAGCAATATTTCTAGTGATGCAAAGTATGAAAATTCAAGATTTTAAAGAATGATATAAGTCCTATAGGCATGGTTTCTAATGCATATAAGTAAACAAACATCACAACAACATATGGGCATAATTTCTACCCGAACTCGACAAAAATACGTAAAATTCCTTCCCAGCTTTTACTAATACCCCATATGTGTTTTTTTACAAGAATTATTATTACAGACCAATATAAATGAATTACATAATGAAAATCACTATACTATAGGGAGCCTTCATAGGCCAAATATCAACCTGGAACCAGGCCTTCAAACATAGCACCTCTGAGCATAGTGGTAGCCCATCCATAACACATAAAATAGGTTCCTGGTGTTTCAAAGTTCCCAAGGGCCTCGGGGACCTCGGGAAATGCTTACACAAGAATCAGATGTTCAACAAATTCACAAAGGATTGGAGCACCAACCCTAATGTGTCAGAGTTCAGCGGAGTCTCATGGACCCTAAGCAGTGCTCACACTGGGGGTGGCAGGACCCTAGAGAGCAAAGAGTAGGAGTTGAAAATAGTATATAAAAGTACGAAGTTGTTTTAGGAAAAATCAGTTTAGTTTCAGAAGTGAATGGAAATAGGTTGCAAACAGAACATGACCACGTTTCAGCAGATTGATTAAGACTTAGTTACCAGTAGTTAAACAAAACAGGAACACTGGAATCATAGACAGAATAGAGCCCCAAACAAGGTTTCACATTGCTGGAGCAGATTTAGTATATTAACTATTATCAAATAGAATCATATAGACATGTATTTAACAGATAAAAACATGTTGAAGTCAAATGGCTAATCAAACAGCCATGCAAAAAAAGATAGTGATAATCTAAAGCATATTATTCTTGAAAGAAGTACACAGAAACCATGAGTTGATTAGGAACATGCCAAGGCAGACTATCTGCACATAAAACAGGACATGAACTGGGGCATACTAGTGGAGAACTGGGTAAATAAGTGTCATGGATCAAGCAAGGACATGCTATCATATAGAACAGGACAGAACCTAAGTCATGTTGGTTAAGAGAAACATAAGGCAGAACAGAAGCATGTTGAAATACTAACCACACAACCACATAGGACAAAGAGGTAACAAGACTAAAGCATACTGATTAAAACAAACGGGAAGCATATTATAAACATGCACATGTTGAGGTTCAGTGTGAACTAATCATGCAAGCCATATAGAATAAGAACTGAAGCATAGTAGTTGCGAAAGAGATAGCTAAGAGACAATAATAAAAGCAGAAGTATACTGAGACACATATCATATAGAAGGGATTATGATAATAGAAATAGGGACATACTAGTTAAGAGATAGCAAAACAGGAAGGTGAAGGCAAATTGAATCCAATAGTTTAGCCTTGGCTTTCAGCCGGCTAGACAGTGCAACAAACACAAGTAACATAAAGAATTACAATGGAGAGTGTGTGTGAGTAAGAGTTTGTATGTCTATTTTTGTATCCTTCTGAGTGTGTTCTTGTGTCCCAAAGAAGTCAGAATGGGGGAATTATATAGCATTTAGCAGGGTGAAACAAATAAGGCAAAGAATAATTCAGAGTTCACAAATAAGGTATACAAATAAAATCAATCAATTAATTGGGGCTAAACTAAATCAAATAACTCAACAGAATCCAGGAAAGACCCCTTAAAATAAGGAAAATCAATTAACAGCCTAGATTAGAGGTTAAACAAGGCAAAAAAATCAATCAAAGACAGTCTAGGAGTCGGCTAAGGCAATCAAATCCCATAAATCTGGTTAATAAACTAAATAAGGCAAGTAGTAATTAGGAGTCACAAATAAGGAAAATAGGTAAAAAAAATCATAGAGAAGTATTAACGGCAAAATATATAATTTGAACCCTAATAAAATCAGTCAAGCTATTCTAATTGATAGAGATGAAAAATTACGGGCAAATATTGAAGTAATCAATGAAATAAGTAGAAACACTAGGGGTTTAGAACATAGGCATGAAAAATCAGTCGAACCAGTAAAGAGAATCAGATTTAACACTTAGAAACTTTAAAACCCTTTTGCATAGAACTTAAAGATGAAACCCTAGTTTTAAAAATACATTAAAATTAGTTAATAATAAGGAAGAAACAGAAGGTTTTGAAGAAAAATACAAGACAAACCTAAAATCATTTCAGATCTACAAGGATCTGAACAGACTCAGGTAGAAAAAAAAATGGTTTTGAGGAAAGGAACGAGGTTAGAAAAATCTCGTTAAGAACTAGAGTTTCAAGCCATAGACATAAAGATAATATTACTCACAGACATAGCGATTAACATAAGGAAGGTTCATCAAGAAATGAAGAGTTTGAAGCTAATTCTGAGTTGAATCTCTTCGAGATTCCTTCAGATAACAGCAAAATCAAACAACCAGAAGAGGTAAGAGGCCGGTTGGGGCCTAAAATCAAAGGGAAACGCCATGGAATGGGGCATTTTCCGGTGACGGCGGCTAGGGTTAGGGAAGCGTCTGAGAGAGAAGAGAGAAGGTAGGGATTTAGGGGCGGCGGTTTGTGTAAAATGAGGTAGGGTTTGGGGGTTTGGTATATTAAAAAGGAAAGAGTGTCCTGGACCATTGAACTCTTTTAATCAATGGCCAGGATTGAATCTGGGGTTAGGGCGGGTTAAAATAATTGGTTATTGTGTTGGGTTAGACTAGGGTATTGGGCTAAGGTTTAATTGGGTTGGGGTCCGAAATTGATTAAGAAAAAGGGGCTATTATTTAAATCCCCAATTAACTTAGTAAAACAATTTTATAAAATAATTTATAAATTATAAAAATATCATTTATTCTTGAAAATGATTTAAAATAATTACTTAATATTATAAAAATATAAAAGGTTATTTCATTTTGAAATAAGGTATTTATGCACACATGGAGCCATTATTGCAAAGTTATTACAATTATAACCCTAACATGTACATATGGCTATTCATGGAATAAATAAAGCTTAGTATTAATATAAATGATAAAATTAAGCAATAAAATTATCATAAAATCATTTGTGATGCAATTATAATTATTCATATAATGAAATGCTAGAATAAATTATTTAAAATCCTTTTAAAATTATAGGAAAATTATGGAAAAAGACAGGTTGATGCTCATGCACTATTTTGAAAGTATATATGCATTTTGGAATATATGAGGGAAAAATTGGATATCAACAAGGGTTATATAAGGTACAACAACTTCCTGGAAGGCCTTGGATCTATAACACCAGGGTAGTGCCCTCGACGCTTTATCAAGTCCTGAAGTTCCCAACATCGAAAGGAATCAAAACAGTGTATGGTGAACTACCCGCCGCAAAAGAAATGTATGCAATTGACAAAGTAATACCATTAGCAGCACTTTCATCAGCAAAGGTATCAGAGTCGAAGGAAAAGTTGGAAGTCAAATAGCAACCACAGTCACCGGCCTCGGCCCGATCGAAGGAGCAGGAAAATTTTGAGGATGAAGATCATATGATACCTCGAACCTTCATAATCCCTGATGGTTTTGACAGCAACAATGTTGACGATCGAAGAGCTGGAATGAGTCATACTAATCGAGCATCTACCTGATCGAATGGTTTACCTGGGCACGGGGTTAACTCCCGAGCTTAGGAAAAAAACTTATTCATTTCGTTTTAGATAAACATAGATTGTTTTGCTTGGTTTCATATCGATATGACAGGAATCCACCAGAGATCACTACCCATCGGTTAAGCTTGGACCCAAAGTTCTGTCCAGTAAAGCAAAAGAAAAGGCGCCAGTCCGAGGTTAGACATGCATTCATCAAGGCCGAGGTAACCAAACTTCTCAAAATAAGGTTCATTCAGGAAGTAAAATATCCCGAATGGTTAGCAAACGTAGTGGTGGTCCCTAAGAAGGGAAATAAACTTAGAATGTGCATTGACTATAAGGACTTGAATAAGGCCTGCCCTAAGGTTTTTTTTCCTTTTCCGAACATCGATCGCATGATCGATGCCATCACCGACTACGAGATTCTTAGTTTTCTTGATGCCTACTCCGGGTACAATCAAATACAGATTAACCTGGAGGACCAGGAAAAAACTTCATTTATCAATAAATACGGCACCTATTATTATAACGCAATGCTGCTTGGACTAAAAAATGATGGTGCAACTTTTCAACGCCTAGTAAATCGAATGTTCGAAAAACAAATAGGGAAATCTATGGAAGTTTATATTCATGACATGATAGTTAAGTCCCTATAAGAAGAGGACCATTTGAAACATTTGCAGGAGACTTTTGATATACTAAGGAGGTACAACATGAAACTCAACCTAGAAAAATGTGCATTCGGGGTTGGCTCGGGCAAGTTTCTCATCTTCAGGTGTCCAATCGGGGAATCGAGATCAACCCCGATAAAATCAAAGCTATCAAGGATATCAAAGTCGTAAGTAATGTGAAGTCCGTGCAGAGGTTGATCGGGTGCATAGCTGCCCTAGGACGATTCATCTCAAGGTCCTCAGATAGTAGTCACCGGTTCTTCTCACTGCTTAAGAAGAAGAGCAATTTCGCATAGACCCCGGAATTCCAACAAGACTTAGAAGAACTAAAATGATACCTATCAAGACCTCCACTGCTTCACACCTTGAAAGTGGACGAGCAACTCTACTTATACTTGGCGGTCTCAGAAATAGCAGTAAGTGGGGTACTAGCGAGAAGAGCAAGGTGCGCAATTACCTGTTTACTATGTTAGTTGAACCTTAGGTGAGGCTGAGACCCGATATCCATACCTAGAGAAATTAGTGCTTGCTTTAATAAGAACCTCTAGAAAATTAAAACCATATTTACAATGTCACCCAATATGTGTTGTGACTACCTATCCCCTTCGCAATATTTTGCATAAACCCGAACTTTCGAGGGGATAGGCCAAATGGGTCGTAGAACTCAACGGATATGATATTGATTATTAACCCCGAATAGCCATCAAGTCCCAAAACTTGGCGAACTTTGTGGTTGACTTTATGGCAGCCCTCATACTCAATGTCGAAAAAGAACCGCTATTAAAATTGGGTACATCATCGGGGTGTGGACCCTCTTCACGGACAGTGCTTCGAACGTGAAAGGGACCGGGTTGGGCATCATTTTGAAGCCACCCACGGGCAACATAATTAGAGAGTCTATCAAAACATCAAAGTTAACTTACAATGAGGCCGAGTATGAGGCCATGATTGCTGGTCTCGACCTAGCTAAAAGCTTGGGAGCAGAGGTCATCGAGGCCAAGGGTGATTCCCTACTTGTGGTAACCAAGTCAACAGAACTTTCGAGGTCCGAGAATATCGAATGCAGTGGTACTTGGACAAGCTACATGTAACTTTACATTGGTTTAAAGAGTAGACCTCATATTACATATGTTTACCGTGAAAATGGTAACAACAATTAAATTTGTAGATGAGATTCTAAAAATACGTGATCTATTCTCGAGCTAGTTGTTAGAGCAGTTGATGCTGATAATAAGGAGTTTAAATATTAAATGCAAACTAAAATGAGATAGTAAACGAACCGAGGGGCCTGCTGCCTGGGTATAGGTCTGGTCGATGGGGGACCTCGAGGTCGACGTCAGGGTCGAGCTCGAGCTATCGGGAATAGTTGGGGATGGGATAACAATTGAGGGTATAATTAAACAAGGCTTTTCACGGCCAATACTAAGCAATACGATGAAGAACTAGTAAGAAAGCAATGAATATCAAGGTGACTTCGGGCAAGTGAGAACGAAGAAGTTAGAAAGAAAAGAGAGAGAGTGAGAGATTAGTGCACTTGTAGAGAAATGGAGTAACATCAGTCATTTACAAGGTAGGGTGAGTCCCCTTTATATAGTAGGGGAACTCAACTACAAGTACGTAGATATTAATTACAAAGTATGGAGATGGTATGGCTTGACGCGATGCCTCAACATAGGCTCTGGATAGGCCGGTTCTGTCAGACATAGCCATGTGCCTTGGGAGCTTCCCCTTCTATCCTGGCTTCGATCTCCGTCTTTTCTAAGTCGGGCCTCGATGAGCCCCAAGGTCGGGAACTCGGTCGTAGCTTCCCGTCCTCAGGGTCTCGAGACGTTCTTTCGAAATGATTTGACAGTGAGAAATCAAGTCCTCTGATTTTGCTGCGTACATATAGTCTCCGCGTTTCCCATAACGAAGTGATGGGAAATGATTCTAACACTTGATTTCTCAAGCTTCTTACGGCGATGTCATACCGATGATGCGACTCCTGGTGTGAGTTTCATGATAACCGGGCATCCACGGGCTTGTGTATTTTTTACTTCATTTAATGCACTCCCAATTCCCGCTCTCCAAGGTGAAGGTAACATATCTGTCGGTCAATCTTTTCAAGGCCTCGACCACCGTGTCCTAATCCCCTATAAATGGAGGTGTTTTGGCGTTGTTTTTTCCTATCCCAGTGCCTTCATTGGCTTGCTTGCCTTTTCCTTATAATCATCTTCTTCTATCCTTGAACATCATGTTTGGGGCTCATGGCCTCAAGGCCGTTTGGGAGAGCTCCCTCAGATCGTGTTGTGGCCCTTTGCTGGGACTTCCGTTTGTCGAGCATAATCGTGTTGTCCCGCTATTATTGTGGTTGTCGATATCCTGGCCTTTGCTGATGTTGTTGGCCTGAGGTAATAATGGACGGAGAGTCGGTTTCCCACTCATGTAGATAGTCGTTCGGATTATACATCGCTGCTCAAAAGAGGGATCGGATTATACACCGCTGCTCACCTTCATACCCCGGCTCGACGTGGTGCTCTGTTACGAGTTGGGAGCTTGCACGGCTATACGCTCTAAGAAGTGGATTCTATGTAGTCGTGCAAGCAGGACCAAGGGTTGTTCAGTCCGCTGTCTCTCCGAGGTTTTCTTGGCCAACGAGGGTCCTCGAGCTTTGGAGAGTTATGACTTTTTTTCATCCCTCCCTGCCACTCACCTTGTCCCTTGGGGATATCAGTGTGGAAGGTTAGGATGAAACTTCCGAGGATGCGCGTCTGGAGGCACCTGTTGCGGACCTTCGAAGGCGGATCGGTCTTCGGGCTTTTACTTTGCTTGTGCATCCCTTTGTTTCTTCCTTTATGCGTAGAGATCCTCTTTAGGCTTTTGTAATTGTATGTAATGACCCTTAGAGGGCTGTTGTACATGGATATTTATGAATATGAATATACTCCATTGAATTCCGCTTTCGATCTTTGCTTTGTTATTGCATGCTCTCGTGCCCTTCGAGGCCCTTTGAATGTCCTCCTATATTGTTGACTACAACATTTTAACTTGGGCGTTAGTGTTCTTTCCGATCCTTTGCTGATCGACATGGATCCCTTACGAAGCCATCGCCTTACCTTGGACCAATCCTAAATTGATCTGATAGGCCCAGGCTATCGGGGACCTCTGAGTTCCGGGGCCTTTGAGGATGTTATCCTGAAAGAAGGTCAGCTTTGGGCACCTGGGGGTCCCCTTTTGATCTTGATACAGATAGCCTTCTTAAAATATGTAGGATGAACTTCTGCTGAGAAGTTGCATGTACTCGAGCGCTACCTCGAACCTTTGTGGAGCTTTCATGATCGGAGCTTCGTTTGCTTATTCCTCTTTTTAGAAAGGGAACCATGGGATCAGGTACTGCCTCCGTCGAGTGATGGCGTTAAAAGCTTCCCAAAGTCCAACTTCTTTTAGGCGAGGATCCTCGAGGTAGAATGCTGCCTTAATATAGGAGATAGTACAGACGATTCCTCAAGTCTTAGCTTCTCTTTGAAGGATTCTTCCTGGATCGGGTCCCACTTCGTCGATCTGTATCAAAGTTGTTGGCTTCCCGGTGCTCACTCCAGGTATGCGAGTAGTTGCCGCTTCTCGTATATATGTGGGGAGGCTTTGGCTTCTTCGCAAGACCTTACTATTTTCAGGCAGCTGCCTTCCCGCTTTATCATAGGGTTCTTCATTTCTTCAGGTGCAAAAAGTGTTGGCGCGCCCTTGCTCTGATCTATAAGTTTTAACATAATCATGGCAAGCACTTCGGGGCCGGCCCGGTAGGGAGTGGAGAGTGCTTCTCTAGTGCTCAGGAACTGCAGGAGTTCGCTCTAAGACGGTGCCTTTGATAAGATGGGAACATCTGGTGATGGTGAGGAGGTACTGTGGATGGATCTAGGGGGTAGCGCTGCAGGTGCTTTCCCCGTATGAGAGTGTTACAGACTCTACTGATGGATTCTTAAGCGTATACCTCTATCCTTTCGCATTTGGTCCCCTTGATATGGTCGTGCTTAATTTTTGCTTGGAGTATCGGGTTACTTTGGCACAGATACATCTGTCATTTTGGCGAGTGGTGCTGTGATGAGGTTCTTTGCGGAGAAGGTTGGGCATGAATTCACGCTTAACCACCTCGTCAGGCTATACCAGCCCTTTCATCACCAGGGCGTGCTGACCCTGAGATGTCGTTCGTCCACACTCAAGCTTTATATGTGTGGCAGGATCGACATGAGTATATTCTGTTGTTCGTCCACCCTCGAAGGGCTCAGGTGCAAGCTCAAGCTTTAGAGGAGACAGGCGCCTCGGCCAAGATCCCTGCCTTCAAAGCCCAACTCCGCTTGGTTCGTAACAATGCAAAAGATCAAGCGGACATGATCGGGAAACTTGAATCTGATATCTCGAAGACCAGGGCTGAGATAATTGATTCCTGGGCTGAAACGGGACTAAGCCGAACCAAGGCTGATCAGGAGATGGCGATTCGTATGAAAGACGTTGTTGATGATCAAGCCAAACTAAAGCAAGCCCTTGATCGGGAGAAGTGGGTCGAAGAATATGTTCGTTGTAGATCCCGAAGAGAGGTACTCGAGGAGATCGGTGCAAAGGGCTTCGTTATCTCAGAGGAATTGGCTCGAGCAAGGGCGGGCGAGTGTGACACGCGGTCATTTCTTGCTGACGATGCAAAATACGAACCCGACAAGCTGCAGCCCTTTGGAGAGGAGTGTAGATTTCGCCGTTTTCCCACTTTGTATTTGATATATGTAGAGCATGTCTATAGATGGAGAGTGCACCTTTTTTTGCATATGTAAGATAAGAGGAAATTTGAAGTTTATTTCTTCTTCATCTCTTTCTATTATTTCTTTCGACCAGGCGGGCTGGTTTCGGGGCTTGGCGGTATCCCCGTAGGTCCGGAACTGATCGGGCAAGCTCGGAGGCTCTTAAGTGAAATCATTTACGTGAGCAGGCGTTGGTGCTTCTGTGCTTTGCCCAGCTGTTTAGGCTTAGTCTCCGAGTCAGACCCTGACTAGAACTTTCTTGCCCTTAAATCATCTATGCCCATGTGGGCAGGTAGTAACTTTTCCCGTTTCTTGCCCTTGGGCATTTGCCGTTTCGACTATTTTAGGTTCAGTCTTCGAGTCGCATTGCGATTAGAGCTTCAATTGACCCTCAAGTTTTATCCTGCCTGCATGGGCGGACGACGATGGCCTTTTGTGCTTCGGTTCAAAGTAACCTTACAGGTGGATGGCCCGGAGGCTCACTTGGCTGGCAATAGTGGCATTTATGCCGTGCCCTTAGGCATGTTTTCAGTTTAACTATTTCGGGTCCAATCTCCGAGTCGCGTTGCGATTCGAGCTTTAATTGACCCTTAAGTATTTTCAGACCAGCGATAGTGCCTCATACGCTGTTTTAGTTGTTGAGACCTTTCAATATGTGTCCTAGAGGCTTGCATAGTTAACTATTTTGGATCCAGTCTCCGAATCAGGTTATGATTTGAGCTCATGTTAATCCTCAAGTTGTCAATTTTTTAGCTGGCGACAATGGCTCTTATGTTGTTTGGTCGTAGAGACCTTTTAATATGTGGCCCGGAGGCTTGCTTAGCTGGCAACAATGGCTCTTACGATATTTTTTCCTGTGGGCTTTTTGTAGGCTTTATTTACTACTCGTTAAGGTCTTTTTGAAAGATTTTTGCCTGACCCGTTGGCGGTTCTAGAAGAATCTCGATTTCAAGTCGTTATCGGCGATGTTTTGACCACCTCGGAAGGTTCATAGCTCGTAGGCTGAGTAGGTCGAAGCCTTGTGATTTGGAGCTGACATGGTCGAAGCCGTTTTTTCCTGTTGAGGGAAGCTTGTTTTAACCGGTTCTTTCCGAAGTATATTCGAATTAGTTGCCTGCAATTTTTGTTTAGCGATGGTCGGGCATCCCCGAGTCACGTTTGTTTGGTTGTATCAGCCATTTTGACCATAGTCATATGTGTTTGGCCGGAGCCATTTTTGATCCCATGTGTTCAGGAGGCTACACCGAGGGTATGCCCTTTCGGTATTCTTACAAATGCGACGTATAACCTAAACTTTGGAATTTTCATGACTGTTGAGGTCTTACAGTTTGTCATGCCTGTTGAGGTCGTACAGTTTTTGTTGCTATGTAGAATAGTATAGTTTTTGTAATATAGAATAGTTCTGATTACGTCGAGTCTACCCGCTAGGGGTCTTACAGTTTCAGGTTTTCCAGCGCATGGCGATTGTCAATGAATGACAGTCTCCAAGTCATAGAATTTGTTTAAGTTTGAATACCGCTTTTCATGAGCTCAGAGTTGCCTTGCAGGGGCTTTATGATCCCGGAGTTCCGACACTAGGGTCGTGCGGGTGCTGAATTGCTGATGCTAAGTCTTCGAGTATCTTGGGACGCGTTTGGTGGAGAGGCCTTCACCGCAAGCATGTTGAAATTCCCCTTTTTGAAGCATGAGTTGCCGAAAGATATCCTTTATTGCTTGGCGTAGACATATGCTGTAAATCCATGTCGTTTTGTTGTTGCGAGCTCGACCCACGTGGGCGAGGCTCCTTGGACCGTTCGGTCCGTTGCATTATTCCCTATTGGGGCTTCATTCGTCATTTTTCAGAGAGGGGCCGGTTGTAATGAAAGTCCCGTAGGCTTGATAGATCCTTATTGGGAAGTGCGTCGTCGTTGCCTCATTAAAAACCGTGCCGGTAGAAAACCTGTTTCGGGATAAAAAATCCAATCAAAGGAAAAGAGTGCAACGGACGTTCTGAAGCCTTGGAATCTTTGAGCCGGGCTATCGTCCTGAGTATCATGGTTATTGTCCTGCACAAGGGTAACCGTGAAGTAGAATATGGGAAGGGGGATGGGCGCTTATACCTCGGTGGCGATGGCTCTTCTCGAGTTCTGGAGCTTATTTGGTAGTTGCTAATTGGTCCTTTATTTGAACGCATTCGGGGCGATCATCAGAAGATCGTGTGGATGACATGTTGAGGCTCGTGCCATTTCTCTTTCTCTCGATTGATTTTTAGCCCGGCTGCTGAGAAGTTCCCGAAGGTGCCTGTTGTCGAGCAATCAGGCCACTTCCTCTCGGAACTGCCTGCAATCTTCAGTTCGATGCCCGCGCGAGTAGTGAAACTGGAGGGTCCTGTCCTCGATCTATCCTCTGATCGTTGCGAGGCAGGTCATGCCTTGGGGCGTTCCTTCTGACTTCGAGGTACGGCTGGTATCTTTGTTTGTTTGGTTTCGATTCTTTTACCAGGAGACTATTTGGGTACACTGAGCCCGAAGGGGCTCCTAGCTGGTCGTTCTCGGCCCTAATCTTTGACTGGTACCGATTGTGGATGTCTGACTAGGTAACGGCCGGGTATTCAATCAGGTTCTGCTTCAGCTGCTTCGAGGCCACCGAACTTTGTTCGTTCAGGCCTTGGGTGAAGGCTTGCACTGCCCAGTCGTCGGAGACTGGCAGCAGCTCTATCCGTTCCATCTGGAAGCGAGACACGAATTCTCGCAGCATTTCGTTCTCCCTTTGCTTAATCTTGAACACGTCAAACTGCCTTGTTGCTACCTTGATGGCTCCAGCGTGCGCTCTTACGAAGGAGTCCGCTAACATGGTGAATGAATCGATGGAGTTGGGAGCCAAGTTGTGATACCACATCATGGCCCCCTTCGAAAGCGTTTCTCCGAATTTCTTCAGCAATACGGACTCGATCTCATCATTCTCTATATCATTACCTTTTACTGCACAGGTATAGGCAGTAACGTGTTCGTTGGGGTCGGTAGTACCATTGTACTTAGGGAGTTCCGGCATTCTAAATTTTTTTGGAATGGGCTTTGGGGCCACTTCCTCGGGGAATGGCCTCTGTATGAACTTCTTTGAATCCAAACCTTTTAAGACCGGGGGTGCTCCTGGGATCTGGTCCACCCTAGAGTTGTAGGTCTCGACCTTTTTATCGTTGGCTGCAATCATTTTCTCACCTGATTCGATCCCTTTTAGTGAGTTCATCGAGCATCTTCACTATCGCGGGGTCATCCACTAACCCATTGTTGCTTGATCATTCGGGTACTTGCTCGGTGGGGGGAGCTGTCTCTGGTGCCGTTGTGCTGGGGGGTCTCGGATGGCTTTGCAATTGAGCAATGGCTAGTTATTGTGCCTGCAACATTTCAAAAATAACATGAATACTAACTTCATGTTCTTCCCAGGCTGGGTTTTTTTGAGCTTCCTGTTGGTCGTTGTGCCGTATGCTCCTGTTGATGTGAGAAGTTTGGTCGACATGCTGTGCGTCCTGTGAGTCCGCGTCCGCTAGAATCGGTCTGGGTGCGTTATTGGGATTCTGTAGTGGTGCTCCGGCGGCCGGGACAACCACACCATTTTCCCTGTAATTTTCGAGGTTGTCGTTCTCGACTACATTTACCGAGCCAGACATTTTGACCTGAAATCAAAGGATCTTGGACAAGAAAAAGTGTGAAAGATAATGTGTGTTCGTGCAATGAAACCAGCAAGAAAATAATCACTATTATTTTTAGCCCCACGACGGGCACAAAATTGTTTACCGTGAAAATGGTAACAACAATTAAATTTGTAGATGGGATTCTAAAAATACGTGATCTATTCCCGAGCTAGTTGTTAGAGTAGTTGATGCTGATAATAAAGAGTTTAAAGATTAAATGCAAGCTAAAACGAGATAGTAATCGAACCGAGGGGCCTGCTGCCCAGATATAGGTCTGGTCGATAGGAGACCTCGGGGTCGACGTCAGGGTCGAGCTTAAGCTATCGGGGATAGCCAGGGATGGGATAACAGTTGAAGGTATAATTAAACAAGGCTCTTCACGGCCAATACTAAGCAATACGATGAAGAACTAGTAAGAAAGCAATGAATATCAAGGTGACTTTGGGCCAGTGAGAATGAAGAAGTTAGAAAGAAAAGAGAGAGAGAAAGAGAGATATTATTGCACTTGTGGAGAAATGGAACAACAGCAGTCCTTTACAAGGTAGGGTGAGTCCCCTTTATATAGGAGGGGAACTCAACTACAAGTACGTGGAGATTAATTACAAAGTATGGAGATGGGATGGCTTGACCCGATGCCTCAGCATAGGCTCTGGATAGGCCGGCCTTGTCAGAGTTAGCGGTGTGCCTTGGGAGCTTCCCCTTATGTCCTGGCTTCGATCTCTGTCTTCTCTGAGTCGGGACTCAACGAGCCCCGAGGTCGGGAACTCGGTCGTGGCTTCCCGTCCTCCGGGTCTCGAGGCGTTCTTCCGAAATGACTTGACATCGAGAAATCAAGTCCTCTTATTTTGCCGCGTACAACATACTAGAGAGAAAAACAGCAAGCTCAATGCCCTTGCAAAGTTGGGGTCGTCGGTCGAAGATGACGATCTTAGCATAGGGACTGTCGTACGACTCTCGAGATCAGTAATTTAAAAAGGCCAAGCCGAAATAAACTCTACAAGTTTGACTTGGGATTGGAGAAATAAGTACGTTGAATATTTAAAGAATAGGAAGCTCCCATCAGATCAGAAGGAGTCGAGGACTATACGCACGAAGGCAGCATGGTTCAGTTTGGCGAAAGATGGAATGCTATTAAGGAGGACGTTCGACGGGCCATTGGTGATACGTTTGGGACTAGGAGACACCGACTGGGTCCTACAGAAAATTCAGAAGGCATTTGTGGGAACCACTCGGGTGCCGAATCGTTGGTTGGGCCAGGAGACACCGACTACGTCCGACAAAAAATTCATGAAGGCACTTGTGGGAACCATTCCGGTGCCGAATCACTGGTTCACAAAGTCATCAGAGTAGGGTACTATTGGGCCAAAATGGAAAAAGATGCAAAAGAGTTCGTTCGAAAGGAGAATGGACATCGTTGACCCTCTACCATCGGGCCCAAGTAAAGCTCAATTTATTTCATTTATGACTGATTATTTTTCTAAGTGGGTTGAAGCACAGGCTTTCAAGAAAGTCAGAGAAAATGAAGTCATAGACTTTATTTGGGAACACATTATATGCTGATTCGGGATGGCTGTCGAGATTGTGTGCGACAACGGAAAGCAATTCATTAATGGCAAATTAACTAAATTACTCAAGGATCACAAGATCAAAATGATTCTATCAATGACATACCATCCCAGCGGGAACGGACAAGCCAAATCGACCAACAAAATCATAATTAAAAATCTTAAGAAAAGATTGACCGACACAAATGGAAAATGCAAAGAAATATTGATCGAGGTTTTTTGGGCGTACCGCACGACGTCAAAATCCAGTACGGGGAAACACCGTTCTCTTTGGTTCTTTGGTGTCGAAGTTCTTATCCTGGTCGAGGTTGAGGAGCCTAGCCTCAATTTTCGATATGCAATAGAAGAACCAAATAGTGAGGTTATGATCACGAGCCTAGAATTGTTGGATGAAAGACACAAGGCCGCCCTCATTCGATTGGACGAACAAAAACAATGGATTGAAAGGTACTACAACCGAAAAACCAATCTTCGACACTTTAAAATAAGGGACTTGGTGCTAAGAAAAGTCACCCTCAACACTCGAAAACCGAATGAAGGAAAACTGGGTCCAAACTGGGAGGGACCATATCAGGTCCTTGATATTATCGGAAAGGAATCTTACAAGCTCGGACGATAAACGGAGAGAAACTGCCAAACAATTGGAATATTTCACTCCTAACACGATACTATTGTTAAGGTACGACCTCCTCCATATTCATTTTTATTTTAAAATAACAAATTGCAGGTGTTCGATCAGAAGCGACGATGGATCCTTCAGTACGAAGTCTTTAGGTTTGAAAGCACACGTTGCACTCTTTTTCCCTTAGACCATTTTGTCCTAATTGGGTTTTGTGGTGAGGTTTTTAATGAGGCAACCATTGATCATGCTAATTTAGAACAATTCAAAAGTATCTGAAGCTTCTTTATGATTAACCTCGAATACTGGGGGCATTACCCTCTAATGACGACTCTATTGCAAGGAAATTTTATTAGGGTCAAACGGTCGAGTGAACTGTACCCATATAGTTTACTCAATCCCTAACGTCAAACATGTATGCTTTTATAATCATCTATTGAAAGAAGTATTTTTCCTTGCCAGTATCTCATGCCTTAGAAAATTTTTTTACTTTGCAATTTCACACTCAATCTATCGTGTAAACAGGCTTAAGGGCCAATCACAACCGAAGTTCGAACAATTAACTCCATACTCGGGGACTGCAATGAAATCTCGAGATTATAAGAAATTAAAAAGGCAACCCTCGATTTTCATTGGCCATGGCCACCCCACTCGTGGACTGACACTTCGAATAAGTTCGAAGCGCAAAGGGAAAACAAGCCCAAGAGGCAAATCCCAAACTAAAGGCTACGACCAAGTTAACATGGTTCAGAGATGTCTAAATTCCGTAATAAAATAGGCATTCAAATATTATCAAAAACCGGTTAAAAAAGCTACCCTCGGTAAAATCACAACGGGCTTCAATAATATCAAGCCTCGATAACCCTAAAGGGTATAAAATTGTTCGAACTCTCAAATAATTCCATATTTCATGCTAAGGCATAGCAAATTTTGTATAACTAACAATAAGCTTTTTAAGCCGAAAAGGGAAAAAACCAGTCCTTTTTTATAAAGGCCACATCAGCCTAATACAAATGCCTAAGGGCCATTTTGTTGAGTTTAAGGAATCATCCTCACACAATTAAAACCTAAGGGTTGCCCTACTTTGAGTTCGAGGAAGCACTCACTCGACAATAGTTCGGTTTCGGTCCAAAATTGCCTAGACCTTGAACCTATGAATGCAATCTCATAAGGCATCAATAAAATAAAAAGTAAAGACAAAATAAGGGAAAAGACGACAGATTTAGAAAGGAAAGGAAAAATTTTATATATCAAAGTTTTTCTTACAAGGGCCACATGGCCCGATCAAAAACTCATTACAAAGGTCAAAACAAAGAAACACTACTAATCCTAAAGGCCTAGTATTCGTCCGAAGCAACTTTTTCGCCCTCAGTGTCTTCTCCATCAGATCCGCCCTCATTCTACAAATCCTTATCTGGCTTCCGAGCTTTAGCTTCCTCAGCCTTGGTGATCTCAAGTTCAGTAGATATGTCAACACTTTGAGCATGGACCCCCTCGAGAACCTCCCTTATAGCCTGCCGCTTCGAATGATCCACCATGCCCCTGGCCTGTTCAAGGGTGGCTTTGGCACCGACTTTGTATTGGTCCGCAGTACCCTGGGCCTTAATATTGGCAGCAGCCACTTTAGATCTGGCAACCTCGAGCTCCTTGGCTAGATTTGCTAAATTGAATTCGAGCTCCTCGATGTTCTTAGCCTACACCGAGGAATTGTCCCTTGCATATCGAAGCTGTGACTTGGCGGAATCCAGCTCTTCTTGAACGGTCTCCTTTTGTGCAGCCAGGATGTCCATACATCCCTTGAACCGTTCGGCTTTAGCTCTCACTTCATCTATTTGCCCTTGAAAGCCCTTGATTTGTTCGAGCCTCTATCGAGCTTGCAGGATGGGATTGTTAGTCGTTATATCCGAGTCTCCCTCACTATCATGAAGAATTCGGAATACCTACTCAGCCATCACTTCATGCACGTTTTGAGCCCCCACTAGGTCCAAATGAAGCTTCTCACTGAGAATCTTATAACTGTAGCACTTCTTAGTGAGACCCTAAACCTCAACCTTGCGTTCCTCTCGGACTCAGAGGAAGGCCTCGTGGTGCAACACTGAATCCTACAAGAAAGGAGGAAATATTGCAGATATCCACAAGTCAAAAGTCATGAAAAGACAAAGGTCCTTGAACTTACCCGATTCAAAGCATGCTGGGCCGTGTTGAACAAGCAGGCAACATTCACTGCATTCATTTTGGCTTGGTCCTCAGTGACCAACCATCGAAGGTAACTTGACACCCTTACAGGGGCAGATAAAACTAGTGTATCTTCTGAGATCGAGATGATAAGAGGCCACTTTCGATTAGGGTCAACGCTGGGAGCTGGGAATTGGTTAGTCAGTGTATAGCTCGGGGAAGGCTTATTCGAGATCTTCTTTGGTATGAAAAAATCACCCAAACCAGTGATATCTTCCATATCAGTGAAATAGCCACGGAAAAAATCTTCCCCCCTGTGGGTCCCCTCTCTGTGACAAGTATCTGCCGCCTGAGCGTCACGTATCATCAAATCTGGAACTGGAGGGAATGAGGAGGAGTCCCCGATCACTATTGCCCCAAGTGGGTCTTTAGAGGCATCATCTTAATTCGGGGAGCCTCGAGCTCGATCTCTATACTAGCCTCGACCACCTCCTAGGTGGCCTTCCCACCTCGAGATGAGGCATCTTTAACTCATTCCCGCTTGGTCTCATTGGATCGGGGCGAAGCTGCTATGGCTCTCGCCTGTTCAATAGTACTTTGAACCTCGGTGCCAGCTCACACACGAGGCACCAAACCACAGTCTTTTTCTTCTTTGTCTTCACCCTCCGTTTCATCTAATAGCTAGTGGGCGGACTCCAGAGTTACATGGATAACATCCCCCTTAGACTTACGGGGCCTCCTTGCCGTCCTTTTCTTTTCCGAGATTGGGGAACTCGGATCCTCCTTTCTTTTCTTCTCTTTCCCCTGCTTCGGGGCAGACGGGGAAAGGAGTGCCTCTTCTTAATCAGTAGGGGGCCTCATTGGCATGTCCTTCCCGAGGCCTACAAAACGGAAAAGATAAGTAAGTACAAATAAAAAAGTCTAATGGAAACCTTGCTAAGGAAAAGGATTACCAAGGTTACGAGCCTCCCATTGGCCCCTTGACAACTCCATCCAAGCTCGCTTGGAATATGTTTTTTGTGACAGCCATCCCTCTACCCATTGCCTCAGGTCGGGGATCACTTCCGACACAACGGCCACAACTGCAACACAAAAATTTAGATAAGGGGAATATAAGAAGTAAAACAGCAAAAATGAATATTCAGAGGTAGAACGGTACTTACATTTCATGTTTCACTTTTCGGGAAATGACATGTCTTCAATAGGAATTAGATCTGAAGTCTTTATTCGGAAAAATCCGCCTATCCAACCTCGGACTCGAGTTTCCTCTATACTCGATGTTACACCTCATATTTTCGTACATGAAAATATGCCATAAATAAATTAATTAATGAGAGCTCGGAAGTGAGATGTTACGTCCCGCATTTTTGTACATTGATGTTTCATTGTAAGTTAATCAACGTAAGCTCGGGAATAAGATTATTTTGGAATTATAAGTATTATGCTATTTAAAATAAGGAATAAGTAACTTCATAAAGGTGAGAGGGCAAGCAAATCGAAGAAAACGAGTTTCGTCGAAGTTTGTCAATTTGGGATAAAATACGGTCCGAGCTATAATACCCGGTATTTATGGACTAGTGCATACAAGGTACCACATGACCATGGTAGTACGGTGTATAAGGTGCACTAAAAGAAAGTAGTATTTTAAGTAGTCTGAGATGATTTTTAATTATGTGGGTAATTGGTTAATTGTTGAATTAGTGGGAAATTTCCAAGTTAATTAGGAAATTGATAATTTATTTAAGATATATTGGATTGTCTTTTGGATAAAGTTTAGAAACCAACCTGGCAGCCAATAAAAACCACCAAAGAATGACTCTTCAATTAGGTTCTATGTGGCATATTTAATAGAATTGGTGGCACATAAACCTCAATGTAAGGGGTTATTATACATAAGTTAAGAGGAAACATTTATAAGCTTGCAAAACTCACGGGTGAAGCTCAAAATCTCAAGAATATCTCTATTCACTACAAGACTTCTAATTCACAACGGAACATGAATTAGAATTTAGAAAAGTAACAGATTTTGAATAAAAATTTCATACAAAGTTACACTGCATAATAGCAATGGGATTTGCAATTATAAGAGAGCACAGTATTATCTTTCTCAAGAATATCATGCGGATTTTCCCCTACTCCGATCTTGACGTTACATTTTTGTCACAATTGACGTGGGTTAGAGGGATTGCTAAGAGAATTGGCTCAGGTATGTTAAAGCTATCCCTTCATTCTTTTTGGCATGATCCATACGATACAAACGAAACGAGAAAATGCAAAACCTCCATAAATGACTCTATTCATAGAAATATTAAAGGTGCCTATGTTTTTGAATTCCCATGTGTCCTATAATTTTAGCATTTGTTCATGGGTCTCAGAAAAGTACGTAAGTTGAAAAAGTTTACTTCATGATATTACTCAAAGGCATAATGGTCTTATGACCATCCAAAAGATTTTATTGATGTACTTCTCATGCATTGCATTCATGCACATTGACCCATGACCAAATGATATTATATACGCGAATATATGTATATTATATGTATAGGGGATATGGGAAAAGGTTAGGGCGTTATATACGCACCACAAACCTGATCAGCTGGTATACATTGATGTATTTCCCACAATGGCTGAGATGATATGACGGGATGCCCTCAGAGTCTTGATGATGTTATGGACACATATACCATGCATGGTATGACATTTATACTCATATGCATGACATTATATAAATGGAATGATTTACAAAGCTATGCAAACGTACATGTCGAGTCTTTTACTCCATGTCTCTCTCATGTCTATTATTTACTGATATTAATTCCTTATATACTCGGTACATTATTTGTACTACGTCCCTTTTGCCAGGGGATGCTGCATTTCATGCTCGCAGGTCCTGATAGACATGTCAAGAGCCCGCCAAGTAGGATATCAGCTCAGTAGAAGATGGTGGTGTGCTCTATTTACTTCGGAGTTGCTTGTTTGGTTAGTATGATTTAGATGTGTATTCTTAGAGGCTTGTAGACAAATGTCATGTACGCAAAAGTTTGTATGGCCTTGTTGGCCTATGTTCAGTATATGAGTTGTCATTTTGGCCTTATAGACCCGTACGTCTTATGTAATAGTTGGATTCACATATTGTATTTTACTTATCTCACGGCAGCCTTCCGGCTCAGTTATTCATGATAGTACGACATGAAAAGATACGTTATGGTGGTGCTCGGTTGAGTAAGGTATCGGGCGCCCGTCGTGGCCCATCATCTTGGGTTATGACAAAAAGTGGTATCAAAGCAGTTCTGTCCTAGGGAGTCTACAAGCCGTGTCTAGTAGAGTCCTATTTATGGGTGTGTCGGGCACCACACTTACAAGCAGGAGGCTACAGGGCATTTAGGATTGTCACTCTTTCTTCTTACTCTAGATCATGTGGTAGAGCTCACTTATAAGAATTCAAATTTCGAACTTCTATTTTTATTTGTAATAAGACGATGCCTACATTCAGAAAGATAATCTATAAGAGATATAGTTGTGGAAATGTTGAATTAGAGGAAATCGAATTTGTATCATGCTTATGATAAGTACATGTGAGGTCTTCAGCAGATGAGAGATTTAAAAGATAATGAGAGAATCAGAAGATAAATACAAGTTTCAACAAGCAAATGAAGCAAGATTAAGAAGAGTACGAGGCGCCCAACTGGTGAATATTAACAGTATTTACAATTCAAGCAGAGGAATATAAGCCTTTTGAGTTACCTTCGATAGTAATAGAGGTGTGTACAATTGGCCACACCGATCTCAACAATATCCTATGGGAGCTAGCAGATATGGTTTAAGACAGGAAAGGATATCAGGATCCGGCTGGGGTTAGAATAACCCAAAATGGTAAATGGAATGTTTGTGTTAGTTGACATTTCCGAATAATATTATAAAGGTGCTAATAGATCTCCTTATGAGACACCCAGATGGTGCACTCTAAAATAGTACAACTGGATATGGGTACTACAAGGATAGGCACTGGAAGCCTTGAAGGGATAAATATTACCTTAGTGTGGCTCCCATCCCTAGTAGAGAAAAAAATGTTAGGCAACCTAAAGAACCAATGGATGGAGCAAGGGGCGCAAAAAGCAAAAGAATGTCTTGCTGAAGTTTTCACAAGAAAGGGATAGGTAGAAATATTAGCAGAGTAATGAGAAGAGAGATAAGGAAGAATTATGAGTAATATGCGATACATGGATGACAACGGTAGATAAAAAAGATTATGGTATTACCAGAGACGAGAGGTGATTGGCCTCAATAAAACAAAAGAGTATAGGCCATGAAGTCATATCCTCATTTCAAGAAGTAAGTTCGTGGCTCTAACGAGATTACCAATAGGAAAAGCTATACCTCAGAATAATAGAGATCAACATGGGCTGGTGAACAAGATAAAGTAAATATGAATTAGGGATTTAGTGATTTGATAATGGTCAACATCATGAGAATTTCAGATTTCGTACCGGCAATAATAGAATGGACAACGGAAGAAGATTTATGAGAAATTCAGAGAATGGTCATTCAGGAAGATACTTCCCTAAAGTAAGCAATGTGAGCAAAATTAAGCTTAAGAGACTATATGTGCCAGTTATAGTAATTGTCACCTCCCAAGTAAGGAATTTCGTTATCCTTAGTACAAAAGGATTACTGCAAGGAGAGTAAGGGTCATCGATGATGTGAAAGGACGCCAAAAATGAAGAGGTAGAACATCTATAGGCAGATTGTCGTAGCTCCAACTCTTAGTACTCCCCTAAAGGGGGGAATATGGAGTGATGTGACACTACGTCAGCATTAAGTGGTTCTAGTAATAATGGAATGGCAAAGGAAGAATGCGATAAAACGAAAAAGGGATGAGATTGCACTTATTCAAAGCCTAAAGTTATGCTATGATACCAGAGAACTATGCAAATACGACGTTAGTAAAAGGAAGGGTTCCTGCTCGAGATATTATTAATTAATAAGGAATCAGTGTGAGAAGTAAGTTAAGACAAAGGAAATGACCCAAGAAAGATTACGCAGAATATTGATACGGGAATGGGCCAACAAACAATTAGTAGTTGATTCAAGAAGAGCCTAGCTATGGATAGACAAAAGAATACAGACAAATCAATAGATCATGCAAGATAAACATAGGGAACCCCAATACGAGGAATTCAGCCCCACAGTTATGACATCGTGATCCTGGGAAAGCATCCATATAAGAGTTGGGTAGTTAAAGGTACCGTATAATTATTATAGAAATAAAAGAGAATGCCGCCGGGAAGGCAATCAAAATATCAAGTTCAGAAGCAACCCTACAAGCACAAAGGCATGGAGCTAAGTAACTACGGATAATTATAGGCGAGGAAGGACATGAAAAAAAATTCCCTCGGGTAAACAAGGTAATAAGCTTGCGGCCTTGCAAGAATCAGGTGGTCCTCCCTAAATACTACAATGGAAGACTAGTTGAAGAAATAAGGAAGAAGGCTCCAACCTAGGCATGGTAACTTGAAGAATGAAATGGTCATGTAAAATCAGTCTCACTACAACTTTGTATGCACTCCCTAAGAAAGTGGTACCTGTCATGGCTAATAGACGGGAAGTAAAAATCAAAAGTGATATTCAAGATCATATGAGTAGTATGGAATTCCAATACATATGGGCATTAAGATAAGTTAAGTATGCACGTAACAAGGGAGCAGAAAGATCAAGAAAATTAATAGCTTATGTTTAAGAAAGCTAAGAAGGAGCGAAAGGAATTATTCGATCAATGATCCCGAGTTTGGTGATGTTATGAACGCACTTAAGAGTTTGGAGTTTTATACCTGTAGCACATACAACCGTAGAAGATTCTAGTATACGTTAAAAGAAATAATTGAGCCCAGGTCATAGACGAAGAATTGAATTGTTAAAGGATTGTATCATGGATATCCCTCAGCACCTATGAAAGGCTAAAGTAATAACTAATACCAGGAGCCGCAGATCAGAAGATAGCTTAAGCCTACATAAAGGCTGCTCAGAAAAAAAGAGGAAACTAAAGAGTTACATCAACTAAGTAAAAGATAAACGGATAAATATCAGAGGTACAAAATAGATAGTACAGTAGCCATATTCTATAAGGGCATTAGAAGAATACCAACCGCATAAGAAGTCAATATGAAGCTCTTATCGGATTATGTATATACCAGAGGTGCAAGTATGATAATAAAGCTTCAAGTTATGGATGTAAATTTGTCACGACTCTAGTTCGCCCTCCGTGAACTATCGCGACGGCACCTAGTCTTTACGACTAAGTAAGCATAACAAATTGCGGAAATAGAAATAATAGAATAAAACTAACCATAAGCTACAAAAATAAGAAAATGAAGCATTTAAGATGACGCTCGGCATATATAACACAAACTCTTGAAACTGAAATAACATTTCCCAAAACCCGGAATCTCATGAAATCACAAGCATTCGAATGTCTACAAGTATCTAACTCCAGAATGTCTAACAAAAGAAAATACAGAAGGGCTAATACTTAAAGAGAGAATAGAAAGGGGCCCTCGGTCTGCGGACACGGCAGATATACCTCGAAGTCTCTGGGAAAACTCGCCTAGCCTCAAGGGTTGTAGGACTGAGTCAAAGTACCTGGATCTGCACATGAAAAACATGCACAGAAAGGGCATGGGTACACCACAGCGGTACTCAGTAAGTGCCAAACCTAACCTCGGTCGGGTAGTGACGAGGAAAGTCAGGGACCTACTGAGATTAAATGAAATATAAGGTATATAAATATAGAATAAGATAGTATAATTAAGTGCAACAGTAAGAAATAACATAGAATAGAAAGAACAATAGCAACTATAACAGAGACAAAAAAATCCCAGAAAGGAGTACAACTCAACACAAAGATAACAACCGGGGATCTCTCAGTATCCCGAGGATCTCTTAGTATCCTCAATATGTGTGCCGGGGATCTCTCAATATCCCTAGGATCTCATAGTATCCTCAATATATATGTTGGGGATCTCTCGGTATCCAAAGGATCTCTTAGTATCCTGAATATGTGAGCCAGGGATCTCCCAGTATCCCGAGAATCTCCTAGTATCCTCAATATATATGTTGGGGATCTCTCGGTATCCCAAAGATCTCTTAGTATCCTCAATATGTGCTGGGGATCTCTTAGTATCCCGCACTACAGTCCAAATCAATATATATGTGCAGGGGATTCCCCGGGATACCGTTCTGTAGTCCCAAAGTAAACACGCAGCAACAACACGAAGAATACTCAATTAAATTAAATTTCACACCTAGGTAAAACAGGTATTTTCGAACCTAGCATGCTTCACATAGTCCAAATAAGACAGTTTGAGAAAATAAAGAAATTAAGTCAATTAGATATGATTCCCTAATCTAACAGCAGACTTAAATTGCAAGTAGAATAAACAGGAATGGAAAACACAACTAAAGTTACTTAATGAAAACAGGATTTTCAACAATTAGCACAAGTACGCACTCGTCACCTCACGTACAAGGCATTTCAAATATCAACAATGCCAAATCCTAAGGGGAGTTCCCCCACACAAGGCTAGGCAAGCCACTTACCTCGAACCGGCTTAAAATCAACCCGAGACCAGGTTTCTTGCCATGAGTACTCGACTCCAAATGGACCAAATCTACTCAATACAGTTGCATAATGTAAATATAACTTCAAGTAACTGATTCCACAAATACATTCTAAGCTAATACACGAAATTAGGTAAAATGACCAAAATGCCCCCCCATGAGACCACATCTCGGAATCAGGTAAAAGTTACGGATTATGAACTCTCATTTACTCACGAGTCTAACCATATAAAAATTATCCAAATCCAATGTCAAATCCCCAATCAAAACTCGAAAATTAGGTCTATGAACTTTTCCAAAATTTTCCCCAATTTCTCACCCCAAATCCGAAATTAGAGGATGAATTTATGTTTAGATTCATGGGTTATAAGCAAAAAGGAGTTAAGAATCATTACCTCAAACTCCATACGAAAATCTCTCCAAACTTCGCCTCCTACCGAGCTCCCAATTCAATTTTGTGATATGAACTCAAAACCCTCGATTTTGAAATTTAAATTCTATTCAAACGCGTTCTTCTTCGCGAACGTGATGCACAAAAATCCTACTGGGAAACTTCCTCTTTCGCGAACGCGAGGGTCCACTCACAAATGTGTAGCTTTAGCTCCAGGACCTTCGCGAACGTGACCCAATACTTGTGAACGCGTAGAGAACTTCCATGTGGTACCCAACTGCTCCGCTCCTCGCGTCTGCGATACTTCCCTTGGCCAGCCTTTACGAACGTATTCTCCCTTTCACGAATGCGAAGGCCAAAAGTCTGCAACAGAAAAACCAGCAAATCTGTTGCACACCTAAGTCCAAAAATGACCTGTTGAGCATCCGAAACACACCCGAGGCCCCTGGGACCTCAACCAAATATGCCAACCAATCCTAAAACATCATTCAAACTTGTTGCAATCTTCGAAACGCTCAAAACAACATCAAAACACCAACACCTGAAATTTTGCAAGCACGTCACATTCAACACTACAGAGCTACTCCAACTTTTGGAATTCCATTCTGACCCCGATATCAAAATCTCACTATCGACCCGAAAATTTCAAAAATTCAACTTTCGGAATTTCAAGCCTAAATAAGTTGCGGACCTACAAAACGCAATCCGAGCATGCCCCTAAGCCCGAAATCACCCAATAGAGCTAAAGGAATCGACGGAATTCCATTCCGAGGCTGTCTTCACACTGCTTCAACTACGGTCCAAAATCTTAAAGCTTAAGCTCTCATTTAGGGACTAAGTGTCCCAAAACACTCTGAAACTCAAAACCAAACATCCCCAGCGAATGAAAATAGCAGAAACAAGCATGGGGTAAGCAGTTAATAGGGAATCAGACCGTTAATTCTTAAAACAATCGACCGGGTCGTTACAGAATTATACCTATGTGGGAGGAAGGTCATGAAAGAGATACAAGATGTGATGTAAGATTTTAAGGTAAGTAAGGTAAAGGTGAACAACGTACGCGATACTCAAATGTAGAAAGTTATGAATAATCCATACTTTGGATAGAAGGCTAGTAGCGCGGGGTTTCAATATACAGGAATGATAGCGGCATCGTTAGTGGCATATCTCATAGCCTATGGTCTAGGTAACGAAAAGCCTGACTAAAAGAGTAAAGAAGAGTTAGAGACGATGTGATGTCTCGCTTGATGTTCCAAAATGACATAAGAAAATCTATGATGCAAGCAAGTTGAAAGGTTGCGAGTAATATAAATAGATATGTGTAGGTCACAAGCTTAAGTATAGCGAAGCGACAAGGTTTTAGGAAGACAAGAAGGGATAAGTCCTCAGGATTAAACCCATGAAAACAAGCAAGATAATGGTTTCTCTAGGCTATAGAAAGCTCAGTATAGCCTGAATGAACTCAAAGAAGTCTAAGACTAATATCATTTGAAAGAGATGAGGGTGTAATTGTGGTAGATAAAGAATGACATTTGGACCTTCGATTGAGTAATGATTTGAAGAAAAAAAGAGAGAGAGATTTCATGGGCAACACAGGATTGGATACCCCCCCCCCCAATAAGGTGAATCGCATTGAGATACTATGAAATACGATTATGGAAATCACTTTAAATATTTCTTGATGCAACATAAGCCCTAGTGGCAAGGTATTACGTAAGAAGTTTCAAGTTATCAGTCGTATATTGTAGATCAATATTGAGGCAAATCATAATGGATGGACAAAAGTCACAAAGTGTGAGCTGAGATTAGGTCATCATTCTTAAGATAAACAACAATGAGGAAGCATTAAAGGACTTAGATTTATACATATGGAATAAGAAACAAAAGTAAGTTGGAATTTTGTAGCAGACCTCAGTAACGATAAGTCGAAGTAAGAGTTATTGTATAATATGACCTAGCTAGATGTAGTAAAATCATGCGGAAAGATAACCGGGTCTATGAAACAAGATGTAGCAATATTCGTAATTTCAACGAAGTACCGAGCAAAGAACTTTAGTATACCTACAAATGCCCATAGGGACATTTTATCAAGCTCTGTATGTGTTTGCAAAGTGTGGTCTAGAGATTGGCTCGAAGCTAGAGCAAAAAAAAAGAGGAAAGAAGAGTCGCATAGGCGCACGTACAAGGTCAGAGTCATACAGGATGCTTGACAAAAGGTAGCAACAGTTACGAGATTGGAAAGATTTTGACCACAAGTTGTTTCATGAGAAAGAGGACTAAATGGGTGAATGCCTGGACTTTGGACTTATTTACAGAACAATTGCCTAGATGGAAAGAGAAGTACCAAAGTATTCGCAAGAGCTATGAGATATGAGAATGATAAGCTCATCAGTCAACATTCGAGGATGAATGTTCCAAAGAGGGGAATGATGTTACACCCCATATTTTCGTACAGGAAAATACGCCATAAATTAATTAATTAATGAGAGCTCGGAAGTGCGATGTTATGTCCCGCATTTTTGTACGTTGATGTTTCATCGTAAGTTAATCGACGTAAGCTCGGGAATGATATTATTTTGGAATTATAAGTATTATACTATTTCAAACAAGGAATAAGTAAATTCATGAAGGTGATAGGGAAAGCAAATCGAAGAAAACGAGTTTCGTCGAAGTTTGTCAATTTGGGATAAAATACGGTCCGAGTTATAATACCCGGTATTTATGGAATAGTGCATACAAGGTACCTCATGACCATGGTAGTACGGTGTATAAGGTGTACTAAAAGTAAGTAATATTTTAAGTAATCTGAGATGATTCTTAATTATGTGGGTAATTAGTTAATTGTTGGATTAGTGGAGAATTTTCAAGTTAATTAGGAAATTGATAATTTATTTAAGATATTTTGGATTATCTTTTGGATAAAGTTTAGAAACCAACGTGGCAGCCAATAAAAACCCCCAAAGAATGACTCGTCAATTAGGTGCTATGTGGCATATTTAATAGAATTGGTGGCACATAAACCTCAATGTAAGGGGTTATTATACATAAGTTAAGAGGAAACATTTATAAGCTTGCAAAACTCACTGGTGAAGCTCAAAATCTAAAGAATATCTTTATTAACTACAAGACTTCTAATTCACAAAGGAACATGAATCAGAATTTAGCAAAGTAACAGATTTTGAATAAAAATTCCATACAAAGTTACACTGCGTAATAGCAATGGGATTTGCAATTCTAAGAGAGCACAGTACCATCTTTCTCAAGAAAATCATGCGAATTTTTCCCTACTCCGATCTTGCCGTTACATGATTTGTTGCAATTGGCGTGGGTTAGAGGGATTGCTAAGAGAATTGGCTCAGGTATGTTAAGGCTATCCCTTCTTTCTTTTTGGCATGATCATACGATACAAACGAAATGAGAAAATGCACAACCTCCATAAATGACTCTATTCATTGAAATATTAGAGGTGTCTATGTTCTTGAATTTCCTTGTGTCATATTATTTTATCATCTGTTCATAGGTCTCAGAAAAATACGTAAGCTGAAAAAGTTTACTTTATGATATTACTCGACGGCATAATGGTCTTATGACATTCCGAAGGATTTTATTGATGTACTTCTCATGCATTGCATTCATGCACATTGAACCATGACCAGATGGCGTTATATACGCATATATATGTATAGGGGATATGGGAAAAGGTTATGGCGTTATATACGCACCACCACCTGATCAGCTGGTATATATTGAAGATCTGCCCACAATGGATGAGATGATAAGACAGGATGCCCTCATAGGCTTGATGATGTTATGAACATATATACCCATGCATGGTATGACATTTATACGCATATGCATGACGTTATAAAAATGAAATGATTTATAGAACTATGCAAACGTACATGTCGAGCCTTTTACTTCATGACTTTCTCATGTCTATTATTTACTGATTTTCATTCCTTACATACTCGGTACATTATTTGTACTAATGTCCATTTTTCATGGGGACGCTGCATTTCATGCCCACAGGTCCCGATAGACATCTCAAGAGCCCTCTAAGTAGGATATCAGCTCAGCGGAAGATGGTGGTGCGCTCCATTTGCTTCGGAGTTGCTTATTTGGTTAGTATGATTTAGATGTGTATTATTAGAGGCTTGTAGACAAATGTCATGTACGTAAAAGTTTGTATGGCCTGGTCGGCCTATGTTTAGTGTAAGAGTGGTTATTTTGGTCTTATAAACCCATATGTCTTGTGTAATAGTTGGTTTCACATATTGTATTTTACTTATCTCACGACAGTTGTCCGACTCAGTTAGTCATGATAGTATAACATGAAAAGATACGTTATGATGGTACTCGGCTAAGTAAATTATCGGGTGCCCGTCGTGGCCCATCGGTTTGGGTTATGACACTCCTGAATGGGATTTCGTGCCTCGGTGATAGAGCTTGATCATGCCTCCGCGATAAAGTCGGGGGCGTAGAGGCTCGGTGATAGAGCTTGATCATGGTCCCGTTCGTAAATTCTATTTGAAAGATGAAACAAAGTTTTTGATCCGAATAAAAAGCCCTATATTTATGGGCACGTAGTGACGGTTCGGCGATGCTAGTGGCCGACCGCCACTGGCAAACATTTAATGTTTTGGAAAAACGAACCGATGGGATGTTTCGGTCACCTCGAGCGCTTACGTCACGGGAATGATGTCATCATCAAGGACTCTAAAAAATCGAGGCTCAAGTCGTTTCTTGTAATTTTATTCTAATAAACGAGAGGACTATCTGTATATGGGGAAAATCGGGGCTGCCCGATTTCATTCTTCAACGGAAAAGATGATACCACGTCGAGAGGTCAGGACACCAAGCTTGGGGTCGAGGCTCATTTCCAATATCTAGTTCAAGGTTGATAACTTTAATTCTTGGTCGGAAGAAGGCCACTCCGAGATAATACCGTTATGGTTTGGTAATAGAAAGAGCGAGATTCTCGCAACGGCTCGAAAATCACGGCGTAAATTCTGGAACGGCTTAGCACTTGGTGGTTAGACAATTGTCCAATAAGATTCCCTGCTATAATTAGAAGTGTACCTTATTTAGGACTCCCCTACTATATAAAGGAGAGCCCATTCATTTGTAAGACATGATTCATTGACAAGAGAATATCCATTCCTAACTTTCTAGCCTATTGTTCATTAAAATCGCCTTATAATTTACTGTTCTTACTCAAGACGATAATAGCTCGAGGTCGAGACTTGGCTTGCACACTGGTTTGACTTACTTTATTCTTCAATTTATATATTTAATTCCTTATTTGTCAATTAGTATTGGACTAAATCACATATCTCTAAAACCACAATATACGTTTAGTTGTTACTCGGATTTTAGGGTAAACAGAATCACTTACCTAGTGACAATTGATGAAAATGGCTCTCCAAAAAGCCTCCAAATCACCAAAGTCAAGAGAGAATGTAATGAAATGAGCCTGAGTTCCGAAATTAAACTAATATTCTGCCCAGGTCCTTCATCTTTGCGATTGCCGAAGTACCCACATGACTGCTAAGGCCAAAACTGCCACTGTTGGAATTTCCTTCTTCGCAATCGTGAGAGATCTCACGCGACCAGAGCAATAGTCAACCAAACCTACGTAAACGCGAGCAGAACCCCACAAATTTGAAGGCCAGAATCCCTACTCCCAGAACTTGCTAGTATGTGATCGCGAAATGCCACAATAGATCTCAAAGCTGAAGCTTCCAACCCAGGCCAGCACCTGCTACATATCGTGTTGGCAACCCTCTCCACGCTAACGCGAGCTTAACTAGCCTTCAATCCGCGGTTGCGACTCTTCTTTTGTGAACACAAAGAATAAGTCCCCACCCATAGCCACATAATCAATCCTGATTACATAGCACCTCTGCGATCGCGATTCACACTAGATAGCGGCAAAATCTATTAACTTCAACATTGCTCCGGTGGTCTGAAACTGACCCAGGCACCCGGAACCCTGTCCAATTATACCAACAAGTACATAAACATAATTCAGACCTACTTGAGATGTCAAAACACCCAAGATAACATCACAACCAAGAATTGCACCCGAAACCAAACTAATCCACTTCTAAAATTCAAACTTCTTCCAATTAACATTGACCACGACAAATCGTACTTAGATAACTCATAATGAAACCAAATTTCACATACAAGGCCAATATGAAAACACGAACCTAACCCCAGGACTGAATAGCCAAATGGGGTACGATATCACCAAAGTCCACCCCAAGTAAAACTTAGAAAACTATAAAACCTTCAAAATGCGAACTCTAGTAATAAGCTGCGAAATAATCCCGGTCCATCCGAAACTCGATCTAAACATACACGCCCAAATACAAAATAACATACAAACCTATTTGAAGCTTCAAATCCCCATTTTGATGACATTTACACAAAGCGTTAACTTAAGTCAATCACCTTAGGCCACTATTGGAAGTAAGTGTTCCGAGTTAAACCCGAACCTTTTCAAAACAAAATCAACCACCCTTCACCAGTCATAAAATAGTAAATGTGCATATGCAAAGTCTTATATAGGGTAATAGGGTTCTATAAAGCAAAATGACCGCCTAGGTCGTTACATTCTCCACCTCTTAAACAAAAGTTCATCCTCGAACGCGTATTAAATAGTACCTGAAGTGTCGAATAAGTGTAAATATCTGCTCTGCATATCCTCCTCAGTCTCCCAAGTCGCCTCCTCGGCTGGCAGACCCCTCCATTGAACCTTCACAGTTGTAACCTCTTTAGACTTCAACCTACGGACCTGCCTATCGACAATGGCAACCGGCTCCTCCTCGTAACTCAAGCACTCATCCATCTGAATTTTTTTATAATCCAACAAATGGGACCTGTCAGCATGTTACGTTCGGAGTATAGACACGCAAAATACCAGATGAACTCCTATTAAGCTAGGAGGAATAGCAAGCCTATTGGCAAGCTCAATAACTCGCTCCAAAACCTCGAACGGGCCGATGAACCTCGAATTCAACTTGCCTCTCCTCCTGAATCTCATGATACCCTTCATCGGCGACACTTTCAAAAGTACCTTCTCGCCCACCATAAATGACAAATCACGTTTTTTTATCCACGTAAGTCTTCTGCCTAGGCATTGCCGTGCGAAGTCACTCCTGAATCAATTTTACCTTATCCAGGACATCCTTTACCAAAACAACACCCTATAACCTAGCCTCGATAGGCTTAAACTAACTAATGGGGGAGCGACATCGTCGGCTATACAAGCACTCAAATGGATCCATCTCGATCCTAGACTAATTGTTGTTGTTGTAAGAAAAATCGGCCGATGGTAATAATCGGTCCCACGACCCTTTAAAGTCAATGACACATGCTCTAAGCATATCCTCTAGAATCTAAACTATCCGCTCAGACATTCATCGGTCTACGATGAAATGTCGTGCTGAGCTCTATCCGGGTACCCAAATCACTTTGTATTGCTCTCTAGAAATGCAAAGTGAACTGAGCCCTGATTTGAAATTATGAAAATAGGCACGCTATGCAACCGGGCGATCTCCTGGATTTAAATCTGGGCCAACCTCTCCAAAGAGTACGTAGTCACAACTGGAATAAAGTGCGCCGACTTGGTTAGCCTGTCGACAATGACCCAAACAACATCAAATTTCCTTAACGTACGCGGCAACCCAACTACGAAATCCATAGTAAAGCACTCATATTTTCCACTCATGTATAACCATCTGCTAAAGTAAACCACCTGGACTCTGGTGATCATACTTAACTTGCTTGCAATTTAGACATCTTGACACATACTCAACAATGTCATTCTTCATCCGCCACCACCAGTAATGCTGCCTCTAGTCACGATATATTTTATGGCACCTAGATTAATGGAGTAACACAAATTTTGTGCCTTCTCTAGAATCAAATCCCTTAGACCATCAACATTAGGAACACATAAGCAAACCCTGAGTCACAGAACACCATCATCTCCGATAGTCACCTCCTTGGCATCACCTTGTAGTACCGTTTATCTATGAACTAGCAAGTGGGGATCATCATACTGACGAGACTTAATCTGCTAGAATAAAGAACACTGAGCTGCAACACATGCAATAACTCGATTGGGCTCTGAAATATCCAATATCACAAGTCGTTTAGCTAAGGACAGAATGTCCAATGCCAATGGCCTCTCCTCTGGTGGAATGAACACCAAACAACCCATATTCTCTGCCTTTCTACTCAAGGCATCCGCGGCCATATTTGCCATATTCGGATGATAAATAATGATGATATCACAGTCCTTCAGTAACTCAAGCCATCTGCGCTGCCTCAAATTAATATTTTTTTTGCTTAAATAGATGTTGCAAGCTACGGTGATTGGTGTAAACCTCACACGACACTCCATAAAGATAATGCCTCCAGATCTTGAGAGCATGAACTATCGCAGCCGATGGCAAATCATGTATAGGGATATTTTTCTTACGAAGCTTCAACTGACGAGAAGCATACGTAATATCTCACCCCTATTGCATCAATGCACAAACCAATCCAACGCGTGAAGCATCACAATAGACAGTGTACATCCCTGAACCAGAATGCAAGATCAACACTGGTGTTGTAGTCAATTCAGTCTTGAGCTTCTAAAAGCTTCTCTCAATATCATTGGACCACCTGAACTGAACACCCTTCTTGGTCAATCTAGTCCAAGAAGTTGTAATATACGAGAAGCCCTCAACAAACCGATGATAATAACCTGCTAGCGCAAGAAACTCCTAATCTTGATCATTGTGGTAGAATGAAGCCAACTTTGAACTGCCTCGATCTTCTTGGGATCCACCTTAATACACTCTTTTGATACGACATGCCCCAAGAAAGCCACAGCATCTCACCAGAACTCGCACTTGGAGAATGAATTGTTCCCTTAGAGTTTGAAGAACTATCCTCAAATACTACTCGTGCTCCTCCACGCTACTCGAGTAGAAAAATTTGTCATCAATGAAGACAATGACAAATGAGTCAAGATATGGCCTGAACACTTGATTCATCCAATCTATAATTTCTTTCAGAGCATTAATCAAGCCAAAGGACATCATTAGAAACTCATAATGCCCATATCTAGTCCAAAAAGCCGTCTTCGGAACATCCAAAGCACAAATACTTAGTTAATGATGCCCTGATCTCAAGTCGAACTCCGAGAACACCTTAGAACCCTAAGTTAATAAAATAAATCATCAATGCATGACAGCAATACATGTTCTTGGTAGTGAGCTTATTCAGCTGGCGGTAATTAATGCACATCTACATACTCCCATCCTTTTTCATCACAAATAATACTAGTATACTCCTAAGTGACATCCTCGACCTGATAAACCCCTTATTGAGAAACTCATGAAGCTGATCCTTCAGCTCTTTGGACTCCGCAAGAGCCATATGATAAGGCGGAATAGAGTTAGGCTGGGTGTCTGGTGCCAAATCAATGTCGAAATTGATATCACGATCTAGTGGATGCCTTCTAAGTCAGGAGGAAATACATATGAAATACACTAACACCATAGGTATTTAATCTAACGTGGGAATCTCCATAGTAGTATTTCGAACAAAGGCCAGATAAGCCAAACAACCCTTCTCAACCACATGTCTAGCCTTTAAGAAAGAAAAAACCCGACTACATGCACTATTAAATGAACCTCTCCACTCTAGTATAGGCAAGTTCTAGCATCGCCATAACCACAAATTCAATCATATCGAGTAATAGAAAATCCGCTCTGGTCTCACACATATAGAAAGTTACCTCATATGACCGGTAAACCCGACCCACAATAGCAAAATCATCCACCGAGTGGACACATATACAAGAATACGCAATGACTCACGAGAAACATCCAGGTAAGGAAAAAAAGAGAAGAGATAGAGGAATAGGTAGACTTTGGATCAAATAGTACCAAAGCATCCCTATGACAGATGGAATAATACATATGATCATGACGTCAGAGGCTACTACCTCTGGTCTGGATTGAAAGGCATAGAATATAGCCAGAGTGCCACCTAAATAGCCTCTACCTCTAGGGTAACCCCTACCCACCTACACTCTACCTCTGCCCGGCCGATCATATGGGCGGTGCGGCACCTAGTGCGATAATCATAGGTGGATGGCCCTGCTCGCTGCACTCGAAACAACATGTCGGTGTGAGAAACTGTTGATTCTAGATCTAGTCTTGATAGCTTGATTACCCACTAAAGGAACCCTGAATAGTTGGTGGATGGTAAGTGCTCTCAGGAATGGCGCCGAAGTAAGGCCATGCAGGAGTATGTCGGATAGGCTGTGGTGCTCAATAGATAGGCCTACTAGAATTGCCCCTCTCGAACAGACCTTTTCCCCAGACGGGGCACCACTAAACCCTACAGAATGTCGAGGCCATTTTTCCCTTGACATAAACTCCTGCCCTGAATGCCGATATGCTCGATCTTCCGAGATATCTCCACAACCTGGAGGAAAGATGTCCTCAACTCCGCCTCTCAAGCCATAGTAACCCGAATCCCATAGTGCAAGCCCAAAATGAACCTCTGGACCCTCTCTGCTTTTGTGAGAAGTAATATAGATGCATAGCGAGACAACTTAGTGAATATCGCCTCATAGTTGGTCACATATATCTAACCCCACTGGAGCCTCTCAAACAGATCTCGTAACTCCTCTCTTAGTGAAGCTGGAAGATACTTCTCTAGGAAGATGTGTGTGAACTGATCCCAAGTCAAGAGAGGTGATCATGCTGGACTACTTGTATGTTAAGATTGCTGCCATCTATGGTCTTTCCCCTCTAGTAGAAATATGGTGAAGTCTACTTTGTTGGACTCAGCTAGTCCTAAATTATACAGCCTCTCCCTACGAAGGTTAATGAAATCCTATGGGTCCTCTTACGACTTGCCGCCAAAATAGGGAGGATGAAGCCTAGTAAATTTGTCCAGCCGCTTCTACTCCTCAACGATCGAGGCCGATTTGGTCTCTACTCTAGCCGTTACAACTGGTTGAACTGCGTCAACATGTAGTATACCTAAGTTAGATAAATAGAAGCAACGTGCCCTATTGCATTAGCTGTATGGGTTTGTGCTCCCCCTCCCGCCTAAGATGTGGCTGGGTCCACTGAAAATAATCTGTCCTGATTCATAGAGTCTAAAATCACAGCATACAGTACATGACCTCCTTAAAACCTGACGTAGTCACGAACTCTCTCGGGGCCTGTTCGGTTGCAGGTATCTCATCCTGCTCCTCAATAATAGGATCTTCTATCGGATCTACTAGAGGCACCATTATGGTGACTATAGGATGCCCTCATCCTCCAGCAGGATCTTTGGCCCTCTCTCCACCGGGTGATGCCATCATGCGCGTTCTTACCATCTGTGAGAGAGTAAGAAAAATATTTAGACTTAGAACAACATCAACAACATGATAGTAAATGAAGAAAGAGAAGTTACCTAACACCCTATAGCCCCTCAAAGATAAGGACAAACATCTCTACACCGATATGTAAGACTCTACTAGGTCTGCTCATGACTTATGAAACCTATGTGAAGCAATGCTCTAATACAAATCTATAAGGACCTAATACCCACCATATGCCATGATGGCGCCCAACGATTTTGTTAGGCAAGGAAACTATAAACCATCAATGCAAGCAATTGTAAATAACACTTTTAAAATTAATAATTGAAATAATAAACGGATATAGATTTAAGAATCATGATAAAATACTTTCATTCTTACTAAGTCACAAAATATGAACAAAACATAAGGCAAAATGATGTAAATATCAAATACAACCATAAAGATCTACTAAAAATCCCCAAAGCCCGATGTTACCAGTGTATTAGCCCGGTGATAGAATAAAATAAATATAGGTGAAGGAGACTCTGGTTGTTGTGGGTCAAAGCATGGAAACCAGCTCACCACTAAGTCTCCAGCTGAAGTGGCCATGTGTCTGATTGACCACCCGATGTACCTATATATGTACTTACACAATCAGTGCAGAAGTGTAGGATGAGTATATAAATCAATGCATACCCATAAAGTTTCTAGTCTACCCTTGAAGAAGTAGTAGCAAGGGATCAACATCGACGCTTACTAGTGGTCCGATAACAATGTAAATAAAAATGAACTGGTATGAAACATAACAAGTAGCAATAAAATAGGTGAATATAAATAACATGATTCATGACATAAGAATAATTACAAAATCATCAAATACCATATAATACCTCGAATAAAGCAATAATAAGTATTATCATATATAATGTCAAATCAAAAATTAGGAAAAACTCATATGTGCTCTAACTCCCTGTCGAATATTATGCATGACTCTGCCGAGACGAACTGCACGATCCCATAATAATAATTTTACATAATATCGCTGAGGTCATACCACCTGATCCATAAATGCATCTCATTATACTGTCAAGGTCGGACGACCCGATCCATAATAATATTTCATAATACTATCGAGGCGAAAAACCCAATCCCATAGGAATAGAGAAACTTTCTTTGGGCCACTATCCCCACTCGAGAAGGTATGTGTGATTCATGAAATCACGAAACTACTGATCACAAAAGTACAACACGAGTATTTGAATGCAAGAGAACTCATAAGTTTTACCAACTATCAAGTATCCCGCGAAAACTTAAAGTAAAGAGGCTCGACCAGTTACGTAAAGTCTAGTCTCAATATCATTTATGAATTCAAGCAATCAACAACAACAATAATAACAACAATAGACCTAGTGAAATCCTACAAGTGGGGTTTGGAGAGGGTAGTATGTACGCAGACCTTACCCTACCTTAAATAAGGCAGAGAGGCTGTTTCCAAAAGACTCTAAGCTTAAGAATGATAAAAGGAAGGGCAACAGAGAAAACCAACGTGAAAATACAAAGATACAAAACTGAAACTGAGTATTGTAATCAGACGGCCGAAAGAAAAGCAATGAAAAGTAATTACAAAAATCAAGGAGTACGAAAATACATAAATAACGCTAACTCATGTACTAAAGCTACTGTTACAAAGAAGAACAACGCTAGACGACCTATCATAGCCCTCTAGCTTTATTCTCAACCTCCACACCTTCCTATTAATTCAAGTAGTACAGTTAAAGCATGATGTAATTCTAAGTCTACCCTGACATAACAAAGAATCTAGCTTACACACGGACGCTGGTCACCTTGTACGTACATAGAAAATAACAAATAGAATGCCTTGGGAGATAATTCTCTCTTAGATGATTAGGCAAGAGACTTACCTTGCTTCCAAGCCACTACTCAGCCCCCTCACTTCATTAAGACCTCAAATTCGACGGCAGGAAACTCAAAACTATCCAACAAAACATGTTAATTAATCAAATTATGCTCAAGAACTCCTAATTTAACTATTTGAATCAATTCCCAATCGCAATCGGAATGTCAACAAAAGTCAACCATGGTCCAACGCACCCGGATTCAGAAACTTTTTAAAGATAAATATTACCCACGGCATCGCAACCTCAAATATATAATTTATTTCAAATTCCATAACCAATTTCGTGGTCAAATATCATTTTTACGCATTCTATGTTTTTCAACAAAAATCCCATAATCTCTATAAATTTTCATGTTAAAATCCCCATATAATTCATGTATTTAGCTCACAATAAGTAATTGTCACTTATCTAGTGACACTTGATGAAAATGGCTCTCTAAAAGGCCTTCAAATCGTCAAAGCCAAGAGTGAATGTGATGAAACTTATATTCTACTAAGGTCCTTCCTCTTCGTGATCGCGAAGGCCAAACTTCCCACCGCTGGAATTTCCTTCTTCGTGATCACGAGGGACCTCACTCTAATGCAAGCTAAGTCTTGCGAACTGCGAAGGCCAAAATCCAAGCCCCCAGAACTTACTAGTACGTGATTGTGAAAATCCTCAAGAGATAGCGAAGCTCAAGCTTCCAACCCATTCCAGGCCTTGCTACACATCGTGCTTGTGACCATCTCCATGTGATCGCGAATCTCAACCAGCCTTCGATTTGCCATTGTGACTCTTCTTCTACGAATGCGAAGAACAACTCTTTATCCATCACCACATAACACAGTGAGATCGCATAGCACCTCCATGACTGCGATTTGTACCAAATAGCAGCAAAATCTGTCAAGTTCAACATCGCTCTGGGTGGTCAGAAACTCACCGATCTACCCTGGACCCCGTCTAATTATACCAATAAGTCTAGAAATATAAGTCGAACCTACTCGAGGTCTGATAACACTTAAGATAACACAAAACCAAGAATCTCACCCCAAACTAAACTTATCCACTTATAAACTTCAAATTTCTTCTAACTAACTTCGAACGCGACGAATTATATTTAGACAACTCAAAATGAAATCAACCTTCACACACAAGTCCAATATGACAAAATGAACCTACCCCAAGCTCAAAAAGCTAAAAGGGGTCCGATATCACTAAAGTCCCATAAATCAAACTAAGAAAACTCTAAAACCTTCAAAATGCCAACTTCGGACAATAAGCGTCATAACGCACACGAACACCCTATAACGACCTGACCGGTCGCTTTGAGCTTTTGCATTTTCGCCCGCCAGTTCTCGGGCATGACTTGCCCCGTGTGGTGCATTATGACTTATGTAAATCATTGGTGTTGGGTTTAAGGTTAATCAGAATGAATTTGGAAGAACAGTCTCAGTTAAAAGCTTAAAATTTGAAAGGTTTGACCAAAATTTGACGTATTGTGTATTTGATCTCGGATGGAAATTTTTATGATTTGGTTAGCTCCGTTAGGTGATTTGGTACTTAGGAGCGTGATCGGAATATATTTTGGAAGGACGTGGAAGGTTTAGACTTGGATTGGCGAAATTGAGATTTCGGCGATTTCCGGTTGATAGGTGAGATTTTGATATAAAGGTCGGAATGAAATTTTGAGAGTTGCAGCAGCTATGCTGTATCATTTGGAATGTGTGTGCAAAATTTCAGGTCATTCGGACGAGATTTGATAGACTTTTTGAGTGAAAGCATAATTTAAGAGTTCTTGGAGTTCTTAGGCTTGAATCTTATGTTAAATTGGTGATATGATGTTGTTGTGAGCGTTCTGAAGTTTTGAGCAAGTTTTAACGATGTCATGGGATGTATTGGTACAATTGGTTTGAAGTTCCGGGAGTTCCGTGTATGTTCCAGGATGTTTTAGTGCAAAAATCATAGTCGTAGCAGGTCCAGAAGGGTTGCAGGCCCCGGAATTCACTCATGCGGTCCGCACAAAAATAAGTGCACCCGTGGTGAGTGCTGTGCAGACCGCACAAAAACGGGCGCGGCCGCGGTAGGTGTCACGCGGACCGCACAAAAGCTGTCGCGGCCGCGGTGAAGAACCTTCCCACTGGTCCAACTTCGGAAGTTCATATCTTTTGATCTACAAGGCATTTTGAGGTGATTCAAAAACAAAAGTTGTATCACTTCGTGTCTAGTTTCTAGAAATGTAAAGATATCACAATTTGGAGATTTGTAGAGACAGTTATTTCAAAAATACTAAAGCTTGTCACTGCAGAGGAAGGCCTGTGCGGCCGCGATTGTTTTTGCTCGGACCGCACTGGCTTGTGCAGACCGCGGTCGATTTGGTGCGGCCCGCGGAGGCTTAAATCTGAGGGGTACTCTATAAATATGAGGTTTTGGGTTTTATTGGATATTTTGACCTAGAGAGCTCGGATTTTGGCGATATTTTGAAGGTTTTTCAAGAAATTCATCGGGTAAGTGATTCTAACTCAGATGTTGGCTAGAGTACATGAGTCTATCATTGAATTCATCATTTAATTCGTGATTTGGGATTGAATTTGGGAAGAAATTGTAAAATCTTTCAAAAATGTAAAATGTTGATTTGAAGGACCAAATGGTATTGAAATTGGATAATTTTCGTATTGTTAGACTCGTGAAAGTATAAGGATTCTAGTTTTGTGAATTTTGTAAAATTCCGAGATGTGGGCCCGGGGGTCGGGTTTGACCAATTTCAGGAATTTTGTGGTAATTGATTATTTTCGAGTGGGCTTTATTCCCATAGCATATTTTGATGGTTTTGTACTGATTTCGGCTAGATTCGAGCACTCGTGAGTAATGATTGTAAATTATGTCCTGAGGGTTTGAAACTCCGGATTTGCACATCGTAGTGCTATATTGAGGTGAGACACGCGCTGGATGATGAGCGTGGGGTCTTTTATTACTGGGGATTGTGACTTGGTCCGTCTCGATTGATGATTTTACCGCGTATTTGACTGAAATTCATTTGTTATCATCATGATTTGGGCTGATTGCCATATTTGGGCTTCATGCCAACAATTTGAACCCTTCGGGAATTTTTATCACTGTTTCCTCACTGCTTGACTTATTATTTGAACTTAGTCCTGTTGATATCTACTGTTTTACAAACTCAGCCACTTCTACTCATATTTGAAACTTAAATGATATTTCTACATCATGTTTTGGGCTAAGAACTAATGTTTTACTAATGCCCAAGGGGCTTGTGATGATTTTTGGACTGAGTGAGGCCGAGGGCCATGTGTGAGGATATGCTGAGTGATATGAGGCCGAGGGCCTAAGATACTTTATATGCCACGAGGTGGCCTGAGTGATGTGAGGCCGAGTGACGAGTGATGTGAGGCTGAGTGCCGAGTGATGATGCCACGAGGTGGCTTGATATAGCGCTTGGGTCGTCAGGGGCCCCTCCGGAGTCTACACACCCACAGTGAGCGCGGGTACCCATTGTTCTAAGTGATTGATACTATGCCCGTGGGGCTGATATGAGTGATTGTGAGGTAGCCCGAGGGACTGATACTATTCTAATAGTGAGCCCGAGGGGCTGTTACTGTTCTGATATTGAGCCCGATGGGCTGTTACTGTTCTGATATTAAGCCCGATGGGCTGGCACTATTCTGATATTGAGCCCGATGGGCTGGCACTATTCTGATATTGAGACCGAGGGGCTGGTTCTGTTGATCATGTTTTGCCCTAGGGGCTGTTTACATTTCTATCATTTTTGTTACTCACTTGTAAACTACTTACTTTACTTGTTGGAAAAAGGGATTTTCACTTGATTTCTCACTACTTTACTGTTTAAAGTGATTTTACTGCTTCAGTATGGAATGCCTTGTGTTTTTGCGTGATTTCTTGCCTTCGGTCTTTATTTATTATTATTACTCACTGAGTCGGAGTACTCACATTACTCCTTGCACCTTGTGTGCAGATTCAGGTATGTTTTGGATGATCGGAGGCAGAGTCATCAGAGTTTAGCAAGGTAGCTGCCAGCGTTCGCAACACTGCTTTTCTCTCTCCTCATTTAATTAGTCTATATTTGTACACTCCAGGATTTCAGTTGTATTTATACCCTAGTAGATGCTCGTGACTTGTGACACCTCTGTTATGGCTGTGTCGGGCTGGATTTCCGCATTTCTTATTCATACTTTCCGCTATTTGGTACTATTAGACCATGTTTATACTATATTTGTGTTAAATTACTATTTTAAAGGACGAGTTGGGTTCGACTGGCTGGCCTTGTCTTCACGAGAGGCGCCATCACGACCAGGGTTGGGATTTGGGTTGTGACACACCCGAAACTCGATTCGAACATATGCCCGGGTCTAAAATTTCCTAGCGAACCTATTGCAACCTTCAAATCTTGATTCCAAGATAGTTTATTCAAAGTGTTGACTTAAGTCGAACTTTGCCACCTTAGGCCACTATGATGGATCCAAGTGTTCTGACTTCAACTCGAATCCTTCCAAAACCATTCCATCCACCTCGCGCAAGTCATAAAATAGGAAAAGCACATAAAGGAAATCTCAAATAATAAAACATGGTTCTAGAAAGCAAAATGACTGGTCGGGTCATTACATTCTAAACCTCTTAAACAAACGTCCATTCTTGAATGTGTTCAGAATCATATCTGAAGTATCAAATAAGTATGGATATCTTCTCTGCTTGTCCTCCTTTCTCTCCCAATTCGCATCCTTGACTGGTTGACCCCTCCATTGAACCTTCACAGCTAAAATCTCTCTAGACCTCAACCTACAAACCCACCAATCAACAATGGCAACCAGCTCCTTCTTGTAACTCAAGCTCTCATATTTGAACGGTTCTATAATCTAACACAGGGACCTATCGGCATGGTACCTTCGGAGCATAAGACACATGAAATGGCGGATGAACTCTCGATAAGATAGGAGGCAAATGAAGCTTGTATCAAACCTTACCAACTCGCTCCAAAACCTCAAACGGACTAAAGAACCTCAGACTCAACTTGTCTCTCCTCCTAATTGTCATGATACCCTTCATCAAAGAGACTTTTAAAAGTAATTTTTCACCCACCATAAATGACAATCACGTGCTTCTGATCTACATATCTCTTGTACTTGGACTTTGTGGTACAAAGTCGCTCCTGAATCAACTTTACCTTATCCAAGGCATCCTTTACCAAATTAGTACCATATAACCTAACCTCATTGGGCTCAAACCAATTGATGGGAGAACGATATAGTCTGTCGTTCAGGGCCTCAAATGGAGCCATCTCAATGCTGGGATGATAGTTGTTATTATAAGAAAACGCAGCCAACGGTAATAATTGGTCCCACTTCCCTTTGAAGTCAATCACACATGCTCTGAGCATATCTTCTAGAATCTAAATTTTTTGCTCAGATTGTCCATCGATCTGAGGATAAAGAACGCACTGAGCTCTAGCCGGGTACTTAACTAGTGTTATACCATTTTCCAAAAATGCGAAGTGAAATGAGTTTCTCGATATGAAATTATGGAAATAGGAATTCCATGCAACCGGACGATCCCCTGGTTATAATGGCCAACCTCTCTGAAGTATATGTAGTCATCACTAAAATAAAGTGCACAAACTTGGTCAGTTTGTCGCCAATGACATCAAATTTACTCAATGTTGCAGCAAAGAAACAATGAAATACATAGTGATGTGCTCCAATTTCCACACCAGTATAACCATCTGTTGAAGTAAACCACACATCCTTTGGTGCTCATACTTAACCTGCTGGCAATTTAGACATCTCGACACATACTCAACTATTTCCTTTGTCATTTACTTCCACTAGTAATGCTGCCTTAGGTCACGATACATCTTCGTGGTACCTGGATGAATGGAATAATGCGAACTATATGCCTCCTCTAGAGTCACAAAACACCATTATCTCTAATAGTCACCTCTATGGCATCACCTCATAGTATCATCTCTCTAAGAACCTGCAAGTGCGTATCATCATACTGAACAAACTTAATCTGCTCGAATAAAGAAGACCGAGCCACAACACATGCAAGAACACCATTGGGCTCTAAAATATCCAATCTCACAAGTCGGTTAGTTAAGGACTAAATGTCCAATGACAGTGGCCTCTCCTCTCCTAGAATGAACACCAAACTACCCATACTCTTGGCCTTTCTGCTCAAGGCATCTGTGACCATATTCGCCTTGTTCGGATGATAAAAATGGTGATATCATAGTCCTTTAGTAACTCAAGCCACCTACATTGCCTCATATTATGATCCTTCTACTTAAATAGATGCTACAAGTCGTGGCGATCTCAAGAAACTCGTGTATAGACTATTTAGGGTTGAAAACAGAGTGAAATAAGCTAAGTCCTGATTTTTCCCTCTTTTACCCAGCTTCACACATCGCATTTGCGAAGTCTAGTTCGAAAATGCGATGTCTGCAAATGCATGACAATGGTTGCAAATGCGAATAGTGCATCATATGCGCAGGAGTTGCAAATGCGACAAAAACTTTGCGTTCAGAAAGAACACACTCTTCGGAAATACGAAATTGCCCAACGCCGCACTCCATCGTAAATCTAATGCCATAGTCACAAATGTGAACATAGTGAACTTCGGAAAAGAGACTTATTCTTTGCAAATGTGAAGACTTATGCCCCAACCCATGCTTGCAAATGTGATCACTTGACTGCAAATGCGAGCCAAACCTCACAAATGCGAGATCAACAACTCAACACCAACAACTTAAATGCACCAGTTGTCACGACCCAAACTAGAGGGCCATGACTAGCACCTAGCCATACTTGCCGAGTACCAACGTACATTTTATCTAACATTCTTTATTATCTTTTAGGGCTGACGAGATCAATATAAATGGTAGACATGGATCATGGACAACCAACAATAAAAGATGATGGCATGAACATACATAACATGGGATGACTAGCCAACCAAGAAACTATATATAAGGTACAAGCTACCACGCTACCATGAAAGACTATACAACAAAAATCAGACGACAAGGCATACCAAACTATACATGAGTCGACACTTGTCTATGAGCCTCTAATGGAACATAAGTACTGCAAGATTGCTGGAACAGGGCCCCGACATACCCATAATGTCTATAACAAAAATACATACCAAGACTATAGCAAGTCCAAAGAAGGGATATCACCAATCACCGCTGAACTGGACAGCCTACTGTGGTGGGGGAGCTGCGCCTACCTGTTTATCAAGACCTACAGCACGACATGCAACATCCACAAATAAAAGGATGTCAGTACGAATAAAGTATTGAGTATGTAAGGCAGGGAATCATAAGTACAAACAGTAATGTACGTAGGGATAGAGAATATACAACCTGTAACATCTAGGTGCTTTTGAGGGCTACTGACATGAAATGCATGATACATATGTATATACACATCAACTTTTAAAACATACGCCTCTGTGGATATCATCATCATCATATCGTACCCGGCTGTAATACGCTCGGTAAAAACGTACTCGACCATCATAAAGCTTGATAGAATCGTACCCGGCCACGTGAAGCTCGGTAAGACCCAACTGATCAGTGGTTGCACAATAGGTGTCGTACCCGTCCATCTATAGTGCGGCTCGGTAGAGTAAAATAGATACATATATATATATATACATATATATATAATACATGCTGGACTTATTGGAATAATATTCTGAACTTTTTAGAGTAACGTAAGGTTGGTGTCCTCTATTTACATTATTATGACTAACTCTTCATCATGAATATTATAACAATCAGGAAGTACCAACAACATTGATAACATAAGAATAAGAGAAGCAACATCAACATCAATCACTCCATAAGAACGGAAACAATGTAAATACTGCTAGCTTCTAAGAGTGGAGTATCTTTGGAAGCTCATTCATTACGTTATATACAATCGGAGTCGTGCAAAAGAAGGAATGGGATAGCCACACATACCTTGTATATTCTTCCCAACCTCAAGCTATATAATTTCATGACTCTATAGTCTACAATAAGAGAAATTACACTATCGTTATCGTTTAGGCATCATAACTAATATGTATCGAACACAACCTATTTTACGAGGAAACGGACAGAACCTCCCCTATTTATATGACTTCCCACAAGTCAATACAATCACCAGACAGCCCAAACAACATCATTAATAATCATATTGAGCCTCCCAAAACAGTCCACCAACCAACAACATTACTACCAATCCTTTCGATATATATTTCACAAGTTCTAGCTTCAATGACTTAGCCGCAACTTGGATAATATTAAATACATGTAGAGTAAGAGGTTCCTTACCTTTAAACAGAAAGAACAACTCCAATTTGACCTTAATTCTACACAAAATATCCCTCAAATGCTGCCACAAGAATAAGGAAGCGAAACTAGCAATCAATTAGGGTTTTTCGGCACTAGAATCACTTTAGAAGACTTGAAAACTTGAGGGAGTATTTACAGAACATAAAACCCTTAAAACCCCTCCCACACGAGCTGTAAAAACACAAAAATGAGCAATAACAAGACGAACAAGAAACTTACTAGTGCCACAAAATTTCCGACACTTGATTTGTGTTGTTTGCCCTTTGTTTGGGTCTTGGATCATGAGAGAAACCTGAGAGGATGTTTTTAGGGTTCTAAGGTCTGAATATACTGAAACAAAATGACTTAAAATGGGTTGGAGGCATCATATATATATATCCAAATGTCTTAAACCGCCTAAGTGGGCCCTATAGAGAGATGTTTGGCGCAGTCTCACAGAAATACAAATATCTCTCTACTCCGAGATCGTATTGACAAACGGTTTAATGCGTTGGAAACTAAACTCATAGATCTTCAATCTGGTTGATAGATCATCCCGTAATTCTAAGTAAATTTGTAGAAAAACTTAATAACATTTGACCTAATGTTTAAGTGAAATTATGAACCTTAGTTGCGACAACTTTTGTCGACCTTTGTTTCATAACACGTTTGACTTCAAGACTTATGATACTGATATTATATGATTTAAATACCTTAAAACATGACCTCTTGAGTGTATTAAGCACCTCTAGGTTTACCTGAAAATACGGCTGACGACATCTATGATTCGTTTAACTTCCAATACCTGTTAACCACCCTTATACACCTTTGTATCATTTAAGACTAATAGGATTAACTTTTTATCATCTTTAAGATAATATCTTCATGGATTTACATCGACTACCTTATGGCATGAACTAACGTATGTGAATATGGGTTGTAACTCCCTCCCCCCAGGAATATTTGTCCTTGAATGTAAGGGTTTATGGGGAGTTCAAATCATCGTGGATTCCAATGGAAATTTCCAGTCAATTTTCCCCTATAAAATGGTCACTAGCAAAACTTGCAAGTAGTTAAGCCCAACGTATGGCCTCACAAAGCTACACAAATCATTATGGATATGTATATTATCTGCATATCACCATTTTATGGAAGAGTATTCTCAAGATATTGCTTACCTCATAGAGCCGTTTCACCTTCTAATGTATTCTGTGTTCCACTGGCATCCTTCTGGAATAGGTAAGGGTATTTAGACTTCATTTCCTCTTTTGTTTCCCATGTCATTTCTTCCATATTCTTGTTCCTCCACAATACTTTGACGGAAGCTACATCTTTTGTTCTCAGCTTGCAGACTTGTCAATCTAATATAGCCACTGCACTTCTTCATATGATAGATCCTCTATAACTTGTACATCTTTGGTAGGGACAACCCAAGAAGGGTCTCCAATACATATCCTCAACATAGATACATGGAATACTGGGTGGACAAAATCCAATTCGGATGGCAGTTCTAACTCATAAGAAACCTATCCAATTCGTTGAAGAATTTTATGCGGCCCGATATACCGCGGACTCAGCTTACCTTTCTTCTCGAAACGCATAACACCCTTCATCGGTGAGATCCTCAGGAAAACCTAATCACCAACCTCAAACTCCTGATCACGACGTCGGACATTGGAATAAGACTTTTGCCTGCTTTGTGCCGTCCTCAATCGCTCATGTATCACTTTCACCTTCTCAATGGTTTGGTGAATAAAATCTGGCCCATATAATTCTGTTTCACCGACTTCTAACCATCCAACCGGTGATCTACATCTCTTCCTTGTATAGTGCCTCATATAGGGCCATTTTAATACTGGAATGGTAGCTATTATTGTAGGCGAATTCTCTGAGTGGAAGATGGTCATCCCAATTCCCCTTGAAATCTAGAACACATGCTCGTACCATATCTTCAAGTGTTTGAATGGTACATTTAGCCTGTCTATCAGTCTGCAATTGAAATGCAGTGCTGAGATTCACTTGTGTGCCGAAACCCTTCTGAAAAGACCTCCAAATGTTAACCGTAAATTGAGCTCCTCGGTCTGATATAATAGATATGGGCACACCATGAAGCCTAACAATCTCCTTGATATACAACTTCACATTATCTTCAGCCGTGTAAGTTGTCTTAACTGGCATAAAATGGGCACATTTTGTAAATCGATCAATTATCACCCAGATGGAGTCAAACTTATGATAAGAGCGAGGTAATACAATAATAAAGTCCATATTAATCACCTCCCATTTCCAGGTCGGGATCTCTATATTCTGAAGCACTCCACCGGGTTTCTAATGTTCGATCTTTACTTGTTGACAATTAAGACACTGGGCTACAAATTTTGCAATAGACTTCTTCATGTTATCCCACAAATAATGCTCTTTGAGATCATGATACATCTTTGTCGAACCGAGATGGATGGAATATCGGGATTGATGAACTCATTCATAATCTTCTCTCGCAACCCTACCACATTATGCACACATAAACGGCCCTGGTATCTCAGTGCCCCATCTCCTTCGATCTCAAAGGCCATAATTTTACGTTGTTGAATGCTCTCTCTCAATCGTACTAAGATAGGATCTTCATATTGCCATGTTTTTACCTCGGCTACCAAAGATGATTTTGATGTATTCTGTACAGTAACACCTCCGTCATCAGAGCCTAACAATCTGATTCTCATATTTGATAGCTGATGAAGCTCTTTTGTCAACCCCTGTCTATCTGCCTCAATGTGTACTAAGCTTCCCATTGACTTACAACTATGAGCATCTTCCACAACATTGGCTTTACCAGGATGGTACAGTATCTCGACATCGTAATATTTCAGTAATTTAAGCTACCTACGCTACCTCAAATTCAACTCCTTTCGCTTGAAGATGCATTGTAAACTCTTGTGATCTGTGTAGATGTCAACATCGACGCCGTATAAGTAGTGCCGCCATATCTTTAAAGCATATATTACTGCAGCCAATTCCAAATCGTGGGTCAGGTAATTTTTTTCGCGCTTCTTCAATTGTCTTGATGCATAAGCAATCACTTTACTACGTTGCGTCAATACGCACCCAAAACCTATACTTGAAGATCACAATATACCATATAACCTTCTGTTCCTTCAGGGAGAGTGAGCACTGGCGCGGATGTCAATCGATTCTTTAGCTCCTAAAAACTACGTTCACAATCATCAGACCAATAGAACTTGGTAGCTTTCTGTGTTAACTTAGTTAATGGTGCTTATATAGAGGAAAACTCTTCTACAAACTGCCTATCCTGATAGCCCAAGAAGCTGCGGACTTCTTATGGTGTTATAGGTCTTGGCCAGTTCTTCACTGCATCGATCTTCTGAGTGTTGACACTAATACCCTCGTCAGATATCACATGGCCAAGGAATGCTACTGATTTCAGCCAGAATTCACATTTGGAGAGCTTAGCATATAACTACGATCCTGAAGCGTCTGTAATACTATCCGCATGTTCTGCCTCCGAACGAGAATACACCAGAATGTCATCAATGAATACAATCACGAACACATCAAGATAGGTCCTGAATACAGTATTCATGAGATCTATAAAAGCTACTGGGGCATTTGTTAGCCCGAACGACATCACCAAGAACTCAAAGTGCCCATATCTTGTCCGGAAGACCGTCTTTGGAACATCCTTCTCCTTAACCCTCACCTGATGATACCCTGAATGTAAGTCAATCTTGGAGAAATACTTGGTACCCTAGAGTTGGTCAAAAAGGTCATCAATCTTTGGAAGTGGATACTTGTTCTTTATAGTAAACTTATTCAACTGTCCATAATCGATACACATCTTTAACGACCCGTCTTTCTTCTGCACGAACAAAACTGGCGCACCCCAAGGTGAAGTGCTAGGTCTAATGAAGCCCTTATCCAGCAAGTCCTTCAACTGCGCCTTCAACTCTTGCAACTCTGTCGAGGCCATTCTGTATGGAGGGATAAATATAGGTTGAGTGTCAAGCAACACATCAATGCTAAACTCAATCTCCCTTTCAGGAGGAAGGCCTGGGAGTTCGTCTGGGAAAACATCTGGAAATTCATTGACCACGGGGATTGATTGTAGAGTAGGTGGCTTTGCCTCCGCATCCCTAACGCGAACGAGATGATAAATGTAACCTTTTGAGATCATTTTCCTTGACTTAAGATAGGAAATAAACCTACCATTCGGTGTAGCAATGTTCCCTTTATATTCGATGATGGTTTCACTAAGAAACTGAAACCTAACCATCTTCGTACGACAGTCAACATTTGCATATCATGAGGCCAACTAGTCCATTCCCATTACACATCGAAATCAACCATTTCTAACTCAAATAAATTTGTCGAGGTTTGATGACTACAAATCATCACAGTGCAAACCTCTATATACCCTTCTAGCAATCATAGAATCTTCTATCAAAGTAGATACCGCAAGGGGTTTACTTATCAATTCAGGTTCAATGCCAAACTTATTAGCCACAAAGGGTGTAACATATGATAATGTAGATCCCAGATCAATCGGTGCATATACATCGTAAGAAAATGTAGACAATATACCTGTAACAACATCTGGAGACGACTCAAGATCCTGTCAACCTACTAGAGCATAGGTTTGATTTTGAGCACCACTCGAACTCGGGATTACACCTCTACCTCTACCACGACCTGTCGACTGCTGAAAACCCCTTGCTGGAGGTCGAACTGATGAGAAAGAACCAGACATAGATCCAGTCGGCTGAGCCATACCACCACCTCCTCTATTAGGACAGTCCTGTATCATGTGGCCAGGCTGTCCACAAGAATAGCATACATCAGAACCTCGACGACATAGTCCAAAGTAGGCCTTGCCGCACTGATCACAATGTGGTGCTGGGGTTCTTGTTTGACTAGTATCCCTATGATATTGCGGCCCGATGCCCATAAACTCTAACCTGGACCAGAATAGGTAAATCGATCACATCGAGGCCTTTGAAACTATGGAGAAGCACTAGCTACCGGTGGCGCCGAACTCCTCGAAGACTGGGGCCTGACATTGCCTTTGAAGTCATCAGAATACCCTACAAATCTTGCCCTCTTATGCTGGCCCCTATCTTGCTCCCTATCTGCCCTCTGCTGGCGCTTACGATCCTATAGGGTCTGGGCATGCCTGAATACGGGAAATATCCATGCCCTCCACAAAGGAGGCTGTCGTGCACTCATTTATCAGATGTGGTCCCAATCCGTTCACGAACAAATGCACCCTATCGCTCATCTCGACCACCATATGGGGAGCATACCTTGCTAAAGAATCAAACTGCATACTATACTCTCACACACTCATATTACCTTGTCTATGTTTCAAGAACTTATCAGCTCTAGCTCGTTGTATCTTAACTGGCAAGTAGTGACGAAGAAAGGCCTCAGAAAATTCCTTCCACACAGCTGGAGGAGCGTTCGAACCCCTGGATCTCTCCCAACTATTATACCAAAAAACTGCTAAATCCCGTAACCGATAAGAAGCCAACTCTACTGCCTCTGTATTACTAGCATGCACAACCCGTAGTGTACGATGAACCTGATCAATAAAAGTCAGGGGGTCCTCCTTGGGGTCTGATCCGGTAAACAATGGAGGGTCTAGATTAATAAAATCACAAACTCTCGTACTAATTGGTTTATCAACAGCACCGGTATTCTGCCTCTGAGCCTGAACAACTACCAAGCTAGTTAACAACTGCACCACACTCTGCATATCCTGGTCTGTAGTGCTAGACGGAGGAACTGGTGGTGTTGGAAGCCTCCTAATATCCTTTGGAGGAGACGGAGTAGATGAGGTATGAGAAGGCATCTCACTTTGAGCCTCACTTTGGCCAGCTCTGGCTTGGGGCACCTGACTCGTACACTCTCACGCAGCTGTATCAAGCCGTCTACTAATTGTTTGCTTCCTAGTCGAAGGCATCGCTGAAAGAAAATAAGGTGAATATTAGAGACAAACACTTATGACTCAACTCTACGCACGATCTAGATTCAGGAAGAAGGTAACAACCCTAGATGTCATGTAGCCTCCTGATTATAAATGTGGCACACTACACATCCATAATCAAGACTCTACTAGACATGGCTCATAGACAATCCCCTAGGACAGACTTGCTCTGATACCAAGTTTGTCATGACCCAAACTTGAGGGCCATGACTAGCACCCGGCCATACTTGCCGAGCACCAACGTACATTTTATCTAGCCTTCTTTATTATCTTTTAGGGCAGACGAGATCAATATAAATGGTAGACATGGATCATGGACAACCAACAATAAAAGATGATGGCATGAACATACATAACATGGGATGACTAGACAATCAAGAAACTATATATAAGGTACGAGCTACCACGCTACCATGAAAGACTATACAATAAAAATCAGCCGACAAGGCATACCAAACTATACATGAGTCGACACCTGTCTATGAGCCTCTAATGGAACATAAGTGCTGCAACATAGCCGGAACAGGGCCCCGACATACCCATAATATCTATAACAAAAATGCATAACAAGACTACGACAAGTCCGAAGAAGGGATCTCGCCAATCACCGCTAAACTAGACAGCCTACTATGGTGGGGGAGCTGCGTCTGCCTGTCTATTAGGACCTGCAGCACGACATGCAGCGTCCACAGTCAGTACAAATAAAGTACCGAGTATGTAAGGCAGGGAACCATATGTACGAACAGTAATGTAAGCAGGGATAGAGAATATACAACCTGTAACATCTGGGTAACCTCTGAGGGCTACTTACATGAAATGCATGATACATATGTATATATACATAATCTTTTAAAACATACGCCTATGTGGGCATCATCATCATCATATCGTACCCAGCCGTAATAGGCTCGGTAAAAATGTACCTAGCCATCATAAGGCTGGGTAGAATCGTACCCGGCCACGTGGAGCTCGGTAAAACTCAACAGATCAGTGGTTGCACAATAGGTGCCGTACCCGTCCGTCTATAGCGCAGCTCGGTAGAGTAAAATAGATACATATATACAATGCATGCTGGACTATATTGCATGCTGGACTCATTGGAATAATATTCTGAACCTTTCAGAGTGACGTAAGGTCGGTATCCTCTGTACACGTTATTAGGACTAACTATTCATCATGAATCTTATAAGAATCAGGAAGTACCAACAACATTGATAACATAAGAATAAGAGAAGCAACATCAACATCAATCGCTCCATAAAAAGGGAAACAATGTAAATACTGCTAGCTTTCTTTGGAAGCTCTTTCATTATATTATGTACAATCGGAGTCGTACAAAATAAGGAAAGGGATAGCCTCACATACCTTGTATATTTTTTCCAACCTTAAGCTATGCAATTTCATGAATCCTTAGTCTACGATAAGATAAATGACACTATAGTTATCGTTTAGGCATCATAACTATTATGTATCGAACATAAAATATTTTATGAGGAAACGGATAGCACCTCCCCTATTTATATGACTTCCTACAAGTCAAAACAATCACCAAACAGCCCAAACAATATCAATAATAATCATATTGAGCCTCCCAAAATAGTCCACTAACCAACAACACTACTACCAAGCCTTTCGATATATATTTCACATGTGCTAGCTTCAACGACTTAGACAAAACTTTGATAATCTTAAATACATGTAGAATAAGAGGTTACTTACTTTTAAACATAAATAAAAACTCCAATTTGACCTTAATTCTCCACGAAATATCCCTCCAATGCTACCACAAGAATAAGGAAGCAATACTAGCAATCAATTAGGGTTTTATGGCACTAGAATCACTTTAGAAGACTTGAAATCACCTAGAGTTGATATTAAAAACTTGAGGGAGTATTTACAGAACATAAACCCCTTAAAACAACCTCCCACACGAGCTGGAACAACACAAAAATGAGCAACAACAAGAAGAACAAGAAACTTACTAGCGCCACGAAATTCCCGACACTTGATTTGTGTTGTTTGCCCTTTGTTTGGGTCTTGGATCATGAGAGAAACTTGAGAGGATGTTTTTAAGGTTCTAAGGTGTGAATATACCGTGAAAAAAATGACTTAAAATGGGTTGGAGGCATCATATATATATATATATATATATATATATATATATATATATATATATACATATATAAATGTCTTAAACTGCCTAAGTGGGCCCTATAGAGAGGTGCTTGGCGCAGTCTCATAAAAACACAAATATCTCTCTACTCCGAGATCGTATCGACGAACGGTTTAATGCATTGGAAACTAGACTCATAGATCTTCAATCTGATTGATAGATCACCCCATAATTCCAAGTAAATTGTCAGAAACGCTTAATAATTGACCTAATGTTTAATTAAAATTATGAACTTAAGTTGCGATAACTTTTGTCGACCTTTGTTTCATAACTCGTTTGACTTCAAGACTTATGATACGGATATTATATGTTTCAAATACCTTAATACATGGCCTCTTGAGTGTGTTAAGCACCTCTAGGTTTACTCGAAAAGGCTGACGACATCATGATTCGTTTAACTTCTAATACTTGTTAACCACCCTTATACACCTTTGTATTATTTAAGACCAATAGGATTAATTTTCTTATCATCTTAAAGATAATTTCTCCATGGATTTACATTGACTACCTTATGGCATGAACTAACGTACGTGAATATGGGTTGTAACATCAGCTATTCCGAATCAATCCGCAATGCCTCCAAAACTCACCCGAGCCCTTTGGACTCTTAACAAACATGCATCAAGTGTAATAACATCCTACAAACTTGCTCGCTACCTCAACTCATCAAAATAACTCCATATAACATGAATCGATCATCAAAACTCAAGAATTACAACTTTATAACTTATTTTCATATTTTTTTACATAACGCGTTGAAATGCGCTCAGGTCACCCGAACCCCATCCAAATATGCATTCAAGTCCAAAAATATCATACGAACCTACCGAATCATCAAAACACCAATTCGAGGCCATTTACCAAAATATTGACCGTGTCAACTCAAGTCTCATTTTAAGCAAAAAATCAGATTTTTTTCAAAATTTTACGTAAAAGCTTTCCAAAAAGAGACACGGACCACACACACAAATAAAAAAATATCAAGTAAAGCTGTGAGAGGTCTCAGAACACTGAAATTAAAGCTAGTACTCAAAACGATATATCGGTCATCACGTTATCAGACCAGTAGTCCAGATACCAGAAGATGTCATGTCATTTAGACGATAATAGATATCGCCACATACCTTTTATATAATTTACTTGTCAAAATTTATATGATGATCCCTGAAGGATCAAAATGCCTGAAGTATATAAAGGTCTTTGAAAACCCATTGATAGGAAATGGTTTATTCTAATAAATATTATTAAGGTTTTGTTAGTTATGTATCTGCAAGACATTCATCAGATCAACATAAATTATGACCGAGACAAGTTATCTATTTGCAAGTTTGGACGCCGGCGTATCATGTTGTTCTACAAGCTTTATCAGAAAAATGACGTTATTAATGTGCAACAAATTCGATCAAGTAACAATCTCGCGGATTTGTTCACCAAATCTTTTTCAAGTGCAACTTTCGAGACAAGATGGTATAATTAGGAGGGTATTTGGATTGGCTTATAAAAAGCAGCTTTTAAGCTAAAAGCCAAAAGTCATAAATTGCTAATACTCAACTTTGGCTAACTTATGGCTTTTAGCTTGTTTTTGTATTTTTTATGCCTAAAAGTAAGTGATTTAAGTACTTTTTATCATTGTCAAACACCACACAAATTAAAAAATGCTTAAAAGCCAATAAGCACTTAAAATAAGCCAATCCAAACACCCTCTAGAATTAGGAGATTAAGATATCTAAAATAATGTCTTTATCATGAGAAGTAAAATACGCGTTGTACTATTTTTCCCTTAACTATGATTTTCACTAGATTTTTTTAGTAAGGTTTTAATGAGGAAGCTAGCAATATGTATTACTAGATGTGTTTACTCTTTTCTTTCACTAGGATTTGTACCATAGGATTTGTTTTCTAGTAAAGTTTTAACGAGACACATTATCTAATAATGAACATCAAGGGGGGAGTGTTATAAAAATATTATATTGTGGATATCAATTTAATACTCCGCTGTAGATAATTTTTCTAAACAAGCATATTTGTTTAATACTCTGTTGTACATGATCTTCCTGAGGAAGATTAACCATTTAACACTCCAGGGAAGTTTACCTATAAGAAGCTGCCAGGTCGCAAGTAGCTGATGCAGGAAGGTTGCAAGCAACTCAATAAAATGACTTGCTACGACTTCTTAATAAACAGGTAAGTTGCAAACAGCATACAAGCAGCTCTAGAAAAGCCTCGTAGTGGCTTCCAGAAAAGTCTCGCAGATGCTTCCTGAAAAGTATCATTGTTGCTTCCTTTCTTTTATAAATAGGAAAGATTTCAATTTATTATGTACATCAGTTTGAAGTTGAATAACATATCAGTCTCTCCCTATATTTGCTTCTGATTTATTTACTTCTAAGGTTTAACATTGTTCCCATTTTGTAATTTCCTTTTCAGCCTTTCGGTTGAATTGAGATTGGGAGTTTCGGTATCTACAACGGAAGGAACACAAAGCACAAAGCTAAAAGGCGTAATTTTACTGTAAACTTACTAGAAGGTCACCTAAGAAACAATAGAAGAAAAAAAAAAGGAATTTCGAGCTCTTGAATAAATGTGAAAGTGGTATGCGCTTTTGTACTGTCAACTTTTACTGCCATCTCTATATTTATATTAATTAAAAGCTCGCGAACCTTGTTACGTTGGATTAATAAGTGAACGTGACAATTTCGAAAGTTCCCTAGAATTCCTCATTATTGTCTCCTCATAGCATAACTTTTTGCCGTCCGTTCGTGGCAATATATGTGAAGATAGAGATTCAAGTCAAACAGTAGTCCTTAAATTTGTATGCACAAAAAACAACACCAAAAATACACGCATCATCATAAATTTCGTATTCTAAGGGGAAAAAGAGAACTAATCAGGAAACAATTATTATTTTTTGTTTGTGAGGATGAAAAGGGTACCAGGTCAGCCATGGCATAAGAAGCCACATGTTAAAAAATTTCAGGCTATCATATGATTTTAGGGCTCCACCAAGCTAGGGAATTTGATGGATCACCACATGCAACAAAGGAAATATCAGCAACCACAGGGAAACGATATGATAGCCTTTTGGCTGCGAACATATCATTTTTTGCTTAGTTTGCATGAATTGGGGTTGACGCATTCCCAATCATGCAGGGCCAAAAACTTATCATCATAACCTCAATTATTTGGTTGACATTGACAAATGGCATCGTCATCTGATCTCTACAGTTTTACCACCTTGTTGCTAAAAATTGAAATATCAAAAAAGAACTAGGCTTAAAATGAGCTAAAACTTTGAAGGTTTTAATTATTATTATAATAATTGAAAGGAAGGGGATATATATATATATATATATATATATATATATATATATATATATATATATATATATATATATATATATATATATATATATATATATGTAAAATATTAGATTTTAGAGGTATATAACATATATTGAACATTCTTTGTAGGAAAAAAAATTCACTTAGTTCAAGTTTGAAAACCCTTAAAGAAATTTCTGGCTTCGCCACTGCTTTGAAGGTTTTAATTATTATGATAATAATTGAAAGGAAGGGGAGGAAGCCCATTTGATTTTGATGTTTCGTATATTATTGACACGGAAGATTAAATGAACTCATTTATTTGAAAAAAACACATCACACAACTGGATACACAGCATGGTCTTGGCCTAAATTTTAAATACCTGATATGTTTCCTCTCTATTATGTGCATGTGGGGCTTAAACTAGAAAATGACCCTTTTTCTGGGTTGGGTTTGAGCGGATAGAACATAGTATATGAAAAAAGAAAAAAAATGGGATAATAATATTTTTGTGCCGCCCAAAGAATAATAGCCGAAAAAGGCATATATATATATATATATATATATATATATATATATATAAAATGAATGTATATATTTTGTAATTTAGACTGCTGTTTGTAATTACTTTGGAGCCAAAAATTTTAAAAATAATGGAGCTTTCTGTTGCTCCCAAATGCACACGCAAGTATATGTGGTCGACAAGTAATATACGATTGTAAGTTCAGATATTGTACCCACAGGGACTTGTGATTAACTATTAACTAAATTAACCCAAATAAATTATCTATTCAAGCAAATCCTAATGTATGAATATTTAACTAAAATTAATCTAAAGTAAAAAAATTAAGAGATCAAAGAAAACAACGACAAGCTTAACGGCGAATTCAATGTGGGTGAATATTCTAGAGCTATGGGTTAGCTAACAATCCCGTTGAGTTTTTCACTTAAATTATCTAATTAATTTATCTGGTTTATTGGTTGACAGGGTTAATATTGCTCGTAGCCTTCTCCTGAAGTACAACTCGTCTATTCAAGCTAACCTAACGTCTATATTCCTATGGAATTAGAATTAACAAGAACGCATTAATAATTCATGTATAGTAACCAAGCAAGGCGATTAGGTATATTCCTATCCTAACCGCAAATCCGCCCCTCCTCAGAGTTAAGATCTTGCTCTACTCAATCTTATGTGCAATCTAGAATTCCCTCTCCCTAGTTCAATCTTAGATGTGTAGATAGTATTCAATTGGTGATCAAGCAATCAAATAATTAAGCGCAAGATTGAATAAATAAACCAATATGATAAAATAATAAGAACATTCAAGCTTCAAACTACAACGTTCATGTAGCACCCAAAACTCTAGAACTAATGGACTATGAAATTAAAGGAAGAGAAGAGAAGAGAAGAAAAACTAGTTAGAAGCCTCCTTTAAGCGTGGTGTGCGTTCCTCCACGTCTAAAGTGTGTCCTTAGGTCTAAGATGTGTCAAAAGTCTGTTAGATATCTCCAAAATAACTTTTTTCTATGTATATATACCAAGTAGGTCGGGCCTAGATGAAAACACCTTCTCCTGCGCGAAATAGGACTCTGGCTCTATAAACTTTGTACAGTCGCGCTGCACCATGCGGCGCGCTAGTGGAGATTATCAGCAGCCTTGCATTTTTCTTGTCAGGCCAGTTTTTACACTGCTGCGCCGCACCCTGCGGCGTCCCATGCGGCGTGGCTGTGTAATTTTCTTAGAGTGAACTTATTTCGTCCTCTTTTAACATCCGGACTTGGTACACAACCTCCGAACACGATCCCGACTTAATGTCTTGGACTTTTACTCAGACTTCAAAGCTCCAAATCACTTGAATTCATTACGCCTACATAGATCGGAATCACTCCTACAAGGCATAAAACACATATTTAGTGCAAAACACTAGCGATTAAAGCTCAAACTCAATTAAAGTACAGTAACTTAGAGTGTAATAAGCGACTAAAATACACAATTATAGCCTATCATCACTTTCCAAACCAATTTTCTTTTATTTCATGTTTTTGTGGTATTAATTACTCCACTGTTATACCTTTTTCTAGCATGATAGAATATGCTATTGTATTCCATCTGTTTCATCTCATGTGAACTATTTTTTTCTATTGCGTTATATTTAAAAATAATTTAATTTTAAACTATTATTTTTGTTTACCTTTAATGGTATACTTTTATAACAAACATAAATGTCATGACATAATTAAAGTCATACCATTAAATTCTTTTTTCTTTGTAAATTTCATACCTAATTAAATATCATCACATAAATTAAAAGGATGATTATTGTCTTATAATATTGGAATAGTGCAACTTTTCCCTCTTTCCCCCTATATTCACGAACTTATAATGGAAGATTTTTCCTTATTCCCTCGTTCCAACTAAACCGGATGATAGAAATGACACTTTACCATTAATTCCCCAAGGAAAAATAGAAATATTTTTACTTCACCTTCACTCGAGGGGATCAGTAGAGATCTTTCATCTATTATGATAATTCGAGCTTTTGTCGGTCAAAAGTCTGGGAAAACTTATCTGTCGAATGTAAAGTAAATTATGGTCGGTCCTCTTCCTGCCGGTTAATTACTACTATCATTTTCTAATATTTTTTTTCCAATGATAGTTTGGTAAAATGATACTCCTAGTTATGAAAGGTTACGTAAAAGGAATACAGGTGTCAATGTATGTGGCCTCCAACTAGCATTCTACCAATCATCATATATACAACCAATGCTGAAATGAAATGAAAGGTGGCTGTCATATAATAACACACTCTCTGAAATATTACGTCATTTAAAATTGGACTGGTCCTATGATCAAGCACAAACCGTTCGAAATTCAGCTAAAAAGAGAGGAATCCCCAAGGATTTAAAACACCTTTAACGCAAGAAAACAAGGTGTACCAAATCGTGCTCCATCACCTCTCTTCATCCTTAAAGAAACAGACTAACAGCAGCAAGAACGGTGAGTTAAGTGACAATTTTTTGGTTATGTACAAAGAAAGCAATAGAGAAAAAGAGCACAGACGTTACGGGAAATAGGGCTTTTCTGACGGAGAAAACGTAAAAAAAAAAAAAAAAAAAGTTATAACCATTGCCACAAGTATTTAACAAAAATCACGCGAATTTAAACTCATATTTCATTGGCAAAAAGACATAAGAAACAAGGAATCGAGAAAATACTAGTACGCAATAACTGTTTACTACTCGCACAATATCTGTCTATTTAAAACGTAGAATTCTAGCCGTAGAGTTCAAGACTGCCCTCACTTTTGTAGGGTCTACATAATCATTATAGGACATTTATTACTGAGTTCTTGAACGAGAACAATCTGGAAGATTTTTGCTTGCCATTTTTCTTGTTTACACCTCTAAACATGAAAAAATATCAGCCAAAATTTAATGGGGATAATTTTTTTGTTAATGAATCAAAAGCAAATCTGTCTAAACTTGTACACGTAAATTGTTGTCAGTCCCAAATTGAATGAAAAAAGAAGATTTCGACGGCTAGCATAAAAAATAGTATTCCCTTCGTTTTAATTTATGTGAATTTATTTGACTGGGCACGGCGTTTAAGAAAAAAATGAAGACTTTTAAAATTTATGGTCATAAACAAGTCAAAAAGGTGTCAGGAATATTTGTGTGGTTATAAAAGCTTCTCATTAAGGATAGAATTGTAAGTTTAAGCTAAATTATTACCAAATTTAGAAAGGGATCATTCTTTTTTAAACAGACCAAAAAATAGGTTCATACCAAATGATTTTGTAGTCACTCTCAACTAATGTGGAAGTGAGTCGTAATTGATTCATCAATTGATTAAGTGTGAATCAAAAGTCTAAAAAGAAAATAAAGTAAAGAAAGTGAGGTTTAAGAACTTTAATATACTCTCACTCTCTTATATTACGTGTCGTGTTTGTCTTTTATATGCCTTTTAATAAATATTAATTAGGAAATTGATTGGACTATTTTACCCTTATTTATGTCTTAAGATATAATTTCTCTTTATTGAATATTAATTATATTTATGTGATATCTCTATCTTCAAGAACAAGTATTATTAAGGGTAAAAAAGAAAAAAAATAATCAATTTTGAATTTTAAAAATGACAAATAATTTGAAAGAAAGAGACTGTGAAATGTGAGAATTTTCCACCGATTGTATTCATCATTCAAGACTGTATATATACAAGTAATTGCTACAAAAGAAAAGTGTAAAATAAAATCCTATTTACACTTGTACTATTCCTATTCACTGTATTGTAACTGTATAACAGATTTATTCCCTACTATGTGCACACATGTGCCAAGCACATGCTTGGATCTTTCTAGAATAAATCTAACATACAGTTGTCTTTCCTCATATCTAATGGCTGAGAGAAGAGGCCCATTATTTCACTTCTAAGGCTGAGATTGAGCCACGTGTGTGACATTACTAATAAACAAAATATCGGACATAGATAATGAAACTTTGTTAACTCCGAAAACACTCTGCTCTTTGTCTTTCATTTCCTTTGATCCTTTCTTCTTCATCAAATATGATATCTTTCTTCTTCAGAGAATGAAGACGATCCTCAGTCATATGGGGCTTTTCTATGTCAACATCCCCCCTCAAGTTGGAGGGTAGAGAGAGTACCCCCAACTTGTTCATTATAGTCCGATGGGAAGCCCCAGATAAGGGTTTGGTAAATAGATCGGCGAGTTGTTGTGCCGATGGAACAAAAGATAAAGTGATGATCCCAGAAAGGAATTGTTGACGGACGAAGTGACAATCTAACTCCACGTGCTTGGTCCGCTCATGAAAAATGGAATTTTTGGCGAAATGGATAGTCGCTTGACTATCAGAGTCAATGTGTACTGGGAGAGTCACCGGTGTAGAGAGATCGGCAAGGAGACAAACCAACCAGGTTATCTCAGTTGTGACTCGGCGCATGGAACGGTATTCTGCTTCGGCGGAGGAAAGAGACACAGACACCTGCTTCTTGGATTTCCAAGAAATTGGAGCTCCACCAAGTGTGACAAAGAACCCACTCACAGATCTACGAGAATCTCTACAGGATGCCCAGTCGGCATCGCAAAAGGCTAGCAAATCAAAAGAGGGATTTGCGGATAGAAAAATCCCCTGCGAAGGATTTGAACGTAGATACCTCAAGACCCGTAGAGCTGCTGAGAAATGTGGGAAAGTAGGTTGCTGCATATACTGACTAAGGCATAATACATCAAATGAGAGATCCGGCCTTGTGTTTGTGAGGTAATTCAGCTTACCAACAAGGTGGCGAAAAATGGTTGGATTGTCCATAGGAGGCCCAAGGTCAGCATGAAGCTTTGCATAAGGATCAAGTGGAGAAGACACAGCTGCCCCTCTGCAATCAAACTCTTTCAACAAATCCAAGGTAAATTATCTTTGGCTAATGATAAAACCATGTTTTTCCCTTAGAACTTCCATGCCCAGAAAATAATGAATGTCCCCTAGATGTTTGATTCTGAACTCTGTGCTCAGGAAGTCAGTAATCTGTGTGATTTCTGTGAGATCATCTCCTGGTAATAGTATATCATCTACATAGACAGCAATAATAGATGATAGGGCACCTGTCTGTTTGTAGAATAAAGTGTAATCATTTAATGAACTAGAATAACCCTTGTAACTTAGAGCCCCTGCAAGTCTAGCATACCATTGGCGAGATGCCTGCTTCAAACCATAGAGTAATTTTCTTAGAAGACAAACTTGGCCAGGTTTAGGAGGGGAAACACCTGCAGGAAACTTCATATAAACCTCCTCCTGTAGTTCTCCATGTAGAAAAATGCATTATTGACATCAATTTGTGAGACCTTCCATCCCTTCTTGACAGCTACTGTCAATAGACATCGAATAGTGGTCATTTTAACTACAGGGGAGAAAATCTCAGAATAATCTATCCCTTCTCTTTGTATGTCTCCCCTAACCACAAGTCTTGCCTTCAACCTCTCTATAGTCCCATCAGAATTATGGTTTACCTTGTATACCCATTTACAAGGTAGAGCCCTTTTCCCATGTGGCAAATCTACCACATCCCAAGTGTGGTTCAATTCAAGTGCAGCAATCTTTGCTTCCATGGCCTGTTTCCACCCTGGGTGACTGGAAGCTTGAGCAAAGCTGTTAGGTTCTGAGATAGTGGACAAGGAATGGTAGAGTTTTTGATTAGTGAGGGATAATGCTCCAAAAGAGAAAACATTAGGCTAGGCAAGGTGAGTGAACCAGGTAGAGGTCAGGTCTGAAAGAATGATGGAACTGCAAACATAGTCTTGTAAGTAGGCTGGTTGTTTACTGACCCTGTCAGATTTTCTAATTGCTGAAGATGGAGCAGGAATTAAAATAACTGGTTTAGGTGAGGAAGTAGAGGGATAGGTGGAGATTGGTGAAGAGTTGTGTGAAGGAGTCGGAGAAGTTAGGTGAGGTGGAAAAGCTGAATTGTGTTCAACTAGTTGGACAACTGGTGAGGAAGGATAACTGTCAGGGGTGAAAGAGGGACTTGAAGGAGATAAGTTTGGAGTTATGATAGGTGGTGCAGGAACTTGTGGAGAAGTATCAGGTATGAAAGGGTTAGAAGGAAAATAGGACAGAACAGAAGGCATAGTAGAAGTAAGAAAAGGGAAATGAGTTTCATGGAATTTAACATCTCTAGAGACAAACACTCTTTTGTTTGATAGGTCCAACACCTTATACCCTTTTGATGAGCAGCATATCCCAAAAAAAAACAACTGGTTGCCCTGGGAGCAAACTTTCCTCTATTGTGACTCAAGGTGGACACATAACATAAACACCCAAAAGATCTTAGGTTCTCATAAGTGGGAGGCTTACCAAACAAAACCTCATAAGGTGTTTTTCCTTTTAAAACTCTGGAGGGAAACCTATTAATCAAATAAGTAGAGGTTAAAATGCACTCACCCCAGTATTGTAGAGAAAGATTAGACTGGAATATCAAAGCTCTTGCAACCTCAAGAAGATGTCTATGTTTCCTTTCAACCACCCCATTTTGTTGGGATGTAGCAACACAAGAAGTCTCATGCAGGATTCCTTGTTCAAGTAGAAAATTGGATTCTTGTGTACCTGTCCCTAATTCTAGTGCATTATCTGATCTAATCTTTTTTACTTTCTTGTTGAACTGTCTTTCCACCAAGCTTAGAAAAGATTTTAATACTGAAAATGCATTGCTTTTTGAACTTAACAGAAAAGTCCAAGTTCCCCTACTGTAATCATTCACAATGGTTAAAAAATACTTGAATCCATTATATGTTGTGTTCTTGAAAGGACCCCAAGTGTCAATATGAATTAAATCAAAAACACCATAAGTTTTGATTTGACTGATAGGAAAAAGAATCCTAGTTTGTCTAGCATGAGGACAGACATTGTACACATCATCAAAATCTGAGGGAAAATGAATGAAATTGAATTTCTTCATTACTTGAAAGGGCAAATGCCCAAGCCTTACATGCCAATCCTTTACATCTGAAATAGTATTAGCATACACAGCTTTTGAAAGAGAAACAAGACTAGAAACTAGGGTGGAATGGCTTCCTTTTGGAATTGAAACTACATTTTGATTAGGTAGAAAACTAGACTCTGTACTAGCTGGCTGGAGCAGGTACAGACTATCCCTCACTTCACCAAAAACTTGTCCCCTCCTCATTAAAGCAATCTTCACCAGACATGCACTAGAAGTGAGATTCAAAGAACAACTGAACTGGACACATAGCTTATGAACAGACATTAAGTTATATCTGAAAGAGGGAACATAAAGAACTCTGTTAAGTGTCATATCAGGCTGAATAGAAACACTTCCAATATGTGTGACATGTAATTGAAAAGAATTAGGCAAGCTAATGTGTAAAGGAATAGGAAGAGGTGTCAAACTAAGGAAAGAGTTTGAATCAAAACACATGTGTCCTGAAGCTCCATAATCAATTATCCAAGTCTTAGTGTTAAAAGCAGTAAGACAAGTGCCAGAATACTTAAGTATAGTACCAGCCACTGCATTTGCATTAATTTTTGTTCCTGTATTTCCTGCTCCTCCAATCTACACCTATTTTATCAGATTCACTAGTTCTGAAACCTGCTCTTTGCTAAAGAATTGAGTCTGATTGTTCCCAGTTGCTTCATTTGGAGTGACTTCCATTTCTGCTCCTTCCTGATTTTCCATCACAACATTTCCTTTGACTGCTCTTTGGTAGTTTCCTGATTTGGTGAACTAAAAATCTTCAGGGAATCCTATCAACCTATAACATTCTGATCTAGTATGCCCCTGTCCTCATATAGTGAGTACAACTCACATTAGGGTTGAATTTGGTCTTTCTTCCCTTGAATTTCTGCTGTTGATTACCATACTTTTATGGTGGATTCCATCCTTTCTGATTGTTGTTTCTTTATGGGATCTTGTTCTGTGTATTTGCCATGAATGTTGCTCCATCTGTTGGATAATGAGGGCTGAGGTATATCTCCCTCTGTCCTTCATCCTGTAAGAGTATTGAATAAGAATGATCTATGCTAGGAAGTGGGTTCATCATCAGAATGTGTCCCCTTGCCTGAGCATGTGAATCATTGAGACCCATGAGAAATTGAATAATTCTCCGATCTTCCAAGAACTTTGCCATCTTTGTCTTCCCTTGACATGTGCAGTTACAGGTACACCCTAGGTGAGAGTTGAGAGAGTCCAGTTCATCCCACAACCTTTTGAGTGTTGTGAAATATCCTACTATACTGCTATTTCCCTGCACTGATTTTGCAATTTCCTTTTACAGATGATAGAGTTTTGCTCCATTTGATTGCCCAAACCTATGTTCAAGGTTGTTCCAAAGGCTTTGTGCAATTTTTGAGTAAATCACACTATCTCCTATCTCGTGGGAAAGGGAGTTTAGCAACCAAGAAGTGACCATGTCATTTGTTCTGCTCCATTGGGGATGTTCCTGAGATCCCGGATCTTGCTCAACACAAACTTCATTGATGAAGCCAATCTTGTTCTTAGCTGACAGAGCAATCAAAAAAAACCTTCTCCAACCTGGATATCCTCTTTCATCAAATTGTGAGTTCACCAGAGTCATTCCTGGTGCATCAGATGAGTGCAGAAAATAAGGATGGTTTGTGTCTGCTGTGACTCCACTACTGGTCGAACCAGCTAGAGAAAGGGTGGGTGAAGGTTCAGTTTCTGTCATGGCTGAAGGTGAAATAAAAGGGAAAGAACAGAGAAAATGATTGATAGTTGATTGTAAATGGATCGAGCTATTGTTGCTCTGATACCATGAAAGAAAGAGATTGTGAAATGTGAGAATTTTCCACCGATTGTATTCATCATTCATGACTGTATATATACAAGTAATTGCTACAAAAGAAAAGTGTAAAATAAAATCCTATTTACACTTGTACTATTCTTATTCACTGTACTGTAACTGTATAACAGATTTATTCCCTACTATGTGCACACATGTGCCAAGCACATGCTTGGATCTTTCTAGAATAAATCCAACATACAACTGCCTTTCCTCATATCTAATGGCTGAGAGAAGAGGCCCATTATTTCACTTCTAAGGCTGAGATTGAGCCACGTGTGTGACACTACTAATAAACAAAATATCGGACATAGATAATGAAACTTTGTTAACTCCGAAAACACTCTGCTCTTTGTCTTTCATTTCCTTTGATCCTTTCTTCTTGATCAGATAGGATATCTTTCTTCTTCAGAAAATGAAGACGATCCTCAGTCATATGGGGCTTTTCTATGTCAACATAATTTGAGACAACTATTTTTAGTAACCACGATTGTTAATATGAGACGGAGGGAGTAGTTGTTAACAATACAATACTCCCTCTGTCTAATAATATGTGTCGTAATTACTAAAATTAGTTGTCTCAAATTATTTGTCATTTTAGAAGTTCAAGACAAAATTAATTATATTTTTTCTTTTTTACCTTTAATAATCAATTGCATTCACATTTAGTAAAATATGGATAATGTCATTGATAGTAATGACACATAAATTGAAAAAATATTCAATGAAGGTAAAATAGTCAAAAACTATTCTTTTTTATTGGAGGTGCACAAGAGAATCACTCCACATATTTTGTGAGGGAGGGAGTAATAGTTCCTAGCCAAAAGGAGGGGCCGGTGAGGCTGCCTAAGCCTAACGCATTAATTCATGGTAATTCTGTTGGTTGGACTGCATTAGGTTTAGAAGCCAAATTATGTTAATTAATTACAGTATGATAAGAATAATTAATATGATTGACACGCATTGGGAGAGCACGTGAGGCTGAGAATTCATTATATTGGGTAAAATTATCGTACGCCACCTACTAAGACTACACTTGTCATGCAACAAATATGATTGAGTTCTATGCGCAAACCACACTTTTCTGGTCCTCTCCCCATTATAAATACTTGTCTCTCCCCTTTTGCATGAAATTGTGGAATTTTAGCTATATATAAAGAGAAGAGAGAGAGCAAAATCTTAAGCCTTCTTCCTTCAACAGAAGAACAAAAAGAAAAGTTAAACTTCCTTGTTTATATAATCTAACTTAATAGTCGAAATGGCCATATTTGATCTCCACCATCCATGGCTATTTGTGTTTGGAGCCTTAGGTAAGCAAAACTAAGTTTTACATGTCTGTTTCATTCATTTCTTGTCTTTCCCAAATTTCATCTCATTCATTCTCTTTCATTTCTTGCTTGCTCAAAAAATTGTGCAAAAACACCTTGCACAATTTTCCTGTGACCAAACTTTACTAAGTTAATACTATAATTTTCACATTGTCAATTGCATGTTCTCATGAATGTTTTCCATGACTAACCTTCCCGATGCTTGATTTTCATCCATTATGGTTGCCAACACTTACTTTATTTCATCGACCAATTAAGTTGTCTAGTTCATGGCAGTAGTATCACATCCACCCACACGTATCATGATAGCACTAACCCTTTGTATTTCTTCTGCTGTATGTTTCAGGAAACATTATTTCCATATTCGTCTTCTTAGCTCCAGTGTAAGAAATCCGCTTTGTTTTTTTTTTCTAATTTCTTTTTCTTGGACAGTCATGCACTTAATTTGAAAATTTTCACGAAAAAAATTGTATTAATGTTGCAGGCCAACATTTCGCCGAATCTACAAAGAAAAATCAACCATGGGCTTTCAATCAGTCCCTTACGTGGTAGCACTGTTTTCATCTATGCTCTGGATGTATTATGCATTTATCAAGAAAAATGCTATTCTCCTCATCTCCATCAACTCCTTCGGTTGCATTGTCGAGACAATTTACATCTCCATTTTCCTTCTCTACGCATCCAAGGAGGCTAGGGTAACCACTTCCCACCATAACTTACATTTGAAAATCTAAATGATTTAGTGAGCGTTTGGACATAAGAATTGTAAAATTCAAGAAAAAAGTGAATTTTTTTTAAAGTAAAAATAATATTTGAAAATTAGAATTGAGTTTGGACATGAATATAATTTTGAGTTGTTTTTGAATTTCTGTGAGCCATTTGAAGTGGAAATTTTGAAAAACTGTTTTTTGGAGTTTTTAAAATTTAAATTCCATAATTCATCTTCAAGTGAAAATTGAAAATTTTATGGCTAAATAGTGATTTCGAAAATTTCGGAAAAAAAGTTAATTTTTTTTATGGCCAAACGGGCCCTTACTAAATGAAAAACGTTTCACCAAGACATAAATGGTAGCGTAGTTCAATTCTGTATTGCAGTCGGGTAGTTTTTTAATTTTTTTTAATATCTTTGTTAAACACTAGGAAAGTAAGAAAGTGTTACATAGAGTGCTAACTAGTTTATGATATTTTGACGACAGAGGCAGACGGTGAAACTTTTGGTATCATTGATTGGAGGATTGTACACACTGATATTTCTTGTAACTTTGTTCCCTTTGAATGGAGCCCTTCGAGTACAAGTAGTGGGTTGGATTTGTGTAGCCGTAGCAGTGGCTGTCTTTGCTGCACCTCTTAGCATTGTGGTAAGATAGAGATGATGCACTAACATCAATCGTTTCAAAAGTTTTCCTAGTAACTAATAAAATGAAAAAAAAGTTTCTAACTCTTGTTTCTTTTTTTACAGTTTCAAGTGGTTCGAACGAAGAGTGTGGAGTTTCTGCCCTTCACCCTGTCTTTCTTTCTTACATTAAGTGCTATCATGTGGTTTGGTTATGGTCTCCTTCAAAAGGACCTGTGTATTGCAGTAAGTACTTAATATACCACATGCTAAAGTACTATGTATTCTTTAATACATTTGAACAATTAATTTTGGGTTACGTGCTAGTTAGACAACTAAAACCGACCTACTTACAAAGGCAATAAAAAAGAACCACAAATCTTGATCATGAACATGTTGTGCCTTTATGGTTTACAAATCGATATACAACATTAATTGTTCGACATAAATTGGTCACCGCAGAATTCAGCCAAACTAAAAAAATCTCATTGTATAATTCCATTTTGTCTGCCATTAATTTTTTCTTTAATTATTCCTATGATTTTTAAGCATTTTTTTAATATCACTGATTCCAAAATTAATTTGTTTATCGCACTATTTGGAGTACTAGTATTTTTTTTTATATAAAAAAATATGCCTTCGTAACTTGTAAGTACTATTTTCTTTTTACTTCTCATAAAACTAAGTTTGTCTGAATTTTCTCCCAAAGCTCCTCAAATAAAAAGTTTCTTTTAACAAATGATAATGAGGCACATAGATGTATTTCCTCAATCCTAATTTATGTGTCATACTTTTCTTTTTAATCTCTTAAAGAAATTTATAATTTATTATTTAAAAATAATTTAACTTTAAATTTGCTATTTTACCCTTGATAAGATGAGTTATAGCCACACGAATATTTTATGATTTATTTTAGATGATAATTTTTTTTTTAAAAAAATCTTTTTTCTTTCGTAAAAAGCGACGCATTAATTGGAATGGGTGGAGTCTTATTTTAAGTTGCTCTTCGAATTCCGTCATTTATTTTTGGAGTAATTAGTTTATTTTTAACTTTTTGCAGCTGCCGAATGTATTGGGTTTCTTCCTGGGAATGATTCAGATGCTGTTGTATGGGCTATACCGTAAGGTAAAGCCAGCAGCAGAATTAGAGAAAAAGGTGCCGGAGCATATAGTAAACATCGTCGTCGTAGGAAACTCAGAACAGATACATCCTGTCAAATCCGAGAAAAATGAGGATATGATCAAGAAGCTGGATGAAGAAGAAAACAGGGAGAGCAGCGTAATTAGCCCACCGGTGCCAGCTCTGCTGCCGGTGGCGAACGACCATGAAAATGAAGAACGTGCGGGTGGCGAGCTGGCGCAAGTGAACTTGCAGCCGCAGCAGCAGTTTGAAACCCCGGTGCTTGTGGTGTGTGCTGCAGCTTGAGTCTTGAATTAATCTTTTGATTATTTAACTCTTCCACTGTCTATCTGCATGTATGTTTCATCATATTGCTTTTTTGATTTATTTGTAATTCATATATTTCTCGCTACCACCTCTGATCTCCATTTCTCTGTATAAAGAGGAAAAGAGAAATTGTACGAATCGAAAGGCCGTTATATTATTTACTTTCCATTCCACTATTTTTGCTTCAAATCTAGCAGTACAATAGAGGATATATATACTTGTCCTTCAAGGGGTAAATAAGAATTTCCAAATGAATTTATAACGTCCTGGCTGGCTCCACCGGTCCACGTATCTCCCTAAGGTTTTTGTTAGATGCTTTTTTTGCATGGTATTTGTGAGGACCAAACGCAAACACAAGTATACTCAATTAACATACACACAAAAATACGTAATTAATGAATCCTCTCAGTGATCTATTTGCTCTAGGCTCACTCTTGATCTATGTTTATATTTATCTTCTTCAAAAACCATAAATACGTCGTTAAATCGAAAAATTCAATAACATATATAGGAGGTTGTTAGTGTTGGAATATATATTATTAACCATATATATAGATATATTTCCTCTGTTTTAATTTTTGTGAACTTGTTTCTTTTTTGATCCGTTCAAAAGGAATGACCTCTTTTTAAATTTAGAAATAATTTATCTTAAGCTTCCTATTCTATCTCTTAATGAGAAGCTTATATAGTTATACAAATACTTTGGCAAGTTTAGCACCACAAATTTCAAAAGAATTATAACTAGGCACGCAAATGTTACTACTTATTTAGGGCCTTAAAAGTCTTCATTTCTTTCATAACCTTCTGCACAGTCAAATAAGTTCAAATAAATTGGAATAGATGTAGTAGTATTTATTACTCCATATAATAATTATTTATTGAATTTTAATAATGATTTAAATAGGTCATGTATTTGTTTGTGTCCTTTACTTATGTAGTGTAGATTTAACGTATAGAGTTTAGCTTATACAGGAAAGATTAAATCATCGATTCTTAAAAATTAAAGAGATTATTTTCACAATCTGATGATAGATTTGGACAAGACATCGAAATGATTGTAGTACAAGATTTTAAATATAATTTATATATCTTGATTATGGGATGACATAGTTCCAACTTCTTATATATGCTAGTTGTAACGACCCGGCCGCTCGTTTTAAGAATTAACGCTCTGATCCCCTATTAAATGCTTTTCCCATATTTGTTTCTGCTATTTGATTCGTCAGATGTTTGGTTTTTAGTTTCGGAGTGTTTTGGGACACTTAGTCCCTAAATGAGAGCTTAAGCTTTAGAATTTAGACCGTAGTCGAAGCAGTGTGAAAATAGCCTCGAAATGGAATTACTCCGGTTCCATAAGCTCCGTTGGGTGATTTTGGGCTTAGGGACGTATTCGGATTGTATTTTGGAGGTCCGTAGCTAATTTAGGCTTGAAATGCCGAAAGTTGAATTTTTTAAGTTTCCGGTTCGATAGTGAGATTTTGATATTGGGGTCGGAATGGAATTCCGGAAGTTGGAGTAGCTCCGTAGTATTGAATGTGATGTGCTTGCAAAATTTCAGGTCATTCAGACGAGATTTGATAGACTTTTTGATCGAAAGCGTAATTTGAGAGTTTTGGAGTTCTTAGGCTTGAATCCTATGTTAAATTGGTATTTTGATGTTGTTTTGAGCATTTCGAAGATTGGAACAAGTTTGAATAATGTTTTAGGATTGGTTGATATGTTTGGTTGAGGTCCCGGGGGGCCTCGGGTGTGTTCGGATGCTCCACAGGTCATTTTGGAACTTAGAGAAATTGCAGCAGCCTAGTTCTGGTTTCCTTCTTCGCGTTCGCGAGTGGGGTCTCGCGTTCGCGAAGAGGAGCTGGGGCTGGGGGAGCTTTATGCTTCGTGTTCGTGAAGGTTCTCCCACGTTCGCGAAGGAGGAGGAGATCGTGCACCGCGTTCGCGACCAGGACATCGCGTTCGCGATGAAGGAAACTGGACCCAAGCGGAGTTATACTTCGCGAACGCGAGGGTCCTTCCACGTTCGCGAAGAAGGAAATAGCTGGGTAGAATATAAAATTTCAAATCGAGGGCTTAGCCATTTTTGAGAAAACTAGAGTTTGGGAGCTCGGATTTGAGCGAGGTTTTGAGGGATTTTCAGAGATATCGATTGGGTAATGATTCTTAACTCCTTTTTGCTTGTAACTCATTAATCTAAACATGAATTCATCATTTGATTCGGAATTTGGATGAAAATTTGGGGGAAAGTTCTTAGACCTAAATTTCGAGTTTTGATTGGGAATTTGACATTGGATTTGGATAATTTTGGTATGGTTAGACTCGTGAGAGTATGAGGATTCAGAAAAGGTAAATTTTACCTGATTCCGAGACGTGGGCCCGGAGGGCTTTTTGGTCATTTTACCTAATTTCGCTTATTAGCTTAGAATTTATTTGTGAAATTAGTTACTTGAAGTTGTATTTACATTATGCAATTGAATTGAGTAGATTTAGGCCATTTGGAGTCGAGTACTCGTGGCAAGAACGTGGTTTCAGGTTGATTATTGAGTCGGTTCGAGGTAAGTGGCTTGCCTAACCTTGTGTGGGGCAACTCCCCTTAGGATTTGGTATTATTGATATTTGAAATGTACATGAGGTGACCAGTGTGTACTTGTGCTAATTGTTGAAAAATTCGGTTTTTCTTTAAGTTATTTTAATTGTGTTTCTTTTTTCCTGTTTATATTATATGCAATTTAAGCCCGTTGTTAGCTTAGGGAAGCATGTCTAATTGACTTAATTGCTATACTTGCTCAAACTGCCTTATTTGGATTATGTGTAGCATGCTAGGCTAGATACTTGTTTTACCTTGGTATGAAATTTGAATTTAACTGTGTATTCTTCTTCTTGTTGCTGTGTGTTTACTTTGGGACTATGGGACGGTATCCCGGGAGATCCCCCTGTATGTTTACTTTGGGACTACGGAACGTATTCCGGGAGATCCCCCTGCACCGTTTCATTGGAACTACGGGACTGCATCCGGTAGAATCCCCCTGTACTGAGTATTTACATTTGGGACTACGGATCGGTATTCTAGGAGATTCCCTCGCATTATGAGTTGGACTACGGGACGGTATCCCAGGAGATCCACTAGATATTTGTATTTGGGACTACAGGACGGTATCCTGGGAGATCCCCGGTTGTTATTTTTGTGTTGAGTTGTATTTCTCTTTATGTTTACTTTGCCTCTATAGTAGTTGTTGCCGTTCTTTCTATTCTGTGTTACTCCTTACTGTTGCACTTATTATACTGTCTTATTTTTACCCTATAATACCTTGTATTTCATTTAACCTCAGTAGGGCCCTGACTTTCCTCGTCACTACCCGACCGAGGTTAGGCTTGGCACTTACTAAGTACCGCTGTGGTGTACTCATGACCTTTCTGCGCATGTTTTTCATGTGCAGATCCAGGTACTTCCACTTAGTCTTATCATCCGTGATGCGGGGCGCTTCTGTAGAGACTTCGAGGTATATCTATCGCGTCCGCAGAATGAGGAGTCCCTTTCTATCTTTCTGTAATAGTATAGCCCTTCAGTATTTTCCTTTTTGTTAGACATTTCTGGAGTTAGAGCTTCTTATGTATCTCTTAGCTTGTGATTCATGGGGTTCCATATTTTGGGAAGTGTTAGGTTGAGATTCTTGTACTGTTATGTGCTAGGCGGTATCTTAAACACTATTTCGTTTTGTTATTTCGGTTTTATATTATTTTCTTTCCGCATTTGTTAGGCTTACCTAGTCATAGAGACTAGATACGGTCACGATAGTTCACGGAGGGCGAATTGGGGTCGTGACAAGTTGGTATCAGAGCTCTAGGTTCATAAGAGTCATGAATCACAAGCCGGTTTATTAGAGTCTCGCAGATCAGTACGGAGATGTCTGTACTTATTTGTGAGAGACGATGTAACTATTAGAAAAATTCCACTTCATTTGATTTCCTTGTCGTGCGAGATTTTGATGTCACAACTCTAAACTTCTGTCTTCTATTCTCTCATAGATGGTGAGGACACGTGCTACCCGAGATGATCAGGCACTCGCACCCCCTACTGCAGCCGTTAGAGGTCGGGGCAAAAGTATAAGCCGAGGACGCGCACGTGGTGCAGCCAGAGCACCCGCACGAGCTGCCACCGAGGTACTACCAACAGTTCCAGCCTGAGTCCAGAAACTTGATACGCCTACTGCTACTACTACTCCAGCTCTTCATGAGACTCTTGCGTAGTTCATGAGTATGTACACCACTCTGGCTCAGGCAGGGTTGCTTCCCCTTGCTACAGCCAAATCTCAGGCCGGGGGAGGAGCACAGACTCCTGCCGCCCGCACTCCTGAGCAGCGAGTGCATGTTGATCAGGTCCCAGAGATTATTTTGGTACCGCCTGTAGTCCTAGCTCAGCCCGAGGACAGGGTAGCGGCTTCAGAGGATGAGCAGCGGAGACTTGAAAGGTTCAAGAAGTATGATCCTCCTGTATTGAGTGGGTTAGCATCAGATGATGCCTTGGTATTTCTGGAGGAGTGTCACTGTATCCTCCGCACTATGGGTATATTAGGATCGAGTGGGGTTTCTTTCACTGTCTTCTAGCTTCGAGGAGCCGCCTATGAGTGGTGGCGCACCTATGAGTTAGACAGTCCAGATGAGGCAGCTTCACTGACTTGGACTTAGTTTTCAGATATGTTCCTGAGAGAGTTTGTTCCTTAGAGCCTCAGAGACGCATGGCGCACAGAGTTTGAGCATTTGCGCTAGGGTACTATGATTGTCTTGGAGTATGTTGTCCGTTACACTAGCTTGGCTAGACATGCACCAGCCTTGATTTCTACTGTTCGCGTGAGGGTTCGCCAGTTTATTAAGGGGCTCATTCCCAGCATCAGGTCTAGCATGGCTCATAAGTTGGAGATTAATATTCCTTATCAGCAGGTGGTGAGCATTTCTAGGAGGATTAAGGTTATGCATGCTAGGGAGAGAGAGGAACGAGAGGCCAAGAGGTCTCGAGAGTCAGGCCATTATTCTGGTGCCCATGCCCCAGCTGCAGGTCATCATGGTAGGGGTTATATGAGTCGCCCTGTTCATTCAGCTCTTCTAGTAGCCAGTAGTGCTCCAGCTCTTCTTAGACCTCAGGAGCCGTATTATGCACCACCGGTATCTAGCGCGCCTCCTTCGTGGGGTGCTTTCAGAGGTCAGTCCAGCGGACCTGGCCCAAGCCAGGCACAACCACCACGTCCTCCCAGAGCTTGTTTTGAGTATGGTGACACATGCCATATTGTGAGGAATTGCCCCAGACTTAGAGGAGTGTACCTCCACAGACTTCTCAAGCACAACGTGCCCTGCAGAGTTCTCAGGCTATGATTACAGCACCAGTTGCTACCCCACCTACTCAGCCAGCTAGAGGTGGAGGTCGGGGAGGTAGAGGTCTCCCTATAGAGGGAGTCCAGGCTAGATATTATGCCCTTCCTGCCCGTACGAGGCTATTGCCTCTGATTTTGTCATCACAGGTATTGTCATGGTTTGTCATAGATATGCATCAGTTTTATTCGATCTAGGCTCCACCTATTCTTACGTGTCTTCCTATTTTTCTCCGCATTTGGGTATATCTCATGATTCTTTGAGTACCCTTGTTTATGTTTCTACTTTTGTGGGAGGTTCTTTTGTTGTGGACCGTGTTTATCGGTCATGTTTGATTTTTCTTAGTAGTTTTGAGACTAGAGCCAATTTGTTATTGTTCAGCATGGTAGATTTCGATGCTATCTTGGGTATGGACTAGTTGTCAACCCATTATGTTATTCTTGATTGTCACGCCAAAATTGTGATGCTGGCTATGCCAGGTATTCCGAGAGTTGAGTGAAGGGGTACCTTAGATCACACTCCCAGTAGAGTTATTTCTTTCCTTAAAGCTCAGTGAATGGTTGAGAAGGGTTGTGATGCGTATCTAGCTTATGTGAGGGATGCTAGTGTTGATACCCCTATAGTTGATTCAGTCCCAGTAGTACGGGATTTTCCTGATGTGTTTCCAGTTGATCTTCCAGGAATTCCACCCGATAGAGATATTGATTTTTGCATTGATCTGTTTGTGAGCACTCATCCCATTTCTATCCCTCCATATTGTATGGCCCCTCCTGAGTTGAAGGATCAGTTACAGGAATTGCTTGATAAGGGTTTTATTCGGCCCAGTGTATCACCTTGGGGTGCTTCTATCTTGTTTGTGAAGAAAAAGGATGGTTCTATGCATATGTGTATTGATTATCGCTAGTTGAACAAAGTTACAGTAAAGAACTATTATCCTTTGCCTCCTATTGAGGATCTATTTGACCAGCTTCAGAGCGCACAGGTGTTTTCTATGATTGAATTGCGCTCAGGTTACCATCAGTTGAAGATTCGGGAGCCAGATATTTCGAAGACTACTTTCAAGACTAAGTATGGTCATTATAAGTTCCTTGTTATGTCATTTGGGCTGACCAATGCCCCAGCAGACTTTATGCATTTGATGCATAGTGTGTTCCGGCCATATATTGACTCATTCGTCATTGTCTTTATTGATGATATTCTGGTGTATTCCTGGAGTAGGGAAGATCATGAGTAGCACCTGAGGACAGTGCTCCAGTATCTAAGGGAAAAGAAGTTATATGCTAAATTCTCAAAATGTGAGTTTTGGTTGGATTCCGTGGCATTCTTAGGCCATGTGGTATCGAGTGAGGGTATTTTGGTGGAACCGAAGAAAGTGGAAGCAGTGTAGAGTTGGCCCAGACCATCTTCAGCTACAGAGATCCGCAGTTTTCTTGTTGGCAGGTTATTACCATTGTTTTGTTGTGGGGTTTTCATCGATTGCAGCCCCTATGACCAGACTGACCCAGAAGGGTGCTCCATTCCAGTGGACGTAAGAGTGTGGTGAGCTTTTAGAAGCTTAAGACATCTTTGTACAGCCCCAGTTTTGATATTGCCTACAGGTTCGGGTCTTATACTGTATATTATGATGCCTCGAGGATTAGCCTTGGAGCAGTTTTGATTTAGGATGGTAGGGTGATTTCTATACGCGTCCAGATAGTTGAAGATACATGAGAAGAATTATCCTATTTATGATTTCGAGTTAGCTTCTATTGTTCACGCCTTGGAGATCTGGCATCATTATTTGTACGGTGTTCCTTGTGAGATTTATGCTGATCATTGGAGCTTGCAGCACATGTTCAAGCAAAAGGATCTAAATTTGTGGCAGAGGAGGTGGTTAGAGTTGCTAAAGGACTATGATATCACTATTTTGTATCACTCGGGCAAGGCCAATGTGGTGGCCGATGCTTTGAGTCGCCGGGTGGAGAGTTTGGGGAGTTTGGCTTATTTACTAGCATCGAAGAGGCCTATGGCGATGGATGTTCAAGGCTTAGCCTGCCCGTTTGTGAGATTGGATCTTTCAGAGCCCAGTCAGGTTTTAGTTTGCGTGGTTTCTAGGTCTTCATTATTTGATCGTGTCAAGGAGCGTCAGTTTGATAACCCTCATTTGCTTGTCCTCAAGGACAAGGTTCAGCATGGTGATGATAGAAATGCGACTATTGGTGATGATGGGGTATTAAGTATGCAGGGTCGGTTTTGTGTACCCAATGTTGATGGGCTTCGGGAGTTAATTCTAGAGGAGGCCCATAGTTTGCTGTATTCCATTCATCCGGGTGCCGCGAAGATATACCAGGATTTGAGGCAGCGCTATTGGTGGAGGCAAATGAAGAAAAATATAGTTGGGTTTGTAGCTCGGTGCCTCAATTGTCAGCAGGTGAAGTATGAGCACCAGAGACCGGGTGGGTTGTTTCAGCAGATAGAGATTCCGAAGTGGAAGTGGGAACGGATCACCATAAACTTTGTAGTTGGTCTCCCACGGACTTTGAGGAAGTTCGATGCCATTTGGGTGATTGTGGATTGGTTGACCAAGTCCGCACACTTCATTCTTGTGTGTACTACCTATTCTTTGGAGCGGTTGGTGGAGATTTATATCCGGGAGATTTTTCATCTGCATGGTATTCAAGTTTCCATTATTTCAGATAGGGGTACTTATTTCACATCACGATTTTGGAGGGCCGTTCAGTATGAGTTGGGTACTCGGGTGGAGTTAAGTACAACATTTCACCATCAAACGAATGGATAGTCCGAGCGCACTATTCAGATTCTTATGGATATGCTCGGTGCATGTGTGATTGAGTTTGGAGGGTCTTGGGATCAGTTTTTGCCACTGGAGGAGTTTTGCTTACAACAACAAATCAGTCTAACATTCAGATGGCACCGTATGAGGCTTTATATAGTAGGTGGTGTAGATCCCCGGTGTGTTGGTTTGAGCCGGGTGAGGCTAGATTATTGGGCATAGACTTGGTTCAGGATGTTTTGGAGAAAGTTAAGGTAATTCAGGATAGACTCCGCACAGCCCAGTCCAGACAAAAGAGCTACACGGACCGGAAGTCTCGTGATGTTTCCTTTATGGTTAGAGAGCGGGTTCTGCTTCGGGTTTTGCCTATGAAGGGCGTTATGAGTTTTGGGAAGAAAGGAAAGTTGATTCCGAGGTTTATTGGCCCTTTGGAGATATTGAGGCGTGTTAGGGAGGTTACTTATGAGCTCGCCTTACCTCCCAGCTTGGCAGGGGTTCATCCGGTATTTCATATTTCGATGCTCCAAAGGTATCACAGTGATCCGTCACACGTGTTGGATTTCAGTTCAGTTCAGTTGGACAAGGATCTATCTTATGTTGAGGAGCCAGCGGAAATATTGGACATGAAGGTTCGAAAGCTGAGATCAAAGAACATTGCATTAGTGAAGGTTTAGTGGCAGGGTCAGCCGGTCGATGAGGCGACCTGGGAGACCGAGCAGGATATGCGTAGCCGTTACCCCCATCTTTTCACTACTTCAGATATGCCTCTATGCTCTTTCAAGGATGAACAAATGTTTAGGTGTGGGAGGATGTAACGACCCGTCTGGTCGTTTTAAGAATTAATGCCCCGATCCCCTATTAACTGCTTTCCTCGTGTTTGTTTCTACTATTTTGATTCGCCGGGATGTTTGGTTTTGAGTATCGGAGTGTTTTGGGACACTTAGTCCCTAAATGAGAGCTTAAGCTTTAGAATTTGGACCATAGTCGGAGCAGTATGAGACGACCTCGGAATAGAATTTCGTCGGTTCTGTTAGCTCTGTTGGTTGATTTCGGGCTTAGGGGCGTGTTCGGATTATGTTTTGGAGGCCTTTACCTAATTTAGGCTTGAAATGCCGAAAGTTGAATTTTTAAAGTTTTTGGTTCGATATTGAGATTTAGATTTTGGGTTCGGAATTGAATTTTGGAAGTTGGAGTAGCTCCGCAGTGTTGAATGTGACGTGCTTGCAAAATTTCAGGTCATTCCGACGAGGTTTGATAGACTTTTTGATCGAAAGCGTAATTTCAGAGTTTTGGAGTTCTTAGGCTTGAATCCTATGTTAAATTGGTGTTTTGATGTTGTTTGAGCATTCCGAAAATTGGCACAAGTTTGAATAATGTTTTAGGATTGGTTGGCATGTTTGGTTCAGGTCCCGGGGGCCTCGGGTGTGTTTCGGATGCTCCACAGGTCATTTTGGAACTTAGAGAAATTGTAGAATATTGCAGCAGCCCAGTTCTGGTTTCCTTCTTCGCATTCGCGAGTGGGGTCTCGCATTCACGAAGAGGAGATGGGGCTGGGGTTGGGGCTGGGGCTGGGTCTAGGGGAGGTTTAATTCTTTGCGTTCGTGAAGGTTCTCCCGCATTCGCGAAGGAGGAGGAGATCGTGCACCGCGTTCACGAGCATGACATCGTGTTCGCAATGAAGGAAGCTGGACCCAAGCGGAATTGTACTTCGCGAACGCTAGGGTTCTTCCGTGTTCGCGAATAAGGGAATAGCAGGGCAGAATAGAAAATTTCAAATCGAGGGTTTAGCCATTTTTGAGAAAATTAGAGCTTGGGAGCTCGGATTTGAGCGATGTTTTGAGGGATTTTCAGAGATATCGATTGGGTAATGATTCTTAACTCCTTTTTGCTTTTAACCCTTTAGTCTAAGCATGAATTCATCATTTAATTTCAGAATTTGGATTTAAATTTGGGGAAAGTTCTTATACCTAAATTTCGAGTTTTAATTGGGGATTTGACATTGGATTTAGATAATTTTGTTATGGTTAGACTCATGAGAGTATGAGAATTCTGAAAATGTAAATTTACCCGATTAGCTTAGAATTTATTTGTGGAATTAGTTACTTGAAGTTATATTTACATTATGCAATTGAATTGAATAGATTTGGGCCATTTGGAGTCGAGTACTCGTGGCAAGAACGTGGTTTCGAGTTGATTATTGAGCCAGTTCGAGGTAAGTGGCTTGCCTAACCTTGTGTGGGGGAACTCCCCTTAGGATTTGGTATTATTGATATTTGAAATTCCTTGTACGTGAGGTGACGAGTGTGTACTTGTGCTAATTGTTGAAAAATCTGATTTTTCTTTAAGTAATTTTAATTGTGTTTCTTTTTCCTGTTTATACTACTTGCAATTTAAGCCTGTTGTTAGCTTAGGGAAGCATGTCTAATTGATTTAATTGCTTTACTTACTCAAACTTCCTTATTTGGATTACGTGCAACATGCTAGACTAGAAATACCTGTTTTACCTTGGTATGGAATTTGAATTGAACTGTGTATTCTTCTTGTTGTTGCTGTGCGTTTACTTTGGGACTACGGGAAGGTATCCCGGGAGATCCCCCTGTATGTTTACTTTGGGACTACGGAACGTATTCCAGGAGATCCCCATGCACCTTTACATTAGAACTACGGGACTGCACCCGGTAGATTCCCCTTGTACTGAGTATTTACATTTGGGACTACGGATCGGTATTCCGGGAGATCCCCTGGCATTATGAGTTGGACTATGGGACGGTATCCCGGGAGATCCACTGGATATTTGAATTTGGGACTACAGGACGATATCCTGGGAGATCCCCGATTGTTATTTTTGTGTTGAGCTGTATTTCTCTCTGTGTTTACTTTGCCTCTGTAGTAGTTGTTGCTGTTCTTTCTATTTTGTGTTACTCCTTACTGTTGCACTTATTATACTATCTTATATTTTTATACTGTTATACCTTGTATTTCATTTAACCTCAGTAAGACCCTGACTTTCCTCGTCACTACCCGACCGATGTTAGGCTTGGCACTTACTGAGTACCGCTATGGTGTATCCATGCCCTTTCTGTGCATGTTTTTCATGTGTAGATCCAGGTACTTTCATTCAGTCTTATCATCCTTAAGGAGAGACGCTTCTGTAGAGACTTCGAGGTATATCTACCGCGTACGCACACCGAGGAGACCCTTTCTATCTTTCTATAATAATATAGCCTTCCAGTATTTTCTTTTTTGTTAGACATTTCTGGAGTTAGAGCTTCTTATGTATCTCTTAGCTTGTGATTCATGGGGTTCCAAATTTTGGGAAGTGTTAGGTTGATATTCTTGTACTGTTATGTGCCAGGTGGCATCATAAACACTATTTTATTTTGTTATTTCGGTTTTATATTATTTTCTTTCCGCAAATTGTTTCTTTTCCGCATTTGTTAGGCTTACCTAGTCGTAGAGACTAGGTGCCGTCACGATAGTTCACAGCGGGTGAACTGGGGTCGTGACACTAGTACAATTTGTATGTATTGAACGAATCAAGTAGAGATAAGTAATTTATACTAGTTTAACTATAATTAAATAATTATCTAGTCCATTAAATATACTTATTCTCTTAATCTTGATATAATTATTATTAGATGTATGTATTATTTATTATTTTAATTTATTAAAGGTTGGATTCTTTTGTTGGTCAATATGCCTAATAAATTGGATAATAACAATATACATTGGCGAAGTAATAATTACTTGATGGAATTCAGATCTTCTACTACTAGAAAATGATTATCTTCTGATCGATGGTTCCGACTGGTGCACTGTCGTTGGAAGTTTTCGATGGAATCTGTCACTACCCAAACCGATGGGCTACGACGGGCACCCGATACCTTACTCAACCGAGTACTAACATAACATATCTTTTCGTATCACACTATCATATATAACTGAGTCGGAGAAGCTGCCGTGAAATAGGTGGAATACAACGTGTTATACCAAATTATACATAATACTTATGGGCCTCTAAGACCAAAATAACCACTTGTACGTTGAACGTAGGCCGACAAGGGCATACAATCTTTTACGTACATGACATCTGTCTACAAGCCTCTAAGGATACATAATTGTCATAAAGGTCAGGACAGAGCCCCGCCATACCAAACAATAGACATCTAAATCATACTGACCAAACAAGCAACTTCGGAGCAAATGAAGTGCACCAACATCTTCCGCTAAGCTGATCGCCTACTTGGAGGAATCTAGACCTGTCTATCGAGACTCGTGGACATGAAACGCAACATCCCCAGGAAAAAGGGACATCAGTACGAATAATGTACCGAGTATGTAAAACACATAAATAAGTACATAAAAGACATGGAAGAAATATAGAGTAAACGACTCAACCTGTAAGTTTGGATAATTTTTTACATCATGAAATACTTTTAGTGTCATATATATACGTATGAATGCCATGCCATGCATAGGTACATGTGTTTATAACATCATCAAGCCTCTGAGGGCATCCCATCATATCATCTCAGTTATTGTGGGCAAAATCATCAACGTATACCAGCTGACCTGGTGGTGGTGCGTATGTAACGCCATAACCTTTCCCATATCCCATTTACATATACATACATATATATATATATATATATATATATATATATATACACATATACATACATATATATATATATACGTATATAATGTCATCTGGTAATGGATCAATGTGCATGCATAAATACATGAAATGCATATGAAATACGTTAATAAATCTCTCGGTATATCATGAAACCATTATGCCTCTGATTAACATCATGAAATAAACTTTACCAACTTACGTATTTTTGAGACCCATGAACAGATGATAGAATAATATGACACATGGGGAATCAATAACATAAGCATATATAGTATTTCTACGAGTAGAGTCATTTATGAAAATTGCGCATTTGCTCGTTTCGTTTATGCCGTATAGATCATGCTAAAAGAAAGAAGGGATAGCCTTAACATACCTGAACCAATTCTCTTGGAATTTATAATTCACTCTTTACAAAATCAATCAACCAACGTTATCAATTTTTTTTGGTACGATTTGTTTTGCTCTTTAAAGATCTCACGGCCAACCATGGATTTGGTATGTTATCAATGTTTTGCAATTCACGTATGTGGTTTTGTAAGACATATGAACTTAAATAGCAAAAATGTGAAGTAATGTGATAATCTTACTTGTTATGGGTGGCCCACTAGTTGGATGACTAAGCAATCCCAATCCTTCCAAAGATGACATATATGCAAGACTAAATGAGTCATTTAAATGGGATTGGGGTGCTGCCACCTAATTCCTTAGTTGGGGGGGTTTAATCATTACCCAATAATCCCTTAAATATTTAGGTAATATTCCATTACCCTATAATTAACCAATTACCCACATAATTAAGAATTTACCTTAAATTACTTAAAATACTACTCACTTTTAACATACCTTGTACACCTTACTATCATGGTTATGTAGTACCTTGTATGGCACTAGTCCATAAATATCGGGTTTTAACGCTCGACCCGTATTTTGACGAATCTTGTGTGTATAGGATTTTATGCTCGTACTCTATCAAATTCTAATATAATTTATGATATCGTCCCACAGAAATTGGACAATCTAAGCTATAGACTTGTAAAATTTTGACTACTATTTGAGAGAACCAAATTGATGAAAGGTGTGTTTGGAATTATAAATTAAGACAAATTTCTTCCAAAAAGTTTGTTTTAAAAAGAGTTGAGAATCGTTGAATTCACTTGATATATTATTACAATAAAATCTCAGTTTCATACGTATTTCTCTAAAGAATAATTGCTTATTGCTAATACAATTATATTTTTACACTAAGAAATAAATAAATAATTAACACTCCGTGAGGTTATGTCAGTTAATTGATTTAAAACTAGTGACGATTAAACTGAAATATCTTGTCTGAATGTGCTCAAGCGTAGTAAAAACTTCATGAGAATATTTTTACTAGAAAATTATTAATCTTGCCTTCAACAATTCCTCCGTGAGAATTAAATAGTTTATGATATCGTCCCACATAGATTAGACAATCTAAGCTAGAGACTTGTAATATTTTGTCTACTATTTGAGAGAACCAAATTGATGAAATGTGTGTTTGGAATTATAAATTAAGACAAATTTCTTCCGAAAAGTTTATATTTAAAAAGAGTTGGGAATCACTGAATTCACTTGATATGTCATTGCAATAAAATATCAGTTTCATACGTATTTCTCTAAATAATAATTGCTTATTGCTAATACAATTATATTTTTACACTAAGAAAGAAATAAATAATTAACATTCCGTGAGGTTATGTCAATTAATTGCTTTAAAACTAGTGACGATTAAACTGAAATATCTTGCATGAATGTGCTCAAGCATAGTAAAAACTTCGTGAGTAGATTTTTAGTAGAAAATCAATTATCTTGCTTTTAACAATTCCGCCATGAGAATTAAAACTGAGGAAATCAAGATTACAGACTCCAAATAATAATCTTACTGAAAATTACTTTCACTCTAATGTTCTGTGCTCAAGTGTAGTAAATATTTCGTGAGAATATTTTTACTAAAAAATCAATAATCTTGCCTTCAACAATTCCTCCGTGCGAATTAAAACCGAGGAAAGAAAGATTACAAACTTGAAATAATAATCTTACCAAAAATTACTTTCACTCTAATATTCTATTTATCAGTTATTATATATTAATTTTACTCCGTGAGAATTACAAAATTAATATAAGAATAACTTAGATATAAAATATGTAGATGTGATAATAATAAATAAAAAATCATAATTCCAGCACAATATGAAATGTAAATAGAGTTTCTGGCCAAAAATGTATTGAAACTGAGATAGTATTATAATTATATCAAGCTTCATCAACTATCACAACAAAAAAAAATTACTCCATTATGAAGTAAGAAAAGCTAAAAAATACTTTCAGAAGACTAAGAATATTTTTACTTCAAAGAGAAAGACTGGAGGAAGAGACTAAGATTACTCTTCTCTTTCTCTTTAGAAACTTAGAAAAAACTAGATAGAAAATTGGATACAAAGTGGGATGATCTTTCTTCTACAAATATATGCCTATTTATAGGAAAATTTCAACAAGACCTTGGTGAGAATTTACAAGATAATATTAATATATCATATGGCCTTGATGAGAAATTGACATGGCAATTTGTCATGAAATTTTGGTGAGAATTTGCTATAACTTTTGTATCTCTTGACTTTGTGAAGTCTTAGATGAAGTTGTCACAAATGTATCCTTCTTCCTTGAACTGTAGGTTATTTCTTTTTCTCTTTTTCCATGTATTCTTTTTCTTGCAAGAATTGTTAGAAAAGTGCGAGAATAGGATATAAACTGGTCATGTTTTATATCTAAAATATTATATTTTTTTATTAAAATATAAGAATAATTTATATCCATCAAATACCCTCACACTTGAATTTTTGCTCATCCTCGAGGAAATAATTTTTGAAAACAATATATTACTATTTTTGGTTTAAAATTATCGCAGCTCTTGTAAAATGAAAATTTAATCAAATAAAATCTATCATGCTTTCAAACTTTATAAATTTTCTATATTCATCAAATCTTTACCTTATTTTTACTTCTATTTTTATTCAACAAAAATTGTGCCTTCTTTCTTTTTGAGACTTCTCTGAAATTGATAACTTTATGATCATTTGCATTGAATATTCTTCATCTTTTGTCCATAGGCTTGCCCTTTATGTCTATCTCCACTAATGTAGACTAAATACTGCTTTCTAAAATCTTTTAGGATTTTTTCTGGCTTGTAATGTTGACTTCAGACTGGTAGGTTAAAGTTATATTTGTAGTAACTTGCCTTTTTCAGTTTTGGAGTAGAATATTTCTAAGATCAGACTTTCCAAATATTTGCTATTGATTTTTTTTGTGTACTTATAATGCCTGTACCTAAGATCAATCTTTTTTTTTTCTTTTTCTTTTTCTTTAATTCTGATTCTTTTTCAAAATGAGCCCCAAACTTATTTTCTAAAAATGGGCTTTTCAAATCATAAGCATGAATGTAATATTTAAATTTGGGCATAATTAGGAATCAAACGAAAAAAATAGGTCTTCAAGCTTCAAAATAGGTGCTAGAGATTTTTTTGTAGTACATTTTTGTGCAATATCTAGAAAAGACTGAGGTAAACAAAGAAAACCTAAATTCATATTTCAAAAATCAGTGTTGTCACGACCCCGGTTCGCCCTCCTTGAACCATCGTGACGACACCTAGTCTGTACGACTAGGTAAGCCTAACAATGCGGAATATAAACAACAATTGCGGAAAAAATAATTTAAAAACCAAAATAATAAATTAAAACAGTGTTTAAAATGCTGCTCGGCATACCCAATAACAATTCTCGAAGCTAATAATATTTCCCAAAACCCGGAATCTCATGATCACAAGCCTTTAAATATCTACAAGCATCTAACTCCAGAATGTCTAACAAAGAAACAAAAGTACAGAAGGGTTAATACAAAAGGTAGAGTAGAAAAGGATTCTTCGGTCTGCGGATGCGGCAGATATACCTCGAAGTCTCTACAAGCGCCTCCTCTCAAGCGTGATAAGTCTGAGTGGAAGTACCTGGATCTGCAAATGAAAAACATGCGCAGAAAGGGCATGAGTACACCACAACGGTACTCAGTAAGTGCCAAGCCTAACCTCGATCGGTAGTGACGAGGAAGGTCAGGGCCCTACTGAGGTTAAATAAAATATAAGGTTCAACAGTGTAGAACAAAACAATATAAGTAAGTACAACAGTAAAAGTAACACATGATATAAATGACAGCAACAACAACTATAGAGGTAAAGTAAACACAGAAAGAAGTACAACTCAACACAAAGATAACAGTCGAGGATCTCCCAGGATACCGTCCTTAATCCCAAATGTAAATATCCCGTGGATCTCCTGGGATACCATCCCGTAGTCCAAGTCATAGTGCGAGGGGATCTCCCGGAATACCGATCCATAATCCCAAATGTAAATACTCAGTATAGGGGGAATCTATCGGGTGCAGTCCCGTAGTTCCAATGTAAATGTGCAGGGAGATCTCCCGGAATACCGTTCTGTAGTCCGAAAGTAAATATACAGGGGGATCTCCCGTGATACCGTCCCGTAGTCCCAAAGTAGATACACAACAACAGTAAGAAGAATACACAGTGCAATTCAAGTTCCATATCAAGGTAAAATAGGTATTTCTAACCTAGCATGCTGCACGTAATCCAAATAAGGCAGTTTGAGCAAGTAAGGCAATTAAGTCAATTAGACATGCTTTCCTAAGCTAACAACAAGCTTAAATCGCAAGTAGTATAAACATGAAAAGAAACATACTAGTAGTTACTTAATGAAAACCAAATTTTCAACAATTAGCACAAGTACGCACTCGCCATCTCACGTACAAGGCATTTCAATTATCAATAATACCAAATCCTAAGGGGAAGGTCCCCCACACAAGGTTAGGCAAGCCACTTACCTCGAACCGGCTCAAAATCAAACCTAAACCACGTTCTTGCCACGAGTACTCGACTCCAAATGGCCCAAATCTATTCAATTCAATTGCATAATGTAAATAACACTTCCAGTAACTGTTTCTACAAATAAATTCTAAGCTAATACGCAAAATTAGGTAAAATGACCAAAATGCCCCACTGGGTCCACGTCTCAGTATTGTGTAAAATTTAAATTTTCAGAATCCTCATACTCTCACGAGTCTATACATAACAAGAACACTGAAATCGGATTTAAATTGACCCCTCAAATACTCATTTTAAGGTCTCTTACTCTCAAGCCCTAATTACCCATTTTGCATTGATTTTCCCTAATTGTTCACCACTAATTAGACCTTTAATCACATATAAATGAGTTATGAAGTAAAAAATGTTACCTTCAAGTGATTCCCCTTTGTTTTCCTCAAAAATCTCTCTCAGAAGCATCAATCCCGTTCAAAAATGGTGGAAAAATGAAGAATGGTCGCGGATTGGCTACTTAAATACTGCCCAGTTATTCCTTCTTCCCAAACGCGACCATTACCTCACTTTCGCGAAGCAAAAAATTGCCTACCAATTCAACTCCTCCTTTGCGAACACGAACACATCCTCGCAAACGCGATGCTCAATGTCTCCAAGCCTTCGCGAACGCGACTCCACCTACGCGAACGCGAAGCACAAAGATCCTGGGATCCCAGCTGCCCCCAAATACTCTACGCGAACGCGGAACCTGACTCGCATTCGTGATGCAAACTATGACATACCCTTCGCGAATGCAGGAGCAGCATCGCGAACGCGAAAGGCAAATTCTCTGCAACACAGAACTGAAGAAATCTACAACTTTCAAAACAAAAATTTGGTCCGTTTAACCACCCGAAACTCACCCGAGGCCCTGGGAACCTTAAGAAAACATGAAAACATATCCCATAACATCATTCAAACTTGTTCCAACCTTAACAACATCAAAATACAAATTTTACATTGGATTCAAGTCTAAGAATTCCAAAAACTCTGAAATTATGCTTTCGATAAAAAAGTCTATCAAACCTCGTCCGAATGACCTGAAATTTTGCACACACGTCACATCCAACACTACGGTGATACTCCAACTTCCGGAATTCCATTTTGACCCTCAGATCAAAATCTCACTATCGAGCCAGAGATTTCAAAAATTCAACTTTCGGCATTTCAAGCCTAAATTAGCTATGGACCTCCAAAACACAATCCGAATAGGCCCTTAAGCCCGAAGTCACCCAACGAAGCTAACAGAACTAATGGAATTCCATTCTGAGGCCGTCTTCACACTACTCCGACTATGGTCCAATTTCTAAAACATAAACTCTCATTTAGGGACTAAGTGTCCCAAAACTCTTCGAAACTCAAAACCAAACATCCCGAAAAATCAAAATAGCAGAAATAAACACAGGGAAAGCAGTTAATAGGGGATCGACTGTTAATTTTTAAAATGAACAGCCGGTTCGTTACATCTTCCCATACTTAAACATTCGTTCGTCCTCGAACGAGCATGGAGACATACCTAAAGTAGTGAAAAGATGAGGGTAACAACTGTACATATCCTGCTCGGTCTCCCAGGTCGCCTCCTCGACCGGCTGACCCCGCCATTGAACGTTCACCGATGCAATGTTCTTTGACCTTAGCTTTCGAACCTTCTTGTTCAATATCGCCACTGGCTCCTTAACATAAGATAGATCCATGTCCAACTGAACTGAACTGAAATCTTACACGTGCGATGGATCACCGTGATACCTTCGGAGCATCGAAACATAAAATACCGGATGAACTCCTGTCAAGCTTGGAGGTAAGGCAAGCTCATAAACAAACTCTCCAACACGCCTCAATATCTCAAAAGGGCCAATAAAACTCGGACTCAACTTTCCCTTCTTCCCAAATCTCATAACGCCCTTCATAGACGAAACCCGAAGCAGAACCCCCTCTCCAACTATATAGGAAATATTACGAACCTTCCGATCCGCGTAACTCTTTTGTCTGGACTGGGTTGTACGGAGTCTATCCTGAATCACCTTAACCTTCTCCAAATCATTGTGAACCAAGTCTGTGCTCAATAATCTAGCCTCATCCGACTCAAACCAACCCGCTGGGGATCTGCACCGCCTACCATATAAAGCCTCATACGGTGCCATCTGAATGCTGGACTGATAGCTGTTATTGTAGGCAAACTCCACCAATGGCAAGAACTGATCTCAAGATTCTCCAAACTCAATCACACATGCACGGAGCATATCCTCAAGAATCTAAATAGTGCGCTCGGACTGTCCGTCTGTTTGAGGGTGAAATGTTGTTCTCAACTCTACCCGAGTACCCAACTCATGATGAACGACCCTCCAGAACCGTTATGTGAACTGAGTACCCCTATCTAAAATGATGGAAACTGGTATACTGTGTAGAAGAACAATCTCCAGGATATAAATCTCCGCCAACCGCTCTGAAGAATAAGTAGTACACATAGGGATGAAGTGCGCAGACTTGGTCAGCCGATCCATAATCACCCAAATAGCATCGAACTTTCTCAAAGTCCGTGGGAGCCCAAATACAAAGTCCATGGAGATCAGTTCCCATTTCCACTCCGGAATCTCCATCTGCTGAAGCAACCCACCCGGTCTTTGCTGCTCATACTTCGCCTGCTGATAGTTGAGGCACCGAGCTACAAATCTAACTATATCTTTATTTATCCGCCTCTACCAATAGTGCTGTCTCAAATCCTGATACATCTTCACGGCACCCGGATGAATGGAATACCGTAAACTATGGGCCTCCTCTAGAATCAACTCCCAAAGCCCATCAACACTGGGTACACAAGTATGACCCTACATCCACAATACCCCGTCATCACCAATAGTCATATCTCTAGCATCACTACGCTGAACCTTGTCCTTGAGGACAAGTAAATGAGGGTCATCATGCTGACGCTCCCTGATACGATCAAATAAGGAAGACCGAGAAACCACACAAGCTAGAACCCGACTGAGCTCCGAAAGATCCAATATCAAAAACTAGCTGGCTACGACCTGAATATCCATCGCCATAGGCCTCTCCGATGCTGGTAAGTAAGCTGAAATCCCCAAACTCTCTGCCCTGCGACTCAAAGCATCGGCCACCATATTGGCCTTGCTCGGGTGATACAAAATAGTGATATCATAGTCCTTTAGCAACTCTAACCACCTTCTCTGGTGCAAATTTAGATCCTTTTGCTTGAACAGGTGCTGCAAGCTCCGATGATCAGTATAAATCTCACAAGGAACCCCATACAAATAATGACGCCATATCTTCAAGGCGTGAACAATGGCAGCTAACTCAAGGTCATGGACAGGATAATTCTTCTCCTGTACCTTCAACTGTCTGGACGTGTAGGCAATCACCCTACCGTCCTGCATCAATACCGCTCTAAGGCCAATCCTCGAGGCATCATAATAGATAGTATAAGGCCCCGAACCTGTGGCAATATCAAAACTGGGGCTGTAGTCAAAGCTGTCTTGAGCTTCTGAAAGCTCGCCTCACACTCTTCCGTCCACTAGAACAGAGCACCCTTCTAGGTCAGCCTGGTCATAGGGGCTGCAATCGATGAAAAACCCTCCACAAAATGACGGTAGTAACCCGCCAAGCTAAGAAAACTGCGGATCTCTGTGTTGAGGATGGTCTGGGACAATTATGCACTGCCTCTACTTTCTTCAGATCCACCTGAATACCCTCATTCGATACCACGTGGCCTAAGAATGCCACGGAATCCAACCAAAACTCACATTTTGAGAACTTTGCATAAAACTTCTTTTCCCTCAGGGTTTGGAGCACTGTCCTTAGGTGCTGCTCATGAGCTTCCCGACTCCGGGAATACACCAGAATATCATCAATAAAGACAATGACAAACGAGTTAAGATACGGCAGGAACACACTGTGCATGAAATATATAAAGACTGCTGGGGCATTGGTCAGCCCAAATAACATAACAAGGAACTCGTAATGACCATACCGAGTCCTGAAAGCTGTTTTCGGGATATCTAGCTCCCGAAACTTCAGTTGATGGTAACTTGAGCGCAAGTCAATCTTAGGAAACACTCATGCGCCTTGAAGCTAGTCAAATAGATCATCAATACGAGGCAAAGGATAACAGTTCTTCACTGTAACCTTGTTCAACCGGAAATAATCAATGCACATACGCATTGAACCATCCTTTTTCTTCACAAACAGGACAAGAGCACCCCAATATGATACACTAGGCCTAATAAAACCCTTATCAAGCAATTCCTGTAACTGATCCTTCAACTTAGGAAGAGCCATACGATACAGAGGAATAGAAATTGGTTGAATGCCCGGTAACAGATTAATGCCAAAATCAATATCTCTATCAAGCGGCATACTCGAAAGATCAGCTGGAAACACATCAGGAAAATCCCTTACTACTGGGACTGAATCAACTATAGGGGTACCAATACTGATATCTCTCACATAAGCTAGATACGCGTCACACCCCTTCTCAACCATTCGCTGAGCCTTAAGGGAAGAACTAACTCTACTATGAGTGTAATCTAAAGTACCCCTCCACTCAACACGTGGTACACCTGGCATATCCAGCGTCACGGTTTTGGCGTGATAATCAAGAATAGAATAATGGGGCGACAACCAGTCCATGCCTAAGATAATATCAAAATCTACCATGCTGAGTAACAATAAATTAGCTCTGGTCTCAAAACCTCTAAGAGCAACCAAACACGACCGATAAACGCGGTCCACAATAAGAGAATCTCCTACAGGAGTAGAAACATAAATAGGGGAACTCAAAGAATCTCGAGATACACCTAAATACGGTGTAGAAACATAAATAGGGAACTCAAAGAATCTCGAGATACACCTAAATACGGAGGAAAATAAGAAGACACATAAGAATAAGTGGAGCATGGATCGAATAGAATCGATGCATCTGTATGACAAACCAGTATAATACCTGTGATGATAGAATCAGTGGCAACAGCCTCGGTACAGGTAGGAAGGGCATTGTATCTAGCTTGGCCTCCCCCTCTAGGGCGACCTATACCTCCCCGACCTCCACCTCTAGCTGGCTGAGCAGGTGGGGTAGCAGCTGGAGCTGTAACCATAGCCTGAGAACTCTACGGGGCACACTGTGTCTGAGATGTATGTGGAAGTGCAACCCTCCTAAGTCTGGGGCAATTCCTCACAATATGGCATGTATCACCACACTCAAAACAAGCTCTGGGATGACGTGGTGGTTGTGACTGGCTCAGGCAAGGTCTGCTGGACTGACCACTAAAAGCACCCTGCATAGGAGGCACTGCTAGATACCAGAGGTGCATAATAAGGCTCATGAGGCCTAGGAGGAGCTAGAATACCACTGGCTGCTGGAAGAGCTAAATGAACAGGGCGACTCATATAACCCCTACCATGATGACCTGTAGCTGGGGCACATGCACCAGAATAATGGCCCGACTCTCGAGACCTCTTGACCTCCCTCTCCTCTCTCTCCCTAGCATGCATACCCTCAATGCTCCTAGCAATGCTCACCACCTGTTGATAAGAAATATCCATCTCCAACTCACGAGCCATACAAGACCTGATGCTGGGAATAAGCCCCCCAATAAACCGACGAACCCTCTCGCGAACAGTAGAAACTAAGGCTAGGGCATGTCTAGCCAAGCTGGTGTTACGGACAACATACTCCGAGACAGTCATCGTACCCTGGCGCAAATGCTCAAACTCTGCGCGCCATACGTCCCTGAGGCTCTGAGGAACAAACTCTCTTAGGAACATATCTAAAAACTGGGTCCAAGTCAATGAAGGAACATATCTAACTCATAGGTGCACCACTACTCATAGGTGGCCCCTCGAAGCTGGAAGGCAGTGAAAGAAACCCCACTCGATCCTGATATACCCATAATGACACTCCTCCAAAAATTCCAAGGCATCATCTGATGCTAACCCACAGAATATAGGAGGATCACACTTCTTGAACCTCTCAAGTCTCCGTTGCTCATCCTCTGAAGCCGCTGTGTTTTCCTTGGGCTGACCTGGGGCTACAGGCTGTACATGAAAAACTCTAGGACATGATCAACATGCACTCGCTACTCAGGAGTGCGGGCGACGGGAGTCTATGCTCCTCCCCCAGCCTGAGATGTGGCTGCAGCAAGGGGAAGCAACCCTGCCTGAGCCAAAGTGGTGTACATGCTCATGAACTGCGTAAGAGTCTCCTGAAGATCTGGAGTAGTAGTAGTAGTAGGCGTATCAGGTGCTTGGACTCCGGCTAGAACTGCTAGTGGTACCTCGGTGGCAGCTTGCGCAGGTGCTCTGGCTGCACCGCATGCGCATCCTAAACCTCTACCCCGGCCCCGGCCTCTGACGGTTGTAGTAGGGGGTGCGGGTGCCTGATCATCTCAGGTAGCACGTGTCCTCACCATTTGTGAGAGAATAGAAGACAGAAGTTTAGAATTGTGATATCAAAATCTCGCACGACAAGGAAATCAAATGAAGAGGAATTTTCCTAACAGTTACAAAGCCTCTCGTAGATAAGTACAGACGTCTCCGTACTGATCAACAAGACTCTAATAAATCGGCCTGTGATTCATGACTCCTATGAACCTAGAGCTCTAATACCAACTTGTCACAACTCCGGTTCGCCCTCCATGAACCATCATGACGGCACCTAGTCTCTACGACTAGGTAAGCCTAACAATGAGGAATATAAACAACAATTGCGGAAGAAATAATTTAAAAACTGAAATAATGAAATAAAACAGTGCTTAAAATGCCGCTCGGCATATCCAATAACAACTCTCGAAGCTAATAATATTTCCCAAAACCCGGAATCTCATGATCGCAAGCCTTTGAATGTCTACAAGCATCTAACTCCAGAATGTCTAACAAAGAAATGAAAGTACAGAAGGGCTAATACAAAGGAGAGAGTAGAAAGGGACTCTTCTGTCTGCGGACGCGACAGATATACCTTGGAGTCTCTACAAATGCCTCATATCAAGTGTGATAAGTCTGTGTGGAAGTACCTGGATGTGAACATGAAAAACATGCGCAAAAATGGCATGAGTATACCACAACGGTACTCAGTAAGTGTAAAGCCTAACCTTGGTCGGGTAATGACGAGGAAGGTCAGGGCCCTATGGAGGTTAAATAAAATATAAGGTTGAACAGTGTAGAACAAAACAGTATAAGTAAGTACAATAGTAAAAGTAACACATGATATAAAGGACAACAACAACTACAGAGGCAAAGTAAAAACAGAAAGAAATATAGCTCATCATAAAGATAACAGCCGGGGATCTTCCAGGATACCGTCCTGTAGTCCCAAATGTAAATATCCAGTGGATCTACCGAGATACCGTCCCATAGTCCACCTCATAGTGCGAGGGGATCTCCCGGAATACTAATCCGTAGTCCCAAATGTAAGTACTCAGTACAAGGGGAATCTATAGGGTGCAGTCCCGGGGGATCTCCCGGAATATCGTTCCGTAGTCCCAAAGTAAATATACAGGGGGATCTCCCGATATACCGTCCCGTAGTCCCAAAGTAAACACACACCAACAAAAAGAAGAATACACAGTGCAATTCAAGTTCCATATAAAGGTAAAATAGGTATTTCTAACCTAGCATACTTCATGTAATCCAAATAAGGCATTTTGAGCAAGTAAGGCAATTACGTGAATTAGACATGCTTTCCTAAGCTAACAACGAGCTTAAATCGCAAGTAGTATAAACAAGAAAAGATACATACTAGTAATTACTTAATAAAAAACCCGATTTTTAACAATTAGCACAAGTATGCACTCGTCACCTTACGTACAAGGCATTTCAATTATCAATAATACTAAATCCTAGGGGGAAGGTCCCCCACACAAGGTTAGCCAAGCCACTTACCTCGAACCGACTCAAAATCAACCCGAAGCAACGTTCTTGCCACGAGTACTCGACTCCAAATGGGCCAAATCTATTCCATTCAATTGCATAAATAAATAACACTTCAAGTAACTGATTCTAGAAATAAATTCTAAGCTAATACGCGAAATTAGGTAAAATGACAAAAATGCCCTTAGGCCCACATCTCGGAATTGGGTAAAATTTATATTTTCAGAATTATCATCCTCTCACGAGTCTATACATAAAAAGAACACTGAAATCGGAGTTCAATGACCCCTCAAATACCCATTTCAAGGTCTCTTAATGTCAAACCCTAATTACCCATTTTGCACTGATTTTTCCCTTATTTTTCTCCACTAATTAAACCTTTAATCATATATAAATGAGTTATGAATTCAAAATGTTACCTCAAAGTGATTCCCCCTTTTTTTACTCAAAAATCTCCTTCACAAGCTTCAATCCCATTCAAAAATAGTGGAAAAATGAAGAAGGATCGCGGATTGGCTATTTAAATACTTCCCAGTTATTCCTTCTTCGCGAATGCGGCCACTACCTCACATTCTTGAAGAACAAAATCGCCGACTAATTCAACTCCTCATTCGCGAACGTGAACACCTCCTCGCGAACGCGATGCTCAATCTCTCCAAGCTTTCGCGAACGCGGCTCTACCTACGTGAACGCGAAGCACAAAGCTCCTGGGATCCTAGCTGCCCCCAAATACTCTACGCGAACACAGAAGTTGAATCGCATTTGCGATGCTCACTATTCCATACCCTTCGCGAACATGTGAGCAGTGTCACGAATGCGAAGGGAAAATTCTCTGCAACACAAAACTGAAGAAATCTGCAACTTTCAAAACAAGAATTTGGTCCGTTTAACCACCCGAAACTCACCCGAGGCCCTCGGGACCTCAACCAAACATGCCAATATATCCCATAACATCATTTAAACTTATTCCAACATGTGTAACACTCAAAATAACATCAAATTACAAATTTTACATCGGATTCAAGCCTAAGAATTCCAAAAACTCTAAAATTACGCTTTTGATCAAAAAGTCTACTAAACATCATCCGAATGACCTGAAATTTTGCACACCCGTGACATCCAATACTACGGAGCACTCCAACTTCCGGAATTCCATTTCGACCCTCAGATTAAAATCTCACTTTGGAGTCGTAAATTTCAAAAATTCAACTTTCGGCATTTCAAGCCTAAATTAGCTACAGACCTCCAAAACACAATCCGAACATGCCCCTAAGCCCTAAGTCACCCAATGTAGATAACGGAACCAACAGAATCCCATTCCGAGGCCTTCTTCACACTTCTCCAACTACGGTCCAATTTCTAAAACTTAAACTCTCATTTAGGGACTAAGTGTCCCAAAACTCTCTTAAACTCAAAACCAAACATCCGCTAAATCAAAATAGCAAAACTAAACACAGGGAAGCTATTAATAGGGGATCGAGGCGTTACTTAAAATGACCGTCCATGTCGTTACAAGTGTTGTCTAGGATTTTGCCTCGAAAGACATTTGGGGCAAGTTCTAGCATATAGATTATAAGTTCTACCTGCTTTTGATCATAATGCTTCTCAATCTCAGAAAGTCTTTCCAAGTATTGAAGATATTTATTCTTTCCTTCATAAAAATAAACTTAAAAACAAGAATGTTATGTGGTAAATATAAAAAATATATATTTGATATAAAACGATAAGAGTTTTATTTTGATAAATTAACATTTTACAAGAGGCATAATTTTAAGAAAATAGTAATATATATATATATAAATAGATAGGTAAAAATCTTTTTGGCTTTCAAATATACAACTGCAGAAGAAAGCTTGAAAGAAACTGCAGCCACACACCGTTCGCGTACAAATAACAACTCTAGTTTGTATATAAACTAGAAAATTACATGTGCCAACATATGAATTGCATTATTAAATGGTTAACCAACTAGTTACTTAGGCATACCGATCACCATGGAGTTACTCCTGTATAGGTGACTCTGTTTTTGTAGAGGCCATCATGAGATGTTCTGGTTGTACAATAACCTGGACATTAACCAGATCAATTGATTAAGCATTTAACTATTTAAATCTATGTTGGACTTATGGGGATCCATTGATTCTCCCTCAATGGCTATGGGTAAGAAACCATAGTTCAGAGTTTAACGTCGTCATCTTGACTTATTAATTATAGACTTCATCAATCTATCAAAGTGACAGATGGTTGTTGCTCAAAATGCCCTCCAAAATATAACTTTAACCTGTGATCATTTACCTTGAAATTGTCTCCTCCATTGATTTGTTGAATTTGAATTGCTCCGTATGGAGTAACATCTGTAACATTGTAAGGACACGTCTACCTAGATTTTAATTTTCCTGGAAATAACCTGAGTCTACTGTTGTATAGAAGTACATGATCTCCAATTTTAAATTTTTTTGTCGGATTAAATTGTCTTGCCATTTTTTTTTTCTTTAAATTTTTTGGCATTTTCATAGTCTTCTAATCTGAGTTCTTCCAATTCATTCACTTGAGAAAATCCTTTTTTACCAGCAGAGGTTAATTCAAAGTTCAATGCTTTCAATGCCCAAAAAGCTTTGTGTTCTAATTCAACAGGAAGATGGCAAGCTTTTTCAAAGACTAATCGATATGGAGACGTACCACTTGGCGTTTTAAACGTCGTTCGATATGCCCACAGTGTGTCATCTAATTTTGAAGCCCAATCTTTCTGGAGATTCCAACCATTTTTTCAAGTATTCTTTTTAATTCATGGTTAGAAACCTCAACTTGCGCTTGTGTTTGAGCATGGTATGACGTTCCTGTTTTGTGAATCACACCATATTTTGACAATAATGCTGAAAATTGTCTATTCATGAAATGAGACCCTTGGTCGCTGATGATGACCCATGGTGTACCAAACCTGGTAAAAATATTTTTCTTGAGAAAATTGCACACAATTTGAGCATCATTTTTCCTTGTTGGGATGGATTCAACCCATCTTGAAACATAATCCACAAGCACAAGGATATATTCAAAAGAATGAGATGAAGGAAAAGGACCCATGAAATCTATTCCCCATACATCAAATATTTCACACACCTATATTGATTGCAATGGCATCTCATCTCTCTTAGTAATATTACATGTTCTTTGACACCTGTCACACTATGCAACATAGGCACGAGCATCCTTAAAAAGTATTGTCCAGAAAAATCCAACCTCTAGAACTTTAAAGGCAGTTCGATTAGTTGCATAATGTCCTCCAACTGCTCCATCCTGGTAATGATAAAAAATTTTGGTCATTTCTTCTTCTGGTACACACTTTTTGATAATATAATCTGCACAAAATTTAATCAAGTAAGGGTCATTCCACAAATAATATTTAGCATTAGATATCAACTTTTTTCTCTGTTGGTAAGTGAGATTTTGGGGTGTCCATTTTCCAACCAAGTAATTTGCAATATCTACAAACTAGGATGGTTGAGTCATAACTGAGTTGATAGAAAAAATATGTTCGCCAGGAAATTCTTCTTTTATATCACATAACTCAAGTGGGGGGTTCTCTAATCTAGACAAATGGTCAGCTACCTGATTCTCTGTTCCTGTTTTATCTTTTATCTCAAGCTTAAATTCTTGGAGAAGTAAAATCCATCTTAACAATCTAGGTAGGTCATCTTTTTTTGCTATGAGGTTTTTTAGAGCCGCATGGTCAGTAAAAATAGTGACCTTGGTTCCTATTAGATAGGAACAAAACTTATTAAATGCAAATACCACTTCTAGTAATTCTTTTTCAATGGTGGCATATCTTTTATTAAAAGGTTAGTCAGTGGTTTTGAATCTTTGAAAAATCTTTTATGAACCGTCTGCAAAAACCTGCATGACCTAGAAAGCTTCTAATGCCTGTAACAATTTTAGGAGGGGGTAATCCTACTATAAGATTAATTTTAGTCTTATCAACTTCTATCCCTTTAGCAGTGATTTTATATTTTAAAACAATTCTCTCAGTAACCATAAAATAGCATTTTTCCCAATTAAGAATTAAGTTTGCCTCTTTACATCTCTTAAGAACTAAGGTTAAATGGTGAATACAATCCTCAAAACACTTGCCGAAGAGTGTAAAATCATCCATGAAAATTTCAAGAAATTTTTCAGTCATGTCAGAAAAAATTGCTGACATGCAACACCAAAATATGGCAAGAGCATTGCACAAACCAAATGGTATTCTCCTATATGCATATGTTCCCTGAGGACATGTGAAATTTGTCTTATCTTGATCTTCTTGTGCGATTAGTATTTGGTTATACCCTGAATAGCCATCAAGAAAACAATAAAACCGATATCCTGCAATTCTTTCTAACATTTGATCAATAAATGGCAAAGGAAAGTGATCTTTTCTAGTGGCATCATTGAGACATCTATAATCTATAGAGACTCTCCATCATTTGACGGTCCTGGTAGGTATTAGTTCATTGTTTTATTTTTTATCACTGTGATACCTCCCTTTTTGGTACTACCTGAATAGGACTTACCCAAGGGCTGTCTGAAATAAGGTAAATAATACCTTCCGCCAAAAGCTTTACAATCTCCTTTTTTACCACTTCCTACATTGCTGGATTTAATCTCCTTTGGGGTTAGACTATCGGTTTGTAGCTATCCTCCATGAGGATTCTGTGCGTACAAATTGTTGAATTAATCCCTTTGATATCTACTACAGTCTTGTGATGACCCAAAAGGTCATCACATATTTTAGAAATAAATTCTGTATTCCAACGCCTTAAAAACCTCTTTCGGCATCACCTCGATTTATGTGCACAATCCGGGCACGTAGCCGGAAAGCCATTATGTGAAAATCTGTGAAAAATGATGAATTTTGACTTTAAAATGGATTTAAGTTGACTTCGGTCAACATTTTAGGTAAACGGACCCGGACCCGTGATTTGACAGTCCCGGAGGGTCCGTAGGAAAATATGGGACTTGAGCGTATGCCTGGAATTTAATTCTGAGGTCCCAAACCCGAGAACTGAATTTTTAAAGAAAATTATTTTCTGGAATTATTTATGTGTTTTGGAAAGGAAACATGTTTAAAACTTGGTGGTATCGGGCTCGTATTTTAGTTCTGGAGCCCGGTATAGGTCTTATATGTAATTTAAGATGAGTCTATAAAATTTGGTAAGAAGCAGAAGTCGTTTGAGGTGGTTCGGACCCGTAGTTGTGAAAATCGATAATTTGAAGGTTTTGAGATTTTTCTTAGATTTCTATGCTAAATTCGATGTTTATGAGGTTATTTTGGCGATATGATCGCACGGATAAGGTCATATGATGTTTTTGAGTTAGTATGCATGTTTTGTGTGGAGCCCCGAGGGCTCGGGTGAGTTTTGGATAGGTTTCGGAAGGTTTTAAACTTAGGAAAAATTGCAGGTTTTTGCTGTCTCAGTGCACAGAGGTTTTGTTCTTCGCGTTCGTGTGGTCCCACTCGCAAACGCGTAAGGCAACTTCCTCAGGTGCCAGTTTATGCTTCGCGAACGCGAGGCAGTAGGGGTAGTACCCTTCGCGAATGCGCCCAGGCACTCGCGAACGAGTAAGGCTAATGGCCTGGGGGTGGGGTTCACATTTGTTCTAGGCAAACCGGCCATCTGACCGCGAACACGAAGGCTCTTGGAGCTGAAGTTCTCCGAACACGAGCCGACGAGCGCAAACGTGAAGGTCACCTAGGCTTGACCCATCGCGAATGTGACAGGCCTATCACGAACGCGATGAAGGCATGCCCAGTGATTTTTAAACAGTAACAGAACATACAGGATTTCACCAAAATTTAATAACTTCTTCTTCCAACTTCCAAATTGGGCAATTTTTGGAAGAGAACTTCACCACAAATCCATAGGTATGTAATCTTAGACTCATTTTCTTCAATTTTCATTAACACGCATTAGATTTCTAGGCCTAAATCATGTTCTTAAGGGTAGAAAATTAGGGATTTGGGTAGAGTTAGGGCTTTTTGTATAATTGGGATCTAGACCTCGTTTTGGGGTCGGATTTTGGAACTAATTACATATTCGGGCTCGTGGGTGAATGGGTGATCGAATTTTGGTCTGAACCTCGTATTTTGACCAAGCGGCCCCGGGGTCGATTTTTGACTTTTTGAGGAAAACAATAGAAAACCTATAATTGAGCATTGGGTATGAATTCTTTAGCATTTATTGATGTTGTTAAATCAATTTGGACTAGATATGAGTTGTTTGGAGGCGAATTGTAAAGGAAATCGGTGTTTGAGGCTTGAGTTGCCCGTGGATGTTCGAGGTAAGTGTTTGGTCTAACCTTAGTTTGAGGGATTAGGAATTGTGTCCTATTTGCTACATGTTACTTGTTGAGTACGACGTATAAGCATGGTGATGAGTATCTATACATTGGTGTCAAGTATGACCATGAGTCTTAAATTGAAATCGTTGAGCAAGGATTATGATTATTCTCGTGGAAATTATTTATGATTGAGTATTGGTACTAGTTGAGGTAGTTAGATGTTGGAAAAATTTGGTTATAGCTGATTTTCCTTTGCCAGGACGTATTTACTTATACTGTCGATTCCTCTGTCGAGATAGTGTTGTTTTTTTATTAATCCCTTGCCGGGACTTTTGTTGTGATTGGTTTTGAACTGTATATGTGGATTGGGTTGCGCCCCGCAACAATATTATATTTGGATCGGGTTGTACGCCGCAACAATATTATATGTGGATCGGGTTGCACGCCGCAACAATATTATGTTTGGATCAGGTTGCACGCCGCAACAATGATATAATTTGATCGGGTTGCATGCCGCAACAATGATATAAATGGATCGGGTTGCACGCCGCAATAGTGTTATTATATTTTGGGTCGGGTTGCGCGTCGCAACAATATATAATACGAAGTGCTTATAGATTGGTGACGAGTTCCTTATTGTTTTGATATGAATTTTAAGTTGTCCTCATGCCTTTCTCTTAAATTACTGCTAGTAATGATATTCCCCCGCAGCATGTTCCCTCTCCCATCTTTACTTGTTTATTTCTGTTTTATTTTCCCGCTGTATATTATATAACTGCACATGTTTGTTTGGTAATCTGGTCCTAGCCTCGTCACTACTTCGCCGGGGTTAGGCCAGTCACTTACTAGCACATGGGGTCGGTTGTGCTGATACTACACTCTGCACTATGTGCAAATCCTGGAGAGGCAGATTTTGGACCATAACTTTTGGTGGCTGCCTTCAGTCCAGTTAGAGATCCCGAGGTAGTTCTACAGGCATCTGTGGGTCCGGAATTCTCTTCTATCTTTATATGTATTCTGTTTTAATTTACTTCAGAGATAGATTGTACCTTTCTTTCCCGACATTTGTATGTAGTATTTGTAGATGGTTCGTAATATTGTCACACCGGTTCCGGCTAGAGGTGTATGTTGGTATTGTCATTCTTGTTTTGGCTAAATTATCAGATTAAGTCTTCCACATGTATTTATTTATCATTGGTATTTCACTGTTGATCGCATGTTAATTTAAATTGTTAAAAAGGGCTAAATAAAAGAGTTAGTGAATCTATAATATGAGGCTTGCCTAGCTTCCACGATTAGGCACCATCACAACTCCCGAGGGTAGAAAATCCGGGTCGTGACAAGTTGGTATCAGAGCTCTAGGTTACATAGGTCTCACAATTCATGGACAAGCTAAGTAGAGTCTGAGGGATCGGTACGGAGACGTCTGTACTTATCCCAGAGGCTACAGAGTTAGGAAAAAAAGCTTCACATTTATTCTTTCCTGTCGTGCGGTTTGGTTACTCAATGCTAATTGAATTTCTACTCTATTCTTTAGCAGATGGCGAGAAGACGCACTTCCTCATTAATTGATCAGTAGCCCGAGCCCCCAGCAGCAGCTCCCACGAGGAGCAGAGGGTGAGGCCGAGGCCGTGCTAGAGGGCGAGGTAGGGGCAGAGCTCAGCCAAGTGCAGCAGCACCAGCGGTGGAGCCTCAGGTTGACTTTGATGATGAGGTTCTGGCCCAAACAGTTCTGGTGGGCCCAGCTCAAGTCCTAGAGGGGGTTATTACTACCCGAGTACTCCAGGATGCTCTGGTCCATCTAGTGGGCCTTGTGGAGAGTGTCACCCGGGCATGCTTGCTTCCTATAGCACCAGCCGTCTCTTAGGCTGGAGGAGGAGCCCAAACATCTGCTACTCATACTCTAGAGCAGATGGCTCCCTAGTTTCAGACTCCAGTAGCTCAGCCAATTAGAGTAGTTCACCCGGGTGTGGTCGCTCAGATCGGTGATGGAACAACTATATCTGCCGATGCTTTGTGGAGATTGGACAGGTTCACCAAGCTCTTCCCTACTACTTTAAGCGGTGTATCTTCTGAGGATCCCAAGGATTATCTAGAGAGCTGTCATGAGGTTCTCAGGAACATGGGGATAGTGGAGACCAATGGGGTCGATTTTGCTACTTTTCGCTTATCTAGATCCGCCAAGACTTGGTGGAGAGATTTTTGTTTGGCTAGACCAGCCAGATCACCAGCTTTGACTTGGGAGCAGTTTACTCAGCTATTTCTAGAGATGTTTCTCTCCATCTCTAAGAGAGAGGCCAATCGGAGGCAGTTTGAGCATCTCCAGCAGGGTTCTATGACTGTTACCCAGCATAAGACCAGATTCATCGACTTGGCCCGTCATGCTCTCATTATACTTCCCACCGAGAGAGAGAGAGAGGGTTAGGAGGTTCATTGAGGGACTTATTCAGATGATTAGACTTCAGATGGCTAAGGAGACAGGGAGTGAGATTTCTTTTCATGAGGCGTCTAATGTGGCCAGGATAGTTGAGATGGTTCTATTGTAGGGGGGGTAGTCTGGGGTCGGACAAGAGGCCTCGTCATTCAGGTAGATTCAGTGGTGCCTAGTCTGGAGGCAGGGATTCGTATGGTAGAGGCCATCCTCCTAGGCCTTTTCAGTCAGCACTTTAGGTTTCTCACGGCGCTTCAGGTGGCCGTGGTTCTCATATGCAGTATTTTGATCAACGGACCTGCAGTGCACCACTAGCTCCTATCAGTGCACCGCCGCTCCAGAGATTTTGGGGTGGTCATTCAGGTCGCCAGGGTCAGTCTCAGTTTCCTCAGCCGCAACACTCAGGTGGATGCTTTGAGTGCGGTGAGTATGGTCATATTTAGAGGGCTTGTCCGAGATTAGTGGATACTCAGTCGCAGCAATAGGGTTCTCGTGCTATGGTTTAGGTACCAAGTTTTCCACCGCCCGCTCCGCCAGCTAGGGGTCGGGGTAGAGGTGCTAGAGGTGGAGGTAGATGTGTTAGAGGTGGAGCTCAGACTGCTAAAGGTAGAGGCCAGCTAGTTGCAGGCCATCCCAGAGACGTAGTTCAGGGTGGTGGGGCCCAACCCCGATGTTATGCTCTTCCAGTCAGGCCTGAGGCTGAGGCTTCCGATGCAGTTATCACAAGTACTGTTCTGGTTTGTGGCAAAGATGCTTTAGTTTTATTTGATCCAGGGTCTACATACTCCTATGTGTCATCTTATTTTGCACCGTATCTGGTCATGCCTAGTGATTCCTTGAGTGCCTCTGTATATGTGTCTACACCGCTAGATGATTCTATTGTGGTAGATCGAGTCCATCGTTCTTGTATAGTTGTGATTGGGGGTCTGGAGACTCGTGTAGATTTGTTATTTTTGGACATGGTTGATTTTGATGTCATGTTGGTGATGGACTGGTTATCACCTTACCATGCTATCTTAGACTGTCATGCCAAGATTGTGACCTTAGCCTTGCCGGGTTTACCTCATTTAGAGTGGAGATGGACTCCTGGTTATTCTACCCATTGTGTTATCTCTTATATGAAGGTTCAACGTATGGTCGAGAAGGGGTGTTTGGCCTATTTGGCCTATGTTTATGATTCTAGTGCATAGGTTCCACCTATTGATTCTCTGACTGCTGTTCGTGAGTTCCTTGAGGTATTTCCTTCAGACCTTCCAGGTATGCCACACGACAGGGATATTGACTTTGGTATTGACTTGGCTTCGGCACTCAGCCCATTTCTATTCTGCCGTATCATATGGCCCCGCCTGAGTTGAAAGAGTTGAAGGAGCAAGACTTGCTTGAAAAAGGTTTCATTAGACCTAGTGTTTTGCCTTGGGGTGCGCCTGTGTTGTTTATTAAGAAGAATGATGGATCGATGCGAATGTGTATAGATTACCGATAGTTGAACAAGGTTACGATCAAGAATAAGTATCCATTCCCAAGGATTGATGATTTGTTTGATCAGCTTCAGGGTGCCAAGGTATTTTTGAAGATTGACTTGAGATCTCGCTACCATCAGTTGAGGATTAGGGCATGCGATGTCCCTAAGACAGCTTTCCACACTCGGTACAGGCATTATGAGTTCTTGGTGATGTCATTCAGGTTGACAAATGCCCCAACGACTTTTATGGATTTGATGAACCTAGTGCTCAAACCTTACTTGGATTCATTCATTATAGTCTTCATTGATGATATTTTGATCTATTCCCGTAACTGAGAGGAGCACGAGCAACATCTTAAAGTGGTTCTTCAGACTTTGAGGGATAGTCAGTTGTATGCCAAGTTTTTGAAGTGTGAGTTCTGGTTGAGTTTAGGTGCATTCTTGGGTCATGTTGTATCAGTACAGGGTATTCAGGTTGATCTGAAGAAGATAGAATCAGTCAAGAACTGGCCTAGACCCACGTCGGCTACAAAGATCCGGAGTTTCTTGGGTTTGGCAGGCTACTATCGTCGGTTTGTGGAGGGGTTTTCGTCTATTGCAGCCCCAATGACCCGGTTGACCCAGAAGGGTACCTAGTTCAGATGGTCGGATGAATGTGAGGTGAGCTTTCAGAAGCTCAAGACAACTTTGACTACGACACCAGTGTTAGTTTTGCCCACAGGTTTAGGGCCTCATATAGTTTATTGTGATACATCTTGTATTGGACTTGGTGCGGTGTTGATACAGGATGGCAAAGTCATTGCCTATGCTTCACGGTAGTAGAAGATTCATGATAAGAACTATCCGGTTCATGATTTGGAGTAGGCAGCCATTGTTCACGCATTGAAGATTTGAAGGCATTATCTGTATGGCGTGGCATGTGAGGTGTTCACAGATCACAAGAGTCTGCAGCCTTGTTCAAGCAGAAAGAGCTAGATTTGAGGCAGATAAGGTGGTTGGAGCTTTTGAAAGACTATGATATCACCATCTTATATCATTCGGGAAAGGCCAACGTGGTGGCCGATGCTTTGAGTAGGAAGTCAACCAGTATGGGCAGTCTTGCTTATATTCCGATCGGTGAGAGGCCGTTTGTCTTTGATGTTTAGGCTTTGGCCAATCAGTTCATGAGGTTGGATGTTTCTATGCCCAGTCGTGTGTTATCTTGCACGGTCGCTCGTTCTTCTTTATTGGAGCGTATCCGTGATCGACAGTATGATGATCCCCATTTGTGTATCCTTAGAGACACAGTGCAGCATGGAGGTGCCAAGCAGGTTACCTTAGGTAATGATGCAGTTTTGAGATTGAAGGGTCGAGTTTGTATGCCTAATGTGGATGGACTCCGAGAGTTGATTTTGGAGGAGGCCATAGTTCCTAGTACTCTATTCATCCGGGTGACGCTAAGATGTATCAGGATTTGCGGCAACATTATTGGTGGCGGAGAATGAAGAAGGACATTGTTGCACATGTGGCTCAGTGTTTGAACTGTTAGCAGGTTAGGTATAAGCATCAAAGGCCCGATAGTTTGTTCCAGAAGATTGAGATTCCTGAGTGGAAGTGGGAGCGTATCACTATGGACTTCGTTGTTGGACTCCCACGGACTCAAAGGAAGTTTGACGCATTGTGGGTTATTGTTGATAGGCTGACCAAGTCAGCACATTTCATTCCTGTGGCAGTCTCTTATTCTTCTGAGAGGTTAGCTGAGATCTATATCCGGGAGATTATTCGTCTTCATGGTGTGCCTGTGTCTATCATTTCGGATTGAGGTATGCAGTTTACCTAACATTTTTGGAGAGCAGTTCAGTGAGAGTTGGGCACACGGGTTGAGTTGAGCATAGTGTTTCATCCTCAGACGGACGGGCAGTTCGAGCACACTATTCAGATTTTGGAGGATATGCTCCTAGCTTGTGTCATTGACTTTGGAGGCTCGTGGGATCAGTTTTTGCCTTTAGCAGAGTTTGCCTACAATAACAGCTACCAGTCGAGTATCCAGATGGCTCCTTATGAGGCTTTGTATGGTAGGCGGTGTCGATCATCGGTTGGATGATTTGAGCCGGGAGAGGCTTGATTGTTGAGTACGGATCTGGTTCAAGATACCTTGCACAAGGTCAGGATTATTCAGGATAGGCTTCGTACAGCTCAGTCTAGGCAAAAGAGTTATGTTGACCATAAGGTTCGTGATTTGTCTTTCATGGTCGGCGAGTGGGTATTGCTCTGAGTGTCGCTTATGAAGGGTGTGATGAGATTTGGAAAGAAGGGAAAGCTTAGCCCTAGGTTCATTGGACCGTTTGAGATTCTTGATCGAGTGGGAGAGGTGGCTTACAGTGCGTTGCCGCCGAGCTTATCAGCCGTGCATCCAGTGTTTCATGTGTCCATGCTTTAGAAATATCGTGGCGATCCATCCCACGTGTTAGATTTCAGCACTGTCCAGTTGGACAAGGACTTGTCTTACGAGGAGGAGCCGATAGCTATTCTAGACCGGAAGGTTCGTCAGTTAAGATCGAAGAGCTTTCCTTCTGTTCAGTTCAGTGGAGGGGTCAACTTGATGAGGCATCAACCTGGGAGTCCGAGTCCGATATACGGAGCAGTTATCCCCATCTTTCCCCACCTCAGGTACTTCCTTCTTTTGTCAGTTCAAGGACGAACGATTGTTTTAGAGGTTGAGAATTTGATAAACAAAATAAATTCTCCATTTCGAAGACTTAAAAACCTCTTTCGGCATTACCTCGATTTGCGTGCACAGTCTGGGTGCGTAGCTGGAAAACCATTATGTGAAAATCTGTGAAAAATGATGAATTTTGACTTTAAAATGAATTTAAGGTGACTTCAGTCAATATTTTGGGTAAACAGACCCGGACCCATAATTTGACGGTCCCGGAGGGTCCGTAGGAAAATATGGACTTGAGCGTATGCCCGGAATCGAATTTCGAGGTCCCAAGCCCGAGAAATAAATTTTTAAAGAAAAGTTTTTTCTGGAATTATTTATGAATTTGGGAAAGGAAACGTGTTTAAAACTTGATAGAATCGGGCCCGTATTTTTTTTTCCGGAGCCCGGTACAGGTCTTATATGTGATTTAAGATGAGTCTGTGAAATTTGGTAAGAAACGAAAGTCGTTTGAGGTGGTTCGGATCCGTAGTTGTGAAGATTGATACTTTGAAGGTTTTGAGATTTTTCTTAGATTTCTATGCTAAATTTGATGTTTAAGAGGTTATTTTGGCGATTTGATTGCACGGATTAGTTCATATGATATTTTTGAGGTAGTATGCATGTTTGGTGTGGAGCCACGAGGGCTCGGGTGAGTTTTGCATAGGTTTCAGAAGGTTTTAAACTTGGGAAAAATTGCAGGTTTTTGCTATCTCAGTGCACAAAGGTTTTGTTCTTCGCGTTCGCGTGGTCCCACTCGCGAATGCGTAAGGCAACTTCCTCAGGTGCCAGATTATGCTTCGCGAACGCGCCCAGGCACTCACGAACGCGTAAGCCTAATGGCCTGGGGGAGGGGTTATTGTTCTTGCGAACGCGGCCATCTAACTGCGAACACGAAGGCTCTTGGGGCTGAAGCTCTGCGAACGCGAGCCGACGAGCGTGAACAGGAACGCTAAGGTCACCTAGGTCTGACCCATCGCGAACGCGATAGGCCTATCGCGAACGCGATGAAGGCCTGCCCAGTGATTTTTAAATAGTAACAGATCATACAGGATTTCACCAAAATTTCATAACTTCTTCTTCCAAACTCCAAATTGGGAGATTTTTGAAACAGAACTTCACCACAAATCTATAGGCATGTAATCTTAGACTCATTTGTTTCAATTTCCATTAACACCCATTAGACTTCTAGGCCTAAATCATGTTCTTAAGGGTAGAAAATTAGGGATTTGGGTAGAGTTAGGGCTTTTTGTATAATTGGGATTTAGACCTCGTTTTGGGGTCGAATTTTGGAACTAATTACATATTCGGGCTCGTGGGTGAATGAGTGATCGGGTTTTGGTCTGAACCTCGTGTTTTGACCAAGCGGACCCGGGTTCCATTTATGACCTTTTGGGGAAAATGATAGAAAACCTATAATTGAGCATTGGGTATGAATTCTTTTGCATTTATTAATGTTGTTAAATCAATTTGGATTAAATACGTGTTGTTTGGAGGATAATTCTAAAGGAAAAGTGGTGTTTGAGGCTTGAGTTTGCCGTGGAAGTTCGAGGTAAGTGTTTGGTCTAACCTTAGCTTGAGGGATTAAGAGTTGTGTCCTATTTGCTACATGTTACTTGTTGAGTACGACATATAAGCATGGTGACGAGAATCTATACGTTGGTGTCAAGCATGACCGTGAGTCTTAAATTGAAATTGTTGTGTTCTAAATAAATCGTACGAATGCATAAGTTGTTGATTCTCTGTGTTGAGCAAGGATTATGACTATTCTCGTGGAAATACTTATGATTGAGTATTGGTGCTAGTTGAGTAGTTAGATGTTGGAACAAGTTTGGTTATAGCCGATTTTCCCTTTCCGGGATGTATTTACTTATACTGTCGATTCCCTTGTCGGGATAGTGTTATTTCATTATTGATCCCTTACCGGGACTTTCGTTGTGACTGGTTTTGAACTGTACATGTGGATCAGAGTTGATTCCCAATTTTTTCCTGTATATTTTTTAATATGCAAAATAGCATATGTATCCATATATAAGTATGTCCAATTGTTTTATTATTGTTTTTCTTTTTCTTAATTTTTAAAGATTTTTAAACCAATTTATTCCCCTATTTTATTCAGAAAAACCCAATAATATTTCCAAAATTACCATTTTGGTAATTCATTTATTGGATTCTCATATTTATGCCAAAATATAGCTAAAATAAATTTTGTACATTTTTACAAATTTATTTAGTATTTTTAAAGCTAAATTGTATATCATTGCAATATTAGCCTCTTTTAGATTTAATTGTGTTTTTATCTATAAAAATTAAGTCCATTATTTTTCATTTGATAATTATATGTTATAAATTAGTACTTTTAATTTATTTTCAGAATTTAATTTGCTATTTTATTAAAATAAATGGGGAAAATTGGCTATTTAAAAACTAGCCCAATTACCTTTCAATTATAGCCTAATTTGAACCCCAATTGGAACCCAATTTTACCCTGACCCAATTCCCTTAAATTCGACCCTTTACCCGTTTAAATGACTCACCAAGACTCCCACCTAATCTCAGCTGTTGATCGTGTAGATCAACGACTCCCATTACTCCCTTCCTTTTTTAAACCAAACGACCCCTTCACCCTAATCCATTTCTCACAATACGCTGCCTCTGAATCCCCATCCTCTCTCAAATCCTATCTACAACAACATCAAACCCTAGTCGCTGCCACCTTAATCTACCCTAATCCATGGCTCTCCAAGATCATCCAAGACCTGTATCAGCCTCCCAAGGCTTCTACGTGTTCATTTCTGTAGTTTAATGACCAAATTTTTAAGGGGCTTGGTCCAGTCTTTGTTTGATGACTATTCTCCGATCGTCTCTGACCTTTTTCCGGCCAACCACGGCCATTCGAGTCAGACCCTTGACTCTCATGTTTACATCGATGGCTTTCAAGGCCTTTCTCGTCACTTGGGGTTCTTCTGAAACCCTAATCTCTAAGAGCTTCTCGACTTCTTTCAGGTTCACTTTAGATCTATGCTTGCTATGAGATTTTAAATGCCTTCTTGAAGCTTCGTTAATTTTGCTTTCAGAAAAAAAGACTCTTCATCTATTTCCGATTAGGGTTTTCCTTCAAGTTCTTCTTTTCAAAATCTTTTCTGAGTTTAGCATGATAAAAACGCTAATTTCTTTTGGGGTTTTTGAGACTATCTGTTAAGTGTTTGTTTGATTTACTTGTTCATCATCTCTAGACACGATGAGTGATAAAAACCCTAATTTCTTTGGGTTCGTTCGAAATTTTGAGACTATTTGCTAAATATTGTCTGATTTATTTATTCATCATCTTTAAACTCGATCAATGTTGAAAACCCTAATTTCTTTTGGGGTCTATTCAAGTTTCTGAAACTGCTTGTGCGATTTATTTGTTTATCATCTTCTAAGCTTGAATATTATTAAGGAAAAACCTATGTCTTTGGGGTTGAAATTGCTCGTTGGAATACCTGACTTGATTTGAAGTTCCTTTGTTTTAGCATCTCTATTATTTATGTGATTCCTTTTATTCTGATTCTTACTATCTTTGAAACTTGACTATGCTTTTCAGAAGGGTTTTCGCACTTGACCCTTTGCATGCTTCTGATACACTATCCTTTTTTTTCTTTTCTCTATACTGCTGATTCAATGAAATTTGACCTACATGACTATCATGCTTCGAATGTTTGCTGTCTACTAACTTTTTGCTACTATTGCATACTATTTGTTTTGCCAGTAGTTTGGCCTCACATGTCCATCGTTTGTGCATTCTATTTATATGCAAAGGCCCTTTCTTTGATTGATTCTCAATTTTGGGACTGATTTCAAAACTTCTCTTTTTGTGAACTCTAATTTTACTCGCCTGTTAAAGTGATTGATCCCTTTCCTTACTTATTGCCTTGCTAAACCTTTTCCCCAAAACAAGTGTATCTCTGTACTTGGACTCTATTGTGTACTCAATGTTTTACTACTTCCTTTTATGGTAATAACTAGTCGGCCTACAAACTGATTTTCTTTCCTTCTTTTAAACCTGTAAGCCACGTTAAAAAAGTGATTCCTCAATTAAAGGGGAATCACTTGGTTGATTGATTCTGATTGCTGATTACTTCCATATGTGCATTTATTGCCTTATTTCTTACATGCTTTCAAAACTATAAATACTCACCTTCTCTTCTTTCAAACTCACGAACACAAGGCATAAAACACTTGAGTTCAAACACACACTCTACTAGAATCTCTCTCTTTTCTCTGTTGCTACTTGTATTGCTGCCTTACCTAGCCAGCTGAAAGCCAAGCCTAGGCTGTGGGAAGCTTGCTAATATTTCTCTGCATTTGCATCTTGCTGGTATGTTCTAATTAAGCTTTTGCACCAACAACATGTTTCTTTACTGTCTTTTCCATCCTTGTTTGTCTCCTGTTTGTATTTAACCAAGTTCCATTATTAAACATGTTGTAATATGCCCCTTCATTTTCTGAGTTAATGCTTCTGTCCATTACTTATTATGATTCGTGAATCCTAAATCCCTATCCCCAAGGTGTTTAGTATCTGTGATTGGTTTGGAGCATGACAACATTGGACATTGTTGTACATGACCCAAACCTGATCCCCCTGGGATCATAACCTCCATATCTCCTCTAGATGTTGTGTGTTCTGATTGGTTTATAGGCATGTCAGCACCTTCTATTGTTGTGCATGCCCAAAGCGGTTCCATGCCTAAGTACATGGGCTCCTTGCAATGGATTTCCCAACCCCTGACCCCTTTTGTATGAAGTTATTAACTCTGTGTGTTACTAATTACTGTCTCCCTATCACCCTTTACCCCTCTTCTTTATCCCCTCAGTTTTAAGACTCTGTTCCTGCAGTTTCACTATCTTCTTAGACTTAGGTTCTGCCCATCTTGTGTGAGCCTTTCCTTGGAACCCATGAGCTCCCTCTGAACTTGGACACATAAGGGCTGACACTTCCACACTGTACTCATCCCAATCTGTTTCCATGAACCTGGGTGTAAGCACTGCCCGGGGTCTTTTGAGACCCTTAGGGAACTCTGACACACCCATGTCTGAGAAAGGCTTTGAATCAATGGCATTTGAGGTGGTTTATTCCATAACTCAGAGAGGAAGACAAGAATCAGTCATCCTCTTGTTGTAACTTTTTTGTACTTTTCTGATGTAATTCATTATCCAGTCTGTAATATTTTGTAATAAACATTGGGGTTGGCTAGTGAAAGGGTAGGGTAATTATGCATGCTTGAGGGTAGAAATCATGCCTATAGGATCTGCTATTTAAATTCTACATGTTTTGAGTTCTGCATTTTAGAAATCATGCCTATATGATCCGTCTGCTGGGGATATTTAGGCTTTTACCATTTCAGAATGTTACTGTGAATTTATACCTATTTATGTGCAATTACTTGTTTAATTCCTCTAAGCATTCAATTTCCTTTTCAACTGCAAAACTGACTTGTTTTCTTTGTTTCTTTCCTTTACCATTGCTTTAAACTATGAAACTGTTGTATTTACTATTTCTTAATGTGCAAATACATGTCAACATGCTTTTAATTATTGTATAACCATGCTCAACATCATACTCCACTCGTACCAAACAAAATACCATAATAACGCTTATAATGAGTGGTTGCGCTATTCCTATATTATTACCCCCTAAATCCGGAAAAAGCATATTTCTAGTAAAACCAGTCGATCAGCGGTGCAGTCGATGGTTCCGTGCCTTTCCCCCTTGAGTTGTCCGCTCAAGGGTACCAGTTTAAAACCCCATAGAAACCTTACTCTATTAAAATGTGCATGCATCATGGTCAAACCTAGCCGGGTCAGTTATGTTGTCCACAAAATGATCCTTTAAGATAGCATTGTCCAAAGTCCACCGGGTTTCACTGAACCCAAACGGACACCACCACATTCTGTGCATTTATTTGGAGAACTAAATACTTCATGCTAATTGTTGATGTTAAATAGTCGAGTCTGGTGGGAGTAGGGTCTTAACCATTTTGTTTTGTAGAAAACAAAGAACAAGGTCCCCAAAATTGGTATGGTTAGCATACCCTCTCTCTTGCTAGACTGGTGGAGGAGTCTTCCATCAAATAACAAAATCAATGAGTGGAAAGAGAGGGCCGCCAAAGCTTGCAAAAAGTTGGAATATCTGGAATAAAGTCTGCTGGAATTGGAAGGAAAAGTGAGGAAAAGAGTTACCGACTGCCAGAACGCTGAGGGAAATGAAGGAGAATACTTGACAAAGGCATTTTTACTAGTGAACCTACGCGAACTAGAGGATCTGAAAACGAGAGAATTCAACCTGAGGAAGGTCCTTCTGGGACCAAGTAGATAGGAGTTCATCTTTTTCACTTTATAAATGTAATAAGGCCAATGGCCATTAGTGACTTTTATTTCTTGCTTATTTAAGTGTCAATTTGGGATTCATCGGGTTTTATCAATAAAATGAGGCATTTAGCATTCTAAGTTCTCCAAGTCAATTTGTCGCTAGGCCTACCTCAGGCACAAAGAGGTTCCAAATGAGGACATGTTTTACATTCCGCACCATGTGTTTAAATATTGCAACACTTTTTATTAAACTCACTAACTTGGTTACCTTTTTTGTTTTTACTTTTTGTTTTATTCCCCTCCCCAAAGGCTAGTTCGTGCACTCTAGCAATATCATCCTATTCCACGAGATCCAATGGCCCTCCACCCACTCCTACTCTTAGTCCTGTCAAAAACAAGAACAAAGGGAAGATGGATTATTTGAACAACATCAGAAAGGAGAACTCAACTGAACGGGTAGAGTTCACTCATGGTCATGGTACTCGGGTTCCTAAGGAAAATGCATCCCAACTTGAACAAAAACTGTTGAAATTCCAAGAAGAACTTGATCAGGTTCGGAATCTGGCAAGTCTGTCATTATCCCTCACCACTCCAGATATCAATTTCCCAAATGCTCAGAACCCTATATCGCCACAGAATATCCCAAAGCAACAGAACTATCATGCTTCTCACCATCACTACAACACCTGCCAAACCTCAAACAACACCCCGTTACTCATCCCAGAACTACAAAACTCCACAAATGACCACTTTCACACCCACCATAACACCCCTATCTACATGGAGACCGTGCCACACTCCACCCAACCCTTCTCAAGCACACCCGAGTCTGATGATAAGGACTTGTTCATCAGGAACCTGGACAAAGAACTTAAGAAATTGACTTGCCGGATTCAAGGCATCGAAGGAAGTAAGGGAATTGAAGGGCTAAACTATGAATATCTTTGAATACAGCATGACGTCGAACTACCCGATGGGTACAACCCTCCGAAGTTCGAAATGTTTGATGGTACAGGGGATCCAAGGGTCCATTTGAGAGCATACTTTGACAAGCTGGTTGTAGTAGGGAAAGACGAGCGAATCCGCATGAAGCTTTTCATGAGGAGTTTGAAGGGAGATGCTTTGTCTTGGTACATAATCCAAGATCCAAAGAAGTGGTCAAATTGGGTAAGTATGGCGTCCGACTTTATGGAATAGTTCAAGTTTAACATGGAGAATGCTCCGGACGTGTTCTATATTCAGAATCTAAAGAAGAAACCGACAGAAACATTTTGTGAGTATGCTACTCGCTGGAGGTCCGAAGCTACTAAGGTCAGACCTTCCTTAGAAGAGGAACAGATGAAAAAATTCTTTGTCCGGTCTCAGGACCCACAGTATTATGAAAGTTTAATGATGTTGAGAGCCACAAATTTTCCGATATTATCAAGCTGGGTGAAAGGATTGGAGAGGGCATCAGAAATGGTATGGTTATAAACATCTAGGCCTCGCAAGCTACAAATAAGGCCTTACAGTCCAGTGTGTCCAAAAAAAGGGACGTGAGGGCCGTAATGGTTGCACAGAGAACCAAATCTCCTATCAAATACCAAACTTACCCAATAGCTCCACTCACATATCAACCAACTCTGAACTACTAAGCACCATCACCCGCATACCAAGCTCCACCACCCACTTATCAATCACCTCCGCCTCCCACATACCAACCCACTTCGCCTAGATATTCCCAACTCGCGCATGTCTACCAAACCTATAATACTCAACCATCCCACTATCAATCACCTCTTGCATTCCAAAATTTCCCTAAACCTCAACCAAATTTTGATCGCAGACCCCCAAAACAATATACAGCCATTGCTGAACCTATTGACCAGTTGTACGAGAGACTCAAAGCTGGTAGTTATGTTACCCCCATCCCTGCTGCAACCATTGAGAACCCTTCCTAGTGGGTTAACCCAAACAAATCCTATGCCTACCACTCCGGCATGAAGGGGCACACCATCGATGAATGTTGTTCTTTGAAAGATAAGATCCAGTCTTTGATCGATAACAAGATTATTTTGGCAAAAGAACCCGCTCCGAATGTCCTCAATAACCCCCTGACATACCATAAGGGTGGAAGCATTCACATGATTGAAATAAAGGATGATTGGGATCCCGAGGGATCAATTAGGTTGATCACGAAAGGTGATGACCCAAAGAAGCCAATAGTTACTCTTAATCCGATCATAGTCTAGATTCATCCATCTAGGGACGCTGAGGAAAATATGTCTGTGTCGCTTGAGTTTGAAGCAACATCATCCACAAAGACACCAACGCCAATTAAAGTTGAATTCATGTCTCCAGAAAATGCACCCACACCGTTTGATGTTGCAGTCTTGCCGCCCAAGGCACATGCTCCGTTTGTAGTAAGGATAGCCACGCCAATTCCAGTGGAATTGTCGACCATGACACCATTCCATACAAAGGCTGTACCCTGGGACTATACAACCGAGATAAGAAGGAAAGGCAAGGTCAGCTTCAAAGAGACTGTTTCCGCACAGGGTATGACGAGAACTGGTAGGGTTTACACCCCGGAACACCTAGCCGATTCTAGCAAGCAGGCCTCCAACCAGCCACCAATTATCGAGACAGGTCCAGACAATCTTTGGAGAAAGATACAAGCCAAGGAATACTCGGTCATCGAACAATTGAACAAAATGCCGGTGCAAATCTATATTCTTGCTTTATTACAAAACTCTGAGGCACACAAAAATGCTCTGCTAAAGGTACTAAGTGAGGAATACGTACCAAGCAACATCACTGGCGAAGAAATGGCTAACATGGTATGACAAGTGTTGGAGAGCCATAAGATCATTTTTTATGAGGCTGAGCTAGCGTCTGAAGGGTTAGGACACAACTGAGCACTGTACATCATTGTGCAATGCAAGGACTACTTCATCACCAAGATCTTGATCGACGGGGGTTCTAGTCTCAACATTTGTCCACTAGTAACACTCAAGAAGTTCGGTAAAGGACTGCACGATATAAAGGACGGAGCCATCAATATGAAAGCTTTCGATGGTTCTCAAAGGTTCACCATTGGGGAGATTAGTCTATGCTTGCAAATGGAGCCAACATGGTTTGACGTTAATTTCCATGTGATAGACGTGCCAACATCTTACAATCTGCAATTGGGTCGGCCATGGATCCATGCTAGTGGGGCCGTAGCATCGACACTGCATCAGGCAGTAAAATTCGAATGGAATCATCAGGAGGTGATAATTCACGGCGACGGGAGCAACCCTATATACAGTCGCCAGACCATTCTGGCAATCCAAGGGAGAAGGAAGCTAGGTGGAGAGACTTACCATCACATTGAACGGGTAAATGCTGTTGACAAAGACAAGTGGTGGGATAACAAGATCGAGAGTATACTAAATTTGAGTGGATACGAACCTGGCAAGGGGCTCGACAAGAACCGCCAAGGAATCGCTAAGCCCATAAAGCTCAAAAAACATGACACTACTTTCGGTCTGGGATATGAGTACACCTGGGAAGCATTCAACAACTGGTCATCACCATGGCGCGGTCCTTACTATCCACTGGAGTAGCTAATATCACATCTGGAGCAGACCTTCCAACCGGCCGACATTATTTATGGGTCAGACAAAGAAGAAGCACTGGCCGTGGTGAAGAACTTGTTCCTGAAAGACAATAATATGGATTGTTGTGTTGGTCTCAAGGAGGAGGGGGAGGAAGGCCCTTCCATACAGGCCGTAAGTAGAGGGGCACGCCTCAATAACGGACCATCAGGACAACCAGAGCTCGACGAGCCTCAGGATAGCAAGGCAAAAACAAGCATCATGCACTTTTTTATTTACTAAATGATTTTTAATTCCCGCAATAAGATCTTCAATGTTCAAAACAATTATGCATTTTATCAAAACATTTTGACTTTTCTTATGAATCATCACTTATTATTATTTCTCTCATTACTTTACTTATACAACATTACTATTACTTATCTTGAAGAACCAATGACTATGATACACAATGAGACAACGCAACAAACGGACGTTGATTCAGAGGAAGATGGCATACCAGAGGAGGTGGTCAAAGAAGTTGAGAACTTTGAGAATAGACCTATGTCCAACCTAGACGAGACAGAAATTGTTAACCTAGGAGATGTAGAGAATGTCAAAGAAAGGTGAATTAGTGTTCACTTATCGCCGTCAGAAAAGAAGGAATACACAAAATTTCTAAGGGAATATGAGGACATATTCACCTGGTCGTATGATGACATGACCGGTCTGAGTATATCTATTGTGGCACACAAACTGCCAACCGATCCAACAGGTCCACCGGTAAAGCAAGTCAAAGCTAAGGTTCTCAGGGTAGTAGAATACCTGACATGGTTAGCCAACATCGTGCCAGTGCCAAAGAAGGATGGGAAGGTCAGAGTCTGTGTCGACTACCGGGATCTCAACTGGGTCAGTTAGAAAGATAACTTCCCTTTGCCGAATATACACATCCCGATTGACAATTGCGCCAAGCACGATTTGCAGTCATTTGTAGATTGTTTCATGGGTTATCATCAGATCTGGATGGATGAAGAAGATGCTGAGAAAATGACTTTCATTACGCATGGGGAATGGATGTTATCGGACCAATTGAGCCTTCCGCTTCCAACAAGCACATGTTTATCCTAGTAGCAATCAATTATTTCACCAAACGGATCAAAGCAGCATCTTACAGAGCAGTAACTAAGAAAATCGTGGCAGACTTTGTCCGCGACCACATTTTTTGTCGATTCGGGGTTCCAGAGTCGAACATTACTGATAATGGCTCCAAACTCAATAGTGACTTGATGAAAGCTATGTGTGAAACCTTCAAGATCAAACACAAGAATTCTACAGTCTATAGGCTGTAGATGAATAGAGGTGTAGAAGCCGCCAACAAGAATATCAAGAAGATATTAAGGAAAATGATAGAGAAGCATAAGCAGTGGCACAAGAAGTTATCATTTGCTTTATTAGGGTATCGCACCACCGTCCGCACATCAACCGGGGCAACCCCCTATATGCTGGTTTACGGTGCATAGGCAGTCATTCCCGCCGAAGTAGAAATTTCCTCCCTAAAGATCATGTAGGAAGCTGAGCTCGACGATGCAGAGTGGGTGAAATGTGCAACTAGCCCTTGTAGAGGAAAAAAGAATGAATGCAGTTTTCCATGGTCAACTTTATCATAACAGAATGTCCAGAGCATTCAACAAAAGAGTCAACCCGAGACGGTTCGCACCAGGGCAACTGGTGTTAAAGAAAATTTTCCTGCTTCAAGATGAAGCCAAAGGGTAGTTCTCTTCCAATTGGCCGGGTCCATACATGGTCCACCGGGTTTGGATAGGAGGAGCCCTCATACTTGCAGAAATGGACGGAGAAGTCTGGCCAAAACCAATCAACTCAGATGCAGTCAAGCGCTACTATGTGTAATCCTTATGCTTCCCTTATATAATGTAATTTGAACTACGCATGACCTGATTCCCGTTTAAGAGGGGATACGTAGGTAGCCCTATGGGTTCAGTCACAATTCAATAAAATTTTCATTTCTCCCGCAATTGGAAACTGGGGCAGAATTTTGAGGGGGACCCTTAAAATTCCGAAGTAATTTCAACCAATCGCCACAAGCAACTGTTAGAAGCGTCAACTCATCAAACTAGGGCAGAATTTTGAGGAGGATCCTCAAAATTCCGTAGCATAAGAGGTTGCAATGTCCCGAAGTACGTCACAACCGTCGGTTCATCTAAAAATTATGTTACTTATACACTTATGTCATACTTTCACAAAATCATGCCTGTTTATTATTGAAATAGGTTTGTTTAGCAATGCTACCCCAACGATACATGCAGTATCACCAGATCAAAGTCGGGCAGGTGAAGTAGAGCCAGCATGGATATAAACTAACCTCCCCCCTTTTTGCAAAACTCACGATTTTTCTTTGGATGCAGGCACTTGGATTGCAAAACCATAAAACATACTATACATTCACGAGATAAACGTTGTTCAGGAATACAACTCTCAGAACCGTTGCATTTATTCACATTTGCTATCCACACACAACAGTGTCCCCAGCAGGCACAATTTCCCCAGCAGTCACAATATCGTAATCTACTATCAAGTAAAAAAGCTTATTACCATTTGCCATTTTATTTGTTACATAAGGCTATTATTCTACCTTCTAAGACTAAACGGTGTCTCCATCCGCATTTTTGCATTGCATAAGGCTACTATCCTGCCTTCCGAGACTAAATGCTGTCTCCATTCTGCATTTCTGCATTACATAAAAAGCTACTATTCTGCCTTCCGAGACCAAACGATGTCTCCATCTGCATTTCCGCATTGCATAAGGCTACTATTCTACCTTCCGAGACTAAACACTGTCTCCATATGCATTTTCGCATTGCCTAAGGCTACTATTCTTCCTTTCGAGACTAAACGTTGTCTCCATCTGCATTTATGCATTGCATATGGCTACTATTCTGCCTTTTGAGGTTAAGCTATACCTCCATCTGCATCTACATGGCTGAAAGATCGCCACCTATTGTGTTGCATAGCTGAAAGGTCGCCACATCTACATCTCTTGGACTGAAAGAACGCCACCTACCGCATTGCATGGCTAAAAGATTGCCACACACTGCATTTCATAGGCTGAAAGATCGCCAAATAATCCAAAGGCATCATCGTTCGGAGGCACCATTTTCATAGCCCGAACACCATGTCATGGCCTGAGGATCCCTTTTAATCTTTTGCATATCATTATTCAAAGGCATCATGGTTTGGAGACATCATCCTCACAGCCCGAGAGCATCATTTAATGTCCTGTGAATCCTTTATTATACGCTTCATGGCCTAGGACAACATGGTTTAAGGACGTCATTCTAACCGTCCAAAGACAACCTTCATAGTCCGACGAGAATTTGCATCATGTTTAAATTTACGCACAACATATGCTTGTATTTCTTATTTGCAGGTAAACTGGCGAGCAATGACCATCTCGGTAGGAGTGATCCCACTCCAGCTTTCGCAGCCCTACCAAACCTAAAACATTCCCGCAAACCTACCACACATTGCGTCTGTTCTTGAAAAGTCTCCATCGGCATACTCCGCAGACGGATCCCAAACTATATATGGCCTGATTCATGTAAGACAAGGGATATGTAGGCAGCTCAGAAGCCAGGGCATGACCTAAACCTCTTCGAACTGTTCCGTTTGGTCAAAATTGGCCATCATATCTTTACCCGACAACTCTTTCATCCTTCCCGGGTAAAGAGAAGCAGTTGTTGATACGCAATTTTTCCCTGTATATTTTTCAATATGCAAAATACTTTCAAAATAGCATATGTATGCATATATAAGCATGTCAAATTATTTTATTATTTTTTTTCTTAATTTTTAAAGATTTTTAAACTAATTTGTTCCCCAATTTTATTCTGAAAAACCCAATAATATTTCCAAATTGGGTATGCCAAAATATACCTAAAATAATTTTTGTACATGTTTACTAATTTATTTAGTATTTTTAAAGCTAAATTACATATAATTGCAATATTAGCCTCTTTTAGATTTAATTGCGTTTGTATCTATAACAATTAAGCCCAGTATTTTTAATTTGATAATTATATGTTATAAATCATTTTAGTACTTTTAATTTATGTTCAGAATTTAATTTACTATTTTTATAAAATAGATGGCGAAAATTGGCTATTTAGAAACTAGCCCAATTACCTTTCAATTATAGCCTAATTTGAACCCCAATGGGAACCCAATTTTGCCCCAACCCAATTCCCTTCAAATCCGACCCTTTACCCATTTAAATGACCCACCTAGACTCCCACCTAATCCCAAACGTTGATCGTGTAGATCAACGACTCACATTACTCCCTTCCTTTTCTAACCAAAACGACCCCTTCACCCTAATCCATTTCTCACAATATGCCACCTCTAAATCCCCCTCCTCTCTTAAATCCTCTCTACAACAACATCAAACCCTAGCTGCCGCCACCATAATCTACCCTAATCCATGGCTCTCCAAGATCATCTAAGACCTGTATTAGCCTCCCACGACTTCTACGTGTTCGTTTCTGTGGTTTCATGACCAGATTCTGAAGGGGCATGGTCCAGTCTTTGCTTGATAACTGTTCTCTGGTCATCTTTGACCTTTCTTCGGCTAGCCATGACCATTCGAGTCGGACCCTTGACTCTCCTGTTTAGATCGATGGCTTTCAAGGCCTTTCTCATCACTTGGGGTTCTTCTGAAACCCTAATCTCTAAGAGCTTCTCGACTTCTTTCAAGTTCAATTTAGATCTATGCTTGCTATGAGTTTTAAATGCGTTCTCGAAGCTTCTTTAATTTTGCTTTCAGAAAAAAGACTCTTCATCTTTTTTCGATTAGGGTTTTCCTTCAAGTTCTTCTTTCCAAAATCTTTTCTGAGTTTAGCATGATAAAAACCTTAATTTCTTTTGGGGTTTCTTATACTATTTGTTAAGTTTTTGTTTGATTTACTTTTTTATCATCTCTAGACTCGATGGGTTATAAAAACCCTAATTTCATTGGGTTCGTTCGAGTTTCTGAGACTATTTACTAAATATTGTCTGATTTATTTGTTCATCATCTTTAAACTCGATCGATGTTGAAAACCCTAATTTCTTTTGGGGTCTATTCGAGTTTCTAAAACTGCTTGTGTGATTTATTTGTTTATCATCTTATAAGCTTGAATGTTATTAAGGAAAAACCTATGTCTTTGGGTTTGAAATTGCTCGTTGGAATACCTGACTTGATTTGATGTTCCTTTGTTTCAGCATCTCTTTTCTTTATGTGATTCCTTTGATTCTGGGATCTTACTATCTTTGAAACTCGACTATGCTTTTCAGAAGGGTTTTCTCACTTGACCCTTTGCATGCTTCTGATACTCTATCCTTTTTTTTCTTTTCTCTATACTAACTTAGTGCTACTATTGCATGCTGTTTCTTTTTCCAATAGTTTGGCCTCACATGTCCATCGTTTGTGCATTCTATTTATATGCAAAGACCCTTTCTTTGATTGATTCTCAATTTTGGGACTGATTTCAAAACTTCTCTTTTTGTGAACTCTAATTTTACTCGCCTGTTAAGTGATTGATCCCTTTCCTTACTTATTGCCTTGCTGAATCTTTTCCCTAAAACAAATGTATCTCTATAGTTGGACTCTATTGTGTACTCAATGTTTTACTATTTCCTTTTATGTTAATAACTAGTCGGCCTACAAACTGATTTTCTTTCCTTCTTTTAAACCTATAAGCCCCGTTAAAAAAGTGATTCCTCAAATAAAGGGGAATCACTTGGTTGATTGATTCTGATTGCTGATTACTTCCATATGTGCATTTATTGCCTTATTTCTTACATGCTTTAAAAACTATAAATACCCACCTTCTCTTCTTTCAAACTCACGAACACAAGGCATAAAACCCTTGAGTTCAAACACACACTCTACTAAAATCTCTCTCTTTTCTCTATTGATACTTGTATTGCTGCCTTACCTAGCCGGCTGAAAGCCAAGGCTAGGCTGTGGGAAGCTTGTTTATTTTTCACTGCATTTGCATCTTACTGGTATGTTCTAATTAGGCTTCTGCACCAACAACATGTTTCTTTATTGTCTCTTCCATCCTTGTTTGTCCCCTGTTTGTATTTAACCAAGTTCCATTATTAAACATGATATAATCTACCCCTTCCTGTTCTGAGTTAATGCTTCTGTCCATTACTTATTATGACTTGTGAATCCTAAATCCCCATCCCCAAAGTGTTTAGTATCTATGGTTGGTTTGGGGTATGACAATATTGGACATTGCTGTACAAGACCCAAACTTGATCCCCCCGGGATCATAACTTCCATATCCCCTCTAGATGTTGGGTGTTCTGATTGGTTTATAGGTATGTCAGCACCTTCTATTGCTGTGCATGCCCAAAGTTGATCCATGCCTAAGTACATGGTTTCCTTGCAATGAATTTCCCAACCCCTGACCCCCTTTATATTAAGTTATTAACTCTGTGTGTTACTAGTTACTGTCTCCCTATCACCCTTTACCCCTCTCCTTTATACCCTCAGTTTTAAGACTCTATTCTTGCAGTTTCACTATCTTCTTAGACTTAGGTTCTGCCCCTCTTGTATGAGCCTTGCCTTGGGACCCATGAGCTTCATCTGAACTTGGACACATAAGGGCTGCCACTTCCACACTGTACTCATCCCAATCTGGTTCCATGAACCTGGGTGTAAGCACTACGTGGGGTCTTTTGAGACCCTTAGGGAACTCTGACACACCTAGATCTAAGAAAGGCTTTGAATCAATGGCATTTGAGGTGGTTTATTCCATAACTTTGAGAGGAAGACAAGAATCATGCTTCCTCTTGTTATAACTTTCTTTTGTACTTTTTTGATGTAATTCATTATACAGTCTGTAATATTTTGCAATAAACATTGGGGTTGGCTAGTGAAAGGGTTGGGTAATTATGCATGCTTGAGGGTAGATATCATGCCTATAGGATCTGCTGTTTAAATTCTACATGTTTTGAGTTGTGCATTTTAGAAACCATGCCTATATGATCTGTTTGTTTAAATTATGCATTTGTAATTCTGCACGTTAGATACCATGTCTATAAGACCTGCTTTCATTAAATTTCTGCATGTTCTGCATCTAGAGAGTATGCCTATAGGACTTGCTTAAATTCTGCATATTATGGTCACATTTAGATACCATGTTCCTAGGATCTAAATGGTTAAAATTATATATCATGTTCATAAGGTTATGAATCAGTACCCCTTTTAGAAATCATGTCTATAGAAATAAAATGAGCAATATTAGACATCTTGCCTATAGGTTCTGCAATCAATTTAAAATTCAGTCTATTCTGAACCAGTTTTAAACAACCTTCCTTCTTTATCTAACGAGGTTTAGAAAGCATGTCTATAGTATCTCAATCGTTTGTTTTAAAACTGTTACTACTTTTTCACTTTCTGAATCAGTAATAGATATCATTTCACCCAAACGCTTAGGCAAGCATTAGGTGATGATAACAATAAAAATTGAATCCGCTTTTGTTAATTGCTACAACCAGCAGACATGCCTGATACAGACTTCTTATCTGAGTTATGTAGTAAGCTAATCTGCTTCAATAATTAACTGCCCTCGTCTTTAGTATTTTAATTAGACCTTAAAAGTATGTGCAAGTCATGCTATTTATGTGTTTTGTTTGAGGAGTTATGCATGAGCCTTTATCTGTTTACATGCTTCCCCCAACATGCAGTATAATATGTTTTGTATATCGCCTATTTTTACCTTTTGAAACCAAAATTAGCCTAATATCCCTCCCCTTTAGGAATAGTGGTCCTAAACTCCTCCGAGACTGATAAGAATGGGACGGGTAATAGCATGCAGTATTGATCGAGACTAATTCGCGCTTTAATACCTTAACGGGGCGGGAAGGGTAGATATGGATAAGATGACTGGTGCGCTAATACCACGTGTATCCCCTCTTTTGAGGAGTGTCATACCGGGTATCGCATTGATATGATCCATATTAAATATAAATCTAGGACCCCCTTTCCCTTTATTTGCAAACTTCTTTTCAAAAACTCTTCTTTTAATTATTCTTTCTCTTATGTGTTTAAATTTAAGTCCCCTAATATTTGAGCCCATACTTGTCTATTTGCTAAATTGCACAAATTCACATTCAACTGTCTGGCCGGGAACCATAATAGTGGATCCTGAGGGGTGTCTAACACCTTCCCCTTAGGATAATTTCAAGTCCTTACCCTATCACTAGTTGTTCAAATAACTTGTAATTGAACCCTATAGGTGTCCTAATGCCCCTTAAATGATTAGATGGTGACTCTTCAAATGAAAACCTAGTTCCCAAAAGGAACGAGTTGTCCCATACCAAATGTCATAAACCCGATTTCGCGAGAAAAAGGGGGCGCGACATCATGGCGACTCTGCTGGGGATATTTAGGCTTTTACCATTTTAGACTGTTATTGTGAATTTATACCTCTTTATGTGCAATTACTTGTTTAATTCCTCTAAGCATTCAATTTCCTTTTCAAATGCAAAACTGACTTGTTTTCTTTGTTTCTTTCCTTTACCATTGCTTTAAACTATGAAACTGCTGTATTTACTGTTTTCTTAATGTGCAAATACATGTCAACATGCTTTTAATTATTGTATAACCATGCTCAACATCATACTCCACTCGTGCCAAACAAAATACCATAGAAACGCTTATAATGAGTGGTTGCGCTCTTCCTATATTATTACCCCTAAATCCAGAAAAGGCATATTTGTAGTAAAACCAGTCGATCAGCGGTGCAGTCTACGGTTCCGTGCCTTTCCTCCTTGAGTTGTTTGCTCAAGGGTACCAGTCTAAAACCCCATAGAAACCTTACTCTATTAAAATGTGCATGCATCATGGTCAAACCTAGCCGGGTCAGTTATGTTGTCCACATAATGATCCTTTAAGATAGAATTGTCCAAAGTCCACCGGGTTTCCCTGAACCTAAACAGACACCACCATGTTCTGTGCATTTCTTTGGAGAACTAAATGCTTCATGCTAATTGTTGATGTTAAATAATCGAGTTTGGGGTAGGGTCTTAACTCTTTGGTTTTGTAGAAAATAAAGAACGAGGTCCCCAAATTTGGTATGGTTAGCATACCCTCACTCTTACTAGACTGGTGGAGGAGTCTTCCATCAAATGACTAAATCAATGAGTGGAAAGAGAGGGCCGCCAAAGCTAGCAAAAATTTGGAATATCTGGAATACAGTCTACTAGAATTGGAAGGAAAAGTGATGAAAAGAGTCACCAACTGCCAAAATGCTGAGGGAAATGAAGGAGAACACCTGGTAAAGGCATTTTTACTAGTGAACCTACACGAACTGGAGTATCTGATCAACAAGAGCATTAAACCTGAGGAAGGTACTTTTGGGACCAAGTAGATAGGAGTTCATCTTTTTCACTTTATAAATGTAATAAGGCCAGTGGCCATTAGTGACTTTTATTTCTTGCTTATTTAAGTGTCAATTTGGGATTCATCATTTTTTATCAATAAAATGAGGCATTTAGCATTCTAAGTTCTCCAAGTCAATTTGTCGCTAGGCCTACCTCGGGCACAAAGAGGTTCCAAATCAGGACACATTTTACATTCCGCAACATGTGTTTAAATATTGCAACGCTTTTTATAACCCTCACTAACTTGGTTACCTTTTTGTTTTATTCCCATCCCCAAAGGTTAGTTCGTGCACTCTAGCAACATCATCCTACTCCATGAGATCCAAGGGCCCTCCACCCACTCCTCCTCTTAGTCCTGTCAAAAACAAGAACAAAGGGAAGATGGAAGATTTGAACAACATCAGAAAGGAGAACTCAACTGAACGGGTAGAGTTCACTCATGGTCATGGTACTCAGGTTCCTAAGGAAAATGCATCCCAACTTGAACAAAAACTGTTGAAATTCCAAGAAGAACTGGATCAGGTTCGGAATCTGGCAAGTCTGTCATTTTCCCTCACCACTCTAGATATCAATTTCCCAAATGCTCAGAACTCTATACCTCCATGGAATATCCCAAAGCAACAGAACCATCTCGCTCCTCACCATCACTACAACACCTGCCATACCTCAAACAACACCCCGTTACTCATCCCAGAACTCTAAAACTCCACAAATGACCATTTTCACAACCACCTTAACACCCCTATCTACATGGAAACCGTGCCACACTCCACCCAACCCATCTCAAGCACACCCGAGTTTGATGATAAGGCCTTGCTCATCAGGAACCTAGAGAAAGAACTTAAGAAATTGACTAGCCGGATTCAAGGCGTCGAAGGAAGTAAGGGAATTGAAGGGCTGAACTATGAAGATCTTTGCATACAGCCCGACGTCGAATTGCCTGAGGGGTACAAACCTCCGAAGTTCGAAATGTTCGATGGTACAGGGAATCCAAGGGTCCATTTGAGGACGTACTGTGACAAGCTGGTTGGAGTAGGGAAAGACGAGCGAATCTGCATGAAGATTTTTATGAGGAGTTTGAAGGGAGATGCTTTGTTTTGGTACATTAGCCAAGATCCAAAGAAGTGGTTAAATTAGGTAGGTATGGTGTCCGACTTTATGGACATGTTCAGGTTTAACATAGAGAATGCTCCGGAGGTGTTTTATATTCAGAATCTAAAGAAGAAGCCCATAGAAACATTTCGCGAGTATGCTACTCGCTGGAGGTCAGAAGCTGCTAAGGTCAGACCTGCCTTAGAAGAGGAACAGATGAACAAATTCTTTGTCCGGGCTGAGGACCCGCAGTATTATGAAAGATTAATGATGATTGAGAGCCACAAATTTTCCAATATTATCAAGCTGTGTGTAAGGATTGAAGAGGGAATCAAAAGTGGTATGGTTACAAACTTCTAGGCCTTGCAAGCTACAAATAAGGCCTTACAGTCTGGTGTGTCTAAGAATAGGGACATGGGGGCCGTAATTATTGCACAGAGAACCAAATCTCCTATCAAATACCAAACTTACCCAATACCTCCACTCATATATCAACCAACTCTGAACTACTAAGCACCATCACCCATATACCAAGCTCCAGCACCCACTTATCAATCACCTCCGCCTCCCACATACCAGCCCACTTCGCCCAGATATTCCCAACTCGCACATGTCTACCAAACCTACAATACTCAACCATCACACTATCAATCATCTCTTGCATGCCATAATTTCCCTAAACCTCGACCAAATTTTGACCGCAGACCCCCAAAACAATATACAACCATTGCTGAACCTATTGACCTTTTGTACGAGAGACTGAAAGCTGCTGGTTATGTTACCCCCATCCCTGCTGCAATCCCTGAGAACCCTTCCTATTGGGTTAACCCAAACAAATCCTACGCCTACCACTCCAGCATGAAGGGGCACACCATCGATGAATGTCGTTCTTTGAAAGATAAGATTCAGTCTTTGATCGATAACAAGATTATTGTGGAAAAAGAACCCGCTCTGAATGTCCGCAATAACCCCCTGCCAAACCATAAGGGTGGAGGTATTCACATGATTGAAATAGAGGATGATTGGGATCCCGAGGGATTAATCAGGTTGATCGCGAAAGCTGATGACCCAAAGAAGCCGATAGTTACTCTTAATCCGATCATAGTCTAGATTTAGCCATCTAGGGATGCTGAGGTAAATATGTTTGTGTTGCTTGAGTTTGAAACAACATCATCCTCAAAGACACCAGCACCAATTGAGGTTGAATTCATGTCTCCGGCAAATGCACCCACACCGTTTGAAGTTGCAGTCTTGCCGCCCAAGGCACATGCTCCATTCGTAGTAAGGATAGCCACGCCGATTCCAATGTCAATGTTGACCATGACACCATTCCATACAAAGGCTGTACCCTGTGACTATTCAGCCGAGGCAAGGAGGAAAGGCAAGGTTAGATTCGAAGAGACTGTTGCCGCACAGGGTATGACGAGAACTTGTAGGGTTTACACCCTGTAACACCTAGCCGAGTCAATCAAGCAAGACTCCAACCAGCCACCCATTATTGAGATAGGTCCAGACAATCTTTGGAGAAAGATACAAGCCAAGGAATACTCGGTCATCGATCAATTCAACAAAACGCCGGCGCAAATCTCTATTCTTGCTTTACTACAAAACTCCGAGGCACACAAAAATGCTCTACTAAAGGTACTAAGTGAGGCATACGTACCAAGCAACATCACTGGCAGAGAAATGGCTAACATGGTAGGACAAGTGTTGGAGAACCATAAGATAACTTTTAATGAGGACGAGCTACCACCTGAAGGGTTAGGAAACAACAAAGCACTGCACATCATTGTGCAATGCGAGGACTACTTTATCACCAAGATGTTGATCGACGGGATTTCTAGTCTCAACATTTGTCCACTAGTAACACTCAAGAAGTTTGGTAAGGGACTGCACGAGATAAATGACAGAGCCATCAATGTGAAAGCTTTCGATGGTTCTCAAAGGTCCACCATTGGGGAGATTAGTCTATGCATGCAAATGGGGCCAACATGGTTCGACGTTGATTTCTAGGTGATAGATGTGCCGGCATCTTACAATCTTCTATTGGGTCGGCCATGGATCCATGCCGCTGGGTCCGTAACATCGACACTGCATCAGGTAGTAAAATTTGAATGGAATCATCAAAAGGTGATCATTCATGGCGACAGGAGCAACCCTATATACAGTCGCCAGACCATTCCGGCAATCCAAAGGAGAAGGAAGCTAGGCGGAGAGACTTACCATCACATTGAACGGGTAAATGTTGTTGACAAACACAAGTGGCGGGATAACAAGATCGAGAGTATACTGAATTGGAGTGGATACGAACCTGTCAAGGGGCTCGGCAAGAACCTCTAAAGAATCGCTAAGCCCATAAGCTCAAAAAACATGGAACTACTTTCGGTCTGGGATATGAGTTCACCTGGGAAGAATTCAACAACTAGTCACCACCATGGCGCGGTCCTTACTATCCACTGGAGTAGCCAATATCACATCTGGAGCAGACATTCCAACCGACCGACATTATTTATGGGTCAGACGAAGAAGAAGCACTGGCCGCGGTGAAGAACTTTTTCCTAAAAGACAATAATATGGATTGTTGTGTTGTTCTCGAGGAGGAGGAGGAGGAAGTCCCTTCCATACATGCCGTAAGCAGAGGGGCACGCCTCAATAACTGGACCATCAGGACAACCAGAGCCCAACGAGCCTCAGGATAGCAAGGCAAAAACAAGCGTCATGCACTTTTTTATTTACTAAATGATTTTCTTCTAGCATTTTTAATTCCCGCAATAAGATCTTCAATGTTCAAAACAATTATGCAATTTATCAAAACATTTTGACTTTTCTTATGAATCATCACTCATTATTATTTATCTCATTACTTTACTTATACAATATTACTATTACTTATCTTGATGAACCAATGACTATGACACGCAATGAGACAACACAACAAATGGACATTGATTCAGAGGAAGATGACATGCCAGAGGAGGTTGTCAAAGAAGTTGAGAACTTTGAGAATAGACCTATGTCCAACCTAGATGAGACAGAAATTGTTAACCTGGGAGATGCAGAGAACGTCAAAGAAAGGTGAATTAGTGTTCACTTATCGCCGTCAGAAAAGAGGGAATACACAAAATTTCTAAGGGAATACGAGGATATATTCGCTTGGTCGTATGATGAAATGACCTGTCTAAGTACATCTATTGTGGCTCACAAACAGCCAACCAATCCGACATGTCCTCAGGTAAAGCAAGTCAAAGCTAAGGTTCTCAGGGTAGTAGAATACCCGACATGATTAGCCAACATCGTGCCAGTGCCAAAGAAGGATGGGAAGGTCAGAGTCTGTGTCGACTACCGGGATCTCAACCGGGCCAGTCAGAAAGACAACTTCCCTTTCCCGAATATACACATTCTGATTGAAAATTACGCCAAGCACGAGTTGCAGTCATTTGTAGATTGTTTCACGGGTTATCATCAGATCTGGATGGATGAAGAAGATGCTGAGAAAACGGCTTTCATTAAACCTGGGTAATGGATGTTATTGGACCAATTGAGACTTCCTCTTCCAACAGGCACATGTTTATTCTAGTAGCAATCGATTATTTTACCAAATGGGTTGAAGCAGCATCTTACTGAGTAGTAACTAAGAAAGTCGTGGTAGACTTTGTCCGCGACCGCATTATTTGTCAATTCGGGGTTCCAGAGTCGATCATTACTGATAATGGCTCCAACCTCAATAGTGACTTGATGAAAGCTATGTGTGAAACCTTCAAGATCAAACACAAGAATTCCACAACCTATAGGCCGCAGATGAATGGAGTTGTAGAAGCCGCCAACAAGAATATCAAGAAGATATTAAGGAAAATGATAGAGAAGCTTAAGCAGTGGCACAAAAAGTTATCATTTGCTTTATTAGGGTATCGCACCACCTTCCGCACATCAATCGGGGCAATCCCCTATATGCTGGTTTACGATACAGAGGTAGTCATTCCTATTGAGGTAGAAATTTCCTCCCTAAGGATCATGTAGGAAGATGAGCTCGACGATGCAGAGTGGGTGAAATATGCAACTAGCCATTGTAGAGGAAAAAAGAATGAAAGCAGTTTGCCATGGTCAACTTTATCATAACAGAATGTCCAGAGCCTTCAACAAAAGAGTCAAACCGAGACGGTTCGCACCGGGGCAACTGGTGTTAAAGAAAATTTTCCCGCATCAAGATGAAGCCAAAGGGAAGTTCTCTCCCAAATTGGCAAGGTCCATACATGGTTCACCGAGTTTTGACAGGAGGATCCCTCATACTTGCAGAAATGGATGTAGAAGTCTGGTCAAAACCAATCAGCTCAGATGCAGTCAAGCGCTACTATGTGTAATCCTTATACTTCCCTTATATGATGTAATTTGAACTACACCTGACCTGATTCCCGTTTAAGAGGGGATACGTTGGCAGCCCTATGGGTTTAGTCACAATTCAATAAAATTTTCATTTCTCCCGCAATTGGAAATAGGGGCAGATTTTTTAGGGGGACCCTCAAAATTCCGAAGTAATTTCAACCAATAGCCACAAGAAACCGTCAGAAGCGTCAACTAATCAAACTGGGGCAGAATTTTTAGGAGGACCCTCAAAATTCCGTAGCATGAGAAGTTGCAATGTCCTGAACTACATCACAGCCGTCGGTTCATAAAAAAATTATTTTAATTATACACTTATGTCATACTTTCACAAAATCATGCCTGTTTATTATTGAAATAGCTTTGTTTAGCAATGCTACCCCAACGATACATGTAGTATAACCAGATCAAAGCTGAGCAGGTGAAGTAGAGACTACAGGGATGTGAACTAACCTCCCCCCCTTTTTGCAAAAACTCACGATTTTTCTTTAGATGCAGGCACTTGGATTGCAGAACTATCAAACATACTATACACTCACGAGATAAACGTTGTTCAGGAATACAACTCTCAGAACTGTTGCATTTATTCACATTTGCTATCCACACACAACAGTGTCCCCAGCAGGCACAATGTCCCCAACAGTCACAATATCGTAATTTGCTATTAGGTAAGAAAGCTTATTACCATTTACCATTTTATTTCTTACATAAGGCTATTATTCTACCTTCCGAGACTAAACGGTGTCTCCATCTGCATTTTCGCATTGTATAAAGCTACTATTATGCCTTTCGAGACCAAACATGTCTCCATCTGCACTTCCGCATTGCTTAAGGCTACTATTCTACCTTCCGAGACTAAACGCTGTCTCCATCTGCATTTCCGCATTGCCTAAGGCGACTATTCTACCTTCCGAGACTAAACGCTATCTCCATGTGCATTTCCGCATTGCCTAAGGCTACTATTCTGCCTTCCGAGACTAAACGTTGTCTCCATGTGCATTTCCGCATTGCCTAAGGCTACTATTCTGCCTTCCGAGACTAAACGCTGTCTCCATCTGCATTTTTGCATTGCATAAGGCTACTATTCTACCTTCTGAGGTTAAGCTCTACCTCCATCTACATCTACATGGCTGAAAGATCGCCACCTACTGTGTTGCAATGCTGAAAGATAGCCATATCTACATCTCTTGGACTGAAAGATCGTCACCTACCACATTGCATGGCAAAAAGATCACCACACACTGCATTTCATAGGGTGAAAGATCGCCAAATTATCCAAAGGCATCATCGTTCGAAGGCACCATTTTCATAGCCCGAACATCTTGTCATGGCCTGAGGATCCCTTTTAATCTTTTGCATATCATTATTCAAAGGCATCATGGTTCGGACGTATCATCCTCATAGACCGAGAGCATCATTTCATGGCCTGCGAATCCTTTATTATACGCTTCATGGCCTAGGACAACATGGTTTAAGGACGTCATTCTAACCGTCCAAAGACAACCTTCATAGTCCGACGAGAATTTGCATCATGTTTAAATATACACACAATATATGCTTGTATTGCTTATTTGCAGGTAAACTGGCCAGCAATGGCCATCTTGGTAGGAGTGATCCCACTCCAGTTTTCATAGCCTTACCAAACCTAAAACATTCCCACAAACCTACCACACATTTCATCTATTCTTGAAAAGTCTCCATCAACATACTCCGCTGACGGATCCCAAACTACATATGGTCTGATTCTTATAAGACCAGGGATATGTAGGCAGCTCAAAAGCCAGGGCGCGACCTAAACCTCTTCGAACCGTTCCGCTTGGTTAAAATTGGCCATCATATCTTTACCCGACAAATCTTTCATCCTTCTCGGGTAAAGAGAGGCAACTGTTGATACCCAATTTTTCCTTGTATATTTTTTAATATGCAAAATACTTTCAAAATAGTATATGTATGCATATATAAGTATGTCCAATTGTTTTATTATTTTGTTTCTTAATTTTTAAAGATTTTTAAACTAATTTTTTCCCCTATTTTATTCTGAAAAACCCAATAATATTTCAAAAATTATCATTTTGGTAATTCATTTATTGGATTCTCAATTATAGCCCAATTACCTTTCAATTATAGCCTAATTTGAACCCCAATTGGAACCCAATTTTACCCCAACCCAATTCCCATCAAATCCGACCCTTTACCCATTTAAATGGCCTACCTAGACTCCCACCTAATCCAAACCGTTGATTGTGTAGATCAACGACTCCCATTACTCCCTTTCTTTTTTAATCGAAATGACCCCTTCACCCTAATCCATTTCTCACAATACGCCGCCTCTAAATCCCCCTCCTCTCTTAAATCCTCTCTACAACAACATCAAACCCTAGCTGCCGCCACCTTAATCTACCCTAATTCATGGCTCTCCAAGATCATCTAAGACCTGTATTAGCCTCCCACAACTTTTATGTGTTAGTTTATGTGGTTTCATGACCAGATTCTAAAGGGGATTGGTCTAGTCTTTGCTTGATGATTGTTCTCCAGTCGTCTCTTACCTTTCTTCGTCTAGCCATGGCCATTCGAGTCGGACCCTTGACTCTCCTATTTTGATCGATGGCTTTCAAGGCCTTTCTCGTCACTTGGGGTTCTTCTGAAACCATAATCTATAAGAGCTTCTCGACTTCTTTCAATTTCACTTTTGATCTATGCTGGCTATGAGTTTTTAAATGCGTTCTCGACGCTTCTTTAATTTTGCTTTCAGAAAAAACCTCTTCATCTTTTTCCGATTAGGGTTTTCCTTCAAGTTCTTCTTTTCAAAATCTTTTACGAGTTTAGCATGATAAAAACCTTAATTTCTTTTGGAGTTTCTTATACTAGTTGTTAAGTGTTTGTTTGATTTACTTGTTTATCATCTCTAGACTCGATGGGTGATAAAAATCCTAATTTCTTTGGGTTCGTTCGCGTTTCAGAGACTATTAGCTAAATATTGTCTGATTTATTTGTTCATCATCTTTAAACTCTATCGATGTTGAAAACCCTAAATATTGTCACTTGACCCTTTGCATGCTTCTGATACTCTATCCTTTTTTTTCTTTTCTCTATACTACTGATTCAATGAAACTTGACCTACGTGACTATCATGCTTTGAGTGTTTGTTGTCTACTAACTTTGTGCTACTATTGCATGCTGTTTCTTTTGCCAATAGTTTAACCTCGCATGTCCATCATTAGTGCAGTCTATTTATATGCAAAGGCCCTTTCTTTGATTGATTCTCAATTTTGGGACTGATTTCAAAACTTCTCTTTTTGTGAACTCTAGTTTTACTCGCCTGTTAATGTGATTGATCCCTTTCCTTACTTATTGCCTTGCTGAATCTTTTCCCCAAAACAAGTGTATCTCTGTACTTGGACTCTATTGTGTACTCAATGTTTTACTACTTCCTTTTATGGTAATAACTAGTCGGCCCACAAACTGATTTTCTTTCCTTCTTTTAAACCTATAAGCCCCGTTAAAAAAGTGATTCCTCAATTAAAGGGGAATCACTTGGTTGATTGATTCAGATTGCTGATTTCTTCCATATGTGCATTTATTGCCTTATTTCTTACATGCTTTAAAAACTATAAATACCCACCTTCTCTTCTTTCAAACTCACAAACACATGTTTCTTTCATGTCTCTTCCATCCTTGTTTGTCTCCTGTTTGTATTTAACCAAGTTCCATTATTAAACATGCTATAATCTACCCCTTCCTGTTCTGAGTTAATGCTTCTGTCCATTACTTATTATGACTTGTGAATCCTAAATCCCCATCCCCAAGATGTTTAGTATCTGTGGTTGGTTTGGGACATGACATCATTGGACATTACTGTACATGACCTCCAGATGTTGTGTGTTCTGATTGGTTTATAGGCATGTCAGCACCTTCTATTGTTGTGCATGCCCAAAGTTGATCCATGCCTAAGTATATGGGCTCCTTTGTATGAAGTTATTAACTCTGTGTGTTACTAATTACTGTCTCCCTATCACCCTTTACCCCTCTCCTTTATCCTCTCAGTTTTAAGACTTTGTTCCTACAGTTTCACTATCTTCTTAGACTTAGGTCTTGCCCCTCTTGTGTGAGCCTTTCCTTGGGACCCATGAGCTCCCTCTGAACTTAAACATAAAGGCTGACACTTCCATATTGTACTCATCCCAATCTGGTTCCATGAACCTGGGTGTAAGCACTGCCCAGGGTCTTTTGAGACCCTTAGGGAACTCTGACATACCCAGGTCTGAAAGGATTTGAATTAATGGCATTTGAGGTGGTTTATTCCATAACTCAGAGAGGAAGACAAGAATCAGGCTTCCTCTTGTAGTAACTTTCTTTTGTACTTTTTTGATGTAATTCATTTTCCAGTCTGTAATATTTTGTAATAAACATTGGGGTTGGCTAGTGAAAGGGTTGGGTAATTATGCATGCTTGAGGGTAGAAATCATGCCTATAGGATCTGCTGTTTAAATTCTACATGTTTTGAGTTCTGCATTTTAGAAATCATGCCTATATGATCTGTTTGTTTAAATTATGCATTTGTAATTCTGCACGTTAGATACCATATCTATAAGACTTGCTTTCATTAAATTTCTGCATATTCTGCATCTAGAGAGTATGCCTATAGGACTTGCTTAAATTCTGCATATTATGGTCACATTCAGATACTATGTTCCTAGGATCTAAATGGTTAAAATTACATATCGTGTTCACAAGGTTATGAATCAGTACCCCTTTTAGAAATCATGTCTATAGAAATAAAATGAGCAATATTAGACATTCTGCCAATAGGATCTGTAATCAATTTAAAATTCAATCTATTCTGAACCAGTTTTAAACAACATTCTTTCTTTATCTAACGAGGTTTAGAAAGCCTGTCTATAGTATCTCAATCGTTCGTTTTAAAACTGTTACTATTTTTCCACTTTCTGAATCTGTAATAGATATCATTTCACCCAAATGCTTAGGCAAGCCTTAGGTGATGATAACAATAAAAATTGAATCCGCTTTTGTTAGTTGCTACAACCAGCAGGCAGGCATTATATGTACTTCTTATCTAAGTTATGTAATAAACTAATCTGCTTCAATAATTAACTCCCCTCGTCTTTAGTATTTTAATCAGACCTTAAAAGTATGTGCAAGTCATGCTATTTATGTGTTTTTTTGAGGAGGTATGCATGAGCCTTTATCTGTTTACATGCTTCCCCCAACATGCAGTATTATATGTTTTGTATGTCGCCTTAGATTTTTACCTTTTGAAACTAAAATCAGCCTAATATCACTCCCCTTTAGGAATAGTGGTCCTAAACTCCTCCGAGACTGATAAGAATGGGACGGGTAATAGCATGCAGTAGTGATAGAGACCAATCTGCGCTTTAATACCTTAACGGGGTGGGAAGGGTAGATATGGATATGATGACCGGTGTACTAATACCACGTGTATCCCCTTTTTTGAGGAATGTCATACCGGGTATCGCATTGATATGATCCATATTAAATATAAATCTAGGACCCCCTTTCCCTTTATTTGCAAACTTCTTTTCAAAAACTCTTCTTTTAATTGTTCTTTCTCTTATGTGTTTAAATTTAAGTCCCCTAATATTTGAGCCCATACTTGTCTATTTTCTAAATTGCACAAATTCACAATCAAATGTTTGGCCGGGAACCACACTTGTGGATCCTGAGGGGTGCCTAACACCTTCCCCTTATGATAATTTCAAGCCCTTACCCTATCTCTGGTTGTTCAGATAACTTATAATTGAACCCTATAGGTGTCCTAATACCCCTTAAATGATTAGATGGTGACTCTTCAAATGCAAACTCAGTTCCCAAAAGGAACGAATTGTCCCATACCAAATGTCATAAACCCAATTTTGAGAGAAAAGGGGGCCTGACAGCATGGCGACTCTGCTGGGGATATTTAGGCTTTTACCATTTCAGAATGTTATTGTGAATTTATACCTCTTTATGTGCAATTACTTGTTTAATTCCTCTAAACATTCATTTTCCTTTTCAACTGCAAAACTGACTTGTTTTCTTTGTTTCTTTCCTTTACCATTGCTTTAAACTATGAAAATGTTGTATTTACTATTTCTTAATGTGCAAATACATGTCAACATGCTTTTAATTATTGTATAACCATGCTCAACATCATACTCCACTCGTGCCAAACAAAATACCATAATAACGCTTATAATGAGTGGTTGCGCTCTTCCTATATTATTACCCCCTAAATCCGGAAAAGGCATATTTGTAGTAAAACCAGTCGATCAACGGTGCAGTCGACGGTTCCGTGCCTTTCCCCCTTGAGTTGTCCGCTCAAGGGTACCAGTTTAAAACCCTATAGAAACCTTACTCTGTTAAAATGTGCATGCATCATGGTCAAACCTAGCCGGGTCAGTTTGGTATGGTTAGCATACCCTCACTCTTGCTAGACTGGTGGAGGAGTGTTCCATCAAATAAACAAATCAATGAGTGGAAAGAGAGGGCTGCCAAAGCTAGCAAAAAGTTGGAATATCTGGAATACAGTCTGGTGGAACTGGAAGGAAAATTGAGAAAAAGAGTCACCAACTGCCAAAACGCTGAGGGAAACGAAGGAGAACACCTGGTAAAGACATTTTTACTAGTGAACCTACACGAACTGGAGGATCTGATCAACGAGAGCATTCAACCTGAGGAAGGTCCTTCTGGGACCAAGTAGATAGGAGTTCATCTTTTTCACTTTATAAATGTAATAAGGCCAATGACCATTAGTGACTTTTATTTCTTGCTTATTTAAGTGTCAATTTGGGATTCATCTGTTTTTATAAAATGAGGCATTTAACATTCTAAGTTCTCCAAGTCAATTTGTTGTTAGGACTACCTCGGGCACAGAGAGATTCCAAATTAGGACACGTTTTACATTCTGCACCATATGTTTAAATATTGCAACGATTTTTATAACCCTCACTAACTTGGTTACCTTTTTGTTTTTACTTTTTGTTTTATTCCCCTTCCCAAAGGTTAGTTCGTGCACTCTGGCAACATCATCCTATTCCACGAGATCCAAGGGCCCTCCACACTCTCTTCCTCTTAGTCCTGTCAAAAACAAGAACAAAGGGAAGATGGAAGATTTGAACAACATCAGAAAAGAGAACTCAACTAAACGGGTAGAGTTCACTCATGGTCATGGTACTCAGGTTCCTAAGGAAAATGCATCCCAACTTGAACAAAAACTGTTGAAATTCCAAGAAGAACTTGATCAGGTTCGGAATCTGGCAAGTCTGTCATTTTCCCTCACCACTCCAGATATCAATTTCCCAAATGCTCAGAACCCTATATCTCCACAGAATATCCGAAAGCAACAGAACCATCTCTTCCTCACCATCACTGCAACACCTGCTATACCTCAAACAACACCCCGTTACTCATCCCAGAACTCCAAAACTCCACAAATGACCACTTTCACACCCACCATAACACCCCTATCTTCATGGAGACCGTGCCATACTCCACCCAACCTATCTCAAGCACACCCGAGTCTGATGATAAGGACATGATCATCAGGAACCTAGACGAAGAACTTAAGAAATTGACTAGCCGGATTCCAGGCGTCGAAGGAAGTAAGGGACTTGAAGGGATGAACTATTAAGATCTTTGCATATAGCCCGACGTCGAACTTCCCGAGGGGTACAAACCTCCGAAGTTCAAAATGTTCGATGGTACAGGGGATCCAAGGGTCCATTTGAGAACGTACTGTGACAAGCTGGTTGGAGTAGGGAAAGACGAGCAAATCCGCATGAAGCTTTTCATGAGGAGTTTGAAGGGAGATGCTTTGTCTTGGTACATTAGCCAAGATCCAAAGAAGTGGTCAAATTAGGTAGGCATGGCGTCCGAATTTATGGACATGTTCAGGTTTAACATAGAGAATGCTCCGGACGTATTCTATATTCAGAATCTAAAAAAGAAGCCCATAGAAACATTTCGCGAGTATGCTACTCGCTGGAGGTCCAAAGCTGCTAAGGTCAGACCTGCCTTAGAAGAGGAACAGATGAACAAATTCTTTGTTCGGGCTGAGGACCCGCAGTATTATGAAAGATTAATGATGATTGAGAGCCACAAATTTTCCGATATTATCAAGCTGGGTGAAAGTATTGAAGAGGGAATCAAACGTGGTATGGTTACAAACTTCTAGGCCTTACAAGCTACAAATAAGGCCTTACAGTCCAGTGTGTCCAAGAAAAGGGACATGGGGTCCGTAATGGTTGCACAGAGAACCAAATCTCCTATCAAATACCAAACTTACCCAATACCTCCACTCATATATCAACCAACTCTAAACTACTAGGCACCATCACCCGCATACCAAGCTCCACCACCCACTTATCAATCACCTCCGCCTCCCACATACCAGCCCACTTCGCCCAGATATTCCCAACTCGCACATGTCTACCAAACCTATAATACTCAGCCATCCCACTATCAATCACCTCTTGCAGGCCAAAATATCCCTAAACCTCGATAAAATTTTGATCGCAGACCCCCAAAACAATATATAACCATTGCTGAACCTATTGACCAGTTGTATGAGAGACTCAAAGTTGCTGGTTATGTTACCCTAATCCCTGCTGTAACCTCTGAGAACCCTTCCTAGTGGGTTAAACCAAACAAATCCCATGCCTACCACTCTAGCATGAAGGGGCACACCATCGATGAATGCCGTTCTTTGAAAGATAAGATCCAGTCTTTGATCGATAACAAGATTATTATTGCAAAAGAACCTGCTCTGAATGTCCACAATAACCCCTGCCAGACTATAAAGGTGGAGGCATTCACATGATTGAAATAGAGGATGATTGGGATCCCGAGGGATTAATCAGGTTGATCGCGAAAGCTGATGACCCAAAGAAGCCGATAGTTACTCTTAATCCGATCATAGTCTAGATTCAGCCATGTAGGGACACTGAGGTAAATGTGTCTGTGCCACTTGAGTTTGAAGCAACATCATCCACAAAGACACCAGTGCCAATTGAGGTTGAATTCATGTCTCCGGCAAATGCACCCACACCATTTGAAGTTGCAGTCTTGCCGCCCAAGGCACATGCTCCGTTCGTAGTAAGGATAGCCACGCCGATTCCAGTGTCAATGTCGACCATGACACCATTCCATACAAAGGCTGTACCTTGGGATTATACAGCCGAGGCAAGGAGAAAAGGCAAGGTCAGATTCGAAGAGACTGTTGCCGCATAGGGTATGACGAGAACTGGTAGGGTTTATACCCCAGAACACCTAGCTGAGTCAAGAAAGCAGGCCTCCAACCGGCCACCCATTATTGAGATAATTCTAGACGAATCTTTGGAGAAAGATACAAGCCAAGGAATACTCGGTCATCGACCAATTCAACAAAACGCAGGCGCAAATCTCTTTTCTTACTTTATTACAAAACACTGAGGCACACAAAAGTGCTCTACTAAAGGTCCTAAGTGAGGCATACGTACCAAGCAACATCACTGGTGGAGAAATGGCTAACATGGTAGGACAAGTGTTGGAGAGCCTTAAGATCACTTTTCATGAGGACGAGCTACCACCTGAAGGGTTAGGACACAACAAAGCACTACACATCATTGTGCAATTCGAGTACTACTTCATCACCAAGATCCTGATCGACGGGGGTTCCAGTCTCAACATTTATCCACTAGTAACACTCAAGAAGTTTGTTAAGGGACTGCACGAGATAAAGGACGGAGCCATCAATGTGAAAACTTTCGATGGTTCTCAAAGGTCCACCATTGTGAAGATTAGTCTATATGTACAAATGGGGCCAACATGGTTCGACATTGATTTCCAGGTGATAGACGTGCCAGCATCTTACAATCTGCTATTGGGTCGGTCATGGATCCATGCCGTTGGGGCCGTAGCATCGACACTACATCAGGCAGTAAAAATCGAATGGAATCATCAAGAGGTGATCATTCATGGTGACGGGAGCAACCCTATATATAGTCACCTGACCATTCCGACAATCCTAGGGAAAAGGAAGCTAGGAGGAGAGACTTACCATCACATTGAACGGGTAAATGCTGTTGACAAAGACAAGTGGTGGGATAACAAGATCGAGAGTATACTGAATTAGAGTGGATATGAACCTGGCAAGGGGCTCGAGAAGAACCCCCAAGGAATCACTAAGCCCATAAAGCTCAAAAAACATGGCACTACTTTCGGTCTAGGATATGAGTACACATGGGAAGAATTCAACAACTGGTCACCACCATGGCACGATCCTTACTATCCACTGGAGCAGCCAATACCACATCTGGAGCAGACCTTCCAATCGGCCGACATTATTTATGGGTCAGACGAAGAAGATGCACTGGCCGTGGTGAAGAACTTGTTCCTGGAAGACAATAATATGGATTGTTGTGTTGTTCTCGAGGAGGAGGGGGAGGAAGGCCCTTCCATACAGGCCGTAAGTAGAGGGGCACGCCTCAATAACTGGACCATCAGGACAGCCAGAGCCCGACGAGCCTCAGGGTAGCAAGGCAAAAACAAGCATCATGCACTATTTTATTTACTAAATGATTTTCTTCTTGCATTTTTAATTCCCGCAATAAGATCTTCAATGTTCAAAACAATTATGCAATTTATCAATTTTTTATGACTCTTCTTGTGAATCAACACTCATTATTATTTCTCTCATTACTGTACTTATACAACATTACTATTACTTATCTTGATGAACCAATGACTGTGACACGTAATAAGAAAACGCAACAAACGGTCATTGATTCATAGGAAGATGACATGCCAGAGGAGGTTGTCAAAGAAGTTGAGAACTTTGAGAATAGACCTACGTCCAACCTAGATGAGACAAAAATTGTTAACCTGGGAGATGCAAAGAATGTCAAAGAAAGGTGAATTAGTGTTCACTTATCGCCGTCAGAAAAGAAGGAATACACAAAATTTCTAAGGGAATACGAAGACATATTCGCCTGCTCGTATGATGACATGACCGGTCTAAGTACGCCTATTGTGGCTCACAAATTACCAACCGATCCGACATGTCTGCCGGTAAAGCAAAAGCTGAGAAATTTCAAGTCTGATATGAGTTTGAAAATCAAGGAAGAAGTCACTAAGCAAGTCAACACTAAGGTTCTCAGGGTAGTAGAATACCCGACATGGTTAGCCAACATCGTGCTAGTGCCAAAGAAGTATGGGAACGTCAGAGTCTGTGTCGACTACCGGGATCTCAATCGGGCAAGTCTAAAAACAACTTCCTTTTGCCGAATATACACATCCTGATTGACAATTGCACCAAGAATGAGTTGCAGTCATTTCTAGATTGTTTCACGGGTTATCATCAGATCTGGATGGATGAAGAAGATGCTGAGAAAACGGCTTTCATTACGCCTGGTTAATGGATGTTATCGGACCAATTGAGCTTTCCGCTTCCAATGGGCACATGTTTATACTAATAGCAATCGATTATTTTACCAAATGGGTCGAAGAAACATCTTACAGAGCAGTAACTAAGAAAGTCATGGCAGATTTTGTCCGCGACCGCATTATTTGTTGATTCGGGGTTCCAGAGTCGATCATTACTGATAATGGCTACAATCTAAATAGTGACTTGATGTAAGCTATGTGTGAAACCTTCAAGATCAAACACAAGAATTCCATAACATATAGGCCGCAGATGAATGGAGTTGTAGAAGCCGACAACAAGAATAACAAGAAGATATTGAGGAAAATGATAGAGAAGCATAAGCAGTTGCACGAGAAGTTATCATTTGCTTTATTAGGGTATTGCACCACCGTACGCACATCAACAGGGGCAACCCCCTATATGATGGTTTACGGTACAGAGGCAGTCATTCCCGCTGAGGTAGAAATTTCCTCCCTAAGGATCATGCAGGAAGCTGAGCTTGACGACGCAGAGTTGGTGAAAAGTCGTTTTGTGCAATTAACCCTTATAGACGAAAAAAGAATGAATGCAGTTTGCCATGGTCAACTTTATCAAAACAGAATGTCCAAAGCCTTCAACAAAAGAGTCAAGCTGAGACGGTTCACACCGGGGCAACTGGTGTTAAAGAAAACTTTCCCGCATCAAGATGAAGACAAAAGAAAGTTCTCTCCCAATAGGAAGGGTCCATACATGGTTAACCGGGTTTTGACAGGAGGAGCCCTCATACTTGCAGAAATGGACGGAGAAGTCTGTCCAAAATCAATCAACTCAGATGCATTCAAGCGCTACTATGTGTAATCCTTATGTTTCCCTTATATGATGTAATTTGAACTACGCCTGACCTGATTCCCGTTTAAGAGGGGATACGTGGGCAGCCCTATGGGTTCGATCACAATTCAATAAAATTTTCATTTCTCCCGCAATTGGAACCTAGGGCAGAATTTTGAGGGGGACCCTCAAAATTCCGAAGTAATTTCAACCAATTGCCACAAGCAACCGTCAAAAGCGTCAACACATCCAACTGGGGTAGAATTTTGAGGAGGACCCTCAAAATTCCGTAGCATGAGAGGTTGCAATGTCCTGAACTACGTCGCAACTGTCGGTTCATCTAAAAATTATTTTAATGATACACTTATGTCATACTTTCACAAAATCATGCCTGTTTATTATTGAAATAGCTTTGTTTAGCAATGCTACCCCAACGATACATGCAGTATCACCAGATCAAAGCCGAGCAGGTCAAGCAGAGCCAGCAGGGATTTGAACTAACCTCCGCCCTTTTTGGAAAACTCACGATTTTTCTTTTGATGCAGACACTTGGATTGCAAAACCATCAAACATACTATACACTCACGGGATAAACATTGTTCAGGAATACAACTCTCAGAACTGCTGCATTTATTCACATTTGCTATCCACACACAACAGTGTCCCCAGCAGTCACAATATCGTAATCTGCTATCAGCTAAGAAAGCTTATTACCATTTGCCATTTTATTTCTTAAAAAAGGCTACTATTCTGCCTTCCGAAACTAAACGGTGTCTCCATCCACATTTTCGCATTGCATAAGGCTACTATCCTGCCTTCCGAGACTAAATTCTATCTCCATTCTGTATTTCCGCATTGTATAAGACTACTATTCTTCCTTCCGAGACCAAACACTGTCTCCATCTGCATTTTCGCATTGCATAAGGCTACTATTCTACCTTTCAAGACTAAACGCTATCTCCATCTGCATTTCCGCATTGCCTAAGGCTACTATTCTGCCTTTCGATACTAAACGTTGTCTCCATATGCATTTCCGCATTGCATAAGGCTACTATTCTGCTTTCCGAGGTTAAGCTCTACCTCCATCTGCATCTACATGGCTGAAAGATCGCAACCTACTGTGTTGCATGGCTGAAAGATCGCCACATCTACATCTCCTGGACTGAAAGATTGCCACCTACCATGATGCTTGGCTAAAATATCGCCACACACTGCATTTCATAGGCTGAAAGATCGCCAAGTTATCCAAAGGCATCATCATTCGGAGGCACCATATCGCCAAGTTATCCAAAGGCATCATCATTCGGAGGCACCATTTTCATAGCCCGAACACCATGTCATGGCCTGAGGATCCCTTTTAATCTTTTACATATCATTATTCAAAGGCATCATGGTTCTGAGGCATCATCCACATAGCCTGAGAGCATCATTTCATGGCCTGCGAATCCTTTATTATACGCTTCATGTCCTAGGACAACATGGATTAAGGACGTCATTCTAACCGTCCAAAGACAACCTTCATATTCCGACGAGAATTTGCATCATGTTTAAATTTACGCACAATATATGCTTGTATTGCTTATTTGCAGGTAAACTGGTGAGAAACGACCATCTCGGTAGGAGTGATTCCACTCCAGTTTTCGCAGCCCTACCAAACCTAAACATTCCCGCAAACCTACCACACATTGCGTCTATTCTTGAAAAGTCTCCATCGGCATACTCCACTACCGGATCCCAAACTACATATGGCCTGATTCTTGTAAGACCAGGGATATTTAGACAGCTCAAAAGCCATGGCGCGACCTAAACCTCTTCGAACCGTTCCGCTTGGTCAAAATTGGCCATCACATCTTTACCCGACAACTCTTTCATCCTTCCCGGGTAAAGAGGGGCAACTGTTGATACCCAATTTTTCCCTGCATATTTTTTAATATGCAAAATACTTTTAAAATAGCATATCTATGCATATATAAGTATGTCCAATTGTTTTATTATTTTTTTTCTTTTTCTTAATTTTTAAAGATTTTTAAACTAATTTATTGCCCTATTTTATTCAGAAAATCCCAATAATATTTCCAAAATCATCATTTTGCTAATTCATTTATTGGATTCTCATATTAATGGAAAAATATAGCTAAAATAATGTTTGTACATTTTTACAAATTTATATAGTATTTTTAAAGCTAAATTGCATATAGTTGCAATATTAGCCTCTTTTAGATTTAATTACGTTTATATCTATAAAAATTAAGTCCAGTATTTTTAATTTAATAATTATATGTTATAAATCATTTTATTACTTTTAATTTATTTTCAGAATTTAATTTTCTATTTTTATAAAATAGATAGCAAAAATTGGCTATTTAGAAACTAGCCCAATTACCTTTCAGTTATAGCCTAATTTGAACCCCAATTGGAACCCAATTTTTCCCCAACCCAATTCCCTTCTAATCCGACCCTTTACCCATTTAAATGACCCACTTAGACTCCCACCTAATCCCAACCGTTGATCGTGTAGATCAACGGCTCCCATTACTCCCTTCCTTTTTTAACCCAAACGGCCCCTTCACCCTAATCCATTTCTCACAATATGCCGCCTCTGAATCCCCCTCCTCTCTCAAATCCTCTCTACAACAACATCAAACCCTGCCCTCCGCCACCTTAATCTACCCTAATCCATGGCTCTCCAAGATCATCCAAGACCTGTATCAGCCTCCCACGGCTTCTACGTGTTCGTTTCTGTGGTCTCATGAATAGATTCTGAAGGGGCTTGGTCCAATCTTTTCTCGATGACTATTCTCCGGTCGCCTCTGACCTTTCTCTAGCCAGCCATGGCCATTTGAGTCAGACCCTTGATTCTCCTGTTTAGATCGATGGTTTTCAAGGCCTTTCTCGTCACTTGGGGTTCTTCTGAAACCCTAATCTCTAAGAGCTTCTCAACTTCTTTCAAGTTCACTTTTGATCTATGCTTGCTATGAGTTTTTAAATGCGTTCTCGAAGCTTCTTTAATTTTGCTTTCAGAAAAAAAGACTCTTCATCTTTTTCCGATTAGGGTTTTCCTTCAAGTTCTTCTTTCAAAATCTTTTCCGAGTTTAGCATGATAAAAACCTTAATTTCTTTTGGAGTTTCTTATACTATTTGTTAAGTGTTTGTTTGATTTACTTGTTTATCATCTCTAGACTCGATGGGTGATAAAAATCCTAATTTCTTTGGGTTCGTTCGAGTTTCAGAGACTATTTGCTAAATATTGTCTGATTTATTTGTTCGTCATCTTTAAACTCTATTGATGTTGAAAACCCTAATTTCTTTTGGGGTCTATTCGAGTTTCTAAAACTGCTTGTGCGATTTATTTGTTTATCATCTTCTAAGCTTGAATGTTATTAAGTTAAAACCTATGTCGTTGGGTTTGAAATTGCTCGTTGGAATACCTGACTTGATTTGATGTTCCTTTGTTTCAACATCTCTTTTCTTTATGTGATTCTTTTGATTCTGGGTTCTTACTAGCTTTGAAACTCGACTATGCTTTTCAGAAGGGTTTTCGCACTTGACCCTTTGCATGCTTCTGATACTCTATCCTTTTTTTTATTTTCTCTATACTACTGATTCAATGAAACTTGACCTACGTGACTATCATGCTTCGAATGTTTGTTGTCTACTAACTTTGTGCTACTATTGCATGCTGTTTCATTAGCCAATAGTTTGACCTCGCATGTCCATCATTTGTGCATTCTATTTATATGCAGAGGCCCCTTCTTTGATTGATTCTCAATTTTGGTATTGATTTCAAAACTTCTCGTTTTGTGAACTCTAGTTTTACTTGCCTGTTAAAGTGATTGATCCCTTTCCTTACTTATTGCCTTGCTAAATCTTTTCCCCATAACAAGTGTATTTCTGTACTTGGACTCTATTGTGTACTCAATGTTTTACTACTTCCTTTTATGGTAATAACCAGTTTGCCTACAAATTGATTTTCTTTCCTTCTTTTAAACCTGTTAGCCCCGTTAAAAAGTGATTCCTCAATTAAAGGGGAATCACTTGGTTGATTGATTTTGATTGTTAATTACTTCCATATGTTCATTTATTGGCTTATTTCTTACATGCTATCAAAACTATAAATACCCACCTTCTCATCTTTCAAACACACGAACATAAGGCATAAAACACTTGAGTTCAAACACACACTCCACTAAAATCTCTCTCTTTTCTCTGTTGCTACTTGTATTGCTGCCTTACCTAGCCGGCTGAAATCCAAGGCTAGGCTGTGGGAAGCTTGCTTATTTTTCTCTGCATTTGCATCTTACTGGTATGTTCTAATTAAGCTTCTGCACTAACAATAACATGTTTTTTTACTATCTCTTCCATACTTATTTGTCTCATGTTTGTATTTAACCAAGTTCCATTATTAAACATGCTGTAATCTGCCCCTTCCTTTTCAGAGTTAATGCTTCTGTCTATTACTTATTATGACTTTTGAATCCTAAATCCCCATCCCCAAGGTGTTTAGTATATGTGGTTGGTTTGGGGCATGACAGTATTGGACATTGCTGTGCATGACCCAAACCTGATCCCCCTGGGATCATAACCTCCATGTCTCCTCTAGATGTTGTGTGTTTTGATAGGTTTATAGGCATGTCAGCACCTTCTATTGGTGTGCATGACCCAAGCTGATCAATGCCTAAGTACATTGGCTCCTTGCAATGGATTTCCAAACCCCTGACCCCATTTGTATGAAGTTATTAACTCTGTATGTTGCTAATTACTGTCTCCCTATCACCCTTTACCTCTCTCCTTTATCCCCTCAGTTTTAAGACACTTTTCCTGCACTTTCACTATCTTCTTAGACTTAGGTTCTGCCCCTCTTGTGCGAGCCTTGCCTTGGGACACATGAGCTCCCTCTGAATATGGACGCATAAGGGCTGACACTTCCACACAGCACTCATCCCAATCCGATTCCATGAACATAGGTGTTTGCACTGCCTGGGGTCTTTTGAGACCCTTAGGGAACTCTGGCACATCTAGGTCTGAGAAAGTCTTTGAATCAATGACATTTGAGGTGGTTTATACCATAACTCAGAGAGGAAGTCAAGAATCAGGCTTCCTCTGGTTGTAACTTTCTTTTGTACTTTTCCGATCTAATTCATTATCCAATCTGTAATAATTTGTATTAAACATTGGGGTTGGCTAGTAAAAGGGTTGGGTAATTATGCATGCTTGACGGTAGAAATCATGCCTATAGGATCTGCTGTTTAAATTCTACATGTTTTGAGTTCTGCATTTTAGAAATCATGCCTATATGATCTGTTTGTTTAAATTATGCATTTGTAATTCTGCACGTTAGATACCATATCTATAAGACTTGCTTTCATTAAATTTCTGCATATTCTGCATCTAGAGAGTATGCCTATAGGACTTGCTTAAATTCTGCATATTATGGTCACATTCAGATACTATGTTCCTAGGATCTAAATGGTTAAAATTACATATCGTGTTCACAAGGTTATGAATCAGTACCCCTTTTAGAAATCATGTCTATAGAAATAAAATGAGCAATATTAGACATTCTGCCAATAGGATCTGTAATCAATTTAAAATTCAATCTATTCTGAACCAGTTTTAAACAACATTCTTTCTTTATCTAACGAGGTTTAGAAAGCATGTCTATAGGATCTCAATCGTTCGTTTTAAAACTGTTACTATTTTTCCATTTTCTGAATAAGTAATAGATATCATTTCACCCAAACGCTTAGGCAAGCCTTAGGTGATGATAACAATAAAAATTAAATCCGCTTTTGTTAATTGCTACAACCAGTAGGCAGGCCTGATTCATAATTCTTATCTGAGTTATGTAATAAACTAATCTACTTCAATAATTAACTCTCCTCGTCTTTAGTATTTTAATCAGACCTTAGAAGTATGTGCAGGTCATGCTATTTATGTGTTTTGTTTGAGGAGGTATGCATGAGCCTTTATCTATTTACATGCTTCCCCCAACATGCAGTATTATATGTTTTGTATGTCGCCTTAGATTTATACCTTTTGAAACCAAAAGCAGCCTAATATCCCTCCTCTTTAGGAATAGTAGTCCTAAACTCCTCCTGGACTGATAGTAATGGGACGGGTAATAACATACAATAGTGATCGATACCAATCCGCGCTTTAATACCTTAACGGGGTGGGAAGGGTAGATATGGATATAATGACCGGTGCGCTAATACTACGTGTATCCCCTCTTTTGAGGAGTGTCATACCAGGTATCGCATTGATGCGATCCATATTAAAAATAAACCTAGGACCCCCTTTCCTTTTATTTGCAAACTTCTTTTCAAAAACTCTGCTTTTAATTGTTCTTTCTCTTATGCGTTTAAATTTAAATCCACTAATATTTGAGCCCATACTTTTCTATTTGTTAAATTGCACAAATTCACAATCAACTGTCTGGCTGGGAACCACACTAGTGGATCCTGAGGGGTGCCTAATACCTTCCCCTTAAGATAATTTCAAGCCCTTACCCTATCTCTGGTTGTTCAAATAACTTAGAATTGAACCCTATAGGTCTCCTAATGCACCTTAAATCATTAGGTGGCGACTCTTCAAATGCAAACCCAGTTCCCAAAAGGAACGAGTTTTCCCATACCAAATGTCATAAACTCGATTTCGCGAGAAAAAGGGGACGCGACAATCGGGTTGTGCGCCGCAACAATATTATATTTAGATTGGGTTGCACACTGCAACAATATTATATGTGGATCGGGTTGGACGCCGCAATAATATTATGTTTGGATTGGGTTGCACGCCACAACAATGATGTAATTGGATCTGGTTGCACGCCGCAACAGTGATAAATGAGATGGATTATGTTGCATTCCACAATAGTGTTATTATGTTTTGGATCGGGTTGTGCGCCGCAACAATAGATAATACTAAGTGCTTATATATTGGTGACGAGTTCCTTATTTTTTTGCTATGAATTCTAAGTTGTCCTCATGTCTTTCACTTAAATTACTGTTGGTAATGATATTCCCCCGCAGCATGTTCCCCTCCCAGCTTTACTTGTTTTTTCTGTTTTATTTTCCTGCTGTATATTATATAATTGCACAGGTTTGTGTGGTAGTCTGGTCCTAGCATCGTCACTACTTCGCCGGGGTTAGGCCAGACACTTACTAGCATATAGGGTCGGTTGTGCTGATACTACACTCTGCACTGTGTGCAGATCTCGGAGTGGCAGCTTTTGGACCATAGCTTTGGGTGGCTACCTTCAGTCTAGTTAGAGATCCCGAGGTAGTCGTGCAGGAGTCTGCAGGCCCAACGTTCTCTTCTATCTTTATATGTATTCTATTTTTATTTACTTCAGAGACAGATTGTACCTTTCTTTCCATATATTTGTATGTAGTATTCGTAGATAGTCTGTGATATCGTAACACCCGTTCCGGGTAGAGGTGTATGTTGGTATTGTCGTACTTGTTTTTGGATAAATTATCAGATTAAGTCTTCTGCATGTATTTATTTATCGTTGGTATTTCACTATTGATCGCATGTTGATATAAATTGTTAAAAAGGGCTAAATAAAAGAGTTAGTGAATCTATAATACGCGGCTTGCCTAGCTTCCACGAGTAAGCTCCATCACGACTCCCGAGGGTGGAAAATCCGGGTCGTGACAAGTCCATCCCAAGGCTCCTTTGTGTGTTTTCAATACTTCAATCAATTTTTCTTCATGTTCTATAGTTAGAAAAGATAAATAATTATAGGGAATAACTCATGGTTAAGATAGACATATTTCAAATGAGAAGGAATTGTTTTGAGTTCAATTTTTTGTTGAACTTCTTCTATTGCATGCCTCCTTCCTCGTAATCTTTTTCCAATAATTTTGCATCATTTCTGATAGTCGGATCTTCATCCTGTGTGGTGCCAGATTTGGCCAAACATCTTTCCATTGAGTTAGAAATTAATTGATCATTTTTGAATTCATCTATAAGATTATTAATCATGTCAATTGAAAAGCATGAAGATGATGTATCATCTTCTGGGAATCTTAGTATCTTTGGCATATCAAAAATAACTCTTTCTTCATCAACTCTTAAAATTAGTTGTCCTTGATGGACATCTATGATTTCCCTGCCTGTTGCAAGAAATGGTTTACCAAAAATAATTGGTTTATCAGGACACTCTTTCATTTCAACTACTATGAAATCTATAGAAAAACAAATTTATCTACTCTTACAAGCACATTTTCAATTATTCCCTTTGGTCTCTTAGTACTTTGATCAGCAAATTGAAGTGAAACACCTATGTATTTCATTTCACCATGATCTAATTTTTTAAAAAAAGAAAATGGCATCAAATTTATTGAAGCTCCAGAATCACAAAGTGCCTTTTCAATGTATACTCCTCCCAAAGTACATGGAATGGTGAAACTACCTGGGTCACCGAGTTCTTGTGGTAGCTTATTTTGAAGTATATCACTACATTTTTTAGTAAGCATTACCATAGAAACTTCTTCCAATTTCCTTTTGCTTGAAAAAATTTCTTTCAAAAATTTGGCATATGAAGGCATTTGCAATAAAGCATCAGTAAAAGGAATGTTAATGTGAGTTTGTTTTGAAATCTCCAAAAACTTTGCAAATTGATTATCCAGCTTTTCTCTTTTCATCTTTTGTGGAAAATTAGGAATTATAACAGGGAACGAAGTCAAATTTTTAGTATTTTTTTCTTCTTTTTCTTGGCTTCTTTCTCTTCTGATGGTTGAGAGGGTGTCTAAACCATTTCACCCTTGTCCACCTGTTCTTCTGATTGATTCTTTTCTTGTTTGTTTGTATAGGGTTCATCAAGAGTCGTACCTGGCCGTAAGGCAATGGCCTTAAGGTTTTCTTTTGGATTTTTCTCTGTATTGCTTGGTAAAGGACCTTGAATCTTTTTAGACACAAGAGTTTCCAATTGGCTTAACTGAATTTCATGATTTTTTAGAGCGGAATTTTGACTTTCCATTTTTTTATCAGTAACCTTAATGTACTTGTACAAAAGGTCATCAAGACTTGGATGGCCTTGTTGAGGCCTTTGCTGATATGGAGATGCTTGCTGATAGGCTTGAAATTTTGTTGCCCACGATTTTGATTTTGATATCCAGGTGGACTATATACTTGTTGCCTTTGGTAGTTTTGAGAGTTTTCAGCACCATTTGCATTGCTCCATTGAAATCCTGGATGTTTTTGTGCTAATGGACTTCTAAAAGGATACGGCTTGTATCCGATGACATTGACATGTTCATCATATTGATTGGTTGCTTGACATTCGTGGTTTAGATGGTTTCCTACACACAAGTCACGAGCCTCAAACTGGTTGGTTGTTGTGTATTTACCTGAATAGATTAAAATATTTGTGCCAAAGAAATAATTTGTTGTGTTAGTGTATTTAAAGCATCCACCTGATTTACTGTAGCAACTTTCTTAATGATTACACGCTCAGATGGCCACTATATGGCATTTTCAGAAATTTCATTAAGCAATTGCAATGCTTCTTCTGTAGTTTTTCCCATTATGGAACTTCCTACAGCTGCATCTATTACATTCCTAGAAGAAGGTTTTAACCCATGATAAAAAATGTACAACTGCATACGTTCAGGAATGTCATGGTGTGGACATTTCCTTAACATTGTTTTCAATCTTTTCCAAGCTTTATAAACTGACTCAGTGTCACCCGGCAAGAAGTTAGATATATCCCATCTTAACTTTGTTGTGTTAGCAGGGGAAAAATATTTATTTAAAATTTTTTGAGCCATTTGGTCCCATGTGGTAATAGACCCTTGCGGCAAACTTCGTAACAAAGTTTTGGCCTCTCCTTTCAAAGAAAAAGGTAATAGCCTTAACTTAATTGCTTCATGAGGTACTCCATTATACTTAGCAGTTTCAACCAATTCTAAAAAGTCAATTAAATAACTATGTGGATATTCACTTAGATCACCAGTGAAAATGCAAGATTGTTGAATTGTTTTAATGAGGCATGTCCTGATTTCAAAGTAATAGGCTTCTACTGGAGGTTTCATTGACACTAGATTCACAGTTAAAGCGATTAAGTCTAGCATAATCCCTTCGGATTCTGTTTGCTGGTCTTGGCGCCACATCATCAAACTACTCTTGTCACGACCCAAATTCCAACATCTGGGTCGTGATGGCGCCGGACACCGCTTTCCGACAAGCCAACCATAAATGCTTAATTTAATTCTTATCTTAAAAATTTTGAAAACTAAAATTTTCCTTCAATTCAGCTAGTAAAAGATAATCTTTGCAGAAAAATAAATAAAAGAATGATGGAAATAAATACAGAATACCCCGTAAACATCCTAGAACCCGGTATCACAAGTGCATGATCAATTGCTAAGAAATAATGTAATACAACAACCGTTCGGAATACAATACTGGACAGAAAGTAATTACAATAATCTGAAAGAGACTCTGCTGGCTGCGGGTCGTCTAGAGAAGTGCAATTCACCTAAGTCTCCGTATCAACCATGCTGCAACGCCCACTAAGCCACTAGAGATGCAGGTGCCTGTGTAACAAAAATTCATAGCAAGTGTAGTATGAGTACGAAAACAACATGTACCCAATGAGTATCCCGTCTAATCTCGAAGAAGTAGAGACGAGCGGTCGACTTCGACACTTACTAGTGGTCCAATAATAATATTTGTAAAAATGGGAGGTGATCATGGATTTTATAAAGCAATTATAAACTCATAAAGCCAGATAGCAGGTAAACAACTTCTCAAATAATAAAGAATTTCGAAGGATTTACTTTTCATTATCTTTATCAATTTATCACTGGCCAGGAAGGGCAATTATGAACATTTATAAATCTCAAGCAGCAATCCAAGCATGCGCATATAATGTCGCGGTCATACGGTCCGATCCAACATAAATGTAAAATGTCCACTGGCGAGGGTCGAACGCCTGAACCATAGATGCATCTATTACCCCTCTCGCGAATCATACATGCGATGCGGTCAACATAAATAAACAAATACCCTGCTCGCGAATCATACATGCTACGTAGGTACAGATAGAAATACATGCTCAAACAGCAAATTAAGAATTTATCGGGGAACATTTATCCAAATAAAAGCCTATTCTCTTTTGGAGATTTAGAAAATGAAGTTTAATCCTTTTAGAAATTCATTTACCAATTCGATAAGATTTAAGCAATTCAAATGCCAACAAGATTATAGATATTCCAAGTATAGCATGCTTTTGGGTCCTAGACTACCTGAACTTACATATAATAGTAGCTACACATGTACTTTCGTCACCTAGTGCGTACATAGCCCCCACAAATAGAAGCACATAACCAATTATTTCACCTATGGGGACAATTCCCTCTTACAAGGTTAGAAAGGAGACTCTCCTCGCTCCGAAGATCCACAACCGAGATTCCACGCCCTTCCGGAGACTCGAATCGATGCTAAATGCTCACAAACTAGCCAATAATCATGCAAATCCATTAGTATATGTTCAATTTCTCATTACAATCCGAATTATAAAAATTCCTAATCCCGATCGAAAAGTTGACAAAATCTCCATCATTCCCACGTGCCCCGATTCCTAAATTTTTCGAAAATAAAGTTTACCCATAACCTCACGAACTCAAATATGTAATTTACTCTTAATTTCATGCCCAAAATCGTGGCAAAAATCCAAGAATACCAATTTTCTATGTTTTCCCTCAAACCCTAAGTTTTTCACAAATTTCATGCTTAAATCCATATACAATCATGTATTTAATTCAAAACTAGCATAAACCACTTACCTCATGCTTGGTGGTAATAATGGAACCTCAAAGTTGCTCCAAAATCGGCTCCAATGGAAGTAATGGGGTTGAAATGAACCCAACCCCCGATTTAAAAGAACCTTACTGCCTCCAGCAATTCTGCACCTGCGGTCAACAACCGCTTCTATGGTTCTGTAGGTGAGGCCCCTCTACCGCTCGTGCGGTTTCTCTCCGTGCTCCCCTTTCCGCTCATGTGCCTCAATTCCCGCAGGTGTGGTCCCGCTTCTGCGGCGAGATGACTACATCTGCGGTCCTTACACTTCCACCTCAAAATTGCATTTGCGGCTTTCCTGGCCGCTTTTGCGGCTCCACACCTACGGTCCAAGCCTCCCAGGTGCGGTTACACTAGAGGACAACTGCTGCACTTCCTCTTCCAATTTCCAAAATTGATCCGTTAACCATCCGGAATCCACCCTAGGCCCCAAGAACCCCAACCAATCATACTAACCAGTCCCAAAACATATTACGGACTTGCTCGAGGCCTCAAATAATATCAAACAACGCTAAAATCATGAATCGACCCTCAATCCAAGCTTAAGGAACTTTAGAATTTCAAACTTCTACATTCGATGACGAAACCTATCAAATCACATCCGATTGACCTCAAATATTGTATACAAAACATATTTGACACTACAGACCTACTCCAACTTCTAGAATTGGATTCCAACCCCAATATCAAAAAGTCTACTTCCGGTCAAACTTCTCAAAAACCTTCAAATTTCTATATTTAGCTAAATGACTCCAAAATGACCTACGGACATCCGAATTCACTTCCGATCGCGCTCCCAATACCAGAATCACCATACGGAGCTATTTCATGACTCAGAATCTCAAACGGATATCGATAACACTGAAATTCACTTCAACCCAAACTTATGGAATTCTTACAAAAATGCTAACTTCTTGAATAGGTGCCGAAACGCTCCCGGGTCTTCCAAAACCTGACCCGGACGTATGCCCAAGTCCGTAATCATCATACGAACGTGCTGGAACCTTCGAAATGAGAATTCTCTTTCCAAATCAAACTCCAAACTTCCCGTAATTCAATTCCGACCATGCGCACAAGTCATAATACCTGAGTGAAGCTACTCATGGCCTCAAACTGCGGAACGACGTGCTAGAGCTCAAAACGACCGGTCGGGTCATTACATTGTCTCCCACATAAACATACGTTCATCATCGAACGTGCTAAGAACTACCACACATTGCGTCTATTCTTGAAAAGTCTCCATCGGCATACTCCGTTGCCGGATCCCAAACTACATATGGCCTGATTCTTGTAAGACCAGGGATATTTAGACAGCTCAGAAGCCAGGGCGCGACCAAAACCTCTTCGAACCGTTCCGCTTGGTCAAAATTGGCCATCACATCTTTACCTGACAACTCTTTCATCCTTCCCGGGTAAAGAGGGGCAACTGTTGATACCCAATTTTTCCCTGTATATTTTTTAATATGCAAAATACTTTCAAAATAGCATATGTATGCGTATATAAGTATGTCCAATTGTTTTATTATTTTTATTCTTTTTCTTAATTTTTAAACTAATTTATTGCCCTATTTTATTCAGAAAATCCCAATAATATTTCCAAAATCATCATTTTGGTAATTCATTTATTGGATTCTCATATTTATGGCAAAATATAGCTAAAATAATTTTTGTACATTTTTACAAATTTATATAGTATTTTTAAAGCTAAATTGCATATAATTACAATATTAGCCTCTTTTAGATTTAATTACGTTCATATCTATAAAAATTAAGTCCAGTATTTTTAATTTAATAATTATATGTTATAAATCATTTTAGTACTTTTAATTTATTTTCAGAATTTAATTTTCTATTTTTATAAAATAGATAGCAAAAATTGGCTATTTAGAAACTAGCCCAATTACCTTTCAATTATAGCCTAATTTGAACCTCAATTGGAACCCAATTTTTCCCCAACCCAATTCCCTTCCAATCCGACCCTTTACCCATTTAAATGACCCACCTAGACTCCCACCTAATCCCAACCGTTGATCGTGTAGATCAACGGCTCCCATTACTCCCTTCCTTTTTTAACCCAAACGACCCCTTAATCTACCCTAATCCATGGCTCTCCAAGTTCATCCAAGACCTGTATCAGCCTCCCACGGCTTCTACGTGTTCGTTTTTGTGGTCTCATGACAAGATTCTGAAGGGGCTTGGTCCAATCTTTTATCGATGACTATTCTCCGGTCGCCTCTGACCTTTCCCCTTCCAGCCATGGCCATTTGAGTCAGACCCTTGATTCTCTTGTTTAGATCGATGGTTTTCAAGGCCTTTCTCGTCACTTGGGGTTCTTCTGAAACCCTAATCTCTAAGAGCTTCTCAACTTCTTTCAAGTTCACTTTTTATCTATGATTTCTATGAGTTTTTAAATGCGTTCTCGGAGCTTCTTTAATTTTGCTTTCAGAAAAAAAGACTCTTCATCTTTTTCCGATTAGGGTTTTCCTTCATGTTCTTCTTTTCAAAATCTTTTCCGAGTATAGAATGATAAAAACCTTAATTTCTTTTGGAGTTTCTTATACTATTTGTTAAGTGTTTGTTTGTTTACTTGTTTATCATCTCTAGACTCGATGGGTGATAAAAATCCTAATTTCTTTAGGTTCGTTCGAGTTTCAGAGACTATTTGCTAAATATTGTCTGATTTATTTGTTCATCATCTTTAAACTCTATCGATGTTGAAAACCCTAATTTCTTTTGGGGTCTATTCGAGTTTCTGAAACTGCTTGTGCGATTTATTTGTTTATCATCTTCTAAGCTTGAATGTTATTAAGTTAAAACCTATGTCTTTGGGTTTGAAATTGCTCGTTGGAATACCTGACTTGATTTGATGTTCCTTTGTTTCAACATCTCTTTTCTTTATGTGATTCCTTTGATTCTGGGTTCTTACTAGCTTTGAAACTCGACTATGCTTTTCAGAAGGGTTTTCGCACTTGACCCTTTGCATGCTTCTGATACTCTATCCTTTTTTTTCTTTTCTCTATACTACTGATTCAATGAAACTTCACCTACATGACTATCATGCTTCGAATGTTTGTTGTCTACTAACTTTGTGCTACTATTGCATGCTGTTTCATTTGCCAATAGTTTGACCTCGCATGTCCATCATTTGTGCATTCTATTTATATGCAGAGGCCCCTTCTTTGATTGATTCTCAATTTTGGTATTGATTTCAAAACTTCTCGTTTTGTGAACTCTAGTTTTACTTGCCTGTTAAAGTGATTGATCCCTTTCCTTATTTATTGCCTTGCTGAATCTTTTCCCCATAACAAGTGTATCTCTGTACTTGGACTCTATTGTGTACTCAATGTTTTACTACTTCCTTTTATGGTAATAACCAGTTGGCCTACAAATTGATTTTCTTTTTTTCTTTTAAACCTGTTAGCCCCGTTAAAAAGTGATTCCTCAATTAAAGGGGAATCACTTGGTTTATTGATTTTGATTGTTGATTACTTCCATATGTTCATTTATTGGCTTATTTCTTACATGCTTTCAAAACTATAAATACCCACCTTCTCTTCTTTCAAACACACGAACATAAGGCATAAAACACTTGAGTTCAAACACACACTCCACTAAAATCTCTCTCTTTTCTCTGTTGCTACTTGTATTGCTGCCTTACCTAGCCGGCTAAAATCCAAGGCTAGGTTGTGGGAAGCTTGCTTATTTTTCTCTGCATTTGCATCTTACTGGTATGTTCTAATTAAGCTTCTGCACTAACAATAACATGTTTCTTTACTGTCTCTTCCATCCTTATTTGTCTCATGTTTGTATTAAACCAAGTTCCATTATTAAACATGCTGTAATCTGCCCCTTCCTTTTCAGAGTTAATGCTTCTGCCTATTACTTATTATGACTTGTGAATCCTAAATCCCCATCCCCAAGGTGTTTAGTATATGTGGTTGGTTTGGGGCATGACAATATTAGATATTGCTGTGCATGACCCAAACCTGATCCCCCTGGGATCATAACCTCCATGTCTCCTCTAGATGGTGTGTGTTTTGATTGGTTTATAGGCATGTCAGCACCTTCTATTGGTGTGCATGACCCAAGCTGATCTATGCCTAAGTACATGGGCTCCTTGCAATGGATTTCCAAACACCTGACCCCATTTGTATGAAGTTATTAACTCTGTATATTACTAATTACTGTCTCCCTATCATCCTTTACCTCTCTCCTTTATCCCCTCAGTTTTAAGACTCTTTTCCTGCACTTTCCCTATCTTCTTAGACTTAGGTTCTTCCCCTCTTGTGTGAGCCTTGCCTTGGGACACATGAGCTCCCTCTGAATATGGACGCATAAGGGCTGACACTTCCACACAACACTCGTTCCAATCTGATTCCATGAACCTAGGTGTAAGCACTGCCCGGGGTCTTTTGAGACCCTTAGGGAACTCTGGCACATCTAGGTCTGAGAAAGGCTTTGAATCAATGACATTTGAGGTGGTTTATTCCATAACTCAGAGAGGAAGTCAAGAATCAGGCTTCCTCTGGTTGTAACTTTCATTTGTACTTTTCCGATCTAATTCATTATCCAATATGTAATAATTTGTATTAAACATTGGGGTTGGCAAGTAAAAGGGTTAGGTAATTATGCATGCTTGACGGTAGAAATCATGCCTATAGGATCTGCTATTTAAATTCTACATGTTTTTAGGTTTGCATTTTAGTCAAGCCTATAATATCCGTTTGTTTAAATTATGCATTTGTAATTCTGCACGTTAGATACCATGTCTATAAGACCTGCTTTTATTAAATTTCTGCATGTTCTGCATCTAGAGAGTATGCCTATAGGACTTGCTTAAATTCTGCATATTATGGTCATATTTAGATACCATGTCCCTAAGATCTAAATGGTTAAAATTAGATATCGTGTTCATAAGGTTATGAATCAATACCGCTTTTAGAAATCATGTCTATAGAAATAAAATGAGCAATATTAGACATCCTGCCTATAGGATCTGTAATCAATTTAAAATTTAGTCTATTCTGAACCAGTTTTAAACAACCTTCCTTCTTTTCTAACGAGGTTTAGAAAGCATGTCTATAGGATCTCAATCAATCGTTTTAAAACTGTTACTATTTTTCCATTTTCTGAATAAGTAATAGATATCATTTCACCCAAACGCTTAGGCAAGCCTTAGGTGATGATAACAATAAAAATTAAATCCGCTTTTGTTAATTGCTACAACCAGTAGGCAGACCTGATTCAGAATTCTTATCTGAGTTATGTAATAAACTAATCTACTTCAATAATTAACTCTCCTCGTCTTTAGTATTTTAATCAGACCTTAAAAGTATGTGTAGGTCATGCTATTTATGTGTTTTGTTTGAGGAGGTGTGCATGAGCCTTTATCTGTTTACATGCTTCCCCCAACATGCAGTATTATATGTTTTGTATGTCGCCTTAGATTTATACCTTTTGAAACCAAAAGCAGCCTAATATCCCTCCTTTTTAGGAATAGTAGTCCTAAACTCATCCGGGACTGATAGTAATTGGACGGGTAATAACATACAATAGTGATCGAGACCAATCCGCGCTTTAATACCTTAACGGGGTGGGAAGGGTAGATATGGATATAATGACCTGTGCGCTAATACTACGTGTATCCCCTCTTTTGAGGAGTGTCATACCAGGTATCGCATTGATGCGATCCATATTAAAAATAAACCTAGGACCCCCTTTCCTTTTATTTGCAAACTTCTTTTAAAAAACTCTGCTTTTAATTGTTCTTTCTCTTATGCGTTTAAATTTAAATCCACTAATATTTGAGCCCATACTTTTCTATTTGTTAAATTGCACAAATTCACAATTAACTGTCTGGCCGGGAACCACACTAGTGGATCCTGAGGGGTGCCTAATACCTTCCCCTTAAGATAATTTCAAGCCCTTACCCTATCTCTGGTTGTTCAAATAACTTAGAATTGAACCCTATAGGTGTCCTAATGCACCTTAAATCATTAGGTGGCGACTCTTCAAATGCAAACCCAATTCCCAAAAGGAACGAGTTGTCCCATACCAAATGTCATAAACTCGATTTCGCGAGAAAAAAGGGACGCGATAATCGGGTTGTGCGCCGCAACAATATTATATTTAGATTGGGTTGCACACTGCAACAATATTATATGTGGATCGGGTTGGACGCCGCAATAATATTATGTTTGGATTGGGTTGCACGCCACAACAATGATGTAATTGGATCTGGTTGCACGCCGCAACAGTGATAAATGAGATGGATTATGTTGCATTCCACAATAGTGTTATTATGTTTTGGATCGGGTTGTGCGCCGCAACAATAGATAATACGAAGTGCTTATATATTGGTGACGAGTTCCTTATTTTTTTGCTATGAATTCTAAGTTGTCCTCATGCCTTTCCCTTAAATTACTGTTGGTAATGATATTCCCCCGCAGCATGTTCCCCTCCCAGCTTTTCTTGTTTTTTCTGTTTTATTTTCCCGCTGTATATTATATAATTGCACAGGTTTGTTTGGTAGTCTGGTCCTAGCATCGTCACTACTTCGCCGGGGTTAGGCCAGGCACTTACTAGCACATAGGGTCGGTTGTGCTGATACTACACTCTGCACTGTGTGCAGATCTCGGAGCGGCAACTTTTGGATTATAGCTTTGGGTGGCTACCTTCAGTCTAGTTAGAGATCCCGAGGTAGTCGTGCAGGAGTCTGCAGGCCCGACGTTCTCTTCTATCTTTATATTTATTCTATTTTTATTTACTTCAGAGATAGATTGTACCTTTCTTTGCACATATTTGTATGTAGTATTCGTAGATAGTCTGTGATATCGTAACACCCGTTCCGGGTAGAGGTGTATGTTGGTATTGTCGTACTTGTTTTTGGATAAATTATCAGATTAAGTCTTCCGCATGTATTTATTTATAGTTGGTATTTCACTATTGATCGCATGTTGATATAAATTGTTAAAAAGGGCTAAATAAAAAAGTTAGTGAATCTATAATACGCGGCTTGCCTAGCTTCCACGAGTAAGCTCCATCACGACTCCCAAGGGTGGAAAATCCGGGTCGTGACAAGTCCATCCCAAGGCTCCTTTGTGTGCTTTCAATACTTCAATCAATGTTTCTTCATGTTCTATAGTTAGAAAAGATAAATAATTATAGGGAATAACTCATGGTTAAGATAGACATATTTCAAATGAGAAGGGAGAGTTTTGAGTTCAATTTTTTGTTGAACTTCTTCTATTGCATGCCTCCTTCCTCGTAATCTTTTTCCAATAATTTTGCATCATTTCTGATAGTCGTATCTTCATCCTGTGTGGTGCCAGATTTGGCCAAACATCTTTCCATTGAGTTAGAAATTAATTGATCATCTTTGAATTCATCTATAAGATTATTAATCATGTCAATTGAAAAGTATGAAGATGATGTATCATCTTTTGGGAATCTTAGTATCTTTGGCATATCAAAAATAACTCTTTCTTCATCAACTCTTAAAATTAGTTGTCCTTGATGGACATCTATGATTTCCCTGCCTGTTGCAAGAAATGGTCTACCAAAAATAATTGGTTCATCAGGACACTCTTTCATTTCAACTACTATGAAATCTATAGCAAAACAAATTTATCTACTCTTACAAGCACATTTTCAATTATTCCCTTTGGTCTCTTAGTACTTTGATCAGCAAATTGAAGTGAAACACCTATGTCTTTCATTTCACCATGATCTAATTTTTAAAAAAAAGAAAATGGCATCAAAATTATTGTAGCTCCAGAATCACAAAGTGCCTTTTCAATGTATACTCCTCCCAAAGTACATGGAATGGTGAAACTACCTGGGTCACCGAGTTCTTGTGGTAGCTTATTTTGAAGTATATCACTACATTTTTTAGTAAGCATTACCATAGAAACTTCTTCCAATTTCCTTTTGATTGATAAAATTTCTTTCAAAAATTTGGCATATGAAGGCATTTGCATTAAAGCATCAGTAAAAGGAATGTTAATGTGAGTTTGTTTTGAAATCACCAAAAACTTTGCAAATTGATTATCCAACTTTTCCCTTTTCATCTTTTGTGGAAAATTAGGAATTGTAACTGGGAACGAAGTCAAATTTTTAGTATTTTTTTCTTCTTTTTTCTTGGCTTCTTTCTCTTCTGATGGTTGAGAGGGTGTCTAAACCATTTCACCCTTGTCCACCTGTTCTTCTGATTGATTCTTTTCTTGTTTGTTTGTATAGGGTTCATCAAGAGTCGTACCTGGCCGTAAGGCAATGGCCTTAAGGTTTTCTTTTGGATTTTTCTCTGTATTGCTTGGTAAAGGACCTTGAATCTTTTTAGACACAAGAGTTTCCAATTGGCTTAACTGAATTTCATGATTTTTTAGAGCGGAATTTTAACTTTCCATTTTTTTATCAGTAACCTTAATGTACTTGTACAAAAGGTCATCAAGACTTGGATGGCCTTGTTGAGGCCTTTGCTGATATGGAGATGCTTCCTGATAGGCTTGAAATTTTGTTGCCCACGATTTTGATTTTGATATCCAGGTGGACTATATACTTGTTGCCTTTGGTAGTTTTGAGAGTTTTCAGCACCATTTGCATTGCTCCATTGAAATCCTGGATGTTTTTGTGCTAATGGACTTCTAAAAGGATACGGATTGTATCCGATGACATTGACATGTTCATCATATTTATTGGTTGCTTGACATTCGTGGTTTAGATGGTTTCCTACACACAAGTCACGAGCCTCAAACTGGTTGGTTGTTGTGTATTTACCTGAATAGATTAAAATATTTGTGCCAAAGAAACAATCTGTTGTGTTAGTGTATTTAAAGCATCCACCTGATTTACTGTAGCAACTTTCTTAATGATTACACGCTCAGATGGCCACTGTATGGCATTTTCAGAAATTTCATTAAGCAATTGCAATGCTTCTTCTGTAGTTTTTCCCATTATGGAACTTCCTACAGCTGCATCTATTACATTTCTAGAAGAAGGTTTTAACCCATGATAAAAAATGTACAACTGCATACGTTCAGGAATGTCATGGTGTGGACATTTCCTTAACATTGTTTTCAATCTTTCCCAAGCTTGATAAACTGACTCAGTGTCACCCTGCAAGAAGTTAGATATATCCTATCTTAACTTTGTTGTTTTAGCAGGGGAAAAATATTTATTTAATTTTTTTTGAGCCATTTGGTCCCATGTGGTAATAGACCCTTGCGGCAAACTTCGTAACAAAGTTTTGGCCTCTCCTTTCAATGAAAAAGGAAATAGCCCTAACTTAATTGCTTCATGAGGTACTCCATTATACTTTGCAGTTTCAACCAATTCTAAAAAGTCAATTAAATAACTATGTGGATATTCACTTAGATCACCAGTGAAAATGCAAGATTGTTGAATTGTTTGAATGAGGCATGTCCTGATTTCAAAGTAATTGGCTTCTACTGGAGGTTTCACTGACACTAGATTCACAGTTAAAGCAATCAAGTCTAGCATATTCCCTTCGGATTCTGTTTGCTGGTCTTGGCGCCACTTTATCAAACTACTCTTGTCACGACCCAAATTCCAACATCTGGGTCGTGATGGCGCCGGACACCGCTTTCCGACAAGACAACCATAAATGCTTAATTTAATTTTTATCTTAATAATTTTGAAAACTAAAATTTTCCTTCAATTCAGCTAGTAAAAGATAATCTTTGCAGAAAAATAAATAAAAGAATGATGGAAGTAAATACAGAGTACCCCGTAAACATCCTAGAACCCGGTATCACAAGTGCATGATCAATTGCTAAGAAATAATGTAATACAACAACCGTTCGGATACTGGACAGAAAGTAATACAATAATCTGAAAGAGATTCCGCTGGCTGCGGGTCGTCTCGAGAAGTGAAACTCACCTAAGTCTCCGTATCAACCATGCTTCTATGCCCACTAGGCCACTAGAGATGCAGGCGCCTGTGTAACAAAAATTCATAGCAAGTGTAGTATGAGTACGAAAACAACATGTACCCAATGAGTATCCTGTCTAATCTCGAAGAAGTAGAGACGAGCGGTCGACTTCGACACTTACTAGTGGTCCAATAATAATATTTGTAAAAATGGGAGGTGATCATGGATTTTATAAAGCAATTATAAACTCATAAAGCCAGATAGCAGGTAAACAACTTCTCAAATAATAAAGAATTTCGAAGGATTTACTTTTCATTATCTTTATCAATTTATCACTGGCCAGGAAGGGCAATTATCAACATTTATAAATCTCAAGCAGCAATCCAAGCATGCGCATATCATGTTGCGGTTATACGGCCCTATCCAACATAAATGTAAAATGTGCACTGGCGAGGGTCGAACGCCCGAACCATAGATGCATCTATTACCCCGCTCGCGAATCATACATGCGATGCGGTCAACATAAATAAACAAATACCCTGCTCGCGAATCATACATGCTACGCAGGTACAGATAGAAATACAAGCTCAAACAACAAATTAAGAATTTATCGGGGAACATTTATCCAAATAAAAGCCTATTCTCTTTTGGGGATTTAGAAAATGAAGTTTAATCCTTTTAGAAATTCATTTATCAATTCGATAAGATTTAAGCAATTCAAATGCCAACAAGATTATAGATATTCCAAGTATAGCATGCTTTTGGGTCCTAGACTACATGGACTTACATATAATAGTAGCTACACATGGACTTTCATCACCTCGTGCGTACATAGCCCCCACAAATAGAAGCACATAACCAATTATTTCACCTATGGGGACAATTCCCTCTTACAAGGTTAGAAAGGAGACTCTCCTCGCTCCGAAGATCCACAACCGGCATTCCACGCCCTTCCGGAGACTCGAATCGATGCTAAATGCTCACAAACTAGCCAATAATCATGCAAATCCATTAGTATATGTTCAATTTCTCATTACAATCCGATTTATAAAAATTCCTAATCCCGATCGAAAAGTTGACAAAATCGCCATCGTGCCCACGTGCCTCGATTCCGAAATTTTTCGAAAATAAAGTTTACCCATAACCTCACGAACTCAAATATGTAATTTACTCTTAATTTCATGCCCAAAATCGTGGCAAAAATCCAAGAATACCAATTTTCTAAGTTTTCCCTCAAACCCCAAGTTTTTCACAAATTTCATGCTTAAATCTATATATAATCATGTATTTAATTCAAAACTAGCATAAACCACTTACCTCATGCTTGGTGGTGATAATGGAACCTCAAAGTTGCTCCAAAATCGGCTCCAATGGAAGAAATGGGGTTGAAATGAACCCAACCCCCGATTTAAAAGAACCTTACTGCCTCCAGCAATTCCGCACCTGCGGTCAACAACCGCTTCTATGGTTCTGCAGGTGAGGCCCCTCTACCGCTCGTGCGGTTTCCCTCCGTGCTCCCCTTTTCACTCATGTGCCTCAATTCCCACAGGTGTGGTCCCGCTTCTGCGGCGAGATGACTGCATCTGCGGTCCTTACACTTCCACCCCAAAATTGCATTTGCGGCTTTCCTGGCCGCTTCTGCGGCTCCGCACCTGCGGCCCAAGCCTCCCAGGTGCGGTTACACTAGAGGACAACTGCTGCACTTCCTCTTCCAATTTCCAAAATTGATCCGTTAACCATCCGTAATCTGCCCGAGGCCCGCAGAACCCCAACCAATCATACCAACCAGTCCCAAAACATATTACGGACTTGCTCGAGGCCTCAAATAATATCAAACAACGCTAAAATCATGAATCGACCCTCAATCCAAGCTTAAGGAACTTTAGAATTTCAAACTTCTACATTCGATGACGAAACCTATCAAATCACATCCGTTTGACCTCAAATTTTGTATACAAATCATATTTGACATTACAAACCTACTCCAACTTCTAGAATTGGATTCCAACCCCGATATCGAAAAGTCTACTTCCGGTCAAACTTCTCAAAAACCTTCAAATTTCTATCTTTAGCTAAATGATTCCAAAATGACCTACGGACATCCGAATTCACTTTCGATCGTGCTCCCAATACCAGAATCACCATACGGAGCTATTTCATGAGTCGGAATCTCAAACGGATATCGATAACACTGAAATGCACTTCAACCCAAACTTATGGAATTCTTCCAAATATGCTAACTTCTTGAATAGGTGCCGAAACGCTCCCGGGTCTTCCAAAACCCGACCCGGACGTATGCCCAAGTCCGTAATCATCATACGAACGTGCTGGAACCTTCGAATCCCAAATCCAAGGTCGTTTACTCAAAAATCCAACCTTAGTCAATTCTTTCAACTTAAAGCTTCCGAAATGAGAATTCTCTTTCCAAATCAAACTCCAAACTTCCCGGAATTCAATTCCGACCATGCGCACAAGTCATAATACCTGAGTGAAGCTACTCATGGCCTCAAACTACGGAATGACGTGCTAGAGCTCAAAACGACCGGTCGGGTCATTACATCATCTCCCAAATAAACATACATTCATCATCGAACATGCTAAGAACTACACTGAAGTAGTCTGAAGTCACTGTTTAACACCTCGTGCACCTACCCCTGCTACCACAACTCAGTTGAGCACATTAGCTCGATCACTTCTGAAGATATTCCCTTTTATTCAAGCAAATAAGCCTTACAGCCAATTCCAATATCCGGAATTCTATGTCAGGCTTTTTTCCAACATATGCTCATCGTATCAATAACTACACTCAACACCAAAACATGACTGCACACCTTAGTCGAATTCGGACGTTGTACCACTTTACTCACAGGACCACAATATCATTCTATGATCAAATTAGTCTAAATTCCATGAATCTGATGCTCCCAATGCACCTCATGATATATATAAGTCTTGCTCTAACTCTTACAATACCACCACGATGGAAGAGATGTGTAGAAATTCATAACCAACTGCATAATCAACAATTCATTGGGTCTATACTCCTGTTAGGAACTATCACCTCATTCTAAACCAAATAATGGTGTTTGCTCCTTAATATACTTCATATAATCAGATTGCAATGAACCTAAATCCAATGATCTCGTCTCATCCAGTGCGATCTGCTCAGGTAATAAGCCACCCCGGACATGATCAAAAGTCTCATATGATGCCACAATGTGCCAATAGGCTACCAATTCGAACATGATACATAAAGGAAACGAACTCTGAAAAGAAATCTAATTACCCTGCTGGAAAATCATACGTGCGACGCGGTCAACATAATTGAACAGACACCCCGCTAGCGAATCATACATGTGACGCGGGCACACAACTATTATGAGTGTTCCTCAGAAAACTAGGAAACAAAACGCATAAAAACAGCTATAAGGAACTGTACCCAACATCACACTGTTGTGGCGCGCAACCCGATCCAAACAACATACCAGTGGCGGCGTGCCACCCGATCCACCCATAAAATTCATATAAGGATATACACACCGAGCCAGATTGCTCATTACAACAAAATACTTAATGTCTCTCACAAGCATGCTAAGTGCATAATACCATCCATGGGGAGATATATAGTGTTATAAGCTACAAACTCAAGCACAACTGAGGTTCGATATACGATATGAATCTCAATAGCCATTCTGCTAACATAACAGCATCTCTACGCGGAACCTCAACACATAAGAAGTTCACCAAGCCGTCTCACAACTCACACGGTGCAATATATCATTACATGAAATAGCTGACGACGAAATAACACCCCGACTACTCTTCCATAAGGAGCGCATTGCTGAAATGAACACATCTGGCCTGATATAGAGCCCATATTCTCATTTAAATCCATCCACAAACCTCCAGCTGATTCTAATCGCACTGAGCTAGGCTAATAACCTTTCGAAGGTCCATAATAACTCCCCTTTTTCTCATAACACACAAGAACAACCATCAGAACCGGAGTAATCCTCCACATTCCACAACCCAATAAACCGAGTGCCCTCCTAACATCAATTCTCAATTTAACGACATCACTACAATCTTCACACTTAGTTTAACTCTTCAATCAATTACGTGACTACATGCCACACTTATACAACCTTCCAGCAAGGCACGCTCCCCTAACCTTCCGTAACAGATAACAGGTATGTACATCCAAACCGTCGGCCGTACTAACGCTGAAAAGCGATCAAGAATCCTTAACTAAGATGCAAAGCCTTTTTCACAAAGCACTGGTCTCAGGTGACGCTGAAGACAATACCAACTTACTTTAGACATCAAAACTCCTTTCCTGCTCATCCGAGCTCGTGACATCCTTGTCAACATCGAACTGCAACCTTGATACTCACTTCAAATTCCATACCACCCACTGTACCCAACATGCCAATATTCGATAGAACACAATTTTCATCATAACTTCGAAACCACTAACAGATTAACACTTAATCATATAATTTTTTTCACTTAACTCAATTCAAGAGAACCATAGCAACACACAGGTGAATCCTTACAACCGTAGAATATGCAAATCTCTAAGTAGTGGTCTAAGCCACCATAGCCCTTCTAGGAACCGCCTACACATAACAGGCCATAACAGTAGAATACTTCTAAATAACATCAACTACGGCGGCTGACAAGCCTCACACGTACCGTCACAAATCACTTGCATAACTTGATCACGCTGCAGGAACTGACCACTACAACAATATGCCAATTCAACTATGGCTAACCAATCTATCTCCTCCCAATTTATCATTGATTGCCTTAGAAATACTAATAATAACTCCATTCGACACATAATACACTCTATCCATACTCATCCCAAGTGACCTTGAAACACGAGACCATGCTTCCCCCAATCCCACGAACCATTTCATACCTCCCTTGTGCGCACATTCGCATCTTCAACTGACATGCCTATTCTGGATCTCTACGAACCCGAAGTCTTTTCTTATTTTCCTCCCAAACGCTGCACTACAAGTCAAAATATCATAGAATATTCTAGGCCTTTTCTCATAAGCTGCAACAAAAGATTGCTTCTTAACAGTACCTATAGGCTCGCAATCATTAGGCACCATACTTTACCCCTTTGAATCTACTAGGACCGTTGTTGAGAGCCACCCACTCTAACTTGGCCCCGAATATAATCAACTCCATGAATCTTCTAGCACATGAATACCCTCTCGATGAAGAACCCGACCGAATCACTTTCCTTGAAACCCGCATCTATACAAGGCATAAATCCTGGTTCCTTTCCCAAGTCTGAACATGAGCCAACAAGGCCTACCATAGCACACCTTTAACAATCCCTTTGCTCAAATTACCACTTATGTTCCTTTGCCATAGCTGAAATAACCCATCAATATGCTACTAACCAGAAACCTCGTAAGTAGTTAACCATGCAACCCAATCATAGGCGGTAGGACTCTCCCACTTAGCTTGAAGCCACTATTACGTACCTCTGGGATTCACTAGGATTCTCTATCTCTTATTGACATAACCTTGCGCAATCAACCGCCAAAATTCTCAGAATCTTTCCGTAAAACACCTTTTTACACTTTGAATCATCAACCACATTCGCAAGGCTGATCTCTTTGTTGTATAACCCATAGAATTCTTCGCAGAAGCTTCGCCAACCATGCGACCACCAATCTGCTCACTAGAGATAACCCAACTTTGGAATTTACGTGCCGACATATTCCAACGCTGCTGCACGAGATACAATCACTACGACATCAATAACCCATCCTGAGTCTGAGCTCACTCTCTAGCTGCACAAGTCCATCCACCCCTCGTGGTCATCAATTAAATATGCGGAAACATCCATCCAATTCAAAGTTATGTTGTATCCTTCTTCATTTCGAGCAGCTCCTTTCCGTTATACCAAATCTCCTACCGCATAATAGCCCATACTTCAATTTAAATCCGTTGACCCCGATCACCAATCACTAAAATTCCCAAATCATTCCAAACTCTCTTTAAGATGCGTAGTCATCCTACCACAAAACCCACATGCAACTCTGCCACTCTCCCACTTTGGCGGAACTCACCCCTTTAATCAACTACTCAGCCTTCGCTTCTTATACCTAGCCTTCTAGAAATTTTAACCACCACCTGACACTCCCCACATATCCTTCCTCATCATTTGCTGCTCAACTGTTTCCTTAAATAAAATCTATCTTCGTAGCAATTGAACCCACAAATCTCTACTAACTTTAAACCTTTCTGAAGATCATCTTTCTCGAGCCGTCAACATTAGAAACACCTATTCAATCCTGAACCACCGCACCCCGCGATCTCTGACAGTCATTTCTCCAATATTATTCCATAATACCCTGCCCCAAAGGCGGGTTGAAGAAAACCATAACACCGGCGAACTTAACATATTCACTCACGGACGGTGACACGCACGGACGACGACACTCACGGACGGCGACACCACGTCGCAGATGAAAATCTCATCACACTTGAAATCACCAAGCCTTGTTACTTCATCACTCCAAATCTGGACATCCCTATGCCAATTGTTTTTCCTCCGTCAGAAATGAATTATAAGATGTCTGAATCATTCACTGAGTAGACTTCCTTTCAAATCATTCACTGCCCCAACACATAGGTAAGTATCCAACCATCAAGTCAATACTGTGCGATAACCAATCGTGAGCATCATAGAAATCTGTGCATAGCCTTAAAGCTCTCAGGAATACCGTTACCGAGCTAAAATGACAAGATATCCTTCTGCAAGGTAACGACAATAGCCCAACCAACTTTACCGGGAGAAACATCCCGCACCACATCTGTAGTATCATTACAATTCTTCAATTCTCGATTTATAACAAGTGGTTTGCGTCGCATAAGATTGAGTAGGAAGGAAACAAGGGCATAAGCCTCAAAGAATCAAATCGCACGATGAGGAATAAAGAAGGGAAATGCTCCTAACAGTCCTGTAACCTCTTGAAAATAAGTACAGATGTCGCCGTACCGATCCGCAAGACTCTACTAGACTCGCTCATGACTCGTGAGACCTAAGAGATCCTAGTGCTCTGATACCATGTTGTCACAACCCAAATTACAACATCCGGGTCGTGATGGCGCTGAACACCGCTGTCAGGCAAAACAACCATAAATGCTTAATTTAACTTATCTTAATAATTTTGAAAACTGAAATTTTCCTTCAATTCAGCAAGTAAAAGGTAATCTTTGCAAAAAAAAAATAATAAAAGAATGTTGGAAGTACATATAGAATACCCCGTAATCATCCCAGAACCCGGCGTCACAACTACATGAGCAATTTCTAGGAAATAATGTAATACAACAACCGTTCGGAATACAATACTGGACAGAAAGTAATTACAATAATCTGAAAGTGATTCTGCTGGTTGTGAGTCGTCTCGAGAAGTGAAACTCACCTAAGTCTCCGTATCAACAATGCTGCTACGCCCACTAGGCCACTAGAGATATAGGTGCCTGTGCAACAAAAAATGCATAGTAAGTGTAGTATGAGTACGAAAACAACGTGTACCCAATGAGTATCCCGTCGAATCTCGAAGAAGTAGAGATGAGCGGTCGACTTCGACACTTAGTAGTGGTCCAATAATAATATTTGTAAAAATGGGAGGTGATCATGGATTTTATAAAGCAATTATAAACTCATAAAGCCGGATAGTAGGTAAACAACTTCTAATAAAGGATTTTCAAGGATTTACTTTTCATTATATTTATCAATTTATCACTGGCCAGGAAGGGCAATTATAAATCTCAAGCAGCAATCCAAGCATGCGCATATCATGCCGAGGTCGTACGGCCCGATATAACATAAATGTAAAATGTGAACTGCCGTGGGTCGAACGCCCGAACCATAGATGCATCTATTACCCCGCTCGCGAATCATACATGCGACGCGGTCAACATGAATAAACAAAACTCTGCTCGCGAATAATACATGCGACGCAAGTACACATAGAAATACATGCTAAAATAGCAAATTAAGAATTTATCGGGGATCGTTTATCCAAATAAAAGCCTATTCTCTTTTTGCGATTTAGGAAAATGAAGTTTAATCCTTTAAGAAATTCATTTACCAATTCGATAAGATTTAAGCAATTCAACTGCCAACAAGATTACAGATATTCCAAGTATAGCCTGCTTTTGGGTCCTAGACTACCCGGACTTACATATAATAGCAACTACGCACAGACTCTTGTCACCTCGTGCTTACGTAGTCCCTACAAATAGAAGCATATAACTAATTATTTCACCTATGGGGATAATTCCCTATTACAAGGTTATAAAGGAGACTCACTTCGCTCCGAAGATCCACAACCAGTATTCCACGCCCTTCCGGAGACTCGAATCGATGTTAAATGCTCCAAAACTAGCCAATAATTATGCAAATCCATTAGTATATGTTCAATTACTCATTACAATCCGATTTATAAAAATTTCTAATGCCGATCGAAAAGTTAACAAAATTGCCATCGGGCCACGTGCCCAGATTCCGAAATTTTTCGAAGATAAAGTTTACCCATAATCTCACGAACTCAAATATGTAATTTACTCTTAATTTCATGCCCAAAATCGTGGTCAAAATCCAAGAATGCCAATTTTTTAGGTTTTCCCTCAAACCCCAAGTTTTCCACAATTTTTCATGCTCAAAGCCATATACAATCATGTATTTAATTCAAAACTAGCACAAACCACTTACCTCATGCTTGGTGGTAAAAATGGCACCTCAAAGTTGCTCCAAAATCGCCTCCAATGGAAGAAATGGGGTTGAAATGAACCCAACCCCCGATTTAAAAGAACCTTATTGCCTTTAGCAATTCCGCACCTATAGTCACACAACCGCTTTAGTGGTTCCGCAGGTGCAGCCCCTCTACCGCTCATGCAGTTTCTCTCCGGGCTCCCCTTTCCTCTTTTGCGCCTCAATTCCCGCAGGTGCGGTCCCGCTTCTGTGGCGAGATGACCGCATATGCGGTCCTTACACTTCCATCCCTAAATCGCATCTGCGGCTCTCCTAGCCGCTTTTGCGGCTATGCATGTGCGGCCCAAGCCTCGCAGGTGCGGTTACAGCAGAAGACAACTACTGCACTTCCTATTCCAATTTCCAAAATTGATCCGTTAACCATCCGGAATCCACCCGAGGCACCCGGAACCCCAACCAATCATACCAACCAGTCCCAAAACACATTACGAACTTGCTCGAGGCCTCAAATCTTATCAAACAACGCTAAAATCATGAATCGACCCCCAATCCAAGCGTAAGGAACTTTAGAATTTCAAACTTCTACATTCGATGACGAAACTTATCAAATAACATCCGATTGACATCAAATTTTGCACACAAGTCATATTTGACATTACGGACCTACTCCAGCTTCCGAAATTAGATTCCGACCCCGATATCAAAAAGTCCACTTCCAGTCAAACTTCTCAAAAACCTTCAAATTTCTAACTTTAGCCAAATGACTCCAAAATGACCTACGGACCTCCTAATTCACTTCCAATCACACTCCCAATACTAGAATCACCATATGGAGCTATTCCCAGACTCAGAATCTAAAACGGATATCGATAACACTGAAATGCACTTCAACCCAAACTTATGGAATTCTTCAAAAAAGGCTAACTTCTGCAATAGGTGCCGAAACGCTCCCAGGTTTTACAAAACCCGACCCAGACATAGGCCAAGTCCGAAATCATCATACGAACCTGCTGGAACCTTCGAATCCTGAATCCAAGGTGGTTTACTCAAAAATCCAACCTTAGTCAATTCTTTCAACTTAAAGCTTCCGAAATGAGAATTCTCTTTCCAAATCAACTCCGAACTTCCCGGAATTTAATTCCGATTGTGTGCATAAGTCATAATACCTGAAGTGAAGCTAATCATGGCCTCAAACTGCGGAACGACGCGCTAGATCTTAAAACGACCGGTTGGGTCGTTACAGCTCCTCTACATGAGCTGGTGGTGGAATTTGTAGTGAATTGTTATCATCTTCTAATTTGTGCTGCATTCTGTTACAAGTTATGTTTTGAGACGATATTTTTCCTTTCCTGCACAATCGCAAAGTTTTTTCAATTTCAGGATCATAATTGGCCAACTCTTTTGTAGAAGAGCGGGTCATAAACTATTTGAAATTAAAGTAAAATAAAGACAGTTTCTAAAATAGTAATGGATAATTTTAAAAATGAATAAAAATAGTACGGTAATATTATAGTTAACTAAAACAGTAAGTTGTAACATATCAAAAAGGGGCCCAAAGTATTTGTGTGGTTATAAAAACTTCTCATTAAGGGTATAATTGTAAGTTTAAGCTAAATTGTTACTAAATTTAGAAAGGGGTCATTCTTTTTGGAACGGATCAAAAAGGAAATAGGTTCACATAAACTAAAATAGAGGGTGTACTAATTATATTATATGAAAAAAATTCAATAATAAATCAAGTATGCTGAAGAATTGAAGTACTATCAATTTAAAGAGTTGAAAAAAATATTATTTTATAAAAATACAGTAAAAGTAATAGTTATAAGAATAGTAATATAGAATAGTACAAAGGATACTTTTAGCACTAGAATAGTAAAAACAAGTACTTACAACCATAATAATAATAATAATAATAATAATAATAATAATAATAACAAGTACTTACAATTATAATAATAATAAAAATAATAAAATATACTTTAAAAAAATGACAAATAAAAAAATGAGATTGTGAATCACAAAACTAATATATTATACTATTATATAGATGTTAGTACTAACAATAATAATATAATAATAAAATATAAAATAAAGTAGGTTGAAGTACTAACTATGAGGGATTTCTTTTTTTTAATATATTTTTTTACAAAATTGCTCCTAATAATAGTACAATTATGATAGTAGTATGTAGGAGATAACATTTTGAAGGAAAAATTAACAATAATAATAAATTCTCAAATTAGCAATAAAATATTTAATTTGAAGTAGATGTGTGCGAATCTCTGGCAACAGCGCCAAAAATTTGATGAAGCTTGTGTGTATAGGATTTTTTGCTCGTACTCTGTCAAATTCTAGTATAGTTTATGATATCGTCCCACAGAGATTGGACAATCTACGCTACAGACTTGTAATATTTTGACTACTATTTGATCGAACCAAATTGATGAAAAGTGTGTTTGGAATTATAAATTAAGACAAATTTCTTCCGCAAAGTTTATATTTAAAAAGAGATGGGAATCGTTGAATTCACTTGATATATCATTACACTAAAATCTATGTTTCATACGTACTTCTCTAAAGAATAATTGCTTATTGCTAATATAATTATATTTTTACACTAAGAAATAAATAAATAATTAACACTCCGTGAGGTTATGTCAATTAATTGATTTAAAACTAGTGACGATTAAACTGAAATATCTTGTCTGAATGTACTCAAGCGTAGTAAAAACTTTGTGAGAATATTTTTACTAGAAAATCATAATCTTGCTTTCAACAAATTCCTCCGTGAGAATTAAAACTGAGGAAAGCAAGATTACAGACTCGAAATAATAATCTTACTGAAAATTACTTTCACTCTAATATTCTGTGCTCAAGTGTAGTTAAAACTTCGCGAGAGTATTTTTACTAGAAAGCCAATAATCTTGCCTTCAACAATTCTTCCGTGAGAATTAAAACTGAGGAAAGAAAGATTACAGACTGGAAATAATAATCTTACAAAATTAGTTTCACTCTAATATTCTATTCATCAATTATTATATATTAATTTTGCTCCGTGAGAATTACAAAATTAATATAAGAATAACTTAGATATAAAATATGTAGATGTGATAATAATGATTAAAAATTCATCATTCCAGCATAGTATGAAATGTAAATAGAGTTTTAGGCCAAGAATGTATTGAAACTGAGATAGTATTATAATTATATCAAGCTTCATCAACTATCTCAAGAAAAAGAAATTATTCCATTATGAAGTAAGAAAAGCTAAAAAATACTTTCAAAAAACTAAAACTATTTTTACTACAAAGAGAAAGACTAGAGGAAGAGACTAAAATTACTCTTCTCTTTCTCTTTAGAAACTTAGAAAAAACTAAATAGGAAATTTGATACAAAGTGGGATGGTCTTTCTTCTACAAATATATGCCTATTTATAGGAAAATTTCTACAAGACCTTAGTGAGAATTTGAAAGATAATATCAATATATCATACGGCCTTGATGAGAAATTGACATGGCAATTTGTCATGAAATTTTGGTGAGAATTTGCCATAACTTTCGTATCTCTTGACTTTGTGTAGTCTTAGATGAAGTTGTCACGAATGTGTGACGACCCGGCCGATCGTCTTAAGAATTAATGCCCCGATCAACTATTAACTGCTTTCTCCAAGTTTATTTCTACTATTTGGATTTGCCAGGTTGTTCGATTTTAAGTTTCGGAGAGTTTTGGGACACTTAGTCCCTAAAGGAGAGCCTTAGTTTTGAAATTTGACCATAATCAGAACAGTGTGAAGACGGCTTTGGAATGGAATTTAGATGGTTCCATTAGCTCCATTGGGTGATTTCGGGTTTAGGAGCGTGTTCGAATTGTGTTTTAGAGGTCCGTAGCTAATTTAGGCTTGAAATGCCGAAAGTTAAATTTTTGAAGTTTCCGGTTCGATAGTGAGATTTTGATCCGAGGGTCGGAATGGAATTACAGAAGTTGTAGTAGCTCTGTAGTGTTGAATGTGACGTGTGTGCAAAATTTCAAGTCATTCAGACGAGGTTTGGCAGAGTTTTTGATCGAAAGCGTATTTTTAAAGTTTTGTGAATTCTTAGGCTTGAATCGATGAAAAATAGGTGTTTTGATGTTTTTTGGAGCATTATGAAGGTTGTAACAAGTTTGAATGATGTTTTAGGATTGTTTGGCAAGGTTGGTTGAGGTCCCTGGGGCATTGGATGTGTTTCAGATGCTCAATGGGTCATTTTGGAACTTAAAGAAATTGCAGAAATAAATTGCAGCAGCCAAGTTCTGGTTTCCTTCTTCGCGTTCGCGAGTGGGGTCTCACGTTCCGAAGAGGAGCTGGGGCTAGGGGAGGTTTAATTCTTTGCATTCGCGAAGTTCCTCCCCCATTCGCGAAGCTAAGAGGTCTTATACCTACGCGTTCGCGATGGTGTTCCCGCGTTCGCGTAGGAGGAGGAGATTGTGCACCGCGTTCACAACTAGAGTATCGCGTTCGCGATGAAGAAATTTGGACCAAGCAGAGTTGGGCTTCACGATCACGAGGGTCCTTCTGCATTCGCGAAGAAGGAAATACCTGGGCAGAATATAAAATTTCAAAATCGAGGGCTTAGCCATTTTTATCAAAACTTAAGCTTAGGAACTCGGATTTGAGCAAGATTTTGTGGGATTTTCAAAACCTTCAATTGGGTAACGATTCTTAACTCCTTTTATCTTGTAACCCATTAATCCAAACATGAATTCTACATTAAATTTCGGAATTTGTATGGAAAACTGGGGAAAGTTCTTAGACCAAAAATTTGAGTTTTGATTGGGGATTTGACATCGGATTTGGATAATTTTGGTATGGTTAGACTCGTGAGAGTATGATGATTCTGAAAATATAAATTTTACCCGATTCTGAGACGTGGGCCCGATGGGAATTTTTGTCATTTTACCTAATTTCACGTATTAGCTTAGAATTTCTTTGTAGAGTCAATTACTTGAAGTGTTATTTACATTATGAAATTGAATTGAATAGATTTGGGCTATTTGGAGTCGAGTAATCGTGGCAAGAGCATGGTTTAGGGTTGATTTTGAGCCGGTTCGAGGTAAGTGGCTTATCTAACCTTGTGTGGGGAACCTTCCCCTTAGGATTCAATATATTTGATATTTGAAATGTCTTGTACGTGAGGTGAGTGCGTACTTGAGCTAATTATTGAAAATCCGGTTTTCTTTAAGTTATTTCAATTGTGTTCCTTTCCGTTTCATTTCACTTGCCATTTTAAACCTGCTGTTAGCTTAGAAAAAACATGTCTAATTGACTTAACTGTTTATTTACTTAAACTGCCTTAACTGAATTATGTGAAGCATGTTAGACTAGAATTACCTGTTTACTTGATACGAAATTGAGCTTAATTGAGTATTCTTGTGTTGTTGCTGTGTGTTTTACTTAGGGACTACGAGACAACATTTCCGGGAGATCCCTTGTACGTGTTTATGATTTGAACTAATGTGCGGGATACCGAAAGATCCCTGACACGTATATTGAGGATACCAAGATATCCCCGGGATACCAAGAGGTCCCTAGCACATATTGAGGATACCGAGAGATCCTCGAGATACCAAGAGATACCTAGCATATATTGAGGATACCGAGAGATCTTCGGGATACCAAGAGATCCCTAGCATATATTGAGGATACCGAGAGATTCTCGGGATACCAATAGATCCTTGGCATATATATTGAGGGTACTAAGATATCCTCGGGATACTGAGAGATCCCCGGTTATTTCCTTGTGATTGTTTTTGCCTCCATTTTCAGTTATTGAATTCCTTGTTTTCCCGCATTAAATTCTTATCGTAAGTTTTCGACTGTACTGCTTATCTTATACTGTCATATCTTATATTCTTTTTTTTATCTCAGTAGGGCCCTGAACTTCCTCGTCACTACCCGACCGACACTTACTGAGCACCGTTGTGGTATACTCATGCCCCTTCCGCGCATGTTTTTCATGTGCAGATCCAGTACTGTGACTCAGTCATACCACCTGTGAGGCGAGGCAACTGCTCTTGAGACATTGAGGTACATATGTCGTGTCCGTAGACCATGGATTCCCTTCCTATTCTAGATTTTAAACATTTTCCCTTATGTATTTCTTTCCCTTATTAGATATTCTTGAGTTAGACATTGTAGATATCCAAAGGCTTGTGGTTCCGTAAGTTTACGGGTTTTGGGATAGTGTACTTGATTCTGAGAATGTTGTGTTGTATATGTCGAGCGACATTTTAACTATTGTTTTCATTCGGTTATTTTGGCTTTTGATTATTTATTCCGCAAGTTTCGTTTATGTTCTGCATTTGTTAGGCCTACCTAGTCGTAGAGACTAGGTGCCGTCACGACAGTTCACGGAGGGCTAACTGGGGTCGTGAAAAGTTGGTATTAGAGCTCTAGGTTCATAGGAGTCATGGATCACAAGCCGGTTTATTAGAGTCTCGCTGATCGGTACGGAGACATTGTACTTATCTACAAGAAGCTATGTAATTGTTAGGAAAATTCCACTTTATTTGATTTCTTGGTCGTGCGATATTTTGACATCACAATTCTAAACTTCTGTCTTCTATTCTCTCATAGTTGGTGAGGATACGTGCTACCCGAGATGATTAGGCACCCGCACCCCTACTACAGCCGTTAGAGGCCGAGGCCGGGGTAGAGGGCGAGGAAGCGCACATGGTGCAGCCAGATCACATGCGCGACGTGCCGCCGAGGTACCACCAGTAGTTCCAACCGGAGTCCAGGCACCTGACATGCCTACTGCTACTACTACTCCAGCTCTTCAGAAGACTCTAGCACTGTTCATGATCATGTACACCACTCTGGCTAAGGCAGGGTTGCTTCCCCTTGCTTCAGCTACATCTCAAGCTGGGGGAGGAGCACAGAGTCCCACCGCCCGCACTCTTGAGTAGCGAGTTCAAATTGAGAAGGTCTTTGAGATTATTCTTGTACCACCTACAGTGCCAGTTCAGCCCGAGGGCAGGGTAGCGGCTTCCGAGGAGGAGCAGCTGAGGCTTGAGAGGTTCAAGCGGTACAAGCCTCCTATATTCAGTGGTCTAGCATCGAAGGATGCTCTAGGATTTTTAGATGAGAGTTACCGCATTCTCCGTACTATGGGTATATCAGGATCGAGCGGGGTTTCCTTCACTATCTTTCAGCTTCGAGGAGCCGCCTATAAGTGGTGGTGCACCTATGAGTTAGACAGTCTGGACGAGGCTGCTTCACTGACTTGGACTCAGCTTTCAGCTCTGTTCCTGAGAGAGTATGTTCCCCAAAGCCTTTGGGATGCATGGCGTGCAGAGTTTGAGCATTTGTGCCAGGGTGCTATGATTGTCTCAGAGTATGTTATCCGTTACACTGGTTTGGCTAGGCATGCACCACCTTGTTTTCTACTGTTCGCGAGAGAGTTCGCCGATTTAATGAGGGCCTTATTCCCAGCGTTAGGTCTAGCATGGCTCGTGAGTTAGAGATGGATATTTCTTGTCAGCAGGTGGTGAGCATTGCTAGGAGGATTGAGGGTATGCATGCTAGGGATAGAGAGAAGAAGGAGGCCAAGAGGTCTCGAGAGTCGGGCCATTTCTCTAGTGCCCATGACCCAGCAGCAGGTTGTTATGGTAGTGGTTATATAAGTCGCCATGTTCATTCAGCTCTTCCAGCAGCCAGTGGTATTCCAGCTCCTCCTAGACCTCAGGAGCCTTATTATGCACCTTCGGTATCTAGCGTGCCTCCTGTGCGGGGTGCTTTCAGAGGTCAATCTAGCAGACCTGTCCCGAGCCAGTCACAACCATCACGTCTGTCCAGAGCTGTTTTGAGTGTGGTGACACACTCCATGTGGTGAGGGATTACCCTAGACTTGGGAGGAGTGCAATTCCACAGACTTCTCAGCTACAACGTGCCCCGTAGATTTCTCAGGCTATGGTTACATCTCCAGTTGCTACCCCACCTGCTCAACCAGCTAGAGGTGGAGGTCGGGGAGGTAGAGGTCGCCCTAAAGGGGGAGGCCAGGCCAGATACTATGCCCTTCCTGCCCGTACCGAGGTTGTTGCCTCCGATTCTGTCATCACAGGTATTATATTGGTCTGTCACAGAGATGCATCGGTTTTATTCGATTCAGGATCCACTTACTCTTATGTGTCTTCTTATTTTACTCCGCATTTGGGTGTATCTCGGGATTCTTTGAGTTCCCCTATTTATGTTTCTACTCCTATGGGAGATTCTCTTGTTGTGTATCGCATTTATCGGTCGTGTTTGGTTGCTCTTAGTGGTTTTGAGAGCAAAGCCGATTTATTGTTGCTCAGCATGGTAGATTTTGATATTATCTCGGGCATGGACTGGTTGTCGCGCCATTATGATATTCTTGATTGTCACGCCAAAACCGTGACGCTGGCTATGCCAGGTGTACCACGTGTTGAGTGGAGGGTTACTTTAGATCACACTCCCAGTAGAGTTATCTCTTTTCTTAAACCTCAGCGTATGGTTGAGAAGGGGTGTGACACATATTTAGCTTATGCGAGAGATGTCAGTATTGATACCCCTTCGATTGATTCAGTTCCAGTAGAACAGGATTTTCCCGATGTGTTTCCAGCTGATCTTCCAAGCATGCCTCCTAATAGAGATATTGATTTTTGCATTGATCTGTTGTCGGGCACTCGGCCTATTTCTATTCCTCCATATCATATGGCTCCTCCTGAGTTGAAGGATTTGAAGGACCAATTATAGAAATTACTTGATAAGGGTTTTATTCGTCCCAGTGTATCACCTTGGGGGTGCTCCTGTCTTGTTTGTGAAGAAAAAGGATGGTTCTATGTGTATGTGTATTGATTATCGCTAGTTGAACAAAGTTACAGTTAAGAACTGTTATCCTTTTCCTCGTATTGATGATCTGTTTGACCAGCTTTAGGGGGCACGAGTGTTTTCTAAGATTGACTTGTGCTCAAGTTACCATCAGTTGAAGATTCGGGAACTAGATATCCCGAAGACTGCTTTCAGGACTCGGTATGGTCATTATGAGTTCCTTGTCATTTCATTTGGGCTGACCAATGCCTCAGCAACCTTATTTCATTTGATGCACAGTATGTTTCAGCCGTATCTTGACTCGTTCATCATTGTCTTTACGGATGATATTTTAGAAAATTCTCAGAGTTGGGAAGATCATGAGCAACACCTGTGCAATGTGCTTCAGATTCTTAGAGAGAAGAAGTTATATGCTAAGTTCTCAAAATGTGAGTTTTGGTTGGATTTAATGGCATTCTTAGGCCACGTTGTATCGAGTGAGGGTATTAAGGTGGATCCGAAGAAGATAGAGGCCGTGCATAGTTGGCCCAGACCATCCTCAACTACAGAGATCTATAGTTTTCTTGGCTTGGCGGGTTACTACTGCCGTTTTATTGAGGGGTTTTAATTGATTGCAGCCCCTATGACCAGACTGACCTAGATGGGTGCTCCGTTTCAGTGGATGGAAGAGTGTGAGGCGAGCTTTCAGAAGCTCGAGACGCTTTGACTACAACCCCAGATTTGATATTGCCTACAGGTTCTGGGTCTTATACGGTCTATTGTGATACCTCAAGGATTAGCCTCGAAGCAGTGTTGATGCATGATGGTAGGGTGATTGTCTACGAATCCAGACGGTTGAAGATACATGAGAAGAACTACCATATTCACGACCTTGAGTTAGCTACCATTGTTCACGCCCCGAAGATTTGGCGCCATTATTTACATGGGGTTCCCTGTGAGATTTATACCGACCATTGGAGCTTGCAGCACCTGTTCAAGCAAAAGGATCTAAATTTGCACCAGAGGAGGTGGTTAGAGTTGCTGAAGTACTATGACATCACTATTTTGTATCACCCGGGCAAGGCCAATGTGATGGCCGATGCTTTGAGTCATCGGGCAGAGAGTTTGGGAGTTTGGCTTATTTACCAGCATCGGAAAGGCCTATGGCGATGGATGCTCAGCCCTTAGCCATCCAGTTTTTGAGATTGGATCTTTCGGAGCCCAGTCGGGTTCTAGCTTGCGTGGTTTCTCGGTCTTCCTTATTTATCGTATCAGGGAGCGGTGGTATGATTGTCACAACTGAAACCGATGGGCCGCGATGGGCACCTGGTACCTTACTCGACCGAGTACCAATGTAACGTATCTTCCTTATTACATCATCACCTACACGTGACATTCAGTCCTAATAGGCCAACATAATCCTTTATAAAGTCAAAACATAGGCCGACAAGGCCGTACAATCTTTTACATACACGACATATGTCTACAAGCCTCTAAGAATACATAAATTCCATAAAGGTCTGGACAGAGTCCTGCCAACCAACAATACACATTTAAATCATACTAACCAAATGAGCAACTCCGAAGCAAATGGAGCGCACCAACATCTTCTACTGAGCTGATAGCCTACTTGGAGGGCTCTCGACCTGTCTATTGGGACCTATGGGCATGAAACACAACATCCCCAGGCAAAAGGGACGTCAGTACGAATAATGTACCAAGCATATAAGGCACATAAATAAGTACATAAGAAACATGGAAGAAATATAGAGTACATGACTGAACCTGCAAGTCTAAATAAGTTTGTAAATCATAAATTACTTTTAGCATCATTTATATGCATATGAATGTCATGTCGTGCATAGTTACATGTTTCATAACATTACCAACCTCTGAGGGCATGCAATCATATCATATCGGCCACTGTGGGCAAAATCATCATCTTATACTAGCTGATTAGGTGGTGGTGCGTATATAACGTCGTAACATACACATATATATATATATATATATATATATATATATGTGTGTGTGTACTCAAACGGTGTTATATATGCGTATATATGTATGTATATATATGTGTATGGGATATAGGAAAGGTTATGGCATTATATATGCACCACCTCCTAATCAGCTAGTATACGATGATGATTTTGCCCATAGTGGCCGATATGATATGATGGGATGCCCTGAGAAGCTTGTAATGTTATGAAACATGAACCTATGCACGACATGGCATTCATACACATATACATGATGCTAAAAGTAATTTATGATTTACAAAGTCATTCAGACTTGCAAGTTCAGTCATGTACTCTATATTTCTTCCATGTTTCTTATGTACTTATTTATGTGCCTTATATGCTCGGTACATTATTCGTACTGACGTCCCTTTTGCCTGGGGATGTTGTGTTTCATGCCCATAGGTCCCAATAGACAGGTTGAGAGCCCTCCAAGTAGGCTATCAGCTCAGCGGAAGATGTTGGTGCGCTCCATTTGCTTCGGAGTTGCTCATTTGGTTAGTATGATTTAAATGTGTATTCTTGGTATGGCAGGACTCTGTCCCGACCTTTATTGAATTTATATATTCTTAGAGGCTTGTAGACATATGTCGTGTACGTAAAAGATTGTACGGCCTTGTCGGCCTACGTTTTGACCTTATAAAGGATTATGTTGGCCTATTAGGCTTGAATGTCACGTGTATGTAATGATGTAATAAGGAAGATACGTTACATTGGTACTCGGTCGAGTAAGGTACCGGGTGCCCGTCGCGGCCCATCGGTTTGGGTCATGACAAAAGTGATATCAGAGCAGTTTTGTCCTAGGAAGTCTACAAGCCGTGTCTAGTAGAGTCTTGTTTATGGGTGTGTCATGCACCACACTTATAAGCAGGAGGCTATAGGGAATTTAGGATTATCACTCTTTCTTCTTACTCTAGATCGTGTGGTAGAGTTCACTTATAAGAATTCAAATTCCAAAAATCTGGTTTATTTGTAATAAGACGATGCCTACATCCGGAAAGAAAGTTGGACAGAAAGATAGTTGTGGAAGAGCTGAGTTAGAGGAATTGCATTTTTGTATGATGCCTACGATAAGTAAATATGATGCTTTTAGCAGATCATGGGTGTACTGAAAGGTATAAACTTCCTGATAAGAAGCCTTAAGGCAAGAATGCCTATCCATCTTTATGGTGAAAGACAATGAGAGATTAAAAAGATAAGTATAAGTTTCAGCAAGTAAAAGGATCAAGGTGAAAAAGGGTATGAGGTACCCAATTAATGAAGGTTAACATCGTTTATAATTGAGGCAGAGGAATATAAGCTTTTTGAGTTATATTCAATAGTTACAAAGGTATATACAATTGGTCGCACCCATTCCAAATATGCCCTATAGGGGTTAAAAAAGTAATATAAGAAGATATGATGGATGAATTGATTGCGTCAGTTGATATTTCCGAAGGATATTGCAAATGTGCTAATCGATCTCTTTGTGAGACACCTAGATGGTGCACTCTAAAATAGTACAGCCAGATATGAGTACTACTAAGACATGCACTATAAGCCCTGATGGGATAAATACTACTTTAAGTGTGGCTCTCATCCATAGTAGAGCGAGGATGTTGAGAAACCCAAAGAGCCATTGGATGGAGCAAAGGGAAGCTAGAAGCGAAAGAATGTCGTATTGAAGTTTTCACAAGAAAAGGGATATGCAGAAATATTAGCAGTGTAATGAGAAAAGAGATAAGGAAGCATTATGAATAAGGTGTGATATATGGATGAAAACGGTACAGTGTTACAAAACATATAGTCAAATGAAGAAAGAGACGGAAGGTGATGGGCCTTAAGACAACAAAAGAGTATAGGCCATAAGGTTATATCCTCATTTCGAGAAATAAGTTCGTGACTCCAACGCGACTACCAGAAGAGAGAGTTAATCCCCAGAGTAATAGAAATCAGTATGGGCTAGTAAACAAGATAAACTAAATATGAATTAGGGACTGAATGATTGGAAAGTACTCGGCATCATAGGAATTTCATATTTCCTTCCGGCGGTAATAGAATGGACCACAAAAGAAGATTCACGATGAATTTAGAGAATAGTCATTCAGGGAGATGCTTCCCTAGAACAAGCAATGTGAGCAAAGTTAAGCTTAAGAGACTGTATGTGTCAGTTACGCTAGGTGTCACCGTCGGGAGTAAAGGAATTTATCATCCTTGGTACAGAAGAATGGCCGCAAGGTGAGTAAGGATCATTGATGTTGAGAAACGACGCCAGAGATGAAGAGGTAAAACATCTATAGGTAAATCCTCGTGGCTTCAGCTTTTAGTACACCCCTAAAGGGGGAATATAGAGTAATGTGGAATTAAGTCAGAATTAAGTGGTTCTAGTGACTATGGAATGGTAAAGGAAGAATGTGATAAATGAAAGAGGAATGAGATGGCACTCATCCAAATCTTACAGATACGCTACGATTCAAGAATATTGTACAAGCACGACGTCAAGGAGAGGAAGTAAAGGTTCCTGTCCGAGTTGTTATTAATAAATAAGGAGCCAGTGCGAGACGTAAGTTAAAACAAAGTAAATAGCCTAAGAAAGATTACGAGGAATATTGATATGAGAATGGGCCAATGAGTAGTTGGGAAATTGGTAAGGGAGATCTCACTTATGGCTAAACAGGAGGTTACAGACAAGTCATCAGATCATGTAAGATAAACATAGTAGAACCCAACATGGAGAATTCAGCCTCGGAGAATATCATTCTAATACTTGAGGTATATTCAAACGATAGTCAAGGGTTCTCCCTAAGTACTACAATGAAATACTAGCTAAGGAGATAAAAAAAAGAAGGCTTCAACCTAAGCACAATGACCTAAAGAGGAAATGACCGTGTAACAACAATCTCGCAACAACATTGTAAGTGTTCCAAGGGAAAGTGGCACCTACCATGGCTAATGAACGGGAAGTAAAAATTAAAAGCAATATTCGAGATCATATGAGTTGTATGGAAACTCTGGCAAGTGTATGCACTAAGATAAGCTAAGTATGGACGCAACGAGGGGGCATAAAGACCGGGAAAAGTAATAGCTTACGTTGAAAGAAAGCTAAGATAGAACAAAAGAATTATTTGATTAATGATCCAGAGTTAGTACGTTATGGATACTCTCAAGATTTTGGAGCATTATCCAGGCATCATATTTGTTGACAATCATACAGCCATAGAAGACTCCAGTATAAGTTAAAAGAAAGAATTGAGCCCTAGGCATAAACAAAGGACTGAATTGTTAGAAGATTGTATCATGGATATCCCATAACACCCAAGAAAGGCTAAGGTAATAACTGATACCATGAGCCATAGATCGGAGGATAGGTTAAGCCTACATAAAGGTTGATCAGAAGGAAAAGGAAACTGAAGAAATTACATCACCCAAGTAAATCAAGAGTCTGATTATTGGACCTAGAAGAATGATAGAAGTTGTGCTTGAAAACATTACAGAATCACTCTTAATATCAGATGTTCAAGAGAAATAACACAACAACTATAATCTATAATGGCTCTACAAGGAAGCCAAATAGAAGAAATATCAACCTCATAAGAAGATAGTACGAAGCTCCTACCGGATTATGTATATACCAGAGGTGCGAGTATTATAATAGAGCTTTAAGTTATAGACGTTAATTACACCTAGGTGGAAGGGAGGTTATGAAGGAGATAAAAGATATGATTTTAGATTTTAAGTAAGTAAGGTAAAAGTGAACAACGTACGAGATACTCAAAGGCAGAAGATCATGAATAGCCCTTACTTCGGATAGAAGGCTATAAGCACGGGGATCCAATAACCGGGAATGATAGCGGCATTGTCAGCGGCATGTCATCCGACCTATGGTTTCTAAGTACTGAGAGATCTAGTTAAGAGAGTAGAGAAGAGTTGGAGACAATGTGATGTCTCGCTTGATGCTCTAAAATAACACAAGAAAATTCAAGCAAGTTGAAGGAAGATTACGAGTAGTATAAATAGATTTGTATAGGTCACAAGCTAAAGTATGGTAAAGCGACAAGGTTTTAGGAAGACAGGAATACGGATGAGGAAAGGCAAGTGAAAAGGTGACGAGAATGGATAAGTCCTTAGGATTAAGCCCATGAAAACAAGAGAGATAATGGTTTCTCTAAGTTATTGAAAGTTCAGCATAGCCTAAATGAACTCAAAGGAATCTAAGATTAATAGCATTTAGAAAGAATGAAATGCTGACCTAGTAATAAAATAAGGCTATAATTGTGACAGATAAAGGATAACGTTTGGGCCTTCGTTTGAATAATGAATTGAAAAAAAAGAAAAAAGAAGAAGAGAAGGAGAAAAGATTTCGCTGGTGGCACGAAATTAGGATACCCCCATAAGGTGAATCACATTGAGACACTATGAAATATAATTATGGAAATCACTTCAAATATTCCCCAATACAACGTAAGCCCTAGCGGTAATGTATTACATAAGAAGTTTCAAATTTTCAAGTATAGGATTATAGATCAACATTGAGGCGAATCAACAATGGTCAGATACAAGTTACAAAGTATGACATGAGATTAGGCCATGATTCTTAAGATGAACGGTAATGAAAGAGCATTGAAGGATTGAGATTTATACCTAAAGGATAGGTAACAAAAGTAACTAAGAGCTTAGTAAGCATACCTCAGTAAAGATAGATTGAAGTAAAAAAAAATTATGGTATAGTATAACCCATGGAAATGCAGTAAAGTCATATGAATGGATAACCAGATCAATGAAATAAGATATGGCCATATTTGCAAGTTCTACAAAGTATCGAGCAATGGACTTCAGTATAACTATAGAGGCCTAGAGAGGCATCCTATTAAGCCTTGTATATACAAAGTAAGGCCTACAGATTGACTAAAAAATAAAAGAAAAAAGGAAAAAGGAAAGATGAATCGCATAAGTGCACCTACAAAGCCAAGGTCATACAAGCTGCATGATATGAGGTAACAGAAGTTGTAAGATTAAGAAGATTTCGACCACAGGTCATGATATGAGCAAAAAGACTAAAGGGGGGAATACCCTAGACTTTGGATTTATTCACACAACAACTCCTTAAATGGCAAGAAGTGTATTAAGGTATTCACAAGAGCCATAAGTTACGAAAATGATAAGAGCATCAGTCAACATTCAAGGACGAATGTTCCAAAGGGGGGAATGATATTATGCCCCGCAATATTACGTCCTGTAGTATTATATTACGACGATGTTATGCTCTACAGTAATATGTTATGATGGTGTTACCCTCTGTAGTAATATATTACGATTGATGTTACGTCTTTCAGTATTAAGTTACGACAGTGTTGTACCCGACAGTATTACATTACTGTGATATTACGCTTCGTAGTAATAAGTTACGACTTGCACCCTGTAGTATTTTACATGGAGTTTGTCGTAAGGTAATTGACATCAGTCCAAGGAAAATATTATTTAGGGATTATAAGGATTATGTTATTTCACAAGTGATTAGTAAATTCATGAAGGTGAAAGGGGGAGCAAGTCTAAGAAAACGAATTTTGTCAAAGTTTGGCATTTTGGGACAAAATACGGCCCGAGCTAAAATAGTTGGTATTTATGGACTAGTGCCATACAAGGTACTACATGGATATGATAGAAAGTAAGTGGGAATAATTCTTAATTTTTCGGGTAATTGGTTAATTACCGAGTAGCGGGATATTACCTAGTTAATTAATTTATTATTTATTGGATAAGATTAAAAATACCCCAACCCACCTCCACGTGGCAACTTTTGCCTTAAACATATTGTGCCTATTACATTTAATAATAAGTGGCATGAATCCAAAATGAATCTTGAGAAGAAAGGGACGGTGGCAGTATCTAAGTCAAGGTAATATAAGAGTTATTTTTCTTTCCTTTCATTCACTTTTAGAATGATAAATCATCTACTAAGTAGGCCACTCCAAATTCATGCTCTTAATTTGTTTTCCACCTCTTTGGAATTTCTAATACATCTGCAAAAACTTATGAATGATTTTATCAAGTGAAAAGTTATTGGCATTAATGGACGCTGCTCAATTTTGGGGTCATTTTGTTTCTATGCATATCAACAGATTGACTATCTTACTAGTAGTATTCTCAAGACTAAAGCACTTATGGGTGAATATTTTTAAAAAACTCCAATTCCACCTTGTTTAGTATTAGTAGTCTCGAGTACCTAGGAGACATACTAGTTGGGTCTGGTAAAGGCAATGCAGTACAACGCAAACCTAATTTCCTTTCCCCAGATATGTTAAGGCTATCCCTTCTTTCTTTTGGCATGATCCATATGATACGAACGAAACGTGCAAATGCACAAATTCCATTAATGACTCTATTCATAGAAGTATTAGAGATATCTATGTTCTTGAATTTTCACGTGCCATAATATTTTATCATATGTTCATGGGTCTCAGAAAAATACGAAAGTTGAAAGGAGTTTACTTTATGATATCACTTAGAGGAAAAATGGTCTTACGACATTTTGAATGATTTTATTGACGTGCTTTTCATGCATTTCACTCATGTGCATTGACCCATGACAAGCTGGCATTATATACGTGTATATATGTAAATATATGTATATGGGATATGGAAAAAGGTTACGGCGTTATATACGCACCACCACCTAATCAGCTGGTATATGATGATGATGTTGCCCACAGTGGCGCTGAAATATGATTCAAATGGCGTTATATACGCATATATATATATATATATATATACTCAAACGGCGTTATATATGCATATATATGTATGTATATATATGTATATGGGATATGGGAAAGGTTATGGCGTTATATACGCACAACCACCTGATCAGCTAGTATACGATGATGATTTTGCCCATAGTGGCCGATATGATATGATGGGATGCCCTCAGAGATTGGTGATGTTATGAAACATGTACCTATGCACGACATGACATTCATACACATATACATGATGCTAAAAGTAATTTATGATTTACAAAGTCATTCAGACTTGCAGGTTGAGTCATGTACTCTATATTTCTTCCATGTTTCTTATGTACTTATTTATGTGCCTTATATGCTCGGTACATTATTTGTACTGACGTCCCTTTTTCCTGGGGATGTTGTGTTTCATGCCCATAGGTCCCAATAGAAAGGTCGAGAGCCCTCCAAGTAGGCTATCAGCTCAGTGGAAGATGTTAGTGCGCTCCATTTGCTTCGGAGTTGCTCATTTGGTTAGTATGATTTAAATGTGTATTGTTGGTATGGCGGGACTCTGTCCCGACTTTATGGAATTTATGTATTCTTAGATGCTTGTAGACATATATCGTGTACGTAAAAGATTGTACGGCCTTGTCGGCCTATGTTTTGACTTTATAAAGGATTATGTTGGCCTATTAGGCCTGAATGTCATGTGTATGTGATGATGTAATAAGGAAGATAGGTTACATTGGTACTCGGTCGAGTAAGGTACCGGGTGCCCGTCGCGGCCCATCAGTTTGGGTCGTGACAATGATGACCCTAATTTTCTTGTACAAGGTTCAGCACAGTGATGCCAGAGATGTGACTATTGGTGATGATGGGGTATTGATGATGTAGGGTCAGATTTGTGTACCCAATGTTGATGGGCTTCGAGATTTTATTCTAGAGGAGGCCCATAGCTAGCGGTATTCCATTCATCCGGGTGCCGCGAAGATGTATTAGTATTTGAGGCAGCACTACTGGTGGAGACGGATGAAGAAAGATATAGTTGGATTTGTAGCTCGGCGCCTCAACTGTCAGCAGGTGAAGTATGAGCACCAGAGACCGGGTGGGTTGCTTCAGTAGATAGAGATTCCGGAGTGGAAATGGGAGTGGATCACCATGGACTTTGTAGTTGGGATCCTACGGACTTTGACAAAGTTTGATGCTATTTGGGTGATTGTGGATCGGGTGACCAAGTCCGCTCATTTCATTCCTGTGTGTACTACTTATTCTTCGGAGCGGTTGGCGGAGATTTATATTCGGGAGATTGTTCGTCTACATGGTATTCTAGTGTCCATCATTTCAGATAGAGGTACTCAGTGCACATTATGGTTCTGGAGGGCCGTTCAGCATGAGTTGGGTAATCAAGTGGAGTTGAGTACAACATTTCACCTTCAGATGGACGGACAGTCTGAGCGCACTTTTCAGATTCTTGAGGATATGCTCCGTCCATGTGTTTTTGAGTTTGGAAGGTCTTGGGATTAGTTCTTGCCATTGGCGGAGTTTGCTTACAACAACAGCTATCAGTTCAGCATTCAGATGGCACTGTGTGAGGCTTTATATGGTAGGCGATGTAGATCCCCGGTGGTTTGGTTTGAGCCGGGTAAGGCTAGATTATTAGGCACAGACTTAGTTCAGGATGCTTTGTAGAAGATTAAGGTAATTCAGGATAGACCAGATAGAAGAGTTACGCAGACCGGAAGGTTCGTGATGTTTCCTATATGGTTGGAGAGCGGGTTCTGCTTTGGGTTTCGCCTATAAAGAGTATGAGATTTTGAAAGGAGGGAAAGTTGACTCCGAGATTTATTGGACCTTTTGAGATATTGAGGTGTGTTGGTAAGGTTGCTAATGAGCTTGCCTTACCTCCCTGCTTGGCCGGAGTTCATCCGATATTTCATATTTCGATGCTCCGTAGGTATCACGGTGATCCGTCGCACGTATTGGATTTCAGTTCAGTCCAGTTGGACAAGGATCTATCCTATGTTGAGGAGCCAGTGGCAATATTGGACATGCAGGTTAGAAAGCTGAGGTAAAAGAACATTGCATCCGTAAAGGTTCAGTGGCGGGGCCAGCCGGTCGAGGAGGCGACCTGGGAGACTGAGCAGGATATGCACAGCCGTTACCCTCATTTTTTCACTACTTCAGGTATGTCTCTATGCCCGTTCAAGGATGAACAAATGTTTAAGTGTAGGAGGATGTGACGACCTGACCGATCGTCTTAAGAATTAATACCCCGATCCCCTATTAACTGCTTTCCCCAAGTTTATTTCTGCAATTTTGATTTGCCGGGATGTTCGATTTTAAGTTTCGGAGAGTTTTGGGACACTTAGTTCCTAAATGAGAGCCTTAGTTTAGAAATTTGACCATAGTCGGAACAGTATGAAGATGGACTCGTAATGGAATTCTGATGTTTACGTTAGCTTCATTGGGTGATTTCGGGTTTAGGAGCGTGTTCGGATTGTGTTTTGGAGGTCCGCAGCTAATTTAGGTTTGAAATGCCGAACGATAAATTTTTGAAGTTTCTGGTTCGATAGTTAGATTTTGATCCGAGGGTCGGAATGGAATTTCGGATGTTGGAGTAGCTCTATAGTGTTGAATGTGATGTGTGTGCAAAATTTTAGGTCATTCGGATGAGGTTTGATAGACTTTTTGATCGAAAGCATATTTTTAGAGCTTTTGGAATTCATAGGCTTAAATCCGATGAAAAATAGGTGTTTTGATGTTTTTTTTAGCGTTCCAAAGGCTGGAACAAGTTTGAATGATGTTTTAAGATTTGTTGGCAGGGTTAGTTGAGGTCCCAGGGGCCTCGGGTGTGTTTCAGATGCTCAACGGGTCATTTAGGAACTTAGAGAAATTGCAGAAAAAAATTGCAGCAGCCCAGTTCTAGTTTTCTTCTTCGAGTTCGCGAGTGGGGTCTCGCGTTTGCAAAGAGGAGCTGGGGCTGGGGGAGGTTTAATGCTTCACGTTCACGAAGTTCCTCCCGCATTTGCGAAGCTGAGAGGTCTTATACCTACGCGTTCGCGATGTTGTTCCCACGTTTGCGACTAGGGTATCACATTTGCAATGAAGGAAAGCTGGACCAAGCAAAGTTGTGTTGCGCGAACGCGAGAGTCCTTCCGCGTTCGCGAAGAAGGAAATACCTGGGCAGAATATAAAATTTCAAAATTGAGAGTTTAGCCATTTTTATCAAAACTTAAGCTTGGGAGCTCGGATTTGAGCGAGATTTTGTGGGAGTTTTAGAGACATCAATTGGGTAACTATTCTTAGCTCCTTTTTGTTTGTAACCCATTAATCCAAACATGAATTCTTCGTTAAATTTTGGAATTTGTATGAAAATTTGGGGAAAGTTCATAGACCAAAAATTTAGTTTTGATTGGGGATTTGACATCAGATTTGGATAATTTTGGTATGGTTAGACTCGTGAGAGTATGAGGATTTTGAAAATATAAATTTTACCCGATTCCGAGATGTGGGCCCGAGGGGCATTTTGGTTATTTTACCTAATTTCGCGTTTTAGCTTAGAATTTGTTTGTAGAATCAGTTACTTGAAGTGTTATTTATGTTATGAAATTGAATTGAATAGATTTGGGCCATTTGTAGTCAAGTACTCATGGCAAGAGCGTGGTTTCAGGTTGATTTTGAGTCGGTTCGAGGTTAGTGGCTTGTCTAACCTTGTGTGGGGGACCATCCCCTTAGGATTCGGTATATTTGATATTTGAAATTCCTTTTACGTGAGGTGACGAGTGCGTACTTGAGCTAATTGTTGAAAATTCGGTTTTCTTTAAGTAATTTCAATTGTGTTCCTTTCCGTTTCATTTCACTTGCCATTTTAAACCTGCTGTTAGCTTAGAAAAAGCATGTCTAATTGACTTAACTATTTGTTTGCTTAAACTGCCATAATTGAATTATGTGAATCATGTTAGACTATAATTACCTATTTACTTGATACGGAATTGAGCTTAATTGAGTATTCTTATGCTGCTGCTGTGTGTTTTACTTTGAGACTACGGAACGACATTTTCCGGGAGATCCCCTGTACGTGTTTATGATTTGTACTGAGGTGCGGGATACTGAGAGATCCCTGGCACATATATTGAGGATACCAAGAGATCCCTAGCACATATTGAGGATACCGAGAGATCCTCGGGATCTCTAGCATATATTGAGGATACCGAGAGATCCTCGGGATACCAAGAGATCCCTAGCATATATTGAGGATACTGAGAGATCCTCGGGATACCAAGAGATCCCTAGAATATATTGAGGATACCGAGAGGTCCTCGGGATACCAAGAGATCCTTGGCATATATATTGAGGGTACTAAGAGATCCTCGTGATACTAAGAGATCCCCGGTTATTTCCTTGTGATTGTTTTTGCCTATGTTTTCAGTTATTGAATTCCTTGTTTTCCTGTATTAAATTCTTATCGTTAGTTTTCAACTATACTGCTTATCTTATACTGTCATGTCTTATATTCTTTATTTTATCTCAGTAGGTCCCTGACCTTTCTCGTCACTACCTGACCGAGGTTAGGCTTGACACTTACTAAGTACCGATGTGGTGTACTCATGCCCCTTCTGCGCATGTTTTCATGTGTCGATTCAGGTACTGCGACTCAGTCTTACCAATCGTGAGGCGAGGCGACTGCTCTAGAGACCTCGAGGTACAATTGCCGCTTCCGCAGACCGAGGAGTCTCTTTCTATTATATTTTTTAAACATTTACCCTTCTGTATTTCTTTCCCTTGTTAGATATTCTGGAGTTAGACATTGTAGATATCTAAACGCTTGTGGTTCCGTGACTTTCCGAGTTTTGGGATAATGTACTTGATTCTATGAATGTTGTGTTGTTTATGTCGAGCGACATTTTAACTATTGTTTTCATTCGGTTATTTTGGCTTTTGATTATTTCTTCCGCTAGTTTCGTTTATGTTTCGTATTTGTTAGGCTTACCTAGTCGTAGAGATTATGTGCCGTCACGACAGTTCACGGAGGGCGAACTGGGGTCGTGACAGAGTGTGTCTTTCTTCCTTGAACTGTAGGTTATTTCTTTTTATCTTTTTCCATGTATTCTTTTTCCTGCAAGAATTGTTAGAAAATTGCGAGAATAGGATATAAATTGGTCATGTTTAATATCTAACATATTATATTTTTTTATTAAAATATAAGAATAATTTATATCCATCATATTTTATCGCAACATGCCAAATTTGGACGAAAATTTATTTTATTTGACTTGCTTCCCCTCTCACCTTCACGAATGTGCCCATCACTTGTTTGAAATAGCATAATCCTTATAATCTCCAAATAATCTTTTCCTTGGACTGATGTCCATTACCTTATGACAAATTCAACGTATAATACTACAGGGTGCAACATCGTTGTAATTTAATACTGCGAAGCATAACATCATCACAATATAATACTGCAGGACGTAACATCATCATAATTTAATATTGAAGGATGTAATATTGACGTAATATTGCGGGGCGTAACATCATTCCCCCCTTTGGAGCATTCATCCTCGAATGTTGACTGATGATCTTATAATTTTTATAACTTATAGCTCTTGTGAATACCATAATCCTCTCCTTGCCATTTAGGCATTTGTTCTGTGAATAAATCCAAAGGTCAGGGCATTCCCTCTTTAGGCCCACGCTATGACTTGTGATTCAATTCCTTCCAATCTCGTAACTGTTGCTACTTTTTATCATGCCGCCTCTACGATACTAACCTTGTAAGTGTGCCTATGCGACTCTTCTCTCCTTTTTTCTCTAGCTTTTAGCCAATCTTTAGGCCTTACTTTGTAAGCATATATAAGGCTTAATAGGATGCCTTTCTGGGCATCTACAAGTTTACTGAAGTTCTTCGCTCGGTACTTTGTTGAACTTACGAATATTGCTATACTTTATTTCATAGACTCGATTATCCATTCGTATGACTTGACTACATCAAGGCAGGTCATACTCTACCATAATTCGTACATCAATTTATCGTTACTGAGGTATACCACAAAACTCCAGGTTATTTGTGTTGCTTATCATATAGGTATAAATCTCAGTCCTTTAATTCTTCTTCGTTATTTTTCATCTTAAGAATGATGGCCTAATCTCATATCATGCTTTGTAACTTGTATCTCTTCATTTTTGATTCACCTCAATATTGATCTACACTCTACCACTGATAACTTGAAACCTCTTACGTAGTCACTAGGGCTCATGTTGCATCGAGGATCATTTGATATGATTAGACTGATCCACCTGGGGCGATACCATGCTTCCATAACCGTATCTCACAGCATCCCAATGTGATTAACCTTGTGTGGGTATTTTCACCTTGTACAATTCATGAAATCCTCTTCAATTCATTACTCAATCGAAAGCCCAAACGTCATCCTTTATCTATCACAATCACACCCTCATTCTACTACCAGGGTAGCATTCCATCTCTTCTAAATGCTACTAGTCTTAGACTCCTTTGAGCTCATTCTGGCTATACAAAGCCTTCTATAACTTAAAGAACCCACCAGCTCTCTTATTTTCATGAGCTTAATCCCAAGGACTTATCCATTCTTGTCACCTTTTCCATTCACCTTTTCTTATTCTTACTTCTACTTTCCTAAACCCTTGTCTCTATACCATACTTTAGCTTGCAACCTTTCTTCAACTTTCTTGTACCATAGATTTTCTTGTGTTATTTTGGAACATCAAGCGAGACATCACATCGTCTCTAACTCCTCTTTACTTTCTTAACTAGATCTCTCGATATTTGAAAACCATAGGTTGGAAGATATGCCACTGAGGACACTGCTATCATTTCTGGACACTAAATCCCAGCGTTTCTAGCCTTTGTCCGAAGTATGGACAATTTACAACCTTCTGCATTTGAGTATCGCATACGTTGTTCACTTTTACGTTACTTAACTTAAAATCTTGCATCACATCTTGTATCCCTTTCATGACCTTCCTCCCCCATATGTATAATTCACATCCATAAGTTGAAGCTTTATTATAATACTTGCACCTCTAATGTATACATAATCCGGTGAGAGCTTCATAGTGACTTCTTATGAGGCTTGTATTCTTCTAATGCCCCTTTAGAATATGGCTATTGAACTATCTCTCTTGTACCTCAAAATTTAAGAGTTATCGTGCAATGTTCTCAATCACGAGGTCTATAATTTTCTGGGTCGAATAATCAGAATCCAGATTTACTTAGTTGATGTAACTCTTTAGTTTCCTTTTGCCTCTGACCAACCTTTATGTAGGCTTAAGCTATCTTCCGATCTGCGGCTCCTGATATTAGTTATTACTTTTGCGTTTCATGGACACTATGGAATATTCGGGAAAAAATCTTCTAACAATTCAATCCTTTGTCTAAGACCTGGACTCAATTCTTTCTTTTACTTATACCAGAGTCTTCTACGAATGTATGGTTGTCAATATATATGCTGCATGGTTAATATTCCGAAATCTTAAGTGCATTCATAATGTAACTTACTCTGGATCATTTATCGAATAATTCCTTTTGTTCCTTCTCAACTTTGCTTAAATGAGAGCAATTGCCTTTCTTGTTCATCCTGCCACTTGTTGCATGAATACTTGGCTTATCTTAGTGCCCACACATGCCGGAGTTTTTTTTCTTTTATGCAACTCATATGATTTTGATCATTACTTTTAGTTTCACTTCCCGCTCATTAGCCACGATAGGTGCCAGACCACTTTCTTATAGAGTGCGTACAATATTGTTGTGAGACTACTATTAGAAGACCATTTCTTCTTTGAGTTTCTATGTTTAGGTTGAAGCCTTCTTCCTTATTTCCTCAACTAGTCTTTCATTGTAGTACTTAGGGAGGACCCTCTGACTCTTGTAAAGTTGTGAGCTTGTTACGAACCTTTTGATGTCCTTCATTACCTATAATTATCCGTAGTTACTTACTTCTATGCTCTTGTGCTTGTAAGGTTGCTTCTGAACTGATATTTTGACTGTCTTCCCAGTGGTACTTTTTTTATCCCTATAACACTCATACGGTACCTTTAACTACCCCGAGTCCTATTTAAATATATCTCAAGTATTATAATAAAATTACTGTGAGGCTAAATTCTCCATGTTGGGGTTTACTACATTTATCTTGCATGAGCTACTGATTTGTCTGTAACTTCTTGTCTAGCCATGACTAGGATGTTCTTGAATCAACTACTAACTACTCGTCGATCCATTCTCATATCCATATTCCGCATAATCTCTCTTGGGTTATTTCCTTTGTCTAACTTACCTCTTGCACTGGCTCCTTATTTGTCAATAACCTTCCGGGCAGGAACCCTTACGTCCTTTTTCTGACATCGTGCTTACATAACGTTCTGGAATCATAGCAAATTTATATGATTCTGATAAGTGCAATCTCATCCTTTTCTAATTTTTATCGCATTCCTCCTTTATCATTCCATATTACTCCCCTTTAGGGGAGTACTAAGACTTGGAGCTACGATGACCTGCCTATAGATGTTTTTCCTCTCCATATTTGGTGTCCTTTTGCATCATCAATGACCCTTACTCGCCTTGCAGTAATCCTTATATACCAAGGATAACAAAATTCCTCACTCGCAATAGTGGCACTTAGTGTAACTAGCACATATAGTCCCTTATGCTTAACTTTTCTCACATTGCTTGCCTTAGGAAAGCATTTTCCTGGTTGACCATCCTCTGAATTCGTCATGGATCTTCTTCTATTGTCCATTCTATTAATGTCGGAACGCAATCTGAAATTCTCATGATCCTAACTATTATCAAATCAGTCAGTTCCAAATTCATGTTTAGTTTATCTTGTTCACCAGTCCATATTGATTTCCATTACTCAGGGGTTAGAGTCACGAACTTATTTCTTGAAATGAGGGTGTGACTGTATGGCCTATATTCTTTTGTTGTCTTAAGGTCCATCACCCCTCGTCTCTTTCTTCATTTGACAGATTTTGTAATACTGTCATCTTTTGATATACCATTATCTTCCTTGTATCATATCTTACACATAATACTTCATTAACTCTTTTCTTATTTTCCGCTAACATTTATGCCTTTCACCTTATTCTGAAACTTTCAACAAGATATTATTTCACTTTTATCTCTCCTTGCTTCATACATCGGCTCTTCGGGTTGCTCAACCCCCTCGCTCTACTAATGACGAGAGTTACACTAAGGTAATATTTCCGTTCCAGGCTTTCAGTCCCTATCTTCGGAATTTTTTTGATCACGCTAGTATTCTCATCTAATTGGAATATTCTAGAGTGCACCACTTGAGTGTCTCACCAAGAGATCTATTAGCACCTTTGTAATATCTTTCAGAAATGTCAGCTAATGCAAACCATCCATTCCTCATTTTTGGTTACTCTAACCCCAGCCGAATCCTGATATCCTGTCATTTTCTTAAAACATATCCGTTAGCTCTCATATAGCATGACTAAGATAGGTGTGGACGATTGTACGTACATCTATTACTGTTGAAGGTAATTAAAAATGCATATATATCTCTTCCTGAATGGTAAATAATGATAATCTTTATTAATTGCATACCTTGTACCCTTCTTCACCTTGCTTCCTTTACTTGCTGCAACATGTGTCTAACTTTCGATTCTGTTATTCCTTTTTACCGTAAGAGTGGATAAGTATTCTTTCGTAAAAGCTCCTTATCAAGAACCGTGCACCTTTTAGTACATGCATGATCTGCTAAGGACCTCGCATTTACTCATCATAAGCAAGATGCAAAATCGAGTTCCTCAAATTTAACACTTCCACAACTATATCTCTTATCAATCATCTTTCTGAACGTAGGCATCGTCTTATTACGAATAAAATAGAAGTTCAAAATTTGAATTCTTATAGGTGAGATCTACCACATGATCTAGAGTAAGAAGAAAGAGTGACAGTCCTAAATGCCATATAGCCTCCTGCTTATAAGTGTGGTGCATGACACACCCATAAACAAGACTCTACTAGACACGGCTTGTAGACTCCCTAGGACAGAACTGCTTTGATACCACTTTTATCACGACCCAAACTGATGGGCCGCGACCGACAATCGGTACCTTACTCAACCGAGTACCAACATAACATATCTTTTCGTATCATACTATCATAGATAACTAAGCCGGAGAGGCTACCGTGAAATAGGTGGAATACAACGTGTTATACAACCTTATACATAAGACATATGGGTCTCTAAGACCAAAATAACCACTTGTACATTGAACGTAGGCCGACAAAGCCATACAATCTTTTACGTACATGACATTTGTCTACAAGCCTCTAAGGATAAATAATTGTCATAAAGGTCGGGACAGAGCCCCGCCATACCAAACAATACAAATCTAAATCATACTGACCAAACAAGCAATTCAGGAGCAAATGGAGAGCACCAACATCTTCCGCTGAGCTTATCGCCTACTTGGAGGACTCTTGACTTGTCTATCGAGACTTGCAGGCATGAAACGCAACATACCCAGGCAAAAGGGACGTCAATACGAACAATGTACCGAGTATGTAAAGCACATAAATAAGTACGTAAATAACATGGAAGAAATATAGAGTAAATGACTCAACCTGTAAGTTTGGATAACTCTTTACATCCGAAAATACATTTAGTGTCATGCATATACATATGAATGTCATGAAATGCATAGGTACATGTGTTTATAATATCATCAAGCCTCTGAGGGCATCCCACCATATCATCTCGGCCATTGTGGGCAAAATCATCAACGTATACCAGCTGATCAGGTGGTGGTGCGTATATAATGCCATAACCTTTTCCATATCCCATATACATATATATACATATATATATTTACATATATAACGACATCTAGTCATGGGTCAATGTGAATGTATAAATGCATGAAATGCATATGCAATATGTTAATAAATCTCTCGATACGTCATAAGACCATTATGCCTCTAAATAACATCATGAAATAAACTTTATCAACTTATTGAGACCCATGAACAGATGATAGTATAATATGACACATGGGGAATCAACAAAATAAGCATATATATATATGTCACACCTCCTTTTTACCTACACCCCCGAGAATGGATGTATAAGGGAGTTTTTCCAATTAAAGGAGAATCAAAACGGGATTTATTGTTAAAAGATTTAGAGTCGCCACTTGGGAGTTTTATAGTTCCCCAAGTCACCGGTTTTAATCCCGAATCGAGCAAAAATTTGACTCTGTTTAACAGTCCGTGAACCAGAAATCCGAGTAAGGAATTCTGTTAACTCGGGAGAAGGTGTTAGGCATTCCCGAGTTTCGTGGTTCTAGCACGGCCGCTCAGCTGTTATAATCGGCTTAATTACCTGATTTCAAACAATTATGAACCTATGTGCAAATTTTAGCTTTTAACTGCTTTTATTCAATTTTTAATGAAGATTAAACGTCGTTTAAAACACGTCTTTGGATTGTGCCACATGAAATGCACCCGCAATCCTAAACATATTTTATTCAATGTTTTAAAATTTGATTTGGGTCACATGAAATGCACACCCGAGTTTAAGGAATGTAATTTTATATAGTGCGCCTAAAGCAACTACGCGTTTTTAAGTTTACGAGGGCCATGGAAAATTCATTAAATGGCTCACCTCGATTTCTAATGGATTAAAGTTAATTAAGTGAGGGCCATAATTGTTGGCTTGGCTAATATGGCACATCTCAAACCAATTGTAAGAGTCTAATTAATTAAGGAGAGCTTAAAGGAATTCTATTTATTCTAGGCTAATGTTCAAGCTAACTTAATAACTATTGGGCTTGTCTTAAATTGAAGCTAGGCGTTCAGCTGAAATGGCATTGGGCTGGCAGCTGGCCCGAATGAGTTGCAAGGCTTTGGAGAATCGGATATGGACTAAGGCCGGACTCGAGATTGAGTCTCCCAGCATGCGAAGGCATCAAAGTACTTGTGCACAATTCCTTTAATGCGGGGAAGGTCACTAGCAATCTCAAATGGCCTTGATTTCATTAAATGGGCCAATGCTGGGCCTAAGTTTTTTGAACCCGTCCTTATGCACAACGAATTAATTATAAATCCATCAAGACATTACATGAAGCATGAGATGGAATCAACACTTTACTTATGAATTCAAGTTATTCAAGTATAGGATAACTAATTAGCCATTCAGAAATTCCAACACCATTTCTAATCGAAATTGCCCATACATAACTGATTATAAAAAACCACCTGCCACTTATATCTCCAATTAATTAATGAACTCAAATTAAAATAGGCATGTTCCCAATACTATCAAAGTACCTGAACCTAACATACAGATCACTTGGGTCTCCCCAAGATACCCAATCACGGATTCATACTATTAATAAATGAATACAAAGAGGTCAATATTATTTGTGGAAAACAAGTTTGATCTAACACTATTAGGCGAACATATTTACTTAACAGACCCTAAGACTACTCCATATAGTCCCTAACAGGTAGCTCTAGCACAGATTGAATAAATGAACACCAAACAGAGTCCAATTACAAGTCCCAAAATAAATCTCAAAGGTTAATGGCATAACATTATTTTACACCTACTAGAACAGAAGACATGGCCTAACAAATCAAATGAAATGAACAACAGAGAAAGACATCTAGCAAGTAATAAGAATCCTCATTTCTTCATAACACTTGAAACCTCTTTACATGTCTAGAATCAAGATGTGTACCTGGAATTGAAGAAAGAAATAAGGAGAATAAGAAGTTAATCAACAACAGCAGTAGAGTCAGTCCAGAAATAACCAATGACACCAGCTTTTAGCCAAACTTTGAATCAACAGAAATATCAACTGATGCCCAGCAAATAAAAAAACAACCAAAATTTGAACCAAACTTTTGAAAACTAACCAAGTTCAAACCATTCTATCCCCTGATTGTTCAGAGAATTTTTTCAGAAGTGAGAGCCTTAAGAATTACAGAAACTTTCAATGGAACAGTAATTTTTGTTTTTCCAGTGTTTTTTTATTTTCTGTATTTTTCTATTTATTTGGGTCTGTATTTTTTAAAATCTTCCAATTCTTCCTTGAAAGGAAAGATAGAGATGCCTTTATAGGCAAGTAAAGTAGGGCAGACTTCAGATTGTGATTTTGCACTTTAGCCCTCTTTTAATTTTCATTTTTGCTCAGGAAACCTTAGTTCAAAAATCAGATTTACCAACTAGCCCCCACCCCAGCTTCCTAGAAGTTTCCTTGGGTTGTTACAAAAGATTCCCTCAACCAATTACCCCAAATTACCCCTCAGACCTCTGATATTTACTTCAAAAATCCAAACGGGTCAAATTGACCCAAGGATATAGATTTGCGATTTGCGAGATGGGTCAACAACAGACCAAAGCCCAATTCGTAAACAACCCTAAACTCTATGAGCTTCTGAGAGACAGAACCATCCAAGTACTTGAACAATTTTAAAACTAAGACCCTAAACTAAATTACTACTAACTGAAACAAAATAGAGGGAATTAACTGAACTGTTAGACGATTAACTAATTAAGAAAGGACCCTGAACTAATCATGCATGCATGACAAAACTTCGGAACAACTAAACAAAAACCCAGAAGAGGAAATGAAGCAGAAACACAAAAGGAAAGATAAACAACTAAACAAAACGGACAAAGAAGATACCTAACGCCAGCCAGAAGCCGATTTGACAAACTTTGCAGGGCTTTTCAAATTCCTGACCGGAATAGCCCTTAATCGTGTATTTTTATGTGAAAATACACGAATAAAGTCTGTTTCAGTCTTAAACCTTCAACACACCCGTTGATTTGGACTTTGGGATATTAGGGTTCTTCTTTTTAGACAAGATCCGAGACGTTTTGGGCAGATTTGAAGGAAATCGGTCCTGGATTTAGAAAGAGGGGAGTGGGGGGGGTCATGGGGTGTTATTTTGGTGGCGTTTGGAGGTGACGCCGCTGGTGGACGGTGGCGGAAATTGGGGCGGCTCCATTAGGGTTAGGCTTGGGTATTCTGGTGGGGTGTTGAGCAGAAGGGTTTTGAGGGGCGGTGGGACAGATTTGGACATATAAATACTCCCCAAGATTTAGTTCCGAGCCGTTCGATCAAGTGAAGATCAACGTCTCAGATCGACACTGATCGAAACCACGTCGTTTCGTTTGAGGGGGGATCCGGACCGGGTCAAGCGTGGGTTAGGCCGAGTATTGGGTGGCTTCATTTGGGCTCGGACGGTTGGACCGGATTTGAGCCCAAATTTGAACCTTCTTTACTTCCTTCCTTTTTCCAATTGATTTTTTCTTTCTTTTTCTTTTTTAACAAAAATCTTTTTCTTTTCCAAATTGAAATTAAAACTTAAATTGAATCCTAAACAAAATTATCCTACCATATTAAATTAATTAACCCTAATAATTGTTACTACCAATAAATAAAAATCAAATTAACGTGAAAAATTACCAAAATTCGACATTAAAATTAAAAGTGCAAAATAAACTATTTTTGTGATTTTTCCCATTTTTTATAAAATAATTGATTTGTCTATTAATCCTAGAAATGTAAAATTAAATCCTAAATGAAAATGCAACATATTTTTTGTATTTTATCATCAATTAAAATGCACAAACAAAATGCAAACAATTAACAGAAAATGCCACAAAATCCGACGAAATTGCAAACACTGACAGAAATTATTTTGTTTTGAATTTGTTGGAATAATACATATAGGGAAAAAATCATGTGCTCACAGCTGCCCCTCTTTGCCCGGAAACACGAAGAGTTTTCGTGCAAAGATAAGTGAGCGGATACGAGCGATTTTTTCCCGCTTGAATATTCCGTGGGAAGCATTTTGGAAAGATTTGGCCGCACCCTACTTTCGAGGTTTCCTACATATCCTTGGCTAAAAAGAAATCAGGTCAGTGTAGTTCGGAAAATTTTGGTAGATGGGACTACCACGAAACTGTGATTTCACTATTGTTGTTGCTGCTGCTACTGCTTGCTGAACCTCCTTATTACACCATGTCAAAATAAAACAAGAAGCTAGACTAGACTATGATCTATGGATTACACAAAGTACTATCTATATCTTCAAACTTGATCTTGTTCTTCTTGTTGCCTTGTTGTTCTCCATTCTTTCGGAGACGTCCGTTTGTTGCCACCTTGATTTGTAAACTGAGATGTTTTCCCCTTCTTCAGGTTGGCGCCTAACTGCTACACTTGATATGTATTCTCTGCTCTTAAGGCGGGCTCCTTACTTCAAAATGTGAATGTATTCCTATGCTATCCAGACGGGCTCCTGACTGCTGACTTGAAATGTATTCCCTGCTCTTCAGGCGGGCTCCTAACTGCTGCATTTGAAAGTATTGTATGCTCTTCAAGCGGGCTCCTGACTTTAATTTGAAATGTATTCCCTGCTCTCCAAGTGGGTTCCTGACTTCAAAATAAACAAAGCAAAGAATTTGAAAGCTAAACTTAAATTATACTCTCTTGTTCTCTAGGCGGGCTCCTGACTGCTGCATTTGAAATGTATTCCTTGCTCTCCAGGCGGGCTCCTGATTGCTAAACTTGAACTCCCTATTCTCCAGGCGGGCTCCTGACTGCTGCACTTGAAAGTATTCCTTGCTCTCCAGGCGGGCTCCTAACTTCTGACTTGAAATGTATTCCCTGCTCTCTAGGCGGGCTCCTGACTTCAACTTGAAATGTATTCCTTGCTCTCTAGGCGGGATCCTAACTTCAACAAAACAGACAAAAACAAAGAAAATTTTCTGCCCTAGTTTGGTGGTTGGGGACAGATGTGATTGCAAAATTAAATCATATTAACAAGTATGACTAATGATTTGAAAGCTAGGTCCTATTATTCAGGGGGGTCCTGACAACTCTTAACTAAACGACAATTTAAAATCTAAGTTATATCTTCTACATGTGTGACCTCTGCTAAATCTTGCTATCTAAGAGGATCTTTAAACTACTTCCCATTATCAGGAGGGTCCTGAAAATCAGAAGTCCAATTTTATCTTAAGAGGGACAACTTTTATGACTGAATTATACTACCCTACAACAGACTTTACGCTAAATGTTGTTATCTAATCAAAATCTTAAAGCTAAGTCCCATTATTCAGAAGGGTCCTGAAAACTCTTAATTGATTCTTATCTCAAGCATGCAAAGTTCTAAACCAACTTATGTTCCTTTGGGATACATTTATGCTAGATTATGCTATTTCTGAACATTAAACTAGGTCCCATTTTCCAGGAGGGTCCTGAAAATGAAAAAATCAAACTTGTTTGGTGATTGCCTTTCTCCACGGAGAATTCCTCTAAAACAAACGAACTTTTCTGCCCCTGCTTCAATCAAAGAAAATTTGTCAGTTTAAAATGGTGGCTAGCTGATGGCATTCTTGCTGAAGATCTTTCCGCTGCATTGTTTTGTTTTGACTGACTTCCCCAAACTGGCCTGGAACTGCTTTGACTTTCTGACTGACTTTCACACCCTATGACCTTCGACAAATCAAGTGTTCTATACCCATGCTGTTGTTTTGCCTCTGACCCCTTTATCTGAACCTTTCACCGATGAGACTTCCGGTGATTCCTTGTACCCTCCCCTTACATCGTGTTATCCTTAGTATGCTTCGACCACGATGTGCTTTGAAATTTGGAAGTTGGTATTGAATTTGACTTGCTTTGAACAAGACTGACATTGAAACATCTGACATTGAAACATCTTAGATAGATAAACCCAAAAGAAATGAAATGCGATGACTTTGCAGGTTAAGGATAAGAAGAATCCAAAACCAGATGGCTGCTACAAAAGGGAAAAAGCAAAAGAAACTTATCTAAGTAGAACAACTGGTACCATTGATCATGAAATGCATTTCGGATTAATCGGCCTAATCTGTCCAACCAATCAACTTTCAGTTGCCATACTTTGTTACCTCGAAATTTCCATGACCTGATTACTTCACCCAAACCTTGACATTGTTCGTCATGCGGTGCCTTGGAATAGCTTTCCCACCAACAGACCTTTCTCACTTGTTGACTTGTCAACTCACTTTCGCCTCAAGGTGCCCGTGAGTGTTTTCACCAATAAGACTCTCTCGTTTTAATTTCTCTCAACCCCCATCACCCTACGGTGCCTGTGAAGGTTTTCACCAATAAGACTCTCTCATTTTATTTCTCTCAACTCCCGTCGCCTTACGGTACCTGTGAAGATTTTCACCAATAAGACTCTCTCATTTTTATTTTTTCTGCTTGAACCAGAGTGTTGCGCCTGACATGAATTACATTTGCCTGCTTGACTTGGCATTTCTCAAAGACTGATCAGAAGGTCTTTCTTTGGACCATAATGTGGACTTTTGGACAGGGTTAAAAAGAAAGGGTAGAAAAGGCTCAAAACAATTCAAATGGGTTAGACTTACAATTATCGGAATCAGGTTTCTCACAACATCCAGAACTTCTACCCCAGTTCCTTGCTGGGGGACTTTTGGACTTTTATTTTGATGAGACCGAACCGTGAGGCTGCCTACGTATCCTTAAAAGGAATAAGGTCGAACGTAGTTCATGTCATAGAAATTACTTTGTTGTTGTAATTTTTCTTTTCTCTCTTTCTTTTCTTTCTCTCTCTTTTTTCTTCTGTTATTCTTCTTTCTTTTCTCTCTTTTTCTTTTCTTTCTTTTATCCTTTCTTTTCTTTTCTTTATCTTTCTTCTCTCTTTTCATTTTTCTTCTCCTTTTCCTTTCTTGTTTATTCTTTCTTTTTCTTTTTACTTACTTATCCTCCGCACTTACATTTCTGAATTGTGTCGTTGATCCCGAAAGAGGGGTATGAAAGAAAATAAATAAGGCTCAAAAGAGGTGACAAGGAATAAAGTGTTTAGATAGCAGAACAAAACGCCTTCGTCATTTCAATCTTCAAAATATTCCAAATACAAACAAGTACAATCAAAGAAAGAAATCATACATAGTATCTCTTGACTACATCAGAATTGATAGCCATTTCTACACATTTCCCTTCTATATCTGTCAAATATAACGTGCCATTGGACAACACTCTAGTTACAACAAATGGCCCCTGCCAGTTTGGGGCGAGCTTCCTTTTGCTTCAGCCTGATGAGGAAAGATACGTTTCAACACTAGTTGACCTACTTCGAACTTCCGTTGACGTACCTTTTTGTTATATGCTCTTGCCATTCTCTGTTGATACAATTGGCCATGACATACTGCTGCCAATCTTTTTTCATAAATCAGACTTAACTGCTCCAAGCGGGTTTTGACCCATTCAACATCATCAATTTCTGCCTCAGCAACAATTCGAAGGGATGAGATTTCAATTTCTGCAGGTATTACTGCCTCCGTGCCATACACCAACAAATAAGGAGTAGCCCCTACTGAAGTGCGAACAGTAGTGCGATAACCCAGCAACGCAAACAATAACTTTTCATGCCACTGCCTAGAACCTTCCACCATTTTTCGAAGTATCTTCTTTATATTCTTGTTGGATGCCTCGACTGCTCCATTCGCCTTAGGGCAATATGGAGTGGAATTGCGATGTATAATCTTAAACTGCTAACATGTCTCTGTCATCAAATGACTGTTGAGGTTAGTGCCATTATCCGTGATGATTACCTTCGGAATCCCAAACAAACAGATGATATTTGAATGCACAAAATCGACCACTGCTTTCTTGGTCACAGATTTGAAAGTTTTTGCTTCAACCCACTTGGTGAAATAATCAATGGCTACCAGAATAAACCTGTGTCCGTTTGATGCTGCTGGTTCGATTGGCCCAATGACATCCATGCCCCAAGCAACAAAAGGCCATGGTGCAGACATTGTATGTAATTCAGATGGTGGAGAATGAATCAAAACTCCATGCACTTGGCATTGATGACATTTATGCACAAAACTAATGCAATCCCGCTCCATAGTGAGCCAGTAATAACCTACTCGGAGAATCTTCTTTGCTAGAATGTACCCACTCATATATGGTCCACAAACTCCGGAGTGTACCTTAGTCATGATGACTGTGGCTTGGCTGACATCTATGCATCTTAGCAATCCAAGATCTAGAGTTCTTTTGTATAATACCCCTCCACTAAAGAAAAATCCAATTGCCAATCGTCGAATTGTTCTTTTCTGATCACCTGTGGCCTGTATCGGATACACCCCCATCCTGATGTATTCTTTGATATCATGGAACTATGGCACCCCATCAAGTTCATCTTGCATCATATTACAGTAAGCGTGTTGATCACGGACCTGAATCTGCAAAGGGTCCACATAAGCCTTATTTGGACGATGTAGCATTGACGCTAGAGTAGCCAAAGCATCAGCAACTTCATTATGGATCCCTGGGATATGCTTAAATTCTATCGACTGGAACCGTTGACAAAGGTCATGCAAACATTGTCTATACGGTATGAGTTTCAAATCCCGTGTTTCCCATTCTCCCTGAATTTGGTGCACTAGGAGGTCTGCGTTACCCAAGACCAAGACTTCCTAGACACCATATCCACAGCTAACCTCAAACCCAGAATGCAGGCCTCGTATTCAGCCATGTTGTGGGTACAGTAAAAACAAAGCTGAGCCGTAACAGGATAGTGCTGCCCTGTTTCATAAATAAGTACTGCTCTTATCCCCACACCCTTCATGTTTGCAGCCCCATCAAAGAAAAGTTTCCACCCCAGCTTCTCAACTTGCTCCAACTAATCTATGTGCATCACTTCTTTATCAAGGAAATAAGTTTTCAAAGGTTCGTAATCTTCATCAACCGAATTCTCGGCCAGGTGGTCCGCTAAGGCTTGTGCTTTCATTGCAGTTTGAGTTATGTAGACAATGTCAAACTCTGTGAGCAGGATCTGCCACTTTGAAAGCCTCCCTATGAGTATAGGCTTCTGAAATATATACTTCAATGGATCCAAGCGAGATATGAGGTTAGTAGTGTAAGATGACAAATAATGTTTCAACTTCTGCGCCACCCAAGTTAGGGTGCAACATGTCCTCTCAAGCTGAGTGTACTTAACCTCGTTCGGTGTGAATTTCTTGCTAAGATAATATATGGCTGCTCCTTCCTGCCAGTGATATCATGTTGACCTAGTACACAGCCGAATGAATTGTCCAATATCGTCAAATATAGAATCAAAGGTCGCCCTGGATCTGGCGGTAACAACACATGTGGATTTGACAAATACCCCTTTATCTTATCAAACACCTCCTGACATTCATCTGTCCACTTGACCGCAGCGTCTTTCTTTAATAGCTTGAAAATAGGCTTACAAGTTGTCGTGAGCTGAGAGATGAACCTACTGATATAATTCAATCTCCCCAGCAAACTCATCACCTCGGTCTTTTTCTTCGGAGGTGGTAATTCCTGGATGGCCTTGATTTTTGATGGGTCCAATTCAATACCCCGACAGCTGACTACGAACCCCAACAACTTTCCAGACGGCACCCCAAAAGCACACTTTGTAGGATTAAGCTTGAGATTGTACCTGCGAAGCCTTCGGAAGAACTTCTTCAGATCCCTGACATGGTCAGACTACTTTCTAGACTTCACGATCACATGATCCACGTACACCTCGATTTCTTGGTGTATCATATCATGGAATATTGTTGTCATTGCCCTCGTGTAGGTTGCCCCAGCATTTTTCAAACCGAATGGCATGACCCGATAGCAGTACGTTCCCCATGGTGTGATGAATGCCATCTTTTCAGCATCTTCCTCGTCCATTAAGACCTGATGATAACCCGCGTAACAATCCACAAAAGGACCAATCTCATGTTTGGCGCAATTGTCAATCAAGATATGGATGTTCGGCAATAGGAAATTGTCCTTTGGACTTGCCTTGTTGAGATCCCGTTAGTCAACACACACCCTGGTCTTGCCATCCTTCTTCGGTACATGCACAACATTGGCTAACCAGGTGGGATACCGGGTGACCTGAATGACTTTCGCATCGAACTGCTTGGTGACCTCTTTTATCTTTACACTCATATCTGTTTTGAACTTTCTCAGCTTCTATTTGATAGGAAGGAATGCCGGGTCAGTGGGCAATTTGTGAACCACTAAATCAGTGCTCAAACCCGGCATGTCGTCATAGGACCATGCAAAAAAGTCTTTGTATTCGAACAGTGCTTTAATTATCTCCTCCCTGAGTTGAGGTTCCAGATGGACACTTATTTTAGTTTTACGGACATTTTCTTGGTCCCCTAGATTAACTGCTTCTGTGTCATTCAAATTAGGTTTGGGCTTTTCCTCAAAATGACTTAGTTCCTTACTAATTTCTTTATAGGCCTCATCATCCTCAAATTCCAACTCGTCATCACACTCGATTTTTTGTATTATTATTTCAGAGTTAGATTGGATTTTAAAACTAGATCGAAAATTCCTCACGCATGTCATATCATTGATATCAGCATAAAAAGAACTGTACAAAAGAAGAAAACAAAAATAAAATTGGAAGAAATGAAGGAAAAGGAACAATTGCATTTCACTGAATATAAAGATAACAGGGTTTTAACACATCCAACTAGATAGAAGATAATATCTGAATTACAAACCCTGAAATAATCCAGACAACTAAAAGAAAATCAAAACCCACTACCAAGACTCCCTCCGGATAGTAAGAGGAGTAGCTTCCCAGTTGTTGACTTTTGCACGTGGTCCCATAAATTGCACATTTGCCTTGCTGGACCCTTCCCCAGCCGGAACCATATTAACCTCTGCGAATAACCTTTCTAACCCCTTCTCCAAGACTCCATCGACTCCACTCAGTGGTCCAGGGACCTTTAACAACAGTTGTTTTCTGGTACCCGACCTGACGAATGACCTAGACAGACGCGGGATTAGCTTTGGCAGTGCCCATGCTTTCTTTTTCATTTTTCTAGCTCTTTTCACATCTACAAAGGTAGGCTTGAACCCAAGACCAAAAGTATCCAGATTCTTTGGAAGAGAAACTGGCTGTACAAAACCTTGTAGAGATGCACCTAAACCCTTGCCCGGTACGAAACCATTTTCAACATTTCAACAGCTACCATAACTGATGTCGCAGCCATCTTTGGAGCTAGAACGCACTTTCCTTCCGGAATTTTCTCTACCAATACTGTGTCGGAACCCTGATAAACCCACAGCCCCTTGTCGTCGTCGACCTCTATGAACGGAACAATGGCATCATTGGGCACACACAAATATCATCACCGTGTACAATAATTTCCTGTCGATCCCATTCAAACTTTACCATTTGATGCAGAGTAGACGGGACTGCTTTGGCAGCATGGATCTAGGGTCGTCCCAATAATAGATTGTATGAAACAACCACATCGAGCACCTGGAATTCCATAGTAAATTCAACTGGCCCTACTGTGAGCTCAAGCACTATGTCCCTGACTGAATCCTTCCCTCCACCTTCGAATCCCCGAATGAAAATATTGTTCTTATGAATTCTTTGATCCTCCACTTGCAGCTTGTTCAATGTGGCTAGAGGACAGATGTTCGCGCTACACCCGTTGTCAACCAGTACTCGAGTAACCACGGAGTCTTCGCATATCACTGTCAGATAGAGGGCTCTATTGTGCTCGGTACCTTCCACGGGCAACTTAACAACAACAACAACAACGACCCAGTATAATCCCACAAGTGGGGTCTGGGGAGGGTAATATGTATGCAGACCTTACCCCTACCCCGAAAGGTAGAAAGGCTATTTCCAGGAGACCCTCGGCTCAAAAAGCAATAGGAAATGATATATTAGTACCATAAAAATGCGTATTAAAAATAACAACAATATATAAGAGATATGAAATATGAAATACAGAATACGAAATACGAAATACGAAATAGATGGCTGGTATAGTACAACTAGAAGGTAAAGCCCTGCATAAATAGACAACCAATGACATTCTTAGTCTAACTCCTAACTGGATAGTCTCACTCTATTGTGCTGTAGAAATATTCACACTCTCCCCTAACCTACAACCTTAATGCTCGACCTCCATAATTCCCTATCAAGGGTCATGTCCTCAGTAATCCTAAGTCGCGCCATGTCCTGTCTGATCACCTCTCCCCAATACTTCTTAGGTCTCCCTCTACCTCTCCGCGTGCCCACTACATCCAGTCGCTCACACCTCCTCACCGGTGCATCAGTGCTCCTCCTCTGAATGTGCCCGAACCATCTGAGTCTTACTTCCCGCATCTTATCCTCCATGGGGGCCACACCCACCTTCTCTCGAATATCTTCATTCCTAATCTTATCCATCCTTGTATGCCCGCACATCCAACCTCAACATCCTCATCTCTGCTACTTTTATCTTCTGGATGTGTGAGTTCTTTACCGGCCAACATTCAGTTCCATACAACATGGCAGGCCTAACCACTGCTCTATAAAACTTACCTTTTAGTAACGGTGGCACTTTCTTGTCACACAAGACTCCCGACGCTAACCTCCACTTCATCCACCCCACCCCTATACAGTGTGTGACATCCTCGTCAATCTCCTCGATCCCCTGAATAACCGATCCAAGGTACTTGAAACTACCTCTCTTGGGAATGACTTGAGAGTCAAGCCTCACTTCAACTCCCACTTCCGTTGGCTCAACTCCAAATTTGCACTCGAGGTATTCCACGGGCAACTCATCATCGGAAAAGGTGACTCGGTTTACCTCAAATATCTTGTTAGCTATCTTTTCCAAGTGGTTTACTGAGATTTTGTTAGGAACGTGAGCCTTGTTCAAGATCTTCATCAGAGCACGACGATGTTCGTCTGAATGGATCAATAATGACAAGAGCGAGATCTGAGCTAGTGTCTTCCTTAACTGTTCCACAATGGAATAGTCTTGCGCTTTCATCTTTCTCAGGAATTCTTCTGCTTCTTCCTCAGTTACTGCTTTCTTCACCAAGACTGGATTATCTTTTGAGGTCTTAGCTTTTCTCAACTCTTCGGGGGCAAAGCATCTCCCCGATCGAGTCAAACCATGAGTCTCACACACTTCTTCTTTAACCTCTTTCCCCTGGTAGGTTACTGTTATTCGTTTATAATTCCACGGGACCGCCTTGTTGTTGATCACTGGAAGCTGCGTTACTAGTTTTATAATAACAGGCTATGTGCGAGCACCCTTCATGATCACAACAGGTTTACTTGTAACCCCTGATACCACCACTTTAACTTTCTCTGGTTTCACTGCAACAGTGCTTGAAGACCCTTTCTCGGCTACCACAACTAGCTTATTGTCTCCCCCTTTCAACTGGACCACTGATTTCCCACTGGATGCCTTTTCCTTTGAACTGGTTTCACTGGAGCGGATCATCATCACCGTCTGCGAGGGTTTCTTAGCCTCCCCTCCCTTGTGTATCAACTCAATCATATGGGTCTCATGGTGAGCTGGTAGTAGACTCTGGTTGATATTTGGTGTTTCTAGGGCCTGAACCTCTATCCGATGAGTATCAATGAGCTCTTGTACAACTATTTTTAGTTTCCAGCATTTCTCTGTGTCATGGCCTAGGGCCCCTGAACAATACTCACAACTCACTAAGTGATCAAGATTTTTGGGAAGGGGATTCGGCATTTTGGCCTCAATCGGATTCAACATACCGAACTGTCTCAATCTGTGCAATAGGCTGGTATATGATTCTCCCAATGGAGTGAAAGTCTTCTGCTTCTGCAACCTTTCATTCTTAAAGGCTTGATTTGGTCGTAAACCTATTTCAGGTGGGTTTTTGTAGGCTTTTGGGGGTGGATGGGTATTTTGTGGAGCTTGGTAGGGACTCTGTGGAGGTGGCACACACCATTGCGCGTGAGCGGGAGGTTGGGTATAGGTTTGTGCGTGATAGACACAAAAATGGGGATCTGGCGGTGGGTAGTAGTATTGTGGTGGGCTATATGGAGTGTGGGGGTATGTTTGGGGATAAGGTCGAGGCTGGTTGTAGAATGGTGGAAGGTTCCTGGATCCACCCCAAGCTGCCGACTCGATCGTTGCAACATCCTCTTTCTTCTTCATTTCGAGCACACCCCCAGTACCGTTTTGAATGGCCTGAGTGGTTGCTTTGATTGTTGAATAACTCATAATCTTATTGGACTTGAGTCCCTCCTTAACCATGCCTCCCATTTCCACAACTTCATTAAAGGACTTGCCCACTGCTGACACCAAATGACCAAAATAAGTGGGCTTCAAAGCCTGCAAGAAATAATCAACCATCTCGCTTTCTTTCATCGGGGGATCAACCCCCCAACCCTCGCTACTTGGTCTCTCCAATGGAACCCATATTCTCGGAAACTCTCACCGGGCTTCTTCTCAATCTTTGTCAATGATAGACGATCTGGGATGATTTCGAGATTATATTGAAAATGACAGGCAAAGGCTTGGTCCAAATCGTCCCATGTGTACCACCTGCTATGATCTTGTCTAGTATACCATTCTAGCGTTGACCCACTCAAACTTTTGCTGAAATACACCATCAACAATCATCTCTTCCACCTGCTCCTCTCATCTTGCTACAGAACCCTCTTAAGTGTGCTACCGGGTCACCATGCCCATCGTACAGATCAAACTTGGGCATTTTGAACCTCGCTGACAACTAAACATCTTAGAACAAACATAAATCCTTATAGGCCACACTTACTTGGCCTACCAGCCCCCTCATATCTCGGAGCGATTGCTCTAAGCTTTTGATCTTTCTGATCATCTCTTTATGCTCAGGATTTCTGGGCAGTTTCTCGGTCTCTGCCGAGATATCAAGATGAGGATTGTAAGGATATGGTTCTGGAACATTGAAGGTGGGTTCAGGGGGATAGTACTGGTTATCATGAGCTTGGAACAGGGGTTCAGTGGAAGATCGGTATAATGTAGCAGATGGAGGTGCCACAAAAACAGGTGTAATCGATGGGGGAGGATACAGGACTTGTTTGGGTGGTGGAGCTTGAGAAGTATGGGAAGTGGTGCCTTGACATTGTTGGTAGAGGGGGAAGGCTGGAGATGAGTTCACCGTGGGAGGCTCCGGAGGTTGGGCTGATGGTGGGATATAAGCAGGATTGGCGGGATAAACCGGTGGTGGATGCCCTTTTGCCCAAGCTTGGTACATTTTAGCCATCTGTTGTGTTCAACTTATACATTTCTTCCCTCATTGCATTAACGTCCATTTCTTCCATCTTTTTCGATGGATTGACAATACTGGTATCCGGTTCCTAGTCGATCATATTCAGCTTGTCTTTCGATCGGGTGTTGTAGGAGTGAGTTGCCAGAATTCCAGTCAACTAACCACCTGCCTGGACTTAATACATCAAACAAACAACCTTGTTAGTGCTTAGGCTTTAATAGATTGGTAACCGCACATTGGGCATGAATGCACCTAAACAGTTAACCGTCTCTATTGTGTATTTGATTGGTTGCATGCGTCATCCCGACATTTTCCTTCTTTTAATTGCAAACATCCCCCTTTCTTTTCTTTTCTTTTCCTTTCCTTTCATTCCTGCCTCTGTTCTCTCTTTGTCTTTACTCTCTCCTATTTTTTATTTTCTCTCTTTTGTTTTTCCGCTCTTTTCTTCTTTTTACTCTCTTTTATTTGGTTACGGTCGAATCCTATGGAGATTGCCTACTTATCACGACCCTGCATGAATCAGACCAAGTGTAGTTCTTGTAGATAAGTGCAAAATTAAACATTTTTGGGATTTTCAGTTTTCATAAAATAAAATGACAAATGCTTCCATTACAAACTCAAAACTAACGAATTCCAAAAGACTAACAGATTTCGATGCAAAGATGAAATACAGACTCCAATAATAGACATTATATTCCAACGGAAGAAAATACAAACTCGAAAACAATTGGATGGACTCTAGCAGAAAGAAAAGTCAACATCACTGACAGACGCTTAACAAAAGGAAATGCAGACTCAAACGAAACAATCATGAATACATCAATGCTTCTAGTGCCCGCGGGACATCATTCGGTCATGCCGTGGGCCTATATGCAAGCTCCCTTTGAAGTCGATCAAAGTCGTTCATTATCTGTTTAACAAATGTCATTACTGCTGCAAAGAAGGTAGTGCGAGTCATATCCTCACAAATCTGGCACTTCATAACGATGTAGTTGGCAATGCTTCTAATTCTCTCTCTTATGGCGCCCTTTTCTTGTAACAAACGCCCAATTTGCTGGGCCCTAGCTTCCAAAGTTTGCTCAACCGCATGAGTTTGCTCCTGAAGTTGTTGCAAATCGATTTCTAATTGCGCCAATGCTGTATAACAATGTTCTCTTTCAACTTTGAAGTCTTTGGCCTGTTTGATCATTTTGTTTTCTGTGGCTATGACCCTTTTCTTCAACCCTGCGACCTCATCATCGTACCTTTCTCTCAATTGCATAACCAGGCATACCCGTTCGTCTGCATTCTTAGCCAATTGTTTTTGAGCCTTGGCTAGTTCACTTTCTGCTTTGTTCAAATCAAAACTGTAGTCACTCACTTTCTGCCTCAGGTTATCTAAGAGCTTTTCATCTTTGTCACTTTGGACTGGATTTTCTGCCGCTACTTTCAATTTCTGAATTTGAGCTCGAAGGGCTTCATTTTCTTTGGCTAGCCTTTTCTTTTCCCCTTCATCCACCGCCACTTGGAAGCTATTCTCGAATTGAAGTTCTCTGACTTGCTTTTCCAACTTGCTTATGGTAGCCCTGTACTCGTTTTCTTTGGTCAGCCAATCCCATTGTACCTGAGCTCCGTTGTTGAATTGCTGGACATGGGGTCTCTTTGCGGGCCTGTCAAGCTCATGTCGAACTCGGGATCTTTTCCATAACAAGCAATATAACTGGGCTCCACCTCTCCTCTGGATAGGTCTCGTACTTGCGTGTTAGGCCCTAAGAATCTGCACTGATGCCAAACCCGACGCACTTTTTCTTCTGGGAAGGCAGCTTTGGATTTAACTCAATAACTTGTTGACTCTAATCTTCATTGTGTGGGATGGTCTGGTACCGGCCCAACTGATGCAAGACTTTGTGCGGAGCATAAGGCTGGATACTCCGCAAACCCATCAACAACAAAAAACATACCTCAGCTGACATATTGATTACTTTGTTGGTCGGGAGCCATACGAATGTCCATTCGATCTTATTTGCGGTCAAAGATCTCAAATGAGCATGCCATGCTTCCGTACCATCTGGAAACTCATAACCTTCTACTCGCTTTTCATGTTTTTCGATGCACTCGAGGCCAATCATACTGCAATTCAAGTATCCCGGACGGTGGCAAAGGTGTTCTTCCATCCATATTTGTAACAGCATATTGCACCCTTCAAAGAACTTTGCTCCTTCTCGACAACGAGTAAGAGCTCGGTAAATTTCTGCCAAGATCAATGGCACTATAGTCCCATTAGCCTTTTTCACCATAAAGTCAGCTATCCCCACTAATCCCATCTCTATGTTCCCATCTTTTCTCGGGCAAACCAAAATACCCAGGAACGGCACTATGAAAGCTAATCCTCTCCGAGCTTCCCACTTGTCTTGATTCCCAGCATGAGTAAGACCAGTATCTGGTGTTTCGAAGCCACGTGGATTCCCGTATCGTCGGTACAGAAAGTAGAAAGTACAAAATCCTTTGGCCAAATTTTCATCTCGGACATCCCGACTAATGCTTAACAAGTCCAAAAAATTTGTGGGGGGTAACTGTTCTTGGTGCTACCGGGTATTGACTTCTGAGATTCCCTTCGAAACCGGCATAGCCTGCTATCTCTTCTAGCGTAGGAGTTAACTCGAAATCCGCAAAGTGGAACACATTATGTGTCGAGTCCCAAAACGGAGGCCTCAATCACGTCTTTTCTGGGCTTGACCTTCAAAAGCCCAATAAGACCGCCCAGTGCTTTTGTCCCAATTTTTCTGCTGTCTTCTCCCAAATCATGCCACGACATATGCATCTCCAAAGGGATCTCTTCACGGACTGAGAAAGGTTCATTTTGATTTGTTTTCATCCTGCACATTTATTAAGGTGATTTTAATTTAGAAGAAAACCATGACTCGTTTTGACTTAAGAGAAATGACCAATTCAAAAATTTCCATAAAACATCCGGTCTTGCCAACACGGCCTTTCAGCACTTCAAAAACAAAGATCTTAAGGCTGTGTCAGCTAACCGACCAAAACCTTTGAAAGTGACAAAAGTGGCTGTTCTTGCAAAAACAGTCTTCCGGCGCCCTTTTAAGGACATTCGGCTATTTCAGACAAGAATGGCATCACCCTAATTATTTTCAAATCAAAGTAAATTTTTTGGGCTCTTTTTTCAAAAAGGGGAAGTTGGACCCGATGGGGGTTGCCTACGTATCTCACACCCTGTGAGAATCAAACTGGAGTAGTTCAGGCAAACAAACTATTTTTTGAAAGAAAGACTTTTTTTTTCTTTTCATTTCATTGGCAAATAAAACTATTTTTGAAAATAACAACTATTCTGTCTTTTTTCATTTCATTGGTAAATAAAACAAACTATTTTGAAAACAAAACCTCTTTTTTTTTATGTTCTCGAAAATTCGGCAGAGTTTCGACACTATTTGGACATTGGTTTTTTTAGAACAGACGATTAACTCTTTTTACCCCTCATACTGCTATTTAATTTCCCAAATTCTCTCCTTTTATTCAAAAGCCGGTCAGCACGCAAATCCGAAGCAAATAAATGCACAAGTAGCAAGTAAGATGCATCAGGATGGTTTTTTGTTTCGGGTGCACCTGTCCTAGATAGACCCAACTCATGTGTTGAGTCTCCAAAGTCAAAATGCACATGATGCAAACAAACATTCCTACTAGGGATCCGGCATGAAGTTGTGTTTTGCTAGGTTTAAATCCTGGGTTTATTATTCTAGAACTGGCTTACCCGAACGGACAGCTCGAGCCGAGAGGGGGCAGCGTACCGGGAATACAGAATCTTCACCGGCTTTGCAACTTATCCGAACCTCGTTCTAAATTTGGAATATGACTCTAACAGAAAAGAAGTCACACGATGTGCATACTTCTTCATGATTTAGAAGACTCAGAGAGAAGAGAGATTTCGCAACAATTTATATACAGCTCACGGAATATCAAAGCGGTAAAAGCAATCAATTAGCACATTAAGCTCAAATCATGTAACAAAATCAGATAGTGGATAAAGCCAACTATAACAATTATTCTTAGCTCGAATTCTTGAACCCTGAACCAGTGATTCTGGGTTCGATCCCCAGCAGAGTCGCCAGAGCTGTCACACCTCCTTTTTACCTACACCCCCGAGAAGGGATATATAAGGGAGTTTTTCCAATTAAAGGACAATCAAAACGGGATTTATTGTTAAAATATTCAGAGTCGCCACTTGGGAGTTTCATGGTGCCCCAAGTCACCCGTTTTAATCCCGAATCGAGGAAAAATTTGACTCTGTTTAATAATCCGCGAACCAGAAATCCGAGTAAGGAATTCTGTTAACCCGGGAGAAGGTGTTAGGCATTCCCGAGTTATGTGGTTCTAGCACGGTCGCTCAACTATTATAATTGGCTTAATTATCTGATTTCAAACAATTATGAACCTCTGTGCAAATTTTAGCTTTTAACTGCTTTTATTCAATTTTTAAAGAAGACTAAACGTCTTTTAAAACACGTCTTTGGATTGCGCCACATGAAATGCACCCGCAATCCTAAACATATTTTATTCAATGTTTTAAGATTTGATTTGGGTCACATGAAATGCACACCCGAGTTTAAGGAAAGTAATTTTTATATAGCGTGCCTAAAGCAACTACACATTTTTAAGTTTACGAGGGCCAAGGAAAATTCATTAAATGGATCACCTCGATTTCTAAAGGATTAAAGTTAATTAAGTGAGGGTCGTAATTGTTGGCTTCGCTAATATGGCACATCTCAAACCAATTATAAGAGTCTAATTAATTAAGGATAGCTTAAAGGAATTCTAATTATTCTAGGCTAATGTTCAAGCTAACTTAATAACTATTGGGCTTGTGTTAAATTGAAGCGAGGCATTCAGCTGAAATGGCATTGGGCTGGTAGCTGGCCCGAATGAGTTGCAAGGCTTTGGAGAATCAGATATGGACTAAGGCCGGACTCGAGATCGAGTCTCCTAGCATGGGAAGGCATCAGAGTACTTGTGCACAATTCCTTTAATGTAGGGAAGGTCACTAGCAATCTCAAATGGCCTTAATTTCATTAATTGGGCCAACGCTAGGCCTAAGTTTTCTGAACCCGTCCTTATGAACAACGAATTAATTATAAATCCATCAAGACATTACATGAAGCATGAGATGGAATCAACTCTTTATTTATGGATTCAAGTTATTCAAGTACAAGATAACTAATTAGCCATTCAGAAATTCCAACACCATTTCTAATCGAAACTGCCCATGCATAACTGATTATAAAAAAGCACCTGCCACTTATATCTCCAATTAATTAATGAACTCAAATTGAAATAGGCATGTTCCCAATACTATCAAAGTACCTGAACCTAACATACAGATCACTTGGGTCTCCACAAGATACCCAATCACGGATTCATACTATTAACAAATCAATACAGAGAGGTCAATATTATTTGTGGAAAACAAGCTTTGATCTAACACTATTAGGCAAACATATTTACTTAACAGACCCTAAGACTATTCCATACAGTCCCTAACAGGTAGCTCTAGCACAGATTGAATAAATGAACACCAAACAGAGTCCAATTACAAGTCCCAAAATAAATCTCAAAGGTTCATGGCATAACATTATTTTACACCTACTAGAACAGAAGACATGGCCTAACAAATCAAATGAAACGAACAACAGAGAAAGACATCTAGCAAGTAATAAGAATCCTCATTTCTTCATAACACTTGAAACCTCTTTACATGTCTAGAATCAATATGTGTACCTGGAATTGAAGAAAGAAATAACGAGAATAAGAAGTTAATCAATAGCAGCAGTAGAGTCAGCCCAGAAATAACCAATGACACCAGCTTTTAACCAAACTTTGAATCAACAGAAATATCAACTGATGCCTAGGAAAAAAAACAACCAAAATTTGAAAAACAACCAAAATTTGAACCAAACTTTTGAAAACCAACCAAGTTCAAACCATTCTAGCCCCTGATTGTTCATAGATTGTTTTAGAATTGAGAGCCTCAAGAATTACAGAAACTTTCAATGGAACGGTAATTTTTGTTTTTCCAGCGGTTTTTTTTTTGATTTTCTGTATTTTTCTATTTCTTTGGGTCTGTATTTTTTAAACTCTTCCAATCCTTCCTTGAAAGGCAAGATAGAGATGCCTTTATAGGCAAGCAAAGTAGGGCAGACTTCAGATTGTGATTCTGCACTTTAGCCCTCTTTTAATTTTCATTTTTTGCTCAGGAAACCTTAGTTCAAAAATCAGATTTACCAACTAGCCCCCACCCCAGCTTCCTAGAAGTTTCCTTGGGTTGTTACAAAAGATTCCCTCAACCAATTACCCCAAATTACCCCTCAGACCTTTGATATTTACTTCAGAAATCCAAACGGGTCAAATTGACCCAAGGATATAGACCAAATTAAACGGGCTACATTTGCGAGATGGGTTAACAACAGACCAAAGCCCAATTCGTAAACAACTCTAAACTCTATGAGCTTATGAGAGACAGAACCATCCAAGTACTTGAACAATTTTAAAACTAAGACCCTAAACTAAATTACTACTAACTGACACAAAATAGAGGGAATAAACTGAACTGCTAGACGATTAACTAATTAAGAAAGGACCCTGAACTAATCATGCATGCATGACAAAACTTCGAAACAACTACACAAAAACCGAGAAGAGGAGATGAAGAAGAAACACAAAAGGAAAGATAAACAACTAAACAAAATGGACAAAAAAGATACCTAACGCCAGCTAGAAGCCGATTTGACAAACTTTGCAGGGCTTTTCAAATTCCTGACCGGAATAGCCCTTATTCGTGTATTTTCATGTGAAAATACGCGAATAATGTCTGTTGCAGTCTGAAACATTCAGCATACCCGTTGATTTGGACTTTGGGATTTTAGGGTTCTTCTCTTCAGACCAAAATCCGAGAAGTTCTGGGCAGATTCGAAGGAAATCGGTTCGAGATTTAGAAAGAGGGGAGTGGGGGGGTCATGGGGTGTTATTTTGGTGGCGTTTGGAGGTGGCGCCGCCGGTGGACAGTGGTGGAAATTGGGGCGGCTCCGTTAGGGTTAGGATTGAGTGTTCTGGTGGGGTTTTGAGCAGAAGGGTTTTGAGGGGGTGGGACAGATTTGAACATATAAATACTCCCCAAGCGTTAGTTCCGAGCCGTTCAATCAAGTGAATATCAACGAATCAGATCGACACTGATCGAAACGACGTCGTTTTGTTTGAGAGGGGATCCGGACCGGATCAGGCGTGGGTTGGGCTGGGTATTGGGTGGCTTCATTTGGGCTAGGACGGTTGGACCAGATTTGAGCCCAAATTTGAACCTTCTTTACTTCCTTCCTTTTTCCAATTCATTTTTTCTTTCTTTTTCTTTCTTTTTAACAAAAATCTTTTTCTTTTCCAAAATTGAAATTTAAACTTAAATTGAATCTTAAACCAAATTACCCTACCATATTAAATTAATTAACCTAAATAATTGTTACTACCAATAATTAAAAATCAAATTAAAGGGAAAAACTACCAAAATTCGACATTAAAATTAAAAGTGCAAAATAAACTATTTTTGTGATTTTCCCCATTTTTTATAAAATAATTGATTTATCTATTAATCCTAAAAATGTAAAATTAAATCCTAAATGCAAATGCAACATATTTTTTGTATTTTATCATCAATTAAAATGCACAAACAAAATACAAACAATTAACAGAAAATGCCATAAAATCCGACAAAATTGCAAACACTAACAAAAATTATTTTGTTTTGAATTTGTTGGAATAATACATATAGGTCAAAAATCACGTGCTCACAATATAGTATTTCTACGAATAGAGTCATTTATGAAAATTGCGCATTTGCTCGTTTCGTTTGTGCCGTATAGATCATGCCAAAAGAAAGAAGGGATAGCCTTAACATACCTGAACCAATTCTCTTAGAATTTGCAATTCACGCTTTACAAAATCAATCAATCAATGTTATCAATATTTTTTGTACGATTTGTTTTACTCTTTATAGAGCTCACGGTCAGCCATGGATTTGGTATGTTATCAATGTTTTGCAATTCACGTATTTGGTTTTGTAAGACATATGCACTTACATTGCCAAAATGTGAAGTAATGTGATAGTCTTATGCTAGTTGGATGACTAAGCCATCCCAATCCTTCCAAAGACGATATCTATGCAAGACTAAATGAGTCAAATAAATGGGATTGGGGTGCTGCCACCTAATTCCTTAGTTGGGGGGTTTAATCATTACCCAATAATCTCTTAAATATTTAGGTAATATCTCATTACCCAATAATTAACCAATTACCGACATAATTAAGAATTATCTCAAATTACATAAAATGATACTCACTTTTAATACATTTTATACACCTTATATCATGGTCATGTAGTACCTTGTATGGCACTAGTCCATAAATATCGCGTATTAACGTTCGGCTCCTATTTTATCCCAACATGCTAAATTTGGACGAAAATTCATTTTCTTTGACTTGCTTCCTCTCTCACTTTCACGAATTTACCCATCACCTGTTTGAAATAGCATAATCCTTATAATCTCCAAATAATTTTTTCCTTAGACTGATGTCCATTACCTTACGACAAATTCAACGTATAATAATACTGGGTGCAACATCGTCATAATTTAATACGGCGAAGTGTAACATCATCGTAGTATAATACTGCAGTACATAACATCATCATAATATAATACGGCAGGACGTAATATCGACGTAATATTGCGGGGCGTAACAGAATCGGACGGAAAATTAACAAAAATATTAAATCAATTTTCTTAAAATATTTCAACTACATTTTCGATTACATTAATCACAATTTAATGTTTCGACTGAATAACTCGGACATCAAAAAAATTATAAAATATTTAATTTTTTTGACCGAATCCATTGCAAACTTTGTTCTTTTTTTTGAAGGCATGATTTGTCAAGCAAGTTTTGACCGAAACGGTTGAAATATTTTTTAAAACCCTCAAACCCTTACTTTGTTCTCTTTTTTTTCTCTTCTTCTTGTCACGACCCAAAACCACCATCCGGTCATGATGATTCCTGAATCAGTTGCAAAGCAACCCAAGCATAACAATAACGATATGAGATAACAAATTACAAAATACTAAAAGCCAAAAAGCTAAATACCATAAATAAGACTGCACTAATACAATAAATCACCTAGAACTGGCAATACAAGTCTTACAATATGTAAAGATGTTGTTTGGACTTCAATGATAGCACAGAGAGACACCAAGGACTATGGATGGAGTGCAGCTCTACCTTGTCTCTCGTCAACTCAATAGAAATCTAGAAAAATCTCTCAGCTGGGTCCCACACTTGGTTCTGCATAATTAAGTGTAGAGTGTAATATGGATATAACCGACGCCATGTGCTCTCTATGTATCATGACTAACCTCGGAGAAGATGTTACAATCATCAATAATACTCACGTGATAAAATATGTACAAGTCATGAATACATACGAATATGTAGTAATAACACTAGAATATGTGTATAAAATGCAATTAAACTCATGGTGTACTTAGAGAAGATATGCACGAACATTAAACATGATAATAGTTCAACATAGAAAGGAGATATGACTAAAAAGGACAAGTCAAATCACTAAGAGAGAGACATAAAGAGAAGATATGACAGGAACAACATATAGAGAAGACATATATAAAGAGGCATGTATACAAGTACGTAGCCAGCATATAGAGAAGATATGCAGTAAAATCATGTATACATTGAAGGAATTTTCATATAGAAAAGATATAAAAAATCCCAAGACTGATTAGTTTTGATAACTTTGTGTATTTCATCAAGGAAAAACATAAGAGGAAGAACTTAGGGAGATGAATCCTTATCCATACACTGCATGAACAACTCACATGTCATAAAAACCGCACATACAACTCACGTGCCACAATTAACTCAACCCGCACGGACAACTCACGTGCCGTCAAACCAGACCATAACATAGAAAGTATGTATACAAGAATACATGTATATAGTGAATGAATATCGAATCAAGTACTCTTGGACTAATAAAATAAAATGCTAAAGTATATGCATGTGTGAAGTATACAATTACTGCTCAGATAAGGTGGATACACCATAAAATAACAATTTTTCACATATGAAGAGGAGATTAACCTAATACATAATCTCTACATGATTCACAATGTCATGTAGTATCACGACCCAGAATTCTAGCATCAGGATTGTGATGGCGCCTAACATTTCACTTGCTAGGGAAGCCAATGTTAGCTAATTACTTAACTAGTTTTAGCAAGTTAAATCAAAATATTAATAATAAGAAGCTGCAATAGTCTGAAATGGATGTGATAAATACAATGTAGTGTAGTCTAAGCATCACCCAAAAATCTGGAGTCACGACTACATGACCATCCAGAGTACTACAAACAAAGTCTGAATAAAACACAGATGTTTGAAATATGGTAAAGAGAAAAGACATAATGGAAGGGGACTTCAGGAGCTGCAAACTCCTATAGCTCTACCTCAACTCTCGTGCTGATAGTCGGTCCGGGCAAGATCTCTTTTACATACCGTCGGGACCAATAGTGTATCTGCACAAGAAGTGCATAAGTGTTGTAAGAGTACAACCGACCCCATGTACTCTATAACTATCGATTTTAACCTCAACGAACTAGTGACAAGCTTATGGCAAGTCACTCACAAATAACCCATACGAAATAGCAATAACAGAAACAAGAATAGAAATAAAATAGTAAACTCAAATGAATAGACCCGTAGGTCAACTACCAAAGGGCCCCAGAATAACATAATCTCAAATCTCAAATCACAATACCGAGAATAATCTGTACTTCCACAACAACTAGAATAGACCAAATCTGTTGTAGCACGCAACCCGATCCCACCATATCATCATATGTTCATATCATATTCCATCTATATCTCTTAATATCATATAATTTCAATACTGTTGCAGCGTGCAACTGATGGTAGACTATAATCTTGTATTTTAGTCGCTTATTGCACTCTAATTCAATGCACTTTACTTGTGTTGAGTTTTAATTGGTAGTGTTTTACACTTATTATGTGTTTTATGCCTTATAGGAGTGAATCCAAGTTATGCAGCTACTGTGGAGCTAATTTAAGCTATTTGAAACTTTAAAGTCTGAGTAAAATCCCAAAGGAATAAGCCAGATCATGTTCGGGGGACGAAGACCACATCTGGACATCAAAAATCAAGGAAGAAGCAAGATTATGAGGATTTTGCAGTGCCACAGCGCGTGGGGGGGGTGCATAGTGCATCTTGGCAATGTGTTTTTGCTGCCTGTTAAGTTTAGAAGGACCTCTGATAAGTGCCACTAATGCCCTACATGGTGCGTCACCCTATACGGCGCGCCAATATAATTTTCTTAGAGCTATTGTCCTATTTCGGCTAGGAAATGGTGATTTCATCTGGGCCCAACCCTACTTGGTATAAATACATGGAAAACCTTATTTTCTGGACTTTTGACATGTTTTTAACTTAAGGAAGCGAAGGAGGAGTTGGAAGAACACAAGCACAAGAATTTTGTGACGACCCGGCCAGTCGTCTCATGAGTTACCACTCCATTTACCCCATTTTTTATTCTTTATGCTTTGTTTATATGTGTTATGTGGTATTCGGTTGATCGGATCGAATCTGGAATGGTTTTGGTAAAGTTTGAGACACTTAGTCTCTTTTGAGGAATCTTACGTTGGAAAAATCAACCGGATATTGACTTATGTTTTGGAATTAGGAGCATGATCGGAATGCGTTTTGGAGGTTCAGAGTATATTTTAGGCTTGAATTGGCGAAGTTGATATTTTAGGCTTGAATTTAGGCTTGAATTGGTGAACTAATCGCCGATTAGTAGGCGAGATTTTGATATAGGGTTTGGAATGGAATTCCGAGAGTAGCAATAGTTTCGTTGAGTCATTTGGGATGTGTGTGCAAATATTCAGGTCATTCGGACGTGGTTTGGTTGGATTTTTGATCAAAAGCGAAATTCGGAAGATTTTAGAAAGTTTGGCCTGAATCTGATGTGTTTAGGTTGATTTGATGTTGTTTTAGGTGTTTTAAGGATTGGAACAAGTTTGAATGAGGTTTTGGGGTATGTTGGTGCCTTTGGTTAAGGTCCTGGGGGCCTCGGGTGAGTTTTGAATGGCCAATCGGACCATTTCATGCCTTGGAGAGTTGCAAATTTTGGAGTTCAGCTGTTGCAGAGTTTATACCCTTCGCGATTGCGTGGGGGATCTCGCGATTGTGTAGAGCTGTTGGGAGGGCAGTCCAGTTTGCTCAGTACGTTCGTGAAGCTGGGGATGTGATCGCATAAGGTAAAGGCATTGCTCATTGCAAACGTGTGGAGTGGGTCGTGTTCGCGTAGAGTTAAGGGACCAGTGGTCTTGGCATGAAGTTGTTCATTGCGAACGCGGTAGCTAGCCTGCGATCGTGCAGTGTTAGATACCTAAGCATCGTGTACGCATAGGATTTTACCCATTCGCATAGGGTTAATTTTGGGAGCTGAGAATTTGTGCTTCGCGATCGCAAAAGATGTCCGCGATCACGATGAAGGAATTTAGGCCAGGACAGAAGGTTTAAAAGGTCGTCTTGTCTGCGAATGTGTGGTTTATTTCTTCCATTGTTGGTTGTTATTTGAAGCTTTTTGAAGGGGATTGAAGAGGGATTCAAGGGGAATCACTTGGAGGTAAGATTCTTGGACTTAAAACTCGATTCTAATGTGAATTCCACCTAAATAATCATGGAAATTATGCCAAAAATTGAAGAACTAAGGCTTGGAAAGTTAGACCTTTGATTGAGGACTTGAAGGATCATTTGCGGTCAGATTTCAGAAAATTTTATATGTATGAACTCGTGGGGAGATAAGGAATCTATTGATGTAAAAATTAGCAAATTCCGAGACGTGGTCCCAGGGGTAAGGTTTTGGTAATTTCGGGATTTGTGTCGTATTTTGATATTTTTGCTTGGGCTTCGTTCCCTTAGCATATTTTGACGTCCTTGTTCTAATTTTGGATAGATTAGATGCGAGTGGAGGCCGATTTGAGGGGAAAAGGCATCGCGAGCTAAAGATTTGACCGGTTCGAGGTGAGTAATAATTGTTAATGATGTTCTGAGGGTATGAAACCCCGGACTTGCACATTGTGTGCTATATTGAGGTGACACACACACTTGATGATGTGAGGTCATGCATCATTGGGGATTGTGACTTGGTCCGTCCCAAATGACTATTTTACCGCGTATTTGACTGAAATCTATTTGCCATCATCATGATTTGGTTGAATGCCATATTTGGGCCTTGTGCCAACTATTTGAACCCTTCGGGAATTTTTACTGGTATTTTCCCACTGTTTTGACTTAATAGTTGAACTTAGTCATGTTATATTTAATTGTTTTCGTACTTAGCCATATTTACTCAGTTTTTAACACTTACATGATCTTTTAAATGATAATTGGGCTGAGAATCACTGTTTTACTGTTGCCCGAGGGGCTTGTGAGAATTTTTACTTAGTAAGGCTGAGGGCCTATGTTGTGAGGAAACATTTGATAATGATTATGAGGCCGAGGACCTGAGATATGTACGTCACAAGGTGGCTTGATTGATATGAGGTCGAGGGCCTAGTGATGATGCCACGAGGTTGCTTGATATTGCGCTTGGGCTGTAAGGGGCCCCTCTAGGAGTCTGTACACCCCCAGTGAGCGCGGGTACCCATTATGATGTGAGATTTAGCCCGAGGGGCTGGTATTGTTCTATGTGATTGCCCGTGGGGCTGGTATTTTTCTGAGATGTTGCCCGAGGGGAGGATTTGTTGATATTGTGCACGAGGGGCGAATCATTATGTGTTTATTTTCATAATTGACTATCAATTACCTGCTTAATTGTTGATAAAGGCTTTTCATGAAGTTAAATTGAGTTAAAGGATTTTTACCTATCTTTCACTGGTTTACTATTTTTAATGGTTTTACTGCTTCATTATAGCATGCTTTTAGCCTTACGTAATTTCTTGCTTTCAGTCTTTATTTATGATTATTACTCACTGATTTGAGTAGTCACTTTACTCCCTGCACCTTGTGTGCAGATTCAGGTGTATCTTGTCCCGCTTCCGAGTGCTGATCATTTCCGGCTGAGGCGGATCCGAGGAGTCTCTAAGTAGCTATTGGCGTTCGCAGGCCGGAGCTCTTCTCTATCTTAGTCCTTCATGTTCTTAGTTTCTGTATTAAACTCTGTAGTTATATTTGGAGTATTCCGTTTTGCTTGATGCTCATGACTATTGACACCCCGGTATCGGGCTGTTTTGGGTTGTTTTCCGCAAATTATGCTATTATCTATTAACTTTGGATTATCCTATCATGCTTTAGATTTATTTCTTATGGTTTATCCGTTAATAATTTGATATGGGAAGTGTCGGCTAGCCTTGTCTTTACAAGAGGTGCCATCACGACCCGGTCCGGGTTTAGGGTCGTGACAAGTTGGTATTAGAGCCTAGGTTACATAGGTCTCACGAGTCATGAGTAAGTTTAGTAGAGTCTCGTGGATCGTTATGGAGACGTCTGTATTTATCCTCGAACATTTAGGAAAACTTCATATTCTTGAAATTCTTGTCGTGCAAATTTGTTGATCCGAGTACTAAACTTCTGTTATTCTATTCTCTCACAGATTGTGAGGACACGCACTACTGGTCAGGATGGACGACTACTAGTACCACCAGTTGTGGCCCCCAGAGGCCGAGGATGCGGCCGTGGTCGTGGTAGGGGCAGAGCAGCAAGGGCAGCACCTGCAGATCCACCAGCTGCCCCAGTTCAGGATCAGGTTCCAATTATGGATGCTCCAGCAGCACCAGCTCAAGAACCAGTTATGCCTATTGTGATTCCGGGTCTTCAGGAGGCCGTGGCTCAGATTTTTTCAGTTTGGACTAGCCTAGCTCAGGCTGTTTCAGCCACTACAGCCGCAGCTACTTCTCTAGCCGGGGGAGGCAATCAAACTCTCACTTCTCGCACACTTGAGTAGGTCATGCAGGGCCTTCAGACATCGGGGGCACATCCAGCCCAGCCGGTTGCAGCTGCTCAGGACTATACAGTTCATGCCATGCCAGAGGACGAGCAACATAGGTTGGAGAGGTTTGGTAGACTTCATCCTCCGACCTTCAGTGGTGCAGAGGGAGAGGATACCCAGGGTTTCTGGGGTAAGTGTCGGAGGATGCTTCGTACAACGGGTATTCTGGAGACCAGCGGGGTCGCTTTCACTACTTATCAGTTTTCTGGAGCTGCCTTCATTTGGTGAGAGGCTTTTGAGAGGCGTAGGCCTGTTGGTGAAACACCCCTTACCTAACAACAGTTCTCCGTTCTCTTTCTAGAGAAGTATGTGCCGCAATCCCGCAGAGAGGAGCTACGTAGGGAGTTTGAGTGGTTGCGTCAGGGAGAGATGAATGTAACGCAGTACGAGATGAGGTTCTCCGAGTTAGCTCGTCATGCTATTTGGATGGTTTTGACAGATAGAGAGAGGATTAGGAGGTTTGTTGATGGCTTCACTTATTAGCTTCGTATTCTCATGACAAGGGATAGGGTGATTGGTGCTACCTTTGAGGAGGTTGTAGACATTGCTCGGGAGATTGAGTCTGTTTGTCACCAGGAGTGCAAGGAGAGGGAGGCCAAGAGGCCTTGAGGATTTGGTAGTTACTGTGGTACTTCTTCGAGATGTCAGTTTCAGCATGGTAGAGGCCGTCCATTCAAGCATGCTCAGCCAGCTCGCCCAGGTTATCGTGGGGCATCATCGGGTCATGGTTCTCACAGTTCTAATCAGGGCCAGTCATCACTTAGTGCCCTTCCAGCTCAGAGTTCGTCCCGTGCTTCATCAATTCAGGGCTCTTCTATACCGAGTGCATCTACTAGTCACTCCGGTGCGAGGGGTTCCTTTCAGTCTCGTTCTCCAGCACCTGAGAGTTTTTATGAGTGTGGTGAGATGGGGTATATGTGGAGGCAGTGATCTCGTCGTCTTGTGAGCTTATCTCAGCAGAGGCGTCAGTCATTGGCTTCAGCGCCAGTTACTTCACCACCACCCGCCCAACCAGCTAGGGGTGGAGTTCAGTCAGCTAGGGGTCGCCCTAGAGGGGGAGGTCGATCAGGTGGCAGTCAGGCCCGTTTCTATGCACTTCCAGGCAGACCCAATGCTATTGCTTCAGATGTTGTTATTACACGTATTGTTTCAGTCTGTAGACATGTGATTTTTGACCCTCCCCAAGATTTTTTATATTTTAGCATGTAAATATTTAATTTAGGTCTAATATCATTATTTCAACTAATTTTGACTCTTTCACTTTATTTTATTACAAGAAAATAAAAATTACAAAAATAATAGTTTCATTAATGTTTTGTAGTCATTTTTAATCTTGAAAAATACCAAAAATAGTTTTTATGGTCAGTCTTATTTTAATAGCTATTTTACTTAAGTATGATTAATTAATAAATGAGATCATATTTTTAGTCTCGTTTGCGGGAAAAGAATAACCTTGGGTTTGAGCAACCCATTTTTAGGCCTAATTTTGGACCTAGCCCATAATTCCTAGGCCCATACCCCTTAACCTAAAAACAAACCCCTATATATGCCTAGACCCTAGACCTACATAAAAAAACGAAAAAAGATCTAAGGAAAAAAGCTGGCAAGTGCCGCAATACAAGGACCCACCCTCTGAATCCCGTCTTCTTCATCCCTCTCCCGTCGATGTTTCTTCTTCTCCACCCTTTTCACTAACCTTCAATAGCATTCCACCATGCTGTTCACCGTCACGCCACCGCCAGCAACCAATCCAAACGGATCAGCGGCTTAGTTCCCTAACCTCCCATCAACACACACACATACAAGAACAAAAGAACACAAAAAAAAAACGAAACAAAGTGTGTAAAACACCAGAAAATCGAAATGAAACATAAGTTTCAGTCATCTTGTTTCTGATTTCTATTTCAGTTTTATTATGGAATTCGTTTGAGTTTTCGCTGTTTCGAGCTTGACTAAAACCATTATCCTCTCGAGATCTCGTTTGAGGTTGAGTCCATTTTTGGAGCTCGTTTGTGAGATCTGTTCGGAGGCAAGTATTGAAGTTTCGAGTTCGTCGAGGTCCGGTTCGACGAGGCGATGAGAAACAGATTGATTCACTGTTTTCAGTTCTTTAATCTGGTAATTATCAAGTACCCGTTATTTTCTACTATTAGTATTTTTGTCTCTGTTTTGGTTCTTGTGGAAGAACCGAGAAAGGAAGCTTCAGAAACTAGGCAAGATTTACTAAAGTTTTGGTGTATGTTCTTTCTTGGATTTTGGATGTAAAACTTAATTAGTATTTCAATCTCTGTTTTAAAAGTTCTTTGACTTCTGCTATAATGCAATTCAACAGTAAAAGTGGAATCTCTCAAATTTTTATTAATAGGAATTAAATGGACCCGGATAGAGTGTAATTATTGTTTGATTTGTTAATTATAAGTTAAATAGATTTTTCTTGTTAGTAGGAAATAAATCAATATTTATAAATACTAGTAGTTTGCTTTTTTGTTTGATTAATAATAAATTATCGTGACTACGGGTATGGTTTCCATGACGTGGTTGTGATACTTAATCTCAAAATTAGTGTTAAATAGGAATATTTGTAGTTCATGTAGTTGAATACTTTCCTCTTAATAAAATTGAGGCATGCCATACCAAACAAAATTTATAATCCATGGCCTTCATAAGATTAGATTCAAGAACTAACACTTATAGGAAAAAGTTTGAGATGTGTCATGCCAAACAAAATTCCTAAGTCCATGGCCCTCATAAAACTAGCTAGCTTTTATACGAAAATTGAGGTGCGTCATCAATTGAATTTTCCATGGCCCTCGCAAACGTTGTTATTAATTTGAACCTTCGTAGTTGCTTTATGTGCGTTCTTTAGATTGATTTTCTTTTAATTAATAAAATCCGGGGGTACATTTCATGTGGTCCGGTTCTAACTCCCAGCAAGGTTAAATAGAACGTATCGTGACTCACGGGTGCATTTCATGTAGCATGGCTTGCGATGTATTTTAAATAACCTTGAATTTTTCTTAAATAAATAAAAGCAGTTTAAAAGTTAAACAATGCACATAGGTTTAAAAGTGTTTTAAAATCAGATAAATAGGCCGATAATAACAGTTGAGCGATCGTGCTAAAACCACGGAACCTGGAATGCCTAACACCTTCTCCAGGGTTAATAGAATTCCTTACCCGGATTTCTTTGTTCGTGGACCGTAAAACAGAGTCAATCTTTCCTCGATTCGAGATTTAAACCGGTGACTTTGGATACCATAAATTATCCAAAGTGGCGACTTTGATTTCTTAAATAATCTTGTTTCGATTGTCACTTTAATTGGAAAAACTCCCTTATACCCTTCCGGGGGTGTGAAAAAGGAGGTGTGACAGCTCTAGCGACTCTGTTGGGGACATCCAACACAGAATCTCTAGTTCAGGGTTCAAGAATTCGAGCTTAGAATAATTATTATATTTGGCTTTATTTATTATCTGGTTTTATTTACATGCTTGGGCCTAATGTGCTAAATATTGCTTTTTACCGCTTTGATATTGTCGAACTGTATATAAATTGATACGAAACCCTCCTCTCTCTGAGTCTTCTAAATCATCTGGGAAGTGTGCACTTTGTGTGACTTCTCTTCTGTTAGAGTCATATTCCAATTTTAGAATGAGGTTCGGACAAGTTGCAAAGCCGGTGAAGCTTCTGTATTCCCGGTACGCTTCCCCCCCCCGGCTCGAGCTGTCCGTTCGGGTAAGCCAGGTCTAGAAAAAATAAACCTAGGATTTTAAACCTAGAATAACATAGCCTCATATCGGATCCCTAGTAGGAACGCTTGTTTGCATCACGTGCATTTGACTTAGGAGACTCAACACAGGGGTTGGGTCCGTCTAGGATAGATGTACTCAAAATAACAGATCATCTTGATGCATCCTAAGTGCTACATGTTGCATTTCTTCAAGGGTAAAAGGGTCATTTGGTAGACCAATGATAGTTGAGGGCAAATGAAAAAGAAAAAGAAAAGAAAAAAGAGAGGGTGAAGTGTGAAAATAAAACAAGTCGGGCCAGTTATGTTTTCTTTCACATTTTTGTTAAGAAAAAAAAACATGAAAAAATTTTAAGCTATTCATTTCAAAAATCCAAAAAGATTTTTTTTTGAGGTTCTTCTTCGAGAAATTAATGAAAAATGAATAAAATATATTCTTTTATTTTCACTAAAACTTTAGGATATTGTACATAGAAGAAAAAAGAAACATACTTTATCTTTTGTTTATCTTTAATGTTTCTTCCTTAGGTAATCAAAACTGAAATTCAAAAATATTTTTATCTTTTTCATTTATCATTTTGAAATCTTTCTTCAGGGATATCAAATGAAAATTCAAAATATTTTTTCTAGGTTATTCTTTAGATTTCCTTCCTAAAAAAAAGAATCAAAAAATAATTTTCTCATCTAGGGGTTTTCCTTAATAATTACCCATAGAGTATTTGTTTCAAAAAGGAAAAAAAGAAAAAAAATATATGATCGTTATGCTTAAGTTTAGAATAGGTTATAGAACATTAAGTCTATACAAAAAAAAGAGTTTTTCTTCTTTTATCTTTTCTTATAAGAATAGTCCTTAAGGCAAAATAGAAAGAAAAAGAGAATGTTAGTTTGTTTGCTTTATTTTCGATCTTCCAGAACTATGCAAAGATCTGATTCATGTGGCGTCACGATACGTAGGCAACCTACATAGGTTTCGATCGAATTATTTTTTATTTATTAAAAGAAAAAAAGGAAAAAGGGAAAAAAAAGAGAAAAAAGAGGTGAAATTATGGGACGTGAGAAATGAGAGGAAAAAAAGAGTGATAGTTAGAAAAAAAGAGGAAGTAAAATGAGCAAGCAAGTGCTAGAAAAGCAAAGAAAAGAGATGATTGAAATGAACAAATTGGGATGATGCCAATTGACCTTCGTACCTTCGAAGTCATTTTAGAGCCGATAACTGTGGCTAGATGCATTACACATAAAGTGAGATTATCTTATGTTAAATGCTTTAACGCTAACGTGATGGTCTCATTTTGTTATATTCATAGCAGAAAGGTGGTTGGTTTGTGATTTTTGAAGTGGTAACTCCTCTCTACAACATAAAGCCAAAAGGCAATGATAGATAAAACATGATTGAGTTGGTTGATACCGGTGCCCGAAAGCAGTTGGTTAAACAGGACATTGGGTTGGCTGATTAGGTAAGGATGTTAAGAAAACACATGACGGACATGTATCATGCTTGGATGAATGGGAAGGTACCACCCCCGCCACTACCTAGCTTCCTAGATACTACCCTTACCCAAACTCCGGTCATAGTGCCAGATGATCCCCCATACTCTCCAGATCCACCCGCTTATCACAGCTTTCCCAACCACCCTAGTAGCTCAATCACTCGTCCTCTAGTTACCTTTCCCCAAAATTGCCCTACTGTCATAGCCACTATCCCCAATAATAAAGACCCACTCAAATCACATGATGCCCAACATTACCCCGTAGAGGTTGCCCACAAGGTTCATGACTCATACAAGTAGAGCCCTCGGGGTGAGCCTCATACTGAAAATGAAAAGATCACAGGAAAAGAAGGGCGAGATGAGTTGTCCAGGAATCTAAAAAGCATAGAACAGTCCTTAAAGAACATGCAAGGGGTAGGAAACCAGGTTAGCATGTCTTACAAAGAATTGTGTATGTTCTCTGACGTTCGTCTGCCCGCGGGGTTTAAAGTGCCAAAGTTTAATTTGTATGATGGATGTGGAGACCCGGTAGCCCATTTGAGGGTTTATTGCAGTAAAATGAGAAGTTTTGGCGAGAAAGATAATTTGTTGATGACGTATTTTAGTAAGAGCTTGACAAGGGCAGCTTTGGAATGGCATAATTGTCAAGATGTCGGTAAGTGGCCTACATTGGGTGACATGGCTCAAGATTTTCTTCGACACTTTCAATACAAATTAAGCATTACCCCAGACCACTCCTCCCTATCTAAAATGGAAAAAGAGCCGGAGGAAAACTTTAGGTATTTGGGCTCAGATGGAGGAAGCAAGCTGCTCGAGTCAGCCCCCCGATTGGTAAAGAAGAAATGGTTGAGCTTTTCCTACAAGCTCAGAGGCCCACCTACTTCAGTCATTTGATTCCGACCTTGGGTAAACCTTTCAATGATGTGGTAAAAATGAGGGAGATGGTAGAAGAGGGAATCAGATCAGGCAAAATCATGAGTTATTCGGCATTGAATGATACTACGGAAGACATTCAGAACATCCCAGTAAGTTCGGGTGAAAGAAAGAAAAATAGAAAAGATGATCCGCTGGGCATTCCTACTCAACACTTTCAGTCTCGACATCGACCCAATGGATATCTTCGTGCACCAGATGATCCTCCCCAATGCTACTTCTCTCCGCAGAACCCCTAAAGTAGCACATCACTTTTCTAGTACCCTATCCACAATGCACCACCATATGCTCCACACCCACGAGGCCCGCGATGGCTCGCACCACTTCCCCAAATGTCTTACCCGCCCCCTCAAGCATATCAGCCACCTGCCCGTAAAAGTTTCCAACCGAAGCCAGAATACAAACTGAAAAGACTACTGAAAAAAGAAAGGGCTTTCACCCCTATTGGAGAATCATATGCCAGTTTGTTCCAAAAGTTGAGGCAATTGGACATGTTGAAGCCAATTCAGATAAAAATGCCAAACCCTCTGCCAAAGAAGTTTGATTTTTCTCAAAGATGCGCATATTGCTCCGATTCCCCGGGTCACAGTACAGAAAAGTGTTGGCATTTGAAAAATGCAATTCAGAAGCTTATTGATGCTGGTGACATGTCGTGCAAAATCCAGATGCAACAGACACTAGCCAAAGTCCATTGCCTGTTCGTAATGAGATGCGTATATGGTGAGTATGATTTGTTATGAAAAGGAATATGAGAGTTCTTCTAAGATGCACGGAAGTCCACGCGCTGCAAAGCTTTTAGCGCTGTCAGAGATTGATGTTAAGAACGAGCCGGCAAAGGGAACCCAAAAGCAATTTGTTAAGAACAATGTGATGAAGACATGTGAAGGTCCTAGTATTGTTGATGCAGAATTCAGTAGCTAAGATGTTGAGCTTGGTGATTGGAAAGATGCTCCTTTCTTGGTTAGCCAGGGAGGAGTATTAGTGGTTTATTTTGTTGTCATTTCTGTTGTCTGGTTTATTTCAGGGTTGTAATCCGGATATTGTCTTATGGCTCAAACCCTTCTATCCTTTTAGTTTGCCAGGTTTGTTTAGTCGTAGTAACTCATTTAGCGCTGTCTAGGTTGTTCCAGGGTTGTAACCCCATTTTAGTGCTTGTTTTGTTATTTAAACCCCTTCACTGTTTGTCTATTGCAATTTTCTATTTTCTATTATTTCTAGTCATTTCTGTTTAGTTCTCTTCTCCTTTTATAGTTCTCTTCATGCTGGTTCTGGTGACATGACATGCACGCATAATTCTAGGCCTGGTCTTAAAGGTTAGTTTAATCATGAAGCAATAAAACGAAGATGATCGGGACATTTGAAGGAAATAAGTAAAGGCATTTCGAGATCATTTGAAGCCCGAACTGTGTGAAACTAGGGCAGATAATTGGAAAAGTTAATGAGGTGACAAAAATTCATTAAAGAAGAGTGCATCCCAGATAGTTTGAAACAAACAACTTTGAATTCAAGTGCATCTCAAGTTACAAGATAAAGTCAAGAAAGTTGTCTCTGAATTGACGGAGGATATCCATTGTGAAGAGGGGATCACACAACGAGGGTTCTGTACTTGACAAGGCAATAAAAAAAAAGTGGAAAGCATATCGCCGATATCAATGTCAAAAATGTAAATGAAACGTTGTGCGTGCTATTCCTTTTTCATTTCAACTTGCATGTGTTGTACTTGGCATTTTCAAGGATTGGGAGGCCATCTTTCAGCTACCAAAACACTTATACCATTCGATGCCCTTTTTGAACCTGTACTGATTTCTTCGACCTTCTCTCTTTTGGAATCAAGTTAGAGTCATAAGAAAAAAGAAAAAAAGTTCATGTCCCCATAGGTTTATTTTAGATGTTCATTCCAAAGGGAAAAAGAAAAAAATAGAGAAAAATAGAAATAAAAAGAAGAAAAAAGGGAAAAAGAAAAAAAGAAAAAAGGGAAAAAAGAAAAGTAAAATAGTAACAAAAGTAGTTTTGTGAACTACCTTTGACCTGATTTTTGTCACCACATGGTACGTAGGCAGCCTAACGGTTCGGTCCCACCAATATAAAAATTCTAAAGTCCCCAGGCGAAGAAATTGGGGCAGAAGTTGCGATTTTGCAAAAGATCTGATTCCAAAAGTTGTAATTCTAAGCCCATTCAAGTTGTTTCGAGCCTTTATAATATCCTTTCTTTCTAACCGTGTCCAAAAGCCACATTACAGTCCAAAAGACCTCCCAGATAATCTTTGAGAGTGCCGAGTTAGCCATGCCAGGAGCACATGATATTTTTACCATGGTTGATGCCTTGCCATCTGCAGAATCAGAGGAAATAAGAAGAAAATAACAAAATGAGAGAGTCTTATTGGTGAAAACCTTTACAGGCACCACAAGGTGACGGTGAGTCGAGAGAAATAACAAAATGAGGAAACCCTTTAGGCACTACAAGTCGAATAAGGATCGGGAATCAGATTGGATAATCGGAGCGTTGAAGCCCAATTTCACGGCTTAGGGGGTATAACAAGAGTTGAACATCAGACTTTCTCGACAGATTAGGCCACTTAACCCAAAGGTGCATGCCATGGTCATTAGAGTTGGTATCCACATCTGATAGGTTTCTACTTGTAATTTCTTGTTAGAAATCACCCCTTTTCATTGTCCTTTACTCTAGTTCTTTTGTCTTGTTTACTTCCTCTTCCTGAGTCTGTTTGGTCAGAACAAGTAAGAAATTACTACAAAATTTTCCACCAGCTTTCCAATTGCACAAAAGTGGATCTGGTTGGCACATCAAAGTGTCATAAGTCAGGAAAGAACAACAAGCGCACTGAGTTGGTAACAATCAACGTGTTTTGATATTCATGTGAAATTCAAAGGATCGGTATACGTCAATTCATGAACAATGCAATAGATAGAGGGTGTTGGTTTGGAACAGATCAAAGGTATTTTCTGTGATAAGATTGACAAAGAAAGTGGTTAACCAGTGACAAGCAAGGTCTTCCAAGCGGAAATCAAAGTTATCATGGCAAGTGAAGGAGCAATAGACTTCAAGCCACGGTAAGTGTTTTAAGTCAGGAAAGAACAACATGCGCACTGAGTGGATGTCAATTGATGTACTTTGGGATTCATGTGAAACACAAAGGTTCAGTACATGTCAATGCAAGAGCACAATGCAACAGATGAATGGTATTGGGTTTGAACGGATCTGAGGTATTTTCCGTGATAAGGGTGACATAGAAAGTATTTAGTCAATAAACAAGCAAGTTCTTTCGAGTGGAAATCAAAGTTATCATGGGAAGTGAAGGAGCAAGTGCCCTCAAGGTCAAGGACAAAAACCAACCACCATATTTATAAACTCACAAATTCTCTTTGTTTGAAACAGGGACGAAAATTGTGTCCAAATCAAAGCTTGGAAGTTCGAGTTTTTTCAAGTGTCGTGCCCAAATTTTGTCAACACAAAGGCGGTTTGAGAAGGGGAAAGAAAAAGTTGTTCGATCTACATGAACCCTCCATGAGGAAAAGCGTGGTTCAGGGGCAAGGAATTTTGTTCGGTCTACAGAGATCCTCCAGGAAGAGAGCGGGGCTTAGGTAAGTTCGTTCTAGGCTTTTCAGGACCCTCCTGGATAATGGGACTTAATTTAAAATTTCAGGACCCTCTTGGATAATGGGACTTAATTTAGAATTTTCAGGACTCTCCTGGATAATGGGATTTAATTTAAAGTTCTCAGGGCCCGGATAATGGGATTTAGTTTTAAGTTTTTAAGACCTTCATAGACAATAAGATTTAGCGTAAGTTTTACCTTTAGGAAATAGAATTTAGCTTTGAAGTTGTCACTCATGAGATGTGATTTAATTTTAGATTTTCAGGACCCTCCTGGATAATGGGATTTAGCTTTTAAATTCTTAGATATTTTGGGTACTATGATTCGATTAACACTCACAGATGTTCCCGATATCAAGCTGGGGCAGAAAAATTTCTTTTGTTTTGTTTGTTTTATTATAATCAGGTTCACAGGTAGAAAATTCAGAAGAGTCAGTTCAAGTGTTGGAAATCAGGCGCCCACTTGCAGAATAGAGGGAAAACATCAAGTTTCAAAGGAGGTCAGCAATCAGGAGCCCACTTGAAGAACAAAGGGAAGCAGTTCAAGTTTCGAGGAAAAGCAACGCAAGTGTTGGTATTCAGGAGCCCACCTGGAGAACGAAGGGAAGCATCAATGTTCAAAGGAAGACAACAATTAGGAGCCCACCTGGAGAACGAAGGGAAACAACAATGATCAAAGGAAGGCAGCAATCAGGATCCCACCTGGAGAACAAAGGGAAGCTACAATGTTCAAAGGAAGACAACAATCAGGAGCCCACTTGTACAACAAAGGGAAGCAGCAAAGTTCAAAGGAAGACAACAATCAGGATCCCACCTGAAGAACAAAGGGAAGCAGCAAGGTTCAAAAGAAGTTTGGCAATCAGGAGCCCACCTGGAGAACAAGACAAGTTTCGGAGGAAAGGAAGATAATTCAAATGCTTGAAATCGAAGCCCATCCTGAGAACAAAGGGAAGGAAACAGTGGTCAAAGGAAGACGGTTCAGGTTCAGGAATCAGGCGCCTACCTGGAGAATAAGAGAATACACTTTAGAATACAATTCAAGTTAGCAACAAAAGAAGCTCGCGGCAAGAATGCGAGTCAACAGTCCGAGGTGATCAACAGAAGTTAGTCACAATAAAGAAAAAAAAGAGAAAGGCAAGAAGTTAATCCAAATACAGAAGTTGATAAAAGATGTGGGTTGCTGAAGACATGGCCGAGGTCACAAGCACTGCATGCCTAGTCTTGATCTGAAAAGCTGAAGAAGGATGAACTAGCACTTGCAACTAGCAAGCGTCAAGGTTCAAATCTAATGTCTGCATGAAGAACCACTCAAGACTCAAGATCAAGCTTCAGAAGACTTATATATAGGAATCTTGTAACTCGTAGTTGATAGGCTTAGCTAGTCTTTTTCATGTTTTAATTTTTGATGTAACAACAGGACCGCGGACCAGAATCTCGACGACACCTCAATCGGCTCTCCATCTCGGTATACTCCGTCATCTCACTCACCTCTGAACTACACGTGGCCTGATTCCTTTATAGCCAAGAATATGTAGGCAGCTCAAATACCAGGGCTCGATCATATTCCCCTTTTCTCTTAGTTTTGGTCTCCCTAAATAAGGGTCAGGTCAAATAACTTGTCTAGTCGTTCTTTGTCTGAAAATACTTCGCGTTTCCAGTCAAAGAGGGGCCGCTATAGACATGTGATTTTTGACCCTCCCCAAAATTTTTTATATTTTAGCATGTAAATATTTAATTTAGGCCTAATATCATTATTTCAACTAATTTTGACTCTTTCACTTTATTTTATTACAAGAAAATGATAATTACAAAAAAAAAATAGTTTCATTAATGTTTTGTAGTCATTTTTAATCTTGAAAAATACCAATAGTTTTGTTTTAACGGCCAGTCTTATTTTAATAGCTATTTTACTTAAGTAGGATTAATTAATAAATGAGATCGTATTTTTAGTCTCGTTTGCTGGGAAAGAATAAACTTGGGCTCGAGCAACCCATTTTTAGGCCTAATTTTGGACCTAGCCTATAATTCCCAAGCCCATAATTCATAGGCCCATACCCCTTAACCTTAAAACAAAAATCATATATAAGCCTAGACTCTAGTCCTACATAAAAAAACGAAAAAAGACCTAAGGAAAACAGCTGGCAAGCGCCGCAATACAAGGACCCACCCCCTGAATCACGTCTTCTTCATCCCCCTCCCGTCGACATTGCTTCTTCTCCACCCTTTTCACTGACCTTCAGATAGTAGTTCCACCATGCTTTTCACCGTCACGCCGCCGCCAACAACCAATCCAAATGGATCAGCGGCTTAGTTCCCTCACCTCCCATCAACACACACACTTACAAGAACAAAAAAACACAAAAAAAAAAACGAAACAGAGTGTAAAATACCAAAAAATCAAAATGAAACATAAGTTTCAGTCATCTTCTTTCCGATTTCTATTTCCGTTCTATTATGGAATTTGTTTAAGTTTTCGCTATATCGAGCTCGACTAAAACCATCATCCGCTCGAGGTCTCATTTGAGGTTGAGTCCATTTTTGGAGCTCGTTTGTGAGATCTGTTCGGAGGCAAGTATTGAAGTTTCGAGTTCGTCGAGGTCCGGTTCGTTGAGGCGACGGGAAACAGATTGATTCACTGTTTTCAGTTCTTTAATCTGGTAATTATCAAGTACCCGTTATTTTCTGCTATTAGTATTTTTGTCTCTGTTTTGGTTCTTGTGGAAGAAGCGAGAAAGGAAGCTTCAGAAACTAGGCAAGATTTACTAAAGTTTTGGTGTATGTTCTTTCTTGGATTTTGGATGTAAAACTTAATTAGTATTTCAATCTCTGTTGTAAAAGTTCTTTGACTTCTGCTGTAATGCAATTCAACAGTAAAAGTGGAATCTCTCAAATTTTTATTAATAGGAATTAAATGGACCCGGATAGAGTGTAATTATTGTTTGATTTGTTAATTATAAGTTAAATAGATTTTTCTTGTTAGTAGGAAATAAATCAATATTTATAAATACTAGTAGTTTGCTTTTTTGTTTGATTAATAATAAATTATCGTGACTACGGGTATGGTTTCCATGACGTGGTTGTGATACTTAATCTCAAAATTAGTGTTAAATAGGAATATTCGTAGTTCAATAAAATTGAGGTGTGTCATACCAAAGAAAATTTATAATCCATAACCCTCATAAGATAGATTCAAGAACTAACACTTTTAGGAAAAATTTTGAGGTGTGTCATGCCAAATAAAATTCCTAATTCCATGGCCCTCATAAAACTAGCTAGCTTTTATAGAAAAATCGAGGTGCGCTATCAATTGAATTGTTCTTGGCTCTCGCAAACATTGTTATTAAATTTAACCTTCGTAGTTGCTTTAGACGCATTCTTTAGATTGATTTTCTTTAATTACTAAAATCCGGGGGTACATTTCATGTGGCCCGGTTCTAACTCCCAATAAGGTTAAATAGAACGTATCCTGACTCACGAGTGCATTTCATGTAGCGTGGCTTGCGATGTGTTTTAAATAACCTTGGATTTTCCTTAAATAAATAAAAGCGTTTTAAAAGTTAAACAATGCACATAGGTTTAAAATTGTTTTGAAATCAGATAAATAGGCCAATAATAATAGTTGAGTGACCGTGCTAAATTCACGGAACCTGGGAAGCCTAACACCTTCTCCTGGGTTAACCAAATTCCTTACCCGGATTTCTTTGTTCGCGGACTATAAAACAAAGTCAATCTTTCCTCGATTCGGGATTTAAACTGGTGACTTAGGACACCATAAATTATCCCAAGTGGCACCTCTGATTTCTTAAATAATCCCGTTTTGATTGTCACTTTAATTGGAAAAACTCCCTTATACCCTTCCCAGGATATGAAAAGGAGGTGTGACACAGTCTGCCACAGAGATGCCTCTGTATTATTTGATCCCGGTTCCACCTTATCATATATGTCATCATACTTTGCTCGTTATTTGGGTATGCCCAGTGAGTTTCTTACTTCACCTGTTCATGTATCTACCTCGGTGGGCAATACTATTATTGTAGACTGTGTGTATCGGTCATATGTGGTGACTATTGGGGGTCTGGAGACCCGTGTGGATCTATTATTATTGTGTATGGTGGATTTTAACGTCATTTTGGGCATGGATTGGCTATCTCTGTGTCGTGCTATTCTGGACTGTCATGCTAAGACAATCACATTGGTTATACCAGGTGTGTCACGGATTGAGTGACGAGGTGTGACTGATTATGTTCCTAGTAGAGTGATTTCATTCTTGAAAGCCCAACGTATGGTTGGTAAGGGTTGTCTTTCATATTTAACCTTTATGAGGGAGGTTAGTGCTAAGACTCCCAGTATTCATTCTTGTAGCCTTTCCTATAGACCTGCCGGTCATGCCACCAGACATGGATGTTGATTTTGGTATTGACACGGTGTCGGGCACTCAGCTCATTTCTATTCTGCCGTATTATATGGCACCAGCGGAGTTGAATAACCTAAAGGAGTAGCTTCAGGAACTCCTTGATAAAGATTTCATTCAGCCTAGTGTGTCACCTTGGGGTGCGCCGGTTCTATTTATGAAGAAGAAGGATGGCACTATGAGGATGTGCATTGATTATATACAATTGAACAAGGTAACAATTAAGAACAAGTATCCTTTGCCTCACATTGTTGATTTATTCGACCAGCTTCAGGGAGCGAGAGTGTTCTCCAAGATTGATTTGTGTTCTAGTTATCACCAGTTGAAGATCATGGACTCGGATATTCTTAAGACAGCTTTCAGGACCCGATATAGTCATTATGAGTTCTTGGTGATGTCTTTTGGGCTGACCAATGCCCAGCAGCGTTCATGCATTTGATGAACAGTGTGTTCCTTCTTATCTTGACTCGTTTGTCATAGACTTCATTGATGATATTTGGTATATTCGCGTAGTAAGGAGGAGACACAGAGCATTTGAGAGTTGTGTTGCAGATATTGAGAGAGGAGAAGCTTTATGCAAAATTCTCTAAGTGTGAGTTTTGGCTCAGTTTAGTGGCTTTCTTGGGGCACGTGGTGTCAAGCGAGGGTATTCATGTTGATTTGAAGAAGATAGAGGCGGTTCAGAGTTGGCCAAGACCGTCCTCAGCCACAGAGATTTGTAGTTTTCTTGGTTTGGTAGGTTATTATCGCCGATTTGTTCAGGGATTCTCATCTATCGCATTGCCCTTGACCATGTTGACTCAGAAGGGTGCTTCATTTGTATGGTCGTACGAGTGTAAAAAGAGCTTTCAGAAGCTCAAGACAGTTTTGACCACAACTCTAGTGTTAGTTCTGCCATCAGCTTCAGGTTCATATACCGTGTATTATGATGCTTTGAGAGTTGGTATTGGTTGTGTATTGGTGTAGGAGGGTAGAGTTATTGCTTATACTTCTCGTCAGTTGAAGCCCTATAAGAAGAACTACCCCGTTTATGATAGAGTTGGTTGCCATAGTTCACGCGTTAAAAATTTGGAGGCATTACTTGTACGGTGTGTCTTGTGAGGTGATTACTAATCATCGTAGCCTCCAGCACTTGTTCAAACAGAAGAATCTCAATTTGAGGCAGCGGAGGTGGTTGGAGTTACTTAAGGATTATGATATCACTATATTCTAGTTGGGGAGAGACCTCTTGCAGTTGATGTTCAGACCTTGGCCAATCGGTTCATGAGGTTAGATATTTTGGAGCCCAATCAGGTATTGGCTTGTGTGGTTTCTCGGTCTTCCTTATATGATTGCATCAGAGAGTGCTAGTATGATGATCTACATTTGCTTGTCCTTAAGGACAGAATTCAGCATGATAATGCCAGAGATGTGACCATTGGTGATGATAGGGTGTTGAAGATGCAGGGCCGGATTTGTGTTCCCAATGTGGAAGGGCTTCAGGAGTTGATTATGGAGGAGGCCCATAGCCTGTTGTATTCCATTCATCCGGGTGCTGTGAAGATGTATTAGGATTTTAGGCAGCACTATTGGTGGAGAAGAATGAAGAAAGACATTGTGGGATTTGTAACTTGGTGTCTCAATTGTTAGTAGGTGAAATATGAGCATCAAAGACCGGGTGGCTTGCTTCAGCAGATGGATATTCCGAGTGGAAGTGGGATAAGATCACTATGGACTTTGTTGTTGGACTTCCACGAACTTTGAGAAAGTTCGATTCTATTTGGGTGATTGTGGATCGGCTAACCAAGTCCGTGCACTTTATTCTTGTGTGTACTACTTATTCTTTAGAGCAGTTGGCAGAGATCTATATCCGGGAGATTGTTCGGTTGCATGGTGTCCAAGTTTCCATCATTTCAGATAGGGGCACTCAGTTTACTTTGCAATTTTGGAGGTCTGTGCAGCGAGAGTTGGGTACTCAAATTGAGTTGAGCACAACTTTTCACCCTCAGACGGACGGACAGTCCGAGCGCACCATTCAAATATTGGAGGACATGTTGCTTGCTTGTGTCATTGATTTTGGAGGGTCAGGGGATCAGTTTCTACCGCTTGCAGAGTTTTCTTATAACAACAGCTACCAGTCGAGTATTCAGGTGGCCCCGTATGAGGCTTTATATGGGAGGCAATGTAGATCTCTAGTTGGTTGGTTCGAGCCCGGCGAAGCTAGGCTATTGGGGACAGACTTGGTGCAGGATGCATTAGAAAAGGTGAAGGTGATTCAGGAGAGGCTTTGTACAACGCAGTCGAGGCAAAAGAGTTATGCTGATAGGAAGGTTCAAGATGTGTCCTACGTGGTTGGTGAAAAGGTTCTTTTGAGGGTTTCACCCATGAAGGGTGTTATGAGATTTGGGAAGAAAGGAAAATTGAGTCCTCGATTCATTGGGCCTTTTGAGATGCTTCAGATGATTGGGGAGGTGGCTTATGAGCTTGCTTTGCCACCCAGCTTGTCGAGTTTGCATCTGGCATTTCATGTTTCTATGCTCCGAAAGTATATTGGGGATCCGTCTCATGTTTTGGATTTCAGCACAATTCAGTTGGATGGTGATTTGACTTATGATGTGGAGCCAGTAGCTATTTTGGGTTGTCATGTTCGAATGTTGAGGTCAAAGGATATAGCTTCAATGAAAGTGCAGTGGAGATGTCGGCCCTTGGAGGAGGCTACTTGGGAGTCCGAGCGGGAGATGCAAAGCAGATATCCTCACCTTTTTAAGGCTTCTGGTATGTTTCTTGACTTGTTCGGGGACGAATGTTTGTTTAAGTTGGGGAGGATGTGACGACCCAGCCAGCCGTCTCATGAGTTACCGCTTCGTTTTCCCCATTTCTGCTTCTTTATGCTTTGTTTATCCGTGTTATGTGGTATCGGGTTGGTCGGATCAAATCCGGAATGATTTTGGTAAAGTTTGAGACACTTAGTCTCTTTTGAGGAAGCTTAAGTTGAAAAAGTCAACCGGATGTTGACTTATGTATTAGAGGGTTTGGATGTGAGTTTCGATGTTTCGCATAGCTTCGGGAGGTGATTTGAGACTTAGGAGCGTGGTCGAAATGAGTTTTAGAGGTTCAGAGTATATTTAGACTTGAATTGGCGAAGTTGATATTTTGGCGATTTGCGATTGGTAGGCAAGATTTTGATATAGGGGTCAGAATGTAATTCTGAGAGTTGCGTAGTTCTGTTGAGTCATTTGGGATGTGCGTGCAAAATTCCATGTCATTCGGACGTGGTTTGGTTGGGTTTTTTGATCTAAAGTGGAATTTGGGAGATTTTAGAAAGTTTGGCTTGAATCCGATGTGTTTAGGTTGATTTGATGTTGTTTGAGGTGTTTTGAAGATTGAAACAAGCTTGAATGAGGTTTTGGGGTATGTTGGTGCCTTTAGTTGAGGTCCCGGGGGCCTCTGGTGAGTTTCAGATGGTCAATCGGACCATTTCATGCCTTGGAGAGTTGTAGATTTTGGAGTTTAGCTATTGCAGAGTTTTTACCCTTCGCGATCGCGTAGAGGTCTCGCGATCGCGTAGAGCTATTGGGAGCGCAGTCCAGTTTGCTCAGTGCGCTCGCGAATCTGGGGATGCGATCACATAAGGTAAAGGCATTGTTCATCGCGAACACGTGGAGTGGGTCGCACTGGCGTAGAGTTAAGTGGAACAGGGGTCTTGGCTTGAAGTTGTTCATTGCGAACGCGGTAGCCAGCCCGCGATCATGTAGTGGTAGTTACCTAAGCATCGGGTTTTCATGGGATTTTACGTGTTTGCATAGGGTTAATTTTGGGAGATGAGAATTTGTGCTTCGCGATAGCCAAGGATGTCTCGTGATTGTGATGAAGGAATTTAGGCCTGGACAGAAGGTTTAAAAGGTTGTCTTGTCCGTGAATGTGGGGTTTATTTCTTCCTTTTTAGTGGTTTTTGGAGCTTTTTGAAGGGGATTGAAGAGTGATTCAAGGGGAATCACTTGGAGGTAAGATTCTTGGACTTAAAACTCGATTCTAATGTGAATTCCACCTAAATAATCATGGAAATTAAACCAAAAATTAAAGAACTAGGGCTTGGAAAGTTACACCTTTGATTGAGATTTGAAGGACCATTTGAGGTCAGATTTCACAATTTTTGATATGTATGAACTCGTGGGCAGATAAGGAATCTATTGATGTAAAAATTAGCGAATTCTGAGATGTGGGCCCGGGGGTCAGGTTTGGTAATTTCGGGATTTGTGTCGTATTTTGATTATTTTTTGACTGGGCTTCGTTTCCTTAGCATATTTTGGCGTCCTCGTTCTTATTTTGGATAGATTCGACGCGAGGGGTGGCCGATTCGAGGGGCAAAGGCATCGCGAGCTAGAGATTTGACCGGTTCGAGGTGAGTAATGTTTGTAAATGATGTTCTGAGGGTATGAAACCCCGAACTTGCACATCGTGTGCTATATTGAGGTGACACACACGCCTGATGACGAGTGTAGGGTCATGCACCATTGCGGATTGTGACTTGGTCCGTCCAAAATGACTATTTTACCGCGTATTTGACTGAAATCTATTTGCTATCATCATGATTTGGGATGAATGCCATATTTGGGCAGGTGCCAACTATTTCAACCCTTTGGGGATTTTTACTAGTATTTCCCCACTGTTTTAACTTTATACTTGAACTCAGTCATGTTATATTTCACTGTTTTCGTACTTAGCCATGTTTACTCTATTTTTAGTACTTACATGATCTTTTAAATGATAATTGGGACGAGAATCACTATTTTACTATTGTCGAGGGGCTTGTGAGGATTTTGACTGAGTAAGGCTGAGGGCCTAGGTTGTGAGGAAACATTTTATATTGATTAGGAGGCCGAGGGCCAGAGATATGTACGCCACATTGTGGCTTGATTGATATGAGGCGGATGGCCTAGTGATGATGCCACAAGGTGGCTTGATATTGCTCTTGGGCCGTAAGGGCCCCTCTAGGAGTCTGTACACCTCCACTGAGCACGGGTGCCCATTGTGATGTGTGATTGAGCCCGAGGGGCTGGTATTGTTCTATGATATTGAGCCCGAGGGGCTGGTATTGTTCTGAGATGTTGCCCGAGGGGCGGATTTGTTGATACTGTGCCCGAGGGGCGAACCTTTATGTGTTTATATTCATAATTGACTGTCAATTACCTGTTTAATTGTTGAAAAAGGATTTCCTTGAAGTTAAATTGAGTTAAAGGATTTTTACCTACCTTTCACCGGTTTACTGTTTTTAATGGTTTTACTGCTTCATTATAGCATGCTTTTGTGCCTTACGTGATTTCCTGCTTTCAGTCTTTATTTGTGATTATTACTCACCGAGTTGGAGTACTCAGTCTTCTCCCTGCCTCCTGTGTGCAAATTCAGGCGTATCTGGTCCCGCTCCCGAGTGCTGATCATTTCCGGCTTAGGCGAATCCGAGGAGTCTCTAGGTAGATGTTGGCGTTCGCAGCCCGTAGCTCTTCCCTATATTAGACCTTCAAGTTCTTAGTTTCTGTATTAAACTCTGTAGTTATATTTGGAGTATTTCGTTTAGCTAGACGCTCATGAGTAGTGACACCCCGGTATCAGTCTGTGTTGGGTTATTTTCCGCGAATTATGCTATTATCTGTTAACTTTGGATTATCTTATCATGCTTTAGATTTATTTCTTATGGTTTAACTGTTAATAATTGGATATGGGAAGTGTCAGCTGGCCTTGTCTTCACAAGAGGCACCATCACCACCGGGTCCGGGTTTAGGGTCGTGACAGATTTTATCTTTCCTTCCTCACTCAAGACATAAGTTTGGATTGGATTTATATTTTCTTATGCTTTGATTTTATTTGTGATGAATTACTCCACGTCTATGAAGTAGTTCCCTTTAGGGTTTGATGGATTTGGTGTATGATGATTTGTTGTGGATAATAACTCTAATTTTATATATTAAAGTGTTTTGGATGATTTAATTATTGCATATATATTCACTTGTTCATGTAATCGAGAGAGGCATAACTTGTGATATCTTTGCATTATATTGTTGGTTGAGGTCATTAATTCTTCTAAGTAATCAAGAGAAGATAGTTGAATCATTGATTAAACATAGTTAGGAGATTAATCGAAAGAGGTTTTCCTAAAGACCAATCCACTATGCATTCTTGTATATCTTCATAGTGCTTAATTTGGTTCATCTCGTGAGGTTGAGACTTAATCTAGAGAGGATTTTCTGCTAAACGTTTGAACTAAAAATTGAGAGAATTCGAGAGACTCACTTGAACACTAGAAGTGAATTAACTAGCTTTAGATCCCGAACAATTATCTTGCATCAATCCTATCAAAACCCTATCTTCTCCCACTGATAACCTTCGTTTCTTATTCTTGTTTCGATACTCATTATTCAATATCTTTAGATTCTTAGTTAATTTTAGTATTAATCATATAAATCATAATTGTTGATCCTTATAGATAGCAATCATACTAGAAACTACGAGAATACTATTTAATCCAATCCCCGTGGATACAATATTATACTATACTATTTTTGATTAGCGAGAAATATTTAAGTCTTTGTTTTGCACTCGTCATATCATATCATCATATGTTCATATCATATTCCGTCTTAATCCTTTGGGCTTTTACTCAGACTTTAAAGCTCTAAATAGCTCTAATTATCTCCACAACATCTACATAACTCAGAATCACTCCCACAAGGCATAAAACATACAATAAATGTAAAACACCACTAATTAAAGCTAAATTCAAGTAAAGTACAGTGAATTAGAGTCCAACAAGCGACTAAAATACGGGATTATAGCCTACCTTCAACACCCCACACTTAAACCATTGCTCGTCCTCGAGCAATCAGACTACACTTCATATAGACACGACCTTTTTAAACAACTCTCCTAACTCATCAGCCCAGGAATAATTAAAATAGATTAAGCACAATATTGTAACATCCTTGCCTCAAGATTTGAATTAAAAGCACTACATAATTTTAACAACCAGCTCACTTACTCTAACACAGAGGTCAACGACATTACCTTTCCTTCATGAATCAAGTGCCCTCACACAACAAAATTTAAGAACAATTAGGAACTCAAGATAGAAAGAATTTGCTCTCTTAGAAACAATCCGACTTTTATATCTCAAATTTTTATTTTTTAAAACACAGGCAAAAATCACCAAAATTTCTCTTAGATTCTCATGAATTTGATGTTAAATCTTATATATAATCAAGTAATATAATTGAAAATAGATCAAAATCACTTACTCAATGATTGTAGATGAAAATACCCTCTCCAAATCACCTCCTACCAAGTTTAGGATTCTAAAATGAGAGAAATGAGATGAAATCCCGTCTTCCCAGCCCTTTTATTCAAGCTCAAATGTCGCAATTAGGAAAATTGCGAGCCCTCACAAATACGAAGGACTCGCAATTGTGGCACTTGATAAACTTAAGGAACGTCTCGAATGTGACATTGAATTTGCATTTGCAAAGTCTACTCCTCTCGCAAATGTGGCAACATGATTGCAATTGCGAACCTACCCAGTCCCAGCCTTTCTCCGCAATTGTGAGTGAGGTATCGCAATTGCGATAATTGGAGCACCAGCAGACCAGCAACCCAAAATGGGTTCAATCCAATATGAAACTCACCCGAGCCCTCGGGATCCAAACCAAACATCCACACAGGTCTTAAAACATCAAACGAACTTGCTCGCACAATCAAAACACCACAATAACATCTAGACCTACGAATCGGACATCAAAATGCATGAAATTCAAAAGAAAACTCAAGAATCTCTAGAATCACAACCAAGCATCTGAATCCTATTAAATCAAATTTGAATTGCACCAAATTTTGCATACAACTTTTAAATAACAAAACAAACCTATTCTATGTCCCCAAAAAACTAAAATTTGAACCCGATATCCATAAAGTCAAACCTAGGAAATTGTCAACCTTTAAATTGCTAACTTTCAGCAAAACAAGTCAAATCAACCAAGGATCCTCTGAATTCAATTTTGGGTATACGCCCAAGTCTAAAATAACAATACGGACCCACCAGAATCACCAAAATATTGATCCGGTGTCTTTACCCAAAATGTTGATCATCATCAACTCTAGTCTCATTTTAGTCAAAATTCTTATTTTCTTCAAAATTTCATAGAAAAGCTTTTCGAAAAGCGATACGGACCACACATGCAAACCAAGAAATATCAAATGAAGCTACGAAAGATCTCGAAATACGAAAATATGATATAGTATTCAAAACGACCTATCAAGTCATCACACGTAGTTGTACAACATGTAAAGCATAATAGTAAGAATGACAATATTCAATACAAGGCATACTATCGCCTAATAACTACCTCGAGCATGAATAAAACTTGGTGCACACACATGTGCTCGACCCCTCGATGTATGCCACGCTTAGCACATAGGCAATACCAGTAACTCATGCAACTAGTGTTTCAATCATGTTTAGGCAAGACACTTACCTTAAATAAGCTAATTCAATACTCCAAAAATGCCTTCCCACACGAATCAGCCTCCAAACGGCTGGAATCCAGCAAAAAACCCAATAACATCAAATAAGGGCAAAGGAAAACACCTCAAACAATAAAACTTCAATCTTTTTACAAATACATAAAGTCAACCAAAAAGTCAACTCAGGCATGCACCTCAAAACCCGACAAAACCCACAAATCCCGAACACCCATTTTGATATGAGTCTGAATATACAAGTTTCTTTTAAAACTGACTCCAAATCGTAGTTCAAATTTCAAATATTCATTCTCCAAAATTATAACACAAAAAACCCCAAATTCCAATTAAAAAATTCATAATCTATGTGTAAAGACCCATGGGAAAATAAGATATATCAACCAAATTGAGTAAAAATCACTTACCCTCAGAAGTGTGGTGAAAATCGCCTAAAATAGGTCAAACCCTCGATTTAACACCACTATCCAGTGATCACCCCATTTGCGTGCAAAATGATAGCTTTTGCGATCTCACTCCTGCAGAAAATGGCTTGCATCTATGAGTTCACTAATTTCGCGAACTCTCCGCTTCTTCCAAACAATTCCCTGCTTTTGTGGAGCTGTGCTTGCATAAAAGCCTTGCAGGTATGCTCCCGCTTCTACGCCCAAAACTTCGCACCAGCACACTCCTTGTCCTAGGACCATAGTCTGCTTTTGCGGTTACTTGTCCGTGCTTGCGGGCTGGTACATGCGCGCCTAATCTCGCACATGCAAAGACATCAGACGTGAGACTGCCAACCTAACTAAAAATGGTCCGAAATCCCATCTGAAATTCACTCGGAGGCTCCCTAGGACCCCGTCTAATCATGCCAACAAGTTGTGATGACCCAAAAGGTCATCACTTGTTTTAGAAATAAATTCTATGTTCCGAGGCCTTAAAAATCTCTTTATGTCTCACCTCAATTTTTGTTCATAGTCTGGGCGCATATCCGGAAAGCCATTACGTGAAAATCCGTAAAAATGATAAATTTTACTTTTAAAATGAATTTAAGTTGACTTCGGTCAATATTTTGGATAAATGGATCCGGACACGTGATTTGACGGTCCCAGAGGATCTGTAGGAAAATATGGGACTTGGGAGTATGCCCGGAATCGAATTCCGAGGTCCCATGCCCGAGAAATGAATTTTTAAAGAAAATTATTTTCCTGAATATATATGAGTTTTTGGAAATGAAATATGTTTGGAATTTGATTGTATCGGGCTTGTATTTTGGTTCCGAAGCTCGGTACAGGTCTTATATATAATTTAAGTCGAGCCTGTAAAATTGGGTAAGAAACATAAGTCGTTTGATGTGATTCGGACCCGTAGTTGTGAAATTTGATACTTTGGAAGTTTTGAGATTTTTCCTTGACTTCTATGCTAAATTCGTTGTTTAAGATGTTATTTTGGCGATTTGATCACACGAGTAAGTCCATAGGATGTTTTTGAGGTTGTGTACATGTTTGGTTTGGAGCCCCGAGGGCTCTGGTGAGTTTCGGATAGGCGTGAGAGTGTTTTTGGGCTTAGAAATCTAGTGTGTCTGCTATTTTCTGGTGTCCAGACTTTTACTCTATGTGAACGCGTGGTAACCCACGCGAACGCACTGAACAAATGGGGAGGGGGCTGGTACACACCATGCGAACGCACTAACAGGGACGCGAACGTGGAGCTTTGGGTATGTTGCTCTATGCGAACGCGTCTAAGTCCACGTGAACGCACTGCCTAAGGGGGAGCAGGGTAATGGGTTGGCCAAAACACTGTGCGAACGCAGACAATGGCTCGTGAATGCATACACCAGGGGGGATTAAGCCTATGCGAACGCGGCCAAAGGCACGCGAACGCATAGAGTACCTGTCCAGTCTTTTTAAAAATAGTAACAAAACGTGTTTTCTCCAAAATTTCATAACTCTTTCATTGAAACTCGAACTTGGGCGATTTTTGAAGAGGTAATCACCACAAAACCATAGGTATGTGTTATTAGACTAGTTTTCTTCAATTTTCATTAACACCAATTAGATGTTTAGGCCTAAATCTTATTCTTTAAGGGTTGAAAATTGGGGATATGGGTAGAGTTAGGGCTTTTTGAATAATTTGAATTTAGACCTCATTTTGGGTTCGGATTCCTGAACTAATTACATATTTGGGCTCATGGGCTCGTGGGTGATCGGGTTTTGATCCGAACCTCGAGTTTCAACCAAGCGGCCCCGAGGTCGATTTTTGACTTTTTTGGGGAAAATGATAGAAAACCTATAATTAAGCAGTGGGTATGAATTCTTTAGCATTTATTGATGTTGTTAAATTAATTTGGTCTAGATACAAGTAATTTGGAGGCGATTTTTAAAGGAAAAGTGGTGTTTGAGGCTTGAATTGTGTTCATGACATCGAGGTAAGTGTTTGGTCTAACCTTAGCTTGAGGGATTAGGAGTTGTGTCCTATTTGTTTGTGCTAGTTATTGAGTACGATGTATAGGAATGGTGACAAGTATCTATACGTTGGTGTCAAGCATGACCGTGAGTCTTATATTATGATTAATGTGACTCTGTTTGTATTGTTCATGCTTTATGTGATGATTTCTATTGTTGAGCAAGGCTTGTGGAAGTAATATTTGTATTTGAACATTGAAGAGCGTTGGGTCAAGTTGTAAAGTGATATGCGGAAGTATAATTAGCAATTGAACCTTATAGAGCATTGGATCAAATTGTGAATTGAGTTATGAAGTAAAGGTAAAAAAAAGAGGATTATGATATTGTCTCCCTTTCCGGGTTGTTGTTGTTTAATGTTGTCTCTGTTGCCGGGATGTTATTGTTGATATTATTTCCCTTGCCGGGATATGACTATTGTACTATTGTTACCTTGCCAGGATTTAATTGTAAATTTATTGATTTCCTTGCCCTTATTGCTTTTTGATTGTTGTTTGGGTGAGGAAGAGTGTTAAAGCACGAAGGGTGATGTCGTGCATTGTTTTGGCGAGAGAGTGTTAAAACACGAAGGGTGATGTGGTATATGATATTTGTGAGAGAGTGTTAAAGCACGAAGGGTGATGTCGCGCCGCACGATGTACCATTCTGTGCCTTTATATGAGTGATAATGCATGAATATGCATTCCGTGTCAAAATTATGTGAGGTAAAAGCACAAAGGGTGATGTCGTGCCACTTATATTGATTTTATGGTGAAGATGAGAGTAGAATCACGAAGGGTGATGCCGTGCACTTTTCCTTGATTTTCCTGATTCTTGCTGATAATTGAGTTAGGGTGTTCTTTACGTTTATTTACTGATTTCCTGTTATTACTTGATTTTACTGTGATGTTATTGATTCCCTTGCCCAAATTACTTTGTGATTGTTTCTTGGGTGAGGAAGAGTGTAAAACACGAAGGGTGATGCCGTGCATGATATTTGTGAGATAGTGTTAAAGCACGAAGAATGATGTCGTGCATGTTATTTGTGAGAGAGTGTTAAAGCACGAAGGGTAATGTCGTGCACATGTTTTTGATTTCTTGATATTTATTGATAACTGTGTTATGGTTTCTCTACATTTAATTGTTGGTTTTCTGTTGATACTTGTTGTACCCCACAACATGATTCCCCCTTCCTATCTTCAATTGAACTGTGGTGATCCTTATATTTACTTGTTCTTCTTCTATTATTATTCGATGTTCCCGCAACATGTTTCTCCCTCCTATCCTTAACTGTACATTTCTGCTTTTATTTTCCGTTGTATAGGATTTAACTATGCAGGTTTGTTTGGTGGTCTGGTCCTAGCCTCATCACTACTTCATTGAGGTTAGGCTGGGCACTTACTAGCACATGGGGTCAGTTGTGTTGATACTACACTCTGCATTATGTGCAGATCCCAGTGCAGCAGCTTTTGAACCTTAGCTTTGGGTTGCTGCCTTCAGTCCATTCGGAGATCCGAGGAAGTCCTGTAGGCATCCGCAGGCCTTGGCATCCCCTTCTATCCTTTTATTCTGTTTCTTTTATGTATTTCAGAGATAGTGTTGTAATAACTCTTTCAGACCTTTATTTGTAGTATTCCTAGACAATCTATGAAATTGTGACACCAGCCTTGGGTAGATTACGTATGGATTGGTATTGGCATCTTTATTAATATATTATGTTTCAATCTTTCGCTTTTAATTTCCACCATTTAAATAATGTTGGCTCTTAATTGTTAAAGGATTAAACATGGGAAAAAGGTAAATAATTCAAATGGTTGGTTTGCCTAGCTTTCACTAGTAGGCGCCATCACGACTCCCAAGGGTGGGAAATCCAGGTCGTGACAAGTTGGTATCAGAGCTCTAGGTTACTTAGGTCTCACAATTCATGAACAAGCTTAGTAGAGTCTGAGGAATCGATTCGGAGATGTCTATACTTATTCCCTAGAGGCTACAGAGTTAGGAAAAGTTTCACTTCTATTCTTCTCTGTCGTGTGATTTGTTCTCTTACTGCTAAATAGAAACCTCTACTCTTGTCTTTTCATGAATGGCGAGGTCACGTATTGCTTCTTCATCCGAACAGCAGCACAGACCGGTGATAGATCAGCTACGTCTTTGGAGTCTTAGTGGAGGTTGGATAGGTTTCACCAAGCTCTTCACCACCACTTACAGTGGTGCAACTTCTGAGGATCCCTAGGTTATTAAGATGGTTGTCATGAGGTTCTCAGGAAAATGGGGATTGTGGAGACCAATGGGGTCGACTTTGCTACTTTTTGCTTGTCTGGATCGACTAAGACTTGGTGGATAGATTATTGTTTGGCTAGACCAGTTGGGTCACCAGCTTTTTCTTGGGATCAGTTTTCTCAAAAATTTCTGGAGAAGTTTCTTCTTGCCACTCAGAGAGAGATCTACCAGAGGTAGTTTGAGTGTCTCCAGCAGGGTTCTATGACTATTACTCAGTATGAGATTAGGTTTATTGATTTGGCTCGTCATGCTCTTCTTATACTTCACATTGAGAAAGAGAGTGAGGAGGTTCATTGAGGGACTCGTTCAGGCCGCTCAGCCAGCTAGAGGTGGAGGTAGAGGTGTTAGAAATGGAGATAGAGGTGTTAGAGGTAGAGGTCAGGCCGCTAGAGGTGGAGGCCAGCCAGCAGTAGGTCATCCCAGAGATGTAGTACAAAGTGGTAGGGCCCAGCCCCGATGTTATGCTCTTCTAGCCAGGCCTGAGGCTGAGACTTCCGATGCAGTTATCACAGGTACTGTTCTGGTTTGTAATAGAGATGCTTCAGTCTTATTTGATCCAGGGTCTACATACTCCTATATGTCATCTTATTTTGCACCATATCTGGTCATGCCTAGTGATTCTTTGAGTGCTCTTGTATATGTGTCTACACCGGTGGGTGATTCTATTGTGGTAGATCGTGTCCATCATTCATGTATAGTTGTTATTGGGGTTCTTGCGACTCGTGTAGATTTGTTACTTTTGGACATGGTTGATTTTGATGTCATATTGGGGATGGACTAGTTATCACCTTACCACACTATCTTGGACTGTCATGCCAAGACACTAACCTTAGCCTTGCCAGGGTTGCCTCGTTTAGAGTGGAGAGGGACTCCTAGTCATTCTAACTGTAGTGTTATCTCATAAATGAAGGCTCGGCGTATGGTCGAGAAGGGGTGTTTGACTTATTCGGCATATGTTCGTGATTCGAGTGCCGAGGTTCCTTCTATTGATTCTGTGCCTGTTGTTCGTGAGTTTTCTGAGGTATTTCTTTCATACATGCCGGGTATGCCACCCGATAGGGATATTGAATTCTGCATTGATTTGGCTCCGGGCACTCAGTCCGTTTCTATTCCACCGTATAGTATGGCCCCGCCTGAGTTGAAAGAATTGAAGGAGCAGTTGCAAGATATACTTGATAAAGTATTCATTAGACCTAGTGTCTCACCTTAGGGTGTGCCAGTGTTGTTTGTTAAGAAGAAGGACGGATCGATGAGGATGTGTATAGACTACCGGCAATTGAACAAGGTTACAATCAAGAATAAATATCCATTGTCGAGGATTGATGATTTGTTTGATTAGCTTCAGGGTGCCAAGGTATTTTCAAAGATTAACTTGAGATCTGGCTACCATCAGTTGAGGATTAGGGCATTCGATGTCCGTAAGACAGCTTTCCGCATTTGGTACGGGCATTATGAGTTCTCGGTGATATCATTTGGGTTGACCAATACCGTAACAGCTTTTATGGATTTGATGAAATGAGTGTTCAGGCCTTACTTGGATTTATTCGTGATACTCTTCATTGATGACATTTTGATTTATTCCCGCAGTCGGGCGGTGCATGAGCAGTATTTGAGAGTTGGTCTTCAGACTTTGAGAGATAGTCAGTTGTATGCTAAGTTTTCGAAGTGCGAGTATTGGTTGGGGCCATTTGCTTTATTGGGTCATGTTGTTTCAGTAGAGGGTATTCAGGTATATCCAAAGAAGATAGAGGCAGTGAAGGACTAGCCTAGACCCGCATTAGCTATAAAGATCCGAAGTTTCTTGGTTTTGGCATGTTATTATCATCGTTTTGTGAAGTGTTTTCATCTTTCGCAGCCCCGGTGACCAGGTTGACCCAGAAGGGTGCCCAGTTCTGGTGGTTGGACGAGTGTGAGGCAAACTTTCAGAAGCTCAAGACAGCTTTGACTATGGCGCTAGTGTTGGTTTTGCTCACAGGTTCAGGGCCATATATAGTTTATTGTGATGCATCTCATATTGGACTTGGTACGGTGTTGGTGTAGGATGGCAAAGTCATTTCTTATGCTTCGTGTCAGTTGAAGATTCATGAGAAGAACTATTCGGCCTATGCTTTGGATTTAGCAGCCATTGTTCACGCATTGACGATTTGGAGGCATTATCTGCATGGTGTGTCGTGTGAGGTGTTCACGGATCACAAGAGTCTGCAGTACTTGTTCAAGCAAAAGGAGCTAAATTCGAGGCAGAGAAGGTGGTTGGAGCTATTAATGGACTATGATGTCACCATCTTATATCATCCAGGAAAGGCCAATGTGCGGCCGATGCTTTAAGTAGGAAGTCAGTCAGTATGGGCAGTCTCGCATATATCCCAGTTGGTGAGAGACTGCTTGCTTTGGATGTTCAGGCTTTGGCCAATCAGTTCGTGAGGTTGGATGTTTCTTAGCCCAGTCGTGTGTTAGCTTGCATAGTCTCTCGTTTTTCTTTATTGGATCATATCTGAGATCAGCAGCATGATAATCCTCATTTGTATGTCCTTAGGGACACGGTGCAGCACGGAGGTGCCAAGCAGGTTACATTAGGAGATGATGGAGTTTTAAGGATTCAGGGTCGAGTTTGTGTGACTAATGTGGATGGACTCCGAGAGTTGATTTTATAGGAGACCCACAGTTCCTAGTACTCTATTCATCCGGGCACCGCTAAGATGTATCAGGATTTGCGGCAGCATTATTGGTGGAGGAGAATGAAAAAGGATATCGTTACATATGTGGCTCGGTGTTTGAATTGTCAGTAGGTAAAGTACGAGCATCAGAGACCTGGTGGTCTATTCCAGAAGATTGAGATTCCTGAGTGGAAGTGGAAGCGTATCACTATGGACTTCGTTGTTGGACTCCCACGGACTCAGAGAAAGTTCGATGCAGTATGGGTTATTGTTGATAGGCTGACCAAGTCAACACATTTCATTCTTGTGGCAGTCTCCTATTCTTCCGAGAGGTTAGCTGAGATCTATATCCGGGAGATTGTTCGTCTTCATGGTGTGCCTGTGTTTATTATTTCGGACCGAGGTACGCAATTTACCTCACATTTCTAGAGAGCAATTTAGTGAGAGTTGGGCCCACGGGTTGAGTTGAGAACAACATTTTATCCTCAGATGGACAGGCAGTCCGAGTGCACTATTCAAGTTTTGGAGGATATGCTCTGAGCCTGTGTTATTGACTTTTGAGGCTCGTGGGATCGATTTTTGGCTTTAGGAGAGTTTGCCTACAACAACAGCTACTAGTCGAGCATCCAGATAGCTCCTTATGAGGCTTTATATGGTAGGCGATATCGGTCGCCGGTTGGATGGTTTGAGCCTGGAGAGGCTCGTTTGTTTGGTACGTATCTAGTACAGGATGCCTTGGACAAGGCCAGGATCATTTAGGATAGACTTCGTTCAGCTCAGTCCAGGAAAAAGAGTTATGCCGACCGTAAGGTTCGTGATTTGGTATTCATGGTCAGTTGGATAAGGACTTGTCCTATGAGGAGGAGCCGGTATCTATCCTAGACTGGAAGGTTCGTCAGTTGAGATCGAAGAGTTTCCCTTTTGTTCGTGTTCCATGGAGAGGTCAGCCTGTTGAGGCACTGACCTGGGAGTCCGAGCTCGATATGTGGAGCCATTATCCCCATCTTTTCTCCGACTTAAGTACTTTTATCTTATGTCCGTTCGAAGACGAATGATTATTTTAGAGGTGGAGAATGTGATGACCCAAAAGGTCATCACTTGTTTTAGAAATAAATTCTGTGTTCCAAGGCCTTAAAAATATCTTTCTATCTCACCTCGATTTGCGTGCATAGTCTGGGTGCATATCTGGAAAGCCATTACGTGAAAATCTATGAATAATGATAAATTTTACTTTTAAAATGAATTTATGCTGACTTCGGTCAATAGTTTGGATAAACAGACCCGGACACGTGATTTGACGATCCCTGAGGGTCTATAGGAATATATGGGACTTAGGAATATGCCCGGAATCGAATTCTGAGATCACAAGCCTGAGAAATGAATTTTTAAAGAAAATTATTTTCTGGAATATGTATGAGTTTTTGGAAATGAAATATGTTTGGAATTTGATTGTGTTAGGCACGTAATTATGTTTCGAAGCCCGGTACAAGTCTTACATGTGATTTACGTCGAGCCTGTAAAATTTGGTAAGAAACGGAAGTCGTTTGATGTGATTCGGACGCGTAGTTGTGAAATTTGATACTTTAGAAGTTTTGAGATCTTTCCATGATTGCTATGCTAAATTCGTTGTTTAAGATGTTATTTTGGCAATTTGATCGCTCGAGTAAGTCTGTAGGATTCTTTTGAGGTTGTGTACATGCTTAGTTTGGAGCCCCGAGGGCTCGGTGGGTTTCGGATAGGCGTCAGAGTGTTTTAGTACTTAGAAATATGGTGTATCTGTTGTTTTCTGGTGGCCAGACTTTTACTATATGCGAACGCGTGGTAACCCATGCGAACGCACTAAACAAATGGGGAGGGGGCTGGTACACACAATGCGAACGCACTGACTAGGACGCGAACGCGGAGCTTTGGGTATGTTTCTCTATGCGAACACGTCTAAATCCATGCGAATGCACTGCCTAAGGGGGGCTGGGGAATGGGTTGGCCATAACACTATGCGAATGCGGCCAATGGCTCATGAACGAGTAGGCCAGGGGGGATTAAGCCTATGCGAACGCGGCCAAAGGCACGCGAACGCATATATTACCTGTCCACTCTTTTTAAAAATAGTAACAAAACGGGTTTTCTCCAAAATTTCATAACTCTTTCATTGAAAGTCAAACTTGGGAGATTTTTGAAGTGGGACTTCACCACAAAACCATAGGTATATGTTCTTAATCTCGTTTTCTTCAATTTCCATTAACACCCATTAGATTTTTAGGCCTAAATCTTGTTCTTTAAGGGTAGAAAATTGGGGATTTGGATAGAGTTAGGGCTTTTTGAATAATTGAAATTTAGACCTCGTTTTGGGGTCAGATTCCTGAACTAATTACATATTCGGGCTCATGGTCTCGTGGGTGATCGGGTTTTGGTCCGAACCTCGAGTTTCAACCAAGCGGCCCCGAGGTCGATTTTTGACTTTTTTGGGGAAACTGATAGAAAACCTATAATTAAGCATTGGGTATGAGTTCTTTAGCATTTATTGATATTTTTAAATTAATTTGGGCTAGATACAAGTAATTTGGAGGCGAATTCTAAAGGAAAAGCGGTGTTTGATGCTTGAATTGTGTTCGTGGCATCGAGGTAAGTGTTTGCTCTAACCTTAGCTTGAGGGATTAGGATTTGTGTCCTATTTTCTATGTACTAGTTTTTGAGTACGATGTATAGACATGGTGACAAGTATCTATACGTTGGTGTCAAGCATGCCCGTGAGTATTATATTATGATTAATGTGACTCTGTTTGTATTGTTCATGCTTTATGTGATTATTTCTATTGTTGAGCAAGGCTTGTGGAAGTAATATTTTTATTTGAACATTGAAGAGCGTTGGCTCAAGTTGTAAAGTGAATTGCGGAAGTATAATTGGAAATTGAACCTTATAGAGCATTGGATAAAATTGTCAATTGAGTTGTGAAGTAAAGGTAAAAAATAAAAGAGGATTATGATATTGTCTCCCTTGCCGGGATGTTGTTGTTTAATGTTGTCTCCCTTGCCGGGATGTTATTGTTGATATTGTTTCCCTTGCAGGGATATGACTGTTGTACTATTGTTCCCTTGCCGGGATTTAATTGTAAATTTGTTGATTTCCTTGCCCTTATTGCTTTGTGATTTTTGTTTGGGTGAGGAAGAGTGTTAAAGCACGAAGGGTGATGTCGTGCATTGTTTTGGCGAGAAAGTGTTAAAACACGAAGGGTGATGTGGTATATGATATTTGTGAGAGAGTGTTAAAGCACGAAGGTTGATGTCGTGCCGCACAATGTACCATTCTGTGCCTTTATATGAGTGATAATGCACGAAGAGGCATTCCGTGTCAAAATTATGTGAAGTAAAAGCACGAAGGGTGATGTCGTGCCACTTATTTGATTTTATGGTGAAGACGAGAGTAGAAGCACGAAGGGTGATGCCGTGCACTTTTCCTTAATTTTCCTGATTCTTGCTGATAATTGAGTTAAGGTGTTCTTTACGTTTATTTATTGATTTCCTGTTATTAATTGATTTTACTGTGATGTTATTGATTCCCTTGCCTAAATTGCTTTGTGATTGTTGCTTGGGTGAGGAAGAGTCTAAATCACGAAGGGTGATGTCGTGCATGATATTTGTGAGAGAGTGTTAAAGCACGAAGAGTGATGTCGTGCATGTTATTTGTGAGAGGGTTTTAAAGCACTAATGGTGATGTCGTGCACTTGTCTTTGATTTCCTAATTTTTATTGATAACTGAGTTATCGTTTCTCTACATTTAATTGTTGGTTTTTTGTTGATACTTGTTGTACCCCACAACATGATTCCCCCTTCCTATCTTTAATTGAACTGTGGTGATCCTTAAATTTACTTGTTGTACTTCTATTATTATTCGATGTTCCCGCAGCATGTTTCTCCCTCCCATCCTTAACTGTACATTTCTGCTCTTATTTTCCGTTGTATAGGATTTAACTGAGCATGTTTATTTGGTGGTCCGGTCCTAGGCTCATCACTACTTCGTTGAGGTTAGGCTAGGCACTTACCAGCACATGGGGTCGGTTGTGCTGATACTACACTCTGCATTGTGTGCAGATCCCAGTGCAGCAACTTTTTAACCTTAGCTTTGGGTTGCTGCCTTCAGTCCATTCGGAGATCCGAGGAAGTCCTGTAGGCGTCCGCAGGCCTTGGCATCTCCTTCTATCCTTTTATTTTGTTTCTTTTTTGTATTTTAGAGACAGTGTTGTAATAACTTTTTCGGACCTTTATTTGTAGTATTCCTAGATAGTCTATGAAATTGTGACACCAGTCTTGGGTAGTTTACATATGGATTGGTATTGGCATCTTTATTAATATATTATGTTTCAGTCTTTCGCTTTTAATTTCCACCATTTAAATAATGTTGGCTCTTAATTGTTAAAGGATTAAAATGGGAAAAAGGTAAATAATTCAAATGGTTGGCTTGCCTAACTTTAACTAGTAGGCTCCATCACGACTCCTAAGATTGGGAAATCCAGGTCGTGACAAGTTGGTATCAGAGCTCTAGGTTACTTAGGTCTCACAATTCATGGACAAGCTTAGTAGAGTCTGAGGGATCAATACGGAGACGTCTGTATTTATTCCCCAGAGGCTACAGAGTTAGGAAAAGTTTCACTTCTATTCTTCTTTGTCATGTGATTTGTTCTTACTACTAAATAGAAACCTCTACTATTGTCTTTTCACGAATGGCAAGGTCACGTACTACTTGTTCAGCCGAACAACAGCACAGACTGGTAATAGATCAGCTACATCTTTGGAGGCTTTGTGGAGGTTGGATAGGTTTCACCAAGCTCTTCACTACCACTTACAGCGGTGCAACTTCTGAGGATCCCTAGGTTATTAAGATGGCTGTCATGAGGTTATCAGGAACATAGGGATAGTGAAGACCAATGGGGTAGACTTTGCTACTTTTCGCTTGTCTAGATCCGCCATGACTTGGAGGACAGATTATTATTTGGCTAGACAAGTTGGGTCACCAACTTATACTTGGGATCAGTTTTCTCAACAATTTCTGGAGAAGTTTCTTCTTGTCACTCAGAGAGAGATCTACCGGAGGTAGTTTGAGTGTCTCCAGCAGGGTTCTATAACTGTTACTTAGTATGAGACTAGGTTTATTGATTTGTCTCGTTATGCTCTTCTTATACTTCACATTGAGAGAGAGAGAGAGAGGAGGTTTATTGAGGGACTCGTTCAGCCCGCTCAGCCAGCTAGAGGTGGAGGTGGAGGTGTTAAAGGTGGAGATAAAGGTGTTAGAGGTAGAGGTCAGGCCACTAGAGGTGGAGGCCAACCAGCAGAAGGCCGTGCCAGAGATGTAGTATAGAGTGGAATATCCCAACCCTGATATTATGCTCTTCCCGCCTGGCCTGAGGCTGAAACTTTCGATGCAGTTATCACAGGTAATGTTCTGGTTTGTAGTAGAGATGTTTCAGTTCTATTTGATCCAAGGTCTACTTACTTCTATGTGTCATCTTATTTTGCACTGTATCTGGTCAAGCCTAGTAATTCTTTGAGTGCTCTTGTATATTTGTCTACACCGGTGGGTAATTCTATTGTGGTAGATTATGTCCATCGTTCATTTATAGTTGTGAATCGGGGGTCTTGAGACTTGTATAGATTTGTTACTTTTGGACATGGTTGATTTTGATGTCATATTGGGGATGGACTAGTTATCACCTTACCACAGTATCTTGGACTGTCATGCCAAGATAGTAACCTTAGCCTTGCCGGGGTTGCCTCATTTAGAGTGGAGAGGGGCTTCTAGTCTTTTTACCCGTAGTGTTATCTCATAAATGAAGGCTTAGCGTATGGTCAAGAATGGGTGTTTGGCTTATTCGGCATATGTTCGTGATTCGAGTGCCGAGGTTCCTTCTATTGATTATGTACCTGTTGTTCATGAGTTTTCTGAGGTATTTCCTTCAGACCTGTCGGGTATGCCACCCGATAGGTATATTGACTTCTGCACTGATATCTCTCTGGGCACTCAGTCCGTTTCTATTTCGCCATATCGTATGGCCCCACCTGAGTTGAAAGAATTGAAGGAGCAGTTACAAGACTTACTTGATAAAGGATTCATTAGACCTAGTGTCTCTCCTTAGGGTACGCCAGTGTTGTGTGTCAAAAAGAAGGACGTATCTATGAGGATGTGTATAGACTACCGGCAATTGAACAAGGTTACAATCAATAATATATATCCATTGCCGAGGATTGATGATTTGTTTGATTAGCTTCAGGGTGCCAAGGTATTTTCAAAGACTGACTTGAGATCTGGCTACTGTCAATTGAGGATTAGGGCATTCGATGTCCTTAAGACAGCTTTCCGCACTTGGTACGGGCATTATAAGTACTCGGTGATATCATTTGGGTTGACCAATGCCCTAACAACTTTTATGGATTTGATGAACCGAGTGTTCAGGCCTTACTTGGATTCATTCGTGATAGTCTTCATTGATGACATTTTGATTTATTCCCAAAGCCGGGAGGAGCATGAGCAGTATTTGAGAGTTGTTCTTAAGACTGTGAGAGATAATCAGTTTTATGCTATGTTTTCGAAGTGCGAGTTTTGGTTGGGGCCATTTGCTTTCTTAGGTCATATTGTTTCAGCAAAGGGTATTCAGGTAGATCCAAAGAAGATAGAGGCAGTCAAGGACTGGCCTAGAACCGCATCAGCTATAGAGATCCAAAGTTTCTTGATTTTGGCATGTTATAATCATCGTTTCGTGAATGGGTTTTCATCTATCGCAGCCCCGGTGACCAGGTTGACCCAGAAGGGTGCCTAGTTTTGGTGGTCGGACGAGTGTGAGGCAAGCTTTCAGAAGCTCAAGATAGCTCTGACTATGGCGCCAATGTTGGTTTTGCCCACATTTTCAGGGCCATATACAGTTTATTGTGATGCACCTCATATTGGACTTGGTGCGGTGTTGATGTAGGATGGCAAAGTCATTTCTTATGCTTCGTGTTAGTTGAAGATTCATAAGAAGAACTATTCGGCCATGATTTTGAGTTAGCAGCCATTTTTCACGCATTGACGATTTGGAGGCATTATCTGTATGGTGTGTCGTGTGAGGAGTTTACAGATCACAAGAGTCTGCAGTACTTGTTCAAGCAAAAGGATCTAAATTCGAGGCAGAGAAGGTGTTTGGAGCTATTAAAGGACTATGATGTCACAATCTTATATCATCCGGAAAAGGCCAATGTGTTGGCCGATGCTTTAAGTAAGAAGCCAATCAGTATGGGCAGTCTCGCATATATCCCGGTCGGTGAGAGACTACTTGCTTTGGATGTTCAAGCATTGGCCAATCATTTCGTGAGGTTGGATGTTTCTTAGTCCAGCTGTGTGTTAGCTTGGATAGTCACTCGTTCTTCTTTAATGGAGCATATCTAAGATCGGCAGCCTGATAATCCTCATTTATGTGTCCTTAGGGACACGGTGCAGCACGGAGGTGCCAAGCAGGTTACATTAGAGTTGATGGAGTTTTGAGGATTCAGGGTCGAGTCTGTGTGCCTAATGTGGATGGACTCCGAAAGTTGATTTTATAGGAGACCCACAGTTCCCAATACTCTATTCATCCGGGCACCGCTATGATGTATCGGGATTTGCGGCAGCATTATTGGTGGAGGAGAATGAAAAAGGATATCGTTGCATATGTGGCTCGGTGTTTGAATTGTCAGTAGGTAAAGTACGAGCATCAGAGACCTGGTGGTCTATTCCAGAAGATTGAGATTCCTAAGTGGAAGTGGGAGCGTATCAATATAGACTTCATTGTTGGACTCCCACAGACTCAGAGAAAGTTCGATGTGGTATGGGCTATTGTTGATAGGCTAACCAAGTCAGTACATTTCATTCCTGTGGTAGTCTCCTATTCTTCCGAGAGGTTAGCTGAGATCTATATCCGGGAGATTGTTCGTCTTCATGGTGTGGCCGTGTTTATCATTTTAGACCAAGGTACATAGTTTACCTCACATTTCTGGAGAGTAGTTTAGCGGGAGTTGGGCCCACGGGTTGAGTTGAGCACAATATTTCATCCTCAGACGGACAGGCAATCCGAGCACACTATTCAAATTTTGGAGGATATGCTCTGGGCCTATGTTATTGACTTTGGAGGCTCGTGGGATCGGTTTTTGCCTTTAGCAAAGTTTTCCTACAACAATAGCTACCAGTCGAGCATCCAGATAGCTCCTTATGAGGCTTTATATGGTAGGCGGTGTCGGTTATCGGTTGGATGGTTTGAGCTTGGAGAGGCTCAGTGTTTTGGTACGGATCTAGTACAGGATGCCTTGGACAAGGTCAGGATCATTTAGGATAGGCTTCGTTCAGCTCAGTCAAGGCAAAAGAGTTATGCCGACCGTAAGGTTCGTGATTTGGCATTCATGGTTGGTGAGTGGGTATTGCTTTGGGTATCGCCTATGAAAGGCATGATGAGATTTGGGTAGAGGTGAAAGCTTAGCCCCGGTTCATTGGCCCGTTTGAGATTCTTGATCGAGTGTGATAGGTGGCTTATAGACTTGTGTTGCTGCCGAGCTTATCAGTCGCGCATCCAGTGTTTCATGTGTCTATGCTTCGGAAGTATCACGACGATCCATCACATGTGTTACATTTCAGCATTGTCCAGTTGGACAAGGAGTTGTCCTATGAGGAGGAGCCGGTAGCTATTCTAGACTAGAAGGTTCATCATTTGAGATCGAAGAGTTTCCCTTTTGTTCGTGTTCCATGGAGAGGTCATCCTGTTGAGGCATCGAACTGGGAGTCTGAGTCCGATATGCGGAGCCGTTATCCCCATCTTTTGTTCGACTCAAGTACTTTCATCTTATGTCCGTTCGAGGACGAATGATTAATTTAGAGGTGGAGAATGTGATGACCCAAAAGGTCATCACTTGTTTTAGAAATAAATTCTGTGTTTCGAGGCCCTAAAAATCTCTTTTTGTCTTACCTCGATTTGCGTGCACAGACTGGCCGCATATCCGGAAAGCCATTACGTGAAAATCTATGAAAAATGATAAATTTTACTTTTAAAATGAATTTAAGTTGACTTTGGTCAATATTTTGGATAAACGGACCCGGACACGTGATTTGACGGTCCTGGAGGATCTGTAGGAAAATATGGGACTTGGTCATATGCCCGGAATCAAATTCTGAGATCCCAAGCCCGAGAAATGAATTTTTAAAGAAAATTATTTTCTGGAATATGTATGAGTTTTTGGAAATGAAATATGTTTGGAATTTGATGGTGTCAGGCCCGTAATTTTGTTCCGAAGCCCGGTATAGGTCTTCTATGTGATTTATGTCGAGCCTGTAAAATTTTGTAAGAAACTGAAGCCGTTTGATGTGATTCGGACGCGTAGTTGTGAAATTTGATACTTTGGAAGTTTTGAGATTTTTCCATGATTTCTATGCTAAATGTTTTGTTTAAGATGTTATTTTGGCTATTTGATCGCTCAAGTAAGTCTGTAGGATTCTTTTGAGGTTGTGTACATGTTTAGTTTGGAGCCTCGAGGGATCGGGTGGGATTCGGATAGGCGTCGGAGTGTTTTTGGACTTAGAAATCTGGTGTATATGTTGTTTTTTGGTGGCCAGACTTTTACTATATGCGAACGCGTGGTAACCTACGCGAACACACTGAACAAATGGGGAGAGAGCTGGTACACACAATGCGAATGCACTGACTAGGACGCAAATGCGGAGCTTTGGGTATTTTGCTCTACACGAACGCGTCTAAGTCCATGCGAATGCACTGCCTAAGGGGGAGCTGGGGAATGGGTTGGCCATAACACTGTGCGAACGTGGCCAATGGCTCACGAACGAGTAGGCTAGGGGGGGATTAAGCCTATGCGAACGTGGCTAAAGGCACGCGAACGCATATAGTACATGTCCACTCTTTTTAAAAACATTAACAAAACGGGTTTTCTCCAAAATTTCATAACTCTTTCATTGAAAGTCGAACTTTGGCGATTTTTGAAGAGGGACTTCACCACAAAACCATAGTTATGTGTTCTTAAGCACATTTTCTTCAATTTTCATTAACACCTATTAGATTTTTAGGCCTAAATCTTGTTCTTTAAGGGTAGAAAATTGGGGATTTGGATAGAGTTAGGGCTTTTTGAATAATTGAAATTTAGACCTCGTTTTGGGGTCGGATTCCTGAACTAATTACATATTCAGGCTCATGGGCTCATGGGCTCATGGGTGATCGGGTTTTGGTCCGAACCTCGAGTTTCAACCAAGTGGCCCCGAGATCGATTATTGACATTTTGGGGAAAAATGATAGAAAAACTATAATTAAGCATTGGGTATGAATTCTTTATCATTTATTGATGTTGTTAAAATAATTTGGGCTAGATACAAGTAATTTAGAGGTGAATTCTAAAGGAAAAGCGGTGTTTGACGCTTGAATTGTGTTCGTGGCATCGAGGTAAGTGTTTGGTCTAACCTTAGCTTGAGGGATTAGGAGTTGTGTCCTATTTTCTATGTGCTAGTTGTTGAGTACGGCGTATAGGCATGGTGACGAGTATCTATACGTTGGTGTCAAGCATGCCTGTGAGTCTTATATTATGATTAATGTGACTCTGTTTGTATTGTTCATGCTTTATGTGATGATTTCTATTGTTGAGCAAGGCTTGTGGAAGTAATATTTGTATTTGAACATTGAAGAGCGTTGGCTCAAGTTGTAAAGTGAAATGCGGAAGTATAATTGGCAATTGAACCTTATAGAGCATTGGATCAAATTGTGAATTGAGTTGTGAAGTAAAGGTGAAAAAGAAAAGAGGATTATGATATTGCCTCCCTTGCCGGGATGTTGTTGTTTAATGTTGTCTCCCTTGCCGGAATATTATTGTTGATTTTGTTTCCCTTGCCGGGATATGACTATTGTACTATTGTTCCCTTGCCGGGATTTAATTGTAAATTTGTTGATTTCCTTGCCCTTATTGCTTTGTGATTGTTGTTTGGGTAAGAAAGAGTGTTAAAGCACGAAGGGTGATGTCGTGCATTGTTTTGGCGAGAGAGTGTTAAAACACGAAGGGTGATGTGGTATATGATATTTGTGAGAGAGTGTTAAAGCACGGAAGGGTGATGACGTGTACTTTTCTTTGATTTCCTGATTTTTATTGATAATTGAGTTATGGTTTCTCTACATTTAATTGTTAGTTTTCTGTTGATACTTGTTGTACCCCACAGCATGATTCCCCCTTCCTATGTTCAATTGAAATGTGGTGATCCTTATATTTACTTGTTGTTCTTCTGTTATTATTCGATGTTCCCGCAACATGTTTCTCCCTCCCATCCTTAACTGTACATTTCTGCTTTTATTTTCTGTTGTTTAGGATTTAACTGTGTAGGTTTATTTGTTGGTCTGGTCCTAGCCTCATCACTACTTCATTGAGGTTAGGCTGGGCACTTACTAGCACATGGGGTCAGTTGTGTTGATACTACACTCTGCATTATGTGCAGATCCCAGTGCAGCAGCTTTTGAACCTTAGTTTTGGGTTGCTGCCTTTAGTCCATTCGGAGATCAGAGGAAGTCTTGTAGGCATCCGCAGGCCTTGGCATCCCCTTCTATCCTTTTATTCTGTTTCTTTTATGTATTTCAGATATAGTGTTGTAATAACTCTTTCAGACCTTTATTTGTAGTATTCCTAGACAATCTATGAAATTGTGACACCAGCCTTGGGTAGATTACGTATGGATTGGTATTGGCATCTTTATTAATATATTATGTTTCAATCTTTCGCTTTTAATTTCTGTTGTTATTATAATGTTGGCTCTTAATTGTTAAAGGAATAAAAATGGGAAAAAGGTAAATAATTCAAATGGTTGGCTTGCCTAGCTTTCATTAGTAGGCGCCATCACGACTCCCAAGGGTGGGAAATCTAGGTCATGACAAGTTGGTATCAGAGCTCTAGGTTACTTAGGTCACACAATTCATGGACAAGCTTAGTAGAGTCTGAGGGATCGATACGGAGACGTCTGTATTTATTCCCAGAAGATACAGAGTTAGGAAAAGTTTCACTTCTATTCTTTGTGTGATTTGTTCTCTTACTGCTAAATAGAAACCTCTACTCTTTGTCACACCTCCTTTTTGCGCGCCCGCCCCGAAGGGTTAAGATGCGCGATGGAGTTTTTCCAATTTAACTGACAAAATTCGAAATGGGATTATTTATTTAATTCAGAGTCGCCACTTGGGAAAGGTTTGGCTTTTGGTGTCCCAAGTCACCGGTTTATCTTGAATCCCAAATCGAGGAAATTTTCGACTTTCCAAATGAAGTCTGCGAACCAGAAATTCTAAGTAAGGAATTCTGTTGACCCGAGGGAAGGTGTTAGGCACCCTCGAATCCCGTGGTTCTAGCACGGTCGCTTAAATTGTTATAATGGCTAAATATCTGATTTAAATACATGTTATAACTTATGTGCTTTTATTAAATTTAAACCGCTTTATTATTATTTTTATAGACTTGCAACGCCGCGAAAATTCATCTTGAATCACGTCACAATCAATGCACCCGTAATTGTTAACACATTTCGACTCCGTTGAGATTTGAAGTTGGGTCACATAAATGCGCACCCGAATTTAAGAAAGTAACATTATTGAAATGCGCCTAAAGAGACTATCACGTTATTTTTGGGAAGGGTCATGAAATTCGCTAAATAACCCATCCCGGATTCTAAGTATTTAACATGTACATTTATGAGGGCCCCGTGGTTTGTGCGTTTTTATTTAGCGAGGCTCATCTCATTTATTTTAAAAGGTATCCTAAAAAGACTACATTTCCATTGATTTTGTTTCTAAAAATAAGAGAGAGCAAAAGGAAGATCTTAATTAGTTACATGCTACAAGCACATCATTTTACATACTAGATTAAAACGAATGTTAACAGAAAAGAATATTACTTAAAATTTGGAATTATAAGTGAATACAAAATCGACAAAATAATATGTTCAAAGAAAATTAATTATTCTATAACTAGATTAACTTCACATAATTATGTGGATAGACCAATAATTGTTTTCGACTGGTCAAAATAAACATCAACCTTGAGTCTTAGTGCTTATTCGAAAGTTTATTAGATCTAAATTTTAGCCATCTTGCTAGATTCACGCCTATTATATTAAAGCTCTTAACCCCGCACCATTGATTCGTATTCCCTAATATGTAAAAACCTGCCGATTCTATAGAGTTAATAGCCACTTTATTTACATGGTGAGCCGATGCTAACATTAATTATTAAACTACACTATTAAACCTATATTGAAACAGGGAATTCAAACGAGAGAGTTGACATTAATGGTTAATCCATTGGCATTAACTAACGTGATATGAAATTTGCTTGACATATGCGTTGAAATCAAACTGAATAGGGCCATGGCAAAACAATTCAAAGATCCAACGGGATACATACAAATGCCTGTTAATATTCTGTATTATGTTATCATCACCAACAAAACTAAATTGCTAAAACACGTGGACATATGTCTAACCAATATAACAACATACTACTTAACACTCCATATTGGTTCAGGTACACCCCAATTTATACAAAAAAAAACAAATGCGATTAGAATGAGTCCAAGCAAATACGAACCAAATGAATCATTTTAATCCTATTGCTATATTTGAAACACAGGTATTGTGAAAGTAGGTGAACAATTCATTTCTTTGTTTACTTCAACTCAACTTCCAATTCAAACGTACATCAATCCATAGTTTCAGAAGCGTGTACCTGGATGTTGAATACAACAGAAGAAACGGAAGGCAGAGAAATCAACAGCAACAACAAACAGGAAAGGCAGCAACAACAATAAATACAGCAGCAGTGGCAGTAACCAAGTGCACCAGGAACAACTCAAATGAAACCCGAAAGATTTGTGAAAAAACAGGTAGCAACAAACAGCATGTAAAACTCAAAATGGACTCGAACTCAAACCAAGATTGGAGCAGTAGATTGCAGAGGAAGTTTCAACGAATTGGAGTCAAAACCAAAAAGAAACAGTATTAACTATTGAGGCTTCAAACTAAACCAAAGCCTGATGGAATTATGTTGCCAATCAAAAACTGAATTTCTCTCTTTTCAGGACTGTTTTTTTTATATCTGGAAAACAACCCCCCACTAATCGAGACCCTCCTCTTTTATATCCTTCCCCAGACCATCTACAGCCTGTTAAACCATTCAAACTCCCTCCATCTCCTGCTGTTTTTCCACTCAAACATTTAAAAATAGAAACCCTCCCATGAGATTCCCCTGACAACAAACTCTTTTCATTATTAAAATGCTTTATCATTTTGTTAAACTAAACCAAGCATGAGCAGCAGGAATGTAACCTGACAGCACATGCTGTCCAATTATTCTGATTCTCTAATTTCTGACCAAACACATGCTACCTAGAGTCAAAAGTGAGCACACATGCTATTAAATTGAACTACAATCTATAATTCTTGCAAACACCAACAGCTATCCAATCCTTAGGTGATTTCTGATTCAAATAAACACACTAACAAGCAGTTATACTCAATTCCTTAATTGGATTCAAATAAAGTTTCAGCAGAAAAATGAATAACATGAGTCAAATTATTACCATTCAAAGGCTGAGACTAATTGACGACATATATCGAATTGACTACGCGAATCACAACACATACAATCGAAACCAATGACCAAAATCCAACAGTATTAATCATGTGATTCAAATTGTACTGACCAAACAAAAGTTTCCCTGGAAACTAATTAATCGACCAAATTCAATTTCCGTCGATTGTATAGTTTATACACATACACACTATCAGTAAATGAAGAAGGACTTGACCAAATACAGAGGTCCGGGCAAGGTGGAAAGAACAGTCGACAAAAATTCAAAAATAAATCAACTAAACATTTGGACTTATGAACAGATATTTAACTATAACAAACAAAATGAACTGACAAAGAAAAGGAAAACAAAAATACCTTAAAGCCTTGAAAAATCAGAAAGCCCTAGCTCGGATTTGAATCGACCTTTCTTGGGGGTGAACGAACTTTAATCGAAGTGTTCTCAACTGAGAAAACTTCGATTAAGGTCCATTAGACCCTAATCTTCTGGTTCAAACGGACACAAATCGGAATCAGGACTTCTAGGGTTCCTAAGGGCAGATTTGGGATTCAGGTTGTCCTGGTTGGATTCGGATAAAACCAAACCTGGTTTGGTCATGAGGGAGGTTAAAGGAGTGCCTGGCATGGATTTGGGGTGGTTTGGTGTAGGTCGAGGTCCGGCTCGAATCTTCAAATGAAGATTCGAGATGGTGGGGGAGGATTCGAGACCCACGGTTAGTGGATCTGTGTTCAGGGGGTCGAGGTGGTCCTAGGGTGTTAAGGTGGTGGTCACCGGCATCCTTGCCGCCGGGTTTATGGTGAGGGGAAAGGGGGCGGCGCTAGGGTTCTAAGGGGTTTGGGTCTGGTGAAGACAACCTAAGGACAGGGGGGTCTGGCTTGGGGGCGTGAGGTAAGAGGGATGGGCTTATATACGGGGTAGGTGAGTGGATCCAAGCCGTTGGATCTGATGAGATCAACGGTTTGGATTACTTTAACTATATGAAACGGGGTCGTTTGGTCTTATGCTGGAACGGATCAAACCGGGTTTCATTAGGTCGGGTTAAGTAATGGGTAAGAGAGATGGGACGAGGGCCGTCAGATCGACCTGGTTTGAACGGCTGAGATGGATTGTCCTTGAAACGACGTAGTTTTGGTGTCAAACTACGTCGTTTTGGTGGCCTGGGAGATGGGCTGCTTGGACCGGCTGCCTTGGGCTGCTTTTGGGCCTCAAATTTTAAAAAGAAAACAGGCCCAATCCGATTTTTAAACCAATTTGCACTCTTTTCTTTTATTTTCTAATTTTAATACACAAAACCTAATTAAAAATGAAATTAAACACCCATTAATTAGCACTTAACACAATTATCACACACATATTAAAATATTTAAATAGGTAAAATCACACCATGGCGACAAATAGAATAAAAGATGCATATTTTTGTGATTTTCCTTTTAATAACCGAATTATTGTTTAATTACACACGACATATATTTTTTTCATTTTTGTTTGATAAGACTAAATAGACACTGACAAAACCACAAATAGCTAACAAATTGCCACGTAAATTCCAAAAAATTGTACGGCAAGGCCATTTGTTATTATTTTGATTTCTTTTGGAGTAATTATCGTGTAAACAAAAATCACGTGCTCACAGCTGCCCCTCTTTGTGCGAAAACATGAAGAGTTTCCGTACAAAGATAAAGCGAGCGGATATGAGCGATTTTGCATATTGGAATACTCCATGTGAAGCGCATTTTTTGAAAGATTTGACTGAATCTTTGCTTCAAAGATTTCCTACATATCTTGGGCTAAACATGAATCAGGTCAATGTAGTTAGGCAAATTTTGGTAGCTGGGACTACCATGGGATGACAATGCTTGTTGTTACTGCTGCTGCTGTTGCCACTACTGCTTACCGACCGCCTTATTACAACCAAAGGAAATTGAAACTGAACTAACTATTTATGTCTGTCAATCGCTAGTTACAAGATTCCTATCTATAATTCTTTTGCAACTTGATCTTGGGTCTTAGCTGATTCTGCTTGTAGACTTCGATCTGAATCTTGATGCTTGCAAGTTGTAGGCGCCTGTTTATTTCTATGATATTAAGTGAGACGGGATTGGCGAAACTTGGGACCTTGATCAAATTTGGAGCGATCCGCCCTTTGTTCGTTCCAATATCTCAGAACATCTTCTTTTTTGTCCTTTTCTTCTTTTCTTTATTCTGGATTGAGACTCATCCCGTAGGTCGTCTCGATCCATGTGCCTCAAGGTCAGACCTGCTGAGACAAACAAAACAAACGAACAAAATTTTTTGCCCCCGTTTTACTAGGAAAATTTCGTGAATTAATCGCCATAACAACTTATAGAATTGATGGGGGGATTGGAAAACTCTAGTCTACAAAACGCAACTCCCTGATTGGAGTCCTGATGTCGTCATAAGGTAAAAGTGCTCGGTTCAGGGATTGGATCCCTAATGCTGGCTAAATGGAAAATGCTCAGTTCAGGGTTGGAGCCCTAACGCTGGCCAATAGAAAAATGCTCAGTTCAGGGTTGGAGCCCTAATGCTGGCTAACAGAAAAATGCTCAGTCTAGGGTTGAAGCCCTGATGCTGGCTAAATGGAAAAATGCTCAGTTCAGGGTTGGAGCCCTAATGCTGGCTAACAGAAAAATGCTCAGTTCAGGGTTGGAGCCCTAATGTTGGCTAACAAAAAAATGCTTAGTTCAGGGTTGGAGCTCTAATGCTGGCTAACAGAAAAATGCTCAGTTCAGGGTTGGAGCCCTAATGCTGGCTAACAGAAAAATGTTCAGTTTAGGGTTGGAGCCCTAATGCTGGCTAACAGAAAAATGCTCAATTCAGGGTTGGAGCCCTAATGCTGGCTAACAGAAAAACGTTCAGTTCAGGGTTGGAGCCCTAATGTTGGCTAACAGAAAAATGCTAAGTTCAGGGTTGGAGCTCTAATGCTGGCTAACAGAAAAATGCTCAGTTCAGGGTTGGAGCCCTAATGCTGGCTAAATGGAAAATGCTCAGTTCACGGTTAGAGCCCTAATGCTGGCTAACAGAAAAAATGCTCAGTTCAGGGTTGGAGCCCTAATGCTGGCTAATAGAAAAATGCTCAGTTCAGGGTTGGAGCCCTAATGCTGGCTAACAGGAAAATGCTCAGTTCAGGGTTGGAGCCCTAATGCTGGCTAACAGGAAAATGCTCAGTTCAGGGTTGGAGCCCTAATGCTGGCTAAATGGAAAATGCTCAGTTCAGGGTTGAAGCCCTAATGCTGGCTAACAGAAAAATGCTCAGTTCAGGGTTGGAGCCCTAATGCTGGCTAACAGAAAAATGCTCAATTCAGGGTTGGAGCCCTAATGCTGGCTAAATGGAAAATGCTCTGTTCAGGGTTGGAGCCCTAATGCTGGCTAACAGAAAAATGCTCAATTCAGGGTTGGAGCCCTAATGCTGGCTAACAGAAAAACGTTCAGTTCAGGGTTGGAGCCCTAATGTTGGCTAACAGAAAAATGCTCAGTTCAGGGTTGGAGCCCTAATGCTGGCTAACAGAAAAATGCTCAGTTCAGGGTTGGAGCCCTAATGCTGGCTAAATGGAAAATGCTCAGTTCACGGTTAGAGCCCTAATGCTGGCTAACAGAAAAATGCTCAGTTCAGGGTTGGAGCCCTAATGCTGGCTAATAGAAAAATGCTCAGTTCAGGGTTGGAGCCCTAATGCTGGCTAACAGGAAAATGCTCAGTTCAGGGTTGGAGCCCTAATGCTGGCTAACAGGAAAATGCTCAGTTCAGGGTTGGAGCCCTAATGCTGGCTAAATGGAAAATGCTCAGTTCAGGGTTGAAGCCCTAATGCTGGCTAACAGAAAAATGCTCAGTTCAGGGTTGGAGCCCTAATGCTGGCTAACAGAAAAATGCTCAATTCAGGGTTGGAGCCCTAATGCTGGCTAAATGGAAAATGCTCAGTTCAGGGTTGGAGCCCTAATGCTGGCTAACAGAAAAATGCTCAGTTCAGGGTTGGAGCCCTAATGCTGGCTAACAGAAAAATGCCCAGTTCAGGGTTGGAGCCCTAATGCTGGATAACAGAAAAATGCTCAGTTTAAGGTTGGAGCCCTAATACTGGCTAACATAAAAAATGCGCAGTTCAGGGTTGGAGCCGTAATGCTGGCTAACAGGAAAATACTCAGTTCAGGGTTGGAGCCCTAATGCCGGCTAAATGGAAAATGCTCAGTTCAGGGTTGGAGCCCTAATGCTGGCTAACAGAAACATGCTCAGTTAAGGGTTGGAGCCCTAATGCTGGCTAAATGGAAAATGCTCAGTTCAGGGTTGGAGCCCTAATGCTGGCTAACAGGAAAATGCTCAGTTCAGGGTTGGAGCCCTAATGCTGGCTAAAATGGAAAATGCTCAGTTCAGGGTTGGGGCCCTAATGCTGGCTAAATGGAAAATGATCAGTTCAGGGTTGGAGCCTTAATGCTGGCTAAATGGAAAATGCTCAGTTCAGGGTTGGAGCCCTAATGCTGGCTAACAGAAAAATGCTTAGTTTAGGGTTGGAGCCCTAATGCTGGCTAAATGTAAAAATGCTCAGTTCAGGGTTGGAGCCCTAATGCTAGCTAACAGAAAAATGCTCAGTTCAGGGTTGGAGCCCTAATGCTGGCTAACAGAAAAATGCTCAGTTTAGGGTTGGAGCCCTAATGCTGGCTAACAGAAAAAATGCGCAGTTCAGGGTTGGAGCCCTAATGCTGGCTAACCGAAAAATGCTCAGTTCAGGGTTGGAGCCCTAATGCTGGCTAACAGAAAAAATGCTTAGTTCAGGGTTGGAGCCCTAATGGTGGCTAAATGGAAAATGTCGGCGATTCTAAACTGACCCTTTTTTTTGAGTTTTCTTCTTTTAGAAAAATGTAAAAGAGAATTTTGGGGAAACTTCCCTTTTGAGCGAACTCCTTTGCCGAGCCGTTTCTTGCACTCATGTATTTCTCTTTTTTTGGGTGGCAACGTGCTTCTTGTACGGTTGCTCTGGATCACACCTGTTTTAATTTCCAAACAAAGGACAATTGTTAGTTCGGAAACGGCGGTTGGTTCGGTGACCTTGATTGTTCCAGTTGCTTTGTTGCGTCCTTATTTCTGTTGAGGAACTTTGCCATTGATTGGATTCACAGGCGAAACCCTTTGGACTGCTCAGACTTGCATTTCCAGATTTTGTGATGATTTGCCTTGTAAGGCTTTTTTTATATCATCCCGTTCTGCTTGGGGATTTTCCAGTGGGGATTTTTATTGGGGAGACTCTGTGGGGATTTGTACAAGGGGAACTCTGTGGGGATTTTTTACAAAGCATACTAGATGGGGATTTGCTGGGGCAGACTCTTTGGGGAATTTTTATAAAGGGAGCCAACATCATAATCCATCAGGTTTAGACAAACGTACCACTGGAGCGGGGTATTTACTTCTTACGAAACGGAATTCTGTGAAACCGGTCCTGTCCCCTATTCTTTCCTGGTATATCTGGAACTTGGAGTTAAAATGGAAGGGATTCAAAGAAAAGTAAAACGAAGAACGGAGAAAGCAAACTTTTAGAAGAGAGGTGTCCCTTTCGGGACAAGAAGGACTTATCTGAAGGAAACATGCTGACTTTAAATTGACATGACATGCTTTTTGGACTGGACGCCTGACCATCAATGAACTTGCATTTTCTCATGAACCAAAAATGGATCTATGTTTCCAAACCGGTGGAACTTTGCTGAGACTTCATGAGGTGGAGTCATCATTTCGGCCGATAGTGCCCTTTGCGGGTTTTCGCTAGTTGACCTCTCTCATTTCTCTTCTTGTCATCACTTGATAGCACTCTTTGCGAGTTTTTACTAAACAAGTTCTCTTATTTTGGTTTCTCTACTCCCGTCGCCTTGCAGTGCCCGAAGGTTTTCACGACAAGACTCTCTCGTTTTATTTCTCTCAATTCTGAATGTACTGGCCTCCAATCGTGATATCTCTTGGCTCCCCCTACCTTTGGTGATTGATCCGAAGGACTTGTGCTTGGTAAAAAATGGTAGATGAAACTACAACTTCTAAGCCGTTTGGTGTGCCCCAGTTTCAATTTCAGGGTAAATGGGATTTTATTGTTGGTGTGACTGAACCTTAGAGAGAGGCTGCCTACGTATCCTTTCGGAATCAAGTTAGACGTAGTTCAGGCTCAATCAATGTTTTGTTTTGGTTTGTTTGTTTTCTTCTTTTTTCTCTTTTTTTCATTTTCTTTTTTCTTTCTTTTTTTTTCTTTTTTCTTTTTTTTTGATAGGTAGTCAAAGAAATGTAACCGGCTCAAAGGGCTTGTAGAAAGAGTTGATAGTGTTTGGGGTAGTGGGAATAAAAACTTTATCATTTCAAATGTTTCAGGACCACTGGAGTATAACTCAGACATAGTACCTTTTGACTGCATCCGCATTCACCGCTGTTTCAGGATCATTTCCTTCAATATCACCTAGATACAATGCTCCTCTCGGCAGTATCTTCCTGATGATGTATGGGCTTTTCCAATTTGGAGCAAATTTTCCTTTCGCTTCCTGGTGATGGGGCAGAATGCGCCTCAATACCAGTTGACCCACTTCAAAATTCCTGGGTCGGACTTTCTTGTTGTAAGCACGGGCCATTCTTCGTTGGTACAACTTCCCGTGACAGACCGCAGCCATTCGTTTCTCGTCAATCAAAGTCAACTACTCCAATCGAGTCTTAACCCACTCGCTATCTTCAATTTCTGCTTCGACAATGGTTCAGAGCGATGGAATTTCTACCTCTGCTGGTATCACAGCCTCGGTCCCATAAATCAAAAGATAAGGGGTTGCTCCTACTGACGTGCGTACCGTAGTGCGATATCCCAACAATGCAAAGGGTAACTGTTCATGCCACTGTCGGGAACTCTGGATCGTCTTCCTCAAAATCTTCTTGATGTTCTTGTTTGCTGCTTCCACAGCGCCATTGGCCTTGGGCCGATAAGGAGTGGAATTCCTATGCGTTATTTTGAACTGCTCGCATACATCTCCCATTAAGTGACTATTCAGGTTTGCTGCATTATCTGTGATGATAGTTTCAGGAATACCGAAACGACAGATAAGATTTGAATGTACGAAATCCACTACAGTCTTTTTAGTGACCGCCTTGAGAGTGACAGCTTCCACCCATTTTGTGAAGTAGTCAATAGCAACCAATATAAATATGTGTCCCTTTGAGGCCTTCGGCTCGATCGGACCAATGACGTCCATGCCCCAGGCAACAAATGGCCAAGGCACAGACATGGGATGCAATTTCGTGGGAGGTGCATGAATCAAATCACCGTGCACCTGACACTGATGACACTTTCGAACGAAGCTGAAACAGTCCTTTTCCATGGTCATCCAGTAATAACCTGCTCGAAGGATTTTCTTTGCCAAAACATACTCGTTCATGTGGGGCCCGCACACTCCTGCGTGTGCTTCGTGCATGATCCTTCCCGCCTCCTCGGCGTCAACACATCTTAGCAGATTGAGGTCCGGGGTCCTCTTATACAATACCTCGCTGCTAAAAAGAAACCTCCTGCATGCCGCCTGATAGTCCTCTTCTGATCTCCGGTAGCATGTTCGGGGTATTCTTGTGTCCTTAAGAACCTCTTGATATCATGGTACCATGGCGGTGTACTCGATCCTGCCTCGATTGCGTTGTAGTAACCGTGTCTTTCCCTGATTTGGATTTCCAAGGGATCGACGTGGGCGTTGCCTGGGTAGGGTAGCATTGAAGCCAAGGTAGCAAGTGCATCCGCTAGTTCATTGTGACAACGCGGGATATACCTGAACTCTATTGATTTAAAATGCTTTCCGAGGTCCTCCACGTGCTGTCGGTAAGGAATAAGCTTGATATCCCGAGTTTCCCATTCACCTTGGGATTACTGGATAATCAGGTCAGAATCTCCCATAATTAATAAATCGTCGACATCCTGATCGATCGACATATGCATGCCCATGATGCAGGCTTCATACTCAGCTGTATTGTTCGTGCAAAAGAAACGCAGTCTAGCTGTGGTAGGATAATGTTGACCAGAGGGCGAGATCAAAATTGCCCCGATTCCTACACCTTTGGCGTTTACGGCCCCAACAAAGAACATCTTCCAAATATGAGCGTTTTCCGACACTACTTCTACGGTGTTTATTTCTTCGTCCGGAAAATAAGTACTCAATGGTTTGTATTCTTCATCAACCGTGTTTTCGGCCAAGTGGTCGGCTAACGCTTGGGCTTTCATTGCCGTGCGGGTGACATAGACTATGTCAAATTCAGTAAGCAAGATTTGCCACTTGGCCAGTCTTCCAGTAGGCATTGGTTTCTGAAATATATACTTCAAAGGATCCAGCCTGCTTATGAGGTAAGTAGTGTGAGCTTGGAGATAATGTCTCAACTTTTGAGCAACCCACATCAAAGCACAACACGTTCTTTCTAGCAGAGTGTACTTGGCCTCGTAGCCGGTGAATTTCTTGCTCAAGTAGTAGATCGCTTGTTCCTTCTTTCTGGTTATGTCATGTTGTCCTAGGACGCAACCGAAAGAATTTTCCAAGACTGTCAGATACAAGAACAGTGGTCTCTCTTGCTCTGGCGGGACCAAAACTGGGGGATTTGAAAGATATTCTTTGATTTTGTCAAAAGCTTTTTGACACTCAGCCGTCCATTTGATCACCGCGTCTTTCCTCAATAGCTTAAATATGGGCTCACACGTGCTAGTCAGCTGGGCAATGAATCGACTGATATAGTTTAACCTGCCCAACAAACTCATCACGTCTTTCTTCGTTCTTGGGGGAGGTAGATCTCTGATGGATTTTATCTTTGTTGGATCTAATTCGATGCCTCTCCTGCTTACTATGAAGCCCAAAAGCTTGCCCGATGGGACTCCGAAAGCACATTTGGCTGGGTTCAGCTTCAAGTCGTACTTCCTCAATCTCTCAAAGAACTTCCTCAAGTCTTGGATGTGATTATCCTGCGTCCTGGATTTGATTATCACGTCGTCCACATACACCTCTATTTCTTGATGCATCATGTCATGAAAAATGGCGGTCATGGCCCTCATGTAAGTTGCCCCAACATTCTTCCGACCAAATGGCATAACCCGATAACAGTAAGTGCCCCAAGGTGTAGTGAAGGCAGTCTTGTCGGCGTCTTCTTCATCCATCAACACCTGATGATACCCAGCGTAACAATCTACGAAAGACTGTATCTCATGTTTGGCGCAATTATCAACAAGGATGTGGATGTTGGGCAATGAGAAATTGTCTTTGGGACTCGCCCTATTCAAGTCTCGATAATCCACACATACCCGAGTCTTTCCATCTTTTTCGGCACTGGAACTACATTCGCCAACCATGTGGTGTACTATACTACCCGAATCACTCCCGTTTTCAGTTGCTTGGTGATCTCTTCTTTAATTTTGTCACTGACATCAGTTTTGAACTTTCTTTGCTTTTGTTGAACTGGAGGACAGTCAGGGTGAATTGGCAATTTATGAACCACTAGATCAACACCTAGTCCTGGCATGCCATCGTATGACCAAGCAAACACATCTTTAAATTCAAAAAGGAGTTGAATTATCGCGTCTCGCATTTTCTCATCCATGTGAATGCTTATTTTGGTCTCTCGGATTTCTTCAGGAGTTCCCAAATTAACCGGTTCGGTGTCATTCAGATTCGGCTTAGGTTTATTCTCAAAGTGTTCCAATTCTCGGTTTATTTCCCTAAAAGCCTCTTCTTCGTCATATTCTGGTTCTTGGTTCATTATTTCACAATTAAATAGCTCGTTGTGATCTGGGCGTGAAGTCCGCAAGCATGTCATATTATTTAAAGCCGCATTATTATAACTGAAAGAAAAGATAAAGGAAAAATAACAAAAATCATAACAAAGGAAAAAATGAGAAAATAATGATTTTTATTTTCTTGGAATTTGGAAGATAACAATATTTATAACTCAGGAATTCAAAACAACAATTGAAGGGAAAAACATCCAAGTTATATCCTGGGGATAACTCGTGATGCAGGAAGGGTGGCAGAGCAGGTCTACCCGGACTACTGTCTAGTAGGGAATGGCGTGGCCTCCCAGTTTCAAAGCTTGGCGTTTGGCCCCACATATAGCATCTCAGCGGTGCTTGTGCCTTCTCCTGGTTGAACCATGTGGGCTTCGTAGAGCATTTCTCTCATTGCCCCACATATCTCCTCGATCTCTTCGGTCGTGAAAACCTCATCGTCTTCTTCTTCGGTGTATTTTGGTCCGACGAAAGTTTCATATAAATCCGGCAATGGCCGAGGCAGTTTCCAACCCTCATTTTTCCTCTTCTTTGCCCACTCTTCATCTTTTGGAGTGGGTTGAAAACCTATCCCAAAAAGTTTCTTGGTGGAAGGCAAGGTGATGGGTTCCGTTATTCCTTGCAGTGTTCGTCCGAGCCCTTTCCCTGGCCTGAATCCATGACGGATCATTTCTTTAGCCACCATGATCGAGGCGTTAGACAAGAAAGGTTAGGGGCAAGGTCTTCCCTCTTCATACTGCTCTGCTAGCATAACTTCGAAAGCCTGATAAACCGTGTGCTCGCTCCCTTCCCTTGGTTCAAGATATGGGATGGACGGGTCGCGATAAATAGACTGTTCGTCTTCTCCATGGACCACAATTTCCCGGTCTTCATACTCAAACTTCACCATTTGGTGAAGAGTGGAAGGTACAACCCCTTCTGCATGAATCCAAGGTCTGCCGAGGAGAAAATTGTAGGACGTATCCATGTCAAGCACCTGGAAAGTTATTTCAAACTCCACTGGTCCTATAGTCAACACCAAGTCTATTTCCCCGAGGGTGTCCCTCTTGACACCATCAAAAGCCCTTACGCAGACATTATTGGGGCAGATTCTTCCGGTCCCAATCTCTATTCTCTGCAGTGTGGAGAGTGGACAAATGTCAACACCTGAACCTCCATCCAACATTACCCGCTTGACGTAGTAATCTTCGCATTTAACTGTCAGATGCAAGGCTTTGTTGTGAGCCGCTCCCTCTGGGGGTAAGTCGTTCTTGCTGAAAGAAACCTGGTTAACGGCGAAGAACCTCTCCGTCATCCGTTCTAGTTGTTCGACTGAGGTTTCAACTGGTATGTATGCTTCCTTCAGGGTCTTGAGCAAGATCTTTTGGTGTTCGGCCGACCTCATCAGCAGATATAGCATGGACACTTGCTTGGGGCACTTGCGTAGTTGATCTACCACTTCGTAGTCTGGCATTTTCATATGTTGGAAGAAAACTTCCACTTCTTCAATGCTTACAGGCTTCTTCGGTGGGAAGCGTCTCCGTGCGGCATTGTTTAGCTCTTGCGTGTTCGAATACCTTCCAATGAAAGTATTTTCCGGAAGTTCTCCCGTGACTTCTCTACCTTTGTACGTAACCAACGTTCTTTGATAGTTCCACGGCACTGTGGACGGGTTTGTCATCAGCTTCTGTGGCACGCGTCCGATAACCACTGGCTCATTCAGCCGAGGTGGTTGAATCGTTCCCCGTACCACATAGGCCCCTTTTGGTACATACATTGGTTTTGCCATTTTGACTTCGAAACTCTGCGGTTTCTCTGCTCGACCTCGTGGAACGTAAAGAACTTCATTCCTTACGGGCACCATCGTTACTGTCTTTTTCTCCACCTTCTCTTCGGGCTCGCCCTTGACAGTACTGACCTTCTTTTCCCCTTTCTCTAGCTTCGGGGTGGTTTTAGGCCTTTTCCCTACATCGACGATGGCGATTATAGCTTTTAACGCAGGATCAAATTCTTTGTCCTTGCAGATCATTCCAATCAGCGGCCCGTTATTGTGAGCAGGCAAAGGATTGTTAGTCACATTTGGGACCTCCTCGTCCCTTAGTACTATTTTCCCCTGCTCTATTAAATTCTCGACTACCCTTCTCAAATCCCAGCAGTCATTTGTATCGTGCCCTTCCGCTTCTGAATGATAGGCGCATTTAACACCGGCTTTGTAAGTAGGTGATGCCGGATTGTGCCTTGTCTGAGGGACTGGCTGTAGGAAACCCAACTGGACTAGCTTTGGGAACAAAGTAGAATACGGTTCACCGATGGGTGTGAAAGTCCGCCTTCTAGGTGGTTCCTGAGGGCGGAAGTTATTTTTAGGAGGCTGTGGATTATAGTGGTTGCGGTAGGGAGGATGATTTCTGGGAGGTGGAGCTTGGCCTCGATTGGCTTGTTGTGGCGGATGGACATAGGGCTGGGTATTCATGACCATGTAGGGTTGAGGAGCATATGACACATTTTGGTGGGGGTAGTAGTGTTGTGGGGTTCTCTCTGGAAAACGGGGCATGGGATTACGATATTCCCTTGCTTCTGATGCTGCCATGGACGTTTCTTCCTTTTTCTTTCCTCTTGCCATTCCTCCGGACCCGCGTTGGACGGCTTGGGAGGTTGCCCTTATGGCTGCCTGACTTAAGATTCTTCCCATTTTCAAACCGTTCTCCACCATCTCCCCGATCTTGATTGCTTCCGCGAAAGGCTTTCCCATGGCTGACATCATATTTTGGAAATAGTCTGATTCTTGAGCCTGGAAAAAAGTAGTGACCATTTCTATCTCGTCCATGGGAGGTTTTACCCTCGATGCCTGCTCGCGCCACTTAATAGCATATTCTCTGAAGCTTTCTGAAGGTTTCTTCTTCAAGTTTGACAGAGAATTTCGGTCTGGTGCAATATCGATGTTATACTGGAATTGTCTCACAAAATCTCTGGCGAGATCATCCCATATATGCCATCGAGATATGTCTTGGTCCATATACCATTTTGAGGCTATTCCTACCAGACTTTCCCCGAAATATGCCATTAGCAATTCCTCTTTGCCGCCGGCTCCCCACAGTTGGTTGCAATATTTCTTGAGATGAGCAATGGGGTCGCCATGCCCGTTGTACTTCTCAAACTTTGGGGTTTTGAAACCCACGGGTAGGTGCACGTGAGGGAACATGCATAGATCGGTATAGGAGACGCTCTTCTGTCCGCTCAAACCTTGCATGTTTTTCAAACTTTGCTCAAGGCTTCTCGTTCTTTTGGCCATCTCATCTTGTTCAGCAATTTTGGGGTTCTGATCCTACCCAGGTGCAAACTCGTATTGAGGCTGTGAAGGATGAGTGTTGGTGGCGAACCGAGTTTGTTCCAGTGAGAAAGATGGTGCTTGGAATGTGAATGAGGATGAGTCAAAATTTGGCTTATGTGTAGCCGGTTGTGCCACGATTGGACAGGGAGGTGCAGTAAAGATGTTTGTAGCTACATCTGTTGTTGACATCCGGGGATAAAAATCAGAGGGCGATCCAGCAGAGAAGGCCGAAATGGCTGGGTACCCGAAAGGGGTAGCCGGATAGCTTTTGGGGACGTTAGAAGTCCCACGTGTCCTGGAGAACAACTCATGGAACCTAGGGATAACACTTGGCGGCTCTTTTCCGTTACTCCAGTCATCCAGCATTTCCAACATGCGGAGCCGCAGGATTCTATTTTCTTCCGCAGTTGCGGATTCGGGCGTGAGGACGGTCGAGATCGAACTCTCCTCGGAAACAGGAACTGTCGGCAACGGAATTTCTGAAGACATTTCTATGCTTCCCTTTGATCTTTTGAAGTAAGTGTGAGTACCCCCTCTTGACTTAACAACAGGTAATTAAGCACTCCCTTTCGACCTCGTGAAGTATGAATGTGAGGCCAGACTTTCACCAAACCAACCGCCTTTTCTAAAACCTGGAAGGACTCAACGACAAACGAACGGTTAGTTCGAAACAAATAACAGATAGGTGATCTCACGTTGGGGCATGATGCACCTATACAGTTAAGTGAATTCCTACATGTTTGCAACGAAAGCATGCGTCATTCCGGCTTCCTTTTTGGCTTCCCCTTTATTTTATTATTATTATTTTTTCATTTTTCTTTCTTTCTCTTTGTTCCCCTTTTTTATTATTGTTTTCAATATTTGCAGTTAAAAATGTGACCGGATCCGATGAGGATTGCCTACGTATCACGATGTCGCGTGAATCAGATCATTACGTAGTTCGAAATAGATGAGTGTAAAAGAAGCACACATTTTATTACTGAAACGATCTATTACAACCAACATTTTTGAAAAAAGGAAAAACAAACCTTGAAAATAAACATAGACTCAAATAGACTAATGCACCCTGATGCGAAAAGACGGACAAAAGATGCTAAGATACAGACTCGACCTATTAATACATTAAGGTTTTGAAAATTGGTGCCTGCGGGGCATCGTTCGGCCTCGCCGCGGTCCTAGGTGTGAGATCCCTTTCAAGTTGTTCCAGCTCATGCATGGTCTGCTTGACATAACCCATCACTGCCGAGAGAACGTTAATGCTGGTCATGTTCTCACACCGTAGACACCGTCTGATGATGGCATGGGCAATGGTCCTGATCTTATCTGGTTTGCTTCTTCTCTATGAGCAGGCGTTTTATCTGATCACTGCACGTCTTTAAAACCTGAGAATCCTGCATATGCTGATTCTTCAGTTGCCGTACTTCTACCTTCATCCGGGCCAACAAGTCGTAACAGTATCTGCTCTCAATTTGGAAATCCTCAGCCTGATTAACTGCTTTAACCTCAAGTGTAGCCATCTCTCTCTTCATTTTGGCAACAGTTTTCTCGTGGTCGCGTTTCAGTTGATTCAAGTATCGGCGATGCTTATCTGCTCTTGTACCCCATTGTACCTTGAGCTTTGCCATGATGTTTTCAGATTTTTCTAAACCATCTCGCCATTCCCTGACTTCACTTTTCAGCCCTTTTATCAACTGCTCGTCTGATCGACTCCTTGGTTGTTTATCAAGAGTCAATCTCAATTTCTGAATTTGGGTCCTAAGTTCTTCATTTTCTCAGGCCAATCTATTCTTTTCGCCTCGATCCGCAGCAATTTGCATACTGTTATTGAATTTCAGACTGTCAACCTGTTGCTTCAAATCACCGATCTCTGCCCGATATCCCTTTTCTTTTGCTAACCAGTTCCATTGCTCTTGGGATGACTCAATGAAATCTTTGAGATGAGGTCAATAAGCTGGTCTCTCGCAGGATATGTCACCTCTAAATCAATCGTGATACCCCGGGGCAACTTCCCCTTTAGCCGTATCCATCACACAAGTGTTTGCTGTCAGGTGTTGGCACTCACTCCAGATTTGGCGGACTTCTTCTTTGGGGAAACGACCGTCTGGATTGATCTCAATCACTTGGGTACTCAATTCTTCATCTTTTGGCACTACTTGATACCTCCCCAGTTGCCTAAAAACCCGATACTATGCATAGGGTTGGATGCTCCTAAGTCCCATCAACAGAAAGTGGGGCCTGGTTGCCGGCATGTATATGATTTCCTCAACAGGCAACCATCCGAGCGTCCACTGGATTTGGTTGGCAGTGAGAGTTCGAAAAATGACGTCCAAGCTGTGACTCCCTCGGGTAGACTAAACACTTTGATTCTTGTGTAGAATTCTCCAATACAAGTTTTCTCGGGCGAACCGTAACCCAAGAGCGGGGAGCGGTGGCATAAATGATCGGTCATCCACATTTGCAACAATAGGTTACATCCTTCGAAAAAGTCACCCCTGGCTCGGAAAGATGTGAGAGCCCGGAAGATGTCAGCCATAATCATAGGCGCCAGAGTACTTTTATCTTGGGTAAGCAAAGTACTGACGACCCCAGTTACTTTTAGATCGATGTTTCCGTCTTTCCTTGGGAACACTATAAGACCCAAAAAAGCTGTCATAAAAGCTACCAGCCTGTGTTCGTCCCACTTTTGTCGGTTACCTCTACTGCATAGTTTGAAGTCTGGCTTATTGAACCCGCCCACGTGGTCGTATCTAGCATATATGAGGTGGAGACTATAGAAACCTCTGGCAAGATCTGGATGGTGAAATGTTCGGGGTATTTTTAGGAAATCCAGAAACCGGTGTACCGTGACGGCCCTAGGTGCGATCAAGTACTTGAACCTTAACGGGGCTTTATCACCTCCGATGTATCCCGCTATTTCTTCCAATGTCGGGGTGAGCTCAAAGTCCGAGAAATGAAATACATTGTGTGCTGAATCCCAGCAAGTGACCAATGATCTTATAATATCACCCCGAGGCTGAATGTCTAGTAAATCCGGGAGATCTTTCAAATACTTCTTTACTTTGTCTTGCCCCTCCTTGCCTAAATCATTCCACCATAACCGCAACTCGAAAGGGATCTTGGTCATTATTGAAAAGGGTTTGTTTTGTATCGTGCTCATCCTGCACATTTATTAAGGTGATTATGCCAACGAAGAACTTTCATTAGACTCAAAGAAATAAAACTATGTTTTTCTTTTTTTTTTGTAAAATGATGGACTCGGTTTTCGAATGTGGCCTTTTAGCACTTCGGGAACATTCGGCTGTTTTTTACAACGAAAGCATCACTTGATTTTTTTATTTTTTTTTTTATTATTTTTTTTAGGAATGGTGACCCGATATTGGGAATATGGCCTCGCAGATCCTCGGGGACGAGGATCCTAAGGCCATTGAGCAATTTGGTCAATTTTTTTTTAAAAAAAAATGACCAAAAATGGTTGTTTATGCAAAGTCAGCCTTCCGGCGTCCCTTTCGGGAACATTCGGCTATTCTTGACAAAACGGCATCACCTGACTCATAAATTAAAATTCTGACATTTTGGCTATTTCTGAAAAAGGGGAGGTTGGACCCGATGAGGGTTGCCTACGTATCTCATACCCTGTGAGAATCAAACCGGCGTAGTTCGGGCTTGATCAAACGTAGAGTAAAACCCCTTTCTGAATACAATCTTTTAAAGAAAAGAAAAAATATTTTTCTGGATTTTATTATTTTATTTTTATTTTATTTTTATTTTGAAAAGAGATAAAGACTAAAGAAAAATCTTTTTAAGGAAGTATTTGGACTATTAGTCTGAATTTATAAAAGAGATACTACAAAAGAAACAACATTTTTTTTTAATTTTGAATTTTCCCCTTCTTTTTTTTTTACTTTTAAATAAATATATGTATAATTTTTGATTTTGAAAGTGATTAAAAGGAGTTTTTTTTTCTTTTTATATATATGTTTTTTTTTTAAAAAAAAATCAAACTAAAAGACAAACTTTTTTTCATTTTTCTTTTTTTCTTTTTTTTTTTTAAGAAAATTCTGGCGTGGTTTTGACATTACTTGGACATTGGTTTTATTTTTCTAAAAATAAGTAATTATCTCCCTACGCTGCTATTTATTATTTTATTTTATTTTTTATATTTTTTCTTTTAAAAGTTTTTTTTTAGAAACCGGTCAGCATGCAGAACTGAAGCAAATAAATGCGCAAAACAAACAGGATGCAGCAGGATGGTCTTTTCATTTCAGGTTGCCTGTCCTAGACGGACCCAACCCCTGTGTTGAGTCCCCTATGTCAAATGCAACATGATGCAAATAAACGTTCCTACTAGGGATCCGGCATGAGGTTTCATTATACTTGGTTTATAACCTGGGTATATGTTCTAGACTATGTACTCGAGCGGACAACTCGAGTCGAGGAGGGGCCAACCTACCGGGAACCAAAAGGCCATCCGGCTTCGTAGCTTGTCCGAGCCTCTTTTTTATTTCGGGGTATTGACACTAACAGAATAGGGAGTCTCAACCAGTAAGCACATCCCCGGAGGTGAAGAGAGGAGGGTTTCGGCACAGTTTATATATAGTTCAGATAATATCAAAGCGGTAAAAGACAACATTTAACACGTTATGCCAAAACATGTAATAAAGATCAGATAATAAAGCCAAATATAACAATTATTCTAAGCTCGAATTCTTGAACCCTAAACCAGGGGTTCTGGGTTCTAAATCCCCAGCAGAGTCGCCAGAGCTGTCACACCTCCTTTTTGCGCGCCTGCCCCGAAGGGTTAAGAGCGCGATGGAGTTTTTCCAATTTAAGTGACAAAATTCGAAATTGGATTATTTATTTAATTCAGAGTCGCCAATTGGGAAAGGTTTGGCTTTTGGTGTCCCAAGTCACCGGTTTATCTTGAATCCCAAATCGAGGAAATTTTCGACTTTCCAAATGAAGTCTACGAACCAGAAATTCTAAGTAAGGAATTCTGTTGACCCGAGGGAAGGTGTTAGGCACCCCCGAGTCCCGTGGTTCTAGCACGGTCACTTCAATTGTTATAATGGCTAAATATCTGATTTAAATACATGTTATAACTTATGTGCTTTTATTAAATTTAAACTGCTTTATTATTATTTTTATAGACTTTCAACGACGCGAAAATGCATCTCGAATCACGTCAAAATCAATGCACCCGTAATTGTTAACACATTTCGACTCCGTTGAGATTTGAAGTTGGGTCACATAAATGCGCACCCGAATTTAAGAAAGTAACATTATTGAAATGCGCCTAAAGAGACTATCACGTTATTTTTGGGGAGGGTCATGAGATTTGCTAAATAACCCATCCCGGATTCTAAGTATTTAACATGTACATTTATGAGGGCCCCGTGGTTTGTGCGTTTTTATTTAGCGAGGCTCATCTCATTTATTTTAAAAGGTATCCTAAAAAGACTACATTTCAATTGATTTTGTTTCTAAAAATAAGAGAGAGCGAAAGGAAGATCTTAATTAGTTACATGCTACAAGCACATCATTTTACATACTAGATTAAGACGAATGTTAACAGAAAAGAATATTACTTAAAATTTTGAATTATAAGTGAATACAAAATCGACAAAATAATATGTTCAAAGAAAATTAATTATTCTATAACTAGATTAACTTCACATAATTATGTGGATAGACCAATAATTGTTTTCGACTAGTCAAAATAAACATCAACCTTGAGTCTTAGTGCTTATTCGAAAGTTTATTAGATCTAAATTTTAGCCATCTTGCTAGATTCACGCCTATTAGATTAAAGCTCTTAACCCCGCACCATTGATTCGTATTCCCTAATATGTAAAAACCTGCCGATTCTATAGAGTTAATAGCCACTTTATTTACATGGTGAGCCGATGCTAACATTAATTATTAAACTACACTATTAAACCTATATTGAAACAGGGAATTCAAACGAGAGAGTTGACATTAATGGTTAATCCATTGGCATTAACTAACGTGATATGAAATTTGCTTGACATATGCGTTGAAATCAAACTGAATCGGGCCATGGCAAAACAATTCAAAGATCCAACGGGATACATACAAATGCCTGCTAATATTCTGTATTATGTTATCATCACCAACCAAACTAAATTGCTAAAACACGTGGACATATGTCTAACCAATATAACAACATACTACTTAACACTCCATATTGGTTCAGGTACACCCCAATTTATACAAAAAAAACAAATGCGATTAGAATGAGTCCAAGCAAATACGAACCAAATGAATCTTTTTAATCCTATTGCTATATTTGAAACACAGGTATTGTGAAAGTAGGTGAACGATTCATTTCTTTGTTTACTTCAACTCAACTTTCAATTCAAATGTACATCAATCCATAGTTTCAGAAGCGTGTACCTGGATGTTGAATACAACAGAAGAAATAGAAGGCAGAGAAATCAGCAGCAACAGCAAACAGCAAAGGCAGCAACAACAATAAATACAGCAGCAGTGACAGTAACCAAGTGCACCAGGAACAACTCAAATGAAACCCGAAAGATTTGTGAAAAACCAGGTAGCAACAAACAGCATGTAAAACTCAAAATGGACTCGAACTCAAACCAAGATTGAAGCAGTAGATTGCAGATGAAGTTTCAACGAATTGGAGTCAAAACCAAAAAGAAACAGTATTAACTACTGAGGCTTCAAACTAAACCAAAGCCTGATGGAATTATGTTGCCAATCAAAAACTGAATTTCTCTCTTTTCAGGACTGTTTTTTTATATCTGGAAAACAACCCCCACTAATCGAGACCCTCCTCTTTTATATCCTTCCCCAGACCATCTACAGCCTATTAAACCATTCAAACTCCCTCCCATCTCCTGCTGTTTTTCCACTAAAACATTTAAAAATAGAAACCCTCCCATGAGATTCCCCTGACAACAAACTCTTTTCATCATTAAAATGGTTTATCATTTTGTTAAACTAAACCAAGCATGGGCAGAAGGAATGTAACCTGACAGCACATGCTGTCCAATTATTCTGATTCCCTAATTTCTGACCAAACACATGCTACCCAGAGTCAAAAGTGAACACACATGCTATTAAATTGAACTACAATCTGTAATTCTTGCTAACACCAACAACTATCCAATCCTTAGGTGATTTCTGATTAAAATAAACACACTAACAAGCAGCTATACTCAATTCCTTAATTGGATTCAAACAAAGCTTCAGCAGAAAAATGAATAACATGAGTCAAATTATTACCATTCAAAGGCTGAGACTAATTGACGACATATATTGAATCGACTACGCGAATCACAACACATACAATCGAAACCAATGACCAAAATCCAACAGTATTAATCATGTGATTCAAATTGTACTGACCAAACAAAAGTTGCCCTGAAAACTAATTAATCGACCAAATTCAATTTCAGTCGATTGTATAGTTTATTCACATACACACTATTAGTAAATGAAGAAGGACTTGACCAAATACAGAGGTCCGGGCAAGGTGGACAGAAAAGTCAACAAAAATTCAAAAATAAATCAACTAAACATTTGGACATATGAACAGACATTTAACTATAACAAACAAAATGAACTGACAAAGAAAAGGAAAACAAAACTACCTTAAAGCCTTGAAAAATCAGAAAGCCCTAGCTCGGATTTGAATTGACCTTTCTTGGGGTTGAACGGACATTAATCGAAGTGTTCTCAACTGAGAACACTTCGATTAAGGTCCATTAGACCCTAATCTTATGGTTCAAACGGACACAAATCAGACTCAGGACTTCTAGGGTTCCTAAGGGCAGATTTGGGATTCAGGTTGTCCTGGTTGGATTCGGACCAAACCAAACCTGGTTTGGTCATGAGGGAGGTCAGGGGAGTGCCTGTCATGGATTTGGGGTGGTTTGGTGTAGGTCGAGGTCCGGCTCAAATCTTCAAATGAAGATTAGAGATGGTTGGGGAGGATTCGAGACCCACGGTTAGTGGATCTGTGTTCAGGGGGTCGAGGTGATCCTAGGGTGTTAAGGTGGTGGTCACCGGCATCCTTGCCGCCGGGTTTATGGTGAGGGGAAAGGGGGCGGCGCTAGGGTTCCGTGGGGGTTTGGGTCTGGTGAGGACGACCTAAGGCTGGGGGGTCTGGCTTGGGGGCGTGGGGTAAGAGGGATGGGCTTATATATGGGGTAGGTGAGTGGATCCAAGCCGTTGGATCTGATGAGATTAACGGTTTGAATTACTTTAACTATATGAAACGGGGTCGTTTGGTCTTATGCTGGAACAGATCAAACAGGGTTTCATTGGGTCGGGTTAAGTAATGGGCAAGGGAGATGGGACGAGGGCCGTCAGATCGACCTGTTTTGAACGGCTGAGATGGATTGTCCTTGAAACGACGTAGTTTTGGTGTCAAACTGCGTCGTTTTTGTGGCTTGGGAGATGGGCTGCATGGACCGGCTGCCTTGGGCTGCTTTTGGGACTCAAATTTTAAAAAGAAAATAGGCCCAATCCGATTTTTAAACCAATTTGCACTCTTTTCTTTTATTTTCTAATTTTAAAACACAAAACCTAATTAAAAATGAAATTAAACACCCATTAATTAGCACTTAACACAATTATCACACACATATTAAAATATTTAAATAGGTAAAATCACACCATGGCGACAAATAGAATAAAAGATGCATATTTTTTGTGATTTTCATATTATTAACCGAATTATGGTTTAATTACACACGACATATATTTTTTGCATTTTTGTTTGATAAGACTAAATAGACACTGACAAAACCACAAATAGCTAACAAAATGCCACGTAAATTCCAAAAAATTGTACGGCAAAGCCATTTATTATTATTTTGATTTCTTTTGGAATAATTATCGTGTAAACAAAAATCACGTGCTCACACTCTTGTCTTTTCACGAATGGCGAGGTCACGTACCGCTTCTTCATCGAACAACAGCATAGACCAGTGATAGATCGACTACGTCTTTGAAGGCTTTGTGGAGGTTGGATAGGTTTCACCAAGCTCTTCACTACCACTTACAGCGGTGCAACTTCTAAGGATCCCTAGGTTATTAAGATGGTTGTCATGAGGTTTTCAGGAACACGGGGATAGTGGAGACCAATGGGGTCGACTTTGCTACTTTTTGCTTGGCTGGATCCGCCAATACTTGGTGGACAGATTATTGTTTGGCTAGACTAGTTGGGTCACCAGCTTTGACTTGGGATCAGTTTTCTCAACAATTTCTGGAGAAGTTTCTTCTTGACACTTAGAGAGAGATCTACCAGAGGTAGTTTGAGTGTCTCCAGTAGGGTTCTATTACTCTTACTCAGTAAGAGACCAGGTTTATTATTTTGGCTCGTCATGTTCTTCTTATACTTCACATTGAGAGAGAGAGAGAGTGATGAGGTTCATTGAGGGACTCGTTCAGCTCGCTCAGCCAGCTAGAGGTAGAGGTAGAGGTGTTAGAGGTAGAGGTCAGGCCGCTAGAGGTGGAGGCCAACTAGTAGCAGGCCATCCCAGAGATGTAGTTCAGAGAGGTAGGGCCTAGCTCCGATGTTATGCTCTTCCATCCAGGCCTGAGGCTGAGACTTTCGATGCAGTTATCATAGGTACTGTTTTAGTTTGCACTAGAGATGCTTTAGTTCTATTTCATCCAGGGTCTACATACTCCTATGTGTTATCTTATTTTGCACCATATCTGGTCATGCCTAGTGATTCTTTGAGTGCTCATGTATATGTGTCTACACTGGTGGGTGATTTGCGGCTCGTGTAGTTTTCTTACTTTTGGACATGGTTGATTTTGATGTCATATCGGGGATGGACTAGTTATCACCTTACCACACTATCTTGGATAGTCATGCCAAGACAGTAACCTTAGCCTTGTCGGGGTTGCCTCGTGACTAAGAGTCCCTCTACCCGTAGTGTTATCTCATATATGAAGGCTCGGCGTATGGTCGAGAAAGGGTGTTTGGCTTATTCGGCATATGTTCGTGATTCGAGTGCCGATGTTCCTTCTATTGATTTTGTGCCTGTTATTCCTGAGTTTCCTGAGGTATTTCCTTCAGACTTGCCGAGTATGCCACCCGATAAGGATATTGACTTCTGCATTCATTTGGCTCCGGGCACTCAGGCCGTTTCTATTTCGTTGTATCGTATGGCCCCGCCTGAGTTGAAAGAATTGAAGGAGAAGTTGCAAGACTTGCTTGATAAAGGCTTCATTAGACCTAGTGTCTCGCCTTAGGGTGCGCCAGTGTTGTTTGTTAAGAAGAAGGACGGATCGATGAGGATGTGTATAGACTACCGGCAGTTGAACAAGGTTACAATCAAGAATAAATATCCATTGCCGAGGATTGATGATTTGTTTGATTAGCTTCTGGGTGCCAAGGTATTTTCAAAGATTGACTTGAGATCTGGCTACCATTAGTTGAGAATTAGGTCATCTGATGTCCCTAAGACAGCTTTCCGCACTTGGTACGGGCATGATGAGTTCTCGGTGATATCATTTGGGTTGACCAATGCCCTAACAGCTTTTATGGATTTGATGAATCTAGTGTTCAGGACTTACTTGGATTCATTCGTGATAGTCTTCATTGATGACATTTTGATTTATTCCCGCAGCCGGGGGGAGCATGAGCTGTATTTGAGAGTTGTTCATCAGACTTTGAGGGATAATCAGTTGTACGCTAAGTTTTCAAAGTGCGAGTTTTGGTTAGGGCCATTTGCTTTCATGGGTCATGTTGTTTCAGCAGAGGGTATTCAGGTAGATACAAAGAAGATAGAGGCAGTCAAGGACTGGCCTAGACCCGCATCAGTTATAGAGATCTGGAGTTTCTTGGGTTTGGCATGTTATTATCATCGTTTTGTGAAGGGATTTTCATCTATTGCAACCCCGGTGACCAGGTTGACCCAGAAGGGTGCCCAGTTTTGGTGGTCGGACGAGTGTGAGGCAAGCTTTCATAAACTCAAGACAACTCTGACTATGGCGCCGGTGTTGGTTTTGCCCAGGTTCAGGGCCATATATAGTTTATTGTGATGCACCTCATATTGGACTTGGTGCTATTTTGATGTTGGATGGAAAAGTCATTGCTTATGCTTGATGTCAGTTGAAGATTAATGAGAAGAACTATTCGGCCCATGATTTGGAGTTAGTAGCCATTGTTCACGCATTGACGATTTGGAGGCATTATTTGTATGGTGTGTCGTGTGAGAGTTCACGGATCACAAGAGTCTATAGTACTGGCCGATGCTTTAAGTAAGAAGTCAGTCAGTATGGGCAGTCTCGCATATATCTCGGTCAGTGAGAGACTGCTTGCTTTGGATGTTCAGGCTTTAGCCAATCAGTTCGTGAGGTTGGATGTTTCTTAGCCCAGCCGTGTGTTAGCTTGCATAGTCGCTCGTTCTTCTTTATTGGAGTATATCCGAGATCGGCAGCATAATAATCCTCATTTGTGTGTCCTTAGGGACACGATGCAGCACGGAGGTGCCAAGCAGGTTACATTAGGAGATGATGGAGTTTTGAGGATTCAGGGTCGACTTTGTATGCCTAATGTGGATGGACTCCGAGAGTTGATTTTATAGGAGACCCACAGTTCCCAATACTCTATTCATTCGGGCACCGCTAAGATGTATCAGGATTTGCGGCAACATTATTGGTGGAGTAGAATGAAAAAGGATATCGTTGCATATGTGGCTTGGTGTTTGAATTGTCAGCAAGTAAAGTACGAGGACCAGAGACCTGGTGGTCTATTCCATAAGATTGAGATTCCTGAGGGGAAGTGGGAGCGTATCACTATGGACTTCGTTGTTGGACTCCCACGGACTTAGAGGGAGTTCGATGCAGTATGGGTTACTGTTTATAGGCTGACCAAGTCAGCACATTTCATTCCTGTGGCAGTCTCCTATTCTTCCGAGAGGTTAGCTGAGATCTATATTCGGGAGATTATTCGTCTTCATGGTGTGCCCGTGTCTATCATTTCGGACCGAGGTACGCAGTTTACCTCACATTTCTGGAGAGTAGTTCAATGGTAGTTGGGCACACAGGATGAGTTGAGCACAACATTTCTTCCTCAAACGGACAAGCAGTTCGAGCGCACTATTCAAATTTTGGAGGATATGCTCCGAGCCTGTGTTATTGACTTTGGAGTCTCGTGGGATCGGTTTTTGACTTTAGCGGAGTTTGCCTATAACAACAGCTACCAGTCGAGCATCCAAATGGCTCCTTATGAGGCTTTATATGGTACGCCGTGTCGGTCGCCGGTTGGATGGTTTAAGTCGGGAGAGGCTTGGTTGTTTGGTACGGATCTAGTACAGCATGCCTTGGACAAGGTCAGGATCATTTAGGATATGCTTCGTACAGCTCAGTTCAGGCAAAAGAGTTATGCCGACCGTAAGGTTTGTGATTTGGCATTCATGGTCGGTGAGCGGGTATTGCTTTGGGTGTCGCCTATGAAAGGCGTGATGAAATTTGGGAAGAGGGGCAAGCTTAGCCCCGGTTCATTAGCCCGTTTGATATTCTTGATCGAGTGGGATAGGTGTCTTATAGACTTGCGTTGCCGTCGAGCTTATCAGTCACGCATCCAGTGATTCATGTGTCTATGCTTCAGAAGTATCACGGTGATCCATCACATGTGTTACATTTCAGCATTGTCTAGTTGGACAAGGACTTGTCCTATTATGAAGAGCCGGTAGCTATTCTAGACCGGAAGGTTCGTCAGTTGAGATTGAAGAGTTTCCCTTTTGTTCGTGTTCCATGGAGAGGTCAGCGTGTTGAGGCATCGATCTGGGTGTCCGAGTCCGATATGCGGAGCCGTTATCCCCATCTTTTCTTCGACTCAGGTACTTTCATCTTTTGTCTGATCAAGGATGAATGATTATTTTAGAGGTGGAGAATGTGATGACCCAAAAGTTCATCACTTGTTTTAGAAATAAATTTTGTGTTCTGAATCCTTAAAAACCTCTTTCTGTCTTACCACGATTTGCATGCGCAATCCAGGCGCGTATCCGGAAAGCTATTATGTGAAAATCTGTGAAAATTGATAAATTTTTCTTTTAATATAAATTTAAGTTGACTTCGTTCAACATTTTGAGTAAACGGACCCGGACCTATGATTTGACGGTCCTAGAGGGTCCATAGGAAAATATGGGACTTGGGCGTATGCTCGGAATCGAATTTTGAGGTTTCAAGCACGAGAAATGAATTTTTAAAGAAAATTATTTTCTAGAATATGTATGAGTTTTTGGAAATGAAATATGTTTGTAATTCCATGGTATCAGGCCCGTAATTTTGTTTTGAAACCCGGTACAGGTCTTAAATGTGATTTAAGTCGAGCATGTAAAATTTGGTAAAAAACGGAAGTCGTTTGATGTGATTCGGACGCGTAGTTGTGAAATTTGATACTTTGGAAGTTTTGAGATTTTTCCATTATTTCTATGCTAAATTCGTTTTTTAAGATGTTATTTTGGCAATTTGATTTCTCGAGTAAGTCTGTATGATTCTTTTAAGGTTGTGTACATGTTTGTTTTGGAGCCCCGAGGGCTCGGGTGGGTTTCGGATAGGCGTCGGAGTGTTTTTGGACTTAGAAATCTGGTGTATCTCTTGTTTTCTTGTGTCCAGACTTTTACTATATGCGAACGCGTTGTAACCCATGCGAACACACTGAACAAATGGGGAGGGGGCTAGAACACACAATGCAAACGCACTGACTAATACGCGAACGCAGAGCTTTGGGTATGTTGCTCTACGTGAACGCGTCTAAGTCCATGCGAATGCACTTCCTAAGGGGGAGCTGGGAATGGGTTGGCTATAACACTGTGTGAACGCAGACAATGGCTCACGAACGTGTAGGCCAGGGGGGGTTAAGCCTATGCAAACGTGGCCAAAGGCACGCGAAAGCATAGAGTACCTGTCCACTCTTTTTAAAAACAGTAACAAAACGGGTTTTCTCCAAAATTTCATAACTCTTTCATTGAAACTCAAACTTGGGCGATTTTTGAATTGGGACTTGACCACAAAACCATAGGTATGTGTTCTTAGACTCATTTTCTTCAATTTCCATTAACACCCATTAGATTTCTAGGCCTAAATCTTGTTCTTTAAGGGTAGAAAATTGGGCATTTGGTTAAAGTTAGGGCTTTTTGAATAATTGGAATTTAGATCTAGTTTTGGGGTTGGATTCCTGAACTAATTACATATTCGGGCTCGTGTGTGAAAGGGTTATAGGGTTTTGGTCCGAACCTCGAGTTTTGACCAAGCGGCCCCGGGGTCAATTTTTGACTTTTTTGGGGAAAATGATAGAAAACCTATAATTAAGTGTTTGGTCTAACCTTAGCTCGAGGGATTAGGAGTTGTGTCCTATTTTCTATGTGCTAGTTGTTGAGTACGACGTATAGGCATGGTGACGAGTATCTATATGTTGGTATCAAGCATGCCCGTGAGTCTTATATTATGATTAATGTCACTCCGTTTGTATTGTTCATGCTTTATGTGATGATTTCTATTGTTGAGCAAAGCTTGTGGAAGTAATATTTGTATTTGAACATTGAATAGCGTTGGCTCAAGTTGTAAAGAGAATTGCAGAAGTATAATTGGCAATTGAACCTTATAGATCATTGGCTCAAATTGTGAATTGAGTTGTGAAGTAAAGGTGAAAAAGAAAAGAGGATTATGATATTGTCTCCCTTGCCGGGATGTTGTTGTTTAATGTTATGTCCCTTGCCGGGATGTTATAATTGACATTGTTTCCCTTGCCGGGATATGACTGTTGTACTATTGTTCTCTTGTCAGGATTTAATTGTAAATTTGTTGATTTTCTTGCTCTTATTGCTTTGTGATTGTTGTTTGGGCGTGGAAGAATGTTAAATCACGAAGGGTGATGTCGTGCATTGTTTTCATGAGAGAGTGTTAAAGCAAAAAGGGTGATGTCGTGTATGATATTTGTGAGAGAGTGTTAAAGCACGAAGGGTGATGTCGTGCCGCACGATGTACCATTCTGTGCCTTTATATGAGTGATAATGCACGTAGGATCATTCTGTGTCATAATTATGTAAGGTAAAAGTACGAAGGGTGATGTCGTGCCATTTATATTGATTTTATGGTAAGGACAAGAATAAAAGCATGAAGGGTAATGTCGTGCACTTGTCCTTGATTTTCTTGATTCTTGCTGATAATTGAGTTATGGTGTTCTTTACGTTTATTTACTGATTTCTTGTTGTTACATGATTTTACCGTGATGTTATTGATTCCCTTGCCCAAACTGCTTTGTGATTGTTGCTTGGGTGAGGAAGTGTGTAAAGCACGAAGGGTGATGCCGTGCATGATATTTGTGAGAGAGTGTTAAAGCACGAAGGGTGATGTCGTGCATGTTATTTGTGAGAGAGTGTTAAAGCACGAAGGGTGATGTCATGCACTTGTCTTTTATTTCCTGATATTTATTGAAAACTGAGTTATTGTTTCTCTAAATTTAATTGTTGGTTTTTTGTTGATACTTGTGGTACCCCGCAACATGACTCCCCCTTCTTATCTTCAACTGAACTGTGGTGATCCTTATATTTACTTGTTGTTCTTCTGTTATTATTCGATGTTCCCACAACATCTTTCCCCCTCCCATCCTTAACTATACATTTCTGCTTTTATTTTCTGATGTATATGATTTAACTGCACATATTTATTTGATAGTCTAGTCCTAGCCTCGTCACTACTTCGCCGAGGTTAGGCTAGGCACTTACTATCACATGGGGTCGGTTGTGCTGATACTACACTCTGCACTGTGTGCAGATCCTGGTGTAGCAACTTTTGAACCTTAGCTTTGTGTTGTTGCCTTTAGTCCATTTGGAGATCCGAGGTAGTCCTGCAGGCATCCACAGGCCTTGGTGTCTCTTTCTATCCTTTTATTCTGTTTCTTTTATGTATTTCAGAGACAATGTTGTAATAACTGTTTTGAACCTTTATTTGTAGTATTCCTAGACAGTCTGTGAAATTGTGACACCAGTCTTAGGTAGTTTACGTATGGATTGGTATTGGCAGCTTTATTAATATATTACGTTTCAGTCTTCCGCTTTTACTTTCCGTCGTTTATATAATGTTGGCTCTTAATTTTTAAAGGATTAAAAATGGGAAAAAGGTGAATAATTCAAATGGTTGGCTTGCCTAGCTTTCACTAGTAGGCGCTATCATGACTCCCGAGGGTGGGAAAAATCCGGGTCTTGACCCAAGTTCTAATAATTCCCTAAAACCTATTTAAAGGTTCAAAATGCAGTAATTAACATCAAAATCAAGAATCATCGATTAAAATCAATCTCGTGAGTTCATAATCTTCTAACTTTGAACCAAGCATCTGATTCAAGCCTAACCAATTCGCATTCCAAATAAACTTTGCACACAATTCCCAAATGACAAAACAAACCTATTCCAACTTTTGAAACTAAAATCTAAATCTGACACCATCAAAGTCAAGCCTTAGTCAAACTTATAAACTTTTCAAACTTTCAAATTGCCAAGTTTCGTGAAATAGAGCCAAATAACCCTAAGAACCTCCACATCCAAATCCGTATATACACTAAGTCCAAAATCACCATACAAAGTTGTTGGAACCATCAAAACATGAATCTGAGGTTGTTTATGCAAATGTCAAACCTTAGTCAACTTTTATAACTTAAGCTTCCAAAATGAGACTAAGTGTGTCTGTGCACTCCATAACCTTCCTGAAACCAATCCCAACCATCCCTGCAAATCATTAAACATCAAATATTAATATGGGGAATATCAAATGTGGGAACGAGGCTAAATATAGAATATGACTTATCGGGTCTTTACACTTCTCTTCTTTACTCCCTTCCCCCTAGACCTAAGTCAACAACAGCAACACCGGCTACCCGAGGCGAATCCAGAATTTCAATGGGATGGGTACACCACTATCCGACCACCGTTTCCTTGACAACAACTTGACAAGTAAACAACAATCAATATTGTTATTACAAAAACTTATCATTCCATAGACAAATGTCTAAATAGTTTTCCTACCTCGATGATAGAATCATTATTTATATTTACAAATACTGAGCTCAATATATTAAAATTAAATAACTATTCAAAATGAGAGTGGTGAATAAAAAAAGAGGGAACTTGACATTGAAAAGATTCAAAGTAATTCAAAATTTAGTTTTTAGTTTTTGAAATTCAATGATTGAACCAAAGAAGAAAATGAAGAAAACACAAAAGAAGAAAAAGGAAATTAAAAAGAATCCCAAAAAAAACAAAATTTAATTAAAAGATATGTCACAGAATGAACCAAAAAACAGAAGAACGCATGGATAAAAAAGAGAAACAGAAAGGAAAGATAGGGTGGATTTCAGTTTTAACAGAAAAGATAGGAAATGAGAAATAGAAAAATGACTTTTGAGGTCAAAAGTAATAGGATTCAAACATTCAAATTTTCACATAGCTCAAGCTGTTAATTTATTAGAGCAAACAAGGTTTAACCTCTTCTTCTATAAAGCAGTTTTAAGTGAAAAGTATAACAGTTTAGGCACGAGTCCTTCTTAATAGCAAAATAGGAAGTTCATGAGTGTAATTCAGCAAACACACAAGTATAGAAGTTAATAGAAGGTACTCAAACCTATACACAATGACATTTCTAATGAGCTACAAGATTACAGGACATATCAGGTGAGTAGATAATCCAATAACTAGGCAAATGAGTTCATTACAAAAATTCAGATCATGTAAGCTTCAAAATGTGTACAACAAACATGGTTTTAATAGAAGATTACTTAGTCAACTAAATAGGTTAAGTGAGTGGTGTGGATACTATGATGGAGGTCATTTAGTTGAATCAAAGGTGGTATAACATTACTAATCCAAGCACATATGTAGCATACATAAATTCTCAACAAGACATCAAGGAAAATATCTAATACAATAACTTTAATAAAGCTAACTAAACATGTTAGTACATCTAACAAGGACACATAAAATCATTAGAAGACCCCTAAGTAATGACAAAGGCTCAGTAGAATTCATATCATTCACTATAGCATCTATTTATCTAGTTAAGTCATGAGGTTCACTAACATATATTAACCGGCCATACTAAAACAATCATAAATTATCAGAAAATAATTAACACAAACAATAAAGATAACATACGGAAGCAGAATACAATAATCAATAACAAAATACTAACATATATCATGAATAAAAGATAATCAACAGAAGAAGACATTGTAAGCACAAAATAACACAAACAATCGAAAGAAAGCGAGGGTTAGTGTTCACTGACCTTCTATAGTAACCAAACAAGAGCTTTGTATAGACATTTAGGAATCCAAACTCAAGCTTGAATAGTAAACAAACTCAGAACCGGAGAAGGGAAAGAAAAAATGAAATCAGAGAGTGAGGAAATCTAAAGCTTTTTGTATTTCATATTGTATTTGATTGTCTTAGGTGTTTTTGGTGATGTTAGGTTAGAGCAATTAAGGTGCCTATTTATAGTGGAATGCTTTAGGGTTCATGCAGATTGAAATTACAAAGTGGAAAATGAGGATAGTTGCGATGATGATAGCAAGGCGGGTAAATCAGAGAAGACAAGGGAAAAATCATCAAATATGTTTACATTGGACGAGCATGGAGTGAATCGACCACTGAATGTGAAAAACCATCAGTCAAAGATTCAATGTTCATAAGTCACTGCGTTTGACCTCTGGACATCAAATAACAATTATGAAACCAGAGAAAATCTTCATGCATGCTTCCAATTTGAAGGATTTGAGGTGAACAGACGAGTCTTAGTTGCACGATTTAGGTCTCGGGTTTGGTTTTGAGGTTTTGAAATAAATCGACGGAAATGGAAAGAAATCAACAAGATTCCTAGACATGGGAGCCGATTGAGTGTTTGAGGGTTTCATTTTATGACCATGCACAGGTTTGTGCAAGGTTTCATGATAGATGGATATAGAAGGGATGAGAGAAAAGAGAGGGATTTGGGAAAGAAGGGCGGCTAGTCTGTGGGTAGAATGACTAGGGTTTAAAGTGGGTGGGTGAAGGCGAATCGTTGGATCATTGTGAATGACAACTATGATATTTTAGAATAAAAACGTTTATTATGAAATAAAGATGATTGTTGGATTTCTTTTAATCCAACGGAAAATATAAATCACTAATTGATATAAAAAGAAAAATATAGTTTAAGCCTGGGCCGTTGATCATATAAATCAACGGTCCATATGAGAATGTGTTTCTTGTGTGAGGGTGGAGGAGGGGTGATGTGGCATGATGCCATTGGCTTAGAGGAGATGGCCTGGATCGCCAATGTGGATAAGATGTGTTATTTTCTAACCAGGTCAGGTGGGATTGAGCTTATGTTTTGGGATGGAATTGATATGATAGCTAGACATATTGTATTTAATTAAGCATTCGCAATTTTAGTCTTTTAGTCATTTAACCTCTTTAATATTAAATTAATTAAACTTAATTAATTTAATTAAATGTGATAAAATATTAATTTTTTATTAAAATACTTTATTTACCAAATTATGAAGTTAATTTTGGAATAATTTAAATAATAAGCATGTTAGGTAAAAATCTAGGATTAATTAGTTAAATTAATTATAAAAATTACGTATCAAAATATAGAAGTTATTTTAATAGTAAAAAAATAGTAAGGGTAATATATTTTATAAATATTTAATATCGAATTATTAATTCAACGCTATTAATTACTAATTTCCTATTATATTTATATGAAAATAGGTATAATTGATTAGAAAATATTTTTACCAAATTTACTGCAAATTATTAAGTGTAAAGAAATTAATTTCAAAAGGGAGGGTCAAAATTGATCGTCAACACCTGCCCCTCTTTGACCGAAGACGATGAAAGAGTTTTCGGACGAAGAAATTGAACTAAGACAACTAGACCAATTTTGCCCCAACTTTAGGAATGTATTGCAGGAATGACATATGGATTTGGGAGAGATTATGAGTTGTAACATTAGGGAATGATTTAGGGCCGAATTCTGGCTTTGAATCGCATACATACCTCGGACTTAATGAGGATCAGGCCTCATGTAGTTCTAGCATGATGACTCAGAGAGGGTGGTGCTTGTAGGAGTTGCCCCAGTATCGTGTAATGACGATATTGCAATAGAGGAAGATTTTGGAATACATAATGATATAACAGATTATAGCTTGATTATAAGACTTGAAAGATTTGACGATCTGGAGTTCTACTGATCGGATTGAGCTTGAGTTTTGATCCTTGGCCCGCTTATGAGTTTGTTGTCCCTCATAGCATTATAGCTTGGTTTGCTTCTTAGAAGAAGTTCCACGTCACTATGTTTGATCATGAAAAAAAAGACACACAGATACTCATATATAGTAATGAAGATATGTCAAGATGTGATGTATAAAATGCAGGAATGATGATGCCCGGCTGCTGGTTAGCCGTTATTTGGGATTGGGGCGATGAGATATTTGAATCTGAAGTCTCCAAGATATGGAACATTGTTTGGGATGTCAGGGATGTGACTTTGGATGTGACTTAATTGTTACTTGGGTTGTGTACCGTTTTGCAGCTGTCGGAGAATTTAGTCTCCATTCCTAAATATTGAACACCCGTATTTGGTCCTGAGACCGTAGTTTATGCTTTATGCATTTTTGGGCATAAGTCCATAGTTCATACTTTATGCATATTTGAGCCGAAGGTTGTAGTTTATGCTTTATGAATTTTGGACCTGAGGTCGCAGTTATATATACATATACTTGGGCCCGAGACCGTAGCTTGTGCGCATATATATTGAGCTGGAGGATATAGTTTAGTTATTCAGATAAATAGGTGGTTCATAATTTAGAAAAGGGAGTATTCATATCCTTAATTGTTTAGTTATCAGTTTATCAATTATTAATTCTCAACTATCAGTTCAGTTCTCAGTTATCAATTATCAGTTATCTGTGACGATCCGGCCAGTCGTCTCATGAGTTACCTCACAATTTCCCCTATTTCTGCTTCTTATAGCTTTGTTTATCAGTTTTATATGTGATCGGGTTGGTTGGCTCGGTTAGGAAAGGTTTTGGTAAGGTTTGAGATACTTAGTCTCTTTTGAGGAAGCTTAAGTTGGAAAAGTCAACCGGATGTTGACTTATATGTTAGAGGGATCAGATGTGAGTTCTAATGGTTCAAATAGTTTCGGGAGATAATTTGGGACTTAGGAGCGTGATCGGGATGTTGTTTGGAGGTCCGTAGTATATTTAGGCTTCAATTGGCGAAATTGGAATTTTGGCATTTTCCGGTTGATAGGTGAGATTTGATATAGGGGTCATAGTGGAATTCCAGGAGTTGCAGTAGTTCCGTTGTGTCATTTGGAATGTGTGTGCAAAATTTCAAGTCATTCGGACATGGCTTGGTAGACCCTTTTATCAAAAGTGTATTTTAGAAGATTTTGGAATTCTTTGGCTTGAATCTGATGCGAATTTGGTGTTTTGATGTTGTTTAGAGCATTCCGAAGGTTGGAACAAGATTGAATGATGTTATGGGATATGTTGGTATGTTTGGTTGAGGTCTCGGGGGCCTCGGGTGAGTTTCGGGTGGTCAATCGGACCATTTTAAGTTGTTGGAGATTGCATAAAACTACTGTTCTGTGTTGCAGACATTTGGCCTTCGCGTTTGCAAGTAGGCCCTCGCATTCGCGAAGGGTTAGCAGGTGAGGCTGAGGAAGGTTCCACATTCGCGAAGGGCTTGGGTCGTTGTGCATCGCGTTTGCGAGGATGTACCGCGTTCGCGTAGAGAAAGTTGAGTAGCTGGGGTTCAGGTGGATTTGTGTTTCAAGTTCGCGGAAGGGGAGTCGCATTCGCGGTGAGTTAGGGAGCTAAGTCTTTGTATTCGCGAGCTGGGTGTCACGATCACAATGAAGGAATTTTGGTCAAAGTCAGTTTGTGCTTGGCGAACGCTAGGCGTTGACTGCGTTCGCGAAAAAGGATTTAATGCTTTGGCAGAATGTTTAAATAGCCATCTTGTCCGCGATTTTTGGGTTAACTTCCATCATTTTTGAGCGATTTTGGAGCTTTTTGAAGAGGATTGAAGTGATATTCAATGGGAAACACTTGGAGGTAAAATTTATGGACTTAATACTCGATTCTTGTGTGGATTCTACCTAATTAATCATGGAATTTAAGCCTAAAATTGAAGAACTAGGGCTTGTAATTAGAGACCTAGAATTTGGGATTTGAGGGGTCATTTGTGGTTGGATTTTGATGCTTTTGATATTAATGAACTCGGGGAGTGATAAGGAATCTACTTATGTAATTTTTGCTGGTTTTGCACTGATTTTGGTAAGATTTGGAGCATCTGGAGGCCGATTCGAGGGGCAAAGGCATCGCGAGCTAGATATTTGGACTGGGTAGAGGTGAGTAATGATTGTAAATGTTGTCCTGAGGGTATGAAACCCCGGATTGCACATCGTAGTGCTTTATTGAGGTGATGCACATGCTAGATGACGAGCGTGGGGTTGTGCACCATTGGGGATTGTGACTTAGTCCATCCCGTATGACTGTTTTATCGCATATTTGACTGAAAACTATTTGATATCATCATATTTTGGGCTGAAAGTCATATTTGGGCCTTGTGCCAACTATTTGGCCCTTCAGGGTATTTTTACTGATATTTCCTCACTATTTTGACTTTATACTTGTATTCAGTCATGCTTTATTCTACTGTTTTCATAACTCAGACATGTTCACCCTATTTTAATACATTAAATAATATTCTAAATGATAATTTGAGCTGAGCATCATGTTTTACCATTGCCCGAGTGGCTTTTGAGATTCTGACTGAGTAAGGCCGAGGGTTTGTGTTGTGAGGATACACTGATCTATTATTTTGAGGTCGAGGGCCTGAGATTGTATGCCACGAGGTGGCTTGTTGATATGAGGCCGAGAGCCTACTGATTATGCCACGAGATGTCTTGATATTGCGCTTGGGCTGTAAGGGGCCCCTCCCGGAGTCTGTACACCCCCAGTGAGCGCGGGTACCCATTATGATATGAGATATAGCCTGAGGGGCTGGTGTTATTCCATGATATTGCTCGAGGGGCGGATTCTATTGACATTGTGCCCGAGGGGCAAATCTTTATGTGTTTATCTATTCTAGATGTTTTTCATTTAATTGTATAACTATTAGAAAGGTATTAAAGAAGTTTAAACTGAACAAAGTGTTTTTACATGTTTTCACTGTTTCACTACTTTTGCTGGCTTTTACTGCTTCTTTGTAGCTTGTTGAATTGCCTTTACGTGATTTCTTATCGCTCAGTCTTCATTTATTATTAATACTCATGGAGTTGGAGTACTCACTCTACTCCCTGCAACCCGTGTGCAGATTCAGGCGCAGCAGGTCCTGCTTGCGAGGGTTGAGAGCTTCCAATATACTTCGGAGATTCACTAGGTAGCTGCTCGGTGTTCGCAGCCTAGTGCTTCTCCCTCTATCTTACTTTCTCCTATTTTTAGTTATGTAATAGTTGTGTAGACTCGTTCAGACCTGTAGTTTTTATGATAAATGCTCATGATTGGTGACACCTCGATGTCGGGCTTTGTCTATTCCGCAAACTATATTATTTACCTTATTTTGGGATTTTATTATTATGTTAAAGACTTAGTTTTATTACTTAATTGCTTAAAATGAATCGGGAGGGTGTCGGCTGGCTTTGTCTTCATGAGAGGCGCCATCACGACCGGGTCCGAGTTTAGGGTCGTGACAAGTTGGTATCAGACCTAGGTTACATAGGTCTCACAAGTCATGAGCAGGTTTAGTAAAGTCTCGCGCATCGGTATAGAGACGTCTGTATTTATCCTCGAGAGGCTACAGAACCTTTAGGAAAAACTTCATATTCTTGAAAAAAATTTCGTACGAATTTGTTGATTCGAGTACTAAACTTTTGTTATTATATTCTCTCACAAGTGGTGAGGACACGCGCTACCGGTCAGGATGTACAACCACTAGTACCACCAGTTGTGGACACTAGAGGCCGAGGACGCTGTCATGGTCGTGGTAGGGGCAAATGTGTGGCCCGCACAGCAGCTAGGGCAGCACCTGCAGATCCACCAGCCGCCCCAGTTCAGGATCAGGTCCCAGTTGTGGATGCTCCAGTAGCACCAGCTCAGCCACAAGTTGTGCCCATTGTGATTTCGGGTCTTCAGGAGGCCTTGGCTCAGATTCTATCAGTTTGCACTGGCCTAGTTCAGGTGGTCTTAGTTACTACAATCGCAGCTACTTCTCAGGCCGGGCGAGGAACTCAGACTCCCGCTGCTCGCACACTTGAGCATATCATGCAGGGACTTTAGACACCGGGGGCACATCCATCCCAGCTGGTTGCAGTTGCTCAGGACTATGTAGCTCCTGCCAAGCCAGAGGACGAGAAGCGTAGGTTGGAGAGGTTTGGTAGACTTCTGCCTCCGACCTTCAGTGGTGCAGAGGGCGAGGATGCCCAGGGTTTCTTAGACAAGTGTCAGCGGATTCTTCGCACAGCGGGTACTATAGATACCAGAGGGGTCGCTTTCGCTACTATTCAGTTTTCTGGAGCTGCCTTCACTTGGTGGGAGGAATATAAGAGGTGTAGGCTTGTTGGTGCATCACCCAATACCTGGAAGCAGTTCTTCGTTCTCTTTCTGGAGAAGTATTTGCCACAGTATCGCAGAGAGGATCTGCTCAGGCAGTTTGAGTGGTTGTGTTAGGGAGAGATGACTATGACGCAGTATGAGATGAGGTTCTTTGAGTTAGCTCGTTGAGCTATTTGGTTGGTTTCGATGGATAAAGAGAGTATTAGGAGGTTTGTGGATAGCCTCACTTATTAGCTTCGTATTCTCATGACTAGGGAGAGGGTGTTTGGTGCTACTTTTGAGGAGGTTGCGGACATTGCTCATGAGATTCAGTCAGTTCATCGCTAGGAGGGAGATAAGAGGGAGGCCAAGAGGACTCGAGGATCTGGTAGTTATGGTGGTGCTCATTCGAGAGGTCAGTATTAGCACGGAAGAGGCCGTCCATTTAGGCATGCTCAGCCAGCTCGCCCATGTTATCATGGGGCGTCATCGGGTTATGGTTCTCACAGTTCTCATCAGGGCCAGTCATCACTTAGCGCCATTCAAGCTTAGAGTTCGTCCCGTGCTCCATAACTTTAGGGCTCTTCTATGCCAGGTGCATCTGCTAGTCATTCTGGTGCTAGGGGTTCCCTTTAGTCCCCGTCTCCAGCACCCGGGTGTTGCTATAAGTGCGGAGAGATGGGTTATATGTGGAGGCAGTGTCCTCGTCGTCTTGCGGGTTCATCTCAGTAGAGGAGTCAGCCATCGGCTTCAACACCAGTACTTCACCACCACCTTCTCAGCCAGTTAGGGGTGGAGGTTAGTCAGCTAGGGGTCGCCCTAGAGAGGGAGGTCGATCAGGTGGCGGTCAGACCCATTTCTATGCACTTCCAGCTAGACCCGATGTTATTTCTTCCGATGTTGTTATTACAGGTATTGTCTCAGTCTACCATAGAGATGCTTCGTATTATTTGATCCCGGTTCTACCTTTTCATATGTGTCATCCTACTTTGCTCATTATTTGGATACGGCCCTTGAGTCTCTTATTTCACCTGTTTATGTATCTTCTCCGGTGGGAAATAATGTTGTTGTAGACCGTGTGTACCGGTCGTGTGTAGTGACTATTGGGGGTCTGGAGACCCGAGTGGATCTTTTATTATTATGTATGGTGGATTTCGATGTCATTTTGGGCATGGACTAGCTATCTCCATGTCATGCAATTCTGGATTGTCATGCTAAGATAGTGACATTGTCTATACCGGGTGTGACACGTATTGAGTGGCGAGGTTTGACTGATTATGTTCCTAGTAGAGTAATCTCATTCTTGAAGGCCCAGCGTATGATTAGGAAGGGTTGTCTTTCGTATCTAGCCTTTGTGAGGGATGTCGGTGCAGAGACTCTCAGTATTGATTCCGTTCCAGTTGTGAGGGAGTTTCTCGATGTGTTCCCTATAGACTTGTCGAGCATACCACCGGACATGGATATTGATTTTGGTATTGACCTGGTGCCGGGCACTCAGCCCATTTCTATTCTGTCGTATCGTATGGCACCAGCGGAATTGAAGAAGTTAAAGGAGCAGCTTCAGGAACTCCTTGATAAGGGGTTCATTCAGCCTAGTGTGTCACCTTGGCGTGCGCCAGTTCTATTTGTGAAGAAGAAGGATGGCACTATTAGGATGTGCATTGATTATAGGCAGTTGAACAAAGTAACAGTTTAGAACAAATATCCTTTGCCTCGTATTGATGATTTGTTTGACCAGCTTTAGGGAGCGAGAGTGTTCTCCAAGATTGATCTCCGTTCAGGTTATCACCAGTTGAAGATCAGGGACTCGGATATTCTTAAGACAGCTTTCAGGACCTGATATGGTCATTATGAGTTCTTGGTGATGTCTTTTGGGATGAGTAATGCCCCAGTAGCATTCGTGCATTTGATGAACAGTGTGTTCCGGCCTTATCTTGACTCGTTTGTCATAGTCTTCATTAATGATATTCTGGTGTATTCGCGTAGTTAGGAGGAGCACACAGATCATTTGAGAGTTGTGTTGCAGAGATTGAGGGAGGAGAAGCTTTATGCAAAATTCTCCAAATGTGAGTTCTGGCTTAGTTCAGTGGCTTTCTTGGGGCACGTGGTGTCCAGCGAGGGTATTTAGGTTGATCCAAAAAAGATAGAGGTGGTTTAGAGTTGGCCCAAACCGTCCTCAGCCACCGAGATTCACAGCTTTCTTGGTTTGGCGGGTTATTACCGCTGGTTTGTTCAGGGGTTCTCATCTATCGCATCTCCCTTGACAAAGTTGACTCAAAAGGGTGTTTCATTTGTATGGTCGGATGAGTGTGAGGAGAGCTTTCAGAAGCTCAAGATAGCCTTGACCACAACTCCAGTGTTTGTTTTGCCATCAGCTTCAGGTTCATATACCGTGTATTGTGATTCTTTGAGAGTTGGTATTGGGTGTGTATTGATGTAGGAGGGTAGAGTTATTGCTTATGCTTCTCGTCAATTGAATCCCCGTGAGAAGAACTACCCCGTTCATGGTTGGGAGTTGGCTGCCATTGTGCACGCGTTGAAGATTTGGAGGCATTATTTGTATGGTGTGTCTTGTGAGGTGTTTACTGATAATCGTAGCCTCCAGCACTTATTCAAGCAGAAGGATCTCAATTTGAGGCAACGGAGGTGGTTGGAGTTGCTAAAGGATTATGATATTACTATCTTGTACCATCCGGGGAAGGCCAATGTGGTGGCCGATGCTTTGAGCTGAAAAGAAGTGAGTATGTGGAGTTTGGCATATATTTTAGTTGGGGAGAGACCTCTTGCAGTGGACGTTTAGGCCTTGGCCAATCGGTTCGTGAGGTTAGATATTTCAGAGCCCAGTCTGGTTTGGCTTGGAATTTCTTGGTCTCCTTATATGATCGCATTAGAGAGCGCTAGTATGATGATCCTCATTAGCTTTTCCTTAAGGATAGAGTTCAGTACGATGATGCTAGAGATGTGACTATTGGTGATGATGGGGTGTTGAGGATGCGGGGCTGGATATGTGTGCCCAATATAGATGGTCTTCGAGATTTGATTTTGGAGGAGGCCCATAGCTTGCAATATTCCATTCATCCGGGTGTCACGAAGATATATCAGGATCTGAGACATCATTATTGATGGAGGAGAATGAAGAAGAACATTGTAGGATTTGTAGCTCGGTGTCTCAATTGTTAACAGGTGAAATATGAGCATCAGAAACTGGGTGGCTGTCTTCAGCGGATGCATATTCCAAAGTGGAAGTGGGAGAGGATCACAATGGACTTTGTAGTTGGGCTCCCACGGACTTTGAAGAAGTTCGATGCTATTTGGGTGATTGTGAATCAGCTGACCAAGTCCGTGCACTTCATTCCTGTGTGTACTACCTATTCTTCAGAGCAGTTGGCAGAGATCTATATCCGGGAAATTTTTCATTTGCATGGTGTCCCAGTTTCATCTTTTTAGATAGGGTCACTCGGTTTACTTTGCAGTTTTGAGGTCTGTGCAGCAAGAGTTGGGTACTCAGGTTAAGTTGAGCACAACTTTTCACCCTCAGACGGACAGACAGTCCGAGTGCGTTATTCAGATATTGGAGGACATGTTGCATGCTTGTGTCATTGATTTCGTAGGGTCATGGGATTTGTTTCTACCACTTGTAGAGTTTTCTTATAACAACAACTACCAATCGAGCATTTAGATGGCTCCATATGAGGCTTTGTATGGGAGGTAGTGTAGATCTCCAGTTGGATGGTTTGAGTCGGGTGAGGCTAGGCTATTACGGACAGACTTGGTACAGGATGCTTTAGAAAAGGTGAAGGTGATTCAGGAGAGGCTTCATATAGCGCAGTCGAGACAAAAGAGTTATACTGACAGGAAGGTTCGGGATATGTCCTACATGGTTAGTAAGAAGGCTCTGTTGAAGGTTTCTATGACGACCTGGCCGGTCGTATTAAGAATTTACGCCCTAATCCCCCATAAACTGCTTTCCCCAAGTTTATTTCTGCTATTTTAATTTGCTGGGATGTTCAGTATTGAGTTTCGGAGAGTTTTGGGATACTTAGTCCCTAAATGAGAGCTTAAGTGTTGGAAAGTTGACCGTAGTTGGAACAGTGTGAAGACGGTCTCGGAATGGAAATCCGATGGTTTGGTTAGCTCCGTTGGGTGATTTTGCGCTTAGGGGCATGTTCGGATTGTGTTTTGGAGGTCCGTAGCTAATTTAAGCTTGAAATGCCGAAAGTTGAATTTTTGAAGTTTCTGGTTCGATAGTGAAATTTTGATCCGAGGGTCGGAATGGAATTCTGAAAGTTTGAGTAGTTCCATAGTGTTGAATGTGATGTGTGTGCAAAATTTCAGTTCATTCGGACAAGGTTTGAACACTTTTTGTTCGAAAGTGTATTTTGAGAATTTTGGAGTTCTTAGGCTTGAATTCGTGGTTGATTCGTCGTTTCATTGTTTTTTAGGTGTTTTAAGGATTTGTATAAGTTGGGATAGTGGTATTAGACTTGTCGGTTCCTTTGGTTGAGCTTCCGGGGGCCTTGGGATGATTTCGGATGGTTGACGGAAGGGTTTTGGAGTTTGAAGTTTGCAGCTTCAGCTGAAATCTGTCATAACCACACCTGTGGTTTGGATTCTGCAGGTGCGGAGCCGCAGAAGCGAAAAAGGAGGAAAGGCAGCAGGGACCGTAGAAGCGGGGTCATCGCTGCAAAAGCGGCCCCGCATCTGCGAAAGGATAGCAGCAGATGCGAAAATCGAGCGTTAAGTGAGAAGTCGCAGATGCGACAATGGTTCAGCAAAAGCGGGACCAAAAAAGCGGTCCCAGTACCACAGATGCGGTAACAGCCGGGCAGAAATATAAAATTTCGAGGGTTTAGTTTCAAAAGTTGGAAATTAAATTTGGAGCTCGGGAGAGGGCGATTTTGGGAGAAAATTGAAGAGGAGATCAGTGGGTAACATTTCTTTAACCCTTTCTAGTTATATTCCATCAATCTAAAGTTAGTTTCATCATTTAATTTGGATTGGGGATGAAAATTGGGGAAAAGTTGGAAGAAAGTTCTTAGACCTAAAATTTGACTTTTGATTGGGAATTTGACCTTAGATCTGGATAATTTTTATATGCATGAACTCGTAAGAGTATGAGAATTCTGACAATATAAATTTTACCCGATTCCGATACATGGGCCCGAGAGGCGTTTTTGTCATTTTACCTAATTTCGCGTATTAGCTTAGAATTTCATTGTAGAATCAATTACTTGAAGTGTTATTTATATTATGCAATTGAATTGAATAGATTTGGGCCATTTGAAATCGAGTACTCGTGGCAAGAGTGTGGTTTTGGGTTGATTTTGAGCCGGTTCGAGGTAAGTGACTTGCCTAACCTTGTGTGGGGGACCTTTCCCCTTAGGATTTGGTATATTTGGTAATTGAAATGCCTTGTACGTGAGGTGACGAGTGCGTACTTGTGCTAATTGTTGGAAATTCGATTTTCATTAAGTAATTACTAGTATGTTTCCTTTCTTATTTTTATTACTCACACTATTAAGCCTGTTGTTATCCTAGGAAAGCATGTCTAAGTGATTTAGTTGCTTTATTTACTCAAACTGCCTTACCTCAATTCTGTGCAGCATGCTAGGTTAGAAATTACTTGTTGCCTTAATAAGAAATTTGCCATTTCTGAATATTGTCCTGTTGCTGCTGTGTATTTACATTGGGACTATGGATATGGGATTCCTGTAGATCCCCCTTGTCTGTTTATTTGGGACTACGGATGTGGGATTCCGGTAGATCCCCTTGCACAGTTATATGGAACTATGGTACTGCACCTGGTAGATTCCCCCAGTACTGGGTATTTATATTTGGGACTACGGAACAGGATTCTGGTAGATCCCCACACACTAATAGTTGGACTACGGGACGGGATCCCGGGAGATCCTTCGGATATATATGATGGACTACGGGATGGTATCTCGGGAGATCCACTGGATAGATGTAATTGGGACTACAGGACGGTATCTTGGAAGGTATCCCGGTTGTTATCTCTATGTTGAGTTGTATTTCCTTTCCGTGATTATTTTGCCTCTGTTCTAGTTGTTGTTGCTCTTTCTATTCTATGTTATTTCTTAATGTTGCACTTAATTATATTGTCTTGTTCTACACTGTTATACTTTGTATTTTATTTAACATCAGTAGGGCCCTGACCTTCCTCGTCACTGCCCGACCGAGGATAGGTTGGCACTTACTGAGTACCGCTGTGGTGTACTCATGCCCTTTCTGCGCATGCTTTTCATGTGCAAATCTAGGTACATTGACTCATACGTACCATCCTTGAGGCGAGGCGACCGTTTGAAGACATCGAGGTATATCTGCCGCGTCCGCAGACCGACGAGTCTCTCTCCACTCTCTCTTATAGTTACCGCTCTTCTGTATTTATTTTATTTTAGACTATTCTAGAGTTAGAGCACTATGTAGTGATCCTTAACTTATTATTCATGGGTTTCCGAGTCTTTGAAGTATGTATTGGTTTGAGAGTTAAATATTGTATATGCCGAGCGACACTTTTAAACACTGTTTTATCACTCTAAATCTATCTTAAATCATTTAATTTCCGCAATTTGGTTTGTCTTCTATAATTTAGGCTTACCTAGTCATAGAGACTAGGTGCCATCATGATGGTTCACGGAGGGCGAACCAGGGTCGTGAGAAGTTGGTATCAGAGATCTATGTTCATTGGAGTCATGGATCACAAGTTGGTTTATTAGAGTCTCGCTGATTGGAACTGAGATGTCTGTACTTGTCTACGAGAGGCTATGTAACCGTTAGAAAAATTCCACTTCATTTGAATTCCTTGTCATGCAAGATTTTTGATATCATAATTCTAAACTTCTATCTTCAATTCTCTCACCTGAGGACACGCGCTACTAGAGATGATCAGGCACCCGCGCCCCCTACGAGAGATATCAAAGGTTAAGGCTGGGGTAGAGGCCGAGGACGCGCACGCAATGTAGCTAGAGCACCCGTGCAAGCTGCCACCAAAGTGCCACCAATAGTTTTAGACAGAGTCCAGGCACCGGATACGCCTACTGCTACTACTACTCCAGCACTTCAGGAGACGTTAGCACAGTTCCTGAGCATGTTTGGTACATTAGTTCAGGCGGGGTTGATTCAGGTTGTACCAACTATTTCACAGATCAGGGAATGGTCCCAGACTTCCCCCACCCCCACTCCAATGTAGCGAGTTCTCATTGGTCGGGTTCTAGGTGTCAAAGGGACACAGCCTGTGGTCCCAGTTCAGTGGGTAGTGAGGACCTCTCGCCGAGTAGAGTACAGGTGGGTCTAGGAGAGAGAGGACAGGCGAGGTAAGGAAAGAGAGTATAGGGAAGTGAGGAGACCTCATAGACTGGAAGATACCCACTGGTCCTTATTTTGGAGGAAGAGTACGACATGGTAGAGGTTTTGTGGGTCAGCCAGCTTAGTTTGCATCTCAGATTTTACACAATGTTTCAGGTGTTTAGGGGTCTTGGAGTACCCGTACCGCACAGTTTCCATTGCCATGTACTCCCAGAGCTTGTTTTGAGTGTGGTAACACACGCCATATTGTGAGGGATTTCCCTAGACATAGGAGGGGTGCACCTCTACAAACTTCTCAGCCACAGCACGCTCTGCAGAGTTCTCAGGCTATGATCATAGCACCAGTTGCTACCCCACCTGCTCAGCTAGCTAGAGGAGAAGTCCAGGCCAGATATTATGCCTTTCCTGCCTGTACCAAGGTTGTTGCCTTCGATTCTGTCATCACAGGTGTTATACTGGTTTGTCACAGAGATGCATAGGTTCTATTCGATCTAGGCTCCACTTACTCTTATGTGTTTCCTTATTTTGCTCCGCATTTGAGTGTACCTCGGGATTCTTGAGTTCCTCTATTTATGTTTCTACTCCTGTGGGAGATTCTCTCATTGTGGACCGCATTTATCGATCGTGCTTGGTTGCTCTTAGTGGTTTTGATACCAGACCCAATTTATTGTTCCTCTGCATGGTAGATTTTGATATTCTCTTAGTCATGGACCGATTGTCACCCCATTATACTATTTTTTATTGTCACGCCAAAACCGTGACGCAGGCTATGCCAGGTGTACCGCGTGTTGAGTGGAGTGGTGTTTTAGATCACACTCGCAGTAGAGTTATTTCTTTTCTTAAAGCTCAGCGTAGGGTTGATAAGGCGTGTGACGCGTATTTGGCTTATGTGAGAGATGTCAGTATTGATACCCCTTCCGTTTATTCAGTCCCAATAGTACGGGATTATCCCGATATGTTTCCAGCTGATCTTCTGGGCATGATGCCTGATAGAGATATTGATTTTGGCATTGACCTATTGTCGGGCACTCAGCCTATTTCTATTCCTCCGTATTGTATGGCTCATCATGAGTTGAAGGAGTTGAAGGATCAGTTACAAGAATTGTTGATAAGGATTTTATTCGGCCCAGTGTATCACCTTGGGGTGCTCCTCTCTTGTTTGTGAAGAAAAAAGATAGTTCTATGCATATGTGTATTGATTATCGCCAGTTGAACAAAACTATAGTTAAGAACCATTATCCTTTGCCTTGTATTGATGATATGTTTGACCAACTTTAGGGTGCACGGATGTTTTCTAAGTTTGACATGTGCTCAAGTTACCATCAGTTGAAGATTTGGGAGCCAGATATCCTGAAGACTGCTTTCATGACTCGGTATGGTCATTACGAGTTCCTTGTTATGTCATTTACGCTGACTAATGCCCCAGCAGACTTTATGCATTTGATTCATAGTGTGTTTCGGCCATATCTTGACTCGTTCGTCATTGTGTTTATTGATGATATTCTAGTGTATTCCCGGAGTTAGGAAGATCATGAGCAATACTTGAGGACGGTGCTCCAAACCTTGAGAGAAAAAAATTAATATGCTAAGTTCTCGAAATGTTAGTTTTGGTTGGATTCCGTGGCATTCTTAGGCCATATGGTGTCGAGTGAGGGTATTCAGGTGGATCCAAAGAAAATAGAGGCCTTGTAGAGTTGGCCCAGACCATCCTCAGCTACAGAGATCCGTAGTTTCCTTGGCTTGGCAGGTTACTACTGTCGTTTCATGGAGGGGTTTTCATCGATTGCAGCCCCTATGACTAGGTTGACCCAGAAGGGTGCTCCGTTCCAGTGGACGGAAGAGTGTGAGGCGAGCTTTCAGAAGTTCAAGACAACTTTGATCACAACCCCAATTTTGATATTGCCTATAGGTTCGGGTCTTATATAGTCTATTGTGATGCCTCAAGGATTGGCCTCGAAGAGGTGTTGATGCAGGATGGTAGGGTGATTGCCTACGCATCAAGATAGTTGAAAATACATGAGAAGAATTACCCTGTCCACGACCTTAAGTTAGTTGCCATTGTTCATGCCCTGAAGATCTGGCGCCATTATTTATACGGTGTGCCTTGTGAGATTTATACTGACCATCAGAGCTTGCAGCACTTGTTCATGAAAAAGGATCCAAATTTGCACTAGAGGAGGTGGTTAGAGTTGCTAAAGGATTATGACATTACTATTTTGTATCACCCGGGCAAGGCCAATGTGGTGGCTGATGCTTTGAATCACCGGGTAGAGAGTTTGGGGAGTTTGACTTATTTAGCAGCATCGTAGAGGCCTATGGCGATGGATGTTCAGGACTTAGCTAGCCAGTTTGTGAGATTGGATCTTTCGGAGCCCAGTCGGGTTCTAGCTTGCGTGGTTTCTCGGTCTTCCTTATTTGATCGTATCAGGGAGCAGCAATATGATGACCCTCATTTTCTTGTCCTCAAGGACAAGGTTCAGCACGGTGATGCCAGAGATGTGACTATTGGTGATTATGGGATATTGAGGATGCAAGGTTAGAATTGTGTACCCAATGTTGATGGGCATCAGGAGTTGATTCTGGAGGATGCCCATAGCTCGCGGTATTCCATTCATCTGGGTGCCACAAAGATGTCTCAGGATATGAGGCAGCACTATTGGTGGAGGCGGATGAAGAAAGATATCGTTGGATTCGTAGCTCGGTGTCTCAACTGTCAGCAGGTGAAGTATGAGTACTAGAGACCGGGTGGGTTGCTTTAGCAAATAGTGATTCCGGAGTGGAAGTGGGAACGGATCACCATGGAATTTTTAGTTGGGCTCCCACGAACTTTGAGAAAGTTCGATGCTATTTGGGTGATTATGGATCGGCTGACCAAGTCTGCTCACTATTTTCCTATGCGTACTACTTATTCCTCAGAGCGGTTGGCGGAGATCTATATCCGGAAGATTCTTCGTCTGCATGGTATTCCAGTTTCCATCATTTTAGATAGAGGTACTCAGTTCATATCACGGTTCTAGAGAGTCGTTCAGCATTACTTGGATACTCAGGTGGATTTTAGTATAGCATTTCACCTGCAAACGGACGGATAGTCCGAGCACACTATTTAGATTCTTGAAGATATGCTTCATGCGTGTGTGATTGAGTTTGAAGGGTCTTGGAATCAGTTATTGCCATTGGTGGAGTTTGCTTACAATAATACCTATCAGTCCAGCATTCAGATGGCACCATATGAGGCTTTATATGGTAGACAGTGTAGATCCCTGGTGGGTTGGTTTGAGCCGGGTGAGGCTAGATTGTTGGGCACAGACTTGGTTCAGGATGCTTTGGAGAAGGTTAAGGTACAGAAGAGTTATGCGGACCGGAAGGTTTGTGATGTTTCCTATATGGTTGGAGAGCGGGTTCTGCTTCGGGTTTCGCCTATGAAGGGCGTTATGAGATTTGGGAAGAAAGAAAAGTTGAGTCCGAGATTTATTAGCCCTTTTGAGATATTGAGGTGTGTTGGGGAGGTTGCTTATGAGCTTGCCTTACCTCCCAGCCTGGCAGGAGTTCATCCGGTATTTCATGTTTCGATGCTCCGGAGGTATCACTGTGATCTGTCTCACGTGTTGGATTTTAGTTCAGTCCAGCTGGACAAGGATCTACCTTATGTTTAGGAGCCAGTGGCAATATTGGACAGGTAGGTTAGAAAGCTGATGTCAAATAACATTTATCGGTAAAGGTTTAGTGGTGGGGTCAGCCGGTCGAGAAGGCGACCTAGGAGACCGAGCAGGATATGCGCAGCTATTACCCTCATTTTTTCACTACTTCAGATATGTCTTTATGCTCGTTCGAGTATGAACGAATGTTTAAGTGTAGGAGAATGTGACGACTCGACCGGTCGTCTTAAGAATTTACACCCCGATCCCCTATTAACTACTTTCCTCGGGTTTATTTCTGCTATTTTGATTTGTCGGGATGTTCGATTTTGAGTTTCGTAGAGTTTTAGGACACTTAGTCCCACAATGAGAGTTTAAGTGTTGGAAAGTTGACCATAGTCAGAACAGTATGTAGACGGCCTCGGAATGGAAATCTGATGGTAGCATTAGCTCCGTTGGGTAATTTTGGGCTTAGGGGCATGTTCGGATTATGTTTTGGAGGTTCATAGCTAATTTAGGCTTGAAATACCGAAAGTTGAATTTTTGAAGTTTCCGATTCGATAGTGAGTCTGAGGGTCGGAATGGAATTTCGGAAGTCGGAGTAATCCATAGCGTTGAACGTGACGTGTGTGCAAAATTCTAGGTCATTCGGATGAGGTTTGATAGACTTTTTGATCGAAAGTGTATTTTGAGAATTATGGAGTTCTTAGGCTTGAATTCGTGGTTGATTTGTCGTTTCGATGTTGTTTTAGGTGTTTTAAGGATTTTTATAAGTTGGGACAGTGGTATTAAACTTGTTGGTGCCTTTGGTTGAGGTCCCGGGGGCCTCGGGATAATTTTGGATGGTTGACAGAAGGATTTTGGAGTTTGAAGTTTGCAGCTTCAGCCGATATCTATCATAACCGCACCTGTGGTTTGGGTTCCGCAGGTGCAGAACTGCAGAAGCGGTGGACTAGCCGCATAAGCGGAAAAGAAGGAAAGGCAGCAGGGATCGCAGAAGCAAGGTCATCACCACAGAAGCGACCTCGCATCTACGAAAGTATAGTCGCAGATGCAGAAATCGAGCCTTAAGTGAGAAGTCGCATATGCGACAATTGTTCAGCAAAAGATGCTGTAACAGCTGGGCAAAAATATGAAATTTCAAGGGTTTAGGTTCAAAAGTTAGAAATTCGATTTGGAGTTCTGGAGAGGGCGATTTTGGGAGGAAATTAAAGAGGAGATCAGTGGGTAACAATTCTTTAACCTTTTCTAGTTATATTCCATCAATCTAAAGTTAGTTTCATCATTTAAATTCGGATTGGAGATGAAAATTGGGGAAAAGTTGGAAGGAAGTTCATAGACCTAAAATTATAATTTTGATTGGGAATTTGACCTTAGATTTGGATAATTTTGGTATGCATGAACTTGTGAGAGTATGAGGATTCTAAAAATATAAATTCTACCCGATTCCGAGACGTGGGCCCGAGGGGCGTTTTGGTTATTTTACCTAATTTCGCGTATTAGCTTTGAATTTCTTTGTAGAATCAATTACTTGAAGTGTTATTTACATTATGCAATTGAATTGAATAGATTTGGGTCATTTGGAGTCGAGTACTCGTGGCAAGAGCGTGGTTTCGGGTTAATTTTGAGCCGGTTCGAGGTAAGTGGCTTGCCTAACCTTGTGTTGCGGACCATTCCCCTTAGGATTTGGTATATTTGGCAATTGAAATGCGTTGTACGTGAGGTGACGAGTGCGTACTTGAGCTAATTGTTGGAAATCCGGTTTTCATTAAGTAGTTACTAGTATGTTTCTTTTCATGTTTATACTACTTGCGATTTAAGCTTGTTGTTAGCTTAGGAAAGCATGTCTAAGTGATTTAGTTGCTTTATTTACTCAAACTGCCTTACCTCAATTTTGTGCAGCATGCTAGGTTAGAAATTACTTGTTGCCTTAATAAGAAATTTGCCATTTCTGAATATTGTCCTGTTGCTGCTGTGTATTTACATTGGGACTATGGATATGGGATTCCGGTAGATTCCCCTTGTCTTTTATTTTGGACTACGGATTTTAGAATCTGGTAGATCCCCCTTGTCTATTTATTTGGGACTACTAATATGGGATTCCGGTTGATCCCCCTGCATAGTTATATGGAACTACGGGACTGCACCTGGTAGATTCCCCCAGTACTGGGTATTAATATTTGGGACAACGGATCAGGATTCCGGTAGATCCCCACGCACTGATAGTTGGACTATGGGATGGGATCCCGGGAGATCTTTCGGATATATATGATGGACTACGGGACGATATCCCGGGAGATCCACTGGATAAATGTAATTGGGACTACAGGACAGTATCCTGGAAGGTACCCCGGTTGTTATTTCTATGTTGAGTTGTATTTCCTTTCCGTGATTATTTTGCCTCTGTTCTAGTTGTTGTTGCTCTTTCTATTCTATGTTATTTCTTACTGTTGCACTTAATTATATTGTCTTGTTCTACACGATTATACTTTGTATTTTATTTAACATCAGTAGGGTCCTGACCTTCCTCGTCACTACCCGACCGAGGTTAGGCTTGGCACTTACTGAGTACCGTTGTGGTGTACTCATGCCCTTTCTATGCATGTTTTTCATGTGCAGATCCAGGTACATTGACTCAGACTTACCATCCTTGAGGCGAGGCGACCGCAAACCGAGGAGTCTCTTTCCACTCTTTCTTATAGTTACTGCCCTTCTGTATTTATTTTGTTTTAGACTATTTTGGAGTTAGAGCACTATGTAGTGATCCTTAGTTTGTGATTCGTGGGTTTCCGGGTCATGGAAGTATGTATTGGTTTGACAGTTAAATATTGTGTATGTTGAGCAGCATTTTTAAACACTGTTTTATCACTCTAATTTTGTCTTAAATCGTTTAATTTCCGAAATTTGGTTTATCTTCAGCAATTTAGGCTTACCTAGTTGTAGAGACTAGGTGCCTTCACGATGGTTCACGGAGGGCGGACCGGGGTCGTGACAGTTTCGCCCATGAAGGGTGTTATAATATTTGGGAAGAAGGGTAAATTGAGTCCTCGGTTCATTGGGCCTTTTGAGGTGCTTCGGAGGATTTGGGAGGTGGCTTATGAGCTTGCTTTTCCACCAAACTTGTCTAGTCTGCATCCGGTATTTCATGTTTCTATGCTCCGGAAGTATATTCGGATCCGTCTCATGTTCTGGATTTTAGCACGGTGCAGTTAGATGGTGATTTGACTTATGATGTGGCCAATAGCTATTTTGGGGCGTCAGGTTCGAAAGTTGAGATCAAAGGATATAGCTTCAGTGAAAGTGCAGTGGAGAGGTCGGCCTGTAGAGGAGGCTACCTGGGAGACCGAGCGGGAGATGCGGAGTAGATATCCTCACCTGTTTGAGCCTTCAGGTATGTTTCTTGACTCGTTCCAGGATGAACGTTTGTTTAAGAAGGGGATGATGTGACAATCCGGCCAGTCGTCTCATGATTTACCACTCCGTTTCCCCTATTTTTGCTTCTTATTGCTTTGTTTATCAGTTCTATATGTGATTGTGTTGGTTGGCTCGGGTTCGGAAATGTTTTGGTAAGGTTTGAGACACTTAGTCTCTTTTGAGGAAGCTTAAGTTGGAAAAGTCAACCAGATGTTGACTTATCTGTTAGAGGACTCGGATGTGAGTTCTGATGGTTTGTATAGTTTTGAGAGGTAATTTGGAACATAGGAGCGTGATCGGAATGTGTTTTGGAGGTCCGGAGTAGATTTAGGCTAGAATTGGCGAAATTGGAATTTTGGCATTTTTTGGTTGATAGGTGTTATTTGATATAGGGGTCAGAATGGAATTCTGGGAGTTGCAGTAGTTCCGTTGTGTCATTTGGGATGTGTGTGCAAAACTTCAGGTCATTCAGACATGGTTTGGTAGACTTTTTGATCAAAAGCCTATTTTACAAGATTTTGGAATTTTTAGGCTTGAATCCGATGTGAATTTGGTGTTTTGATGTTGTTTTTAGCATTCCGAAGGTTGAAATAAGTTTGAATGATGTTATGGGATATGTTGGCATGTTTGGTTGAGGTCTCGGGGCCTCAGGTAAGTTTCGGATGGTCAATCGGACCATTTCAAGTTGTTGGAGATTGCAGAAAACTGTTGTTCAGTGTTGCATACATTTGTCCTTCGCGTTCGCGAGTAGGCCCTCGCGTTAGCAAGGGTTAGCACGGCTGAGGATTTAGCCTTCACATTCATGAGGAAGGGTCCGCGTTCACGAAGGGCTGGGGTCGTTGTGCATCACGTTCGCAAGGATGTGCCGCATTCGCGTAGAGGAAGTTGAGCAGCTGGGGTTCAGGTGGATTTGTGCTTCACGTTCGCGGAAGGGGAGTCGCGTTTGCGGTGAGTTAGGGAGCTTTGCTTTCCCGATCTGGGTGTCGCGATCAAGATGAAGGAATTTTGGTCAAAGTTAGTTTGTGCTTCGTGAACTCGAGGCGTTGACCGCGTTCGCAAAGAAGGATTTAATGCCTGGGAGATTGTTTAAATAGCAATCTTGTCCATGATTATGGGGTTAACTTCCACCATTTTTGAGCTATTTTGGAGCTTTTTGAAGAGGATTGAAGTGGGATTCAAGGGGAAACACTTGGAGGTAAGATTTATGGACTTAATACTCGATTCTTATGTGGATTCTACCTAACTAATCATGGAATTTAAGCCTAAAATTGAAGAACTAGGGCTTGTAATTGGAGACCTAGAATTTGGGATTTGAGGTGTCGTTTGTGGTTGGATTTTGATACTTTTGATATGAATGAACTCGGGGAGTGATAAGGAGTCTATTGATGTAATTTTTTTTGGAATTCGAGACGTGGGCCTGGTGGTCGGGTTTGGCCAATTTCGGGATTTGTGTTGTAATTTGATTTCTTTCGAGTGGGCTTTGTTACCTTAGCATATTTTGATGGTTTTCCACTGATTTTTTTAGATTTGGAGCAACCGGAGGCCGATTCGAGGGGCAAAGGCATCGCGAGCTAGAGATTTGGACCGGGTAGAGGTGAGTAATGATTGTAAATGTTGTCCTGAGGGTATGAAATCCCGGATTGCACATTGTAGTGCTATATTGAGGTGACACACACGCTAGATGAAGAGCGCGGGGTCGTTCACCGTTGGGGATTGTGACTTAGTCCATCCCGTATGTCTGTTTTACCGTATATTTAACTAAAAACTGTTAGCTATCATCATGTTTTGGGCTGAAAGCCATATTTGGGCCTCATGCCAACTATTGGACCCTCAGGGGATTTTTACTGATATTTCCTCACTGTTTTGACTTTATACTTGTACTCAGTCATGCTTTATTCTTATGTTTTCATAACTCAGCCATGTTCACCCTGTTTTAATACATTAAATGATATTCTAAATGATAATTTGAGCTGAGTATCATGTTTTACCGTTGCCCAAGTAGCTTATGAGATTCTGACTGAGTAAGGCCGAGGATCTGTGTTGTGAAGATACACTGATCTATGATTTTGAGGTTGAGGGCTTGAGATTGTACGCCACGAGGTGGCTTGTTGATATGAGGCCGAGAGCCTACTGATTATGCCACGAGATGGCTTGATATTGCGCTTGGGCTGTAAGGGGCCCCTCCTGGAGTCTGTATACCCCCAGTGGGCGCCGGTACCCATTGTGATATAAGATATAGCCCGAGGGGCTGGTGTTGTTCCATGATATTGCCCGAGGGGCGAATCTTTATGTGTTTATCTGTTCTAGCTACTTTTCATTTAATTGTTTAACTATTAAAAAGTTAGTAAAAGAAGTTTAAACTAAACTAAGTGTTTTTACATGTTTTCACTGTTTCAATGCTTTTACTGGCTTTTACTGCTTTGTTAACTGTAAAAATGGTAACAACAATTAAATTTGTAAATGGGATTCTAAAAATACGTGATCTATTCTCGAGTTAGTTGTCAGAGCAGTTGATGCTAAGAATATGAAGTTTAGTGATGAAATGCAAGCTAGGAATGGGGCAATAACCCAACCTAAAGGCTTACTGTCCGAGCGCATTTTACCGTGGCGATACGGTCTAAAACAAGGGATAGGACGAACTGAGAAACCTGCTGCCCAGATGTAAGACTGGTCGATGGGGGACCTCGGTGTCTATATCAGGGTCGAGCTCGAGGTATTGGGGATAGTCAGGAATGGGATAACAGTTAAGATATGATTAAATAAAGCTCTTTACGGCCAATACCAATTGACAAAATGAAGAACAAGTAAGAAAGCGATAAATATTAAATTGGCCTCAGGCCAGTGAGAACGAGCAAGTTAGAAAGAAGAGAGAGATAGAGAGATATTATTGCACTTATGGAGAAATAGAGCAACATCAGCCCTTTACAAGGTAATGCAAGTTCCCTTTATATAGGAGGGTAACTCGGCTATAGTACAACATGCATTAATTGTTAAGTATGAAGATAGGACGGCTAGATGCGACTTTTCGGTGTAGGCCCTAGATAGACCGGCTTTGCCAGACCTAGTCGCATGCCTTGGGAGCTTCCCCTTCTTGTTCTGGCATCGATTTCCATCTTCTCTGAATCCGGCCTCGATGAGCCCCGAGGTAGGGAACTCGGTCGTGGCTTCCCGTCCTCAGGGTCTCGAGGCATTTTTCCGAAATGACTTAATAGCGAGAAATCAAGTCCTCTGATTTTGTTGTGTACAGATAGTCTCCGCGTTTCCCAGAACAAAGTGATGGGAAATGATTCTGACATTTGACTCCTCGAGCATCTTATGGCTATGTCATACCAATGATGCGACTCATGGGGTGAGCTTTTGTGGCGATCGGGGTGTCCCATGGACTAGTGCATTTTTATTTCATTTAATGCACTGCCGATTCCTGTTCTTCAAGTTGAGTGTACCGCTAACAATTCGGTCTTTCAAGAATGCAGTAACTGCATATGCCATTCAATCTTCTAATGCCTCGATGACCATGTCGTTACCCCCTATAAATGGGGTGCCTTGGCATTGTTTTTCCTATCCCGGTGCTTTCATTGGCTCATTTGCCCATCTCTTCTTACCATCTTCCTCTATCCTTGAAGATCATGCTTGGGGATCATAGCCTCAAGACCGTTTGGCAGAGCTCTCTTAGATTGTGTTATGGTCTTTTGTCGGGGCTTCCCTTTGTCGAGCATGATCGTGCTGCCCCGTTGCTGCTGTGGTCGTTAACATGTTTGTTGTGGCTGCTGCTTTTGGTTCGAGATGATGACATACGAGGGCCAACTTTCCTTGTTCGCAGAAAGCTCTTTAGATTACATACTGGTACTCAAAAAGGGGCTCAGATTATACACCGCTACTCACCTTCATACCCCGGCTCGACGTGATGCTTTGCCCCAAGTTGGGGGCTTGCACGGCTAGACGTTCCAAGAAGTGGATTCTAAGTAGCCGTGCAAGCAGGAGCGAGGGTTGTTCGGTCCACTGTCTCTCCGAGGTTCTCTTGTCCAGTGAGGGTCCTCGAGCTTCAGAGAGCTATGGCATTTTTTCATCCCTCCTTGCTACTCGCCTTATCCCTTGGGGATATCAGTGTGGAAGGCTAGGATGAAACTTACGAGGATGTGCGTCCAGAGGCGCCTATTGTAGGAGGAAGACTTTTGAAGGTGGACCGGTCTTCGAGCCTTTACTTCGCGTGTGCATCCCTTTGTTTCTTCCTTTATGCGTAGAAATCCTCAGTAGGCTTTTGTAATTGTATGTAATGACCCCTCGAGGGCTGTTGTACATGGATCTGTATGAATATAAATCTACCCCATCGACTTCTGCTTTCGATTTTTTCCTTGTAATTGCATGCTCTCGTGCCCTTCAAGGCCTTTTGAATGTCTTCCTTTATTGTTGACCACTGATATCTAACTCGGGTGCGAGCATTCTTTTCGATAGTTGTACCAATCAACGTGGCTTCTTTACGAGCCCCTCGTCGTACCTCGGACCAAGCCTAAATAGATCTGATAGGTTCGGGTTGTTGGGCCCTCCGAGTTGTCTGGAGATAATACGTTGAGTTTCGGAGCTTTCGAGAATGTTATCCTGAATGAAGGTTAGCTTTGGGTACCTGGGGGTCCCTTTTGATCTTGATGTAGATAGCCTTTTAAGGCGTATGGGATAGACTACTGTTGAGGAGTTGCCTGTACTCAAGCGTTGCCTCGAGCCTTCTTGGAGCCTTCGTGATCGGAGCTTCGCATGCTTATTTTTTCAGAAAAGGAGACCATGAGACTGGGTACCGCCTTGAGTCGAGCGATGGCATTGAAAGCTTCCTGAAACACAACTTCTTCTTTGGCGGAGGTCCTCGGGTCGCATGCTGCCTCGAAACTAGAGATAATGCAGCTGACTCCTTGAGTGATGGCTTCTCGTCGAGGGATGCCTCTGGGATTGGGTATCACCCTATCGATCTATATCGAGGCTATTGGTTTCCTGGGGCTCACTTCGGGTAGGCGAGTCGTCGATGCTTCTAACATATATGTGGGGAGACTTTGGCTTCTTCGAAAGACCTCACTATTTTAGATAGATGTCCTCCCGCTTTGGCATAGGGATCTTCATTTCTTCAGGCGCAAAAAGCATTGGCTCATGTCCTTGATCTGATCTGTCAATTTTACCATAGTCATGGCAACTACTTCGGGACTGGCCTGGCAGGGAATGGGGAGTGCTACTCCCGGCGCTCAGGAACCACGGGAGTTTGCTCTGAAGACCATGTCTTTGATAAGAGAGGAACATCTGGAGATGGTGAGGAGATACTGTTGATGGAGCGAGGGGATAACGCTGTAGGTGCTTTCCCCGGATGAGAATATTACGGACTCCGCTGATATATTCTTGAGTGTACACCTATATCCTTTCGCATTTGGCCCTCTTGATAGGGTCGTGCTTGATTTTTGCTTGAAGTATCGGGTTACTTTGGCACAACTACATCCGTTGTTTTGGCGAGTGGTGCTGATGATGAGGTCCTTTGCAGAGAGGGTTGGGATTGAATTCACGCTTAGCCACCTTGTCAGGCTATACTGGCCCTTTCATCACCAAGGCATGCTAACCCTGAGGTGTTGTTCGTCCACGCCCTTTGTCGTTAATGATGAAGAAGATGGAGGTCGAGAGTGGGCCAGTTGGTTCATCCACATCCGGACGGCCGACATTATCCCTATAGAGCTTTTCCCATTTCTCGAGGGATGGAATTATGAATGTGAGCGGAGCGTCTGGTGCTTTTTCAAATTTTGCTTATGGCAAAAATCAGTTGAGTAATCGTGTTTTTTCCTCTTTTGTAGCAACTTCATGGATGCCGGGTGAAGTTCTTGACCTGCCCGGCTGGGTTTGGAGGCTGGTGACCCATTCAACCTATGATGAGCATAGGTGGCGAACTGTATTCTGCATTAGATGGGGAGAAAAATACCAAGGTATGCGTGCATGCTACCTTTTCCTTGGACTTCATATATTTGAGGTAACATTATCCCCTTTCTTTTGTACTGGCTTTGCTGTTTGTAGATATCAGGCGATTTCTTGGGATGAGGCAGTGTTCTTCCGAAGAGGGGAAGGAGGCGTCGGCCTCCAAGCTGAGGAACGATGGCGATAAATGGGATTGGCACCCGGAGTGTGATGGAGCTTTTAGTGGCGCTGAACAGGCCCATGTCTTCGAGGAGAGGGCGTCGTCTGAGCCTATTGTTCTCGGGGTATCTAATTCCCGGATGGCGGTTCCTCCGAGTGAATATGCTTCACCCGAGGTTGGTTCCCCTGGGGCCGAAGAGGAAGGATCAACAAGAGTGTGCTTAGACTTCAAGGAAGTCTGTCGGCTTCATTTAGTGGTGAGTTTAGGCACAGTTTTTCTGTATTGCATGTCCTCCTATCTTCATAGTGTTTTCCTTTTACAGGTCTGCGATAGGCTCATGTCTGAGCTGCTTCGTCAAGGAGCCAGGCTTCGGAAAGTTTTGGACGAGGGCGAGTCCTTTAGGCTCCATAGCTAGGAGAAGGAGGTTGAGTTGCTGCATAGGCGATTTGAGGCGCACCGGAGCTCGAATTACGAGAGCTATTTGATGGAGCAGGTAACCTTTTATAGCACGCGCTTCGCTCCTTTCGGACTTTAAGGTTAACCCCCTTTTTGTTATATTAGCTGCAGAAAAAGACGGAGTCCTTGGAGTACCTCAAGGCCGACATCGACTGCATCAGAAATGCTTGTGGTGAGCTAAGGGCTCAGGTGCGAGCTCAAGCTCTAGAGGAGACATGCACTTTGGCCAAGGTCCCTGCCTTCGAAGCCCAACTCCGCTTGGCCCGTGACAATGCTATAGTTCAAGCGGATACGATAGGGAAACTCTGGTATAATCTCTCGAAGATTAGGGCTGAGATAATCGGCGCCCAGGCTTAAGCGGCATTAAGCTGAACCAAGGCTGATCAGGAGATGGCGATTCATATGAAGGACGTTGTTGATGCCCAAACAGAGCTAATGCGGGCCCTCGACCGGGAGAAAAAGATCGAGGAATACGTTCGATGCAGGTCCCGAAGAGAGGTACTCGAAGAGATTGGCGCTAGGGGCTTCGTTCTCTCAGAGGAATTGGCTCGAGAAAGGGTGGATGAGCGTGATGCTCGGTCACTTCTTCCTGACGTCGCGGACAGTGAATCTGACAAGTTGTAGCCCTTTGGAGCGGAGTGTAGATTTCGCTGTTTTTCCGCTTTGAACTCGATACCTGTAGAGCATATCTGTAGATGGAGAGTGCGCCTTTTTTGCGTATGTAAGATAAGAGGAAACTTGAAGCTTTATTTCTTCTACATCTCCTTCTATGTTTCTTTTAACCAGGCGGGCTAGATTCCGTGTTTGGCGGGAGACCCGTAGGTCCGGAACTAATCAGGCAGGGCCGGAGGCTTTTATGTGCGATCTTTAACGTGAGCAGGCATTGGGGCCTCTGTTCTTTTCCCAGTTGTTTAGGTTCAGTCTCCGAGTCAGGCCTTGACTCGAGCTTGCCTGACCTTCGGTCATCTGTGCCCATGGGGGCAGATGATGATCGTTCCCATTTCTTGCCCTTGGGCATTCACTGTTTCAACTATTTTGGGTCCAGTCTCCGATTCACATTGCGATTCGAGCTTTAATTGACCCTTAGGTTCTTTCCTGCCTGCATGGTCGGACAACGGTGGTCTTTATTTCTCGCCCTCGGGCGTTTGTTGTTTCAACTATTTTGGGTCTAGTCTACAAGTCGCATTGCGATTCGAGCTTTAATTGACCCTTAAGTTCTTTCGATTTTCAGACCGGGGATAGTGCCTCTTACGTTGTTTTGGTAATTCAGACCTTTTAATATGTGGTCTGGAGGCTTGTATATTAAACTATTTTGGATCCGGTCTCCGAATCGGGTTAAGATTCGAGCTCATTTTAATCCTCAAGTTGTCAATTTTCAAGCTAGCGACAATGGCTCTTACACTGTTTAGTCATAGAGACCTTTTAGTGTGAGGCCTGGAGGCTTGTTTAGCTAGCGACAATGGCTCTTATGCTGTTTTGCTTGTGGGCTTTTTGTAGGCTTTGTTTTCCGTGCGTTAAGGTCTTTTGAAATAATTTTGCCTGAGCCGTCGTCGGTTCCGAAAGAACCTCGATTTCAAGTCATTATCAGCGATGTTTGAGCACCTCAGAAGGTTCATAGCTCGTAGACTGAGTAGGTCTAAGCCTTGTGATTTGGAGCTGACATAGTCGAAGCCCATTTTTGCCTATTGAGGGAAGCCTATTTTAACCGGTTCTTTCCGAAGTATATTCGAAGTAGTGGCCTGCGATTTTGTTTAGTGATGGTCGGGCGTCCCTGAGTCGCGCTAATTTGGATGTATCAGCCGTTTTGACTACAGTCATATGTGTTTGGCAGGAGCTATTTTTTGATCACGAGTGATAGTTTAGGCATCTACACCGAGGGTATGCCCTTTCAGGATTCTTACAAATGTGACATATAGCTAAACTTCGGGATTTTCATGCCTGTTGAGGTCTTACAGTCTTATCATGCCTGTTGAGGTCTTATCGTTTTATCATGCCTGTTGAGGTCTTAAAGTTTTATCATGCCTGTTGAGGTCTTACAATTTTATCATGCCTGTTGAGGTCTTACAGTTTGTGTTGCTTTGTAGAATAGATCTGGTTACACCGAGTCTGCCCGCTCGGGTCTTATAGTTTTGGGTTTTCTAGTGCATGGCGATTGGCGACAGTCTCTGAGTCCTCGAGTTTGCTTAGGCTCGAAGGTCGTTATTTGTGAGCTCACAGTTACCATGTGGGAGTTTTATGAGCCCGGAGTTCTGACCATTGGGTTGTACGGGTGCCGAATTGTTGATGCTAAGTCTTAGAGTATTTTGGGATACATTCGGTGGAAGGGTTACTGCCGAGAGTGCACTGCAATTTCCTTGTTTGGAGAATGAGATGCTAAAAGATACCCTTTTATTGCTTGGCATGAATACATATCATTTCATTGTTGTAGCTCGGCCCACGCGGGCGCGGCTCCTCGAAACATTTGGTCTGGTACATGATTTCCTATTGAAACTCAGTCTATTGTTCCACGTTCCTTCCGAGGGATGGTGCCCTTGAAAGAAGATCATCGCTCATCGTTTGACTGTAGAGGAAGGCCTGTGATCTCATCGGATCCTCCTTTGGGGGTACGTTGCTCCGCTAATAATCTTGCTGGCGAGACCCTCTTTTGGGCGGAAGTCCGATTCGAGGGAAAAGAGCGCGGCGGGCCCTATTAAAGCCTTGGGATTCCCGGGTGGAGTTAGAATTTCTGAATGTCCCGGCCGGTTGTCTGCATATAGGTTAGTGAAAAAATAACAAAGGAGTGAAGCGGTTCTTCCTTACCGCGGGATGCGTAGGCCACGCTCCTAGATTTGGTATATTCTTGCCCTTTCGAGGCGTGAGCCCTAATACAGCCCTCTACTGTGTTTAATCAGGCTCGACCGAAGATGTGGTTTGCTTACCCTTTGATACTTCCGAAGGTGGAGGAATTGATGCCGGCGATGCGCAATATAGTGAAGAATTTCTCCTTGTCGCGTATTACTCCCTGTCGACCATTTTAATTCCACCCCTTGCGTGGGATTTCATTTTTTTGGCGAAATAGGGTCGACGCTGTCTATGGGTGGCATTCCCGTTGCCATCTGAGTAAGACGTCCGTACCTTGCATCTTCTTTGATGGTACAGAGCTCGACGTCCCAACTCGAGCTTAGACGGGCTGTATCGAGAGTGTGGTCTTCCTGCTTGTTATGGTGATCCTCGTTTGGAATCCATCAAAGATTCGAGGTGCGGGAGTGATTTGGTTCGTTAGTCCGAACCACCCCATTGACTTTGGTCCTACATCGTTGGTATGCTTGATCGAACCACCTGAAATCATGAACACATGTTTTATTTGAAATAGATCAAATGAGGGAGAGGGTTACCAATGCGTCAGTGTAAGGCCGAGGCAAAGTCTCGGTGTCCTTTTCTCTAGATGTAAGGGAGTCCTTTGGAATATATCCCTGGACCCGTTTTTCCCTAGCGACGAACATTTTTACTCTCCATTTTATGAGTTCTTGGAGGATGTCGCCGATCCTCCGTTGTCCCGGTAATATGTCGCGGCTTGTTTGCTTCATTCTTCCTAGTTGCCTTCCTCCCTTAGGGCTGGATTCGAGTGTAATCGCTCGACAGTACTCGGTCACAATTTTTATTGAGTAGGACGGTTGTTGTCCTCCTAAGCTAGTAGTCATTTTTGACCCTCTGGCCGCGCGCGCCCTACGGTTTCTGCGCCATGCTGTGATTTCTTCAGAGGGGTATTGGTCGAATAGGTCTTAATCGTTCGGTGTACTTTGTTTTGCTTATGGTGATCACGATGTTTGGTATAGCAATGCTAAAATCGTATTCTGCTGGGCGGAGTACCCCTGTCGGCGATGCCTCGTCGAATCTGGTTCTGCTGATGATTCCTTGAGGATGTTGCCCTCGAGCCATTTCCCGATCGTTGTGATGTAGGTTGAATCTTGTGGTGTTCCATCTATCTGCAGTGCATGGATGGTACCTCCATCTGTTTGGCATTAGTTTCTTTGCCGAGATCCTGCTTGGATATACCGAGCCCAAGGAGGCTTCCTAATGGTCATCCATGGCCCTGATTTGTGGCTGGTGCCGGGTATGGGCATTCGACCAGATCTCGGTTGGGTGTCTGATCAAGGTTCGTTTGAAATGTCCTAGAGTCGTCGGGCATGGTTCGTTTAGGCTTTGGGCGAAGGCCTGTGTTGCCCAGTCACACGAAATCAGGGTCGATCTCATTCGCTCTATTAGGGAATGAGGCGCGACTTCCTATGGAATTTCATTCTCTCTTTGTTCGGCCTCAAATGTGTCAGGCTCTTATGTTGCTGCTTCGATGGCATCGACATGTGCTTCTGCTGAGGAATCTACTGGTATGGTAAGCGAGTTTATGAGATCAGGCGCTACGCTGAGGCGCCACATCATGGTTCCTTTTGAGAGTGTTTCCCCGAACTTCTTCAATGAGACTAGCTCGAACCTATCATCCTGAAGGTTGATGCCTTTTCCCGTGCACGTGTAAGCGGTGGTGCGCTCGTCGGGATCCAAGGTCCTGTCGTACTTATGGAGTTCCGGCGTTACGGATTTCCATGAAATGGGTTCTGGGACCGCTTCCTCGGGGGACAGCTGTTGCATGAACTTACACGAACCTGACTCGATCCTCTTGGAGAATCCCCAAGCATCTTCGCTATGGCAGGGTCTGTTATCGATCCGTTATTGCATGATCTCTCGGGTACTCGATCGCTGCGGGGAGCTGTTTCCGGCGCTACTGTGCTGTGAGTCTTCGGATTGTTCTGCAACTGAGTGATAGCCAACTGATGTGCCTGCAACATTTCAAAATATCTTGAAGACTAATTTCCTGTGTTTCCCGAGCCGGGGTTCGTTGGGCTTCTTGTTGGTCGATGTGCTGTATGCTCCCATCGGTGTGCGAGGCTTCATCGACCAACTGCACACCTTGCGAACCCGCGTCCGCTAGAATTGGCCCAAATGCATTATCGGGGTTCTGCGGCATCGCGCCAACCACTGGAACACCCGCACTATTTCCGCCATGATTTTTGGGGTAGTTATTCTCGACTCTGTTTACCGGGCCAGACATTTTGACCTGAAATCAAGAAATTTTTGGACAAGAAAAAGTGTGAAATATAACGTGCATTTGTGCAATGAAACCAGCAAGAAAATAATCACTATTATTTTTAGCCCCACGGTGGGCGCAAAACTGTTCACCGTGAAAATGGTAACAACAATTAAATTTGTAAATGGGATTCTAAAAATACGTTATCTATTCTGGATCTAGTTGTTAGAGCAGTCGATGCAGAGAATATGAAGTTTAATGATGAAATGCAAGCTAGGAACGGGGCAATAACCAAACCTAAAGGCTTACTGATCGGGGTGCGTTTTACCGTGGGGATACGGGCTAAAATGTCGGATTGGACGAACCGAGAAACCTGCTGCCCGGATGTATGACTGGTTGATGGGGGACCTCGGGGTCGATGTTAGGGTCGAGCTCGAGGTATCGGTGATAGTCAGGAATAGGATAACAGTTAAGATATGATTAAATAAAGCTCTTTACGGCCAATACCAAGTGATAAAATGAAGAACAAGTAAGAAAGCAATAAATATTAAAGTGGCCTCGGGCCAGTGAGAACGAGCAAGTTAGAAAGAAGAGAGAGAGAGAGAGAGAGATATTATTGCACGTGTGGAGAAATGGAGCAACATCAGCCCTTTACAAGGTAATACGAGTTCCCTTTATATAGGAGGGGAACTCGAATATAGTACAACATGCATTCATTGTTAAGTATGGAGATGGGATGGCTAGATGCGACTTTTCGGCATGGCCCTGGATAGGCCGGCTTTGACAAACCTAGCCACATGCCTTGGGAGCTTCCCCTTCTTATTCTGGCTTCGATTTCCATCTTCTCTGAATCGAGCCTCGACGAGCCCCGAGGTAGGAACTCATTCGTGGCTTCCCGTCCTCGAGGTCTTGAGGTGTTCTTCCAAAATGACTTGATAGAGAGAAATCAAATACTCTGATTTCACGTACATGCTTCTTTATAGCCTGTTGATGTGCCTTTACGTGATTTCTTATCGCTCAATCTTTATTTATTATTATTACTCACTGAGTTGGAGTACTCACTTTACTCCCTACACCCCGTGTGCAGATTCAGGCACATTAGGTCCTGCTTGCGAGGGTTGAGAGCTTCCAGCAGACTTTGGAGATTCACTAAATAGTTGCTCGGCATTGACATCCCAGTGCTTCTCCCTCTATCTAACTTTCTCCTGTTTTTAGTTATGTAATAGTTATGTAGACTCGTTCAGACCTGTAGTTTATATGATAGATGCTCATGACTGGTGACACCCCGATGTCGAGCTATGTCTATTTCGCAAACTGTATTATTTACCTTATTTTGGGATTTTATTATTATGTTAAAGACATAGTTTTATTACTTAATTGCTTAAAAATGAATCGGGAGTGTGTCGGCTGGCTTTGTGTTCATGAGAGGCGCCATCATGACCGGGTACAAGTTTAGGGCCGTGACATTATAAATGTAGTTTTAGTATTTACAGTTCTCTCTTTCAGTTTTTTTACATACCAGTGCAATTCAAATGTTTTGACGTCCCTTTTGCCCAAGGCCTACATCTCGCGATGCATGTAATGATTTATAGGATGGCAATTTTAATTTCTAGGACATCTCGTATCAACTATTGGTGAGCCCCAATCTTTCGGGGCATTATCCCTCTTTTTAAGTCTTTAAGATATTTCAGTTAGTAAGGTATGCCGAAGACCTTGTCTCGGTAAACAAAGAGCATTTACGTATTCTTTAGAGTCTTCGTAGACTATAGTCTTGTCAGGCATATGTTAGAAGGCTTTAATGTATTAACCTTGTTGGCTACTCGTTTATACTTTCAAATTTATAGTATTTTTCGCATTTACGATATTTCGGTCAAACTACTTAGTAGATCGGCATGTTTCATGCTAGTATTCAGCTTACAGTTATACCACATGTTGATCCAGCCATCCAATTTTTTGCTCGGTCACATGCAATTAGGCACCGAGTGTCGTGTTACGCCTAGGCCATGGTTCGGGGCGTGACAGTATGTAGAAGCTTTGAATCATTTGGTGAAGTAGTTGATGGCTACTAGGATGAAACGATGTCTGTTTGTTATTGTTGGTTCAATAGGTCCAATCACGCCCATGCCCATCCGGTGAACGGTTGATCTACGTCAAATCTGCACTCAATAGTGTGTGGAAATGGTCGTTGGAAGAATAGTACCCAACTAGAGTCGAGGTCGATTTTCCCAGGGAATTTATAAGGGGTGTTGGAGTAAACACTTGATGAGAGTACGTGAAATACATCAATTGCACTTCCAACACAGAGTTGTTGTTTTCTACTTCTAATATTAACGCTAACAAATGTAAACTAATCAGAAGAAACTAGAAAGCGAGTAATTATTTTTTATGTTTTTATCAACTAGGAAAAGCCTAGTGATGTAACCTTTGCCTAAGTGCTAACCTAATGGGTAAATCACATTAATGCTTGTTTTAGTGATCGAGGTGTATTATAACTCTCAACTCTCAATTACCCACTCAATACCTCTCGGTTATAGAGTGATTATGTCCTAATTGGATTTCGTAAGTCCAATTGGCATCAATTCAAATAATTGGTATAAGCTCAAGTCTAGTTTTCCCTATCTCTAGTTCAACCATTTAATTTGACTAGCCAAAACCTTAACTAGTCCAATTTCTTGTTAGCAAAGTTTTCCTAAACTCGGTCCTTCTTTCTTAAGTAAGAACCAAGTCAAATAGGTATGAATTGATATTTGCAACAATTAATTCTAGAAATAATGCATAAACAAGGAGAAATAATAAACACCCTTTGGGAGGTTCTGCGGCCGCACAATTCAATATGTGGTCCGCACTTTGCTTGTCTTCTTCAAGTGGAGAGATTCTGCAGCCACACAATTCCATATGCGGCTGTACTTCACCTTCTCCGGCCGTGCGTTTTTTTTTCCTGCGGCTACACTTTTGGCAAGGCTTCAAACTTGGTCATTTGCACATTCTCTAAACTTTTTGAATTCCTATCAGTGCGACCAGGTTTTGCGTCCGCACATGTCGCACCCCATTTTCTCGCAAAAGCATGTTTTGACATTGTGAAAACTCTTTTTGATGGGAGATAGAGTTCTAAAAGAAGAAGAGTCACCACCTAAACTTTTTAAGGTGTGTTAGTGCACCTATTATGCAGATAACTCTGTTTGACTAGTCAACGCCATCAAATATCGGGTAAGGGCTCAAATTACCTCAAATAGAAGGTGTTAGGAACTCTTCGAGTTCCACAACTACGGGTCCCGGCCGAACATAAGACTATGTTGATTATAATTAGGCAAGATAAACAAAAGATAATAAAGGTTAAAGAAATTTATTATAACACAATGAGAAATAAGGATTACAAGGATATAACTATAACGGTCTATATTAGATGACTAAATGTATAAAAAAGGGGGGTCCTATGTTTTTTAGCCTAGAGGATCACCCTGTGAAACATAAATAATACTTCGCAACTCCCTTTAGGTAGGGAGTTACTCATATTATTCAGCGGGTACAGACTATCATCTCCTGCTACCCGATTACTATGTTCAAGTTGTTTACCTAAAAGCACTCTAATTCAATTCTAAGTCGTACCCTTTGCGTGCACTACCTGTCCCATACCTATGGTCCAGGAGGCATTGGACCTCTATTTAGGGCGGTTCTAGACTTTACTTAGGCTTCTCCAAATGATAAAACTTGGCGACATACAAGTTGGACTTCATGTAAAGGGTAGTTTAGGGCTCAAGTTAGCCTCCATACTTAGATAACAAGTGCACGCAAACAGATTCTCATATTAGGCGTTAGACAATTTCAGAATTGAGGCAAATTAAAGCCATTAAGACCTATTGACATCGTTTCTATGTGACCTTGGATTCAACACGCAGGTAGTTTCAGATGTGAGGCGCCACTTTAAACTTATAGACATGATTTCCAAACAACTATACAGTTTAGGAGTACTTGGTATTGCATGTAGGTTACAAGTTATTAAACCTATAGACATGATTTCTAAGTCGAGGGTCTCCCGGAAATAGCCTCTCTACCCTTAGGGGTAGGGGTAAGGTCTGTGTACACTCTAACCTCACCAGACCCCACTAGTGGGATTATTACTTGATTGTTGTTGTTGTTGTTGTAGACATGATCTCTAAGTGACTTACGCAGTAGGGGTAGTGAAAACCATTGGAAATACTCAGAATTGCTCATGTTTGATCCTATGGGCATGCTTTCTAAGCGAGTAGCAGCATTTATAGCTAGGTTCCAACAGATGGAAAATTTATCGATTATTCCTATAGACATGCTATCTAAGTGAGCGATAGATATAACAGTAGCTAATTAATCGATTAAGCCCTAGGAACATGATAAACTAGTATAATCTTATAGGCAAGGTATCTAATGGATATGTTGCAGTTATGCAAATTGAAATAATGGTTATTGTCATTTGTTTCCTATAGGCATACTGTCCTGTAACACATAACAGTAGACATAGACTTATGCCTTGATAGTAGACAAGTTGTGTGAGTGTGTGATTCTCCTAATGGCATGATTCCTACCAGTGTTCATGGAAATTGAATAGCATATATGGCAGGTTGGATAAAATAACAAGTAGATTATACGAATCCTATAGGCATGTTTTCTACCCTTTCATGCAAACATTAGAGTATGCCAGTTTCCCAAATTTCACTAATACCCCAATTGTTTATTATAAAATTATTGCAAACCAGATGATAAATATAAGTACAAATATTACACAAAAGATAATAATGGGCCTACAGTAAGACCAAAAGGAGATACCCAGTATTGCCTGACCCTTCAACAAACTCTTTCTTCACAAATAGCATACCCAGATCCCAATAGGGGACTATATTCATCAGCACAACCCAGAAACCATAGAAGAACTCAAGCCAAACCAAACAGCCACTGATTGACCATATGACCCAAACATTGAATTACACACAAATCACTTAAACAAGACAGTTTATAGATTCAGTAGATAGAATGAGGAATGAACTGAGTGTCAGAGATAGCTCAAGTCTCAGTAGTAAAGAGAGTGGCCAAAGAACCCCAAATCCTAGTGTATCAGAGTTCACAAAGGTCTCAAATGGACCCCGACCAGTGCTCACACTAGGGAGATCAATAGTGAGAGTCTTGGTGGCCTTGGCTTTTAGCCGGCTAAGAGTGATAGATTCAGAATAGTGTAGGTAACAAATGAGGGTGAGAGAACAATGATTAAGGGACAGAATTTGAAGATATGCACTTGTATTTTAGAAAGCAAACATAGCAAAGTTGTCTAAAACACATAACATGCTAGTTAAGAGGGTCAACAAGACTTAAAGGCAGGTTGCTATTACGGGTTCAATACTTAGCAAGAGGTAACATATTGGTAAAGAACACATTTAGAGAGTTAGAGGAGAAACAAGTTTTTCTGGGATTAAAAGATTGGCATACAATGGTGCATAATACCAAACAGGTCTAAGTAGACCACTAACTTAAAGGGTTTAAAGCTTAAAGATTCAAATTATGTTGAATATCCATCATAACACCAGAACGCAGACATGCCAATTTGTCACCAATGTAAACAGTATCAAACATTGTAAGGAAACACATATTAAGAAAGCCACTCTAAAGGTCCCAAATAATCACTAAGGATACAGAATCAAGCAAACCAAAGACATGTTAGTGACACAATAGCAAGGGAGCAAGTCATAGAGTGAAGGTCTTAACATAGATTAAAACATATTACATATGCGAGTCAGTCATTATAGGAATCCAGAACAAACTAGAGAAGCAAGCTCATGTCAAACAGTAAATGTAGACTTTCAAGTACCAACACATTAGGCTAAATGAACTTGAGAGGGTCTAAATTATTTAGGTGAAGCATATTCAAATAACATATCTCAAAACTGGAAATTTAAGGGAAATATCAAATGCTAAAGAGGTTCAAATCATAATACGAGTTCAATGCTAACAAAGTTACACACTGAGATAGCCCATAAACATATTAGGTAACGAATTCTGAAGTATGAAGATGCAAATCATGAATATAGAAGAATGAAATTGTAAAAGCCAACTGACTTACTAGTTAAACGCACAACAAGAAAGAACAAATTCCATAGTACTCTAAATATCTGTTAGGACCAAACACACATGCAAGTATACGTAGTTGTCAAATAATAAAGTGACTCGAAAGTCGGATGTCGAACCTACAGAGACTTAGATTGATTGTTAACTAAGTAAACTAAAATCAATTAATTGTCCAAGATATTTAAGGGTGATATTTTTATGCTAATCTACTATTGCGGAAATTAAACAAATAACAACTAAATTATCAAGAATTCGATTTTTTATGACGAGATGTTACTTCAGAGGAGATGAAAATTACAGGGTTGTGGTTGGTTTATCAATCATATTAAGTTCAATAATCACACTCGTTAAACTAGATTATCTATGGTTGCTAATTAACCGGATCTTTTATATGAATACCATGTTCCCACAATACTACTCGCATGCCCCACAATATATCAACCCTATATTCCTATGGTATTTAGTCTATCATGAACAAATATAATATGGTATTCAATTAAGCATGACTATTAGGAATATTCCTACCCTAACCGTGAAATCTTCCCTCGAGCCACGAGTTCAGAAACAAGCTCTCTCTAATTCTACTCTAATCTAAACACGGCTTTCCCAAGCATAGGATAGATAGTAAATAGAACTCAGATGATGGCCAGACAATTAAGCAATTATGTACAGAATTAGAGAAACAACCACAAAATGATAATCCGAATTAACGAAGATGTAATTAATAAACGTTAATAATCATGTCAACCATAACCCTAGAACGTAGAGTGCTTAGCCACTCATGTTCGTAGTAACAATTTTCCAAGTATTTTGCATAAACAAATTACAAAAACAAAAAGATGAAGAACTCTATGATTTTCTTCTACAAAAGTAATCCACATGATGTCCTTGCCTCCGGTCACCAAACTCCCTCAAAGTGTCATTTTTAGGTCTATATATATGTGTAGGAAAAGACCTAAATGTGTAGGTCAAGTCCTAGTCAAACCAGGAGAAAAATTAAGTCTTCAAAACTCGGAATGTGCCTGCGCAAACCTGGTGTCGCCAGGTATAATGCCTGGTTAAGCTTGCCTTTGCCTTGCCTCACCGGGTCTAACGCCTACTACAAGCCTGGTGTCGCCAGGCTAACGCCTGCTTTAGGCCTGACTTCTCCAGCTTTCTCCTTTTTACTGTTCTCGAGCAGACATTCAACGTTTAAGTATCCTTTTTGCTCTACTTTCATCTACAATTCACCTACACATAAAATAGACTCCATTACGTGCAAATAAAGTGTAATTTATAATTAAAGCATGTAAAATACAAGGCACATAATGTACAGAACTATGGAGTAATAGCCATAAATCAATACCCCACACTTAATCATTGCTCGTCCTCGAGAAATCAAACTACACTTATAGACACAACCTTTTTAAACAATCCTCCTAACTCATTACACCAAGAATCTTTAAAATAGACTAAGCACAAGGGTGTAACATCTTCACCTCGAGATTAGACTCACAAGTAGCATGCATTATTTCACAATTCACTCAATTACTCTAACATAGAGGTCAATGACATTATCTTTCCTTCACGAATCAAGTGCCCTCACACAACAAAAGAGAGTATTCCACACACAATAAAATTTAAGAACAATTAGGAACTCAAGATAGAAAGAATTCATTCACTCTCAGAAATAACATTTATATGCTACAAAAGATGCACCATAGGCTTGCCCGTAGTGTACTACTCTACTTATTGAGCTCATTTAGTCTAAGATCAAGTAGGACTTTCATTGGTGTAATGTAGGTTGCGGGTTGGGTAGAATACATTTGGATATAAGAGTGACTACACCTCCCTAAGCACTTTAATACATATACTAACATTCAAACCCCATACTTATGTCAAACCATAACTCCACCTTCACATCAATGTATATTAACTCCATATTTCTTTAAGCATAAGTATATCAAGAATCACCACTATCACGGAATACTTTCACAGCAATACAACTATATTTTTTTTCTTTTCTTCTTTTTCAATTCAAATGGCTCTTACTTTTTCAAAACAATGCACATATCTCCTTATTTCATTAGTTCCACTCAAAAGCCAAACCAACCCCCCTCCCCACACACACACACTTTAACTTTTGCAAAGTTCATAACAATTCAAGTGCTTATGAGAGGTGAAAAGGTTCAAATAGATGATTAATTCAAACAAATGGGTAAGGCTTTTAATGTAGTTGCCAAAGAAACATGATTACAGGCTCAGCAGGGTTAACTACGATACCAAGACTAAACAAAACTGCTATTTCGCTTTGCAAACACACGGGGCAAATTCTAGGCATCAAATGCAATGCACAAAATAACATACAAACCTCACGCACACATGGCACATAACTCACTCATAATTGGACTCATCAAGACACTCTAGTTAAAGCAGTTAAGAAAATTTAAGATTATACAATTTAAGGTACTTACACAAGAGTCAAAAACTGAGCCTAAGTGTCACAACCAAAGTAATAACTATTCTCAAGGCATAACAAAGTCAAGAGATATTGCTTCAATTCAATTCATATCACAATGGCTCCTCTCCTAAAAAAATAAAACTACCTACACCCGATTCAAACAAAACTCTTAGAAAAGAACCGCGGCACAAAAAAACAAAGGGAATTACTACACTGCCTACAAAGAAAATCTTTGTGTCATTTATCTTTAGACTTAAATCACTCAAGAAAACTGTCTAAGAGATCCATCATCGGGAAAAGTCTAATTTTTCTACTTTTTTTAACGATTTCTTTTTCAAACTACTTCGATACTACACAACTACGAAATCACAAATAAGAAGTTAACATTTTTCTAAATCCTACTACTAATCATCTAGAGAATTCTCCCATCCCACACTTAAAAGAGTGCAGTGTCCCCAATGCACAATAAAGCAAAACAATAACGAGGGTGGACAAGAAACTCCTTAAGAGGCCAAAGGCCGAAGCAATAACGGCTCATGGGTACTCAGACTTCCCCCAGGCATAGTCCTTACCCCACACTTAGTTTTCACCATCTAACTCGCTTTTGCACTCTTCCAATGACTTTGCCTCCTATGTTTATAATCCTACAAAACAAGAACAAATACTACAACAATAATAAGGAATAAATAAGAAAAAAAACAGTAAAGATGGGTTGCCTCCCAACAAACACCTGATTTAACGTTGCGGTACAACACTGCTACTCTGCTCATGCTGGGCACTTTCTCCTCTTCTTTCTCCCATTAAGCCTAGCCTTTTTACACTCTCTCAGAAGATCTCCTCTTTCATCCCTGGATCTTTTCTCAATAATCCTTACACACTCAGCTTGTAACACCACCACATCCGACTCAGTCGTCCTATCCAAATCACTATAATTTACATAAGAACTCTGCTCTATCCCCTTCAGTTCTACCGCAGTAATTATGCACAAGTCCTCATATTGCTAAGGGAGCTTAAGCGTCTTGTACACATTAAAAGTAATTTCCTCATTGCCAACTCTCATCTTCAACTTTCCTTCCCTAACATCAACAAGCGCTCCACCAATAGCTAAGAAGGGTCGCCTTCATCATCTGCCTCGTAATCAAGAACAATAAAATCAGCAGGAAGAATAAACTTTCCCACTCGAATTAACACATCCTCATTAATTCCTTCTGGCATAACTAGTGACTTATCTGCTAACTGTAAAGTGATTGTAGTAGATCTAAGCACCCCCAATCCGAGTTGCTTGAATAAAGAGGATGGCATCAAATTTATACTAGCCCCTCAATCACACAGGGCTCTACCAACTTCTTATTTTCCAAGAGACATAGGAATTGTGAAACACCCAGGATCCTTCAACATAGGAGGGAGTTTACTCTGAACTCTAGCACTACACTCTTCAGTAAGTGCAACTGTTTCAAACTCCGTATGTATTTGTTTGTTTACCACTTTATCTCTGAGATACCTTGCATACTTAGGCACGTCCTGCGAAATTTCCACCAAAAGGCAAATTCACACGCACTTGGCTCAAAATATCTAAGAATTACTTGTACATAGCATCATATTTTTGCTTTTGTAGTTTTTGTGGAAATGGAGGTGGTGGCCTTGTCACAATTTCCGGCTTTTCTTTCTTATTCTCCTCAATGGGCTTAGGAACTGATTCTCCTTCAGGTCTAGCTGTATACTTCTTTATCTCTGAAACTTCTTCTAATTCTCTTCCATTTCTCAAGGTAACCACATTGACTTGAGCCTTAGGATTAGGTTCAATATCACTCGGGAGAGCTCCAGCAGGTTTAATATTCGAATTGTTAGCCATTTGCCCAAACTGCCTCTCCAGATTTCTGAACTCTGTGCGCAATTGTTGATTCCCAGCCATAACTTTCTAATTTTCTAACAATAGCTTTTTTATCATGTCGGTCAAACTCTCATTTGCTTTCTGTGGAGGTTGAGGTGGATGATTGTAATTTGCTTGAGGCCTAATATTCTAATTTCCACCCCAAGAGAAGTTAGGATGATTCCTCCAGTTCGGATTGTATGTGTTACCATATTGAGCTTGTTGATTCATCAGTCCTCTAGCTTCTTGCTCTACATAGTAAATTGATTCATTATTCACAAGACATATGTCACTTGTATGACCTTCACCACATAACTCGTAGCAAGTAGACATCTGTTGCACAAGTTGCATCTGTTGTGCGTGGTGCATTGTCATTTTATTCATCAGATTCGCCAATCTCGCTATATCTGCCCTCATTGCTGACAAGTCATCAAGCTCGATCACCCCTGTTGCCTTTTGTTTAAGTGCTCTTTGTTGTTCCCCATCTCTTTGCCAATTATTATCATTAGTAGTGAAACTGTTTAGCAGGATCTGGATCTCACTATACGGTCTTACCATGTAGCTACCCCCACATGTTGAGTCAAAATTCATTTTTTATGCCTCGTCCAACCCATAAACGAATATGTGACCCAATACCTCATTAATTTGACAATAATGTGGGCAGTCTTTGAGTAGCTTCTTGTACTTTTTCCAAGCTTATCGGAGAGTCTCACCAGCTCGTTGTTGAAACCCTAGAATCTGGCTTCTCAGTGACTTTGTCTTCTTTGTGGGAAAAATTTGATTAAGAATTTCCTTGGAAGATCATCCCAATTGTGAACTGATTTTGCGGGCTCCTTTTGTAACCATTCCTTAGCTTCTCCCAACAGTGAAAAGGGAAATAGTGTCAGCATGACATAGTCCTTGGAAACGTTCGGATAATTGTAAGTGTCTATAATTTCTTGGAAGTTCTGAATGTGCCTCTATGGGTCTTCATGAGATAAGCAAACATATTGCCCTGTGGCTTGAATCAGTTGTACCATGTACTATTTGAGTTCAAGGTGACCTGTTATATCATGTTTCACAATCGCCTGACTCATAAGCGCCAGATTGGGCCTTGCAACTTCTATCACCAGATGCACTTCATTACCTGCCATCTCTACTAGTTGTGGTTGAACTACGATGTCCAACTCTCTTTCAATTCTAGTTCTAGCTTTGACTTTCCTCCTCACTCTATATAGTGTTCGTTCGATTTTAGAATCAAGAGGAAGGAGATTGTTTGTGTTTCTACTCCTCCTCATCCAAGAGAATAGCCTGCGTTATCACAAATAAATCAAACTAAAAATTAAAAATTGAACAAATAACGAATAAAAGCTTAACTTAACTAAGCAATCAATAACTAAGTCTCCGTCAACGGCGCCAAAAACTTGTTGGAACCAAACACACACGTAAGTATACGTGGTAGTCAAGTAATAAAGTGACTCAAAAATCGGATGTCGAATCCACATATCTCCTTATTTCATTAGTTCCACTCAAAAGCCAAACCAACCCCCCTTCCCACACACACACACTTTAACTTTTGCAAAGTTCATAACAATTCAAGTGCTCATGAGAGGTGAAAAGGTTCAAATAGATGATTAATTCAAACAAATGGGTAAGGCTTTTAATGTAGTTGCCAAAGAAACATGATTACAAGCTCAGCAGGGTTAACTACGATACCAAGACTAAACAAAACTGCTATTTCGCTTTGCAAACACACGGGGCAAATTCTAGGCATCAAATGCAATGCACAAAATAACATACAAACCTCACGCACACATGGCACATAACTCACTCATAATTGGACTCATCAAGACACTCTAGTTAAAGCAGTTAAGAAAATTTAAGATTATACAATTTAAGGTACTTACACAAGAGTCAAAAACTGAGCCTAAGTGTCACAACCAAAGTAATAACTATTCTCAAGGCATAACAAAGTCAAGAGATATTGCTTCAATTCAATTCATATCACAATGGCTCCTCTCCTAAAAAAATAAAACTACCTACACCCGATTCAAACAAAACTCTTAGAAAAGAACCGCGGCACAAAAAAAACAAAGGGAATTACTACACTACCTACAAAGAAAATCTTTGTGTCATTTATCTTTAGACTTAAATCACTCAAGAAAACTGTCTAAGAGATCCATCATCGGGAAAAGTCTAATTTTTCTACTTTTTTTAACGATTTTTTTTTCAAACTACTTCGATACTACACAACTACGAAATCACAAATAAGAAGTTAACATTTTTCTACATCCTACTACTAATCATCTAGAGAATTCTCCCATCCCACACTTAAAAGAGTGCAGTGTCCCCAATGCACAATAAAGCAAAACAATAACGAGGGTGGACAAGAAACTCCCTAAGAGGCCAAAGGCCGAAGCAATAACGGCTCATGGGTACTCAGACTTCCCCCAGGCATAGTCCTTGGCCCACACTTAGTTTTTACCATCTATCTCGCTTTTGCACTCTTCCAATGACTTTGCCTCCTATGTTTATAATCCTACAAAACAAGAACAAATACTACAACAATAATAAGGAATAAATAAAAAAAAGAAAACAGTAAAGATGGGTTGCCTCCCAACAAACGCCTGATTTAACGTTGCGGTATAACACTGATACTCTGCTCATGCTGGGCACTTTCTCCTCTTCTTTCTCCCATTAAGCCTAGCCTTTTTACACTCTCTCAGAAGATCTCCTCTTTCATCCCTGGATCTTTTCTCAATAATCCTTACACACTCAGCTTGTAACACCACCTCATCTGACTCAGTCGTCCTATCCAAATCACAATAATTTACATAAGAACTCTGCTCTATCCTCTTCAGTTCTACCGCAGTAATCATGCACAAGTCCTCATATTGCTAAGGGAGTTTAAGCGTCTTGTACACATTAAAAGTAATTTCCTCATTGCCAACTCTCATCTTTAACTTTCCTTCACTAACATCAACAAGCGCTCCACCAATAGCTAAGAAGGGTCGCCTTCATCATCTGCCTCGTAATCAAGAACAATAAAATCAGCAAGAAGAATAAACTTTCCCACTAGAATTAACCTATCCTCATTAATTCCTTCTGGCATAACTAGTGACTTATCTGCTAACTGTAAAGTGATTGTAGTAGATCTAAGAACCCCCAATCCGAGTTGCTTGAACAAAGAGGATGGCATCAAATTTATACTAGCCCCTAAAGCACACAGGGCTCTACCAACTTCTTATTTTCCAAGAGACAGATGAATTGTGAAACACCCAGGATCCTTCAACATAGGAGGGAGTTTACTCTGAACTGTAGCACTACACTCTTCAGTAAGTGCAACTGTTTCAAACTCTGTATGTATTTTCTTGTTTACCACTTTATCTCTGAGATACCTTGCATACTTAGGCACGTCCTGCGAAATTTTCACCAAAAGGAAAATTCACATGCACTTGGCTCAAAATATCTAAGAATTTCTTGTACATAGCATCATCTTTTTGCTTTTGTAGTTTTTGTGGAAATGGAGGTGGTGGCCTTGTCACAATTTCCAGCTTTTCTTTCTTATTCTCCTCAACGGACTTAGGAACTGATTCTCCTTCAGGTCTAGCTGTATACTTCTTTATCTCTGAAACTTCTTCTAATTCTCTTCCATTTCTCAAGGTAACCACATTGACTTGAGCCTTAGGATTAGGTTCAATATCACTCGGGAGAGCTCCAGCAGGTTTAATATTCGAATTGTTAGCCATTTGCCCAAACTGCCTCTCCAGATTTCTGAACTCTGTGCGCAATTGTTGATTCCCAGCCATAACTTTCTAATTTTCTATCAATAGCTTTTTTATCATGTCGGTCAAACTCTCATTTGCTTTTTGTGGAGGTTGAGGTGGATGATTGTAATTTGCTTGAGGCCTAATATTCTAATTTCCACCCCAAGAGAAGTTAGGATGATTCCTCCAGTTCGGATTGTATGTGTTACCATATTGAGCTTGTTGATTCATCAGTCCTCTAGCTTCTTGCTCTACATAGTAAATTGATTCATTATTCACAAGACATATGTCACTTGTATGACCTTCACCACATAACTCGTAGCAAGTAGACATCTGTTGCACAAGTTGCATCTGTTGTGCGTGGTGCATTGTCATTTTATTCATCAGATTCGCCAATCTCGCTATATCTTCCCTCATTGCTGACAAGTCATCAAGCTCGATCACCCCTGTTGCCTTTTGTTTAAGTGCTCTTTGTTGTTCCCCATCTCTTTGCCAATTATTATCATTAGCAGTGAAACTGTTTAGCAGGATCTGGATCTCACTATACGGTCTTACCATGTAGCTACCCCCACATTTGAGTCAAAATTCATTTTTTATGCCTCGTCCAACCCATAAACGAATGTGTGACCCAATACCTCATTAATTTGACAATAATGTGGGCAGTCTTTGAGTAGCTTCTTGTACTTTTCCCAAGCTTATCGGAGAGTCTCACCAGCTCGTTGTTGAAACCCTAGAATCTGGCTTCTCAGTGATTTTGTCTTCTTTGTGGGAAAAATTTGATTAAGAATTTCCTTGGAAGATCATCCCAATTGTGAACTGATTTTGCGGGCTCCTTTTGTAACCATTCCTTAGCTTCTCCCAACAGTGAAAAGGGAAACAGTGTCAGCATGACATAGTCCTTGGAAACGTTCGGATAATTGTAAGTGTCTGTAATTTCTTGGAAGTTCTGAATGTGCCTCTATGGGTCTTCATGAGATAAGCCAACATATTGCCCTGTGGCTTGAATCAGTTGTACCATGTACTATTTGAGTTCAAGGTGACCTGTTATATCATGTTTCACAATCGCCTGACTCATAAGCGCCAGATTGGGCCTTGCAACTTCTATCACTAGATGCACTTCATTACCTGCCATCTCTACTAGTTGTGGTTGAACTACGATGTCCAACTCTCTTTCAATTCTAGTTCTAGCTTTGACTTTCCTCCTCACTCTATATAGTGTTCGTTCGATTTTAGAATCAAGAGGAATGAGATTGTTTGTGTTTCTACTCCTCCTCATCCAAGAGAATAGCCTGCGTTATCACAAATAAATCAAACTAAAAATTAAAAATTGAACAAATAACGAATAAAAGCTTAACTTAACTAAGCAATCAATAACTAAGTCTCTGTCAACGGCGCCAAAAACTTGTTGGAACCAAACACACACGTAAGTATACGTGGTAGTCAAGTAATAAAGTGACTCGAAAATCGGATGTCGAATCCACAGAAACTTAAATTGATCGTTAACTACGTAAACTTTAATCAATTAATTGTCCAAGATATTTAAGAGTGATATTTTTCTAAAATCTACTATTGCAGAAATTAAACAAATAACAACAAAATTATCAAGAATGCAATTTTGTATGACGAGATTTTACTTCAGAGGAATTGAAAATTCTAGGGTTGTGGTTGGTTTATCAATCCTATTAAGTTCAGGAATTACACTCATTAATCCAGATTATCTATGGTTGCTAATTAACCGGATCTTTTATATGAATAGCATGTTCCCACAATACTACTCGTCTGCCCTATAATATATCAACCCTATATTCCTATGGTATTGAGTCTATCATGAACGAATATAACACGATATTTTATTAAACAAGATTGTTAGGTATATTCCTATCCTAATCGCGAAATCTTTCCCCGAGCTACGGGTTCAGAAACAAGCTCTCTCTAATTCTACTTTAATCTAAACACGGCTTTCCCAAGTATAGCATAGATAGTAAATAGAACTCAACTGTTGGCCAGATAATTAAGCATTTATGCACAAAATTAGAGAAACAACTACAAGATGATAATCCGAATTAACAAAGATGTAACTAATAAATGTTAATAATCATGTGAACCACAACCCTAGAACGTAGAGTGCTTAGCCACTCATGTTCGTAGTGACAAGTTTCCAAGTATTTTGTATAAACAAATTACAAAAAAAAATAAAAAAAGGATGAAGAACTCAATGATTTTCTCCTCCAAAAGTTATTCCTGTGATGTCCTAACTTGCCATCACCATAATCCCTCAAAGTGGCATTTTTAGGTCTATTTATATGTGTAGGAAAATACCTAAACGTGTAGGTCAAGTCCTAGCTAAACCGGGAGACGAATTAAGTCTTCAAAACTCGGAATGTGCCTGCTCAGACCTGGCGTCGCCAGGTAAGATGCCTGATGGACCTCGCCCTAGGCCTGGCGTCGCCAGGCATAACCGCTAGTTAAGCTTGCCTTTGCCTTGCCTCACCGGGTGTAACGCCTATTACAAGCCTGGCATTGCTAGGCTAATGCCTGCTGTAGTCCTGGTTTTGCCAGCTTTCTCTTTTTCATTGTTCTTGAGTACACTTTTAACGTTTAAGTATCCCTTTAGCTCTACTTTTATCTTTAATTCAACGACACATAAAATAGACTCCATTACGTGTAAATAAAGTGTAATTTATCATTAAAGAATGTAAAATGCAAGGATGCACGAAACTGTGAAATTATAGCTACACATCAATATCAACAAAGAGCAAAAACCCAGAATCTTAGTGCATCAGAGTTCCCAAGGGCTTCAAATGAACCCCGGGCAGTGCTAGCACCAAGAAAAGTTAAAAAATCAAATTCCAGTGGCTTTGGCTTTCAGCCACCCAAGAACCAAAGTATAGAACAAGAGAATGAGAGAACAATAGAGTAATAACTTTAATTTTTTAGTGAATCTCGTGATTAAAAGTTTGTTTCAAAGGGGAATGGAGAGGCATTTATATAGTAGTTAAATCAGGTGAATAAATAAGGAAAGAAGTCAATAAAACATGAACAAAGAAAGGAAAAACATACATGTAATAATAAAGCAACCAGTAAAGGAAAGAAATCGAAAAAATCAAACCCTAATTAAGGTTCAACGTTTGAAAATCCATCTACTAGTATGAGAAATCAACTACTATTTTATGTATATGGACAAGATATTTTCCAGATCTAAGGGATTGAAGTTGAACGGGCCCGAATTTTAGAGATGGTACTTGGCAAGTTTAGGCAAGTAGTAAGTGACACAATAGTCTTGCAAGTAATACTGAGTTAACACATAAAAGGCAAGGAAATCATGGAAGGAATCCATGATTGAGATGGATTCAGAGAATATTGGGAGGGAGGCTAGGGTTTCTGAATAAGGGAGGGGCGTTTGAGAATGGCTGATGAAGAGAAATGGTGATTAGGGTTTGGGTGAGGGGATATAAGGAGAGTGGGGGAGTGTTGTGAGCCGTTGATCAATTTGGATTTGAACAGGTTGGGTCGGGTTTTGGATTTGGTAGGTTCATTAGGTTGCTTGGGCTGCTAAGGTTATTGGGCCAAGGGTCTATTGGTCCGAAATTAATCCTAATTTTGGGCCAGCTTTTAAAAATAGGAAATTAAGGGAAAATAATTTAATAAAAATAGTTAAATAAAATATAAAAATGTTATTTATGCAAATTAATACTTCAGAACAATAGTAGAAGATTATAAAAATGTAAGATATTATTTTGACATTGAGTAAAATGACAAATGCAATAAAATTATAAAATATAAGCTATTATTGCAAGATTGTGCAAATAACTTAAAAATACTAATGTAATTATGAAGTAAAAAATATTTGAAAACATGTATTATCGATGCAAAATAATTTTAGGTAATTAAGTCATCACAAAATAATTTAAAGGAGTAATTAATAAGTATTCAAGTAATTTTAATGCAAGAAAATCAATTTTAAAGCTCTAAAAATTATGGAAAGTCTTGTATAGATATGTAAACTAAATAATGATGAAAAAATGATGTTTTGAAAGTATATATACTATTTGAGAAAATATGAGGGCAAAATTGGGTATCAATAGCACAATTGCATGTGCGGTCCGCATTCATTAAACTTTCTTCTGAGGCTCAAGTACCCTTTCTGTGGCCGCAGATGTATTTCTGCGGAAAATACTTTCTTCTCTGGTCGTAGAACTATGTCTGCGGACCACACTTTGTCCTACTGCACTCCTTCTTGCCTTTTTGATCTGGAATACACCTTTTTGAGTTAGAACTCTTCGTTAAAGTCCAATTCTCTAACATGCCTACAATTTGCATAATTTCATTAGTTTTGGGAACAAGAATCAACACTTTCGGACTAAAACTAAAGCAAGAAGGTACTAATAAGTGGTTAAAATCTATGCTTATCAACTCTCCCAAACTTAAGTCTTTGCTTGTCCTCAAGCAAATAGATTAGTTCTCACATACTCAAAGAGAAATGTCATTTTAAAGAGTCATTTGTTAGACATTCATACTCAGTTGGGACCAAAAATTACATACATTACGCATGCATTTTCAACAAGGTGACAAACCACATATTATGCACATATAACTCTAGTGTGACACAAGAGCTTCAAGAATTGAGTTTACTTATCAAGGACTCTTGTTCTATCATGTATATCATGGTAGACTCCAAACTCTTCCTCCTCTACCTTCCATTTGCCATGCTCACTTCAAGAATTAGCACTCATTTCTAGATTAATGAAAGGTTCACTCTTCTCTCACAAAGGAATGTCACAAGTACGGCTTCAAGTACCATAGGCTTGCCCCTCATGTGGATCACCACTAATGTAAGCTCTCTCGGTTCAAAGTCAAGTAGGACTTATTTTGGGTTGTAATGAAGGCCTTTGGATTGGCGTAGGATACCATATGGGATAAGTGGTTACACCCTTCTTTAAGCGCTCCACGTTTTTATTTTTTGGCTCACATTTACCAACTCTTAGAGGCATTTCCTTTTCTTGGGGGATAGAGAGACTTGCCATCACTCTTTTTTGTTCATTTCATTCTTTTTCTCCCTTGATGCTTATACTAGAGATAGTTGCCTCTTTTTGATTTCATCAACCTTCCTTTTTATTCTCTTTTATTTTTTTCTTTTCTTGCCTTCTCTTTTTCATAGAGATCATTTCTTCTCTCTTTTTGGTACCTTGATACCCTTTTTAGATTCCTCAACTATAACCCCCAAACTTATGCTTAAAGCCACTTATCTCATAAGAGTGTGAAGGAAAGTCCGGGTGCCAAGAGAGGATTACAAATAAAATGGGTAAAGGCTTGTAGCATGATTACCAATAGAGAAAGGAAAGTCTTAAAGGGGTTGACTAGAGATAACTAGCATTAGGTAGCAATAGAAAGCTCAAACGGAACAAGGAAAGCCTATAATCATCTTCCAAACCAAGCAAACCTAGAATTTTGCCTTGAAACACATTTGTGGCAAGTTCTAGACCATTCATACAAATAATTGGACTAGCAACAAAAATCACCTCAACTATCATGCAACTAGACCATAAAAGTAGCCTACAACGATCACAATCAAGTTAAAGATCGTTATGGTCCAATCAACCACTCTATGATTATCAAAGTTAACTCAAGAGTCTCAAAGTCACTAAGTAGAGCTATTTTATTCCAAAAACCTTGTTTCAAACCATAAGCACGCAGTTAAGTGTGTTTGTGCCAAATGAAGCATGAATAACTCTTTTTAGAGAATAACTTGATTAGGGCTTTTATTCATTACTACTACTATTATTATTACCTAAACACAAAAAGGGACTCATTCCCTTAAGAAAGTTGTCACATCATCCATCCACGGGAAGAGTCACCCGGTTCACACAAAAGACCACCTTTGGAAAGAAGCATAGCATTAAGAAAACCAAAGGCTGATTATCCACACTACCATGAAAAATGTAAAAGCAACTAACATAAAAATGAAATGGCCCAACGGTCGTTTTGTGTCATTATGACCCGCTACCCCTTTTTATGCTTTACACATGTGTGTTTATGATTTTATGACTTGCGGGATTGGTTGGTTTCATTCCATGAGGATTCGGGTTGATTTGGGCCATTTGATTTTTGACATAGAAACTTAAAGTAAAAATGTTACCCAAACTTTGACTTTTGTGAAAACGACCCTGATACGGTGTTTTGATGGCTCCGATAGATATGTATCGTAATTTTGGACCTGGGCGTATGCCCGGAATATATTACGGAAATCCGTAGGTTGATTTGTGTTGTTTTGCCGAAATTTGGCAATTTAAAGTTGAAAAGTTCAACCGTAGGTTGACTTTTTACTATCGAGCTCAGAATTTGATTTTGGGAGTTGGAATAGGTCCGTTGTGCTATTTAGAACTTTTCTGCAAAATTTGGTATCATTTGGAATTGATTTGACAGGATTCATATGTTTAGTTGATATTCTAGAGATTCTTGAACTTTACATGGAAATTCATGCGTTTTAGTCTCGATTTGTAGTTTTAGATAATATTTTGATCACGCAAGCGAGTTCGTATAATGTTTTTATACTTGTGTGGATGTTTTGTTCAGAGCCCCGAAGGCTCGGACATGTTTCGGACATGTTTTAGATTGGATTGAATTGAAATTGAACTGCTGGTGTTGTTGGTGCATAGCTATCGCAATTGCGAGCACCAGCCTCGCCATTGCAAAGGTGACATTGGGGGCACAGATGTCGCAATTGCAACTTCCCCTTCGCATTTGAGAAGTCGGCAGGATTTTGGCTATGTTCGAATTTGCGAGGGTCCGCAAATACGAACACTGTGTCACAAATGCGACAAATGTAGCTTGTACAAGTGGATGGGAGACGAGAGTTTTAAAACTATTCTCTCATTTTACAACCCTAGACTCGGTAAGAGGCGATTTGTAGAGGGATATTTTCATCTACATACTTTGGGCAATTTATTCTAATCTATTTCTGTAAGGCCCCGTAAAATTTTACTTGAAAACCTGGGATTTCGTGGTGCCGAGTTACACATATGTGTTAAAGATTGCAGAGATCTCGCCATGGTATGGACCTTTTGGGTTGAGAAGTGCATTGAGGAGTTAAAGGAAAATGTTGGCAGAAATAGGGCATTTCTACGGCCCATTATGCGGTCGTAGAATCACTCTGTGGGCCACAGAATGGCCACAGAGTGAGGCAGTCATTTGAGCCATTTTTGGTTTCATTTTCACAGCCCATTATGCTACTGCAGAACCATTTCATGGGTCGTACTCTGATCGCACATCATTCCTTGAGATTTGTCAGATGGAGATACCGCGGTGCATTGTGCGACTGTAGAACAGGTCTGCGGACTGCAGACTGCTCGCATAGTGAAGCATAAATATTAGTTCCAGAGGGCCAATTATGCGGCCCATTTTGCGGACCACGGAAGCATGATGCAGTCGCATATGTGACCTCAGAACATGTTCCGGAGTTTCATTTTTGGGTTTTCAAACCCGGACCTACTTTGTTAAAATAGTTGTAGAGGGGTATTTTTTAGCAAAACCTTATATTTTAGAGTGAGAGAAAGAGTCCTAGAGTGAGAAAGTGATCTTCATCAAATTACTCATCAATTCTTGCTCAAATCCTTGAAGATTATCAAGTAAAGCTCACTAATTTTTCAACCTAAGAGGTAAGAATCTATACCCTAGCCCTTAATTTCAAAAATTAACTAGAAGTGGGTAATTATTAAGATGGTTCATGGGTATGAGAGTTCTTTATATTGCATGCATGTGTAATAAAAGAGTGTAGGGAGATAGTGACCTAAAAATGATAAAGAATGGGGTGTAGGATGTTGGAATCTTTCACAAAGGGCCTTAAAAACATAATTGCACACCTAGTGTTTGATAATGTGCTCAAATGAGCTAGAGTCATGATCATTTTTCTAATTTTTGGTTCAACTTGTTATATTCCTAAAATAGATTGAAGTTGCTAAGAGTTCCGGAATATAGTAGAATTTAAGGAAGCTCTATTGAGTTATGTATGGCTAAAACTCCCTCTTCTTAGAATTGAACCCCATGGTGTTCATGCTATCTGTGTAAGTCCCAAATTGATCATTATAGAAATTGTTATCGTGAATGTGCTTGCGTTGAAGAATATATGTGCAATGTGTATTCCAATGTTTCATCATGTTATCTTACTATTTGAGGATCTGTTAAAAATATGGAATATGTGCGAAAAATGCATAGACTTCAAGTCAAATTTGAATAAAGACTGTTATGCCAAATTGTGTGAAATAGTCTCTATGCGTCTTCGATTCTAAATTGCTCACATATGTAAACAAAGTCTTGAATGAAAAGCCTTGTTGTGGTTGTTGATGATAATAACATTGGGATGTGGAAAAGAACTTGAATTATAAATGTGTCCAAGAGCCAAGTATGAAATTAGATGATTGATAGAAAATGGTAGGCTATTGTGCGGCTGCAGAATACATCTGCGGTCCGTAGGTTTAAAAGTGTGGTCTGCACATCCGCTTTATCAATAGATAAGTATCTGATAGACAGTGCAGACCTAGGTGCAACCATTCTAGGAACTCTGTGGTCCACACAATTAAAGTGCGGCCGCAGATGCACTTTCCTTCAACCAGTCACCAAAATCAACCAACTCCGGACCACACAAATTCAAGTGCGGCCACAGATTTCAGAAATTAATCAAACACATTTATGTTTTTTTTCTAGATTTTTCAAATACTTGTTCAAATCTACTTGGCAACATGGTATACACATGAAATTCAACTAAACCAACCCATTTTAGCATATTTTAACAACTACCCAGTACAGATCTACCCCACATGGACATGGATGAAATATAATAACATATGGCCAAAAAAGAAGCTAAAAAGTCAAAAATCAAAATAACACAAAAGATTAACATGAAGTGAAGCATACCAGATGATGTGAGTGTGCAAGATCTTGTGTGCAGATGGGTCTGTGTGTTTGACAGTGAAACGGTGCTCAGATAAGCTCTAGAGTAATAGTGATTCTCAGGAGAGTGAAAAGTGTAAAATGAGGCCAAAACTTCTATTTATAATTAGAGTACATGAGAGGGAGAAAGGTCGAGTGCCGCCGCATAAATCCAAGTGTGGTACGCACTCCTTCACCTAGGCACCATTTTTCTACTTCTCATGTGCGGTCTGCACAATTTTGACTACGGGCGCACAATTCTTCTCGCGGTCGCATATTTTCCCCGCACTAATAGGGAAAAACTTCAGAGACCTTGAAATTTGACATGTTGTCTAGCTTCCAGAAGTACAGTCTGCAGGTGAAATTTGCGGCTGCATAATCTCTTCTGTGATGGCACAATGTTTTTTTGCGGCCACAAAATTGAAATGTGTGGTCCGCATTTTCTTATGCACTTAGCAATTTTTTTCACCCTTCTATCATGTAACACTCAACCTTGGAACACACTTCAAATCAAGTTAAAAACAACAAATAACATTTAACTACAAAAGAAAAAGGAATAAAACTTGGGTTGCCTTCCAAGAAGCGCCTAATTTAACGTTGCAGCATGATGCAATGTCTAAGCATCCTCAAGTAAAGTAAATGACCGCAACCAAGTGTCTCTCTCCCATGTTACCCAAGCAGTGCTTCACCCAGTGACCAATGACTCGGAATACTTCATTGTTTTTGTTCTTCAAGTCTAATGCACCAAAAGGTATCACACCAACAATTTCAAAAGGACCACTCCACTTGGACTTGAGCTTCCCAAGAAACATCCTCAATCTTGAGTTAAACAACAATACAAGATCACCGACATTGCACTCTTTGTTCCAAATGTACTTGTGATGATGATATTTCATCTTTTCTTTTTAAAAGGAGGAACTCTCATATGCATGGTATTGGAACTCATCCAATTCATTCAAATGTGCAACCCACAAGTTAGCGGCTACATCCCAATCAAGATTCAATCTCTTCAAGGCCCAAAATGACTTGTGCTCTAGTTCTACCAGAAGATGATAAGCTTTCCCGAACACTATCTGGTATGGAGACATTCCGATAGGTGTGTTGTAAGCCTTCTTATAAGCCTATGATTCATCAACAAGCTTCTTGGACCATTCCGTCCGATTTGCATTCAACATTTTAGACAAGATACTCTTTTTCTCCCAGTTGGAGACTTCCACTTGACCACTAGCTTGTGGATGGTAGGGAGTAGTGACCTTATGAGTAACATTGTACTTTCTAAGTAAAGTGTCAAAAGCCTTATTGCAAAAGTGTGACCCCCCATCACTTATGATTGCACGTGGAGTACCAAATCTTGTAAAAATATTCCTCTTCAAGAAAGCCACTACACTTCTTGCCTCATTGTTGGGTAAGGCGACGGCCTCAACCTATTTGGACACATAATCCACCACGGCCAATATGTAAGTGTTTCCACAAGAACTCACAAAGGGCCCATAAAGTACATGCCCCAAACATCAAAAATATCAATCTCCAAGATGGTGGTGAGAGGCATCTCATTTTCTTTGAAATTCCACCGGCCCGTTGACATTCATCACATCTTTTCACTACTTCACTTTCACCCTTGTAAAGAGTAGGCCAATAGAAACCACAACTAAGAACTTTGGATGTCGTTCTTGATCCCCCATGATGATCACCATATGGAGAAGAATGACAAGCTCCAAGAACATCACCTTGATTTTTTTCCGGTGCACACCTTCTTACACCCCATCCGTACAAATTTGGAAAAGGTATGGTTCATCCCAATAATAATCTTGACAACATCTTTTGAGCGTCTTCCTTTGGTTTGAAGATAACTCATCCGGAATGATACCACTCACAAGAAAATTTGCCAAATACGCAAACCATAGCACATCTTTCGTTGAAAGTGCCAAAAGTTGCTCATCGGGGAAGGAGCCATTGCTCTCAGGCCATCATGTGGCCTCCCCTCCTCCTCCAAATGAGACAAGTGGTCTGCCACTTGGTTTAGCTACCTTTCTTATCTTGAATATCAATTTCAAATTCTTGCAACAAGAACACTCATTTCATTAACTAAGCTTTAGATTCATTTTTTCATAAGATAGCAAAATGCCCGCATGATCTGTGTGGACAATAACTTTGGCACCCATCAAGTACGGGCGAAACTTCTCATTGCAAACACAATAGCAAGGAGCTATTTCCCTGTAATGGTGTAACTAACTTGGCACTATTCATGGTCTTAATAGCATAGTAAACCGTATAAAAACCTTTGTTAATATGTTGCCCCAAAACAATCCCAACAGCTACGTCACTTGCATCACACATGAGTTCAAATGGCAAGCTCCAATTTGGAGCAGTAATGATAGAAGTGGTTGTCAACTTGAGCTTCAATTGTTTGACATCCCTCATAAAATCATAATTGAAATGGAACTTGGCCTCTTTCTCAAGGATCTTACATAATGGGTTTACCACTTTAGCGAAATCTTTGATAAAGCGCCAGTAGAAACCCGTATGGCCTAGGAAACTCCGCATACCTTTTACTAAAGTTGGGGGTGGAAGCTTATAAATCACCTTAATCTTAACCTTGTCAACTTCAATTCCATTCCTTGATATTTTATGGCCAAGGACAATGCCTTCGTCAACCATGAAATGGCATTTCTCCCAATTGAGCACCAAACTGGTCTCTTCACATCTAGCCAACACTTTATACAAATTTGCAAGACAATCATCAAAAGAATCCCCAACTACCGAGAAGTCATCCACGAAAACTTCAAGGTATTCCTCCACCATGTCCGTGAAAATAGCCATCATACGCCATTGAAAATTCGTCGGCGGATTGTACAAACCAAATGGCATCCTCTTCAAATCAAAAGTACCATAGGGACATGTAAAGGTTATTTTCTCTTGATCTTCTGGAGCAATAAGAATTTGATTGTAGCCCGAGTACCCATCAAAAAAATAATAGAAAGCACGACCGTCCAATCTATCTAGCATTTGGTCCAAGAAAGGAAGTGGAAGTGATCCTTCCTTGTGACTTTGTTGAGATTACGATAATCCACAAAAACTCTCCAACCGATCACCATTCTTGTGGGAATCAACTCATTCTTATCATTGGTGAAAACCTTCATGTCCCCCTTCTTTGGGACACATTGACCCGGAAAGGTCCGTGAACTATCGGAGATGGGGTAGACAACCTCGACATCCAACCACTTGATAATATCCTTCTTGACCACTTCGTACATAGCCTCATTAAGTCTTCTTTGATGTTCAATGGACGGTTTAACACCATCCTCCAACTTGATCTTATACATGCAAATTGCGGGATAGCCTTCTTCCTCTTTTGCAATACCGCCAATATTGAATAAACCTGCACGTTAGTCAATCAAGAGGAGAGAATAATTGGTAAAGTAGAACAAGGGCCAAGAAATTCATACAGAAGGAGTGGAGGCAATGGCTTCAACTCAAAAGTAGGTGGCTCTTCAATAGAAGGCTTTGTAGGAGGAGTCTTCCTATTCTCAAGATCCAAAGATAATTTTTGGGGTGGATAGTTGTACGACCCTATTCCTTGCAAAGAATTCACATACTCCATGAAAATTCCATCTCATCATCATCAAAGTTGAGAAAAACGCTTCCAATATATCACCAACATTGATTGTATCAGTTGTTTCATCAATAATATCATCGGTCACCAAATCCACAAAAGAACACACCTCATTGCTATTTGGTTGCCACATAGACTTACACACATGGAATACCTCTTGTTCATCACCAACCCGGAAAGTGAGTTCTCCGGCTTCCACATCACAAAGAGACATACCCGTAGCAAGGAAAGGTCTCTCAATAATGATAGGCACTTCACAATCTAGAATAACAAAGTCTGTCGGAAGAAATGAACTTATCACCCGGACTAAAACATCCTCAATCACTCCTAACAACTTTTTCATGGTACGATCGGCCATTTACAACCTCATAGATGTGGGTCTTGGTTGCCCAATTTCCAAGGTTTTGAAAACCGAATACGGCATCAAATTGATACTCGCCCCAAGATCAAAAAGAGTTTTAGAAAACTCGACACTCCTAATTGTACAAGGAATCATGAAAGCACCGGGATCCTCCAACTTAGGAGCCATGGAATGAACAATTGCACTCATTTGATGAGTGACCATGATAGTTTCAAATTCATTGACTGCTTCTTGGTCAAAAGATCTTTCATAAACTTTGCATAAGAGGGCCTTTATTCCAAAGCTTCTACCAGTGACACATTAATTGAGAGACTCTTCATCATTTGAATAAACTTCTTAAATTGATTTTCACCATTTTGCTTGGAAAGTCTTTGAGGATAGAGAGGTGGAGGCTTAGGCAATGACGCCTTAGACATTTGAACTACCGGCTCTGGTATGTCAATGATGTGCTCCTTAGACGGGTTCACATCCTCTTGAGTCTCTTCAACACTATCATCAATGTCAATCTGAGCCTTATCATTTTCTTGAACAACATTTTTGGGATTTCCTCCTTTTGTATCACTTGGTCATCATCCACAAGTCGTATTTCACTTGAGGTGGGTGCATTCCCGCCTCTTCCACTTCTTGTGATAACTGCCATAGCATGCCTCATGTTGTTACAACCCTTTGGATTCACCACTATGTCACTTGTTAGTGCACCCTTAGTAAGATAATTAAGAGCTTGAGAGATTTGCTCTCATTTGAACTTCTAGATTATGGATTGATATATTGTGTGAGGCAAGATGGGCATCCGAATCAGCATTCGTTTCCATCATTTGCTTAAACATATTTTCAATATGGCCCATCGCATTTATTGAATAACATGAACCATGGTAAGGATAAGGAGGTGGGTTGCTCGGTTGTTGACACATTGGGGGCTTTTGGAAACCCCACCCTCGGTTTCCTTGATTGTTGCTCCAACCACGTTGATTTTTGCCTCCCCAATTTCTTTAGTTGCTTCCACTCCAATTTCCTTGATTGTTGTTATTATAATTCCCTTGATTTTTAGAACTCCAATTGCCTTGGTTAATTTTATGGTCGCCATTATGGTTGATTGGAGCCTTGAAAGTTGTTCCTTTTCCCTTGGTAATTGTTCACATATTGAACCTCCTCTTCTTGCTCATGATAAGAATCATCTTGATCAAACCACCATCATCTTACACATAATTCTCCACTCGGATTTGGATTTGTGTAACCTTGATCCTCTTCTTGTTCACCAACACATTTACTCCCTCTATAGCATGAACTTTCTTAGGAGCTTGCACTTGATTAAGTTGAGCTTTTGCTGGTTGAGTCATTGTTGTTGTCAATTTGGTAATGTCTTGCCCATGGTCTTTCAACTCTTTGTGGAGGTGAATCATGTTGGGATCACATAGCGGAACATTATCTCAGGATTTCCAAGACGACGATATTTTCTCCATCTCATCAAGAGTCTCACATGCCTCCGCATAAGGTGTTGTCATAAAGTTGCCACCGGCCAATTGATTGACCACGCATTGGTTCGTAGTTTTTATACCACGATAGGAAGTTTGTGAATCATGTTGTCGGTCATATCATTGTTTGGGCACTCCTTCATCATTGTCCGATACCTCTCCCAAATATCATGCAAAGGTTCGTTGGGCTCTTCTTAAAAGCCAATATTTCATCCCTAAGAGCCGCCATATGCCCGGGAGAGAAAACCTAGAAATAAACTTTGGCGCAAATTCATCCCAAGTATGTATTGAATGATTAGGCAAGTGTTCCAACCAATCTAAAGCTTTACCCCGTAGAGACAAGGTAAAAAGCTTTAGCCTCAAAGCATACTCGGAAACATTAGTTTGCTTGCTCCCCAACATGTATCCATAAAGCCCTTCAAATGTTTATAGGCATTTTAATTTGGCGCGCCAGTGAGAAAACCTCGTTGCTCAAGCAAAGTGAGCATCACATTGATAATTTGAAAGTTTCTCGCCCTAATGCGAGGGGGGACTATTGCACTTGCATAACCTTCATTGGGAAATATCCAGTGTTGTGCCACTTGTGGTTGTGGTGGTTGAGGTGGGGGTGGTGGGGGGAACATTGTCTTGTTGACCCCGGCCTCGACGATTCGGTTGTGGAACTAAAGGTACATCTTCTAGTTGTTCCTCCTCTCCGTCCAATTCCCTTAATGGCATATTTTTTAGCTCATTGTTTGCCATTTTGGGCCTACGATTTCTTCAACAAGTTAGTAACACAGAAGGGAAAGAAGATATTTCAAGAACAAACTCAAATATATAGTTAAAATCGTTAAAACTCCCCAACAAAGGTGCCAAAAAGTGATCGACGTCCAATCCGCACTCAATAGTTAGTGGAAATGGTTGTTGGAAGAATAGTACCCAACAAGAGTCTGGGTCGATTTCATAGGGAGTTTATAATGGGTGTTAGACGAAACACTTTATGACAGTACGGAAAATAGCTCAATTGCACTTCCAACACAGAATTGTTGTTTTCTCCTTCTAGAATTAACGCTAACAAAATGTAAACTAATTAGAAGAAACTTGAAAGTGAGTAATTGTTTTTGATGTTTATATCAAATGAGAAAAAGCCTACGGATGTAACCTTTTCCTAGGTTCTAACCTCATGGGTAAATCACGTTAATGCCTGTTTTAGTGATCGGGATGGATTATAACTCTCAACTCTCAATTACCCACTCAATACCTCTCGGTTATAAAGTGATTATGCCCTAATTGGTTTTCTCAACTCCAATTGGGTATCAATTCAAATAGTTGATATGAGCTCAAGTGGGGTTTTCCCTATCTCTGGTTCAAACCATTTAATTAGACTAGCCAAAACCTTAAATAGCCCAATTTCTTATTAGCCAAGTTTTCCTAGACTAAGTCCCTCATTCTCAAGTATGAACCAATTCAAATAGGCATGAATCAGTATTTGCAACTATTAACTCTAGAAATAATGCATAAAGAAGGCTAAATAATAAACATCCAATCATAAACAAGCACTAAATTAGTTACTCATAAGGTTTACACATTAGGGTTGGGTCACGATCCTTGAGAAAATCTAGCTACTCATGCTAGAAAGTGAAGAAAACAAGGAAAAAGAAATAATTAAAGCCATAAAGCAAGATTAAATTGATAAAACTAATGTTTCTTCACCCAAAATGGTCACTATTTTCCTAAAACGCCAAAATATAACCTACACTACTCAAAACAATACAAAACTTGCCCTAAAAGTATTTTCCGTCTATTTATCGTGCCCTGAAATTCGCTGACAAAAATGCCCTTTGGGAGGTTCTGCAACCGCACAATTCCATGTGTGGTTCGTACTTTGCTTATCTTCTTCAAGTGGAGAGATTTGTAGCCTCACAATTTGCACTTCAGCTTTTGCGACCGTGCCTTTCTTCATGTGGCTACACTTTTGGCAAGGCTTCACATTTGGTCGTTTTGCGCATTCTCTGAACTTTTTAAATTCTTGTCAGTGCGACCACGGTTTGCGGCCGCACAATTGCACGTATGGTCCGCACTTGTTAAACTTTCTTCTGAGGCTCAGGTACCTTTTCTATGGCCGCATATGTATTTTTGCAGACTGTACATTCTTTTACGTCCACAGAATTATTTCTTTGGACGGCACTTTGGTTTGCTCCACTCCTTCTTGCCTTTTTGAGCTAGAACACTCCTTTTTGAGTTAAAATTCTTCGTTAAGGTCCAATTCTCCAACATGTCTACAATTTTAACAATTTCATTAGTTTTGTGAGCAAGAATCAACACTTTCAGACTAAAACTAAGGTAAGAAGGTACTAATAAGTGGTTAAAATCCATATTTATCAACATCCAAGGAGAACCCATTACGTATAGCTCATTGCGAGGAACCCCAATGAAATCCCTATGAATATGGCACTGGTGACACTTGTGTATGTAACAGATGTTATCACTGTTCATGGTCATCCAAAAGTATTTGGCTCTTAAGATCTCCTTGGCTAGAGTGAAACCATTCATGTGACGCCCACACGTTCCTGCATGTATCTTTTCCAGTAGTCTTTTTGCTTTAGTGGCATCTACACATCTTAACAGACCCAAGTCCGGGGTCCTCCTATATAAGACTTCCCCATTAAAGACAAAGTGATTTGTTAATCTTCTTAATGCTCGCTTTTGACCACTAGTGGCATTCTCTAGGTATTCTATTGCTTAGAAGAACCTTTTGATGTCGTAGTACCACGGCTTACCATCTGGATCTTCATCTACATGGAAACAGTATGCATACTGATCTTGAACCTCTATATCAATGGGGCAATATAATTCTAGTCTGGACGCTGGATTATTGATGACAAGGTTGCAAGAGTGTCGGCGAACTCGTTCTAGATTTTAGGAACTTGATTGAACTCCATCTTGGTGAACTTCTTACACAACTCTTTTACGCAATGCAGATATTGAAGGATTTTGACATTCTTGGTGGTCCATTCACCCTGAACTTGGTGTATCACAAAATCGGAATCTCCTATGACCAAAAATTCCTTGAACTTCATATTGACTGCTATCCTAATTCCAAGGATGCATGCTTCATATTCCAACATACTATTTGTGCAAGGAAACCTTATTGGTCGAAGCAGGGTAATGTTGTCATGTCTCAAAAATTAGGACTACCCCAATCCCTACACCTTTGAAATTTGTTGGTTCATTGAAAAACATTCTCCATTGTGGGTATGGCTCTGTATCCTCCCCTACTGACAACACTTCTTCATTTGGGAAGTACATGGTGAGTGGTTCATAATCCTTGTCTACCGTGTTCTCTGCGAGATGATCGGCCAATGCTTGCCCTTTGATAGCTTTCTGCGCCACGTACACAATATCGAACTCACCGAGAAGAATCTGTCATTTGGCTAACTTTCATTTAGGCATTGGCTTCTGGAAGATGTACTTGAGTGAATCGAGCCGGGATATCAGATGCATAGTGTATGTTGACATATAGTGCCTTAACTTCTTAGCGATCCATGTCAAAGCACAGCAGGTTCGTTCTAACAAGGTGTATCTAGCTTTGTACGGTGTGAACTTCTTGATCAGGTAATAGATAGCTTGATCCTCCTTTCTAATCTCATTGTGATGTCCTAACACACATCTAAATGCATTATCCAAAACGGACAAGAATAATAACAGCGGCTTCCCGAGTTAGGGAGGAACTAACACTAGGGAATCGACAAATACTCTTTGATACTGTCGAAAGCTTTCTGACACTCTTTCATCCACTTTGTAGCAACATCCTTCTTTAACAACTTGAAAATAGGTTCATAGATTACTGTGGACTGGCTATGAATTTGCTGATATAGTTTAATCTATCGAGGAAAATCATCATGTCCTTCTTGCTCTTGGGCGGTGGCAAGTATTGAATGGCCTTGATCTTTGAAGGATCCAACTTTATCCCTTTCATGTTGAGAATGAAGCCTAACAGTTTTCCTGCGGGGACTCAAATGCACACTTCGTAGGATGCAACTTCAAACCTCCGCAAATGTTTGAAAATTTTCTTTAAGTCGCTCAAATGATCTACACTCTTCCACGACTCGATGATGTGTCATCCACATACACCTCAAATTCATTGTGGATCATGTTGTGAAAGTGGGTTGTCATGGACCTCATGTACATAGCACCAGCGTTCTTGAGACCAAATGGCATAACCCTATAATAATAAACTCACTTTGGCATGGTTAATGACATCTTCTCTACGTCTTCTTCATGCATCAGAATCTGGTAGTACCCGGCGAAACAATGCATGAACGACTGTAACTCGTGCTTTGTAGAGTTGTCGATAAGGATATGAATATTTGGTAGATTAAAATCATACGTTGGACTAGATTTATTGAGATCTCGATAGTCTGCACATATCCTAATCTTCCCATATTTTTTGGTACTAGTACGAGGTTCGCCAACCATGTAGGATAGTTAGTGACTCTCACCACATTTGCCTCTATCTGCTTGCTGACATCTTCTTTTATCCATAGACTCAATCTGGCTTGAATTTTCTAGGTTTTTGCTTGACTGGTGGTCTGGAGGGATCGGTGGGAAACCGATGCAAGACGATGTCAATATTTAATCTGGGCATGTATTCATATGAACAAGAGAACACATCGATATATTGTCGGAGGAGCTCTACGAATTCTTCCTTCTATTCTATCTTTAGATGGATGCTGATTCGAATTTCCTTCACGTCTTCTTCGTTTCCCAAGTTGATTACTTTTGTTTTTCAAGGTTGGGCTTCTTCTGTTTTATCTCTTGCATGAGGTTCTCATGCATCATGCTCTCGTCGTACTCTTCGTAGTGTGGCTCGTTTTGACCAAGGGTTTTATTGCATATCATAATTCTGGAACGCGAGTTTTTATCAATTTGATTACTGAAAAGGAAAACTAGGTATAAATAAGAGCGAAAAATGAATTTGCAATGATTTCAGGAAAAGTAATTTTTTATTTCATCAAAAGGAACGTCTCAACGTTGAAAGAGACAATTTGAAAAAAACGTACAGGCACATTTTAGGCCTCAATTGACCGTGCATTTTCAAAATTACTACAATTCCACACTACCAAGACTCCCGACGAACCAAAGATGGACTGACAGTGCAATTTTGCAAGGTCTCTCCTAGTTCGGTATCCCGAATGGTCGGTGTCTTGATATCAGCTTCTTCATAACATTCCTCGATCATAGTCGTGAACAATCTTCCCATTCCATCAATGATGTCATCCTTTGGTGACGAGCTCTGACTAAGGCCCGGAACACGCTCTAGTACAAAAGCCTTCTTCCTAGTGTTACCAATATAAGTCCTTCCGGTTGTAGGTTAATACCTCAAGCCAGCGGTACCCTTCTACCCTTTTGGTTCAATTGGCTCTACTATCCCATCTGATCGGGCTCCTAACGGTCCCTGATTGATACCCATACCTCATCATCTCTCTCATTGAAATTTTTGACTTGTACAGTGGGTGCATACCATGATTGTGCTCACTCTTCTCCATCTTTGTTGCCTGCATGATCTCGACCGAATGAAAAGCGATCGTATCTAGTCCTTCTATGAAAGGGACTTCATGCTCTAGGTAAGCTGACTGGACCCACTCCCCATGTATCACAATCTCTTGACAATGCACTCGAATTTCATACACTGATGGAGAGTGGAAGGAATTGCCTCTGCCATGTGCATCTAGGGCCTTCCTAGCAACAGGTTGTATGAAGACGAAATGTCCATCACTTGGAAAAATATAGGGAACTCAACTTGTCAAATATATAAGGCTAAGCATATTCTCCAATGACATCCTTCTGCGACCCATCGAAAGTCCTCACTTACAAGAATTCCCTTTACTTCCCAATTCTCGCAAAGTAGAGAACGGGCAAATGTTCACTCCGAATCCTCCATCGATAAGAACTCGAAAGAATACTTTGTCCCCACACTTGACCATGAGATGCAGAGCTATGTTATGATCCACACCCTCCACAGGAAGTTTATTCCTCCGAAAGGAAATCATGTTTGCTTCGACCATTTTTCCAATGGTTGTTGCTAATACTTCGCTAGTAGTATTTCTTGGCACACTTACTCCGCTTAGCACCTTTACCAAAGAATCCTTATGAATGTCGGAGCTCATTAACAAATCTATGATCTATATGTGAGAAATGGTCTTTCTTAGTTGTTCCTCCACGAAATACTCCGTAACTGGCATCTTCCTCCAAAATGCTCCACCTCGGCATTTGTTATGTTTCTTCTTTTATTCTATTCTCTACTCGAGTTCCCTCGGTTTATCTCCTTCAGAGCGTAACACCTTCCTTACCTAGTCATCATGTGAGTGGGTGCGGAGTCTGTCATTTTACCCTTTTCTTTCGGGTGGTATGTCTATGGCACTATCTTGTATTCTTGACTCTGCTCATTTTATATGGCGATGGTGGGCCGTGGTTGGTATGTTTGGACCATCATAGGAGGTTTCAACTATACAGTAATTAAATGAGCCTCTCGGGGTGGCACCCTTGTAGCTTCGGCATTCCTAATAGTGACGATGGTCCCCTTCAGATTATAATCATCGTCTAATGCAATCATGTTAGCTCCTTGATTTCTATAGTTCGGTAGTGGATTAAGATTCACATTTGGTATAGCCGGGGTAACACATAGGCACAATGTTTGGTTGCATTAAAATATTTAGAAGGTTGGTCGTGAATTCTCCTTTCCACTGGGTATATCAGCTCGACTCTCTTTAGCCTTTCAAACAATTGGGCTAAGGGTTCAATGATTAGATTGTAGTTTCTGGAATTTCTTCCTTCGGTTTAGGCGTGGCTGTGGCGCATAAGCGGGTGTATTTTTGTGGGTTGTTGTTTGGACTGGGGCATATGATCGTGGTGGTTTTGGATTTATATAGGCTCGGATAGGTTGTATTGAGGCTGAGCATTGTAGTACGATTGGGTGTTTTATACTGGGGAGTATGTGGGCTGAGGTGAAGGATGGGTGTTTATGGGGTGGGAACTGTTTCTACGAGGAGGACTGGACTGATAATAGGGGATAATTGCTGATACTTCATATTTCTTCTTCCCACTTCCTAGGGAACCAAATTGTATTGCCTTTCTGGCAGCTTGCAGCATGGCCATTGACAATATTTTGCCTTATTTGATGCCTTCTTTCAAAAGTCTCCCATCTTAACTAACTTGACAAAATTCTGACCCATCATACCCTTCATCTTTTAAAAGTAAATCCCTTCTTGTGCCCTGATGAAATACCTTGTTAGCTCATTATTGTCCAACAGGGGTTGGGTCTTGGCAACATCGATCTCCATCGGCGAGCATACTCTTGAAATGACTCCTAGGGTTTCTTCTGCAAATTCACTAGGGTGAACTTGTCTGGAGTGATCTCAATGTTAAACCTGAAATGGTTCATAAAATCCTCTACCATGTCTTGCCATTCTCTCTAATTCATGGGGTTTTGGTTGGTATACCACGTAAGTACTTCTCTTGTCAAACTCCTCATAAACAATTTCATTCTCAATTTTTCATTCCTTCCTACCCCGACTAGCTTGTCACAGTAGCCCATCAAATGCGCATAGGGATCACCCGTTTCATTAAATATCTCGAACTTTGGAGGATTATACCCTACGGGCATGTCAACATCGGGATGTATACACAAGTGCTCATAATCCAGGCTCTCTCTTCCTTGAGCAACCTGGAGATTCTTCCACAGCTTTCTCAACAATCGCAACTGTTCTGACACTCACTCCTCCTCCTTGTACTTTGCTTCCTTCTCCAACTTATCATATTGGTCGATCTTGTATGGAACTCTAACAGTGACGAGCGCTGTAAAGGTAGTCTCTGAGGTGGCATATACAGGGGAAACATACCACTCATGTGTGGCGGTGTGTGCCATAGGTATGTGCTTCGTCTGATTGTTGGCAAAAGTGATGTTGTCGTGAGGGGGTATGAAATAAGTTGGTAGTGACTGGTGTGTTGTATGGTGTTTGGACATTCTTCGGGATATAAGGTGTATGTATAGAGGGATTTGGCGGATTTATGGGGGTTACTGTGGTATAACTTGGGTTGGGGGATTTGCAGTGATTGTTGTTGGGGTGCTATTTGTTTGTCGGGTAGTTAAAGGGAAATGATTAGGGATTGAATCTAATGAAGGGAAGAGGGGTGGTTGTGGAAGAGTCGTCACGACCAAGTGTGCCAGCTCCCGGATATGCTATACTACATCTCTTAGCGACTCCATTTCTTACGCTATTCTGGCAACATGCTTATCAATTCGGATATCGTTCTTTTCCCCCGATTTCCCTGGGTTGTCGGCTATTACTAGAGTGCTTCCAGCCAGGTCGTTGGTTGCAGACATCTTTCCCTTAGATCTCAGATTGTATGGTGGCTTAGCTAGTCTTACGTATCAACACAAACCAGCCTCTATTTTTGGGAGATAAAAAAGAGAAATAAAGCGAGAAAATAAAGAAAAATAGAAGTTAGAAATTGCACAAATATAAGCACATAGGATAGTTAGTTCACATATTCAGATAAACACGTTTCCTAAGATATGTAGGACCTCTATTTGCCGGAGGTAGGTCTATGTTGCAGATATTTGATGTACTATCAGATTTGACACGTCTAGATCTGAAGCAAACTTTGGTCTTTCATTGATAGGCTTTGGATTACAATAGATGGGAGCGGAGGTTACAACATTACTTTTCAAAGTTCATAACATTACATAGGCTTATAGGTTTTCCCTTCGGGAAATGAAAGGGGGTACAAGATAAAGGAAAATCAACCAGCCACTAATAATCATCCCCAGAGTCACCTCCCAAGCTTTCTTCTTTAAGATCCACCTCAGGGTCCTCTTCGACCTCTTCCTTCTCCTTGACATTGTCGTACTTAAGCTTTTCTTCAGGATCCTCTTCCGGCTCTGTTTCTGATTCAATCTGTATGTACTCAATCACCCGATCATCGTACTCTGGTGGCGGCAACATGTTGTCGACTGACCCTATAATCATTTGACGATGCATGGCGATGGTAACAAGATAATGGAGTAGAATATTATGGTAGATCTGCAGAGCTGCTGCCGAATCCTCTAATCCGATCAATCCCTTTCTGCTAGGTCGATCCAACTCATGTTCCTTGTTGATCCACATGAAGTGCTCAGGAGGAGCACCAGGAATTCGGACCTATTTTCATCATGATCAAGTTGTTCCATTCATCGTGAAGTCTCCTCACCCTTGGGAATGGAATTTGTCCATTGTAATCATCTTCAGATAAAGATGCCCTTGACCAGAGGGGCACGTCGTGGATCAAACAAAATTTCCTTAGAACCCGCAGAGGTGCATACGACTGAATTCCTTCAAGTCCCACTAACTCGATGAAGTATTTTCTGGGGCTCCTGAAGATTGCCCTGCAACATAAACATAAAAGCTTCCAGTTCACCGATTCTCCACTCATATGGGTCAGCATGTCTCTCCACTCCTCTTGCCCTTGCTATGCAAATAAGTGTCTCATCCTCTCGTTGTGGCACCTGATCATGTTGTTGACTCCCACAAAATAGTCGACGGTTGCCTCCCTCTGAAAGAAATATTTGATGGCCCATATCTGGAGTAGTAGGTTGTGGCCTTTGAAGAAGTCGTATCCTCCAGAGCATGCTGAAAATGCCCGGAGTGTCTCTTCTAATATCATGGGAACAAGGGTGACTTGCAGATTCCCTCGAATAGTTTCCAAGACCAGGGGCAGCAGGTTGATGTTGATTCGTCCCTTTCTTTGCGGGAAGACTAGTAATCCCAACAATGCTAGAGAAAAGGTTAGGGGCCAGAGACTCTCTCACATTTCTTGATTGCATTGAAACTCATCCAGATGCCACTCGTAACTTTCCTGGTGTCTGAATCTATCGAACAGTTGGTCCAAGCTCACCCATCTATCTTGAATGTTTTTCAAATTCTTGTTGCTTGTCAGGACCAATGCATGAAGGAACCTGTGGTCGGGCATGGCGACTAGCAGTATTGATTTTCTCTCGGCAAACGGAAACTTCGTAAAGCTAGTGATTTCCTCCAGTATTGATGTCAATTCACAATTGACGAACTTGAAAACCACCTTAGCTGGATCCTAAAATTCTATCAGTAGTCCAATGAGGACTTTGCCGGCTCAAATGTTCATCAAAGCGGCCAGTGCTCCCAAGTGTGGTTGATTTCCATCTAAAGAGATGAACGGATTTGGTTAGTGTTTGCTCCGGATCTTTAGCGTCTCATCCGGATAGGTTCGTCATTCCACAAAAGGCATGTTGTTGGGTACATGACCTGTTGACATTAAGGTGGCTTTATTAATCATGAGTCAATATCAAGGACCGACTGACCTAAGGCTTATGTAGCATGACCTTTGTTTGTTAGAGTAGAGTGTTTCCTAATTTTTGAGTTGGACTGAATATTGCGAGACGTTATGTCAGTTGACCTAATAAAGTCGTTCTCTAAGACTAGAGAATTTTGAAAGAAGGTCCGGAGGAGTGTAGAAGACAACCCTCGCGTGTCATTTGTGTGTGATAATGTACAACCAAGACTAGATAGGAAAGTATGTGATGGCGGTAACAGATAATTGGTGATAAAAGTAACAATATTAAAACTAGGCAAACAAGTATATGTTAGACAATATATAAACAATTAAGACAAGTAAGCACATATCTGCAAAGTTAAGCACAGTTAAAAAAGCAAAACCATCTATTATTCTTAAGGTTTTGCATCTTTTTATTTAATTCCTGAATTGCGGTTTTCTGCCTAAATTAAAAGAATTACTACAACATATATACGAGCATTTCTCGCCTAAAATGATAGACTACAAATTATTTGTCATACCCAGGCTATTTTTTTTTTCAAACATTGAAATTTTATTAATAACAATAGTATTGACACGCAATCTTGCTTTCTGTTGGTGGTAGTTTTTTATGACTAACCGTTGTTTCCTTCATTGTTGATCACCTCTATCTTATTGTTTTTATTCTGCTTTTATATAGCTTTTTGGTATTGTCCCTTCTTGTCTATATTTACATTAATTTGGTGTTTATATTTTCCGGAGCCGGGGGTCTTTTGGTATGTTGTTGCTGTTGCATTGAAATTTTAGTAATATAAAAATATTTGTTATAAAAATAAAATAACTTATTTAAAAGAAGATGAGCGTACTTTTTTCTCAAATAATGGTAAAATCTACTACTTTATTTTCTTGGTAATTATCTACTACTTTATTAATCATGGTTAAAGCTTTTGTTTAGTTAAGTAAACACGGACCTTTGATATTTCAATTGAACAAGTGTCATAAACCTAAAGAGGGACTTAGGGAAATGGAAAGAGTGAAAAATGGAGAGGAGTTTGGTCCCATGTTAATATGGTATGTATAGCTCCCTCCTTCATTTTTGTTACTTGGACTTGGATTTTGTGATAATAATTGTCTCTTCAGAAATCAATAAGAAAAGGAGCACACAGGACTAAAGCCAACCACGCTAGCACTAGCTGAGAATGAATATGCTTTCACGTATTCATCGTGACCACAAACTGAGACATAGAGAAAGTTTCTGCCATAAAACACAAAGATTAGCGTATATAACATGTTACACTCAAAGATTACAGACAGTAAATGATCCTTTGGTGCGGGAAAAGACACAGCTAAACACTTAACCACAACTTGAGACGTTACTCTCAAATTTGAAATACGTCCTCTATTTGCACTATTCCCATTTGTCCTCTTATGTTCCAGAAAACAATTGGATAAAAGCTCAGTGAAAAAGAAAGTACAGCCAATTTTATAAAATTAAAAAAAAAAAAAAAAAAAAAAAAAAGAGGTGGCTCCAGCAGTTCCCTTATAGCTCCATCACACTCTTAACTGAGATAGTAGAAATTTCAACGTTTCAATTTTTACAGGCATCGAGCTAACAAACTACGAGCTCAGATCAAGACTACCGTTTTCAACGGTTACAGCAAACCCAGCTAGCAGGGGAATGAGTCAGGGAGGGAATCTGGATCCTGGAACATTTGATGACTGACTATCCATTAGTGCCATCAAAACTGCCTTGCGCATTTTGTCTTCTCTTTTCTCTCCAATTTTCGCCCCACATTTTAGCCTCCGCAACTGCTCTTTCTCGGTCCAAATCCCTGTTTAACATCCTTGCTGTTTCCCTTGGGGAATCCTCCTTCTCAGATCCTCCATCCAAGTCCGGCCATTTCCGTCCTGATCCTCCTCCTGCCCCATCTTCATTCCTGCATATTCTCCCACCTCTATCATCTTTATTTCTCTTATCATCTACCTGATTTGCTAGATAAGAAAGTGCAGTAACTACATCCCCGATTAGAGGACGAGCAGGAGCCTGTTCTTGGATACACATGGACGCCACAGCTAAAGCTTGGTATAGACCTCTCATTGGAAATTGTCCTTGCAGCCTTGGATCTGCTAATTTTGCAAACTTCCTACGATCATTAAACAGTGGCCTAGCCTGGATGTACGATCACAATACAAAGGATAATCAATCATACAATTTGATAGCTGAGAGCATGTTATTTTCACACAGAGATGGACTCAATAATTTTTTAAAGGAAAGGAAAGACATAAAGCAGATTACCCATGCGACAAGGTTTTGCTCTCCCTGAGGCATGGTGCTGTCAATAGCCTTACGCCCAGTGATAAGCTCCAAGAAGACAACCCCAAAACTATAGACATCAGATTTTACAGTCAATTGTCCAGTCATGGCATACTCAGGGGCACAGTAACCATAAGTTCCCATGACCCTTGTGGACACATGTGACTTGTCTCCAGTAGGACCAAGTTTTGCAAGTCCAAAATCTGAAAGCTTCGGGAAAAAATTTTCCTCGAGCAATATGTTGGATGACTTGAAGTCCCTATAAATAACAGGAGGGTTTGCCTTATCATGAAGGTACTCCAAACCTTTTGCTGCACCAGCTGCTATCTTCATTCTCGTGTTCCAATCTAGTGGCTCTTTATCAGGAGGGAGATCTGCACTACGCTTATTCACATGAGATCGCTAAAGAATACTAAGCCTAGAGCCACAAAACTCTGCAGTACAGGATTGTTCACAAGAAAAAGCTAATGAAACAGGTAACAAACAAGATGCAAGCTGAAAACATGCCATCAACAATATGCCTGAGAGATCACTAACTAATACAATCGCAAAGCAATGAGAGCTCTTGGAACCATCATCTTATTAAGGACCCAGGGGATAATAAGCTTCTATTCTTCTTCCCCTTTGTCTTTAAATTTTATCTGTGCTGTGTATGGAAAAATTTATACAACACTGACTGACACTTCTGATTAAATTGCGGGCATGTCACATAATAGCATGGAAAGAATGGCAGGTGGGCTTCCGGCAATTGGGGACTGGCAGGGAAACAACAAGGCAGCATTAATAATGGAAAGTTTGGAGTTTCAAGGTATAGTATGAAAATTTAAGTGAGTAGAGAAACAATTACAACCAGAGTTAATGTGTACAAACAAAAAGAATATCATAGTTGAGATGAATTGACATACGGCACCACTGATTTTGAATGTGTGAACAATTTTTAAGATGAATGCTATCATGGCAGTATAAGTCAAATTCTGGTGGGACAAGAAACAATACATCAATGGCAACCATGGCAATTCAAATCTAATTCCATGTGCGAAGAACCACATACTGGAGTCATAACATAGCATCATCAAAGGCTTAAGTATTGGTTACTCTTGATAACACAGTACTACATGTATAGATGTCAAGATGCAAAAGCAATGAGCGCAAAACAGGTCTAGCCATCCTCATGAAATCAACTGGATGCTTCTTCTGATCTCATGGAAAAGATTCCTCTAATGAAAACTCTGGTACTGGCTGCCTGAATGCCTGCGAAATATATGGTTTCTTCCATGCAAGTTATCATTATCTTTTTCACTAAAAGGGAACTCTGCAAACTTTTGATCAGATTTAGACTTTTTATATAGTACCTCACACTGTTTACTAGAAATTCCCTTAGTTTTTGCTTACTCTGTTGCTAGGAACACCGCGCTGTATTCAGGTACAATTCCTTCCCTTAGCTGCTTAATAGCATTAGCGATATAGTTCCTTTCTTTGAGTTTTTATTTATTTATGTTTATTGGAATTAGTTCTTCCTTGGTTCCATCTTTGCCAAAGATGGACAAGTTTTGTCTGTGCGCTAAATAAATCACAAGCACATTAAGAATTCGAGTTGAAGTACAACTTAGCAGTTTGAATTCCCGTCACTTACATGCAATCATTTGAAATGTAAAGCTGAACATAAACTGTACTTTGCAAAATCACATATGAATCAAAGCAATAACTTTATTACTCTTTCCAGTTCCCAAAAAATAACTATTACTATCCTGATTGTCAAACAGTTTTCCTTTGACCAATTTTTTCTAATCAATTTTTTTTTTAAATTAAAAGAAGTGTTATTCACGTACTTTCTTTAATGTTCATAAATAGGAATCCCACCATTCTTTTTTGGGACAGTCGAAGTAATATGTATACAATATTTTGCTGCATTTTATTGGGGTATAAGCCATTTGCTACATAAAAATAGAAGAAATATAGATCATAGAAACAGAATGCCATGCAAAATAGGTTACCATGAAGGTGATCCTCTAGTGATCCCAAAGGCATGAACTCGTAGACAAGAAGCCTCTGGTCCCCGTCAGCACAATAACCAATTAAGTTCACCAAGTTAGGATGATGAAGAAGACTAAGCATAAGCACCTCCACTAAAAATTCTCTATTACCCTGAAGCCCATTCCTATCCAATTGCTTTACTGCAACAACCTGGGAAGATCAACCAACTATCATCAGACATAGTTAACTGAAGTTTACAGCAACAACTTGGGAAGATCAAGCATGTATACATAATTGTTGAACATAACATAAATTCAAGATTTTGGTGAATGAAACCTTGACAATGATTAGAGAACAAAAAGGTTTGATTTTGGATTTAAGAAGCTGAAAGATGGTACTTCTAGTATTTAAGTCCATAGAGTCAAATGAGATGAATATCTTATCTCCTTTCTGATCCTCTCAGAATGTTCAATTACTCACAACTAATGGCACATGTTGGACATGGCATGACATATCGTCTAACTATGTAAACTACCAAACCATTAATCTGTTATTATTTCTGTCATGCAGCATTTTATGAGTTTCTTCACAGAAATTATCATATGAATTAAGAAAAGTAATGTAAGAATATGATAATGCCTTGCTTAAACAATTAAGCATGAAATTTACCTCTTTTTCTACATACACTAACTAGCAGTGCTTCAAAATTCTAGGATCGGAAAAATATTTTATCGGAAAATATTTTCTTGGAAAATAAGTGATTTTCTTAATTATTTTCTAGTGTTTGGTTAGACAACAAAAAATAATTTTAGAAAATTATATAATCTAGCCAAATATTATGGGAGACGAAACAGGTGAGGGTGAGGGAGGAGTGGGGCGGTGGGGGTCCGGGTTTGTGGTCAAGGTCGGTGATCGGTGATCGGTGGTCGAGATCGGGGTTCAAGGTCAGGGTTTGGGGTTCGGGTCGGGATTGGGTTTTAGGGCCGGGGTCAAGATTGGGATTTAGGGTCGAGTTTTCCAAGTTGGGTCCGACAGGGTCTGGGGGCAGGGGTGGGAGGGTAAGGATTGGGGTGAGGGCGGGATTGTTGAAAGAGATTTTTTGGAAAATATTTTCCTACTTTTTGTAGGGAAGTCATTTTCCTTTAATTAGAGGAAAATGAGTTGTTAAGTAAAATGTTCTCCAAAACATTTAAGTCAACCAAACATGAAAAAAAAAATTATTTTTCAAAAAATATTTTCCTTCACGCAGAGTCATGGGAAGAGTCCCACCCCAAGGGTGTTTCAAGTATTATTTTATAAATTATTACTCCCTCTATTTTAATTTGTTTGAACCTTTTTGGAGTACGAGGGCTCAAATTGATTAATTTTCGGTATGAATTTAGACAAAGATTTTTTTAAGTTTTTTGAAATAAAATTAACATATGTAGAAACTATATAAAAGTACTATAAGTCACAATAGTGAACAATTCAAAATATTTAAAAACTATTTGCAAAAAACATGGTTCAACAAAACTTTTTTTGACTCCCTAAATAGTAATAGTTTCATTCTTTTTGAAACGGAGAGAGTAATATTTATCGAACTCTATGATAATGCCTTGCTAGTTGCTTCAACCCTTTGATATATATTTACCTATACTGCTAAGATACTTTGATTGGCAATACTCCTCGCAACGTTAAAGGAAATGGTAACAAAAATGTTGTATAATTACAAGGGAAGTTTCAAGTGATAGCAATCTCTTCTTAAATGTCTATGATGAAGTTGACATGACTGTAATATGAAGGAATACATCTAGAAAAGTTAGCACAGTTTGTTAATAATTGACATTAACTCGAGCTTGCTTTATACAAACTTATTGGTTTCTCCTTGAAGTATAACCAGAAGCCCTCAGACTGAAGCTTTTGATGTAGTAGCACTTGTGAGTAGAGTATGATAAGCTGATTTTTGGTTGTAGGTTGTAGAAAATAAAATGCCTTGAAGAACCATAGTGAGTGTAAGCTACTGATTATGTATACCAATATCGTTTTTACTTTTGCCTTTTTTTTCTTAAGATATACTCCCTCCGTTTCATATTAAATGAGGTACTTTCTTTTTTAGTCTTTTCCAAAACAAATGACACATTTTTAAATTTGGAAATAATTCAACTTTAAACTCTTTCATTTTACTCATTTACCCTTAATGAGAAGCTTTTATAGCCACACAAATGTCATGGCCCCACAAACTTTTTACCCATTAAGCTTTTAAGACCATAAGTTTCAAAAGTCTTCTTCTTTTTTCTTAAACTCCGTGCTGAGTCAAACTACCTCATATAATATGAAACGGAGGGAGTAATAACATAGCATTTCAGCAAATCACAACCCAAATTAAATGTAATGTTCATCCCCACCAACGTTAAATGACTCTGTCCCTGAGCAGACTAAAGGGAGATCAGCAAATGGGACTCCAGCAGATTTCGTTAAGGCAAGAATAAGCATCATAAATGTCCTGCACTACCATTTGATTTTCTGTGTTCTACTTTTTAAAAAAAATAAGAGTTTGAGATCTTTTTACTGGTTTAGTTTTAGCCAGACACAGAGGCTATGCACAATGTACTTTTAGGGTTATTTAATGCCCACAGGCCACAGGGTGATTGAGGTGAGTGTTCTGCAAGTTTTTGGTTTCAGACAAGAAAATAGAAAAAGAAAACCAAATTGGATAAAAGAAACAATGAACCGAACATTAGACAGATAAAAATAGGTACAAATTCTGACATCAATACAGATAACTTGGTTCTCTTGCTTCTATCTATCTCTCTTCGTTTCCTAATCCATTACCTCTTATGTTCTGCCTGCTGGAGATAGTAAAATGTTTTAACTGTCTGGGTTCATATGCCTTCTGAGTTATCAAGGTGTGCCTTTTGAGTCATCCTACAAATGTTTATTAGTTATGGTTCATGTAACTAGGAGTTGAAGGGTTGATGTAGTAGTTATACTATATATATGTGAGTCCTAATTGCTCGGACTTGGGCACGGGTCTGATATGGGTGCAGATCTAATGCTAGGATCTTTCATGATCTAAAACTTAAGATTCGGGGTACGGAATCAGGTACGGATTCGGATGCGGATATTCGACTATGCATAAAAATAGAGCTACAAAAGCATCCCATAAATTCTGACACATTATGTGGAAGACTTACATGTAGTACCTTAATCTTTTATTCTCAAGTTGTAGGTAGCCCTCTAGAAATCTCCACTAGCTCTTGTCTTGAAAAATCAAAATGCCAAATCTTATCTCTAATTTCTCCGTAGTTTTTGGTCAGAGTACCTAATGTTGATTGTCGAGATATGTATCCCACACCCATACTAGTGTCAGTGTTCTCACTAGATTTCTTGTTTGTTAATTTCCAGTATTGGTGGGAGGGAGATAAGGATATCTCGTCTTAACAATGAATCAAATGAAAGTGAAAGAAATCGAATTTCACCCCTTTTTCCTTTTCTGATGGACCAGTCATTCCTTGAAAAAATCCTACTCTTCCTTATTATTTCTATTTTTTGTATTTATTACTTTTTTTATTTATAAATAAAAAAATAAAATTCTAAATAAAATTCGAAATACTAAATAATCTAAACTAAAATAATCGAAATAAATTCAATTGAAATAATTCTAAAGTAAAAAAATACTACTACTAGATTTCTAATGGCGATTCTAATGAATAATTCATTAATGACGAAAATCCGGAATGATACTATTGTACTTCAAGTTTTCTCTCCCTTTTCCATCCTTTTTGTGCCTTATGATGTTACGTAGAGCTCACATTCAGTGTTGTCAAAGGTGCGCTTGAACCGCGCTTAAGCCCTGAAGCGAGACTCAAAATGTGTTGAGCACTTTGCCTCACTTTGTGGCCGCTTTAGTATCGCATCAAGTCTCTAAGGCATACTATTCCTTGCCAATGAGTGTAATCATGAAAATGCGACATTAAACAATTGATATTTCACTTTATAGTAATTTTTTTCCAATTTATTTGTCCATATATTTGATAACATTGCTCACATTATATTACAACAAGTGGTATCAGCGCGTTTGTATGATGCTAGAAGCGGAAAAGGCCAAAAAAATGGGCAACCTCCGTTGAAGGTGCTTCTTCGGGTTTAAGGACCTGTTGAGAGGCCTATTTGAAGATAAGAGAAAATCCTTCAGATTTGAGGACCCGTCCTGAATAATTTCACAAGACACGAAACAAAAGAAGATAGAGAAATTTTTGTTGAGTTTTGCTTGCAATAACTAAAGGTTAGAAGAATACGGAGAGTGAATTGCCTGCACATGAGACTATTCAGTTTAGATCAATTCAGGAAAAAATTATGGAGAAGTTGAAATTATGAATGTGAAATGTTTTGTCCAAATCACCAACCTAGTTTCTTTCAAGGATCATCATTGAAAGCAAATTTGGAAGGCGTACAGAACGAGGATGCTGAAAATGAAGCTAAAATAAAGCGATTGAACAGATGAAAAGACATTTTAAAATTGAGGGGAAATGTTGGAAATAGTATACTTAAATGTTTAAGTGTCTGGTTTCAAATGTCTTTTGAGTTATCCAATGTGTGTCTCGTTTGAGTCATCCTATAATATTTACTCTCTCTGTCCCAAATGATGGTATTTCCTTTTTCGTCTGACCAAAAATAATGACATTTTTCTATATTTAGAAATAATGTAACTTTAAACTTTTCATTTTGCGCTTAATAATATGGTTTATAGTTACATAAATATCTATGATTTTTTCTAGACCACAAGTTACAAAAGTCTTTCTTTCTTTCTTAAACTCTATATCCAATCAAACACCATCACATAAATTGGAAGTATTAGGTATGGTTCAAGTGATTAGGAATTCAATGGTTGATGTAGTATATATGTATATATGTATGTATTCCAACAAGGAAATCTTAAATAATTGTAGACTGGAGGTCATTTTATGTGGCTCATCTTGCTACTTTGAAGCGCATTGTAACAACTGCTGCTATAAGAATCGCCTATGCCAGAATGCGGCCTTCATACTGCTACCCAGAAGCCTCTAATCCCAAGGAATAAGTGTGTCGCCTGGTTGCATGATAATCTGGGAGAACTAAAAGATCAAGCCTCATCAGGAATTACCTGACCGCTAGGTAGTCGCCCTTTATAAACACGTCCAAACCCTCCTTCACCTATAAAAGATTCTGGCCTGAAGTTACTTGTAGCAGCTGCAAGCTCACGGAAAGTGAATGTGTGTGCAGCAATCTGAACGTCAGGTGCATCCTTTAGCCCCAAAAACTCTCTCTTCGAACCATTGATACTTCTTGTTTTCAGCCTGTCTGCTCCTGTAAATAAAACAGTGGAGATCCATAACGACCGGGAAAGATCTTAATTATGACATGTGAAGAGAAAAGGGAAAAATTCAAATAGACCTTTGGAGTCCAAATTCTATTCCAAAGTCCGAAGAGGATACTTCCCGTTTCACTATGGAGGAAGTCATGAAAGATTTAATCTTAAGTCCAGTTCAAGATTGACACGAACCAATTCCATACCAAACAGAGACCCTCCCCAATAATCAACCAGATCAAATTAGAACCATAATCCCCTATCTTATTTCCACTGTTGAAAAGGTAAAGAAGGAGGCATCACCTTTTCTCTTTTTTCTTTTTTACGAATTTCCATCTGGAAATATTGGACTTGTACATTTGAAGAGAAGTATGACATGTGAAGAGAAAAGGGAAAAATTCAAATAGACCTTTGGAGTCCAAATTCTATTCCAAAGTCCGAAGAGGATACTTCCCGTTTCACTATGGAGGAAGTCATGAAAGATTTAATCTTAAGTCCAGTTCAAGATTGACACGAACCAATTCCATACCAAACAGAGACCCTCCCCAATAATCAACCAGATCAAATTAGAACCATAATCCCCTATCTTATTTCCACTGTTGAAAAGGTAAAGAAGGAGGCATCACCTTTTCTCTTTTTTCTTTTTTACGAATTTCCATCTGGAAATATTGGACTTGTACATCAAATTCAGCAGAAATACATAATTGGATAAATCAGATAGAACAAAAGAAAAATTCAATCTTGATCAAAGACGGAGTAGAAACAATAGGCACCCAGTGAGCAACACCCAAAATAGAGCCAACACAAATCAATCTTGATCAAGGAAATACTTAATTACTCTACTGATAAAACTCAAATAAAAACAGAGCTGAATTAGGCAGCCGAGTGAACAACACCCAGATCAGATTAAAACATAGTTTAAATAGAAAGAGATAACACCAACCTGAAGATAACCTGGATATATTTGAAGGAGCCGTCAGATGGACTTCCTTGCGATCATCTCTTCTATCTTTCTGAGGATTCAGCTTCTCCTCTTCCTTTGAATCAAAACAGGAGAAGCAACCCATTTAAATATTAACCCTCCAAGATCCAATCTTTTCCAAAATCCAATCTATGGATTTATTTTCAACAAAGTTACTTTATAATCTCAATAGAGGATATCTACCTATCTGATCAGCAACAACTTCAAGAAAATTAAAGTTTCAAGATCGATGGGGGAAGAGCGATAGTTTAAAGATTGTTTTGGGGGGAGGGAAGATTAATGGAAGTATAGCGCGTAGAGATAATTGCTAGTGTAGAGTTGTGACAGAGTTGTAGCCGGCTTTTCATTAACATTACACAGTTTTTGCTTTGTCTCTTTCTCTCTCTTACCACTATCATTGTGCGAGTGTGCAAATGCTCTAAAGATATATAGATATATATTCTATTATTTTTATATATTTCCCACTTACTGTATGCATTCTAATTACCTTTGACCAAAACTGTAACCTCTCTTTCACATTTAATGAATATAAGGATTTCACATTTCAGAGGAAAGATAATAATGTCTTTGTCAGATATTTTTTCCTTTCATGCTCCTAAATTAAGGTATGTACTTAAACTGGTTCCCTCATCACTATGGTCTATGGATACGTGTATATGCTCAAATTCGGGCTTGCTCTTTCAATGCGACTGATCGAGACTGGAGCACGATAAATCAAGGATCAGCCTCATATTATATCGAACTATAGTACAAAATCTTTGTTTACGATCAAAATCGAGATCGGCCAAGATCGAGACCAAATGAGATGGAGATCGAGGGAAGCTTATAGAGTCGAATAACGGAAAGATAAAATATCCGCAATCGGACGAGGATCACGACGCGAATCACGGCAAATATCAAGAAGAGGCCGATTATTAGTTAATCATAGAATTTCTTACTGTATTTAGAATTGTATTAAGAGTAGGACTCCCCTACTATATAAAGGGGGTCTGATCATTTGTAAGCATCATCACATTTACGCAATACAAATCAATACACTACCTTTCTTTTATAAGCTTTCAATACTCTGTTACTTTGTTCATATTTTCCAGTGAAATATTCGTTTGGGTCGATGACGACCTAGCTCGAGAGCCAAAGCTATACATTTCCTTCGGTTTGCATTTATTTCTGTTTGCAGTTAATTTCAATATCAATTTACGTATCTTATTATTTTGTGCCAAATTATATGGCGTATCCTTAAAACCGCGTATAAATTCAGTTGTTATCCGATTTTAGGGTAAGCAATTTGCAACTTTACAAGAATCTCAGTACATGCTTCAAAATCTTAATGCAATAAATGAATATTAAATACATGTATAGATTTTGGGACATCAGATAACTTGGAAGAATTCGTGGTCTCCATAAGTTTTGATTTCAAAGTTTGAACCCTTATTTTGTTTGTCATTTATTTTTAACCCAAGAAATGCTAAGTGAGGATTTACGTTTGGTCGAGGGCTATTTTGAATTTTTTATAAACTTCAAATTCAGCAAATAACTAGCATTTATACAGTCTACTTCTTCCTCTTCATTGTTCACTCTTTGATTGCAAACATGATTGATTCAATCGTTGAAGCTGATATTGTCTCTTAAAATTTTAAAGTTATGCATTGTATTCATTATATGTGGAAGAACTTGAGCTTGAAACTTGAAGGAGAAAAACAAAATTCCATTAAAGCTCATTTTGAAACTTGGCTAAAAAAAAATAAAATTTTGCAAAATTATTATTTGTTTGGATTGAGTGTTATTACAATAGATTGAGTCCATTTTACAGAGCTTATATCTCAATTTTGAGGGAATTTGGTAAAGATTTTAGGTGATTTTGAGTAAACTTTTAAATTTGAGGTTGAATATGAACATTTCAGATTTATGTTAAAGGTTTATAATAGATTTTAACAGTCTATACTAAACAATCTGGATGTGCTTATGTTGCATTCCATTTATGTAACGACCTGGCTATTCCTTTTGTGTATTTGAGCCACGTTATCCTATTTGATGCTTCTCGTAAGTTTGTCTGAGGTTTTATGACTTGGGGATGGTTGGTTTGGTTTCGGGAAGGCTGAGAATGATTTGGAATATTTAGTCTCATTTTGGAAGTTTAAGTTGCTAAAGTTAACCAAGGTTTGACTTTTGAATTGACGACTTCGGATCGGTGATTTGACAGTTCCTATAGATTTATATGGTGATTTTTAACTTGGGTGTATATTCAGATTCGGATTCAGAGGTCCCTATAAGGTTTTGGCCCTATTTGCTAAAAGTTAGCAATTAGAAGAATTGGAGAGTTTGTAGGTCTGGCCGATAGTTGACTTTGATGTTATCGGGTTCTGAATGAAGTTTTGGAACCTTGGATAAGTTCATATTTAGTTGATTGAAACTTGTGATCAATGTTTGGTTGTGATCTGGAATATTTAGAAATGCTTCCGATATGTTTGGCAAAGTTGAAATGCTTGAATGTTAAGAGAAGGTGTTTGACCTTCGATTCTTGGTTTTGATATTATTTCTGGTGTTTTGAGTCTTTGGATAGTTTGGATTAGGTATATGACTTATTGGTATGGTTGAAAGGGGTCCCGGAGATTCGGGTAATTTTCAGACCGCCCGAAGCATGTTTGTGATGGCTGATTTCTGTCAGTGTCTGGTATCATCCATTCAAGAGAGGTGTCCTACGTTCGCAATGAAGGAGTTGGGCGAGGGGGTAATTGTTCTTTGCTTCCGTGATAGGGGAGTCGCGTTTATGCAGGTTCTGGCTGTTGTGCTTCGCGTTTGCGAATGGGGAGTCGCGTTCGCGAAGAAGGATCTTATTCTCGAGGCTTTGACCTATCTATTCGCGTAGGTGTTTGTCGCGTTTGTGAAGAGGTAAGGCTATAAGCCTTTATGTTCGCATGGCTCCTGTCACATTCACGAAGGAGGATTTCTGGCGGGGGAGGATTTGTGCTTCGCGAAAGCGAGGTTGGGCCAACTTCACGAAGGGTTGTGCTGGGTAGACTACTTAAGTTTTAAATTTCGGAATTTTACCTATTCGTTCATATTTTTAATCATAGATTTCGAGAAGAGGCGATTTTGGAAGGGAATTTTACTACTACCTTGAGGGTAAGTAATTTTCACTTAGATTTTATAATATGTCTTGATTACCCATGGATTTATACAATTAGAACATGGATTTTTAAAGAGAAAATTGGGGTCTTTATCTACAACTTAAGAGGGTGTATTTGGGTATTTGAGGAACTATTTGAACTCGGCTTGAAATTTAATCACATATTTGGACTTGTGAGATTATTAGTAGTCCGGATCTACCCCTAAACTTGGGTTTTGACCATGTGGGTATAAGGCCCTGGAAATTTTCGCCAAGGAATTAAAGGTTTTTGTGGTGCCGCTGTAAACTAATGAGTCAAAGGTTGTAAAAAAAATTTCACACGGAGTTTTTGTGTTGAAGAATGCTCTGAAGTGTTGAGGGAAATTTTTGGCAGAAGAAGAAAATTCTGCGGTCAGTTTTGCAACCGCAGAAACGTTGTGTGGGTCGCATAAATGTCAATATACGCGGCGAAATCAGAGGACTTGATTTCTCGCTATCAAGTCATTTCGGAAGAACGCCTCGAGACCCCGAGGACGGGAAGCCACGACCGAGTTCCCTACCTCGGGGCTCGTCAAGGCCCGATTCAGAGAAGATGGAAATCGAATCCAGAACAAGAAGGGCAAGCTCCCAAGGCATGCGGCTAGGTCTGGCAAAGCCGGCCTATCCAAGGCCTACGCCGAAACGACGCATCTAGCCGTCTCATCTCCATACTTAACAATTAATGCATGTTGTACTGTAGCCGAGTTCCCCTCCTATATAAAGGGAACTCGCATTACCTTATAAAAGGCTGAGGTTGCTCTATTTCTCCACAAGTGCAACAATATCTCTCTCTCTCTCTCTTCTTTCTAACTTGCTCGTTCTCACTGGCCCGAGGCCACTTTAATATTTATCGCTTTCTTACTTGTTCTTCATTTTATCACTTGGTATTGGCCGTAAAGAGCTTTATTTAATCATATCTTAACTGTTATCCCATTCCCGACTATCCCCGATACCTCGAGCTCGACCCTGACATCGACCCCGAGGTCCACCATCGACCAGTCTTACATCCAGGCAGTAGGTTTCTCGGTTTGTCCAATCCCCCGTTTTAGCCCGTATCCCCACGGTAAAATGTGCCCGGACAGTAAGCCTTTAGGTTTGGTTATTGCCCCGTTCCTAGCTTGCATTTCATCATTAAACTTCATATTCTTAGCATCAACTGCTCTAACAACTAGCTCGAGAATAGATCACGTATTTTTAGAATCTCATTTACAAATTTAATTGGTGTTATCATTTTCACGGTAAACAGTTTGGTGCCCACCGTGGGGCTAAAAATAATAGTAATTATTTTCTTGCTGGTTTCATTGCACAAACGCACGTTATCTTTCACACTTTTTCTTGTCCAAAGATCTCTTGATTTCAGGTCAAAATGTCTGGCTCGGTAAATAGAGTCGAGAACGACTATCCCGAAAATCACGGTAGAAACGGTGTGGCTATTCCAGTGGTTGGCGCGATGACGCAGAACCCTGATAACGCATTTGGGCCGATTCCAGCGGACGCAGGTTCGCAAGGCACGCAGCAGGTTGACGAAGCCTCGCACACTGATGGGAGCATACAGTATATAGACCAACAGGAAGCCCAACAAACCCCGGCTCGGGAAACACAGGAAGTTAGTCTTCACGATATTTTTGAAATGTTGCAGGCACAGCAGTTGGTTGTCGCTTAGTTGCAGAACCATCGGAAGACTTCCAGTACAGTAGCGTCGGAAAAGCTCCCCGCACCGATCGAGTACCCAAGAGATCATGCAACAACGGATCAATAACAGACCTTGTCGTAGCGAAGATGCTTGGGGATCTCTCCAAGAGGACCGAGTCAGGTTCGTGGAAGTTCATGCAACAGTTGTTCCCCGAGGAAGCGGTTCTGGAACCCGTTTCACCGAAATCTGGAATGTCGTAACTCCCTAAGTACGATAGGACCTCGGATCCCGACGAGCGCACCATCGCTTACACGTGCGCGGGAAAAGGCAACGACCTTCAGGATGATGAGCTCGAGCCCGTCTTATTGAAGAAGTTCGGGGAAACACTCTAAAAAAGAACCATGATGTGGCGCCTCAGCCTAGCCCCTGACCTCATAAACTCGCTTACCATACCAGCAGATTCCTCCGCAGAAGCACACGCTGATGCCATCGAAGCAGGAACGGGAGAGCTCAACACATCTGAGGTCGAACAAAGAGAGAATGAAATGCCACAGGAAGTCGCGCCTCATTCCCTGATAGAGCAAATAAGATCGCCCCCGGTTTCGGGTGACTGGGCAACACAGGCCTTCGCCCCGAATCTTAAACCAACCATGCCCGACAACTCCAGGACATTTCAAATGAAGCTTGATTAAACACCCAACCGAGATCTGGTCGGATGCCAGTACCCGGCACCAACCACGAATCAGGGCTGTGGACGACCATCCGGGAGCCTCCTCAGGCTCAGAATACCCAAGCAGGATTGCGACAAGGAAACTAATGCCAAACAGATAGAGGTACCATCCATGCACCGCGGATAGGAGGAACGCCACAAGACGCAACCTACCTCGCAACGATCGGGAAATGGCTCAAGGGCAACATCCTCGAGGAATCTTCAGTAGAACCAGATTTGACGAGGCATGGCCGACAGAGGCACCCCGCCCAGCAGAATACGATTTTAGCATTGCTATACCAAACATCGTGATCACCATAAGCGAAACCAAGGACGCCGAACGATTCAGACCTATTCGACTGAGATCCCTCCGAAGGAACCGCAACCTGGCGCAGGAACCGCAGGGCACACGTGGCCACGGGGTCAAAAATGGCCACCAGCTCAGGAGGACAACAACCGTGCTGCTCAATAAAATTGCCACCGAGTACCGTCGAGCGATCAGGCTCGAATCCAACCCCAAGGGAGGATGGAAACCGGGAAGAATGAAGCAAACAAGCCACGACGTATTACCACGACAGTGGAGGAGCGGTGACACCCTCCAAGGACTCATAAAATGGAGAGTAAAAATGTTCGTCGCCAAGGAAAAATGCGTCCAGGGATATATTCCAGAGGACACCCTTACATCCAGAGAAAAGGACACTGAGACTTCGCCTTGGCCTCACACTGACGCATTAGTAACCCTCTCTCTCATTTGATCTATTTCAAATAAAACATGTGTTCATGAATTCAGGTGGTTTGATCAAGCATACCAACGATGTCGGACCAAAGTCAATGGGGCAGTTCGGACTAATGACGATCAGGAAGACCACTCTCTCGATACAGCCCGTCTAAGCTCGAGCTGGGACGCCAAGCTTTGTACCATCAAAGAAGGTGTAAGGTACGGACGCCTTACTCAGATGGCCATAGGCATGCCATACAGAGACAACGTCGGCCCCATTTTTCCAAAAGAATGAAATCCCACGCAAGGGGCGAGATTAAAATGGTCGATAGGGAGCAATACGCTACGAAGAGAAATTCCTCGCTATATGGCGTATCACCGGCATCAATGCCTCCACCCTTGGAAGGATCAAAGGGTAAGAAAACCACATCTTTGGCCGAGCCTGATTAAACACAGTGGAGGGATGTATTAGGGCTCATGCCTCGAAAGGGCAGGAACATACCAAATCTAGGAGCGTCGCCTACGCATCCCGCGGTAAGGACGAACCGTTTCACTCCTTTGTTATTTTTTCACTAACCTATATGCAGACAACCGGCTAGGACATTCGGAAATTCTAACTCCACTCAGGAATCCCAAGGCTTTAACAGGGCCCGCCACACTCTTTTCCCTCGAATCAGACTTTCGCCCCAAAGATGGTCTCGCCAGCAAGATTATTAGCGGAGCAACATACCCCCAGAGGAGGATCCGATGAGATCACATGCCTTCTTCTACAGTCGAACAACGAGCGATGATCTTCTTTCGAGGGCGCCATCGCCTCGGAAGGACCGGGGAATGGTAGACTAAGTTTCAATAGGAAATCATGTACCAGACCGAATGTTCCGAGGAGCCGCGCCTGCGCGGGCCGAGCTCACAACAATGAAATGATATGTGTTCATGCCAAGCAATAAAAGGTTATCTTTTAGCATCTCATTCTCCAAACAAGGAAATCGCAGTGCACTCTCGGCAGGAACCCTTCCACCAAATGCATCTCGAAATACTCGGGGACTTGGCGTCAACAATTCAGCACCCGCACGACCCTAGGGTCGGAACTCTGGGCTCATAAAACTCCCGCAAAGTAACTCTGATCTCACGAATAACGGCCTTCGAGCCTAAGGAAACTCGATAACTCAGAGACTGTCTCCAATCGCCATGCACTGGAAAAACCCAAAACTGTAAGACCCCGAGCAGGCAGACTCGGTGTAACTAGATCTATTCTATAAAGCATCACAAACTGTAAGACCTCAACAAGCATGATAAAACTATAAGACCTCAACAAGCATGAAAATCCCAAAGTTTAGGCTATGTGTCACATTTGTAAGAATCCCGAAAGGGCATACCCTCGGTGTAGATGAATAAATTATCACTCGGGATCAAAAAATGGCTCCGGCCAAACATATATGACTACGGTCAAAACGGCTGATATAGCCAAATTAACGTGACTCGGGGATGCCCAACCATCGCTAAACAAAATCACAGACCACTACTTCGAATATACTTCGAAAAGAACCGGTTAAAATAGGCTTCCCTCAACAGGCAAAACGAGCTTCGACCATGTTAGCTCCATATCACAAGGTTTCGACCTACTCAGCCTATGAGCTATGAACCTTCCGAGGTGCTCAAACATCGCCGATAACGACTTGAAATCAAGGTTCTTCTGGAACCGACGATAGTTCAGGCAAAAATTATTTCAAAAGACCTTAACGAGCGGAAAACAAAGCCTACAAGCCCACAGGCAAAACAGCGTAAGAGCCATTGTCGCCAGCCAAACGAGCCTCCGGACCGCACACTAAAAGGTCTCTACGACCAAACAGCGTAAGAGCCATTATCGTCAGCTTGAAAATTGATAACTTGAGGATTAAAATGAGCTCGAATCGTAACTCGATTCGGAGATCGGATCCAAAATAGTTAACTATACAAGCCTCTGGGCCACATATTGAAAGGTCTCAATGACCAAAACAGCATAAGAGGCACTATCGCCGGTCTGAAAATCGAAAGAACTTAAGGGTCAATTAAAGCTCGAATCGCAACGCAACTCGGAGACTAGAACCGAAATAATTGAAACAACAAATGCCCGAGGGTAAGAAATAAAGGCCATCGTTGTCCACCCATGCAGCCAGGAAAGAACTTAAGGGTCAATTAAATCTCGAACCGTAACGCAACTCGGAGATTGGACCCAAAATAGTTGAAACAGCGAGTGCCCAAGGGCAAGAAATGGGAATGATCATCATCCGCCCGCACGGGAACAAAATACTGAAGGTCAGGCAAGCTCGAGTCAAGGCCTGCCTCAGAGACTGAGCCTAAACAGCTGGGCAAAGCATAGAGGCCCCAACGCCTGCTCACGTCAAAGATCACACTTAAAAGACTCCAGGCCTGCCTGATTAGTTCCGGACCTACGGGGCTCCCGACAAACACGAAAGCCAGCCCGCCTGGTCAAAAACAACATAGAAGGATATGTAGAAGAAATAAACCTTCAAGTTTCCTCTTATCTTACATACGCAAAAAGGCGCACTCTCCATCTACAAATATGCTCTACAGGTATCGAGTACAAAGCGAAAAAATAGCGAAATCTACACTCCGCTCCAAAGGGCTATAGACTGTCAGATTCACTCTCCGTGACGTCAGTAAGAAGTGACCGAGCGTCACGCTCGTCCGCCTTTGCTCGAGCCAATTCCTCCGAGAGAACGAAGCCCCTAGCGCCGAACTCTTCGAGTACCTCTCTTCGGGACCTGCAACGAACATATTCCTCAATCCATTTCTCCTAGTCGAGGGCCCGCTTCAGCTTGGCTTGGGCATAAGTAGCGTCCTTCATACGAATCGACATCTCCTAATCAGCCTTGGTTTGGCTTAATGCCGCTTCAGCCCGGGCACCGATTATCTCAGCCCTAATCTTCGAGAGATTAGACTCGAGTTTCCCTGTCATATCCGCTTGAACTATAGTGTTGTCACGGGCCAAGTGGAGTTAGGCTTCGAAGGCAGGGTCCTTGGACAAAGCGCTTGTCTCCTCTAGAGCTTGAGCTCGCACTTGAGCCCTTAGCTCACCAGAAGCATTTCTGACACGGTCGATGTCGCCTTTGAGGTACTCCAAGGCCTCCGTCTTTTTCTGCAGCTAATATAACAAAAAGGGGGTTAACCTTAAGGTCCAAAAGGAGCGAAGCACGTGCTACAAGAGGTTGCCTGCTCCATCAGATAGCTCTCGTAATTCAAGCTCCGGTGCACCTCATATCCAATGCAGCAACTCAACCTCATTCTCCTCACTAAGGAGCCTAAAGGACTCGCCCTAGTCCAGAACTTTCCGAAGCTTGGCTCCTTGATGAAACAGCTCAGACCTGAGCCTATCACAGGCCTGCAAAAGGAAAACTTGATGAAGATAGGAGGACGCGGAATGAAGAAAAACTGCGCCTAATCTCACCACGAAGTGAAACCGGCGGACTTCCTCGAAGTCAGAGCACACTCCTGTTGATCCTGCCTCTTCGGCCCCAGGAGAAACAACCTCGGGCGAAGCATATTCATCGGAGGAACCTCCATCCGGGAATCAGATACCCCGGGAATAGCAGGCTCGGACGATGCCCTCTCCTCGAAGACACAGGCCCGTTCAGCGCCAGTAAAAGTTCCATCACGCGGGTGCCAATCCCATTTATCGCCATCGTCCCTCGGCTCGGAGGCCGATCCCTCCTTCCCCCCTTCGGAAGAGCATTGCCTCATCCCAAAGAACCGCTCAATACCTGCAAACGGCAAAGCCAGTACACCTCAAATATATGAAGGCCAAGGCAAAGGCAGCGTGCACGCATACCTTGGTATTTCTCTCCCCATCTGATGCAGAATATAGCTCGCCACCTATGCTCATCGCAAGTTGAATGGGTAACCAACCTCCAGACCTAGCCGGGCAGGTCAAGAACTTCGTCCGACATCCATGAAGTTGCTGCAAAAGGGAAAAAAGCACGATTACTCAACTGATTTTTGCTATAAGCAAAATCTGAAAAAGCACCAGACACTCCGCTCACGTGCATAATTCCATCCCTTGGGAAATGGCAAAAGGTACACAAGTATAATGTCGGCCATCCAGACCCGGATGAACCAACTGGTCCACTCTCGATCCCCATCTTCTTTGCCATCGACAACAAAGAGCGTGGACGAACGACACCTCAGATTTAGCAGGCCTTGGTGATGAAAGGGCCGGTATAGCTTGACGAGGTGGCTAAGTGTGAATTTTAGTGCAGCCCTCTCCGTAAAGAACCTCATCATCAACACCACTCGCCAAAGCGACAGATGTGTCTATGCCAATGTAACCCGATACTTCAAGCAAAAATCAAGCACGACCCTATCAAGGAGGCCAAATGCGAAAGGATATAGGTATACACTCAAGAATCCATCAGCGGAGTCCGTAATACTCTCATCCGGGGAAAGCACCTGCAGTGTAATCTCCTCGCTCCATCTGCAGTATCTTCTCACCATCTCTAGATGCTCCTCTCTTATCAAAGACACAGTCTTAAAAGCGAACTCCCGCGAATCTTGAGCACCGGGAGCAGCACTCCCCACTCCCTGCCATGCCGGCCCCGAAGTAGTTGCTATGGCTATGGTAAAATTGATAGACTAGAGCAAGGACGTACGCCAACGCCTTTTGCGCCTGAAGAAATGAAAAGCCCTATGCCAAAGCAGAAGGGCAACTATCTAAAATAGTGAGGTCTTTCGAAGAAGCCGAAGTCGCCCTACATATATGCGAGAAACAACGATGACTCGCCTACCTGGAGTGAGCCCCGGGAAGCCAACAGCCTCGATACAGATCGATAGGGTGATGCCCAATCCCAGAGGCATCCCTCGACGATAAGCCAGGACTCAAGGAGTCGGCCATATTATCTCCAGTTTCGAGGCAACATCCAACCCCGAGGACCTCCGCCAAAGAAGAAGTTGGGCTTCGGGAAGCTTTTAAATGCCATCGCTCGACTCAAGGCGATACCCGATCTCATGGTCTCCTTTTCTAAAAAATAAGCACATGAAGCTCCGATCACGAAGGCTCCACGAAGGCTCGAGGCAGCTCCTGAGTACAGGCAACTCCTCAACATAAATCTATCCCATACACCTTAAAAAGCTATCTACATCAAGATCAAAAGGGACCCCCAGGTACCCAAAGCTGACCTTCATTCAGGATAACATTCTCAAAAGCTCCGAAACTCGGCATATTATCTCCCTACAACTCGGAGGGCCCGACAGCCCGAGCCTATCATATCAATTTAGGCTTGGTCTAAGGTATGACGATGGGCTCAGAAAAGAGCTATGTCGATGCGACGATGGACTCTGAAAGCAGCCATGTTGATCAACAGAGGATCAGAATGAACGCTCGCATCCGAGTCTGATATCAGCGGTCAACAATAAAGGAAGACATTCAAAAGGCCTTGAAGGGCACGAGGGCATGCAATTATAAGGCAAGAACCGAAAGCAGAAGTCAATAAGGCATATTCATATTCATAAAAATCCATGTACAACAGCCCTCGAGGGGTCCTTACATACAATTACGAAAGCCTACAGGGGTTCTCTACGCCTAAAACGGAGGAACGGAAGGATGTACATGTGATGAAACCCGAGAGCCTGGTCCATCCTCGAAAATCCATCTACGGTATCAGCATCCTCGAGCACCGCCCCCTCGAGCACGCATCGTCGAGGGAAATTCCTTCGACGACCACCTCCTTTAGGTTCCCAGATCAATCCTCCGGGGGGTTCCCACCAGAGAAAATGAAGAAGAGGAAAATGAGGGGATGCAGAGGAGGCAGAGAAAAGTTACATGGCCCGCTAAAGCCAAAGGTTGAAGATTCGGCGGGCCCCAACCTCAACGGCCAGTAGTGCCATTTTATCCCTTGGGAAAGAAAAAAACCCAAGGGATAAAGTGCCACACCAGGCCTCGGTAGGAGAGTGAGTAGCGGTGCATAGTCCGAATGAGTGTCTACATAAGGAGAAAACCGACTCCCCGTCTGTCATCGTCTCGAACCAACAACAACAGCAACAACAAGCATATCAACGACCACAGCAACAACAGGACAGCACGATCATGCTCGACAAAGGGAAGCCCCGGCAAAAGGCCACAACACAATCTAAGGGAGCTCCGCCAAACGGTCTTGAGGATATAAGCCCCAAGCATGATCTTCAAGGATAGAGGAAGATGGTAAGAAGAGATGGGAAAATGAGCCAACGAAAGCACTGGGATAGGAAAAACAACGCCAAGTCACCCCATTTATAGGGGGTAACGACACGGTCATCGAGACTTTGGAAGATTGACCGGCGAATGCAGTTACTGCATTCTTGAAAGACCAAATTGCTAGCGGTACACTCACCTAGAAGAACGGGAATCGACAGTGCATTGAATTAAGTTGAAATGCACAAGTCCATGGGACACCCCAGTCGCCACAAAAGCTCACGCCATGAGTCGCATCATTGGTATGACGTCGCCGTAAGAAGCTCGAGGAGTCAAGTGTTAGAATCATTTCCCATTGCTTTATTCTGGGAAACACGGAGACTATATGTATACGGTGAAATCAGAGGACTTGATTTCTCGCTATAAAGTCATTTCGGAAGAACGCCTCAAGACCCCGAGGATGGGAAGCAACGACCGAGTTCCCTACCTCGGGACTTAACTGTTATCCCATTCCTGACTATCCCCGATACCTCGAGCTTGACCCTGACATCAACCCCGAGGTCCCCCATCGACCTGTCTGACATCCAGGCAGTAGGGTTCTAGGTTATTCCAATCCCCCGTTTTAGCCCGTATCCCCACGGTAAAATGCGCCCGGACAGTAAGCCTTTAGGTTTGGTTATTGCTCTATTCCTAGCTTGCATTTTATCATTAAACTTCATATTTTTAGCATTAGTTGCTCTAACAACTAGCTCGAGAATAGATCCCGTATTTTTAGAATCCCATTTACAAATTTAATTATTGTTATCATTTTCACGATAAATAGTCGCACAGTGAAGCAGAAATCGAACCATGTTTGAGGATCATTATGCGGTCCATTCTGCGACCGCATAATCAATTCACATACCATACAACCTATTGGAGAATCAACATGGAGATTTCCGGAGGAAAGTTTTGCGATGCATTATGCGGCCACTGAACAAGTCTGTGGAGCATTATGCGACCACATGACAGGTCTACGGGCCACAGATCTACCGCAGACCTGTCCAGACCATTCCCATTTTTTGCATCATTTTCGCGACCCATTTTGCGGGCCGCATACCTGTTCTGCGGTTCCTTCTGCAACCGCATAGTTGATTTCGGATAGTCCGTTTTCTGATTTTTATAACCCGATCCAACTTCGATAAATAGCCCTTGATGCTCATTTTGGAGCAAAAATCTGATATTTTTAGAGAGAAGTGAGAGTGTTCTAGAGAGATTAAAAAACTCAAGTGTTTTTTTCATCAAGATCTTGTCCAAGCTTTGAAATCGAACAAGGAAATCTCACAAGATCTTCACCCAAGAGGTAAGGTTCTAACCTTAGTCTTCAATTTTGAATTTGGGCAAAAAAATGCGTGATTGGGAGCATGATTCTTGGATGTGAGAGTATTATTTATACATGCATGTATCAATAAGGTTTGTGGAAAGATTGTTGAGCTCAAATAAGTAAAGATTGGGTTGTGGGTGAAGGAAATCTTGTAGAAGAACCTTGTAGTCAAATTTGCACACCTAGTGTTTGATAAAATGCTCAAATGAGCTGAAACCATAAATATCTCTCTAACTATGGTTCAATTTTGTTATGTATCGAAATAGATTGGGATTGCTAGGATTTTTGAAATATTGTAGTAATTTAAGAAAAGCTCAAGCAAGGTATGTTGGCTAAAACTTCTCTCTTAGAATTGAATCTCATGTTTTGAAATGTCCCTAATAAGTTCGGTTATCCAGAATAAGCAAAGTGTCGAAAGATGTACGTATTCAAAATATGTTCCAATTACTCATATCACATTATGTTATCCTTCGGGAATGTGTTCAAGTACGGTTTATGTGTTAAAACGTTATAACTTCAAATCATATTTCAAGTGAAAGTCCACTATGCTTGACTTGTAAAGGATACCCAATGCGCGTAAAAGTCTTATTGCTATATATATATATATATACATATATATATATATATACACACACACACACACACACTCTTAAGGCCTTGATTTTGAATGCTCTCACTGTTGATAATATATAAAGATGTTTGGAAGTGAAATAAGTGACTTGGAATATAAAGTGTGGCCACCGTACCAAGAAAGAAAGTTATACTTGTGGTTAGTGATACCAATGAAATAAGACGATGTGAGAAAGGTTATGAAATGAGCCTTGATTCAACTATTTTAAAATGACTTCGAAAATAATTTTTTCCTAAAAGCTTATGTACTCAAGTCATACCCAAATGTGGTTGTTTTAACTAATGATATGCTTTGTAAGTATTTCCAATGTGTTTTGAGCTCTTATGTGTTCATGAGTTGAAATTGTGTATTACCCTTTTGGGGAAAAAGTATTTCAAGAATAAATGGTGTGTTACTCATTTATCATTTTAACTTGCGCTTCGATCGCCAATCATTTTACTCCATTTCTTGGAAAGAAATATTATTTTGTTTAAAGCCTTCATTTCTAATGAAATTAAAGTTTTGATTTCCGGAATATTATATATGTCGATATTTATGATGACGATCTACAAAAGAAAATATATGAAAGTGTGGAATATTAAATACGGTCACCGTGCCATGAATAAACAATTTTGTGAATGGCCAAAAGAACCAAGAATATATTGTTGTTGTGAGTGGTTGAAAGTACTAATGAAGATCTATACAATGTGAAAGATGATGAGGTGAATACATTTGTATTTATGTTACCTTTGTGTGCAAATCAATAAAAATATTTTTGGGAGTATCATTTGTCACCGAGGAAGGGTGGATTGTAGCAACCCACACCTAAAACTACACGTGCCGGTGTAGGAGTGGATTGTGATTATTCCCCTTATTTGGGATGAGATTGATGTGTTGATATTATTTCCCTTAATTGGGATGAAACTGATAGTAGTTGTGAATTGAAAAGTCAATCCACATGGCATATGTGGGAAGGCAGCCTAGCTGATCAGGTGGAGATCAGACGTCATGTTGCGCAAATAGTGGTACTACTCTTGGTAACACTTTTTTTTGTATCACATGTCAAACCACATTGTTCGTGGGGAGATGGACTAGCCGACCGAGCATGATCGGACTCCGTGCTAAAAAACGGTGGTATATCGGTGCTAATGATCTCCCAACAAAAAATATATATTGCTTTGGTATTTTGAAAATTGTTATGTCTTAACTGGACATTTGGATATTGTTGATTGTGACTTGCTGTTTCTATGGTTTTCCCTTTCTTATATGGGCATTCTATTTTGAAAGAGGATATTTTACTTTACATACTAGTACTATTCCATATGTACTAACATCCCCTTTTTAGGGGCGCTGCATCTTCAATGGATACAGGTGGTTCACAGTGGACAACTTTGGTCCTCGTTAGCAATTACTCCCTATTCAGCAGGTTTTGGTGAGCTCTAATCTATTCTGGGCCTGATATCACTTGATTTGTACTTTGTATTTTGAGCTATAGTCGGGGCTTTATTGCCGACATTTCCACACTACTCTTATGTTGTACTTAGAGGCTTCATAGATAGGTTGTGGGTGGTGTTTGATGTTGGGAATTGAACTAGAAATGTTGGTATTTGGCAAACATATTTTTCATTATATCTATAAACTTATAATATTTTGGAAATTATGAATGAAACTGCTAATGAGAATAAAGTGGGAGTTGTTATTGAAATATTTTCAGTATCTGATAAATGGAGTACATCTCCTCTTTATTCATGGATGATTTGGGTAGAAGGAAATCTAACAGGCTTGCACGGCCGGGTTCACTCGGTTGAGTGACAGTTACGCTCCCCGAGTTCAGAGCGTGTCAGTGGGTCAACTCTTGGGAATTTAATTAAAGATTGAAGCTTTATTATTTGAGATTAATTCATGTAGCTTTATTTGACGTTACTGAGTTGTATTTGACTAGATTCCATTCATTTGGAGGTTGATTTGAGAGGAAAAGCTACTTTGGAAGGTTGAAGTTGTTTCCGGGTGGAGGTAAGTCTCTTACATATCCTTCTAAGAGGGAATTCTCCTCATTGATGATCTATTTACTACTTATTATTTGATTTACGAGCTACGTATATGCGACGTGATGAGCATATTTCCGTAGCTAGGTTATGACCATATCCAGTAGAGTTTAGCTTATGATTAAGCCTTATTTAGACTATGTGAATTTCATATCCATATATTTTATTGATTCCATGACTACGTGATGACTCATAATTATAATTAAAAGCATGCTTAAGGCTATGCTTGTTGAATTGGGACTAAAAGATTATTTTACGATGTTAAACTTTATTATAAATTCGTAGTCAAACTTTTGTCTTATTTGACACATGATTTGGTGGTTAAATGGCTTAATTCACTCATTTTAAAATTTTACGATTAGAATCGTGAATGTTAAAATTGTTCATTGAATTTTGTGATAAATTGAATTATATGATTAGCCATAACCATCGTTTAGCTATATGAACTTTTATCTGCATCTTTATTGTTATGTCCAGTGCTTCTTAATTATATTATTTTATACACATATGTTGTCACGATCTGAATCCCACCATAGGGTCGTGATGACACCTAGTCTCTAAAACATAGGTAAGTCAATCATTTATCAATATTTAAATCAGTAAAACATGATAGAAGAAGCAAAGTTTAACATAAATGGAGAAATAAAGGTGATAAAAGTCAACACGGTGATAATCACAATATATCCCCATAACTAGGTAGTACAGAGTTATGTGCTCTAACTAAATACATGATCAAGTCTCGAAGAGTACAATACTATTTGAAATACATAAACAATAGAAATAAAGTAAAGAGTGTGACTCAAGGCCTGCGAACGGAACAATAGGGATACCTTGAAGTCTCCAATAAGCACAGCGCCTCTCTATTGATCTGCCCGATCCAAACTACCTGGATCTACACAAAAATATGCAGAAGCGTAATATGAGTATACCACAATCGGTACCTAGTAAGTATCAAGACTAACCTCGGTGGAGCAGTGACGAGGTTCAAGTCGTGCGATACTCACTAGTCAAAATAACATGTGCAATATATCAAGAGAAACTGATAACAGAATATATAATGACAACAATATCAACAACCTCTCCTAAACGTGTGATAACAACTCAAACAGTAAATGCTCAGTTTTGACAACTAGTCATCAAATAGAAACACAAACGTATGGCACCTCGTGCCCACAATTTAGCCACAATAACAATAGTCACATATGTCACTATGCACTTATAATAACAATATCCCGTCGTGTTGCTTCCATTTAACAATATCCCGCCCAGTCGCTCTGGTTTAACAATATCCCCCTTATTGCTCTTGTTTAACAATAATATTCCAAGTCACAATAACAACAACACCAATCAAAATCACATGGCAGAAACCTCGTGCCAACACCCCCAATTAATCCGCTCAACATGTCCACACGTGACACAATATCACAAAATAATAATACCGCATTTCATCAATATATAAGATCACAACTTATTAACAAAGTGCACAAGGACATGACAATAGCATAAAAGTGCTGAGAGTTATTCAAGAATTAAAGCATGACTATGGCTAAGTCAAATGTAACAATCATGATCATGTAATTACAAAGTGGTCTAAGCATATTTCATGTAAAGTACATTATCAAATTAAGGCATTTTAATAGCCTACGATATTAGGCTATTAACAATCATGATCATGTAATTACAAAGTGGTCTATGTAATAATCATGATCATCAATCAAATGCAAAAAAACAGGGATGGAATCATGAATAATAATCAAATCCGAGTCAAGGATATTTACCCCAATCCAAATTGTGAAAATTCCCTAAAAAATCACGCAAATCAAAGCTCCCAATCTCAAAATATAATAACATAACTCGAACCCTCGAAATAGATTATTAATATATCTACCCAGGGGTCCCCTTCGCGATCGCGGGAGCTATTTTATGATCGTGAAGCACAAACCAAAAGTTGCCTTAAAAGACACTACGCTAACGTGACTGCATGGACGTGATCGTGATTCATCAATCACCTAAGTTAATGTAAATGCGACACCTACATGCGAACGCGAAGAACAAATCACCTGACCTCCCCTGCCTGACATAATCCCTACGCGATAGCGACTAACGACCACAAATGCGAAGCTTCAACTCCATAGTGATCGCGATCGCGCCCTCAACAATGCGAACATGAGAACATGAGGGTGCTAGCCACAAAACACACTACACGATCACAATAGCCCTTCCGCAGTTGCGATTAACACAAGAATGCCAGAAGACAACTAATTCAAAACAAGGGGAAATGATCTGAAACTCATCCGAAACACTCCTGAGGACCCCAGGACCCCGTCTAATAAAACCAACCAATTGCCAAACATAATACGAACCTACTTGAGGCCTCAAATCACAAAAAATAATAGCAAAACCACGAAGCGCACACCAATTCAAGCTTAATGAACTCTTTCAAATTACTGAATTCCAAAATACGCTAAACGTGCCTAAACAACTCGGAATGACCTCAAATTTTACAACACAATTCATAAATCCCATCCAAACCTATTCCAAGGCTCGAAATCCTAAACGGATATCGATACAACAAAGTCAACTATGGGCTAAACCTATCAACTCTCCAAGTCATCAAACATCCAATTTTCAGAAATTAGCCTCAAAATCATCTAAGAACATCGAAAATCAAATCCGAGAATACGCCCAAGTCCAAAGAAATCGTCCGTACTTAATGGAACCATCAAACTTGAATGCACATTCAATTACGCAAAAGTCAAACTTGGTCAACACTTCTAACTTAAGTTTCCAAGTTAGGAACTAAGTGTTCCAAATCACTCTGAAATCTTTCCGAAACCAAACTAATCATGTACACAAGTATTAATACCTCATATAAAGATATTCACGACCTCCAACCACTGAATGAAATGCCAAAGCTCGAAACGACAGGTCGGGACATTAGATTCACCCCTTTTAAACAAACATTCATCCTCGAACATGCCAGGAGTTGTTCCAAAGACATCAAATCACTGTATAAACTCATCATACATATACCCATGGGTGATCTCGTCACCAATATCCATATAAACTAGTCAGCATAAACTAACTGAAGATTCCCTCTTCAACCTTAGTCCACAAATGTTAGAACCCAATCTCCAACAATCGTGTAAGGCCCCGTACAATTTTACCTAAACCCCGGTATTTTGTGGTGCTAAGGTAGCTATGTAATTGTGTTTATGAAATTGTTGCCTGTGAAATTATGTATCACTTGTATAGTTGATGTTAAAGGGTGTTCCTTTCTGGTTACATATTGCTTATGAGGCCACAGTAGTTGTTGTTTTGTATTATGTTACGTCATTGGATTATGCATATGTTGTTAGAGTTTGTTTCTGGAGTTCTCTGGTATTTAAATAGGCCCAATTACAGGGGAAACTCAGCCAAAATTATATGAAATTTAGGGAGTTAGTCAAAAATTTGGGGGTTGTTGGTGTGTGAAGTATTAGCTGGACCACAATGGATACTAATGGTGAATTTTGACCCTCATTCGAGAGTGAATGATCTTAAGTGGTGGAGGATGTAAGTCCCCGTTAAAAGTTTACCTAAAACTCGGGATTTTGTGGTGCCAAGGTAGGCTTACGTGTTCATGATTATAGAGATTCTTTTTGGCGAGCTTGCAAGCCGCGGTATAGAATTCTTGGGTTGAACAGTATGATGGGGAGTTGAAGAAAACATTTGGCAGGATAAGGGAATTCCTACGGTCCCCTATAAAGCTGTAAAATCACTCTGCGGGCTGCAAAATGGCCATAGAGTGAGGTAGAAATTGGGAAAGTTTGAATGCCATTTTGTAGTCGATTATGCGGCCGTAGAACAAGTCTGCGAGCCGCATAACGATCGCATACCCAGTCAAAGGTGCCTAGTTCAGGAGGCTATTTCGCATACTGCAGAAGCTTTATACGGTCGCATATGCGACCGCAAACTGTGTTTTAGAGCTTCATTTTACTGGTTTTAAAAACCCGACCCCATTCTTACAAACGAATATTGGGGGTCATTTTAGAAGGATCAAACTTATATTTTGAGAGTGGGGAAATGCTCTAGAGTGTGAGAGAGTTCCTTAACCAATTGTTCATCAATTCTTGCTCATATCTTAGAAGATTAACAAGGGAAACTCACTAGGTCTTCATCCTAGAGGTAAGATTCTACACCCTAACCCTCAATTTCGAAATTTAACTAAAAATATGTAATTAGTAAGGCAATTCTTAGGTGTGGGAGTTGTTAATCTTGCATGCATATGTTATCAAAGGGTTTAGGAAGATTGTTGAGCTAGAAATGGTAGATAATGGGTTGGGGATGATGGAATCCACTATGGAGGACATTAAAACCTTAATGCACATCTAGTGTTCGATAAAATGCTCAAATGAGCTGGAACCATAATCATCTTCCTAATTTTTGGTTCAATTTGTTATATTTCTAAAATAGATTGAAGTTGCTAAGATTTTCGGAACATTTTAGAGTTTAAGGAAGCTCAAGTGAGGTATGTTGGCTAAACTATTCTCTTGGAATTGAACCCCACAATGTCATTGTACGTCCCGAGTTACTCACTATGAATCGATTATTCCGAATAAACTTTGTGTAAAAAGACATATGTGTTCAATATGTATTCCAAATGCTCTTGTTATGTTGTACTACTATTTGATAATGTGTTAAAAGTATGGGTTGTTTATTTAAATGCTATGGCTTCAAGTTGCATTTCAAATGATAGCTAATGTCAACTGTGTAAGAAACCTCAATGCATGTAAGACTCTTGTTTGCTCATATGTGTGCTTAATATCTTAAATGTAAGTGCCTTGTTGTTGAAATCCATGTTTATGGTTGATAATAAAAAAGGTCACCACGAAATATAAAATATGAAATACGAGCAACATGCCAGATAAAAATGGGATATTACGATTGTGACCACTAGTGCCAATGAAATGGAAAGGTGTGAAATAATTATGAATGAGATGATTGATAGAAAGGGTGATGTCTCATATGAGATGGCCTAGCCGATCGGGTCATGATCGGATGCCATGTCGCACACATGATGGTGACTGTGTTGGAAATTTTAATTGAAATTGTGATTGTGGTTGATATCTCGTATAAGACGTCCTAGCCGATCGGGTCGTAATCGGATGCCATGCTGCACATATGGTGGTGACTAGTTTGAAATTGTAATCGAAAATGTAAACGATGGCATATCGATCTTAAATACCTCCCAACCTAGAATATGGAAATTGCTTGAAACTTGTCTTATTCCTAATTTGATGTTTTTGGTATTGTTTGAGAATCCTATTGATGTTTGTAATTGTTCATTCTTGTGTTATTATTCATTCTATTGAGAGGGTATTTAGCCATTCATATTAGTACTATTCCACATGTACTAACGTCCTTCTTGCCGGGCCGCTGCATCATTAATGGATGCAAGTTGTTCCACAGCAGGCGGCTTTGATCATTGATAGCGGTATACCCTCTTCCTAGCTGACTTGGTGAGCCCCACTTCATTCTTGGGCTGTGTAATCTTTTGTCCTTATGTATTATGTTTTGAGGTATAGTCAGGGCCTTGTTTCCGGCACTATCATCATACTTTTTTGTATCAATTAGAGGCTCTGTAGACATGGTATGGGTGGTAAGTTGGTGTTGGGGAAGTCAAACTAGTAATGTTGTAATTGTATCACATGATCCACATCAAACTACGAGAGTGTATGTATTGAAACTTATAAATAATGTAACTACTGACAATGAATTGGTGTTGTTGTTCACATGATCCTCCTCACTGCCTAATTAACGAAATAGAACATCTTTTTATTCATGAGGGAGTTCGGGTAGAAGGTATTGTACAGGCTTGCTCGGCCGGGTTATCTCGGTTGAGTACCGGTCGCGCTTCCCGAGTTCGGGGTGTGAAAAACTTGGTATCAAAGCCTAAGGTTTTAAAGTGTCCTAGGATGTCTCGAAGCCGTGTGTAGTAGAGTCCTTCTCATCGGTGTGTTGTCGACCACAGCTATAATTAGGAGGCTACTCAGGTATTTAGGAATAATGCCCTTCTTTGATTTTCTTGATCATGCGATAAAGCTGATTGTAATATTGTTCCTCCTTTAACTCGTAAATTGCTCTAACTTTCAGTAAATGGCGCCTAGGAAGAAGGTAAGAACCGGCCAGGGAGCCAATATTACCCCAGGAGTGGCGGTTAATTCTATAATTGATGATGTGGGTTAGCACCCGAGGGGTGAGGATATTCCCCAATTACTACACCGCCTGAATCTACTATTCCTGCTCAGACTACACTAGTCCTTGCACCTACTAAAGGTGCAATAGTTCCTCCAACTGAATATCCGGTTCCTCCTCCAGCCCCAGCTTCCGGTTCTGGTGTTTCTGATGGGGATCTTAGGGGAGCCATACAGATGTTGGCTTAGATATTGGCTTCCCAGGCCTAGAGGTTGAATGTTGCACCCATTTCTTCTACTCAGCAAGGGGATTCTACTAGTTCTAGGGTGAACAAGTTTCTTCGGTTAGATCCTCTAGTGTTCAAGGGTACTGATCCCGAGGAGGACCCCTAGGACTTCATCGATGAGATGCACAAGACCCTCAGAGTTATGTGTTCTACTAAGAAAAGGGGAGTGGAGTTGGCCTCTTACCGCCCGAAAGGATGGCCTATTCTTAGTTTGAGATGTGAGAGGACTCCCGTGAGGTGGAGTGAGTTTACCGATGCTTTCATGGATCATTTCTTGTCTGCTAAGTCTAAGGCAGCCTGTACTACTGAGTTTGAGAACCTAAATGTAAGGCCCCATGAAATTTCTACTCAAAAACCCGAGTCTTGCGGTGCTAAATTAGGATCATGTGTTAGAAATTCATATTGGTAGAATAACATGAAAAGGGATATGGCAGACTTTGTGGCTCGATGTCCGAACTATCAGTTGTATATCAAAGAAATAGTCAGGTTACATGGCACTTCAGTCTCAATCATCTCAGATCGAGGGGCTCAGTTCATAGCCAACTTTTGGAAGAAATGTTAGCAAGGTTTGGGCACGCATATAAATCTTAGCACGACTTTTCACCCGCAAACTGACGGGAAAGCAGAGCGGACTATTCAGACGCTTAAGGACATGTTGCGTGCTTGTACTCTTGATAGGGTAGCTGGGATGACCATTTGCCACTCATAGAATTTGCTTACAACAGTAGCTTTCATGCTAGTATCCAGATGGCACCATTCGAGGCATTGTATGATATGAGATGTAGGTCTCCCATTGGGTGGTTCGAGGTTGGAGAAACTGAATTGATAGGGTCGGACCTCGTGCACCAGGCTATGGAGAAAGTCAAGATTATTAAAGAGAGGTTGAAAACTGCTCAAAGTCGTCAAAAGTCTTACTCGGACGTTCGTCGCAGAGATTTGGAGTTCAAAAAGATGATTGGGTAATTCTGAAGGTTTCCCCAATGAAGATTATCATGCGATTTGGAAAGAAAGGGAAATTAAGTCTGAGGTATGTTGGACCTTACAAAATCATTCAAAGGATTGGTCAGGTGGTATACAAGCTCGAGCTTCCACCCGAGATGTCATTGGTGCATCCGGTCTTCCATGTGTCTATGTTGAAGAAGGTAGTAGGAGATCCGTCCACTATTGTGCCAGTTGAAACTATTGAGGTTAATGAAGAACTGTCGTATGAAGAAGTTCCAGTTGCCATTCTTGATAGGCAAGTGTGGAAACTGAGAAATAAGGAAATTGCCTCCGTGAAAGTGTTATGGCAGAACCAGCAAGTTGAGAAAGCCACTTGGGAAGCCGAGGATGAAATGAAAAAGAAGTACCCATATTTGTTTAAATAGTCATGTAATAGCTTTTGTGCATTTAGCCCCTATGAACTATTATCTTTTGATTTGATCTATGTAAGACTATCCTGTTTTGGTTATATATTGCCTATGCGACCATGGTTAGTATTGTACGAGTTATGTTATATCTATGAAATGTGTATCTGCAGTTAGGGTATGTTTTTGGGGCTCTTTGACAGGTGGATAGGCCTAGTTACAAAGGAAACTCTGGCGAAATTTTTGGAAATTTAGGGAGTTAGCCAAATTTGGGGCTGTGGATATGTTCCATGATGTGAAAAGCTAAAGTTGCATAAAGATTGCTAATAAGTGAAACTTTATCCTCATTCGAGGATGAATGATCTTAAGTGGGGGAGGATGTAAGGGCCCGTGAAATTTCTACTCAAAAACCCGAGTCTTGCGGTGCCAAGTTAGGATCATGTGTTAGAAATTCATAAAAATTCTTCGCGGCGAGCAAGCTCGCCGCGGTTCAGACCATTTGGATTGATCCGTGTATTAAAAAAAAGAAAAGTTAAAGAATAGTGTTTTCCAGAAAAGTGCAATTCTGTGGTCAACTCTGCGGTCGCATAATAGCTATACGGACCACATAGTCACCGCAGATTCAGGCAGTGTGAAGGTTAATTTTGAGGTCAACTATGCAGCCAAATATGCGATCGCATAATCGATATGCGGTCCACATAGTCATCACATAATCCTCTTGGAACTTTTGCGAGGAGCAGTTATGCGGTGCATTTTGCGACCGCATAATGGGTATGCAGACTGCATTCTGGTCGCATACCCATGCATATTGTTCAGGTTTTTGGGAGCATTTTTCCCGTCCATTCTGCGGGTCGCATGTCAACTTTGCGATCGCAGATCTGAGTCGATGCTCCAGATTTCTAAATTTTAAACCCGACCCCCTGTCGTTATATTCTATGCAATAGCTCATTTTGAGCCTATTTCCTGGTGCTTTTAGAGTGAGAGCGAGGGTCTAAGAGAGGGGAAGTGCCTTTCATCAAAAAGTGCTCCATAAATCTTTGTTAAAAACATTGAAGATAATCAAGTGGAGCACCAAAACCTTCATCCTAGGAGGTAAGACTTCATCACCTCAGTTCTTAATTTTATACATAGCTATAAGGGGTCATTAATGAGGAAATTCATGGGGATAAGGGTATTGCATTGCATGCATGTGTTCTTAGAAGATACAAGGAAATTATAAATACAGAAGCATGGGGATGGGCTAAGTGTAATCCTGCATAAAAGGATAAGGCCTTAATGAACACTCAATGCTTGATAAAATTCTCAAGTGAGCTTAGATTATGATCTTTTCCTGATTATGGGTTCAATTGTGCTATATTGCTTAAATAGATTGAAGTGCGAACATTCTGGAACGTTATAGGATTAAGGAAAGCTCAGTTGAGGTATGTATGGCTAAAACCCTATCTTTTAGAAATTGAGCTCTATCGGTGTTTGTGTAAATGCGGTAAGATTAAAGCTGAATTGTTGTATTGATTGTAGTTTCACATGAATTTGGGGTTGCGACCTTATATGTGTGAAAAATGTGTCTCGATATGATCCATGTGCTATTCTTGATAGCTTGAAAAGGGGCAAGGAATATGAATCATGTAATATGAATCATGTAACGATCGGACTGTGATCGTACGCCATGCCGCACACATGATGGTATTGTGCTGATATTAAATTCCAAAAAGTGAGAATGAAATTGTGATTGAGGTACATGTCTCAAATGAGGCAACTTAGCCGATCGGGTCGAGATCGGACTCCGCTCAAGCTAGCGGTGGTATAGTGAACAATGATGAACAATATGAAATGCCCCAAACTAAAGGTTATGGAAACAAATGTGAAAATTGTATGATTCTCTTACCTTGATAATGTTGTGATCGTTTAAAGCTTTTGAGTTATACTTGTGATTTCCTTATGTTTGGTATGAAAGTTCTTTCTAACTAGATGGTGTTTAGTTATACATACTAGTACTATTCCATGTTACTAACATCCCTTTTGCCGGGGGTGCTATATTATTAAATGAATGTAGGTGGCTCCATTGCGGATAATGCCAATCGTGTGTAGCGGAGTACGTTCTTCTCAATGTTTTGGTGATCCCCTTTCTCCTTCAAAGGGTTATATTGTACATCTTTTGTTGTGGACCCCCACTTTTGAGGTATAGCCGGAGCCTTGTTGCTGGCATTGTCATACTTGTCTTTCGTATCTTTAGAGGCTCCGTAGACATATGTGTGGGTTATGTACGAGTGTTGGATGGGTCTACAAACTATGTTGTAATTCTAACTCTTTCTTCTCTAAAGTGTAATTTTATGGAATTTTGGAACTTAGCTACTACTTAACGTTATGATATAAAATGAAGTAACAACGTTTAATGTACTATCTTTCCTCCTCTAAATAAATGAAAGCATGGTTTCCTATTCATGTTGAGTTGGGTAGGAAGTGTTTGATAAGGCTTGCTCAGTTGGGTTCACTCGACTAAGCGCCGGTTGCGCCTCCCGAGGTTGGGGGCGTGACACTAAAATAAGGTAGCATGAGTGTATGGGAGTACCATATGGAGTTCGCGCACCTGTCCAAGTATACTATTCATATGTTGCCCACTATGGAAGCTAGAGTGCGCCGGTTTGTGCAGGGCACTAGGCCCTTGGCTATTAATGAAGTCGCTATAGCTGCCTTGAATTCTGACATGAACTATGGGAAGATGGTGGCATTTACTCAAGCTATAGAGAACCGTAAGTTAAAGAACAAAATGGAGCGAGAGGGTAGCATTAAGGCCCAGTCCGCAGGCAACTTGGATGGTTCTTCTGGTGGTGGTGGCAAGTCAACATTCAGGGGAGGGTCATCAGGGCCATCCTAGTCCTTTGCTCAGTCTTCAGTTAGTGCACTGTTGTCAGGGCCCAGTCAGCAGTAGAGGAGTCGTTTTAGGACCAGTCAGGGCAACAAGGATGTCACAACCAGGATTTCCCACCCTCGGGAGTCGGGATGACACCTACTAGTGAAAGCTAGGCAAGCCAATAATTACAATTATTTACCTTTTCCATTTTTAATCCTTTAGCAGTTATGAATTAACATTGCATAATCAACGGAAATAATAAAGCGGAAAAATGAAATATAACAATTTAATATTAATACCGGTACAACTCCATAAACCAAAAACTACCCAAATCTAGTGTCACAATTTCACAGACTGTCTAGGAATACTACAAGTAGGGGTCCGAAAGATAATACAAGCTGTTTTAGAAATACGTAGAAGAAACGATATAAGAAGATAGAAGGAGATGCCAAGGCCTGCGGACGCCTGCAGGACTACCTCGGGCCGCCTGATGGACTGAAGGCAGTAACCTCACTGTGGTCCAAACGCTGCAGCATTGGGATCCGCACACAGTGCAGAGTGTGGTATCAGCACAATCGACCCCATGTGCTGGTAAGTGCCTAGCCTAACCTCGGTGAAGTAGTGACGAGGCTCGGACAAGACTATCAAATAAACCTGTGCAGTTAAATCATATACAATAGAAAAGTAAAGGCAGAAATTTACAGTTAAAGATAGGAGGGGGAAACATGCTGCGGGGAACAACAAGTAACAACAGAAAAATAGTAGATAAATGTATAGAACACCATAACTCAATTATCAACAAGAATCAGAAATCAAAGACAAGTGCATGGCATCACCCTTCGTACTTTTACTCTCGTCCTCACCATAAGAATCAATATAATCAGCACGGCATCACCCTTCATGCTTTTACCTCACATAATCATGGTACCGAATTATCCTTCATGCATTATCACTCATATCATGGCATGGCATTGTACATCGTGCAACACGTCATCACCCTTCGTGCTTTTACCTTACAATATTGGCACAACATCACCCTTCGTGCATTAACACTCTCAAACTTATGCATGGCATCACCCTTCGTGTTTTACACTCTTCCTCACCCAAGCAACAATCACGAAGCAATTTGGGAAAGGGAATCAATAATATCACAATAAAATCCCGGCAAGGGAACAATATCATAACAACAATATCCCGGCAAGAGAAATAATATCATGAGTAATAACATCCCGGCAAGGGAGATAATATCAAAAGCAATAACATCCCAGCAAGGGAGACAATATCATAAACCTCTTCTCTTTTCCACAATTTCCTCACAACTCATTTCTCAACTTGAGCCAACGCTCTACAATGTTCATTTACCAATAATACTTCCACAAGCCTTGTTCAAAAATAGAAATCATCATATAAAGCATGAACAATATGAAATGGAGTCACATTAATCATAATATAAGACTCACGGGCATGCTTGACACCAACGTATAGATACTCCTCACCATGCCTATATGTAATAATCAACAATTAACACAAAACAAATAAGACACAACTCCTAATCCCTCAAGCTAAGGTTAAACCAAACACTTACCTCGATGCCACGAACACAATTAAAGCCTCAACTATCGCTTTACCTATTGTTTCCACCACCAATTCACTTGTATCTAGCCACCAATTACTTAACGATATCAACAAATGCTAAATGAATCAATTCTAATGCATGAAAATAGGTTTTCCAATGATTTCCCCAAAAAGTCAAAAATCGATCCCGGGCCCACATGGTCAAAACTCGAGGTTCGAACCAAAACCCGATTACCCATTCACCCACAAACCCAAATATATAATTTGTTTTGAAATTGGACCTCAAGTCGAGGTCCAAATCCTCAAAATTTGAAAAACCTAAGTTCTATCCAAAACACCCAATTTTTCCCATGAAAACCCTTGATTTTGAGTGGAAATCATGTAAACAAAAGTTGTTATAGACTAAAGAAAATGAGTTAGAAATAACTTACAATTGATTTGGAGAAGAACTTTTCTTTAGAAAATCTCCCAAGAGAGTTTAGGTTTTGAGAACGTTTGAAAAATGAAGAATTTTCGGCTAAGTTATGATTTAGTAGGTTGCAGATGTCGCAATTGCGACCAGGGTTCGCAATTGCGAACCCCTTTGGAACCTGCTATCTTCGAAATTTCGAAAAATCTGTCTCGTTTGGCTCCAAGGAAAAATCCGATCACCTTCTCATTTGCGAAGGTAACATCGCATTTGCGAAAAAGAGGGCTACGCAATTTCCAACATGGGTTCGCATTTGCGAAAAGGGCCTGACCAGGCTTGGGTCGCATTTGTGATGCTTGGGTTGCAATTACCAAGCCTAAGAACTTCGCAGCTTGATCTCGCAATTGCGAGATCAGAGGCCTGGGCAAAAATACCAGATACCAACACTTGTTCCTAAGTCCAATTTCACTCTGTGGCATATCCAAAACTCATCTGAGCCCTTGGGGCTCCAAACCAAACATGCAAACTAACCTAAAAATTATTAAACAACATCAACAACTATAAATTAAACCCCAAATTCATGAAATCATTCAAGAACACCAAAATTTCCAATTTCTCAACTTTAGGTCCATTTTATACCAAACCAATTCCGATCTTTACCAAATTTTACAAATTCAACCTAATTATTATTTCAAACTTGTACCGGGCTCCGAAACCAAAATACGGGCATGATACCATCAATTTCAAACATCTTTTTATTTCCAAAAACTCTTATATTTTTTAGAAAATAATTTTCTTTAAAAATTCATTTCTCGGGTTTAGGACCTCGAAATTCGATTCCGAGCATATGCCCTAGTTCCATATTTTACTACGGACCCTACGAGACCGTCGAATCACGGGTCCGGGTCTGTTTACTAAAAATGTTGACCAAAGTCAACTTTATTCAATTTTTTAAAGCCAAATTCCTTATTTCACTTAGTTTTCACATAAAAGCTTTCCGAAAATGCGCCCGGACTATGAACGCAAATCAAGGTGAGATAAAAGGAGATTTTTAAAGCCTCAAAACATAGAATTTACTTTCAAAATGAGTGATGACCTTTTGGGTCATCACAAAGGGATCCTATCAGCAGGGTCGGTCTGGTGGGAGATTCCAGCAGCAACAAAGGTCCCCATGCCTTAGGTGTGGGAAGATGCACTTGGGGATATGCTCCAAAGACCAACCCATATGCTATGGTTGCAGATTGAGGGGTCACATTCAGACCAATTGTCGTTCATCCCGCCAGGGCAAGGGTAGGGGTATTACACATCCATCCAGTTCTGCAGCTGCTATATCCACAACACCCCCTCCAGCCCAAGGCACTCCAGTACCCGCAAGGCGTGGTGCAACTAGAGGCAGTACACGGAGTTTGGGAGGACCCAACCGTTTCTATGCTGTGAGGGGTCACCAGAGTTCAGAGGCTTCCCTAGACATTGTCACAGGTATATTGATTATCCAATCTCATGATGTGTATGCTCTTATTGATCCTAGTTCTAGTTTGTCCTATGTCACCCCATATGTTGCTATGGAATTTGGGATAGAATCGGAACAACTCCATGAGTCGTTCTTTGTATCTATTCCGGTTGGTGGGTCTATTGTGGCCGTGCAGGTTTATCGGGATTGTGTTGTCACGGTGTGTGATCGGGACACCATAGACGATCTCATTAAACTGGGAATGGTTGATTTTGATGTGATAATAGGGATGGACTGGCTTTATTCATGTTTTGCCAAGCTTTATTGCCGAACTAGAACTGTGAGGTTTGAATTTCCAAGTGAGTCAGTGATTGAATGGAAAGGGATAATGTGCTACCGAACGGTAGTTTATTTCTTACCTTAAGGCCACGAAGATGATTAACAAGGGGTTTATCTACCATTTGGTCCGGGTTACGGACATTGATGAGACACATACACTTGAGTCTGCGCCAGTTGTGAATGAATTTCCGGATGTCTTTCCGGAAGAGCTCCTTGGAATCCCACCAGAAAACGAGATTGATTTTGGGATTGACGTGATGTCGAGCGCACAACCTATATCTATTTCACCTTACAAAATGGCACCGACGGAATTGAAGGAGCTGAAAGAACAATTGAAGGATTTGTTAGAGAAAGGTTTCATCCGACCGAGTGTGTCACCTTGGGGTGCACCGGTTCTCTTTGTAGAAAAGAAAGATGGGTCACTAAGGATGTGTATTGACTATCGGTAGCTCAATAAGGTCACAATCAAAAATAAGTACCCACTACCAAGGATAGATGACTTGTTTGATCAATTGCAGATACTTCTCCAAAATTGATATAAGATTTGGGCATCACCAATTGATGATCAGGGAGCAGGATATTCCGAAAATAGCTTTTAGAACCCGATATGGGCACTTTAAATTTCTGGTGATGTCTTTTGGGCTAACAAATACCCCGACGGCTTTTATGAATCGAGTTTTCAAGCCGTTCCTTGACTCTTTTGTGATAGTTTTTATTGATTATATTCTTGTATATTCACGAAGTCGAGAGGACCATGCCAATTATCTCAGGGCAGTTCTACAGACTCTATATCAGCACGAGTTCTATGCAGAGTTTTTGAAATGTGAATTTTGGCTAGAATCTGTCACATTCTTAGGTCATGTCGTCTCTAGATAAAGAATTAAGGTTGACCCTTAGAAGATTGTAGTTGTGAAGAATTGGCCTAAACCTACAACTCCAACAGAGATTCCTAGTTTCTTAGGATTAATGGAGTATTACAGGAAGTTTGTGGATGGGTTCTCTACCCTTGCCTCTCCGTTGACTAAATTGACGCAGAAGGCGAGTAAGTTTCAATGGTCTGATGCTTGTGAAAAGAGCTTCCAGGAGCTAAAATCAAGACTGACTACATCGCCGGTGTTGACCCTACTAGAGGGTACATATGGGTTTGTGGTGTATTGTGATGCTTCAAGGGTCGGGCTTGGGTGTGTATTGATACAACATGGCAAGGTGATCTCTTATGCTTCTAGGCAACTCAAGAATCATGAAAAGAGCTATCCAACACATGACTTAGAACTTGCAACGATAGTATTTGCATTAAAATTTTGGCGTCATTATTTGTATGGGGTCCATATAGATATATTCATGGAACACAAGAGCGTTCAATATATTTTCAAACAGAAGGAACTGAATCTAAGACAGAAAATATGGCTTGAGTTACTCAAATATTACGACATCGATATCCTATATCACCCGAGAAAGGCCAATGTTGTGCCAGACGCTCTTAGATGGAAATCTATGGGTAGTTTGACTCACTTGGAGGCATATCAAAGCCCATTGGCCAAGGAAGTTCATCGGTTGGCTAGTTTAGGAGTTCATTTTGCGGACTCTAGTGAAGGAGGGGTGATTATGCAAAATAGGGCTGAATTGTCACTTTTGTGAAAGTCAAAGAGAAGCAATACAACGATCCATTGTTGGCACAATTGAATGAGGGGATTCATTAACATAAGACTATGGCTTTTTCTCTTGGCATGGATGATGGTACACTGAGGAACCAAGGGCGACTATGTGTTCCAAATGTAGATGGTCTCTGGGAAATAATCATGATCGAGGCTCACACTTCTAGGTATTCCGTGCACCTGGGCTCTACAAAGATGTATCATGATCTCAAGGGAGTCTACTGGTGGAATGATATATAGAGGAACGTGGTGGACTTTGTGGCAAGATGTCCAAATTATCAGCAAGTAAAAGCCAAACACCAACGGCCTGGTGGGTTGGCACAGAACATAGAAATTCCAATGCAGATGTGGGAAATGATTAATATGGACTTTGTGGTAGTACTATTGTGCACTCCACGCAATTTTGACTCCATTTGGGTGTTTGTGGATCGACTCACAAAATCAGCACATTTCTTGCCGGTTAAGGCTACTGACACAGCAGAACAGTATGCTCAGTTGTATATCAAAGAAATAGTCAGGTTGCATGGCACCCCAATTTTTATCATTTCTGATCGGGAGGTCATAGTTCATGGCTAATTTTTGGAAGAAATTTCAGCAAGGTTTGGGTACTTTAGTGAATCTTAGCATAGATGGGTAGGAAGAGCAGACTATTCAGACGCTTGAGGATATGTTGTGCGCTTGTGTTCGTGACCTCAAAGGTAGCTGTGATGATCATTTGCCACTCATAGAATTTACCTACAATAATAGTTTTCATGCTAGCATTCAGATGGCACCGTTTGAGGCTTTATATGGTAGAAGATGTAGATCTCCCATTGGGTGGTTTGAGATTGGGCAAGAGTTGATAGGACCGGACCTCGTGTATCAGGATATGGAGAAGGTTAAGATCATTAAGGATTAGTTTAAATCTGCTCAGAGTAGTTAAAAGTCCTTTTCAGATGTTAGTCGTAGAGATTTGGAGTTCAAAGAAGATGATTGGGTATTCTTGAAGGTTTCCCCCAAGAATTGTGTAATGCACTTTGGTAAGAAAGGGAAATTAAGCCCGAGGTATGTCGGGCCATACAGAATAATTCAGAGAATTGGTCAGGTGGCATACAAGCTTGAGCTACCACATGAGATGTCATTAGTGCACCCGGTATTTCATATGTCTATGTTGAAGAAGGTAGTTGGAGATCCGTCGCTTATTGTGCCAGTTGAGACTATTGAGGTTAATGAAGAACTGAACTATGATGAAATTCCAGTTGCCATTCTTAATAGGCAAGTCCGAAAGCTAAGAAATAAAGAGATTGCCTCCGTGAAAGTACTATGGCAAAACCAACAGGTTGAAGAGGCTACTTGGGAAGCCGAGGAAGAAATGAAGAGGAAGTACGCTCATTTGTTTGAATATCTATGTAATTGTGTTTATGAAATTGTTGCTTGCAAAATTATGTATCACTTGTATAGTTGATGTTAAAGGGTGTTCCTTTATGGTTACATGTTGCTTATGAGGCCATTGTTGGTGTTGTTTTGTATTATGTTACGTCATTGGATTATGCATATGTTGTTAGGGTTTGTTTCTGGGGTTCTCTGGCAGGTGGATAGGCCTAGTTACAGAGGAAACTCTACCAAAATTTTTGGAAATTTAGGGAGTTAGTAAAAATTTGGGGGTTGTTGGTGTGTGAAGTATTAGCTGGACCACAGTGGATACTAATGCTGAATTTTGACCCTCATTCGAGGGCGAATGATCTTAAGTGGGGAGGATGTAAGTCCCAGTAAAATTTTACCTAAACCCGGGATTTCATGGTACCAAGGTAGACTTACGTGTTCATGATTGTAGAGATTCTTTTTGGCGAGCTTGAGAGCCGTGGTACAGACTTTTTGGGTTGAACAGTGCGATGGGGTGTTGAAGAAAACGTTTGGCAGAAAAAGGGCATTTCTGCGGTCCACTATGTGGCCGCAAAATCACTCTACGGGCCGTAGAATGGCCACAAAGTGAGGCAAAAATTTGGCAAGTTTGGATGCCATTTAGCGGTCGATTATGCGACCACAGAACAGGTTTGCAAGCTGCATAATGAACGCATACCCAATTAGAGGTTCCCAATTCCGGAGGCCATTTTGTGGACCGAAAAAGCTTTATGCGACCGCAGATTGTGTTTCGAAGCTTCATTTTTTTGATTTTAAAAACAAGACCCCATTCTTATAAAAGAATATTGAGGATCATTTTAGAAGGTTCAAACTTATATTTTGAGAGTGGGGAAATATTCTAGAGTGTGAGAGAGTTCCTCAACCAATTATTCCTCAATTCTTGCTCAAATCTTGGAAGATTAACAAGGGAAACTCACTAGGTCTTCATCCTAGAGGTAATATTCTACATCCTAACCCTCAATTTCAAAATTTAACTAAAAATAGGTAATTAGTAAGGCAATTCTTGGGTGTGGGAGTTGTTCATCTTGCATACATGTGTTATCAAAAGGTGTAGGAAGAATGTTCAGCTACAAATGATAGATAATGGCTTGAGGATGATGGAATCCACCATATGAGGACCTTGAAACCTTAATGCACACCTACTGTTCGATAAAATGCTCAAATGAGCTGGAACCATAATAATATTCCTAGATTTTGGTTCAATTCGTCATATTTCTAAAATAGATTGAAGTTGCTAAGATTTCTGGAACATTTTAGAGTTTAAAGAAGCTCAAGTAAGGTATATTGGCTAAAGTCTTCTCTTGGAATTAAACCCCTCAATGTCATTGTGTGTCCCGAGTTACTTACTATGAATCAACTACTCCGAATAAACTTTGTGTCAAAAAAAATATATGTTCAATATGTATTCCAAATGCTCTTGTTAAGTTGTACTACTATTTGATAATGCGTTCAAAGGTTTGGGTTGTTTATCTAAACGCTATGGCTTCAAGTTGCATTTCAAATGATAGCTAATGTCAATTGTGTAAAAAACCTTAATGCGTTTAAGACTCTTGTTTGCTCATATATGTGCTTAATGTCTTGAATGTAAGTGCCTTGTTGTTGAAATCCATGATGATGGTTGAAAGAGAAAAAGGTGACCACAAAATGTGAAATATGAAATACGGGCAACATGCCAGATAAAAAAGGGACATTACGATTGTGACCACTAATGCCAATAAAATGGAAAGGTGTGAAAGAAGTATGAATGAGATGATTGATAAAAAGGGTGATGTCTCATATGAGACAGCCTAGCCGACCAGGTCGTGATCGGACACCATGCCGCACTCATGGTGGTGATTGTGCTGGAAATTGTAATTGACATTGTGATTGGAGTTGATGTCTCATATGAGATGTCTTAGCCGATCGGGTCATGATCGGATGCCATGTCGCACACATGGTGGTGAATGAGTTGGAAATTTTAATCGAAATTGTAAACGGTGGCATATCGGTCCTAAAGACCTCCCAATATAGAATATGGAAATTGCTTGAAACATGTCTTATTCCTAACTTGATGTTTTGGGTATTGTTTGAGACTCCTATTGATGTTTATGATTGTTCATTCTTGTGTTATCATTCATTCTATTGAGAGGGTGTTTAGCAATTCATACTAGTACTATTCCACATGTAAAAAATGTCCCTTTTACTGGGGGCACTGCATCTTTTATAGGTGCAGGTGGTTCCACAATAGGCGACTTTGATAATTGATAGTGGTACACCGTCTTCCCAACTGACTTGGTGAGCCCCACTTCATTCTGGGATCATGTAATCTTTTGTCCTTATGTATTATGTTTTGATGTATAGCTAGGGCCTTGTTGCCGGCACTATCATCGTACTCTTTTATATCAATTAGAGGCTCCGTAGACATAGTGTGGGTGGTATGTTGGTGTTGGGGAAGTCGAACTAGTAATGTTGTAATTGTAACACATGGTCCACATCAAACTATGAGAGTGTATGTATTTTGAAACTTATAAATAATGTAACTGTTGACAGTGAATTGGTGTTGTTGTTCATATGACCCTCCTCACTTCCTAATTAATGAAATATATCTTCTCTTTATTCATGAGTGAGTTCGGGTAGAAGGTATTATACAGTCTTGCTCGGCGGGGTTATCTTGGTCGAGCGCCGATCGCGCTACCCGAGTTTAGGGCGTGATAATTCAGGATTATTTATAAGACTCGATTCTCGTATCTACACACTGTATAGGTCTAACCAAGATGCATCAATCCATAACAATATTCCAAGATATAATTGTCACACCCCAAAATCAAGGGGGGCGACCGACGCTCAACCGAGCAAGCCCGACTGAGCAAGCCTATTAGGTTTCATTCTACCCAAAATTAATTTATGAATAACAAGGAGATGAACTCCATAAATCCTATTTTATGAGCATTTCATTGACAATTTTTATCTTTGTCTTTCATTAATAGTTCAACCATACTAACCAAATTATTACAATTAATAGATACAAAGGAAACATTCTGCCAACAACATATCTAGTTCAAATTTTCAACACCCGACACTACCCACAACCTGTCTACGGAGCCTTTAAATACAACTGAATCGTAGTATGGAAATGCCGGCAACAAGGCTCCGGCTATACCTCAAAATAAAAAGTACATGATAAATAATGGTACAAGACCCCAAAATGAAGAGGGGCTCACCAAGTCAGCTGAAAGGGAGATGCATCACTACCTGTGACCAACACTGCCTGCTATAGAACCACATAAATCCATTTAAAGACATAGCGCCTCCGAAAAAAGGGACGTTAGTGCCATCGAATAACACTAGTATGTATAACTAAACACCATCTCATTAGAAAGAACAACATTACAAGATCAAAACAATAATAAGGATTCAACAAAAGCTTTAAACAATAACTACATCATCAAATAAAAGGAATCACATAGCTTTCACATAATTTCCATAGCTTTAGTTTGAGGCATTTAATACTGTTCATCATCATTCCCAATACCACCACTTTCTTGAGCGGAATCCGATCACGACCCGATCGGCTAGGTTGCCTTATTTGAGACATGTACCTCAATCACAATCCATTCTCACTTTCCAGAATTCAATATCAGCACCATGTGTGCGGCATGGCATCCAATCACGGCCCGATCGGATAGGCCGCCTTACCAAGGCGTTGTTCCTTTCTCATTAATCATCTCATTTCAATCTTTATTTCACATATATCAATTCATAGGCACTTAGGGCCACAATTATCACATCATACTTGGCACTAGGCCACATTTCACAACTCACATTCCACATCGCTTTCACTTTCAACATCAAACTTGCAATTTAAGATAATGGGCACATACAAGATCAATTCAAGTTGTAAGCATAGAGAGAGATTCACATGGTTTGACATAATAATCACGATTTAAACTTGACTTGAAATCTAGGCAATTTAGCATATAATCAACATTCTTCACAAATCACCAATTTATCAAGAATAGCATATTGAACATATTGGGACACACTTTTCATATATATTCTTACAACACTAATTCCTTTGAAATACAAAATACTACGTCAATCAAATTTTGGACTTACAATTTTACATGGACAACATGGGAGCTCAATTTCTAAGAAGAGGGGTTTTTAGCCATACATACCTCAAAGAGCTTTTCCTTAAGTTTCTACAATCCACTAACACCTCTAGCAATAACAATCTATAAGGAGATAGCGGGAATCGATTAATAATTAGGAAGATTACCCAAGGTATAACTCTCTTAGGAATTTCATCAAACACCTAACATGTGAAGTAGTCTACAAGATATGAAAATGGAAATTCCTTCTTCCCTCAACCAATTTTAAAGGAACTACCCAAATTAGTTCTTTAATATCACATACTACAACTTAGTCCCACATGCATGGACTATTTCTAATCCTCACAATATATTTGAATCCTTAACCTCTTACATGAAATCTTGGAAGAAGGACGTACCCGGATGGAGGACAATCAAGTGGTTATCTTCCTTGATTCTTAACAACTTGAGCAAGATTTGGGTGATTATGTAGCTAGGCTCCTTCTCTCTCTTTCTCTCTCTATATGATCTCATCTCTCTCTAAAATCAATAGAAAATGACCCCAAATGAAGCCCCAAAACATATATATTAAAATGGGGCCGGGTTATAAAAATAGGAAAAATATGCTTCCGAAATCGAGTCTACAGTCGCATAATGGACCGCAAAACAAGAATGTGGGTCGCAAAATGCATCGCGGAATTGGTGCCCAAAACTGGGCTACACTGGTCCAGTTTGCGACCAGATTTACGATCGCAGATCAATTATGCGGACCGCATAGTTGTTTTGCGATCGCATAACTGACACAGGATCACATTTTTCCAACCTTTGGTAATTTAATCATAACTTTGTGTAGGAATGTCCAAATGCCGAACAGTTTGAAGTAGTGGAAACTAGAGTCGAAGACCTTTCATATTATAGGTTGTTCATCACACACACACACACATATATATATATATATATATTTGTATATGCTCATTCAAAGTGTGGACTTGTGCAAACTCATTTGGAATTTTAGCCCATTATGAAATTTTCTAACTTGCTTAGTCTTAGGCCTCCCATTAGAATCCACATTACTTATTATAAGACTTATACACTAATTTACCAAATCCAATTGATGCCCATCATGTTAATAGCACATGAAACATTATAATTAGCCTATATGGCACCACGAAATTCTAATTTACTTAGAGAATCTTTCCGGAGCCTTATGTTCTCCCCCGTTTAGGATCATTCATCCTCGAATGAGAGGTAGAGCCCACCCCAAATACCTAACATAACATATCTCTTTTCTAACCTACCTCAAGTCCCTAAATTTTGACTAAACTCCCAAATTTTTCAGAAATTTCGGCAGCATTTCCTTTGTAACTAGGCCTATCCACCTGATAGAGAACCACCAAAACACCCTAACAACTCATCCACAACTCGATAAAGCACCACAATGTATATTTTCATAACACTAATCTTACCATTACAAGTGCTACATTATCATAATGATACCTAAACATGGACTGCACATTTTTAAATCATAACACCTATAAGGCACTTTTCAAATCAAAACTAATTGTTACACAATCAAGTGAAAATATTTTCTTTCCATGACACTTTCGGCCTTCAAGGTGGCCTCATCGACTTACGGCTTTTCCAAAACTCTTTCACGGAAACACCCCAACCTCCAAACTTATCTAACAAGGATGACAACTAGATACCTCGCATAAGCTAATTATACTTTAACTTCACCTTCAATAATTTCCATCAGAATGATACATAAAGGATCTCTAACTACCTTCTTAGGCATAAACATGTGAAAACACAAAATATATGGGGAACGACTATGGGGAACTTCATACTCCTAGTGCGGGCTAATATGAAATAAACTTATGCAACCTTTATTATCAACTCACATAATGTCTTCAAGGGAAAATATTGAGAATAACCTGCTCACCCTCCTAAATCCTAGATCTCTACGTGAACACCCACCCTAAACCTTTGATGACCATCAATGATTACACTAAGATGTGCTATCCTGAACTGACCATAAAAATTACCTATCGAATATATGTGATCACAGGGGGATGCTCCCTTTTTGACATGTTTGAACCTTTAATATCCAGTAGATCTAATTCAATGAGGAGCAACGGGGTTCAAGATCGGGCTGGATTTATTCAAGAATCCGTTAATGTGCTGAGTAGAGTATTTCACGAGGTTATATTCTAAGAGATACAAAGATTACTACTAACAATACTGACATGGTTAATCATTATGACGACATCAATTATTAGACAAATGAGGCATAGGGGTAACTAGTACATTGTCAATAGGAATCATTAAGGAGGAACATTCAAGTACGTGACCCAGTCGCTTCCTAGAGTGTAGGGAAAATCAGTTTATCAAGAATGAGAATACTCTGGCACCTTGAATGCTATATAGGTTTCAAAATACATGAAGTTGAATTACACTCCTAACGTTAACTGACACAAGGAATCTATGCCACAAGCCTACGAGGATGAAAAAAAGTTGAACACTTATGATTTATCATATTTCAAACGGCTTAACCCTTCCTGATAATTGATCCTATATGAGAGAACAAAAGATACGACTACTTGTCTTCCAAATCAATACGCTCATGATATGTGCAAAAATTTGAAGGCATCTAATCTCAACCTTTCACGAGTGAAACCACATAGATAGGATATCTTAGTATTGGGACGAAATCATGCATTGGTTAGAGGGGTCCTAATGGTTAACATGATGCTCCGGGGAGAAAGAAAACTCCTATCCACCCAAGGAGGTGGAATGCCAAGGGTAGCAAAACTCCCCGCACATGGCAATGACATAGTCAATGATTCTAGAAACCGAGTGAGCAGAAGGCCACGTAACCCATCCAATCCGACCCATTTAAAACTTTTGAAAAGGGGATGCACTTTGGTTTGAAATCATGGCAATATAAGCTGGAACTTAAGGGAAATCATTACTTTTGTAACCCATGATACAAGCCCCCGTAGCCCTATATAATTATTAACAATGGCGAGAAAGTACTTAAAACCATTACAGGTTGGTGTAGAATAAGACCTCAAAGTGTTCACATGAATAAGTTTGAAAGAATCATACATCTTAATGTATTTATCGGGGAAAAGTAACCTAGGTTATCTAGTCACAGGGATGAGTAGAGCAGGTAAATGGTTGTTAGAAGAACATCTACAAGGAATACCAACAATATTTATTTAGTCTAACAAAAGGAATATGTCCCCACCCTTGATGCTATAAGACTTCCTCTTTGATGCCATAAAACATAAAATGAGTTTTACAATGAGAGTTATCAGATGAAATAGATAGTAGGGCAGCAAAACTAATGAGTACCATTTGGAACCAACAAGCTTAAACTGATTTGAAGACATTAGAAGTCTATAGATCTAGGGTTTACCCACTTCCAGTTGTCTGAATTTTATATATATTCTCAATATATGTTTGAGTAATATGGTTATATACCTTTTTGTTGTGGTGTAGGCTATTAGCATAGGTTGTAGTTTGTGGGGCTATAACTATTGCTTCTCTTGGCTTTTTTGATGTAAATGGCTTATCAAATACGTTGTTTAGGTTTACATTGATATGTGGCTTTTTGTTAACTTGTTTGCTTGTACCTGCAGCTGTATATAAAGCAACTGTGTTATGGGTTTTTGGAGTTTCCCAACGTCTCCTTCTAACTCTGGAAGTTTAGAGTCTTCCGTTTGACTTAGTTCCGCATTTTTATAGTCATGCTGCTGACTTAGCTTGCTTTCCTCTAGCTGTTGTAATATTTTTCCCATACCATCCATCTGTAAAGATAGAGTAGTAAGGATTGTAAATATGTCTTTTGATTCTTGGCTTTCATCTGTTTGGGTACCTTTGTCTTGATAGGTAGTCTGCAATAACATTCTTGTCAGTTCGTATTACTTCAATTGTAAATGTAAAATTTTGTATATTCAATACAAGTCTCCTTATTTCCTTTGTAGTTACTGAATCTTGTACTTTCCGTGTTATCCACCATTTTACTTGTGTATTATCTGTTCTTACTATAAATTTGTTATAAACAATATATGGCTCAAATGCTAACAAACATTTATATAATCCAAATAGTTCTTTCCTATTTATCTCCCATTTTAATTGTGGTTCCGTGTATGATCCGGAATAATATCTATAGATATTATTCCGGATCATACACGGAACCACAATTAAAATGGGAGATAAATAGGAAAGAACTATTTGGATTATATAAATGTTTGTTAGCATTTGAGCCATATATTGTTTATAACAAATTTATAGTAAGAACAGATAATACACAAGTAAAATGGTGGATAACACGGAAAATACAGGATTCAGTAACTACAAAGGAAATAAGGAGACTTGTATTGAATATACAAAATTTTACATTTACAATTGAAGTAATACGAACTGACAAGAATGTTATTGCAGACTACCTATCAAGACAAAGGTACCCAAACAGATGAAAGCCAAGAATCAAAAGACATATTTACAATCCTTACTACTCTATCTTTACAGATGGATGGTATGGGAAAAATATTACAACAGCTAGAGGAAAGCAAGCTAAGTCAGCAGCATGACTATAAAAATGCGGAACTAAGTCAAACGGAAGACTCTAAACTTCCAGAGTTAGAAGGAGACGTTGGGAAACTCCAAAAACCCATAACACAGTTGCTTTATATACAGCTGCAGGTACAAGCAAACAAGTTAACAAAAAGCCACATATCAATGTAAACCTAAACAACGTATTTGATAAGCCATTTACATCAAAAAAGCCAAGAGAAGCAATAGTTATAGCCCCACAAACTACAACCTATGCTAATAGCCTACACCACAACAAAAAGGTATATAACCATATTACTCAAACATATATTGAGAATATATATAAAATTCAGACATTCTTGAACCTAAACCCTAGATCAACTACTACTACAGATCCAACACAGGATTATGTAACCCAAAAACTACAGGGATATAATAGGCTTATAGCCCAGCCAAAAACAAAAGCAAACTTAGTAAAGACATGTTACAACTACGGACTACTTAGCACAGTATATACCCACGACGGAGAAGAAATAATTGGAATACCAGAGCTATACAAAGCATTTGTCACCTTCAAGAGAATTACAAAAGGCAACCTATTCTTCATCAAATTCTATACAGCACCAGCGGAAATACTATATGACGAAATAAAACCCATAATACAGGTGATAAAGATAGGACTAACACGAGATATGATAATACCGGAAGAGATAGAGAAACAACCGGAGATACAGAAAATGGAGATACCAAGTTTCTATGCCAATAAAAGAATAATTGGTATAACAACTATTATTCAAGAACTAGCTAACAATTATCTACAAGGAAATGCTATCTGGAGCTACTATTCTAGAGACCAGTTAATGATATATGCCAACTCAAAGGAACTACGACAAGGAGATATGGATGAAGTCCAGAAATGGATTTTATCATTATTAAAGCCAGAAATGCAACCAACTACCAGAGCATTGAAAAAAGAATTTATTTCAAACGAGTTATTAACAAGATACTGCAAACTAGTAGGACACAAATATCCAGACCACATATGTTCAAAGTGCAACGGAGCTGATAACTATGTACCAGAAGTCCAACTAGAATGAAGGTATCAACAAGAAGACAAAAGAAGAAGACAGCTACTGGAAACACATAATGTAAAGTAAACAGTACTAGTCACATTCATGAACAGTAAAGGTCGTTCATGAATAGTAAGAGTCATGTAAAAAAGTGGTAAAGTAAATAGTACTAGTCATATTCATGAACAGTAAAGGTCGTTCATGAATAGTAAGAGTCATGTAAAAAAGTCGTAAAGTAAATAGTACGAGTCACATTCATGAACAGTAAAGGTCGTTCATGAACAGTAGGAGTCATTTAAATTTTCTATATATTTTGTAAATCAGAGGAAGGGAGGACATCCTCATACATCCTCATACTCACCTTCTCTCTCTTATCTTCTCTCAATAAAATATCTGATTATATACAAACTTCTGAAAGCTATGGAGCATTCAAACGAGTTACAAAACCAGGTAGGTTTATTCATAATCATGTTTAACTAAACTCATATATTCCTTATAATCTCTTGAATATCATAATTGTTTATCATGTTATAGTACTGTTATAAAGAACATCTTGAGAAAGTTTGTCTGTCTAATAATGCTGAGAGTAGTTAAGCCCAGACTATGCCATCCTAAAGTGGAAACCAGTAGGCAAGGAAGCCGTTTAGGGGAGTACACAGAGTTGAGGCGCTGTTAGGGTAAATGATTGAAGCATGAAAAACATGGTAGTGACTAGAAAAGATTGTTCAGTATAACTTATTAAAATATGATAAACTCTATGATAAACAAAGAGGTTAGAGGGAATATGTTTAGTAAACACATGATAAGGATAAATAGTAAATGTGAATGAACAACCACACGTATTTATTAGAAGAAAATATTGACTACAAAATACTTATATTATATATCTTTAACAGACTTAATAACGATGTCAAAAGAAAAATTTATGATATTTTAGTTACTTTTGAAATAATATATGTAATGGAACAAGCATTTACAGAACTAATTGTATCACAAGAAATAGATATATTAGATCTATATGAACTAGATTTATATTCAGATTAATGATCACATATAAAGTTAATAAAATCTGTTTATAAATGAAACATAACACTTTTCATTATATAAGATTCTATAACACCCAGAAATGGAAACTTCTTAAAACCCTCAGTAACATAAATAGAAAAATAGATTGTGTTAAACACAATATTAAAACCTGCAAAGACATAATTAGATATAATAGATTACGTAATAAAGCTTTATTAACTATAGAAAATGAAATTGAATTCTATGAAGATAAACTTGAAAGTTATCAACACCGAAAAGAAATAAATCTGAGAAATATAGAAACCATGGATATATGTATCAACAGGTATACATCTCAGTATTAAACATGACCCCTCAAATTGGTATCAGAGCTATGGAAAATAAACATTGATAAGACAATAACTTAATCGATTCCCCTCGATACCACATCCCTAATGCCCGTTGGTAACATACTAATATACTACATTATCTGGTAGTGCAGTGACATTAATAGGAACAAGGGTACTCCCTTTAGCAACAAGTTCTACCAATCCCTCCATGGCTCGATACATTCTCATAACAAATGCTTGGGCAATCTCCCTCAGATTCAATGGTGGGGTCATTCCGTCCTTAATGCTTAAAACTCGTGGATTATGGTATCGAGATTAATCATCTGGAGAATAAGACATAGCGAGGAAATTAGCTCCCTATCTTGGGTTCTACCGCACGATCTAGAGTATCAAAGAAGGGTGAAATTCCTAAATGTCCGAATAGCCTCCAACTTATAGATGTGGTCGACAACACACCGATAAGAAGGACTCTACTAGACACGACTCCGAGACATCCTAGGATACTTTAAAACCTTAGGCTCTGATACCAAGTTTGTCACGCCCCAAAATTGAGGGGCGCGACCGGCGCTCAACCGAGCAGGCCCGACTAAGCAAGCCTATTAGGTTTCATTCTACCAAAAAATAATTTATGAATAACAAGGATATGAACTCCATAAATCCTACTTTATGAGAATTTCATTGACAATTTTTATCTATCTTTCATTAACAGTTCAACCATACTAACCAAATTATTACAATTAATAGATAAGAAGGAAACATTCTGCCAAATAACAATATATCTAGTTCAAATTTTCAACACCCGACACCACCCACAACCTGTCTACGGAGCCTCTAAATACAACTGAAGAGTAGTATGGAAATGCCAGCAACAAGGCTCCGGCTATACCTCAAAATACAAAGTACATGATAAACAACGGTATAGGACCCCGAAATGAAGAGGGGCTCACCAAGTCAGCTGAAAGGGAGATGCGTCACTAGCTGCGACAAACACTGCCTACTATGGAACCACCTACATCCATTTAAAGACGTAGCGCCCCCGAAAAAAGGACGTTAGTGCCATCGAATAGCACTAGTATGTATAACTAAACACCATCTCATTAGAAAGAACAACCATACAAGAACAAAGCAATAATAATTATTCAACAAAAGCTTTAAACAATCACTACATCATCAAATAAAAGGAATCACATAGCTTTCACATAATTTCCATAGCTTTAGTTTGGGGCATTTAATATTGTTCATCATCATTCCCAATACTACCTCTTTCTTTAGCGGAGTCCGATCACGACCCGATCAGCTAGGTTGCCTCATTTGAGAAATGTGCCTCAATCACAATTCATTCTCACTTTTCGGAATTCAATATCAACACAATACGACCATGGGTGCGGCATGGCGTCCGATCACGGACCGATCGGCTAGGCCACCTTACCAGGGCGTTGTTCCTTTCTCATTAATCATCTGATTTCAATCATTATTTTGCATATATCAATTCATAGGCACTTAGGGCCAAAATTATCACATCATACTTGGCACTAGACCACATTTCACAACTCACATTCCACATCACTTTCACTTTCAACATCAAACTTGCAATTTAAGATAATGGGCACATACAAGAGCAATTCAAGTTGTAAGCATAGAGAGAGATTCACATGGTTTGGCATAATAATCATGATTTAAACTTGACTTGAAATCTAGGCAATTTAGCATATAGTCCATATTCTTCACATATCACCAATTTATCCAGAATAGCATATTGAACATATTGGGACACACTTTTCACATATATTCTTGCAACACTAATTCCTTTGAAATAACAAATACTACGTCAATCAAATTCCGGACTTTACAATTTTACATAGACACCATGGGATCTCAATTTCTAAGATGAGAGGGTTTTAGCCATATATACCTCAAAGAGCTTTTCCTTAAGTTTCTACAATCCACCAACAACTCTAGCAATAACAATATATAAGGAGATTACCCATGGTGTAACTCTCTTTGGTATTTCATCAAACACCTAATATGTGAAGTAGTCTACAAGGTCTGAAAATGGAAATTCCTTCTTTCCTCAACCAATTTTAATAGGAACTACCCAAATTTGTTCTTTAATATCACATACTACAACTTAGTCCCACATTCATGGTCTATTTCTAATCCCCACAATATATTTGAATCCTTAACCTCTTACATGAAATCTTGGAAGAAGGACTTACCCGGATGGAGGACAATCAAGTGGTTATCTTCCTTGATTCTTGAAAACTTGAGCAAGATTTGGGTGATTATGAAGCTAGGATCCTTCTCGCTCTTTCTCTCTCTATATTCTCTCAACTCTATCTAAAATCAGTAGAAAATGACCCCAAATGAAGCCCCAATGCCTATATATTAAACTGGGGCCGGGTTATAAAAATAGAAAAAAATAAGCCTCCGAAATCGGGTCTGCGGTCGCATAATGGACTGAAAAACAAGAATGTGGGTCGCAAAATGCATCGCAGAATTGATGCCCAAAACTGGGCTACACTGGTCCAGTATGCAACCAGATTTGCGATCGCAGATCAATTATGATCGCATTTTTCTAGCCTTTGGTAATTTGATCATAACTTTGTGTAGGAATTTCCAAATGACAAATGGTTTGAAGAGTTGGAAACTAGACTCGAAGATTTTTCATATGATAGGTTCATCACATAAAACCTTATATATATTTGGATATGCCCGTTCAAAATGTGGACTTATGCAAACTAATTTGGAATTTTAGCCCATTATGAAATTTTCTAACTTGACTTAGACTTAGGCCTCCCATTAGAACCCACATTACTTATTATAAGACTTATACACTTATTTACCAAATCCAATTAATGCCCATCATGTTTATAGCACATAAAACATTATAATTAGCCTATATGGCACCACGAAATCCTAATTTACTTAGCAAAACTTTCCGGGGCCTTACAATAATCACACGGTCTACCACTTAACTTATGTACTCATAGCATTAACTTTCGACCACAATAGTTGCTTATTACTAAACCCAGTATCATTAAACAACCACATATCAGATAAAACCTTATTCCAAACCTTCACAACAATAATAATTATGTAAGTAACATATAGAAACTCATAACCACTAACCCAGTCAACAAGTCATAGAGTTCTTTTGCCCGACAAGAACCATTGCAAAACTCTATGTTGATTAACAACATTCTTATCCAGACATACCTTATCTAAGTATGATTGCACTAATTCTAGGTCCAATCATCTGATCTCATCTAGTACAAGCTATTCGACTGACAAGCCACACTAAATGTGTCACGACCCAAATCGATGGGCCGCGTCGGACACCTATTGCCTTACTCAATCGTGTACAAACGTAACATATTTTTTTATTATACTATCATGGGTAAATGACTCGAAAAGGCCGTTAAGATATAACTAGAATAAAACATAAGGTAATACTTGGCATAGGATGACCCGACATGATATACAAACTTATACATGTTACATAAAAGTCTATGAGGCAGAAATGATGATTTGTACACTCAAAATATAGGCCGACAAGGCCATACAATCATCCATATATATGACATATGTTTACAAGCCTCTAAGAGTATATAAATGTTCTCGAGGCTGGGAAAGGGCCCCACCATACTAATCAATACATGTCCAAAGAATACTGACCAAATAGGTAACTACGTAGCAAGTGGAGTGTACCAACACCTTTCGCTGAGTTGATAGCCTACTAGGAAGACTTCGAACCTATCTATTGGGACTAGCAGACATGAAATGCAGCATCCCCAAGGAAAAGGGAAATCAACAAGAATAAAGTACCGAGTATGTAAGGCATGAAAAATAATATATAAAAGACATGAAAGAAACCTAGAGTAAAGGACTCAATCTGTAAATCTGAATAGCTTAGTGAACCATGAAACCTTTATAGTGTCATGTATATTCATGTAAATATCATATCGTACATAGGTATATGTGTACATAACATCATCAAGCCTTTGAGGGCATCCCATCATATCATCTCGGCTTCAACGGGTGAAATCATCAATGTTTGTCAGCTGAGTAGGTGATGGTGCATATATAAACCATAACCTTTTCCGATATCCTATATACATATAATATGCACGTATATAATACCATCTATTCATGGGTCAATGTACACATATAAATGAATACAATGCATAATGAAGTAAGTCAATAAGATCTCTCAGAATGCCATAAGATCAATATGCCTTCATTTAATATCATGAAATAATCTTTATCCACTTATGTATTTTTGAGACCCATGAACAGAAGATATAATAATAGAACACATGGGGAATCAAGAACATACGCACCCCTAGTACTTCTAAGAATATAGTCATTTGTGAAAGTTTCACGTTTGCTCGTTTCTTTTGTATCATATGGAACATGCCGAAAGGAAAGAAAGGATAGCCTTAATATACCTTATCATAGTCTGTCCAATAACCATGTTGCAATCGTCTCATCATACTTTAATCTACAACAACTATAATAATGCTATCGTTAATCTACGAAAGATGCAACTATCGTACAACGAACGACAGACTTATTTTATATTAAAACGAACAACAACTCTCTTGTTTTCCTTGCTTTCCCCAAGTCCGTAAAAACAAAAAGAACACATGCAACCTTGAACTATATACTTTCAGCACCAAAACACACCCAACAGCCCAACAACACAATTCACTCTATAGAACAAAAAGTGAACAAACGTCACCAACAGAACTATCATTTAACACGACGAGCGTCAAGCTTGGATTGGAACCAAAACCCAGCTATATTTTCCATCTCCCATGTATTTAAAATACCATCAACAGGTCCATCATATAAACATATATATTGACATGACATTCCAACCTTATATCGATCATAAAAGTAACATCAAACAATCCAACAAGATATAACAACAACATAGACAACTTCTAGGTGTTGTGTGATTGCTTCTTCTCCTATTTACAACATCATCAACATACTTAACATCTTGACCAACATAACAACAATAATAATATTATAAACAAGCTACTTCCCATGATTTCTAGACATATGAAGTCATATACACAACTCCAAAATAGTCCAATAAGATACAACAACTTCTTATATAACTTCAAGTTATATCTTGTAATTCTTCATCACAATAACTTAACCGACACATAGATAAGCTTAAGTCCAAGAAATAGGGTTTTATAAATACCTTAAATAATAAGAAAAAACTCTAACCAAAGCCTCCCTTAGCTTACATGCATCCTTAATGGCATCACAACACCATAGAGACTCTTTTCTTCACTTAGGCTAACTTTTGAGGTTAGGTCAAGATAAAACCACCTTGGATTCAACTTGGAACCTTGGAGAACTGTCACAGAGGTGTTGAGAGAGTTTGGGAACTGTCATTTGTCTAAAATGACCAAAAATGAGCCGTCCAACCCTTTTAAATGTTCAAGGGTCGTCCACCGCCTAAGTAGGTCCCATTGGAAGCTACTTGTGCGGTCTCGCGAAAAAGCAAATATTTCTCTACTCCAATGTGTTTTCAACAAATGGTTTAATGCATTAGAAACTAGACTCGTAGATCTTCAATTTTATAGGTGGATCATCCCGTAATTCCAAGTATATTGGGAGAAATGCTCCGCTACATTTGACATGATTTTCAGCATATTTATGAGTGTAACTTGTGATGACCTTTGCCAACATTTGTTCCACAACTCGCTTGACTTCAGAACATAACACACGAATATCATACCTATAATAACTCATAAAATAACCTCATTATCATGTTAAGCACCCTAGTATCATTCCAAATGTGAATGTTATAACATTCCTAACTTGCCGACTTTCGATGAAACTTATTTTCTCCGATTCGTTTAGCTTTTAAATCTTCCAACCCTCTTGGTACTTACAGTTCTTGATCATAAATATTTGTAACCTCATGATTAACTTACTTTATGTACTTTCAATGATGATCTCATTTCTGAGCTTACATCAATTGACTTATGACGTACTTTTACGTACGAAAACATGAGGTGTAACAAAATGCCACCTAGTCACATACGACACAATCCATACCCAACAAGCAACAAATCGAATATAACTGAATATGGAAAGAAAACCAAATGTGAGGATTATCTGGCAAGTCCAACAGGTACAACCCCAACGATACCATATTATGAATCCATCCCACAAGGGAGAAGCAAAACACGCAAAATAACTACAAAGAATCTAATCCTAATATAATCCTACTGCAGCATGTAGCCCAATCCAAACATACCAATCCAAACAAAATATCCATCGAGCCATAATGCTCACAATCAACAACCATATATGTATCAAAAGAAAATATGCAAAACTCATGACCATAACAATAGAGAAACAAATAGTACAATATACTACCAATGAGGAAAACATGACTAAGGTGCAATAAGCAACTCACCATTCCAAGAGCCACCTCGCTCCAAATCTCGCCACTAGGACTGAACAGAGTCGTACCATACGTGTGAATAGCCAACCCCGCCTGGAAGTAGCTAGTGCACCTAGAATCAACCCCGCATGAGACAAAGTCCCAAACATGCTCAGAAAGTGTACCAAGGTTTCATGAAATTTAGGGGTAGCAATAGGCCCCTCAGGCGCCTGCTCATCAATCAGAGCTACTAGTGGCTCCTAAGTCACGGTCCTAGCATGGCCCCTAGCTGTTGCGAGTGCTCCACCTCCACCTCTGCCCCTTCCTCTAGCAACACAGGCCCTGGGGGCAGCATCATCAGTAACTAAAGCTCGTGTCCTCACCTTCTATGAGAGAATAGAAAGACAAAGGCTTAAACTCCGATATCAATGAATTTGCAGGATAAGGAATGAAAGATGTGAAATTTCTTAATAGTTCTTTAGCTTCTCCAAGATATGTATAGGCGTCTCCGTACCGATCTACAAGACTCTACTAAACTTGTTCATGACTCGTAGAACCTATGAACCTAGAGCTTTGATACCAACTTGTCACGACCTGAACCCACCATAGGGGTTGTGATGGTAACTATTTTCTAAGACTAGGTAAGTTGATCACTTATAAACATTTAATTTAGTAAAACATGATAGAATAATCAGAGTTTAACATAAATGTAGAAATAAAGGTAATACAAGCAATCCCAACTATAATCACAACATATTCCTAGAACTAGATAGTACATAGTTACAAGCTCTAACTGAATATATAAGAATATCCCAAAATACATTATAGTTTGAAATACATAAACAATAGAAACAAAGTAAGGAGGGTGACTCTGAGGACTGCGAATGGAACAACAGGGATACCTTGAAGTCTCCAATAAGCACAACGCCTCCCTATCTATCTGTATGATCCGAAGTACTTGGATCTACACAAAAATGTGCAAAAGCAAGTATGAGTTCACCACAATTGGTACCCAGTAAGTATCAAGACTAACCTCGGTAGAGTAGTGATGAGGTTCAAGTCATGCGATACTCACTAGTCAAAATAACATGTGCAATATATCATGAAAAATTGATAACAGAATATATAATGAAAACAATATCAACGACCTCTCCCGAACGTGTGATAACAACGCAAACAAGTAAATGCTTATCTTTGACAATAAGTCATCAAATAGAAACACATACATATGGCACCTTGTATACGGTGAAATTGGAGAGCCCAATTTCTCGGCATCAAAGAACCTCAGAAAACCATCTCGAAGTCTCGAGGCTACAAGGTTATGATCGAGTCTCCTCCCTCGAGGTTTGTCGAGGCCCGATCTTGGGACGACGTTGACCTCGGCCACGGTAGAAATGAGGAGTTCAAAAGGCACGTGGCTAGGACTGACAGGACTACCCCAACCCTCAATCAGGGTGTCATCTAACTGTCCCATCGCTCTATCTTTATAATTAATGCATTTTATACTATGTTGAGATTCTCCTCCTACATAAAGGGGATCCTTGTTATTTAGTAAATCTCAGTTGTTGCTTCAGTCACTCCACACGAAATATACAAGAACATTCTATTTGCTCTCTAACATATTCTCTTGATATTATTGCTTTCATTTATTGTCTTCATATTTGTTCATCATTTATTGCTTATCATTGACAATAAAGATCCTCCGTTAATTTTATTATAGCTGTTAGTCATATTTTGAATGCCTTCGATAGTTCATATTCGAGCTCCGGAATCGACCTCGAGGCCCCGAATCCACAAGCTCGAGGCCCCGATAATTTGCCCAACGGTTTGATTATCGGCAAATGCTTAACCCTTATTTCGTTTCTAAGTCTCACATGCATAGCATCAACTGCTTAACAACTATATAAAAATAGATCACGTATTTTTAGAGTCCCATCAACAAATTCAATTGTTATTACCATTTTCGCGGTAAATAGTTTGGTGCCCTCCATGGGGCTAAAAATAATAGTGATTATTTTCTTGCTGGTTTTACTATATAACGCAAGTTATCTTTAATGCTTTTTCTTGTCCAAGATCTTCGATTTCAGGTCAAAATGTCTAACTTGGTAAATAGAGGTGGAAACAACAATCTTGAGGACCACGGGGAAAACGGTGTGGTTGTTCCAAGTGTTGGTGTGCCACCACAAAACCCCAAGAATGCACCAGAGCCTGTCACCCGTGGACGCGGTCTCACTTGACGCCCAACATATCGACATAAGCTCCCAACTAGGGAAGAACGAGAGGTTAGCCTTCATGTTATTTTTGAAATGTTGCAAGCAGAACAACTAGATATTGCTCAGCTGCAAAGTTACAAGAAAACTCCTAGCACGGTAGCATCGGGGACAGCTCCCCCAGCTGAACAGGTACCGGAGAGATCAAGCAATAATGGGCCGATGACCGATCCCTTCATCGTAAAAATGCTCGATAATCTCACCAAAAGGATCGAATCAGGCAAGAAAATGATAGAAGCCAATAATAAGAAGGTTGAAACCTACAACTCCAGGGTCGACCAAATCCTGGGCGCACCCCCGGTCCTGAAAGGTGCGGATTCGAAGAAGTTCATACAAAGGCCATTCCCCGAAGAAGTGGCCCTGAAAACTATTCCAAAAAAGTTCAGAATGCCGGAACTCCCAAAGTACAATGGGACCTCAGACCCCAACGAACACATTACTGCCTACACTTGCACAGTAAAGGGCAACGATATAAAGGACGACGAGATCGAGTCCGTCTTACTAAAGAAGTTCGGGGAAACACTCTCGAAGGGGGCCATGATGTGGTATCACAACCTAGCTCCTAACTCTATAGACTCATTCACCATACTAGCAGACTCCTTCATAAAAGCACATACCGGAGCCATCAAAGTAGCAACGAGGAAATCCGGCGTCTTCAAGATCAAGTAAAGGGAGAACGAGATGCTGCGAGAATTTGTATCTCGCTTTCAAATGGAGCGAATGGAACTACCACTGGTCTTTGACGACTGGGCGGTGCAGGCATTCACTTAAGGTCTGAATGAGCGAAGCTCTGTGGCTTCGAGGCAGCTAAAAGAGAATATGATCAAATATACCACCGTCACCTGGTCAGACGTCCACAACCGATACCAGTCGAAAATTAGGGTCGACGATGACCAGCTAGGAGCCCCCTTGGGCTCAGTATACCCAAGAAGGCTCCTGGCGAAGGAGCCAAAACCAAATAAAGAAAGATATCAACCATACGCCGAAGATAGAAGGAACGCCCCAAGGCGCAACCCACCTCGTAATGATCAAAGGACAAACCTAGGACATGATCCTCGAGGAATCATAAACAGAGCCAGAATGGATAGGAACGCATGACCAGTGGGGGCACCTCGCTTATCAGAGTACAACTTCAACATCGATGTATCGGACATCGTGTTCGCCATCAACAAAATTAGAGACGCCAGATGCCCAGGCCTATACAATCAGATCCTTCACAAAGGAATCACAACTTAGTGTGAGAGATTCACAACACACACGGCCACAGGACCGAGGATTGACACCAACTCCGAGAAGAGGTAGCTTGACTACTTACCAAAGGTCACCTCCGGGAATCCCTCAGCGAACAAGCCAAAAATCAGTTCCGAGAAAGAGAGGTGGCCAAGAAGAACGAAACAAATGAGCCCTAACATGTCATCCACATTATCTTGGAAGGAATCGATACCCCGCAAGAACCCGTGATGAGAAGGACAAAAATATCCATCACCAGAGAAAAGCGAACCCGGGGATATATACCCGAGGATGCCCTCACATTCAGCAAAGAGGACATTGAGACCTTGTCTCAACCTCACAATGACGCATTGGTAATCTCTTTCCTTGTAAATTATTTTCAAATAAAACGTGTACTCATGGATCCAGGTAGCTTGGCCAACATTATCAGGTCAAGGGTGATAGGGCAGATCGGACTGCTTGACCAAATCGTGCCTGCCACTCAAGTCCTCAACGGATTCAACATGGCAAGTGACATAACGAACGGAGAAATCACCCTCCCAGTCACCGTGGCCGGCACAACCCAAAATGCTAAATTCCATGTCATCAAAGGAGACATGAGGTACAATGCCTTGTTTGGACGGCCGTGGATACAATGCATGAGAGAAGTACCGTCCACTCTACACCAATGATGAAATTCCCGATAAAGGATGGAATTAAAACCATCTACGGGGAACAACATGCGTCAAGGGAAATTTCCGCGGTGCATGATGTGGCACCGGCACCAATACCTCCACTCGCAAAAGATCCAAAGGGTAATCAAGTCACACCTTCGATTAAGACCGATTAAACAAAGAAAAGGACCGTACCGCATCCTCATCTCGAGTAACTAGGACATATTGGTCCTCGAAGCATCGCCGACACATCCCATACTAAGGTATAACCATCTCCCTTTTTGTTTCATATTTCATACTAACCCTCATGCAGGCGCCCGACCGAAGCAGTCAAAATGCTAACCCAGCTTGAAGACCTTAAGGTGTCAAAGCATCCGTTGCACTCTTTTCCTTCGACCGAGTTTTTTACCCCGGAAATGGTTTTACTAGAAAGGTTTATAATGAGGCAACATCCATATACTACCTTAGGAAGATCCAACAAGTGTTCAAGGCTTATTTTGCAATCAACATCGAACAGTGGGGGGCATCCCCCCGGAAGGCCATCTACTCGAAAAAGCCATGAAACGCCAAATGGGGTCCCAATAGGAAAATGATGTACTAGGCCAAACGGTCGAACAAACCGTGTCCGTATAGCCGGGCACCTGATAGCAAATACATGTACACTTGTACCAAACAATTAAGGAATATCTTTTATCAAAGCATCTGGCACTCCAAAAGAAGCTCGGCACCTCCACAAAAAGGACTTCTCCACCAGAAATGTCCCAAAATCTCGGGGACTGGCGTCAACAATTCAACACCTGAACGACCTTCGAGTCGGGACTCCAAAACCATAATCCCTCAGATGAGGCAACATGAAAATCATGAAACATCTCCAATGTCGAAAGTACCCTGAATACTCGGGGACTGGCGTTAAAATCTCAAAAATGCACGACCTCAAGGTCGGGATCTCCAAAATCGTAAGCCCTCGACGAGGCAATACAAAGTTTGCAAATAATGGCTCCCCAGTCAAGAAACCCTCGACGACTCGGGGACTGCCATCAAGCGCCACCTCCATCGACTTATCAAAACCCGAGGACATAAGACCCTGAGCGGGAAGATTCAGTCTCGTAAGACCTACATAAGGCAGCAACTATATCTGTAAGACCTCATGCAAGGCATGAACATTACTTGTACCAAGTATCCAAAACTGTAAGACCTCGACGACATGTAAAACTTGTAAGACCTTACTAAAGGCATAAACTCGATCCCAAAGTTTCGGCTATATATCGAACTTGTAAGATCCCTAAAAAGGCATACCCTTGATATATATGTCGAAACTACTTCACTCAGGACTCAAAGGCTCCGACGAGACACAAGTGAATTTGGTCACATGACTGTACCAACCAAACTAATGGTACTTAGGGACTCCCGACCATCGCTACAAAATCACAGGCCTTCAATTACTTCGAATCTACTTCGAAAAGAACCAGTTAAATAAGCTACCCTCGATACAGGCAAAATAGCTTCGACCATGTCAGCTCCTAAATATCAGCTTCGAGATACTCAGCCTTCAAGCCAAAACCTCCCGAGGTGCTTGATCATTGCCATATAACGACTCACAATCGAGGTTTTTTATTAAGTCGTCGAAGAGTCAGGCAAACACTATATATCTTTATCAAGGGAAAAATAAAGCCAATAAAAGGTCGCATCGATCAAGAGCGTAAGAGCCATTGTTGCCAGCCTAATGAGCCCCAGGGCCATACACATAAAATGTCGTATCAGCCCAAGGCGTAAGAGCTATTATCGCCAGCCCACAAAAAATACAAAACTTGAGGGTCAAATGAGCTTGAGTCGTAACCTGATTCGGAGACTGAACCCAAAATAGTTAACTAAATATGCCTAAGAGCAAGGCGTAAGTGTGAGGCCCGTGAAAGATTTTTACTCTAAACCCGAAAGCTCGTAGTGGCAAATTAGGGATATGTGTTAGAGATGCATAAAATTCTTCTCGCCGCGGTTCTAGAGAGAGAAAGAGTGATTCTAGAGAGAGAAGGAGTGATTCTTAGACCGTTGTTTCTGCTATTTCATTGCATTTAGAGTGAGAGAGGAGGTTCTAGAGAGAGAGGGGGGGGAGTGATCTCATCAAGTCTCTACCTAATTCCTGCCCCAAATCTTTGAAGATTGTCAAGTGAAATTGCTAGGTCTTTACTCTAAGAGGTAAGAACTTGTACTCGCTTCTATAATTTTGAAATTTCCTTTAAATTAAGTGATTAGCAAGTAGGGTTCATGGTATAAGGGGTTGATAATCTTGCATGCGTAAAGGATAATGGGGTATGGGGAGGTTGTGAACCAAAAGAGATAACAATTGTGGTATATGATAATGAAAATCTCTCACAAAAGGGTCCTAAAATGACTGTGCACTCTTAGTGTTCGATAATTTACTTAAATGAGCTAGAATCTTATTCATGCCTCTAATTCTTGGTTCAACTTGTAATTTTCATAAAATAGATTGAAGTTACTAGGAAATTCTGGAATTTATTATAAGGATTTAAGAGAAGCTCTATTGAGGTATGTATGGCTAAAACCCCGTCTTTTAGAAATTGAGCTCCATCGGTGTTTGTGTAAATACGGTAAGATTAAATTGAATTGTTGTACTGATTGTAGTTTCACATGAATTTGGGGTTGTGACCTTATATGCGTGAAAGATGTGTCTCGATATGATCCATGTGCTATTCTTGATAACTTGAAAAGGGGAAAGGAATATGAATCATGTAATGAAATGCTTAGACATTAAATTGATATTGAAGTTGCATATGTTGTGTCATCTATGTGAAGTATCCTCTATTCTTACAATGTTATTTTCTCTTGTGTGCACCTATTACTCTAAATTACAAATCTAACATTGAAATTGGGAATGATATGAAATGTGGCCTAATGCCAAATACATTACGTAATAGCTGTGGCCCCAAGTACCTATGAAATGATATATGTGAAACAAAGATTGAATTGAGATGATTGATGGAAAAGGGAAATCCCTTGGTAAGGCGGCCTAGCTGATCGGGCCGTGACCGGATGCTATGCCGCACACATGGTGGTATTGTCCTGATATTGAATTCCAGAAAGTGAGAATGAGATTGTGATTGAGTTACATGTTTCAAATGAGGCAAACTAGCCGATCGAGTCGAGATCAGACTCCGCTCAAGCTAGCGATGGTATAGTGAACAACAATGAACAGTATGAAATGCCCCAAACTAAAGATTATGGAAACAAATGTGAAAATTGTATGATTCTCTTACCATGATAATGTTGTGATCGTTTAAAGCTTTTGAGTTATACTTGTGAATTCCTTATGTTTGGTATGAAAGTTCTTTCTAACTAGATGGTATTTAGTTATACATACTAGTACTATTCCATGGTACTAACGTCCCTTTTGCCGGGGGTGCGACATTTTTAAATGAATGTAGGTGGCTCCATTGCGGATCGTGCCGATCGCGCATAGCGGAGTACCTTCTTCTCAAAGTCTTGGTGAGCCCCTTTCTCCTTGAAGGGGTTATATTGTACATCTTTTGTTGTGGATACTTGTTGCCGACATTGTCATACTTGTCTTTTGTATCCTTAGAGGCTCCGTAGACATATGTGTGGGTTATATACGGGTGTTCGATGGGTCTATGAACTATTGTAATTCTAACTCCTGCTTCTATAAAGTATAATTGTATGGAATCTTGGAAACTTGACTACGGTTTAATGTTGTGATATAAAATGAACTAACAATGTTGAATGTACTTCCTTTCCCTCGTCTAAATGTATGCATGGTTTCCTTAACCATATTGAGTTGGGTAGAGTATGTTTGATAAGGCTTTCTCAGTTGGGTTAACTCGATTGAGCTCCGATCGCGCCTTTCAAGGTTGGGGCGTGACAGTAAGAGCCATTGTCGCTAGCCCACACACACTAAAAGGTTGCATCGACCAAAGGCATAAGAGCCATTATCACCAGCCCACACACACTAAAAGGTCGCATCGACCAAAGGCATAAGAGCCATTATCACCAACCCACACTAAAAGGTCGCATCGACCAAAGGCATAAGAGCCACTATCGCCAGCCCACACTAAAAGGTCGCATCGACCAAAGGCGTAAGAGCCACTTTCGCCAGCCCACACTAAAAGGTCGCATCGACCAAAAGTGTAAGAGCCATTGTCGCTAACCCACATACACTAAAAGGTCGCATACACCAAAAGCGTAAGAGCCACTGTTGCCAGCCTAAATTTCAGCCACTCGAAGGTTAAGTAAGCTCGAGTCGATGCCCGATTTGGGGACTAAGCCCAAAATGGGTGGCCTAAATATGCCTAAGAGTAAAAGTACGTAAGAGCCTACAAGCCAGTCTAATGAGCCCCAGGGCCACATCACGATTCTAAGGATTCTTGCCAATGCAAAAACTAGCTCGCCTAGCCAAATTCAAGATAGAAAAAGATATGAAAGAAATAAAGCAGCAAGGTTTTCTTTCATACACATATGCAAAAAAATGCAATCTCCATCTATAGACTCATTCACCATACTAGCAGACTCCTTCATAAAAGCACATACCGGAGCCATCAAAGTAGCAACGAGGAAATCCGGCGTCTTCAAGATCAAGTAAAGGGAGAACGAGATGCTGCGAGAATTTGTATCTCGCTTTCAAATGGAGCGAATGGAACTACCACTGGTCTTTGACGACTGGGCGGTGCAGGCATTCACTTAAGGTCTGAATGAGCGAAGCTCGGTGGCTTCGAGGCAGCTAAAAGAGAATATGATCAAATATACCACCGTCACCTGGTCAGACGTCCACAACCGATACCAGTCGAAAATTAGGGTCGACGATGACCAGCTAGGAGCCCCCTTGGGCTCAGTATACCCAAGAAGGCTCCTGGCGAAGGAGCCAAAACCAAATAAAGAAAGATATCAACCATACGCCGAAGATAGAAGGAACGCCCCAAGGCGCAACCCACCTCGTAATGATCAAAGGACAAACCTAGGACATGATCCTCGAGGAATCATAAACAGAGCCAGAATGGATAGGAACGCATGACCAGTGGGGGCACCTCACTTATCAGAGTACAACTTCAACATCGATGTATCGGACATCGTGTTCGCCATCAACAAAATTAGAGACGCCAGATGCCCAGGCCTATACAATCAGATCCTTCACAAAGGAATCACAACTTAGTGTGAGAGATTCACAACACACACGGCCACAGGACCGAGGATTGACACCAACTCCGAGAAGAGGTAGCTTGACTACTTACCAAAGGTCACCTCCGGGAATCCCTCAGCGAACAAGCCAAAAATCAGTTCCGAGAAAGAGAGGTGGCCAAGAAGAACGAAACAAATGAGCCCTAACATGTCATCCACATTATCTTGGAAGGAATCGATACCCCGCAAGAACCCGTGATGAGAAGGACAAAAATATCCATCACCAGAGAAAAGCGAACCCGGGGATATATACCCGAGGATGCCCTCACATTCAGCAAAGAGGACATCGAGACCTTGTCTCAACCTCACAATGACGCATTGGTAATCTCTTTCCTTGTAAATTATTTTCAAATAAAACGTGTACTCATGGATCCAGGTAGCTTGGCCAACATTATCAGGTCAAGGGTGATAGGGCAGATCGGACTGCTTGACCAAATCGTGCCTGCCACTCAAGTCCTCAACGGATTCAACATGGCAAGTGACATAACGAACGGAGAAATCACCCTCCCAGTCACCGTGGCCGGCACAACCCAAAATGCTAAATTCCATGTCATCAAAGGAGACATGAGGTACAATGCCTTGTTTGGACGGCCGTGGATACAATGCATGAGAGAAGTACCGTCCACTCTACACCAATGATGAAATTCCCGATAAAGGATGGAATTAAAACCATCTACGGGGAACAACATGCGTCAAGGGAAATTTCCGCGGTGCATGATGTGGCACCGGCACCAATACCTCCACTCGCAAAAGAGCCAAAGGGTAATCAAGTCACACCTTCGATTAAGACCGATTAAACAAAGAAAAGGACCGTACCGCATCCTCATCTCGAGTAACTAGGACATATTGGTCCTCGAAGCATCGCCGACACATCCCATACTAAGGTATAACCATCTCCCTTTTTGTTTCATATTTCATACTAACCCTCATGCAGGCGCCCGACCGAAGCAGTCAAAATGCTAACCCAGCTTGAAGACCTTAAGGTGTCAAAGCATCCGTTGCACTCTTTTCCTTCGACCGAGTTTTTTACCCCAGAAATGGTTTTACTAGAAAGGTTTATAATGAGGCAACATCCATATACTACCTTAGGAAGATCCAACAAGTGTTCAAGGCTTATTTTGCAATCAACATCGAACAGTGGGGGGCATCCCCCGGGAAGGCCATCTACTCGAAAAAGCCATGAAACGCCAAATGGGGTCCCAATAGGAAAATGATGTACTAGGCCAAACGGTCGAACAAACCGTGTCCGTATAGCCGGGCACCTGATAGCAAATACATGTACACTTGTACCAAACAATTAAGGAATATCTTTTATCAAAGCATCTGGCACTCCAAAAGAAGCTCGGCACCTCCACAAAAAGGACTTCTCCACCAGAAATGTCCCAAAATCTCGGGGACTGGCGTCAATAATTCAACACCTGAACGACCTTCGAGTCGGGACTCCAAAACCATAATCCCTCAGATGAGGCAACATGAATGTCATGAAACATCTCCAATGTCGAAAGTACCCCGAATACTCGGGGACTGGCGTTAAAATCTCAAAAATGCACGACCTCAAGGTCGGGATCTCCAAAATCGTAAGCCCTCGACGAGGCAATACAAAGTTTGCAAATAATGGCTCCCCAGTCAAGAAACCCTTGACGACTCGGGGACTGCCATCAAGCGCCACCTCCATCGACTTATCAAAACCCGAGGACATAAGACCTTGAGCGGGCAGATTCAGTCTCGTAAGACCTACATAAGGCAGCAACTATATCTGTAAGACCTCATGCAAGGCATGAACATTACTTGTACCAAGTATCCAAAACTGTAAGACCTCGACGACATGTAAAACTTGTAAGACCTTACTAAAGGCATAAACTCGATCCCAAAGTTTCGGCTATATATCGAACTTGTAAGATCCCTAAAAAGGCATACCCTTGATATATATGTCGAAACTACTTCACTCAGGACTCAAAGGCTCCGACGAGACACAAGTGAATTTGGTCACATGACTGTACCAACCAAACTAATGGTACTTAGGGACTCCCGACCATCGCTACAAAATCACAGGCCTTCAATTACTTCGAATCTACTTCGAAAAGAACCAGTTAAATAAGCTACCCTCGATACAGGCAAAATAGCTTCGACCATGTCAGCTCCTAAACATCAGCTTCGAGATACTCAGCCTTCAAGCCAAAACCTCCCGAGGTGCTTGATCATTGCCATATAACGACTCACAATCGAGGTTTTTTATTAAGTCGTCGAAGAGTCAGGCAAACACTATATATCTTTATCAAGGGAAAAATAAAGCCAATAAAAGGTCGCATCGATCAAGAGCGTAAGAGCCATTGTTGCCAGCCTAATGAGCCCCAGGGCCATACACATAAAATGTCGTATCAGCCCAAGGCGTAAGAGCTATTATCGCCAGCCCACAAAAAATACAAAACTTGAGGGTCAAATGAGCTTGAGTCGTAACCTGATTCGGAGACTGAACCCAAAATAGTTAACTAAATATGCCTAAGAGCAAGGCGTAAGTGTGAGGCCCGTGAAAGATTTTTACTCTAAACCCGAAAGCTCGTAGTGGCAAATTAGGGATATGTGTTAGAGATGCATAAAATTCTTCTCGCCGCGGTTCTAGAGAGAGAAAGAGTGATTCTAGAGAGAGAAGGAGTGATTCTTAGACCGTTGTTTCTGCTATTTCATTGCATTTAGAGTGAGAGAGGAGGTTCTAGAGAGAGAGGGGGGGGAGTGATCTCATCAAGTCTCTACCTAATTCCTGCCCCAAATCTTTGAAGATTGTCAAGTGAAATTGCTAGGTCTTTACTCTAAGAGGTAAGAACTTGTACTCGCTTCTATAATTTTGAAATTTCCTTTAAATTAAGTGATTAGCAAGTAGGGTTCATGGTATAAGGGGTTGATAATCTTGCATGCGTAAAGGATAATGGGGTATGGGGAGGTTGTGAACCAAAAGAGATAACAATTGTGGTATATGATAATGAAAATCTCTCACAAAAGGGTCCTAAAATGACTGTGCACTCTTAGTGTTCGATAATTTACTTAAATGAGCTAGAATCTTATTCATGCCTCTAATTCTTGGTTCAACTTGTAATTTTCATAAAATAGATTGAAGTTACTAGGAAATTCTGGAATTTATTATAAGGATTTAAGAGAAGCTCTATTGAGGTATGTATGGCTAAAACCCCGTCTTTTAGAAATTGAGCTCCATCGGTGTTTGTGTAAATACGGTAAGATTAAATTGAATTGTTGTACTGATTGTAGTTTCACATGAATTTGGGGTTGTGACCTTATATGCGTGAAAGATGTGTCTCGATATGATCCATGTGCTATTCTTGATAACTTGAAAAGGGGAAAGGAATATGAATCATGTAATGAAATGCTTAGACATTAAATTGATATTGAAGTTGCATATGTTGTGTCATCTATGTGAAGTATCCTCTATTCTTACAATGTTATTTTCTCTTGTGTGCACCTATTACTCTAAATTACAAATCTAACATTGAAATTGGGAATGATATGAAATGTGGCCTAATGCCAAATACATTACGTAATAGCTGTGGCCCCAAGTACCTATGAAATGATATATGTGAAACAAAGATTGAATTGAGATGATTGATGGAAAAGGGAAATCCCTTGGTAAGGCGGCCTAGCTGATCGGGCCGTGACCGGATGCTATGCCGCACACATGGTGGTATTGTCCTGATATTGAATTCCAGAAAGTGAGAATGAGATTGTGATTGAGTTACATGTTTCAAATGAGGCAAACTAGCCGATCGAGTCGAGATCAGACTCCGCTCAAGCTAGCGATGGTATAGTGAACAACAATGAACAGTATGAAATGCCCCAAACTAAAGATTATGGAAACAAATGTGAAAATTGTATGATTCTCTTACCATGATAATGTTGTGATCGTTTAAAGCTTTTGAGTTATACTTGTGAATTCCTTATGTTTGGTATGAAAGTTCTTTCTAACTAGATGGTATTTAGTTATACATACTAGTACTATTCCATGGTACTAACGTCCCTTTTGCCGGGGGTGCGACATTTTTAAATGAATGTAGGTGGCTCCATTGCGGATCGTGCCGATCGCGCATAGCGGAGTACCTTCTTCTCAAAGTCTTGGTGAGCCCCTTTCTCCTTGAAGGGGTTATATTGTACATCTTTTGTTGTGGATACTTGTTGCCGACATTGTCATACTTGTCTTTTGTATCCTTAGAGGCTCCGTAGACATATGTGTGGGTTATATACGGGTGTTCGATGGGTCTATGAACTATTGTAATTCTAACTCCTGCTTCTATAAAGTATAATTGTATGGAATCTTGGAAACTTGACTACGGTTTAATGTTGTGATATAAAATGAACTAACAATGTTGAATGTACTTCCTTTCCCTCGTCTAAATGTATGCATGGTTTCCTTAACCATATTGAGTTGGGTAGAGTATGTTTGATAAGGCTTTCTCAGTTGGGTTAACTCGATTGAGCTCCGATCGCGCCTTTCAAGGTTGGGGCGTGACAGTAAGAGCCATTGTCGCTAGCCCACACACACTAAAAGGTTGCATCGACCAAAGGCATAAGAGCCATTATCACCAGCCCACACACACTAAAAGGTCGCATCGACCAAAGGCATAAGAGCCATTATCACCAACCCACACTAAAAGGTCGCATCGACCAAAGGCATAAGAGCCACTATCGCCAGCCCACACTAAAAGGTCGCATCGACCAAAGGCGTAAGAGCCACTTTCGCCAGCCCACACTAAAAGGTCGCATCGACCAAAAGTGTAAGAGCCATTGTCGCTAACCCACATACACTAAAAGGTCGCATACACCAAAAGCGTAAGAGCCACTGTTGCCAGCCTAAATTTCAGCCACTCGAAGGTTAAGTAAGCTCGAGTCGATGCCCGATTTGGGGACTAAGCCCAAAATGGGTGGCCTAAATATGCCTAAGAGTAAAAGTACGTAAGAGCCTACAAGCCAGTCTAATGAGCCCCAGGGCCACATCACGATTCTAAGGATTCTTGCCAATGCAAAAACTAGCTCGCCTAGCCAAATTCAAGATAGAAAAAGATATGAAAGAAATAAAGCAGCAAGGTTTTCTTTCATACACATATGCAAAAAAATGCAATCTCCATCTACAAACATGCTACAAAAGTGCTACATACAGATGACAAAAATCTATGCCCCCGGGTGTTAAGGCCTGCCAGCCTCTTCTTTGCTTTCTTCGGCATCGGGCAAAAGCAACCGAGCATCACACTCGTCCTCCCTTGCTAGCGCCAATTCTTTCGAGAGGGCGAAGCCCCTATCACGGATCTCCTCGAGGGTCTTTCTCCGAGACTTGCAACAAGCATATTCTTCAATCCTCCCTTCGTGGTCGAGGATCCTTCTCAGCTCAGCTTGAGTATCAGCAACATCCTTTGAATAGATCACTATCTCCTGGTCAGCCTTAGTCCAGCTCATTGCGGCTTCTACCCAGGCATCGATGATCTCAGCCCTGACTTTCGAAAGCTCAAACTCGAGCTTCACAATCATATCTGCTTGAGCCGAAGCGTTATCGTGAAATAAGCGAAGTTGAGCCTCAAAGGCAGGAACTTTAGCCAGAGCATCATTTCCCTCTAAAACCTGAGCCTCCACCCGAGTTTTTAGCTCATCACACTCACGCCTGGCCCAGCCAACTTCATCCCGAAGGCGCTCTAGGGCCTTCGTCTTTTTCTACAACTGAAATAAATGAAGCATTAGCCTCGGAAACTGGAAGGCGAAATGCATACTCACCCGGAATAGAAAATCACCTGCTCCTTCAAGTAGCTCTCATAATTCAAGATCCGGCCCCCCTCATACCGCAAGTATACCAACTCGACCTCTTTTTCATCGCAAAGGATCCTAAGGGATCTCTTCTTATCCAGAGCTTTCCGCAGCCTTTCTTCATGATGATGTAGCCCGGGCTTAAGCTTGTCAAAGGCCTGCAAAAGAAAACCCAATAAGGAAGGGAAGGCACGAAGCTCGAAAGGCCTATAAGAAAACTCACCACAATGTGAAGCTACCGGGCTTCCTCGAAGGCCGAGCACACACCTGCCAATCTAGTTCCTTCAGCCCTAAAAGAATCGACTCCGGTCGAAGCATAGTTACTTAGTGTGTGCGACACTGGGTTTCTAGTATCTCTAGAAGTACAGTCGATGAAAAAAAAAGGCAAAAGCAGCGGAGAAACCCTCTTTCCAGAACCAGGAACCGCAGACACGGCAGGCTCGGACGATGCTTCCGCTCTAAAGCTCTGGTCCTGTTTTGCCTTGCTTTGAGTTCCATCTCCCTGAAAAAACATCTCTCGCTTATTGTTGTCATTCTTTAGCCCGGGGGCTGGCAACCCTTTCCCCTCTCCAGAGAAGCGCGGTAGAGCCTTGAAAGGCTCTTCGATGCCTACAATAGCAAGCTTAATACACATAAAAGGAAAATGCCTCTCCAAATGAAGGAAGGGATGGGAAAGTATAACACAACACTCAGCATGATGTATCGCTCCCCATCTGCCCCGGGACACAACTCGCCACTTGCGCTCATCATAGGTCGAGTGGATCGCCAACTTTCGGACCCAATCCGGTAAATTAGGAACATCGCCTGGCGCCCATGAAACCGCTGTAGAAAAAGAAAGGAGGGCACGATTACGAAACCAGTTTTTGCCATAGGCAAAACTGAGAAGGCACGAAATGCACTACTTACGTGTATAATTCCATTCCTCAGGGAATGGCATGAGCTACAAGGGGAAAATCTTAGCAGTCCACACTCGGGCAGAGCGACTCATCCACCCCCGGTCACCATCTTTCTCATCATCAACAACAAAGGGCGTGGTCGATCAGCAACACAAGGTTAGTAGACCTCGATGGTGAAAGGGCCGGTACAACCTAATAATATGATTGAGCATAAATTCAAACCCCGCCTTCTCCATGAAAAATCTCACCATCAATATTGTTTGCCAAAACGATGGATGAATCTGCACCAAGGTAACCCGATACTCTAAGCAGAAGTCGAGCACAACCCTATCAAGGGGGCCTAGTGTGAAAGGATATGTGTACACATTCAAGAATCCATTGGCACGATCCGTGACTCCCTCACTCGGGGAAATGCCTGTAACACTACTTTCTCTTCCCATCCGCAGCCTTTTCTCACTAACTCAAGATGCTCCTTCTATCAAAGAAGTAATCTTCAAAGTAAACCCTCGCTGATGCTGAGTGTCGAGGGCAAAACTCTACCTTCTCTGCCGGGCAGACCCCGATGCAGTAGTCATGGCTATGGAAAAATTGGAGAACTAAAGTGGGAATCTGTGAAAGTACGTTAGTACTGAAATAATGAAAGGTTTGACACGGAAAGAAAGGGGCAACTGCTTAAAAAGGTGGGATCTCCAAAAGGGCAGAAACAACCCTATTTATACATGGAAGAAACGACGATGATCCGCCTGCCTCGAAGCCGATTAGAAACACTGACCGATGTCATCATTGATAGTCCCGAGGTGGGAAGCCGTTTTTATCAATCAAAAGTTAGAAAGAATACTGGCTTCTGGGTTCGATATGGGCACTAACTGACAGAGTCGTGCATTCAGAATCTCCATAAAAATAAATGAAAGGGAGTATAGCAAGCATCAAAGACAAAATTGAAGAAAAATCTTTGTATTCATGAACATTCAATTACATTACACGTGATTACAAAAGCCCACGAGGGGTCCTAACACAGAAACAAAGAAGCAAGAAGGTTTACATATAGTAAAAGCCTAAGATCCTAGCCTACTCTCAAAGGTACATCCACGGTAGTAACATCTTCGGGCATCATCTCCTCGGGCGTACGTCCTCAAAGACAATATCTTCCAAGTACAATCCCCGTGGGAGTATAATCTTAATCCTCCAGAATGGTATCTTCAAAAGGGGTGTGTCACGCCCCGAACCTATGGGCGAGACAGGCACCCAATGCCTCACCTATCATTGTGTACTAACTTGCAAGTAAGGGACTCTAAACATAAGGTGTCATACGTTGGCCATGGGCCACATTGGAAGATAACTACGAATGCTAACTAAATGTCAATATATAACTTGGACGACAAGACCATCATAACTATTACAAACTAACCAAATATACATACAAGACCTGAAAGCCCAACATATTGCACTAATTGACAGGATATGTCTACAAGCCTCCACTGATAGATATACTGTGATCGGAACAGCTACCCAACCTACTCATAACATATATATATACAAGATGCACATAAGGTTCTAGACCCAAAAACTCCGAAAGGCTTGGAGCTTACCAATCAAGATGAACTCGGGAAATACCTATTGAGGAGGCCTACCCGTCTGTCTGTCTGACCTACATGCATGAAATGCAGCGCCCCCAGAAAAGGGACGTCAGTACGAAATAATATACTGAATATGTAAGGAAATATACTGAAAGCTGAAAATGAACTGATAATATAATAACTGCAAGTAGCTGGAAGTCAAAGATAATCTGAAGATATTCTTACCTGTTGATACTGACTCAACTCTCTTAATATAGTAAGTAAAATAGTTGTCCGGCCCTATAAGTCTCGGTATATATATATATATAACTGCTCTGCCGTAGTAGGCTCGCTCATAAGCGCTCGGCCATACTAGGCTCTGTATCTCGACTAACTGGGCTCGCTTATGAGCGCTCGGCCACAGTAGGGTCGATATATAACTTACCATCTGATCAGAGGTTTCCCAATAGGGGCCTGCCCATCGATTATAGCTCGATGGTAATGAAAATACTTTTAATACTGTATATATGTAACTTCTCTGCTCTCTTAATTGGAAGAAGGAAATATTCAACTGAATATGAAGTCCCGATAAGGAGAATATTATAACTTACAACCCTAAGAAAATATACGCAATTTGCAAGACTAGCAAAATATACGTAAATTCCGGGATATAAATATAATGACGAGATCATGCCAAAATGAAAGAAGAGATTACCCTTAACATACATGAAGTAGGGAAAACTCCGTATAATATTCTCGGAAAAGATTGCATCGAACTCTTTTAGAACCATACAATTTTACATTGCTATGGTTCTAGTAATTCTCGTTCGAATTGTTTGGATGCAAGAATTTTTATTGAGATCTTTCTGGATCGAGCTTGAACTCTAGAACCGTTTGGCTCCTGATGCTAGCTCTTACTATTTTTACTAATCACATGTGAAAATGCGCTGCAATATAATGATGTTATAGTAGTCATTGGGAAAGTCAGTTGCTGGATTCTAAAGAGATAACACAATAAACAACCTGAAACTGGAAAGTCTACAAAGTAATTCGACAGCTATATAAGGTTAACTCCCTTTTTCGATGTAGAAAGCAATAGGGCTATGAAATAATTTATGGTTTTAAGATATCTTGAATATGAATATGTGTTTTTTAAGAAACAAAATTTTGTAAAGTTATGAGCTTAAGCTTTCATAAGGCCTTACACTTACACGTAAGTGGCCTTATGATTTTTAATGGACACTAATCCTACTATGACTAAGAGTCATATGCCATTTTGACGATTTGCTGCCACGTTTCTTTTTCACAATCTAATAATTAACTAGGTAATGTCTTGTTACACGGTAATTAATCAATTACCCACATAATTAAAAATTATCTTAAATTACTTAAAATACTACTTATTTTTAATACACTTTATATAACTTACTATCATAGTCATGTGGTACCTTGCAGGGTACTAGTTCATAATTATCGGGTATTATCGCTTAACCCGTATTTTATCCCAAATTGTCCACTTTCAACGAAACTCGTTTTTTTAATCTATGTACCCATTTATCCTTCATAACACTTATTTATCGCTTGTATAAATAGTGTAAGTACGTTAATGTCAAGATGATCTCATCTTTGAGTCTACGTCGGTTAACTGAAAATGAAATTTTAACGTACAAAAACGCGAGATGTAACATCCTTCCCCCATTGGAACATTTGTCCTCGAATTTTGACTGGTGCTCTTATCATTTTCATAGCCTATGTCTTCTGAATACTTTATTACTCTCTTTGCCATTTAGGCAGTTGTTCTGTGAATAAATCCAAAGGCCAGGGCATTCCCCCCTTTAGGCCTCTTTCCCACGCCATGACTTGTGATCGAATTCTTTCCAATCTCGTAACTGTTGCTACCTTCTATCATGCAGCCTCTACGATACTGACCTTGTAAGTGTGCCTATGCGACTCTTTTCTTATTTTTCCTCCAGTTGTTAGCCAATCTCTACTCCTTACTTTGTAAATATATACACGTCTTAATAGGATGCCTCTCTGTGCATCTATAGGTGTACTGAATTTCTTCGCTCGGTACTTTGTAATTTGTATCCATCCATTGTCGATTCCCCTCAATGTTGATCTACAATCTTTCATTAATAACTTGAAACTTCTTACGTAATAGCTACTAGGGCTTATGTTGCATCGAGGAATATTTGAGGTGATTTCCATAATCATATTTCATAGTGTCTCGATGTGATTCACCCTATAAGGGTATCCTAATTTCGTGCCGCCAACGAAAACTTTTCTCCTTCTCTTCTTCTATTTTCTCTTTTTTTTCAAATCATTATTCAAACGAAGGCCCAAACGTCACCCTTTATCTGTCACAATTATACCCTCATTTTATTACTAGGTCAGCATTTCATTCTTTCTAAATGCTATTAATCTTAGATGCCTTTGAGTTTATTCAGGCTATACTGAACTTTCAATAACTTAGAGAAACCATTATCTCTCTTGTTTTCATGGACTTAATCCTGAGGACTTATCCATTATCATCACTTTTTCACTTGCCTTTCCTCATCCTTACTCATGTTTTCTTAAAATTTTGTCACGCTACCATACTTTAGCTTGCGACCTATACATATTCATATATAAACTTTCCTTCAACTTGCTTGCATCATAGGTTTCCTTATGTCATTCTTGAACATTAAGCGAGACATCACATCATTTCTAACTCATCTTTACTATCTTAATTTGCCTCCTCGATACCTAGAAATCGTAGGCTATGAGATATGCCACTGACGATGCCGCTATCATTCCTGGATATTGAATCCCCGCGCTTCTAGCCTCTAATCCGAAGTATGGATTATTCACAACCTTCTATATTTAATTATCGCATACGTTGTTCAACTTTACCTTACTTATCTTAAAATCTTGCATCACATCTTGTATCCCTTTCATGACCTTCCTCTCACATAGGTATAATTCACATCAATAACTTGAAGCTTTATTATAATACTTGTACTTCTAGTGTTCACATAATCTGGTGAGAGCTCATGCTGACTTCTTATGAGGCTGGTACTCCTTATTTGGATTCATCGTAGAGCCATTATAAAATATGGCTATTGTACTATTTCTTGTATACCTCTGCTATTTAAGAGTGATCCTGAGGTCTATAATTCTCTTGGTCTACTCCTATTTTGCTCAGTTGATGTAACTCTTTAGTTTCCTCTTCTTTCGGATTAGCCTTTATGTAAGCTTAAGATATCTTCCGATCTATGACTCATGGTATTAGTTGTTACTTTAGCCATTGATTCTTTCTTTTATCATATACCAGAATCTTCTACGATTGTATATGTTGCAGGTATAGAACTCCAAACTCTTAAGTGCGTTCATAGCGTCACTAACTCGGGATCATTGATCGAATAATTCCTTTCGTTCCATCTTAGATTTCTTTAAACGTAAGCTATTACTTTTCCTGGTCTTTCTGCCCCCTTGCTGCATCCATACATAGCTTATCTTAGTGCCCACACTTGCCAGAGTTTCCATACAACTCATATGATCACGAATATTACTTTTAATTCTTACTTCTCGTTCATTAGCTACGGTAGGTGCCACTTTCCTTTGGAATACTTACAATGTTGTTGCGAGATTGTTGTTACACGACCATTTCCTCTTTAGGTCGTTGTGCTTAGGTTGAAGCCTTCTTTATTATCTCCTCAACTAGTCTTTCGTTGTAGTACATAGGGAGAACCCTTGACTCTCGTAAAGCTGTGAGCTTATTACGGACCTTTTTGATGTCCTTACTTGCCTATAATCATCCGTAGTTGCTTACTTCCATGCCCTTGTGCTTGTATGGTTGCTTCTGAACTGATATTTTGATTGCCTTCCTAGTGGCACTTTCTTTTATCTCCGCAATACTCATACGGTACCTTTAACTATCCCGACTCTTGTTTGAATATATCTCAAGTATTATAATGATATTCTCCGAGGCTGAATTCTCCATGTTGGGTTCTACTATGTTTATTTTACACGATCTGATGACTCGTCTGTAACCTCCTGTTTAGCCATAACTGAGATCTTCCTGACCAATTACTAACTATTCGTTCGCCCATTCTCATGCCAATATTCCTCGTAATCTTTATTGGGTTATTTACTTTGTTTTAGCTTACGTCTCGCACTGGCTCCTTATTTATTAATAACAGCTCGGGCAGGAACCTTTACTTCCTCTCCTTGACGTCGTGCTTGAACAATATTCTTGAATCGTAGTGTATCTGTAAGATTTGGATAAGTTCCATCTCATTCCTCTTTCATTTATCGCATTCTTCCTTTACCATTCCATAGTCACTAGAACCACTTAATTCTGACTTAATGCCACATTACTCTATATTCCCCCCTTTAGGGGTGTACTAAAATCTGAAGCCACGAGGATCTACCTATAGATGTTTTACCTCTTCATCTTTGTCGTTGTTTCTCAACATCAATGATCCTTACTCGCCTTGCGGCAATTCTTCTGTACCAAGGATGACAAATTCCCTATCTCGCGAGGGTGACACTTAGCGTAACTAGCACATACAGTCTCTTAAGCTTAACTTTTCTCACATTGCTTGCTCTAGGGAAGTGTCTCCCTGAATGACTATTCTCTGAATTCATCGTGAATCTTCTTCTGTAGTCCATTCTATTATTGCCGGAACGAAATCTGAAATTCCCATGATGCCGAGTACTTTCCAATCATTCAGTCCCTAATTCATATTTAGTTTATCTTGTTTACCAGTCCATACTGATTTTTGTTACTATGGGGATTAACTCTCCCTCTTGGTAGTCGCGTTGGAGTCACGAACTTATTTCTAGAAATGAGGATATAACCTTATGGCCTATACTCTTTCATTGTCTTAAGGCCCATCACCTTTCGTCTCTTCCTTCATTTGACTATAGGTTCTATAACACTCTACCGTTTTTATCCATGTATCATACCTTATTCATAATGCTTCCTTATCTCTCTTCTCATTACTCTACTAATATTTTTGCATATCCCTTTTTTTGTGAAAACTTCAATACAACCTTCTTTCACCTTTAGCTTCCCTTTGCTCCATCTAATGGCTCTTTAGGTTGCTCAACATCCTCGCTCTACTAGGGATGAGAGCCATACTTAAGGTAATATTTATCTCATCCAGGCTTTCACTACCTATCTTCTGAATGCTAATATTCACATCTAATCATAATATTCTAGGGTGCACCATCTGGGTGTCTCACAAGAAGACCTATTGGCATATTTGTAATACCCTTTGGAAATGCCAACAAATGAAAGTAATCCATTTACCAATTTGGGTTATTCTAACCCCAGCCAAATCTTGATATCTCATCATTCTCTAAACTATACCTGTTAGTCCCCACAGGGCATAACTGAAATGGGTGTGACCAATTGTACATACCTCTGTTACTAATGAATATAACTCAGAAAAGCTTACGTTCCTCTACCTAAATTATAAACGCTATTAACTGGGCGCCTCATACCCTTCTTCATCTTGTTTCTTTTGCTTGTTGAAACTTGTATTTATCTTTTTAATCTCTCATTGTCTTTCACCATAAAGGTTGATAGGCATTCTTGCCTTAAGACTCCTTATCAAGAGGCTTACACCTTTCAGTACACACATGATCTGCTGAAGACCTCATGTTTACTTATCATAAGCATGATAAAAAGTTGAGTTCCTCTAATTCAACACTTCCACAGCTATATCTCTTATTGATCATCTTTCTGAACGTAGGCATCATCTTATTACGAATAAAAATAGAAGCCCGGGACTTGAATTCTTATAAGTGAGCTGTACCACATGATCTAGATTAAGAAGAAAGAGTGATAGTCTTAAATGCCCTGTAGCCTTCTGCTTATAAGTGTGGTGCATGACACACCCATAAACAAGACTCTACTAGACACGGCTTGTAGACTCCCTAGGACAGAACTGCTCTGCTAAATTTTGTAGTATTGTCATCTTTGGCAGACTGGCACCCAGTACCTCTCCTATCCTTGTGTACTAACATGCAACTAAGGGACTTTGAACATATGATGTCATACTTTGGCCATGGGCCACATTGCAAGATAACTACGAATGCTGACTAAATGTCAATATATAACTGGGCCGACAAGGCCATCATAACTATTACAAACCAACCAAATATACATACAAGACCTGCAAGCCCAACATATTGCAATAATTGACAGGATATATCTACAAGCCTCTACTGATACACACACACACACACACACACACACACACACACACACACACACACACACACACATATATATATATATATATATATATATATATATATATATATATATATATATATATATATATATATATATATACACAAGATGTACATAAAGCTCTAGACCTGGCAACTCCGAAAGGCATGGAGCTTACCGATCAATCTGAACTCGGGTAACACTTAATGAGGAGGTCTACCCGCTTGTCTGTCTGAACCTGCATGCATGAAATGCAGTGCCCCAAAAAAAGGAACGTCAGTACAAAATAATATACTGAATATGTAAGGAAATACACTGAAAGCTGAAACTAAACTGATAATATAATAACTGCAAGTAGCTGGAAGTCAAAGATAATCTGAAGATATGCTTACCTGCTGATGCTGACTCAACTCTCTTAATATAGTAAGTAAAATAGTTGTACGGCCCTATAAGGCTCGGTATATATATATATATATATATATATAACTACTCTGTCATAGTAGGCTCGCTCATGAGCGCTCGACCATACTAGGCTCTGTATCTCGACCAACTGGGCTCGCTTATGAGCGCTCGGCCACAGTAGGATCGGTATATAACTTACCATATGATCTGAGGTTGCCCAATAGGGGCCTGCCCATTGATTATAGCTCGATGGTAATGAAAATACTTTAATACTGTATATATGTAACTTTTCTGCTCTCTTGATTGGAAGAAAAAAATATTCAACTGAATATGAAGTCCCGATAAGGAGAATATTATAACTTACAACACTTGAAAAGTATACGCAATTTGCGAGACTAGCAAAATATACGTAAATTCCGGGATATAAATAAAATGACGAGATCATGCCAAATGAAAGAAAAGCTTAGCCTTAACATACCTGGAGTAGGAAAAACTCTGTATAATATTCTCAGAAAATATTGCACCGAACTCTTTTAGAACCATACAATTTTACGTTGCTACGGTTCTAGCAATTCTCGTTCGAATTGTTTGGATGCAAGAATTTTTATTGAGATCTTTCTAGATCGAGCTTGAACTCTAGAATCGTTTGGCTCTTGATGTTAGCTATTAGTATTTTCACTGATCATATGTGAAAATGTGCCACAATATAATGATGTTTTAGTAGTCATTGAGACAGTCAGTTGCTGGATTCTAAGGAGATAGCACAAGAAACAAACTGAAACTGGAAAGTCTACAAAGTAATTCGGCAGCTATATAAGGTTAACCCCATTTTTCGATGTAGAAATGTCTGCAATGGGGATATGAAATAATTTATGATTTTAAGATATCTTGAATATGAATATGTGTTTTGGCAGAAATAAAATTTTGTAAAGTTATGAGCTTAAACTTTCATAAGGCCTTACACTTACACGTAAGTGGCCTTATGATTTTTAATGGACACTAATCCTACTATGACTAGGAGTCATATGCCATTTTAACGATTTGCTGCCACGTCTCTTTTTCACAATCTAATAATTAACTAGGTAATATCATGTTACACGGTAATTAATCAATTACCCGCATAATGAAAAATTATCTCAAATTACTTAAAATACTACTTATTTTAAATACACTTTATATAACTTACTATCATGGTCATGTGGTACATTGCATGGTACTAGTTCATAATTATTGGGTATTATCGTTTAACCCGTATTTTATCCCAAATTGTCCACTTTCAACGAAACTCATTTTTTTAATCTATGTACCCATTTATCCTTCATAACACTTACTTATCGCTTGTATAAATAGCGTAAATACGTTAATGTTAAGATGATCTCATCTCTGAGTCTATGTTCATTAACTTAAAACAAAATTTTAACGTACAAAAATGCGAGATGTAACAGGGTGACGACGAAGAGGAAAGCGATAGAGAAGAGCAAAGTGACGTGGAAGAGGCAGGAAGGAACGAAGAAGTGGCTGGGTGAAAAATCTGGCTAGTATGGATTTCGCCAGGGTACTAGTGTAAAGCCACTTTTTGGGACATTGCCTCGGTGCAGGATGAAATAGTTAGTAGATAGTACCACCTCACTCCATGGAAAGCAAAGGGAGTGAGGCGCCGCACTAGGTAATCGGGGGAGGTGAGAAGCGGTGTATAGTCCGAGCTCCCTCTTGAGCAGCAATGTATAGTCCAAATATTTCCCTGGGTCAGAAGAAATCGACACTCAGCTCCATCATCCCGAGACAACAATGACAGTAACAACAACAACAACAACAACAACAAAACAGTGTAATCTCGCTCGACCGGAGAAGGTCCAGGAGATAGGTCGTGGCACAACTGATAGAAGTGCCACTGTATAACCTTGAGGCCTTGGGCCTCAAACATGATGAACAACAATGAATAAGGGTAGTAAGAAGAGAATAATGGATAGATGTAGGTAGATACTTGGATGAAAAGTTGGTCCCAGGAAGCTCCCATTTATAGAAAGAGAGGCAGCATAACCAACAACGCCATTATCTCCCTCGAAATACGTAATGGCAAGCGCATTTAGTGTGTCTTTGGGAGCTGAATCTGCAACGACGTTATGGCTTTGAAGAATGAGAAACTGCAATGCTTTGAATGATCCTGGAGAAGTGAAACGACGGGACGTTTCGGTAATTGCGGAGGCTTGCGTCATCAGTCTGACATCATGACAGGAAGTTCGAAGAGTCGGATGTCAAGATCGTTTCTTATCGATCCTTTCTAAGAAATGCGGAGATTATCTATATACGGTGAAATCGGAGAGCCCAGTTTCTTGACATCAAGGAACCTCAGAAATCCATCTTGAAGTCTTGAGGATACAAGGTTATGATCGATCCTCCTCCCTCGAGTTTCGTCGAGGCCCGATCTTGGGATGACATTGACCTCGGCCACGGTAGAAATGGGGAGTTCCCAAGGCACATGGCTAGGACTGACAGGACTACCCTAGCCCTCAATCAGGGTGTCATCTAGCTTTCCCATCCCTCTATCTTTGTAATTAATACATTTTGTACTATGTTGAGATTCTCCTCCTATATAAAGGGGAACTTTGTCATTTTGTAAATCTCTGTTGTTGCTTCAGTCACTCGACACGAAATATACAAGAACATTCTATTTGCTCTCTAACATATTCTCTTGATATTATTGCTTTCATTTATTATCTTCATATTTGTTCATCATTTATTGTTTATCATTGTCCATAAAGAGCCTCCATTAATTTTATTATAGCTATTAGTCACATTTCGACTACCTTCAATAGTTCATAGTCGAGCTCCGGAATCGACCTCGAGGCCCCGATAATTGGCCCAATGGTTTGATTATCGCCCTATCCTTAACCTTTATTTTGTTTCTAAGTCTCACATGCATAGCATCAACTACTTAACAACTAGCATAATAACAGATCACGTATTTTTAGAGTCCCATCAATAAATTTAATTGTTATTATCATTTTCGCGGTAAACACACCTCGTGCCCACAATTCAGCCACAATAACAATAGCAGCTCGTATCACTCTGCTCTAACAATAACAATATCCTACCTTGTCGTTCCTCTTTAACAATATCCCCCCATGTAGCTCCTGCCTAACAATATAACAACATCCCTCCTTGTCACTCCGGTTTAACAATATCCCGCCTTGTCACTCCTGCCTGAAAATATAACAATATCCTGCCTTGTCGCTCCTATTTAACAATAATATTGTCCATCACAATAACAACAGTACCAATCACAATCGCATGGAAGAAATCTCGTGCCAACACCCCCAATCAGTCCGCTCAACATGTCCACATGTGCCACAATATCACAAAATAATAATGATTTATCAAGATATAAACTCACAACATATCAACAAAGTACACAAGGACATGACAATAACAGAAAAGTACGGAGGAGTGTTCAACAATTAAAGCATAACTATGGCAAAGTCAAATGTAGCAATCATGATCATGTATTCATAAAGTGGTCTAAGCAAGTACATATAAAGTAAATTATCAAATTAAGTCCTACTAATAGCCTATGGTATAATATAGTCATAAACCACACTTAGCTCGTATACACTTTGCTTTACACACAACACAAATAAACAAATAATACCAAATCCTAAGGAGTATCCCCTCATACAAGGTTAGGCAAGATACTTATCTTAAATAAGCCAAATCAATACTCTAAAAATCCCATGCCTCTCAAATCCGCCCTTGAATGGGTCGAATCTAGAAAAAACAAAACTCAATAATATCGCACACGGCTATAGAAATCGTCAATAAATAAAGCTATGATCAGTAACAAAAATCAAAATGTCAACCTGTCACAACCCAAATCCCGGTCGTGACGGCGCCCATCACACTACTAGGCAAGCCCGACCATTATTCAACACTTAACCCAATTTATCAAAAATAGCGGAAAGAAATATCAATTAAGCAAGATTAAAGTACTGAAGAATTTAACAAAATACACAATATAATCTCACTACGGTGTCACGAATCTGAGCCTCTAGAATACAGGATATCATCCTAATACATGGTATATCCAAAGTCTGATAATGCGGAAATAAAGAGATAGGATATGAGGGAGAAGATCAATGGCTGCGAACGCCGTGCAGCTACCTCGATACTCCCAGAAGCTGGATCTGCTGATCAACTGGATCTACTGAGCCTGAGACTGCCCTGGATCTGCACACAAGATGCAGGGAGTAAAGTGAGTACTCCAACCTAGTGAGTAATAAAAGTAACTACAGTCCGAAGATAAGAAAATCCAGTAAATACACAAAGTAAGCTAAAATCCAAATATACAACAACATATGGAATTGAGCATCTAAACAACAGTATAAATAGACATACATGAATGCAATGCAATGCATATGATGGTACATTCCAGTACCCACTGCGGCGTGCAGCCCGAGCCATCCAAATTTATTTATCATTGATGGCGCTCACTGGGGGTGTGTACAGACTCCGGAGGGGCTCCTACAGCCCAAGCGCAATATCTTGGTCAGTCATTGTTACCTGACCGGTCAGCCATTGTTACCTGACCAATTTATATCATACAGTGTCATTGTTACCACTGTTCAAGTATATCATCCAGTGTCATTGTTACCACTATTTCAAGTATATCACACAGTGTCATTGTTACCACTGTTTCAAGTATATCACACAATGTCATTGTTACCACTGTTTCAAGTCACTTTATAATCAGTCCAGAAAATAATATAATAAGCCCCTTGGTCATTTACAAAACAGAAGTTCCCAGCCCGGAATACATTTAAAAATATCATTTAAGTTTTCAACACTTAGAATTATGGTTGAGTTTGCAAAACAGCATTTAAAACCTTGGACTGAAATTAAATGATATGAAAATCATGCTAAGCAGTAATATCAATCCTCGAAGGATTTTACAAATCAGCACAAGGCCCCAAACATGGCATCAAGCCCCGTAATATCAATGAAGTATGTGTATCAATCACCAGTATAGTATAAACATCACACGGGATGGACCAAGTCACAATCCCCAATAGTATCCGACCTCGCACTCGCCATGGAGTGCGTGTCACGCCTCAATATAGCGTTACGATGTGAAAGTTCGGGGTTTCAAACCCACAAAACAGCATTTACATCTATTACTCACCTCAAGACGGCCAAAAGTCTACTCTGTGATGCCTTTTCCTTTCGAATCGACCTCCTCGCGCATCGAATCTTGCCAAAACCACAAGGAATATATTACAATAGGCTAAGGGAATATAACTAAATCGAAAAGACTCGAAAAATATCGAAAATCACGAAATTTGCAAAACCCGAGCCCCGGGCCCACTTCTCAAAAAATTACGAAAGTCACATCACCGGATTCTTCATCTCACCACGAGTCCGTACATATAAAATTTACCAAAATCGGAGTTCAAATGACCCCTCAAATCTTTATTTTAGAATTTCAATCTGAAGCCCTAATTTCTTATAATTTGGCTATGTTTTCATGGATTTCAAGGATGACTCTTCAATAGAATCATGTATTTAACTCATAAAACTTACCTTCAATCGATATCAGTTGAAACTCCCTTCAATCCCCGTCCAAAAGCTCTCAAAATGACTGAAAATGGTGGAAAAATGACCCAAAATCGGATATAAACTCATTGCCCAGATTTTTCGCAATTACTGTTCACCCGCGCGGTACTGTTCACGCGCGGGTTACTGTTCACTGCTGCTAAAAAATGCACCAGCAGCCAATTTAAATTGCAGCACATCCATTTTTCACTAAAATGACTCTAACTCCATCATACGAACTCGGAATTAGACGATTCTTGTTCCTATGAGTCACAAATAATAATACGAACACAACGCTTCAATCGAAACTCAATTCGGAGCTCATTTTTCCCAGTGCAATATCCATTTCGCTCGTTAAACAATTACTCATGCTTCGCGTCAAAAACCTAATCGCGACTTGATGAAATTAGACCAAAATTTTCAGATCAGTCCTATAATTCATTATCAAAATTCCGGAAGTCTCGGAATCAAATTTGGATCTCTAGAACTAAAAATGAACCTTTAGATCATTACATTTATGCTCAAAACGACAAAAATCTTCCAAAAACTCTTCCAAAATTTGTCCGAGCCTCATGGGATCCCAACAAAGTATACTAACAAGTCCCATAATATGACACAAACTTAGTTGTTCCTTCGAATCACCAAAAACAACGCAAAAATACTAAATTCACCACGGATTCAAGCCTATGAACTTTGAAACTTCAAATTTTCACATCCGATGTCGAAACACGTCAAAACTAGTCCGAATGATCTCAAATTTTGCAGACAAGTCCAAAATGACATAACGAAGCTACAGCAACTCTCGGAATTCCATTCCGAACCTCGAATCAAAATCTAACCTATCAACCGGAATTCGCCAAAATACTAACTTTACCGATTCAAGCTTAATTCTACATTGATCATCACAAAAATATTCCGGATACACTCCTAAGTCCCAAATCACCTAACAAAGCTATCCGAACCATAAAATTCGCATTTCGAGCGCTCTAACACATAAGTCAATATCCGGTTGACTTTTCCAACTTAAGCTTCCTTAAAAGAGACTAAGTGTCTCAAACCTTACCAAAATCATTCAGGAATGACTTCAAATTTTGCACACAAGTCACATTCGACATTATGGACTTTCCCCAACTTTCGGAATCGCATTCCGACCCCGATATCAAAATTTCCACTTCCGGTCGAATTTTCTCAAAAACCTTCAAATTTCTATATTTAGCCAAACGGCTCCAAAATGACCTACGGACCTCCGAATTCACTTCTGATCGCGCTCCCAAATCCAGAATCACCATACGGAGCTACTCCCAGTCTCAGAATTCCAAATGGACATCAATAACACTGAAATGCATTTTAAGCCAAACTGATGCAATTTCTTCTAAAATGCTATCTTCCACAATAGGTGCCAAAACGCTCCCGGGTTATCCAAAACCCGATCCGGGCATACGCCCAAGTACGAAATCATCATACGAACGTGCTGGAACCTTCGGATCACAATTCCGAGGTCTTTTACTCAAAATTCCAATCCTAGTTAATTTCTTCGATTTTAAGCTTTTAAAATGAGAATTTCCATTTAGATTTGACTCCAAACTTCCTGAATTTTAATTCTGACCATACACTCAAGTCAATATACCTGAGATGAAGCTGCTCATGGCCTCAAACTGCTGAATGACGCGCTGGAGCTCAAAACGACCGATCGGGTCGTTACAATCTCCTCCACTTAAACATACGTTCGTCCTCGAACATGCTAAGAACTAGACTAAAGTAGTCTGAAATCACTTGTTTAACACCTCATGCACCTTCCCGTGCTACCACCACTCAGTTGCGCACATTAGCTCGACAACTCTGTAGGTATACTCCCTTATTCAAGCAAATAAGCCATTAGGTCCAATTCCAACATCCTGAATTTCCTGCCAAGCCTGTTTCCATCATACGACCACCATATCAATCTCCACACGCTGTACCCAACATGGCTGCATAACTTTGCTGAATTCACACTTTGCATCACTTTACTTATAGGACCACAATAACATTTTTTAAACATAATAGTCGAAATTCCACAAATCTGATGCTCCCATTGCATCTCATGACCTACATAGGTCTTGCTCTAGTTTTTACAACACCGATATGACTGAAGAGATGTGCCGAAATTCATAATCAACTGTTGAATCAACAATTCATTGGATCTATACTCCTGACAAGTTCCATTACCTTGTCTCAAACCAAAGAATGATCTTTGCTCTATAATATACTTCATATAATCAGTTTGAACTGACCCCAAATCTAGTAACCTCGTCTCACCCAGTACGAACTGCTCAGACAATAAGTCACCTCGGACATAATCAAAAATCCCACAAGACGCCACAATGTGACAGTGGGCTACCAATTCGAACGCGATACAAAAGGAAGGCGAACTCTAGTAGGAACTACTCAACTCGCACACTAACATGGACTTCCTCAGAAAACAGGGAAACAGAACACATAAAAGCAAATATGGGCAATGAACTGAACATCACACTGTTGTGGTGCGCAACCCGATCCAAACAACATACCTATGGCGGCGTGCCACCCGATCCACATATAGGACTCACATAAGGAGATACACGTCGAGCTGAATAGCTCACCACATCCAAATACCGAATATCGGTCATAAACACACTAAGGTGCATAATACCATTCCCAAGGAAACATATAGCGTTATAGGCTACAACTCAAGCACAACTGAGGTATGATACATGATCTAAGTCTCAAGAGCCATCCTGCTCATATAACATCACCGCTGAGCAGAACCTCAACACATAAGGAATTTACCAAGCCGTCTCACAACTCATACATCGCAATATATCTTTACATGAATTATCTGACCACGAAATAAGACCGCGACTATCCTTCCATAAAGAGCGCATTGCTGAAATAAACACAACTGGCCTGACGTAAGGCTCACTTCCACATTTAAATCTATCCCCCGACCTCAAGTCGATCCTGATCGTGCCAAGTTAGGCCAATAATATTTCACAGGTCTATAACCCAATAAGCAGAGTGCCCTCCAGGCATAAATTCTCAAATGGATGATATTACCAAAATCCTCATACTTGGTTTAAATTTCTAATTAATCAAGTGACTACATGTCACACTTATACAATCTTCCCGCGGGACAAGCTCCTACCATCTTCTGAAATAATTAACAGGCCTGCACATTCAAACCACCGGCTGCACTAACACTGAAAAGCGATTAGGAATCCCTAACCAGGATGCAAGGCCTTTCTCACAGAACACCGATCTCAGGTGATACTGATGCCAATACCCATCTTACTCAAAACACTGAAACTCCTTTCCTGCTCATCCGAGCTCTTGACATCACATTCATTGACCAAACTGCGACCTTGGTCCTTACTTCAAATTCCATACCACTCACTGCACCTCATGTGCCGATATACGATAGACACGATCTCCATCACAACTCTGGAACCGACGATAGGCTAATACTTCATCACATAAGACCTTCCATTTAACTCACTTCAGGAGAACTATAGCAACATACAGGCGAATTCTCATAACCGTCGAATATGCCAATCTCTAAGTAGTGGTCCAAGCCGCCATAACCCTTTCCGGGATCCGCCTACTCATAACAGGCCCTAACAGAAGAATGATTCAGAATAACATCAATCACTACGGCCGACAAGCCTCACACGCACCGCCACAAATCACATGCATAACTCGATCACGCTGAACGAACCGATCACTGACACCAATATGCCAACTCAACTATGGCTAATCAATCTACTTCCTTCCAGTTTATCCTTGATTGCCTTAGAAATAATAATATCTCCCTTCAACACCTAACTTATTCCAACCGCACTCACCCCGAGTGACCTTAAATCATGAGACCATGCTGTCTCAAAAACCATGACCATTTCATGTCTCTCAATGCTACACCGCAAGTCAAAACATCATAGAACATTCTGTGTCTTTCTTCATAAGCTGCTTCAAAAGCTTGACTCTTAACTGTACTTATAGACTCAGAATCATCAGGCACCACACTTTGCCTCTTGAATTCACTAGGACCGCTATTGAGAGCCACCCAGCTCTGACTTGGCCCCGAATGCAACCAACTCTACTGAATTTTATAACATATGAATACCATCTCGATAATGCACCCAACAGAATCACTTCCCTTGAAGCCTGCACCTATACGAGGCATAAATCATGAATCTTCCCTCAAGTCTAAATATGAGCCAATAAGGCTAACCATAGAATGCATCCAACAATTCATTTACTCAAATTACCACTCATGGCCCTTTTCCGCAGCTTCAATAATCCACCAATACGCCAATAACTAGAATTCACGCAGATAATAAACCGTACAATCAGCTAATCAACAGCAAGTTCCCCAACTTGGCTCGAAGCCATAGATCACAACACATATACTCTATTGTTGTCGTAATATCATGGTGAGATTAAACTCACTCCATCATAAGCTCGTGGAAACACGAATCATCTGGAATTTTAACTCTTCTGCAATTCTTGCATTTACTCACACAACAGTTAAGCCCACTCTCTAGGCGACCAAAAATTTTTTTTTTACTAAGTCCTAAATTTTTCAAAAATTTCGGCAGAGCCTCCTTTGTAATTGGTCCTATCCACCTGCCAGAGAATCACCAAAATCATCCTAACAACACATCCACAACTTGACAAAGCATCACAATGCATATCAATTACATAAATCTAAATTGATACATGGACATGCGTTGCACCTATTTGAATCATAACACATAGAAAATACCCTTCAACCCTCCATTATTGGGCTATTCAACCAAGTAGGAACATATTCTTTCTTTAATATTTTCGACCTTCAAGGTGGTCTCCTTGACTCAACGATTTCGTCATAATACATTTACGAAAGCGATCTCAGCTCCCAGACTTATCTAACTAGGAGACACGAAAAATATTCTTCACGCGCCCATAACTCGGGCTACTCAACAGATCACAATAACAAACAAATCACTTAACAGTTCATCTACTATCCAGTAGGCTTCTTCGCCACTACCAAGTCGTACAAGTACACCTCGCAACACTAACATACTCATCACGTGGATATCCAACCGTCATTCTGGCTAACAAGGACAATAATGAACATATGAGTTCAAAACACTTGCTCACAAAATCAGCACCTCGGTGCTCAAGCCATTGGCAAAGATTTGGCCTCAAGTCCTCCAGACTGGTCTAACTTCAAACTCACAGAGATTACACCTCGCCCCTCGATCGGGGAATCAAAGCCATCGAGACATATCTGATACTGAGTGCCCGTTGGTGCATACGATCACGCGGAAGGAATGTCAAAAGTTTCTTTTCAAGCTGAATCAAGGACGCATGATAAGAATTCAAGAATGTGAAGTTTTCCTAAAGGTTCGGCAGCCTCTCGAGGATAAGTACAGACATCTCCGTACCGATCCGCGAGACTCTACTAAACCGGCTCATGACTCGCGAGACCAAGTAACCTAGGCTCTGATACCAACTTGTCACGACCCAAATCCCGGTCGTGATGGCTCCCAGCACACTACTAGGCAAGCCCGACCAATATTCAACACTTAACCCAATTTATCAAAAATAGCGGAAAGAAATATCAATTAAGCAAGATTAAAGTACTGAAGAATTTAACAAAATACACAATATAATCTCACTAGGACCCGGTGTCACGAATCTGAGCCTCTAGAATACAGGATATCATCCTAATACATGGTATATCCAAAGTCTGATAATGCGGAAATAAAGAGATAGGATATGAGGGAGAAGATCAATGGCTGCGAACGCCGTGCAGCTACCTCGATACTCCCAGAAGCTGGATCTGCTGATCAACTGGATCTACTGAGCCTGAGACTGCCCTGGATCTGCACACAAGGTGCAGGGAGTAAAGTGAGTACTCCAACCTAGTGAGTAATAAAAATAACTACAGTCCGAAGATAAGAAAATCCAGTAAATACACAAAGTAAGCTAAAATCCAAATATACAGCAACATATGGAACTGAGCATCTAAACAACAGTATAAATACAAATACATGAATGCAATGCATATGATGGTACATTCCAGTACCCACTGCAGCGTGCAGCCCGAGCCATCCATATTTATTTATCGTCGACGGCGCTCACTGGGGGTGTGTACAGACTCCGGAGGGGCTCCTACAGCCCAAGCGCAATATCTTGGTCAGTCATTGTTACCTGACCGGTCAGCCATTGTTACCTGACCAATTTATATCATACAGTGCCATTGTTACCACTGTTCAAGTATATCATCCAGTGTCATTGTTACCACTATTTCAAGTATATCACACAGTGTCATTGTTACCACTGTTTCAAGTATATCACACAATGTCATTGTTACCACTGTTTCAAGTATATCACACAGTGTCATTGTTACCCCTGTTTCAAGTCACTTTATAATCAGTCCAGAAAATAATATAATAAGCCCCTTGGGCATTTACAAAACAGAAGTTCCCAGCCTGGAATACATTTAAAAATATCATGTAAGTTTTCAACACTTAGAATTATGGCTAAGTTTGCAAAACAGCATTTAAAACCTTGGACTGAAATTAAATGATATGCAAACCATGGTAAGCAGTAATATCAATCCTCGAAGGATTTTACAAATCGGCACAAGGCCCCAAACATGGCATCAAGCCCCATAATATCAATGAAGTATGTGTATCAATCACCAATATAGTATAAACATCACACGGGATGGACCAAGTCACAATCCCCAATAGTATCCGACCTCGCACTCGCCATGGAGTGCGTGTCACGCCTCAATATAGCGTTACGATGTGGAAGTCCGGGGTTTCAAACCCTCAGAACAACATTTACATCTATTACTCACCTCAAGACGGCCAAAAGTCTACTCCGTGATGCCCTTTCCTTTCGAATCGACCTCCTCGCGCATCGAATCTTGCCAAAACCATAAGGAATATATTACAATAGGCTAAGGGAATATAACTCAATCGAAAAGACTCGAAAAATATCGAAAATCACGAAATTTGCAAAACCCGAGCCCCGGTCCTAGTTCTCGAAAAATTATGAAAGTTACATCACCGGATTCCTCGTCTCGTCACGAGTCCGTACATATAAAATTTACCAAAATCGGAGTTCAAATGGCCCCTCAAATCTTTATTTTAGAATTTCAATCTCAAGCCCTAATTTCTTATAATTTGGTTATGTTTTCATGGATTTCAAGGATGATTCTTCAATAAAATCATGTATTTAACTCATAAAACTTACCTCCAATCGATCTCAGTTGAAACTCCCTTCAATCCCCGTCCAAAATCTCTCAAAATGACTGAAAATGGTGGAAAAATGACCCAAAATCGGATATAAACTCACTGCCCAGATTTTTCGCAATTACTTTTCACGCGCGCGGTACTGTTCACACGCGGGTTACTGTTCACTGCTGCTAAAAAATGCACCAGCAGCCAATTTAAATTGCAGCACAGCCATTTTCACTAAAATGGCTCTAACTCCATCATACAAACTCGAAATTACACGATTCTTGTTCCTATGAGTCACAAATAATAATACGAACACAACCCTTCAATCGAAACTCAATTCGGAGCTCATTTGCCCAGAGCGATATCCATTTTGCTGGTTAAACAATTACTCATATTTCACGTCAAAAACTTAATCGCGACTTGATGAAATTAGACCAAAATTTCCAGATCAGTCCTATAATTCATTATCAAAATTCTGGAAGTCTCGGAATCAAATTTGGATCTCTAGAACTAAAAATGAACCTTTAGATCATTACATTTATGCTCAAAACGGCAAAAATCTTCCAAAAACTCTTCCAAAATTTGTCCGAGCCTCATGGGATCCCAACAAAGTATACTAACAAGTCCCATAATATGACACAAACTTATTTGTTCCTTCGAATCACCAAAAACAACGCAAAAATACTAAATTCACCACGGATTCAAACCTATGAACTTTGAAACTTCGAATTTTCACATCCGATGTCGAAACACGTCAAAACTAGTCCGAATGATCTCTAATTTTGCAGAAAAGTCCAAAACAACATAACGAAGCTACATCAACTCTCGAAATTCCATTCCGAGCCTCGGATCAAAATCTAACCTATCAACCGGAATTCGCCAAAATACTAACTTTGCCGATTCAAGCTTAATTCTACACCGGTCATCACAAAAATATTCCGGACACACTCCTAAGTCCCAAATTACCTTACAAAGCTATCCGAACCATAAAATTCGCATTTCGAGCGCTCTAACACATAAGTCAATATCCGGTTGACTTTTCCAACTTAAACTACCTTAAAAGAGACTAAGTGTCTCAAACCTTACCAAAATCATTCAGGAATGACTTCAAATTTTGCACACAAGTCACATTCGACATTATGGACTTGCCCCAACTTTCGGAATCGCATTCCGACCCCGATATCAAAATTTCCACTTCCGGTCGAATTTTCTCAAAAACCTTAAAATTTCTATATTTAGCCAAACGACTCCAAAATGACCTACAGACCTCCGAATTCACTTCCGATCGTGCTCCCAAATCCAGAATCACCATACGAAGCTACTTTAGTCTTGGAATTCCAAACGGACATCAATAACACTGAAATGCATTTTAAGCCAAACTGATGCAATTTCTTCTAAAATGCTATCTTACACAATAGGCGCCAAAACGCTCCCGGGTTATCCAAAACCCGATCCGGGCATACGCCCAAGTATGAATCATCATACGAACTTTTTGGAACCTTCGGATCCCAATTCCGAGGTCTTTTACTCAAAATTCCAATCCTAGTTCATTTCTTCAATTTTAAGCTTTCAAAATGAGAATTTTCATTTAGATTTGACTCCAAACTTCCTGAATTTTTATTCTGACCATACACTCAAGTCAATATACCTGAGATGAAGCTGCTCATGGCCTCAAACTGCTGAATAACGCGCAGGAGCTCAAAACGACTGATCAGGTCGTTACACAACCAAGTAGCCAACCCAGGCACATCTCCTGGAACTCGATAAATGTAACAAATTCCAAATATCTTTTTGAATACGAGTCCAATCATACAAGTTTCAACAAAATCAAACTCCGAATCAGGGTTCAAATCCATGTTTTTCATTTGAGAAAAGCTTTGTAAAAATCTCTCATTTTCTTCACTTAGATTCATCAATCAAATGCAAAAATCAATGATAAAATCATGAATAATAATCAAATTTGAGTCAAGAATATTTACCCTAATCATATTCCTGAATATCCACTCAAAAATCGCCCAAATCTGGGATCCCAATATCAACATATGATAAGATAACTTAAACCCTCGAAATAGAGTATTAATATATCTTACCAGGGGTTCCCTTTGCTATTGCGGGACCTACTTAGCAATGGCGAAGCACAAATCAAAAGTTGACTTAGAAGACACTACGCTAATGTGATTACATGGATGTGAGCGTGATTTATCGATCACCTAAGCCAACGCGAAAGTGATTCCTACACGCGAACACGAAGAACAAACCACATGACTTCCCATGCCTGACATAATTCCTATGTAATCGCGACAAGTGATCACGAATGTGAAGCTTCAGCGCCACCGTGAACGCGATCGCGACCTCAACAACGCAAATGCAAAGAACATAAGGGTGCTAGCAACAAAACACATTATGCGATCGCGATTAACACCAGAACACCAGAAGACAACTAAACCATAGCAAGGGGAAATGGTCCGAAATCCTTTTGAAACACTCCCGCGGCTCTCGCGACCCCATCCAATCACACCAACCAATTTCCAAACATAACACGGACCTACTCGAATCCTCAAATCATACAAAATAACATTAAAATCATGAAGCGCACACCAATTCAAGCTTAATGAACTATTTGAAATCTCCAAATTCCAAACTTACGTCGAACATGGCTAAAAAACTCAGAATAACCTCAAATTTTACACACAAGTCATAAATAACCATATGAACCTATAACAAGGCTTGGAATTTCAAACTAACAATAATAACCACAAAGTCAACTATGGGTCAAATCTATCAACTTTCCAAGCCATCAAACTTCCAACTTTCGGTAATTAGCCTAAAATTTATCTTGGAACAATGGAACACAAATTCGGGTATACATCAAAGTCTAAAATAACCATCCAGATCTAAAGTAACCATCAAAACTCCGATCTGAGGTCAAATACAAAAAAATCAAACTTTGTTAATACTTCCAACTTAAGTTTTCAAGTTAGAAACTAAGTGTTCCAAATCACTCCAAATTTTTTTGAAAACCAAAATAACCATGCACGCAAGTTATAATACCTCATATGAATCTATTCAAGACCTCAACTGAGTGAACAAAATGCCAAAGCTCGAAACGACCAGTCAGATCATTACATACGCATACGTGGAGAGTTAGTTATTGTGAAAAGTTGAGAATTTCGGCACTAAGGACACTATGAGTGGATATTGAATATTGATTATTAATTATTAATTGTAAAATAATAAATGCTTAGATATGGATCCGTCCTCTAGAGTTAGATGATTACCCATGTTACTTTGGACCATGTGAGTGCAGGAACTCGGATTTTGTGCTTGATTTGGATATGTGGCCCGTGTCCAACACATGAGTTTGTGCTGTGAGGTATTGAGAAGGAATCTTTAGCATGCATATTTATATATCTTAGACTTATGCAACAGTTTTATATAAATGTTGTTGCATGTATCATGTCTTTATGTGTGTATTGAAGTGTTGATATCTTACTTGATCTCCTTTATATATAAAGCATGCTTAAACTTTGTATGGATTGTGTCTTAAGCTTTCGTACTCATTTGATAATGTCATGGCTTATTTTTCATCTTATTTATGCTTTCATCTAACTAATTGGACCATTAGTAAGTGTGAAAGTTGACGCCTCGCCACCACTTCTTTGAGGCTAGACTTGATATTTACTGAGTACTTTAGTTTTGTACTCATGTTATGCTTCTGTATATATTTGTACAGGTTCTGAAACTGGTGTTAGTGATATCATCCACCAGAGTAGGAGATTTATTTAAAGACTACGCGGTGAGCTGCTTTACTTGACCTGATCCGCAACACATGGAGTCCCCCTCATTACTTAGTCATTTCTGTCCATTTATCGCCTTTCAGACATATGATATTGTTCGATTCAAACTACTTTACTCTTGTTAGATGCTTGTAACATTGTGACACCGGTTTTAAGTGTTGTTAAATAGTTGTGGTCATGTTTAGACCATGTCTTAGACATTTGTATTTATGATATTCATTTTGAAACTTATTCCATATTATTAGCTTTATTATATCTCTGCTAATAATTTTAAAATTTTGAATTCTATTATTGTTGTTTAGTGTTGACTTTCCTAGAAAGTAGGTTAGACGCCATCATGATTTTTGGTGGAATTTGGGGTCGTGATACTTTAATAAATTTTGACTCAGTCTACATGCGTTATTGTAAATAGTATATAGTTTATTATAAACTGAATATAGCATCAAAGATTGTTTACCGTGAAAATGGTAACAACAATTAAATTTATAAATGGGATTCTAAGAATACGTGATTTATTCTCGAGCTAGTTGTTAGAGCAGTTGATGTTAATGTCGGCTTTGGGTACTAGGGGGTCCCTTTTGATCTTGATGCAGATACCCCCTTTAAAAGGTATAGGATAGAATTCTTCTAAGGAGTTGCATGTATTTAGGTGCTGCCTCGGACCTTTGTGGAGCCTTTGTGATCGGAGCTTCCCGTGCTTATTCCTCTCTTTCAGAAAAGGGGAACCACGAGAGCAGGTACCTTCCTCGCATCGAGTGATGGCGTCGAAAGCTTCCCGAAGTCCGACTTCTTCGGGTCGGGGGTCCTTGAGATAGAATGCTATCTCGAGCTTAGAGATAATATGGACTGCTCCTTGAGTCTTGACTTCTTGTTGAAAGATGCTATTTGGATCGAGTATCGAGGCTGTTGGCTTCCCGGGGCTCGCCTCGGGTAGGTGAGTCGTTGCTGCCTCTCGCATATATGTGGGGCGGCTTCGGCTTCTTCGCAAGACCTCACTATTTTAGATAGCTGCCCTTCCGCTTTGGCATAGGGTTCTTCATTTCTTCAGGAGGAAAAAACATTGGTGCACGTCCTTGCTCTGATCTGTTAGTTTTACCATAGTCATGGTGAGCACTTTGGGGCCGGCCCGTCAGGAAGTAGGGAGTGCTGCTCCCGGTGCCCAGGATCCGCTGGGGTTAGTTCCGAAGACCTTTTATTCAATAGAGTAGGAGCATCTGGAGATGGTGAGGAGATACTACGGGTCGAGCGAGGGGATAATACTGTAGGTGCTTTCCCTAGATGAGAGTATTACGGACTCCACTAATAGATTCTTGAGCGTATACCTATACCCTTTCGCATTTGGCCCCCGAATAGGGTTGTGCTAGATTTTTGTTTAAAGTATCGGGTTACTCTAGTGCAGATACATCCGTTGTTTTGGCGAGTGGTGCTGTTGATAAGGCTCTTGCGAAGAAAGCTGGGCTTAAATTCACACTTGATCTCCTCGTTAGGCTATACCAGCCCTTCCATCATTGAGGCCTGCTAACTCTGAGGTGACGTTCGTCCATACACTTTGTTGTTGACGATGAAGAAGACTGGGATCGAGAGTGGGCCAGTTGGTTTATTTTGGTCAGGACGACTGACATTATCCCTGTGGGGTTTTTACCATTTCCCGAAGGGTGGAATCATGCACGTGAGTGAGGCATCTAATTTTTCGTATAATGAAAATTAGTTGAGTAATAATGTTGTATCCCTTATTGTAGCAACTTCGTGGACGCCGGGCAAAGTCCTTGACCTGTCAGGCTGGGTTCGGAGGCTGGTGACCCATTCGACCTGCGACGAGCTCAGGTGGTGAGCTGTATTTCGTAATAGATAGGGAGTGAAATACCAAGGTATGTGCGTATTTCGCCTTTGCCTTGGCCTTCGTATATTCGAGGTAACATTTTCCCATTCCATTTGTACTAGATTCATCGTTTGCAAACATCGGGCAGTGTCTTGGGATGAGGCAGTGCTCTTCCGAAGAGGGGAAAGAGTCGTCGGCCTCCGAGCTGAGGGACGATAGTGATAAGGGGGATCGACGCCCGCGGTGTGATGGAGCTTTAAGTGGAACTGGGCGGGCACGTATCTTTGAGGAGAGGGCATCGTCTGAACCTGATGTTCCCGGAGTATCGATTCCCGGGCGGCGGTTCCTCCGAGTGAATATGCCTAGCCCGAGGTTGGTTCTCCTGGTGCTGGAGTGCCAGGATAAGTAGGAGTGTGTTCCAACTTAGAAGAAGTCCATCGGCTTCTCTTCGAGGTGAGTTTAGGTGCATTTTTTCCTGTATGTCGCGCCCTCCTATCTTTATTGTGTTTTCCTTGTGTAGGCCTGTGAAAGGCTTATGTCTGAGCTACTCCATCAATGGTCCAGGCTCCAAAAAACCCTGAACAAGGGCGAGTCCCTTAGGCTCCTTAGCGAGGAGAAGGAGGATAAGTTGGTGCATTAGTGATATGAGGCGTATCGGAGCTCAAACTATGAGAGTTATTTGATTGAGCAGGTAACTTCCTGTACTACACACTTCGCTCCTTTCTAACCTTAAGGCTAACCCCTTTTGTTATATCAGCTGCAGAAAAAGGCGAAGGCCTTGGAGTACCTCAAAGGCGACTTCAACCGCGTCAGAGTTGCTTGTGGTGAGCCGAGGGCTCAAATGCAGGCTCGAGCTTTGGAGGAGATAAGTGCCTCGGCCAGGGTGCCTGCCTTCGATGTCCAACTCCGCTTGATTCGTGACAACACCAAAGTTCAAGCGAATATTATTGGGAAACTTGAATCTGACCTCTCGAAGGTCAGAGCTGAGATAATTGACGCCCGGGCTGAAGCAGCACTAAGACGAACCAAGGCTGATTAGGAGATGGTGATTCATATGAAGGATGCTGCTGATTCCCAAGCTGAGCTGAAGAGAGCCCTCGACTAGGAGAAGAGGATAGAGGAATATGTTCGTTGTAGATCCCGAAGAAAGGTACTCAAGGAGGTCGATGTAAGGGGCTTCGTTCTCTCGAAGGAATTGGCTCGAGCAAGGGCGGACGAGCATGACGCTTGGTCACTTTTTGCTGACGTCGCAGAGGGAATATTTGACAAGCTGTAGACCTTTAGTGCGGAGTGTAGATTTCGCCGTTTTGTCGCTTTGTTTCTGATATTTGTAGAGCATGCCTGTAGATTGGAAAATGCGCCTTTTTTGTGCATGTAATATATAGGATGAAACTTGAAGCTTTATTTCTTCTGTACCTCTTTTTTGTTATTGCTTTTAACTGGGCAGGCTGGTTTTGGTGTTTGGCGGGATCCTCGTAGGTTCGTAACTGATCAGACAGGCCCGGGGGATATTAAGTGTGATCTTTGATGTGAGCAGGTGCTGGGGCATCCATGCTTGGCCCGACTATTTAGGCTTAATTTCCGAGTCGGGCTTCGACTCGAGCCTTCTTTCCCTTGAATCTTTTACGCTCGTGTGAGTAGGTAGTAATTGTTCTTATCTCTTGCCCTTGGGCATTTTCCATTTCAACTATTTTGGGTCCAGTCTCCGAGTCGCATTGTGACTAGAGCTTCAGTTGACCCTCAAGCTTTTTCCTGCCTGCATGGGCGAATGATGATGGCCTTTTGTGCTTTGAGTCAGAGTTACCTTACTGGTGCGTGGCCCGGAGACTCGCTCGGCTTGAGATGGTGGCATTTACGTCGTGCCCTTCGGCATGCTGCAGTTTAGCTATTTCGGGCCCAGTTTCCGAGTCACGTTGCGACTTGAGCTTTAATTGACCCTCAAGTACCTTTGGTTTTCAGACTGGCGATAGTGCCTCTTACGCTAATTCGGTCATTGAGACCTTTGAATATGTGACCCGGAGGCTTGCATAGTTAACTATTTTGGATCCGGTCTCCGAATCGGTTTACGATTTGAGCTCATTTTAACCCTCAAGTTGTCAATTTTTTAGCTGGCGACAATGGTGCTTACGTTGTTTGTTCGTAGAGACCTTTTAATATGTGGCCTGGAGGCTTGCTTAGCTGGCGACAATGGATCTTACGCTGTTTTTGCCCGTGGGCTTTTTTGTAGGTTTTTTTCCGCTCGTTAAGGTCTTTTGAGATATTTTTGCCTGACCCGTCGTCGGTTCTAGAAGAACCTCAATTTCAAGTCGTTGTCGGCGATGTTTTGAGCACATCGGAAGGTTCATAGCTCATAGGTCGAGTAGATTGACACTCTTGGGATTTGATGTCGACATGGTCAGAGCTCGTTTTTTGCCTGTTGAGGGAAGTCTGTTTTAACTGGTTCTTTCCGAAGTATATTCGAAGTAGTGGCTTGAGATTTTAGCAACAGTCGGGTGTCCTTGAGTCGCGTTATTTTGGCTGTATCAGCAGTTTTGACCGTAGTCATGTGCGCTTGGCCCAACCATTTTTGATCCCGAGTGATAGTTTAGGCGTCTACATCAAGGGTATGCCTTTTAGGGATTCTTACAAATGCGACGTATAGCCTAAACTTCGGGATTTTCATGCCTGTTTAGGTCTTATAGTTTTCCATGTCTGTTGAGGTTTTACAATTTGTGTAATGTAGAATAGATTTGGTTATGCTGAGGCTGCTTGCTAGGGGTCTTACAGCTTTGGGTTTTCCAGCGTATGGCGATTAATGGCAGTCTCCGAGTCATCGAGTTTGTTTAAGCATGAAGATCACTTCTTGTGAGCTCGGAGTTGCCTTGTGGGGGCTTTATGAGCCCGGAATTCCAACCCTGGGATCGTGCGGGTGTTGAATTGCTGATTCTAAGTCTCCGAGTATCTCGGGATGCATTCGGTGGAGAGGCTCTTGCCACGAGTATGCTGAAATCCCCTTTTCCGAAGTATGAAATGCCAAAAAGATATTCTTTATTGCTTGGCATAAATATATGCTGTAAATACATGTTGTCTCGTTGTTGTGAGCTCGGCCCGCGTAGGTACGGACCATCTGATTCGTTACAAGGTTCCTTTTTGAAACTCAGTCTGCTATTTTCGGTCATTCTGAGGGAATGGTTCCCTTAAGAGAAGACATCGCTTGTTGTTCGATTGTGGAAGAGGGCCTGTGATCTTGTCAGATCCTACTGGCGGGATCCTCTTTGGGGGTACGCTGCTCCGCTAATAATCTTGTTGGCGGGACCCTCTTTGGGTCTGAAGTCCGATTGAGGGAAGAGAGCACGCCGGGCCCTGCTAAGACCTTGGATCTCCGGGTGGAGTTAGAACTTCCGAATGCCCAGCTTATTGCCTGTATACAGGTTAGTGAAAAAATAATAAAGGAGCGAAGTAGTTCTTCCTCACCACGGGATGTGTAGGTGACATTTCAAGGTTTGGTATGTTTTCGCCGTTCCGAGGCGTGAGCCCTATTACATCCTTCTACTGTTTTCAACTAGGCTTGGCCAAAGATGTGGTTTGGCGTACCCTCCGATCCTTTTGAGGGTGGAGGCATTGACGCCGGCGATGCATTATGTGGTGAGGAATTTTCTCTCGTGGCGTGATGCCCCTTGCTGCCTTATTTTAATCCCGCCTTTGCGTGGGATTTCATCTTTTCGGCGAAGTGGGGTTGATGTTGTCTCCGGTTGAGTGCCTACACGAGGGTTAATTTCTAATCCGAAATAAAACAAAAGGAATGGTTGTACCTTGAAATGAGATATGCTGGTGGAAACTTGAGATTTGGCTTATTATGACCGCCCGGGGCAGATACGCGACATGGATTTCTACTTTGTTTTGTCAAACCCGTCCAGGGTCGAGACTCGATTCACCCGTTGGCTTATTTGGGAGCAGTGGTATGAGCGCTGGTACCATGTCGTGTATTGCAAACATTTCCCTTGCCGTGTGTTATTCCCCGTAGACGGTTTTAATCCTATCATTTGTCGGGAATTTTATCATCTGGTGGAGGGTATATGGTACTGCTATCATGCAGTGTATCAACGGTCGCCCAAACAAGGTGTTATACCTCATATCTCCCTTGATGACATGGAATTTGGTGTCTTGGGTTGTGCCGGCAACGGTAATCGGAAGGACAATTTCTCCTTTTGTTGTTTCGCTCGCCATGTTGAACCCATTGAGGACCCAAGTGGCGGGCACGATTCGTTCAAGACATCTGAGATGTTCTATCACCCTTGGCCTGATAATATTGGCCGAGCTACCTGGATCCACGAGTACACATTTTATCTGAAAAGAATTTACAAGAAAAGAGATTACCAGGGCATCATGGTGGGGTTGAGACAGGGCCTCGGTATCTTCTTCGCTAAATGTGAGGGCATCTTCGGGGATATATCTTCGAGTCCATTTTTCCCCGGTGATGGATATTTTTGTTCTTCCCATCACGGGTTCTTGCGGGGCATCGACACCCCCATGATCATGTGGATGATGTGTTGCGGCTTGTTTCCCTCGTTATTCTTGGTTTCCTCCCTGTCTCAGAACTGATTTTTTGCCCGATCACTAAGGAATTCCCGAAGGTGCCCTTTGTTGAGTAGCCGAGCCACTTCTTCTTGTAGTTGATGGCAATCATTGGTCCTGTAACCGTGCGTGTTGTGGAACTCACACACTAAGTTGTAATTTCTCTGTGAAGGGTCCGATTGTATCAGTTTGGGCCACTTGGCCTCTCTGATTTTACCGATAGCGAACATGATGTCTGATAGGTCGACACTGAAGTTGTATTCCAATAAGTGGGGCGCATTTATCGGCACTACGTTTCGATCGAACCTGGTTCTGTTGACGAGCCCTCGGGGATCCTGACCTCGATCTATCCTCCGATTGTTGTGGGGTGGGTTGCGCCTCGGGGCGTTCCTTCTATCTTCAAGGTATGGTCGGTACCTTTCTTTGCTTGGTTTTGACTCTTCTGCCTGGAGCCTGTTTGGGTACACTGAGACCGAAGGTGCTCCCAGCTGGTCATCCTCGGCCCTGATCTTTGACTGGTATCGGTTGTGGACGTCCGACCAGGCCACAGCCGGATATTCGATCACGTTCTGATTCAGTTATTTCGAAGCCACCGAACTTTGTTCGTTCAGGCCTTGGGTAAAGGCATGTACTGCCCAATTGTCGGAGACTGGTGGCAGCTCTATCCGTTCCATCTGGAAGCGGGATACGAATTCCAGCAGCATCTCGTTCTCTCTCTGCTTGATTTTGAACACGTCGAATTCCTTGTTGCTACCTTTATGGCTCCGGCATGTGCTTTTATGAAGGTGTCTGCTAGCATGGAGAACAAATATATGGAGTTGGGATCCAAGTTGTGATACCGCATCATGGCCCCTTTTGAAAGCGTTTCTCCAAATTTTTTCAGCAACATGGACTCAATCTCGTCGCTCTTTATGTTGTTGCCTTTTACTGCACAGGTGTAGGAAGTGACGTGTTCGTTAGGGTCGGAGGTGCCATTTTACTTAGGGAGTTCTAGCATTCTGAACTTTTTTTGGATGGGCTTCGGGGCCGCTTCCTCGGGGAACGGCCTCTGAATGAACTTCTTTGAATCCAAACCCTTGAGGATTGGGGGCGCACCTGGGATCTGATCGACCCTAGAGTTGTATGTCTCGACCTTTTTATCGTTGGCTACAATCATTCTCTCACCTTATTCGATCCTTTTGGTGAGGTGCTCGAGCATCTTTACTATGGCGGGGTCAGCCACTGACCCATTGTTGCTTGACCTTTCGAGTACTCACTCGACGGGGAGAGCTATCTCTGGTGCCGCTGTGTTGGGGGTTCTCGGATAGCTTTGCAACTGAGCAATGGCCAGTTGTTGTGCCTGCAACATTTCAAAAATAACATGAAGACTAACTTCCTATTCTTCCTGGGCCGGAGTTTTTTGACCTCCCTATTGGTCGTTGTGCTGTATGCTCCTGTTGGTGTGAGAAGTTTTGTCGACTTGTTGTGCGTCCTGCGAATCTGCGTCCGCTAAGATAGGTCCGGACGCAATATTAGGATTCTGTGGAGGTGCTCTAGCGGCCGGGACAGCCATGCCATTTTCCCCGTGATTTTCGAGGTTGTCGTTTTCAACTCCGTCTACCGAGCCTGACATTTTGACCTGAAATCAAAGGATCTTGGACAAGAAAAAGTGTGAAAGATAATGTGCATTTGTGCAATGAAATCAGCAAGAAAATAATCGCTATTATTTTTAGCACCACGGTGGGCGCCAAACTGTTTATCGTGAAAATGGTAACAACAATTAAATTTGTAAATGGGATTCTAAAAATACGTAATCTATTCTCGAGCTAGTTATTAGAACAGATGATGCTAAGAACGTGAAGTTTAACGATGAAGTGCAAGCTAAAATGAGGCAGTAACCGGTCGATGGGGACCTTGCGGTCGAGATTCGAGACGAGCTCTAGCTATCGGGGCAGTCAGGAATGGGATAACAATTAAGGATACGATTAAGCAAGGTTCTTTACGACCGATATTGAGCAATATAGTGAAGAACAAGTAAGAGAACGATAGATATTAAAGTGGCCTCGGGCCAGTGAGAACGAGCAAGTTAGAAAGAAAAGAGAGAGAGAGAGAGAGAGATATTATTGCACTTATGGAGAAATGGAGCAACATCAGCCCTTTACAAGGTAGGGTGAGTCCCCTTTATATAGGAGGGGGACTCGGCTACAAGTATGTGGAGATTAATTACAAAGTATGGAGATGGGATGGCTTGACGTGATGCCTCAGCATAAGCTCTGGATAGGTCGGCCCTATCAGACTTAGCCGTGTGCCTTGGGAGCTTCCCCCTCAGTCCTGGCTTCGGTCTCCGTTTTCTCTGAGTCGGGCTTCGACGAGCCCCGAGGTCAGGAACTCGGTCATTGCCTCCCGTCCTAGGGATCCCGAGGCATGCTTCCGAAATGACTTGACATCGAGAAATCAAGTCTTCTGATTTTGCCGCATACAAAGATCTAATTCAAACTCTTTTTTAAAAAAGCTCAAAGAAAAAGTACTAAATGAATTTCGGGGATTCTAAATGATAAAACATATGATCGCAACAATTAAAAAAGACCTTCGATGAAAACTCGATAGTAGTGTCGATTACTTCAACCAAACTATTAGTAATTCAATCTTTTATACTAAAAGATCTGATTTGTTATAATCTACAATCTAACATTAGACTTCTTATTCACTATAAACTATATAAAATAACTTTTTTTAATAAAAAACAATATTTTAATAAGAAATATTACATTATAACGTATAAAATCGGAAATTAGTGATTAAATAATATGTTAACAACATAAAATTGGTGACTTAATGTAATGATTATTGAAAAAGATAATAATTAATGAGTAATATTGACAATATGTTAATGGAAAAGTTGTGATGACTTGTTATTGATTACTCCCTCTATTTTAATTTTTTGAACCTCTTTGAAGTAAGAGGGTCAAATTGACTAACTTCGGTGTGAATATATTGTATTTTTTTTTTAATAAAATCTACATATTTAGAACTTAAATAAAAAGTATTATAAGGTATAATAGTCAATAATTTAAAATATTTAAAAATTATTAAAAAAATATGATCAAAGAAAACCTTGTTTGACTCTCGAAAATAGTAATTGGTTCATTCTTTTTGAAACACCGAGAGTATAATTATATGTCAATTAACTTAAAAGTAATGACATATCTATGTGTGAACAACATAAATATTCTTAACTTTATTTTAATTGGTGACTAAAGTACATGGTAACAACATGAAACGGGCACCATAAGACGTGATCGGGAGTAATTTATAAGGTATCACTTCACCGTAATGGAATGCAATATAAGCACATTTAGGTCATTTAGTATATACTCGGTTAAAATCTATTATTGATCGCGACACACTTTTGAAATCTATCATAAACCATCAAGGCCGTTTAATATAAATTAAGTTAAAATCGTGTAGTGTAGACTGTTAAAATCTATTATAGACTTTAAACATAAATTTGAAATGTTCATCTTAAACCTCAAGCTGAAATATGAAATTTCACTCAAAACCTCCTTAAATATTCTCCAAACTCCCTCAAATTTGAGATTTAGTGTGACGACCTAGCCGGCTGTCTTGTGTATTGTAGCCCATTCCCCTGTTTATTATTTATTCTATGTTCACTTATGGTTACGTGACTAGACGGGGTGGCTGGTTTAGTTCAACAGATGTTTTAGAGTGAATTGGGACACTTAGTCCCAATGTTGAAAGCTTAAGTTGAAAGAGTTGATCGGATATTGAATTTTATATAAATGACTCCGGAATGGAGTTTTGATGGTCCTAATAGTTTCGTATGATGACTTTGGACTTAGGTGTATATCTGAATTTGGATTTGGAGGTCTGCAGGTTGTTTTGGCTTGAATTGACGAAAGTTGGAAAGTTGATGATTTGGAAGGTTGAGAAGTTTGCCCGAGAGTTGATTTTAGTGATATCAGGCTTGAATTTTGGTTCCGAGAGTTGAAGTAGGTTCGTTATGTTATTTATGATTTGTGTGTAAAATTTGAAGTCAATCAAAGTTGGTTTGGTATGATTTGGCATTAGTTTTAGAAGTTGGAAGTTCATTAGCTCATTAGGCTTGAATTAGGATGTGATTCGTGATTTTGATATTGTTTTATGTGATTTGAGGCCTCGACTAAGTTCGTATCGTATTTTAGGATCTGTTGATATGTTTGGATAGTGTCCCGGGGGCCTCGGGTGTGTTTCCGATCAAGTTTATACTCATTTTGGGCATGGAAGGGTTGTTGACTTCCTCTTTTGCGATTGCGAGGAGAGGGTCGCGATCGCAAAGGGTCAATTCTGAATAGTGGGATTTTTTTAATGAGTTCGCGAGTTGAAGGAAGTGATCACAGAGCTCTGATTGTTTTATAGCACAAACGCGAGTGAGGGAACGCGTTGACTTGGTATCGCGTTCGCGAATTGGTTATCACGTCCGCGAGGAAGGATTTGCGCTACACGCAACTTTTGTTCATCGCGATCGTGAGGGACATTCCACGATAGTGAAGGGTAATAACTGGGCAGAATTTTTAAAATCCAAATTGAGGGTTAGAGTTATAATTTCATATTTTGGGTTGTGGAGCTCAGCTTTGGGCAATTTTAGAGGGGGCTTTCACGTCTTGGATCGGGGTAATTGTTTTTAACTCAGATTTATTATTTATTTTATGATTTCATCTTTGTTTTGGCATTTAATTAGTGAATTACAATGAATAAATGGGAATTTGGTTACTTTTCAAAAATGAAAAATCGAGGTTTGATGGTTGCACGACCCGGATTTCCCACCCTCGGGAGTCGTGATGGCGCCTACTCGTAGAAGCTAGGCAAGCCATTAAACATAGAAAATTTCTAATTCTTTCATTTTTAATCCTTTTTAACAATCTGAATTAACAGGTATCCAACATTTAGATATTAACGATAAATGAAATCAAACGGAAGACTTAATCTAATATAATAACCAAGACCAGTACGATAATGATAACACACATGTCTACCCGGAATACGGTGTCACAATATCACGGACGGACTAAGATTACTACAACAAATGTCTGAAAGAAATACAATCTGTCTCGAAATCTAATGAAAACAGAGCACGGACGGACTAAGATTACTACAACAAATGTCTGAAAGAAATACAATCTGTCTCGAAATCTAATGAAAACAGAGTACATAATAAAGTAAAAGAGAACGTCGGGCATGCGGATGCCTGCAGGACTACCTCGGGATCTCTAGCTGGACTGAAGGTAGACTCCCCAAGTGATACTGTCCAAAAGCTGCTCCAGAATCTACACATAGTGCAGAGTGTAGTATCAGCACAACCGACCCCATATGCTGGTAAGTGTCTGGCCTAACCCCGGCGAGGTAGTGACGAGGCTAGGACCAGACTCTAGATAAACCTGTGTAGTTATATAATACACAGTGGAAAATAAACAGGAATAAACAATTAACATGGGAGGGGTATATGCTACGGGAAAAATATCGAATCCAGCAGAAACTTAAGAGAAATATGAGAGAACAATTCAAGATTTACAACAAAACCATAATAACAATGTTGCGGCGCGCAACCCGAACCCTATCATTTAACACTGTTGCAGCGTGCAACCTGATCCATTTATATCACTGTTACGGCGTGCAACCCGATCCAATATAACATTGTTGCGGCGTGCAACACGTTTCATATATTGTATTGTTGCGGCGTGCAACCTGATCCAATATAACATTGTTGTGGCGTGCAACCCGTTCCATATATAGTATTGTTGCGGCGTGCAACTCAATCCAACATAACATTTATATACCTTTAGCAACAACCATACCAAGAGTCCCGGCAAGGGATCAACAATAAGCTACACTCTCCCGGCAAGGGATTTGACAATAAAAGTAAATACGTCCTGGCAAGGGAGAAACAACTATAACCAATCTTAACCCAACTTCTACTCATCTCAGCTAACACCAATACTCAATCATAAGTAATTTCCACGAAAACAAACTTAATCCTTGCTCAATATCGAGAATAATCAATTAAAGCATCCGTAGTACTATTTAAGAAAACAAATTAAATTGCAATTTAAGACTCACGGTCATGCTCGACACCAACGTATAGATACTCATCACCATGCCTATATGTCGTACTCAACAGGAAGCAGATAGCAAATAGGACACAACTCCTAATCCCTCAAGCTAAGGTTAGACCGAACACTTACCTCGAACTTCCATGCCCAACTCAAGCCTCAAACACCGCCTTTCCTTTTGAATTTTACTCCAAATCAATTGTATCTAGACATAATCGACTTAATAACATCAATAAACGCTAAACAATCCAATTCCAATGCTTAATTATAGCTTTCCCATCATTCTTCCCAAAAAGTCAAAAATTGACCCCGGGCTCGCTTGGTCAAAATACGAGGTTCGGACCAAAATCCGATCACCCACGAGCCCAAATAAATATTTTGTTTTGAAATCCGACTCCAAAACGAGGTCAAATTCCCAAACAATCAAAAAGCCCTAACTCTACCCAAATCCCTAATTTTCTACCCTTAATCTCATGTTTTAGGCCTAGAAACCTAGTGGGTGTTGATAAAAATTGAACAAAACAAGCTTAGGATTACATAACTATGAAGCTGTGGTGAAGTTCCTCTTTAAAAATTGCCCAAGAGGTGTAGAGAAGATGAAGTTTATGAAAAATGGTGGAATTCCCGTAGTACATTCTGTTTTTGGAGCTTAAAATAACTGGGCGAATTTGCTCTATGCATTCGCGACAGGCTCATCGCGAACGCAATGAGTTAGGCCTGAGAGACCTTCGCGTTCATGGAGAACTAACTCCTTGAGCCTTCACGTTTGCGTCCAGGTGATCGCGTTCGCATAGGTATAATACCCCCCTGCCCAAGCTCATAAGTCATCGCGTTCGCATATGCTGGGTCGCGTTCGCGAAGGGTATCCCCCCCTTAGCCTCGCGTTCGCTTCACCAGCTTCGCATTCGCGAAGAAGAAATTTGGCACCTGGGAGATTTGCCTTACGCGTTCGCGAGTGTGCCCACACAAACGCAAAGAGAAAAATCCCTGGGCACAGAACAACAAAAACCTGCAACTTTTATGAGTTCAAAAACCGTTCAAAACACATCCGAAACACACCCGAGCCCTAGGGGCTTCAAACCAAATATATGTACTAACTCAAAAACATCATATGAACTTATCAGTGCTATCAAATCGCTAAATTAACCCCTTAAACAACAAATTAAATCTCAAAATCAAAGAAATATTTCAAAACTTCTTAAAATATCAAATTTTGCATTTAAGGTCTGAATCATGTCAAACGGATTCCGTTTCTTACCAAACTTCACAAAATTATCTTAAATCACATATAAGACATGTACCGGCCATCGGAACAAAAATACGGGTCCGATACCAACATGTTCTAATCAAAATTTATTTCCAAATCCTTTAAAGAATTTTAGAAAATAATTTTCTTTAAAAAATTCATTTCTCGGGCTTGGGACCTCATAATTCGATTCCGAGAATACGGCCAAGTCCCATATTTTCCTACGGACCCTTCAGGACCGTCAAATCACAGGTCTGGGTCCGTTTACCCAAAACGTTGACCTAAGTCAAATTAATTAATTTTATAGCCAAAATTTATCATTTTTCACAGATTTTCACATATAAGCTTTCTGGCTACGCGCCGGACTGCACACGCAAAATCGAGGTGATGCGAAAAGAGGTTTTTAAGGCCTCAGAATGTAGAATTCAATTTAAAATCAAGTGATGACCCAGACCTTTTGGGTTATCACAGATGTTCGATTAGAGGTCAAAATTAGATAATTTGGTATCGTTGGACTCGTAATTGAATGGGTGTTCAGAATTTATGAATTTTATTAGGTTCCGAGGTGCGGGCCCAGGGTTAACCTTTTGACTTGAGTTAAATATCTTAGATTTATCTTCTGGAACACTTCCTATAGCTTTTATTGATAGTATTACGTTATTTTGGCTAGATTCAAGCCTTTCGGACGTTGATTCGAGCGGGAAGGGTTTGTTAGAGGAGCAATTTGGCTTGATTGAGGTAAGCATCTTACCTTAACTTAGTTGAGGCACTAGTTTCCTGAATTGTGATAGCTACGTACTATGGGTGCGCACATGTGTGGGGTTTTGAGTCCATGTGCTAACACCGGGGTATTTTTCCATGCTCGGGTTATGCTTAGGCTATGATATGCCTAGAATTAACTGTTAAGCTTTAAGCTATGATGTTTCACATATTTGTAACATTGTTATGAACTATTTGAGCCATGTTTGACATTACGTAGAGGCTAAATCCCTAAATGAACCTGATAATTGTTATCTTTGTGATGAAATAAACGGTTTGAGCTATGATATCACACTATGAACATGCCTACAATTTAGCATGTCAATTATACCAGTCCAGGAGCATGAGATTTGGTATTCATTCATCATATACTTGTATTCATGTATATTTGCTTCTATGTGATATGATTTTGATTGGATGCCTGTGACCACACCGGGTGGATTGTGTTGTTATGCCTATGACCACGCTGGGCGAAGTATGTTATTATGAATGTGAACACACCGGTCGGATTATATTGTTATGCATGTGACCACGCCGGGCTGGTAGCAAATTGAGTTGACCGTGCTTGCGTGTAAATATGGATCCATCTCCCAAGAGTTACCCTCTCATGTTTCTTTCTTGATGGTGTACACGTGGATATTGAGTAAAACTAATAAAGGGTTGGTATGGATATGGAATGGCTGAGGAAATCTGGCCAGTGTTTGTTTGGATTTTGCATTTCATCTTTACTTGAAATTTTTGTGATTTATTTACCCGATTTAACTGCATATCATCTTTATGTGCTGAGAATTGACTGAGCAGATTATTTGAGTAAGTGTACACATAGACACATAGATGCTTCTTCCTGTTCTTTATGACTTGATTTCATTATTGTTCTGTACTTGTTAAAATGATAAAATTGTATAGGTTATAGCTAGTATTATTTATAATTCATGCTTTTTTACCCCGTCGAGGTTAGTTACGATACTTATTGAGTACATTAGGTCGGTTGTACTCATACTACACTCTGTACTTAATTGTGTAGATCCAAATGTGGGGACTAGTTATCAGCAGTAGATCTATCTATTGGACCCAACTTCGAGAGGTGAGGTAGAGCTGAATTCTTGGCCGCAATTTTGACTTGTCTTTTCTTATGTACTGTTGCTTTAGTTCAAACAATATTATTATTACTTAGTTTTCAAACTTGTATTCCGTTGTAGATCTCATAACTCCGTATTTACCAAAATTTTGGGTATTTATCTTATATTGGCAATATTTTGTTACATTATGGTTTCAGACTTATGCTATTTCTATAATTTATGTTGTTTTGGCTCTTTATTGTTAAGTTTCGTATTACCTAGACGGTATGTTAGGCACCATTACAACAGGTTGGGATTTTTGATCATGACAAGTTCGTATTAGAGCCCTAGGTTTATAGGTATTACAAGTCTTGAGAAAGTTTAGTAGAGTGTTGCGGATCAGTACAGAGACATCTATACTTATTTTCGAGAGGCTACTAAAGTGTTAGGAAACTTTATTTTCGTGTATTCGTGTTGTGCAAATTTATTATTTCTACAACTTGAACTTGACTCTTCTAATCTCTCAGAGATGTTGAGGACACGTGCGACCTGATTTGGCGGACGACCACCAGTACCACTAGCTAGGGCTGCGAGAGGTTGGGGCAGCGGTTGAGGCCGAGGTATGGCTCGTACTACAGCCAGAGCAGTACCCGTAGAGCCACCAGTTGCTCCAGCTGAGGAGCAGGTACCAGATAAGGTTGAGACAGTGGGACCAGCTCAGGCACCAACATTGCCCATTGTAATTCTTGGTCTTCAGGAGGCCGCAACCCAAATTTTGACTGTGTGCAGGAGTCTGGCTCAGTAAGTCTTAGTTCTAGCTATACCAACCACTTTACAAGTTAGAGGAGGTGCCCAGACTCCTGCCACGAGTAGTCCAGAGCAGCTAGCTTAGAGTCACTAGACACCGGATGTATTACCAGTTCACACAATTGCTACTACTAGGGCCGAGGTTGGTCCCCATATGAGTGATGAGGAGCAGAAGAGACTGTAGTGGTTTGGGAGGCTTAAGCCTCTAGAGTTCAGTAGAGCAGAGTTAGAGGATGCTCAGGATTTGATAGATCAGTATCAGCAGATTCTTCGCACATAAGGTATTTTAGACATCAGTGGTGTTTTATGCACTACTTTTTAGCTGACCGGATACAGCGCCACTTACATGGCATGAGTTCTCAGTTCTCTTCTTAGAGAAGTTTTTCCCGCAGACTCGTAGAGAGGAGATGCATAGGCAGTTTGAGTAGCTACGTTAGGAGGATATGATAGTGACTCAATATGAGATAAGGTTTTCAGAGTTGGCTCATCACGCGGTATGGTTGGTTCCCACTGAGAGGGAGAAGATTAGGAGGTTCATTGATTGCCTCAAGAATGGATAATACTTCATTGTGGCTCGGAAGGTTGCGACATGTACGAGGTTTGATTAGGTGGTCGATATTACTAGACGCTTAGAGCTAGTTCGCAGGTAGGAGCGTGAGGAGAAGGAGGCCAAGAGGCCTTGCAGTTCAAGTGGCTTCAGTAGTGCCTCATCTGGTGGCCATTTCTATTATAGCAGAAGTCATTCTTCTAGAATAGTTCAAGCAGCTCGCTATGTTTCTTGTAGCTCTTTATTTTGCCACAATTCCTATTGTGCCCCTAGCTCAATCATCATTTAATGCATTGCTGGCATAGAGTTCTTACCGTGCCGAATCTGCTCAGTTTCAATAGTCAGTTCTTTGGGCTATCTAGGTCAACAGCCTATCATGAAGGGCTGCTATGAGTGCAAAGACTTAAGTCATCTCAAGAGAGATTGCCCCAGACTATTGAGTAGGGTCCCATAGCAATGTTCTTAGCCTATAATCTCAGCACCAACAACACACCACTCGCACAACCAGCTCGGTGTGGGCCCCAGTCAGCTCGAGGAAGCCCTAGAGGGGGAGGTCGATTAGGTGGTGGTCAGGCCCGTTGCTACATATTTCCAGCCATGCCAGTGGCAGTTTCTTCTGATGCCGTGATCACAAGTATTGTTTCAATATGCCACAGGGATGCTTCGGTATTATTTGATACTGATTCCACTTATTCATATGTGTCATCATACATTTCTCATTGTTTGTATATTCCTCATAATTCTTTAGTTATGCCAGTTCATGTATATACACCGGTGGGTGATCCTATTGTTGTGGATTGTGTGTACCTGTAGTGTGTAGTGACTATTGGGAGATTAGAGATGAGAGTTGATCTGTTACTGCTAAACATGGTTGATTTTGAGATGATTTTAGGCATGGGTTGGTTGTCACCATGTCATTCTATAATGGATTATCACGCTAAGACCGTGACATTGGCGATGCTGGAGTTGCCTAGGGTTAAGTGGAGAGATTCCCTAAATTATGTTCCCAATAGAGTGATTTCTTAATTGAAGGTCCAACGGATGGTTAGGAAGGTATGTCTAGCATATTTGTCCTTTGTAAGGGATGTTAGTACTGATGCTCCTACCATTGAGTCAGTTCTGGTAGTGAGAGACTTTCTGGATATGTTTCCTACAAACCTACCGAGCATGCCACCCAATAGGGACATTGATTTTGGTATTGACCTGGTGCCGGGAACCCAACCTATCTCTATTCCTCCGTGTCGTATGACACCAGCAGAGTTGAAAGAATAGAAAGAACAATTTTGGGAGGTACTTGATAAGGGATTCATCTAGCCTAGTATGGTGTCGTGCGGTGCACCGGTTCTATTTGTGAAAAGGAAGGATGGGACAATGCGGTTATGTATTGATTATAGGCAGTTGAACAAAGTTACAATTAAGAACAAGTACCTTTTACCGCTCATTGATGACTTTTTTGACTAGCTACAAGGTGCTAGAGTGTTTTGTAAGATTGATTTGAGGTCTGGGTATCACCAATTAAGGATTCGTGATTCCGATATTCTAAAGACGACATTCAAAACCCGCTATGGTCATGCTGAGTTTCTTGTGATGTCTTTTGGGCTGACAATTGCCCAGAAGCCTTCATGCACCTGATGAATGATGTATTCCAACCATATCTTGATTCATTTTTCATAATATTCATTCATGATATACTGGTGTACACACGCAGCTAGGAAGATCATGAGCAATCTGAGGATTGTATTCCAGACATTCAGGGAGAAGAAACTATATGTTAAATTCTCCAAGTGTGAGTTTTGGCTTAATTCAGTGGCATTCTTGGGGCACATGGTGTCCAGTAAGGGGATCAAGGGGGATCCGAAAAAGATTGTGGCAATTCAGAGTTGGCCCAGATTGTCTTCAGATACTGAGATTTAGAGTTTTCTTAGTTTGGACGGATATTATCACTGTTTTGTTAAAGGTTCCTCATCCATTGCTGCACCTTTGACTTGATTGACCTAGAAAGGTGCCTTATTTAGGTGGTCTGATGAGTGTGAGGAGAGGTTTCAGAAGCCCAAGACTGCCTTGACCATGACTCCCGTTCTAGTGTTGCTTTTAGCATAGAGTTCATATACGATTTATTATGATGCTTCTCGGATTGGTATTGGGTATGCTTTGATGTAGGAGAGTATAATGATTGCTTATGCTTCACACCAGTTGAAGTCCCGTGAGAAGAACTACCCCGTTCATGATTTGGAGTTGGCAGTCATTGTTCATGAATTGAAGATTTGGAGGAATTATCTCTACGACATGTCTTGTGAGGTATTTACAGATCATCGGAGTCTACAACACTTGTTCAAGCAAAAAGAATCTAAATTTTAAAACAGCGGAGGTGGTTAGAGCTGTTAAAAGACTATGATATCACCATTTTGTATCATCCCAGGAATGCCAATGTGGTGGACGATGCATTGAGTAGAAAGGCAGAGAGTATAGGTAGTCTCACATATATTCCAGTTGGTGAGAGACTGCTAGCATTGGATGTTCAGGCTTTGGCCAGTCAGTTCGTGAGGTTAGATGTTTCAGAGCCTAGTCAGGTTCTTGCTTTCGTGGTGTCTCGATCTTCATTGTATGAGCGCATCAGAGAGCGTCAGTATGACGACCCCCATTTTCTTGTCCTTAAGGACACAGTGCTGCACGATAATGCCAAGGATATTTTTATTGGAGATAACGGGGAATTGCAGATGCAGGATTGAATTTGTGTGCCCAATGTGGATGGCTTATATGAGTTGATTCTTGAGGAGGCCAATAGTTTGCGGTATTCCATTCATCCAGGTGTCGCTATGATGTATCAGGATTTGAGGCAACACTATTGGTAGAGGATAATGAAGAAAGATATAGTCGAGTATGTGGCACGGTGCTTGAACCATTAGCAGGTAAAGTACGAGCATCAGAGGCCGGGCAGCTTACTTTAGAGACTTGAGATTATTGAGTGGAAATGAGAGCCTATTACCATGGACTTCATTTTTTGGCTCCCACAGACTTTGAAGAAATTCAATGCAGTTTGGGTGATTGTGGACCAGTTGACTAAGTTCGCATATTTCATTTTGGTTGTGACCAATTATTCTTCAGATCGGCTGGCTCAGATCTACATCCACAAGATTGTTCGTATTCATGGTGTGCCAGTGTCTATTATTTCTGATCAGGGCACACATTTCACATCACCATTTTGGAAAGCATTACAACGAGAGTTAGGCATACGGGTTGAGCTGAGTATATCATTCCAGCCCCAGATGGATGGACAGTCCGAGAGAACCATTCAGATCTTGGAGGATATGCTACGTGCTTGTGTTATGTGTTTCGGGGGTTCTTGGGATCAGTTTCTATTGCTTGCTAAGTTCTCCTACAATAACAGCTACCAATCGAGTATTCAGATGGCTTCTTATGAGGCCTTATATGGGAGGCAGTGTTGTTCTTCGGTTTGTTGGTTTGAGTTGGGAGATGCTAGTTTGTTGGGTACTGATTTGGTTTGGGATGCCTTGGAAAAAGTCAAGTTGATTCAGGATTGACTTCGTGCAGCACAGTCTAGGCAGAAGAGTTATGTGATCGGAAGGTTCATGATGTTGCATATATGGTGGGTGAGAAGGTTTTGCGTAGGGCTTCGCCCATGAAGGGTGTGATGAGGCTCGTGAAGAAGGGCAAGTTGCGCCCTTGGTGTATTGGACATTTTGAGGTTCTTCAGAGGATTGGAAATGTGGCTTACAAGCTTGCATTGACACCTAGTCTATCGGTTGTTCACCTAGTGTTTGATGTTTATATACTTCGAAAGTATTATGGTGACCCCTCCCATGTGTTGGACTTTAGCACAGTACAACTAGATGGAGACTTAACTTACGATGTGGAGCTAGTGGCCATTTTTGATCTGCAGGTTCAAACGTTAAGATCAAATAATATAGCTTTAGTGAAAGTTTATTGGAGAGGCTAGCAAGTCGAGGAGGCTACTTGAGTGACCAAGCGAGAGACGCGGAGTAGATATCAACAACTATTTGAGACTTCATACATGATTCTAGACCCGTTTGAGGACGAACACTTGTTTAAGAGGGGGAGAATATGACGACCCAGTCGATCGTCTTGTGTATTGTAGCTCCATTCCCCTGTTTATTGCTTATTCTATGTTCACTTGTGGTTACGTGACTTGACGGGGTGGTTGGTTTGGTTCCGTGGATGTTTCGGAGTGAATTGGGACACTTAGTCCCAGGTTGGAAGCTTAAGTTGAGTGAGTTGACCGAATATTGACATTTGTGTAAAAGACTCCGAAACCGAGTTTTGATGGTTTCAATAACTTCGTATGGTAATTTTGGACTTAGGTGTATGTCTGGATTTGGAGGTCTGTAGGTCGTTTTGGCTCGAATTGGCAAAAGTTGGAAACTTGAAGGGTTGGAGGGTTGAGAAGTTGGATCGAGAGTTTGACTTTGTTGATACCATACTCGAATTTTGGTTCTGGTATTGGAGTAGGTCCGTTGTGTCATTTATGACTTGTGTGCAAAATTTGAGGTGAATCGCAGTTGGTTTGGAATGATTCGCATTAGTTTTAGAAGGTTGAAGTGCATTAGTTCATCGGCCTTGAATTGGGATACGATTTGTGATTTCGATATTATTTGACATGATTTGAGGCTTTGACTAAGTTTGTTATTTTAGGACCTGTTTGTATGGGGTCCCAGGGACTTCATGTGTGTTTTGGATCAACTTTGGACTCATTTTGGACTTGGAGGAGTTGCTAATTTCTAGGCATCTGGTTTCCTCTTTCGCAATCACGAGAAGAGGGTCGCGATCGCGAAGGATCAATTCTAGCAGGTGGACTTTTTTTTCAACGCGTTTGCAATTTGAAGGAAATGATCGTGGAACTCTGATTATTTGTTTAGCATGAGCGCAAGTGAGGGGACACATTTGCAAAGAAGGAAGGGGAGGTCTAGGAAGTTCATGCATTTGTTCATCACGATTGCATGCGGCGGTCCGCGATCGAGTAGGTATTGGTGACTGGGAACCGTGTTAGTGACTTACTCATCGAGTTCGCAGAGAAGGATTTGTTCTAATGGAGTCGTTTGTTCTTCGCGATCGCGAGGGACATTCTGCGATCATGAAGGGTAATATTTGGGCAGAAGTTTTAAAAACCCAAATCGAGATTAGAGTTATTATTTCATGTTTTCGGTTGTCGAGCTCGGCTTTGGGTGATTTTTGAGGGGATTTCAGTTCTTGGATCGGGGTAAGTGTTTTTGAACCATATTTGTCATTTATTTCATGATTCCATCTTTGTTTTAGCATTTAATTAGGTGAATTTAAAAGAAGAAATATGAGATTTTGTGGAAGCTTTTCAAAAATAAAAAATAGAGGTTTGAATCTCGATTTGAGCTCAGAATTGGATGATTTTAATATGGTAAGACGCGTAACTAAATGGGTGTTCGGAATTTGTGAATTTTGTCGAGTTTCGAGGTGCGGGTTTGGGGTTGACTTTTTGTGTTAACTTTTTGACTTAAGTTAAAGACCTTACCTTATCTTTTGGAATTACTTCCTATAGCTTTTATTGATAGTATTACATTATTTTGGCTAGAATCGAGCCTTTCGGAGGTTGATGTGCACGGGAAAGGTTTGTTAGAGGAGTAATTTGGCTTGCTTGAGGTAAGTATCATATCTAAACTTGGTTGAGGCACTAGTTTTCTGGATTATTTGTGATAGCTACGTGCCATGGGTGTGTATATTTGTGGGGTTTTGAGCCCATGTTCTAACACCGGGTTATTTTTTCATGCTCGAGCTATGCATAGGCTATGATATGCCTAGAATTGACTATTAAGCTTTAAGATATGATGTTTCTCATATTTGTAGCATTGTTGTGAACTATTTGAGCCATGTTTGAGGTTACTTAGAGGCTAAATCCCTGAATGAACTTGATAATTGTTATCTATGTGATGAAATAGCCGGTTTGAGCTACGATAGGACAATATGAACATGCCTAAACTTTAGCATGTCATTTGTATCAGTCCATGAGCATGAGATCAGTTATTCTTTCATCATATGCATGTATTCTTGCATAATTGCTTTTGTGTGATATGATTTGGACTAGATACCTACGAGCACGCCGGGCGAATTGTGTTGTTATGCCTGTAATCACATCGGTCGGAGTGTGTTGTTATGCATGCGAATACGCTGGGCGAATTATGTTGTTATGCTTGTGACCACGCTAAGCGGATTATGATATTGAGCTTGTGACCATGCTGGACTGGTAGCACGTTGAATTGGCCGTGCTTGCATGTGATGTAGATTCATCCCCCTAGGGTCACCCTCTCATGTTTCTCTCTTGATGGTATACATGCGGATATTGAAGAAAACTGATTAGTGGTTTGGTACAGATATGGAAAGGTTGAGGAAATTCGGCCAGTGTTTGCTTGGATTTTGCATTTCATCTTTACTTGCAATTTTTGTGATTTATATACCTGATTTAACTGCATATCATCTCTATATGCTGAACATTGACTGAGTAGAGTATTTGAGTAACTGTACACATATACACATAGATGTTTCTTCATGTTCTTTATGACTTGATTTTATTATTGTTTCGTACTTGTTAAAATGATGAAACTGTACAGGTTATAGCTAGTATCATTTATAATTCGTGCATCTTTTACCTTGTCGAGGATTGCTACGATACTTATTGAGTATATTAGGTCGATTGTACTTATAATACACTCTGCACTTAATTGTGTAGATCCAGATGTGGGACAGTTATCAGCAGCAGATTATTTGTTGGACCCAGCTTTGAGAGGCGAGGTAGAGCTTCATCCTTGGCTGCAGTTTTGACTTGTCTTTTCTTATGTACTGTTGCTTCAGTTCAAACAATATTATTATTACTTAGTTTTCAGACTTGTATTCCGTTGTAGAGCTCATGAATCTGTATTTACCAGTTTCAGGGGATTTATCTTGTATTGGCGGTACTTTGATGCAATGAGATTTCAGACTTATGCTATTTCTATAATTTCTGTTGTTTTGACTCTTTATTGTTAAGTTTCGACTTATCTAGCCAGTGTGTTAGGCGCCATCATGACGGATTGGAATTTTGGGTCTTGACATTTAGACTCCTCAAAAGATCTCCAACGAAACCCAATAGCACTCATTTGAAATAGTTCAAAATTTTAAAACACCCAATTTTCAAGATTGAAGCTCAAGTATCAACAATGGCTGTCAATGGAGTATTTCATATGTTCTTTCAACCTAGAAGGGTGAAGAAAAATAGTGCAGTAACAGGTTGAGGTAGGAAAATACATTATAAGGTAAAAAATATATCTTAATATTTTTTGGTTTATTTTTATTATTTATTACTTTGGACCAAATCGTACCTTTTTTTAACATCTGGGCTGATTTAGAACATTCCATAAAAGAACTAGCTTAATTAGCCGTCATCATAAATGGAATCTAAAGTTTTAAGAATTAAAATTTAAGATTGAAATCCTTTAAAATGACTTGAAAAAGGGTGACACCTTTATACATGTATAATTCAATTTTATAGTTCACAAATGAACTTGAATCCAAATTTAGAGTGTGATTACCGGCTCAACTCAACACCATCTCACACACATGCTTAAAATATTTGGGGTTGACATACGGAGTTGGGTGTAGGAGCTAGTTTAATTACCAAAAGTTAGTCCTAATATCAATAAAAAGAAATAGAGCGTTAAAAGCAAAACCTTATGCAAGATTGGAGCTTTATAATTTCTAATGAATGTCCTTAAAAGGAGATATCAGATAATAGTTAATTAATCCAATCAATTAATATTGAATTAGTTCTCTTTCACTGAAAACCAATTTGACTGACATTTAAATGAATCTAAGAGATGATTAATTAACGTTAACTAAAGCTTAAGGTGGTTGACACTTGAAGTAATAAAAAAGTGAAATATAAACTAGAAACAACACAGTAGAGACGCCGAGACGTGATTAGATAGGAAAGAAAGGCGCATTAAGATAAGCCAGGTGGCTGTGAGTAAATGGAATATCTTTGACTATATGTAACTTGGAAGACTTTCTAAATAGAATAGATGTGAAAATGGTAAGCGTGTAAATGCGGTAAACGGCTTTGATAAAAAGGACTTAGTGGTCCATTTCTACCTAGTAAGATTGTGAGGACAATATTTTCTTATTTTCATTTTATATACGATGATGTTAATTTAACATTCTAGATATTCTCAAAAATAATGACAATATAAAACTAGAGTAAAACTTAAAAAGCTAATTGTATCAACCTGATAGGTCGTTTTGAGTTTTAGTATTCCGTCTCATGCTTTAAGACTATGAATAGCCTAATTTGATGATTTATGACTTGAGTGTCTGGTCCGTTTTGGTTTCCAAAAAGTTTAATGTGATTTTTCAGAGAAAACTTTATTTTGAAACTTAAAAGTTGTTAAAATTGACCACGATCAACAGTCTTGGTAAATGACCTTGGATCGATATTTTGACGATTCTGGTAGGTTCGTACGATGATTTTAAACTTGTACATTGTGACGACCGACTGGTCGTTCTAAGCTTTAACATTCGTTCGGTGGTTTGAGCTTCTGAGTAGCTTAATATGATGTATCACGACTTGCGTGTATGGTTGGTTTTGGTGTTCGAGATGTTCAGGGTCTATTTGGAGGAAATATTCCCAATTTGAAAGCTTTAAGTTGGAATAGTTGACTGAGGTTAGACATTCATTAGAACGATCCCGAAACAACATTTTGATTGTTCCAATAGATACATATGGTGATTCATGGCTTAGGCGTATACCAGGAATTGAATTCGGAGGTTCCTGGATTGATTTGGCATTTTTTGCCGAAAGTTGACAATTTAAACAATTTGAATTTTCCTAACTTTGACAATGGTTTAATTTTATGGCTATCAGGTTCAAAATTTTATTTCGGCACTTAGAATAAGTCTGTTCCATTATTTGGACCTTGCATGCAAAGTTTGAAAGGTTTAGAACCACGCGTGTGTTGCATTTAATTTTGAAAATTATTTTTTCCGAAATAGCTACACGCATTTTAGCCACCTTATCTCATCGCATGGCGTCAAGTAATTGCGTTACTAGCAACACGCATACCAAGCCCACCTTATTTTAGCGCATGTGTATCAACCCCTATCCTTGTATGACCGCATGCGTATATATATCATAATACAATAACAACTTCCATCATAAGTGCCCATATGCCACAACTTGCCAAAATCAACAATACCAATATTTTTATAAGAAATAGTCCATTGCTCAACCATAATGTATACAAGAATCTCAATAATGACATAATTAATGAGAAATACTAAATAAGGAAAGATGTTTCAAAAATCAACGACTACAACCTCAATGTAATAACAATTATCACTACTTAAATGTCAATAACCCAACAAGAAGATAATTCTCACGAAATAACAATTTCAAGTAACAAAAATGCAACTATAAAAAGGTAACAGGACAATAAGAAAAACAATAACTTCAACTAAAGCATATGAGAGCAAATATAACAAGTGAGAGATATGACAAATGCTAATAACGTCAAATAAAGCATGTAAGAGTAGACTAATAATGCAAGATATAACATGTTATGACAATTCAATTAAAGACATAAAAAAAGTCTAAATAACTTAAATCGGTCAAATACCACATAAATCGCGTGTATACAATCGCCACCTTCCGTACACTTCTTTCACATAACACAAATAGCACAATCAACCCAAATCGTAAGGGGTAGTTACCCCACAAAAAGTTAGGCGAGATACTTACTTCAACTAGGCCAACTCATTCCTCGAAAAATAGATTCTCCTGTAGAATTTGCCTCCACACGGCTCAAATCTTACAAAAAATCACTTAATATCATCAAACAGTGCAAGGAAAACCAATTACAATTGATAAAGTTATGATTTTACACATTTTTCAAAAAGTCAACAAAGTCAACCCCAGGCTTTCCCGGTCAAAACCCCTGTCCAAGGGTAGATTCTGACTATCCATAATCCCATGAGTCTATATATGTTTTTAGTTTTCAAATCTGAGTCCAAATCGACTCTCAAAACTCAATTCTTCATCTTTCAAAACTTTGACAAAAATTTCCAATTTTCTTCTTTGATTCTCATATATTTGATGTTAAATCTAAGATATAATCGTGAATTATAGTTGGAATTTGATTAAAATCACTTACCCAAAGCTTGTAGATAAAAATCCCCTCCTACCGCGTCTAGGGTTCTAAAATGTGAGAAAATAATGTGAAATACCAAGTCCTTCCCCTGTTGTTCAGTTGCAGATGTCACAATTGCGAAGAATAGCTCTCAATTATGGCTACTGACACACTGAGGAGATATTGCAATTGTGACATAGATTTTGCAAATGTGAAGTCGGTCCTCCTCGCAATTATGAGAAAAACATCATAAATGCAAACTGTCCTACCCAGTCCCATACTTCAAAATTGCAAACAAGATATCGCAATTGTGATACCTGAGCCTCCCCTGCCATGCTCGCAATTGCGAGGCTGGTGCTCGCAATTGTGCTATCAGTGCACCAACAAAATAGAAAATCCTATTTCAATCCAAATCTTTCTGAAGCACGTCTGAAACTCATCCGAGCCCTCGGGGCTCCAATTCAAATATCTACACAATTCCAAGAACATCATACAAACTCTCTCGCACGTTCAAAACACAAAAATAACATCTAAAACTTTAGATCAGACATCAAAATGAATTAAATTAAAAGAAATGTTCAACAACTTTTAGAATTACAACCAAGCGTCTGAATCCTAACAAATCAACTCCGACTGACACCAAATTTTATAGACAAGTTCTAAATAGCATAACAGACCTATTTCAAGTCCCAAAACTAAACGACACCTAATAGCAAAAAGTCAGCCTACGGTCAGACTTCTAAACCTCAAATTGCCACTTTCGGTAAAACAACACAAATCAACCTACGGACCTCCGAATTCAATTTTGGGCATACACCCAAGTCCAAAATCACGATATGAACCTATCGGAGCCATCACAATACCATTCCGAGGTTGTTTTCATAAAAGTTAAACATTGGTCAATATTTCTAACTTAGGCTTCCAAGACAAGAACCAAAGGGCCCAAATCAACCCAAAATCTTCCCGTTTCGAAACTAACAAACCCCGCAAGTCATAAAACTACAAATGCACATGTGTGAAGAACCAAAAGGGGAAACGGGGAATGATTACACAAAATGACCGATCGGGTCGTTATATTCTCCCCCTCTTAAATATGCATAGAGACATACCTAAAGTGATGAAAAGGTGAGGATAATGACTCTGCATGTCATGCTCTGTCTCCACGGCCGCCTCCACGGCCGGATGACCCCTTCATTGAACATTCACTGAAACAGTGTTCTTTGATCTCAATTTTCGGGCATGTCTGTCTAAGATAGCCACTAACTCCTCAACATATCTCAAATCCTTATCCAATTGGATTGAACTGAAATCTAATACACGGGATGGATAACCATAATACTTCTGGATCATGGAAACATGAAGCACCGGGTAGACAGCTGATAGGCTAGGTGGAAATGCAATCTTGTAGGACACCTCACCAACTCTCTCAAGGATCGCAAAAAGTCAAATATACCTAGAGATCAACTTTCCATTCTTCTAGAACCTCATCACACCCTTCATAGGTAAAACTCAGAGCAAAACCCTCTCTCAAATCATAAATGCTACATCATGGGCCCTCCGATTAGCATAACTCTTCTGCCTAGACTATGTTATACCAAGCCGATCCTAAATCAACTTGACGTTCTCCAAGGCATCTCAAACCAAATCTGTTCCCAACAACCTAGCCTTACCCGGTTCAAACCAACCAACTGGAGAATGGCACTGTCTCCTATATATGGCCTCATAAGGAGTTGTTGAATACTCGATTGGTAGTTGTTGGTGTAGGCGAACTCTGCAAATGGTAGGAATTGATCCCATGAACCCCCAAAATCCATAACATAGGTGCGTAGAATATCCTCCAAAATCTGAATGGTACACTCAGATTTTTTGTCCGTCTGGACTGAAATATGTACTTAACTCTACCCGTGTGCCTAACTCACACTGCATGCCTTTCCAAAAATGCAATGTGAACTATGTTGTTACACCTCATATCTTCGTACGTGAGAGTACTCATAAGTCAATTGATGTAAGCTCGGAAATGAGATCCTCTTTGAAAGTACTTAAAGTAAGTTAATCAGGTTATTTGGAGCTTACAAATCTTTAAGATCATGAATAACCAGTACCAAGAGTGTTGGAAAGCTTAAAAGCTAAATGAAAAATAAATTTCGTCGAAAGTCGATAAGTTTGGAATGTTATAACATGCACTTTGGGGTGAGACTAGGGTTATTAACGTAATAAGGAGGTTATGTTATGATTTATTTTAGGCTTATGATATTCGTGTCACATTTTGAAGTCAATCGAGTTGTGGAACAAAAGTTGGCAAAGGTTATCACAAGTTACATTCATAAGTGTGCTGAAAATTAGGTCAAATGAAGTAGAGCGTTTCTCCCAATATACTTGGAATTAAAGGATTATACATATATCAAATTAAAGATCTACGAGTCTAATTTCTAACACATTAAATCGTTCATTGATATGACATTCGAGTAGAGAGATATTTGCAATTTTGCAAGACAGCACAAACTGCATAGGTGACGAGTAGGTGTGTCACTGAAGCTTTTTGAACAATACATTTCGTGTGTTATATGAGGTATTTTTAGGATATATTATATACTAAATTGGAAGTCTTGGAATTTAGTTTCCAATGCTCTTAGTCGTTCGTTCATACGACATCCGGATAAAAAGATATAAGCATAGTAGGATGGGCCAATGCTAGGGTGCCAAGCTAGCACCTCTTTGGCTTTTCCAAAGTTGATATATATAGATCATAGGCCATCTATATCTTCATTTTTTCCGTAGAACACTGTAGACATGTGATTTTTGACCCTCCTCAAGATTTTTTATATTTTAGCATGTAAATATTTAATGTAGGCCTAATATGACTATTTCAACTATTTTTTTACTTCTTTACTTTATGTTCGTCATAAAAAAGGAAAATTACAAAAAATATTTTAGCTTATGTATCTTTCATAAATTTAAATAAAAAAATAAAAAAATAGTACCTTATTTTTATTTTTACATAATCTTGAAAATACAAAAAATATGTTGCATTTGCATTTAGGATTTAATTTTGCAATTTTAAATCAGTTAGTAATTTATCTACTTTACAAAAAAAATGGAGAAATCACAAAAAAATAGTTTATTTTGCATTATTCAATTTTTAGATTTGAATTTTGTTGGTTTTTCTTTAATTTGGTTTTTAATTAGTTGTAATAATTATTAGGGTTAATTAATTTAATTTTCTAGGATAATTTGGGGTTAGGAATTAATTTAGGTTTTATTTTTTAAAAAAAACAAAACAAATAAAAAAGGAGGTTTGTACCTAATTTAGGAAGCTTCCCATACTGGTAGGGTTTAGGAAAATGCACTACTAAATTAAATAAAAGCACTAAGCTAGTGTAGATAATTGAAAAATAGGAATGGGTAATGGAAATGGCACTAACTTAATGCCCATTTAAGGGCTGAAAATCATGGTCAGAGGGGGAGAACATTCAAAGAGGGTAGAAGGCTAGGAAATTCTGAGAAGAAGAAAAAAAGGGCGGAGAGAGCGGTATACACTCGATATACATTCTGGATACACTGAATATACAGGGGCAGAGAGCTACCTCCCCACCCAAATGACCTCTCGACTTCTCCTCTCCTTACCAGCGGCGAGCTCGCCGTAACACCTCAAATAACGACCCAACACCCAGCTCCCCACCATCCATCTCGTCGACTTTGACCCGCCAAACCTTCCGCCAGCGACACCATATCCAGCGAGCTTCACCTTCACACACACAGTCACGCACATGAACGGAGTGAGGGAACAAGCGTAAGGCTGGTTCAAGATTTCAGAAAGTCGAAAAATAGTCCAGAAAATGTTTCGTCTTCCTCATCCTTGGTTTGATTCTTAGTTTCTGAAACATGGATGTTTAGCTGAGGTCTGGAGTCGTTTACGAGTTTGAGTCGTGTGGAAGTTGCCGTACGTTGGTTCCGGTCTATGGTTATCACTGTCCATTTTTTCCATCGAGCTCGAGCTGCTGAAACTCGACGTTGCTGTAAACGTCGCTGCTTTTTCCGGCGTTTCGCTGGAGTTTCACCATCTCCGACCAGTTTATTCTTACTATAAACGTAGCAGCTTCAGCTTCTTTAACTACTGCTGGTCTCTTAAGTCGAGTTCAGGTCGTCGAAGTTTCCCGGCGAGGTTTCCTCTGTCCACGCCCCGTCCTGATTTTCGCTTTTGGATAATTTCCGTTTGGACTGTTTGTACATCGGCTCGGAGTTATCTAAAGGTCTTATGTTCTCCTTTTTAATTCTTCTGCTTTTGCTTCCATGATATTTATTGGAATTTTGTCTACATTAATGAGTGTTTAAGTTGAAATGATATGCTTGTGGTTGCAAATATGTTAAGATCATGAATCTGTTGAATGAGTTTGACGCATATTTTTTTTTCCTTTTTTTTTCTTTTTTTGGCTTTGAAGGTTTAACATCATATAACAATATCGTAGATATTTTCTTATTTCAAGATATTTGCCTCATGTGCAGTCCATTTGAGTGCTTGAGATTCATAAGTCAATTCTAGATTTATCTTGCATGAAACACTTATTTTAGTCAAATAAGATTTGGAAAAGGGAACAAAATAGAGTAACTCAAAAGGGCTCTGGAATTTGGGCCTTTGGGTGGTGTTTGAAATCTAGTATTTGGTCTTTGATTTAAAATTGGGGAGATTTAGACCTTATAATAAATTTTTGGTTCTAAGAAGTTGGGTTGTTGAGAGTTGTTAACTAGTTTACTCCATTCTTCACATCACTTCTCCATAACTCATGGTCCTAACTTAATTAATTTTAATCCTTTAGAAATCGAGGTGTGCCATTTAGTTGAATTTTTATGGCCCTCACAAAGTTGAATGTTTGTAGTTTGCTTTAGGCTTGTTTAAAATACTATCGTGATTGTGGACACGTTCGCGTGATATGGTTACGATTTCTAAAAACAAAATCGGAGTATACGTTCGCGTAACTTCGGCTAAACTTTCTTAATAATAATAAGCGTTATTAATTGTGGACACGTTCGCGTGACATGTTTTTTGACGTGCCAAACAAATGGGTACACGTACGCGTGACTCAGTTCAAGATAATTTTCTTAATTAAAAAGCGGTAAAGGGGTAAATGCACATAGGATCTAAAATCAGTAATTTTAATAAGCCAAGTATGATCAGAGAGACCGTGCTAGAACCACGGAACTCGGGAATGCCTAACACCTTCTCCCTGGTTAACAGAATTCCTTACTCGAATTTCTGGTTCGCAGACTGTAATACAGAGTCAATCTTTTCCTCGACTCGGGATTTAAACCGGTGACTTGGGACACCCTAAATTATCCCAAGTGGCGACTCTGATTTTTAATAAATAAACGATCCCATTTTGATTGTCCTTTAAATGAAAAAACTCCCTTGTATTTATACCCTTTACGGGGTGTAGGTAAAAAGGAGGTGTGACAGCTCTGGCGACTCTGCTAGGGAACGAACCCAGAATCTCTGGTTCAGGGTTCAAGAATTTGAGCTTAGAATAATTGTTATATTTGGCTTTATTTATTATCTGGTTTATTCACATGTTTGGGCTTAATGTGCTAAATGTTGGTTTTTACCGCTTTGATATTATTTGAACTGTATATATAAACTGTTACGAAACTCTTCTTCTTTCCGAGTCTTCTAAATTTATGGTGCACACGTGCACGTGGCCCACTTTTCTGTTAGAAATCATACCAAGTAGAACGAGGTTGGGTCAAGTAACTAGACCGGGTAGACTTTCGTGCTCCCGGTACGTTGCCCCCGCTTCGGCTCGAGTTGTCCGCTCGGGTAAGCCAGGTCTAGAACAATAAACTCAGGTTTTTAAACCTAGTATAACATAGCCTCATGTCGGATCCCTAGTAGGAGCGCTTGCTTGCATCAAGTGCATTTTGACTTTGGGGACTCAACATAGGGGTTGAGTCCGTCTAGGACAGGTGCACCCAAAATAACAGATCATCTTGATGCATCCTATGTGCTACATGTTGCATTTATTCAAGGGTAAAAGGGTCATTTAGCAGACCAATGATAGTTGAGGGCAAATGAAAAATGAAAAAGAAAAAAAAAAGAAAAAAAAATCCTAATTTTTTTTGCATGTTTCATCATTTTTCGAGAAAAAGCAAAAGAATATGTTTTCTCTAAATTAGTTGTTTTTTAAATTATCCCCCGTATCCAAGCTGCCCGAACTACGCGAACCTGATTCTCCTCTCTCGGGGCGGGATACGTAGGAAACCCACATAGGGTCCGGTCTTACTAGTAAATATTATGTTCTTGGCTTTGCGGGGTCTTAGTCAATTTTTGCACTTCTAGCCACCTTTTGGTCAAATAAGCCATTTTGCAAAAATAGCCCCAATCATGTCTTGCATGTGTCCAGTAGGGAGTGTTATTGTCTCACATAGTGTTGGTTTAAAATTTTCTCATACAGGTGTGAATTTATTTACCGGAGTTTGAGCATGACAGACACCCCGTGACCATCCAGTCAGGATCGCTCAATCAGGAGTTGCTTAAGGAGATTTGTTTTATTTTCATGTTTTGAGCCTGTTCTTCATTTTATGTCGTCTTTTACTTTCTAGTTTTGTACAGTAATGTCAAGTCTTTTGTTATTGTATTTTCTTCTTTATATTTGAAAAAATGTGTTGTAACTCTAAAATCCGAAAAAAGAGATATTGCATTTTATATTTCCGTTATAAGTTTTCTTTAGATTACTTATTCTAGAAATGAAAAAAGAAAAATTTCTGAGGTTGTTTTTCCTTTAGGCAATAAATATCTAGGACTTAAAATGAATTGTTTTTATGTTTCCTTTAAGTATATTAGGATCAAAATACAAAAAAGTAGAGAATTTTCTTTTAGTACTTCTTTAAAAGCTTTATTTAAGGTGTTAATTCAAAATCCAAAAAGATTTTCTTTTGAGAAGTTTCTTTGGGAAATTAGTGAAAAATGAAAAAAAAAATTCTTTTTATTTTCATTAGAACATTAGGATATTGTACATAGAAGAAAAAAAGACAACATACTTTATCTTTGATTTATTTTCAGAGTTTCTCTTTTAGGCAATCAAAAATTGAAACCAAAATTATTTTTTTTGCTTGTTTCAAAATCTTGCGTCAAGATATCAAATGAAAATTCAAAATATTTTTATGTGGTTTATTCTTTAAATTTTCTTCCTAAAAAATAAATAAATAATAATCAAAAAATATTTTTCTCTTCTAGGATATTACATTAATAGAATATTTGTTTCAAAAGAATAAATAAACAAAAAAATATATGCCAAGTTAAGATTGAGTTTAGAATAGGTCATAGAACGTTAAGTCTAGAAAATAAAATAAAAAAGAAGGGGGATTTGCTGCTTTTATTTCTCTTTTCTCTTCCGAGTTGTCGTTAAGGTAAAAAAAATGGAGAATGTCAGTTTGTTTACTTTATTTTCGTTCTTCCAGAACTACGCAAAGATCCGATTCATGCGACGTCATGATACGTATGCAACCTACATAGGGTTCGATCAAATCATTTTTTTTACTATTAAAAAAAAGAAAAAAAAGAAAAAAAAGGGTAAAATTATGGGACGTGAGAAATAAGAGGAAAGAAAAGAGTGATAATTAGAAGAAAAAAAGAGAGGAAGGAAAATGATAAAGAAAGTGCTAGAAAAGCAAAGAAAATGAAGGTTGAAATGAACAAATTGGGATGATGCCAAGTGACCTTATGACCCTCGAAGTCATTCTAAAACCGTTAATTGTGGCTAGGTGCATTGCACGCAATGTGATATTTTTGTTGTTAAATGCCCTAACGCTAACGTGATGGCCTCATTTTGTTATATTCATAGCAGAAGGGTGGTTGGTTTGTGGTTTTTAAAGTGGTAACTCTTCTCTACAACACAAAGTCAAAAGGCAATGGCAGACAATAACAGAACTGAGTTGGTTGATACCGGTGCCCAAAAGCAGTTAGTTGAACAGGACAATGGGTTGGTTGAAGAGGTAAAGATGTTAAGACAACACATGGCGGACATGTATCAGGCTTGGATGACTGGGAAGGCACCACCCCCGCCACTACCTAGCTTCCTAGATGCTGGCCTTACTAAAACTCCGGACACAATGCCAGCTGATCCTCCATACTCTCCAGATCTACCCGCTTATCACAGCTTCCCCAACAACCCTAGTAGCTCCATCACTCGTCCTCCAACTATCCTTTCCCAAAAGTGCCCTCCTGTCATATCCACTATTCCCAACAATGAATATCCACTCAAAGCTCATGACCAAAACTACCCCGTAGAGGTTGCCTACAAGGTTCCTGACTCATATAAGAAGAGCCCTCGGGATAAGCTTCATGTTGAAAATGAAAGGTTCACAGGAAGAGAAGGGAAAGATGGGATACCCAGGAGGCGGAAAGGCATAGAACAATCCTTGAAAAATAAACAAGGAAGGGAAGACCAGGGTAGCATGGCTTACAAAGAACTATCTGTGTCCCCTGACGTTCGCTTGCCTGGGGGGTTCAAAGTGCCAACATTTAACTTGTATGATGGATATGGAGATCCGGTAGCCCACCTGAGGTTCTATTGCAGTGAAATGAGAAGCGTTGGAGATAAAGATGACCTATTGATGACATATTTCAGTAAGAGCCTGACTGGGGCAGCTTTGGACTGGCATATTCGTCCAGATGTTGGTAAGTGGCTTACATTGGATGACATGGCTCAAGATTTTGTTCAATACTTTCTATACAGATCAGGCGTTACCCCAGACCGATCCTTCCTATCTAGAATGTAAAAGAAGCCGGAGGAAAGCTTTAGAGAGTTTGGGCTCAGATGGAGGGAACAAGCTTCTCGAGTCAATACCATGATTGGTGAAGAAGAAATGGTTGAGCTTTTCCTACGAGCCCAAGGGCCTACCTACTTCAGTTATTTGATCCCGGCCTTGGGAAAGCCTTTCAAAGATGTGTTAAAAATGGGGGAGCTAGTAAAAGAGGGAATCAAGTCAGGCAAAATCATGAGTTGTTCGAAAGACATTCAAAGCATCCCAGTAAGCTTGGGTGGAAGAAAGAGAAACAAAAAAGATGATCCGATGGGCTTTCCCGATCAACACTTACAGCCTCGACATCGTCCCAATGGATATCCTGATGCACCAGGTGATCCTCCCCAATGCCACTTCTCTCCACTTCTCTCCCAAAATCGTACATCACTCTCTTAGTACCCAGCTCCACAAAATGCCTATCCACCCCCACAAGCCTATGGAAAACCCCCTGGATCAGGTTTTCGGCCCAATCAAGCATTTAAGAAAGAGAGGTTGCTGAAAAAAGAAAAGGCTTTCACCCCATTGGTAGTGCCATTTTCCAGTTTGTTCCAAAAGTTGAAGCAATTGGACATATTGAAGCCGATCCAGATAAAAATACCAAACCCTCTTCCAAAGAAGTTTGATTTTTCTCAAAGGTGCGCATATTCCTCATATGCCCCGGGGCATGACATAGAGAAGTGTTGGAATCTGAAGAAAGCAATTTAAGAAGCTTATTGATGTAGGTGACATTGTCGTGCAAAATCCAGATGCAGCAGACACTAGCCAAAGTCCATCGCTTGCTCGCAATGAGACGCATATGGTGAGTATGATTTGTTTTGAAAAGAAATATGAAAATCCTTCTGAGATCCTCGAAGGTCCACGCATTGATCTTAAGAACGAGCCAGCAAAGGGAACCCAAAAGCAATTTGTTAAGAACAATGTGATGGAAGTTTGTGAAGGTCCTAGTAATGTTGATGCATAATTCAGTGACTAAGATGCCGAGCTTGGCAATTGGAAAAACGCTCCTGTCTTGGTTAGTTAGGGGGAGTTTTGGTGGTTTATTTTGTTGTCATTTATATTGTCCAGATTATTTCAGGGTTGTAATCCAGATATTGTCTTGTGACTCAAACCCTTCTATCCTCTTATTTTGCCTAGTTTGTTTAGTCTAGTAGCCTGCTTAGTGTTTTCTAGGTTTGTAACCCCAGTCTAGTTTGTCTGTTTTGTTGTCCAAACCCCTTTCACCATATGTCTAATGCAAGTTTCTGTTTTTTATTATTTCTAGTCATTTTTGTTTAGTTCTCTTTTCCTTTTTTAGTCCTTTTCCTGTTGACTCTAGTGACGTGACATGCACGCATAATTCTCAGTCTGGTTTTAAAAGTCAGTTTAATCACAAAGCAATGAAACAATGTTGAAGATGTAAGGAAATTTGAGGGAAATAAGTAAAGGCATTTTGAGATCACTTCAAGCCCGAATTGTGTGAAACTGGGGTAGATAGAACATAAAGAACCCATATTAAAATGCATCCTACCACATCAATTTGAAGATAAAAGCAAGTTTGCCCCAAATTTGCAGGGGGTCGTTCGCGTTAATGAGAGTGAGAGTGTTATCCAATGGTGCTTTGTATATAACAAATGTAGAAGTCGAATGTGTGGGTACGGTCATCAAGTCTGGCGCAACCAAAAGATGTTACGAATGTTTTCCTTGGTTTGTTTAGTTGTGTTGTTTGTACTTGGCATGTTTTGAAGGTTGGAATGACGAAGGCATTTTGTTCTGCTATCTAAACACTTTATCCCTCGTCACCCCTTTTGAGTCTTATTTATTTTCTTTCATATCCCTCTTTCGGAATCAATAGCGAATATCAGAAACACAAGCATGAAAGATAAGAAAAGGATGAAAGAAAAAGAGAAATAAAATGAAAGAGAAAGAAAGAAAGAAAAAGAGAAAAAAAAGAAAATAGAAGAAAAGAGAAAAGAAGAAGGAAAATAATAAAAAGAAAAAGAGAAAAGCAAAAGAGAAAAAAAGAGAGAAGAAAGAGAAAAGAAAAAAACACAACAAACAAAGTAATTTCAGTGACATGAACTACGTTCGACCTGATTCCTTTTAAGGATACGTAGGCAGCCTCACGGTTCGGTCTCATCAAAATAAAAAAAATCCAAAAGTCCCCAAGCAAAGAAACTGGGACAAAAGTGGTGGTTGTGGTAGGAAATCTGATTCCGAAAGTTGTAATTTTGAACCCATTCAAATTGTTTTGAGCCTTTGATATCTTTTCTTTCTAACCCTATCCAAAAGCCCACATTACGGTCCAAAGAAAGACCTTCCGATTAGTATTCGAGAGATGCCAAGTCAAGGAAGTGGAGGATTCATATAAAGGACAACACTCTGGTCCAAACAGAAAATATTGAAAATGAGAGAGTCTTATTGGTAAAAACCCTCACGGGCACTGTAAGGTGACGGGAGCTGAGAGAAATAAAAAATGAGAGAGTCTTATTGGTGAAAACCTTCGCGGGCACCTTGAACCGATAGTGAGTTGAGAGAAAGAACAAATGAGAGAGGCTTGATAGTGAAAACTCTCCGGGCACTACAAGTCGAATAAGGATTGTGAATCAGATTGGATAATCGGAGCATTGAAGCCCAGTTTAACGGTTTAAAGGTACAACAAGAGTCGAACATCATACTTGCTCAACGGAATAGGCTACGGGTGCATGTCATGATCATTAGAGTTGGTATCCACATCTGATAGGTTTCTACTTTGTAATTTTCTTGTTAGGAGTCATCTCTTTCCTTTGTCATTTACTCTGTTCCTTTTGTCTTGTTTACTTCCTCCTCCTGAGTCTGTTTGGTCAAAATAAGTGAGAAATGACATCAAAATTTGCCACCAGCTTCCCAATCGCACAAAACGGGATCTGACCAGCACAACAAAATGGCATAAGTTAGGAAAGAACAACAAGCGCACTGAGTTGGTAGCAATCAACATGCTTTGGGGTCCATGAGGAATACAAAAGTTTGGTATATTTCAATTCGTGAACAGTGCAACAGATAGAGGATGTTGGGTGAACGAGTCAAAGGTATTCTCTGTGATGAGATCAACAAAGAAAGTGGTTAACCAGTGACAAGCGAGGTCTTCCAAGCAGAAATCAAAGTTATCGTGACGAGTGAGGGAACAATGGACTTCAAGGCCAAGGCCAGTGATTTAAGTCAGGAAAGAACAGCATGCGCACTAAGTGGATGGAAATTAACGTGCTTTGGAATTCATGAGAAACACAAAGGTGCAGTACATGTCAACACAAGAGCACGATGCAACAGATGGAGGGTGTTAGGTGGACGGATCAAAGGTATTTTCGGTAAAATCCAAAGGTTGGTAAATGTCAGTTCATGAGCAGTGCAACATATAGAAGGAATTGGGTCTGAACAGAGAAGGGACATTTTCTGTGATAAGGATGACAGAGAAAGTGGCTAGTCCATAAGCAAGCAAGGTCCTCGAGGGGAAATCAGTTATCATAGGAAGTGAAGGAGCAATCGCCCTCAAAGTCAAGGCCACAAACCAACCACCACATTTTAAACTAACAATACTTTTCTTTGATTGAAACAGGGGCAGAAAATTTCGTTTGTTTCGGAGAAACCCTCCGCAAGGAAAAGCAAGCACCAGACAGGTTTGACCATAAACTTTCAGGACCCTCCTGGAAAATGGGACCTAGTTTAAATGTTCAGAAATAGCATAATCTAGCATAAATGTATCCCAAAAGAATATAAGTTAGCTTAGAAGTTTGCATGTCCGAGATAGGATTCAATTAGGAGTTTCCAGGACCCTCCTGAATAATGGGACTTAGCTTTAAGATTTTGATAAGATAACAACAATTTAGCGTAAACTCTGCTGTAGGGCAGTATAATTCAGCCATGAAAGTTGTTACCCTTAAGATAAAAATTGACATTTGATTTTCAGGACCCTCCTGGATAATGGGGAGTAGTTTGAAGACCCTCTTAGATAACATGATTTAGCAGAAGTCACACCTTTAGAAGATATAACTTAGATTTTAAATTGGAGTTTAGTTAAGAGTTGTCAGGACCCCCCTGAATAATAAGACATAGCTTTCAAATCCTTAGTAATACTTGGTAATATGATTTAGTTTTACAATTAGATCTGTGCCCAGCCACCAAATTGGGGCAGAATTGTTTTCCTTGTTTTGTCTATGTTGCAGTCAGGAGCCCGCCTGGAGAGCAGGGCATACATTTCAAGTCGGCAGTCAGGAGCCCGCCTGGAGAGCAGGGAATACATTTAAGCACAGTAATTAGTAGTCCGACTGGAGAACAAGGGAGTACAATTTAAATTTTAGCTTTCCAATTCTTTGTTTTGTCTATGTTGAAGTCAGGAGCCCGCCTGGAGAGCAGGGAATACATTTCAAGTTTAGCAGTCAGGAGCCCGCCTGGAGAGCAGGGAATACATTTCAAGTTCAGTGGTCAGGAGCCCGCCTGGAGAGCAGGGAATACATTTCAAATTCAGTGGTCAGGGGCCCCACCTGGAGAATAGGGTCAGTTTTTACTTTGGTCAAGCTTAGTTTATAGTTATCCTAGTTTATTCTTTAGTTTAATTTCATCATTGCATCAATAGTACAAGTGGTTTACAATTTTGCTAACAACTCACAAATCTTCCTAGTGCAAACTGGGGCAGAAAAATTTCTTTGTTTTGTCTATTTTGTTGTAATCAGGCGCCCACCTGGAGAACAAGAGGAGACAGTTCAAGTTTCAGGGAAATGGTTCAAGGTGCAAGGGAAAACAGTGTCAAGTAACAAGCGGAGACAGTTCAAGTTCAACAGTCAGGCGTCCACCTGAAGAAAAGGAAAAGCATCTCAAATTGCAATTCAAGTCAGCAACCAAAGAATCTCGCGGCAAGAATGCGAGTCAACAGTCCGAGGTGATCAACAGAAGTTAGTCACAATAAAGAAAAAGAGAGAAAGGTAAGAAGTGAATCCAAATGCAGAAGTTGATGAAAGATGTGAACTGCTTAAGACATGGTGGAAGTCACAAGCGCTACATGTCCGGTCTTGATCGAAAATATGAAGAAGAACGAGCTAGCACCTGCAACTTGCAAGCGTCAAGGTTCAAATCTAAAGTCTGCATGAAGAACAACTCAAGACTCAAGATCAAGCTTCAGAAGACTTATAGATAGAAATCTTGTAACTCGTAGTTGATAGACTTAGCTAGTCTTTTTCATGTTTTGATTTTGATGTAATAGCAGGACTGCTGACCGGAACCTCGGCGTAACGGCACCTCGACCGGATCTTCACCTCGGCATACTCTGTCATCTCACTCATCTCTGAACTACACACGGACTGATTCCTTTATAGCCAAGGATATGTAGGCAACCCAGATACCAGGGCTCGGTCACATTCCCCTCTCTCTTAGATTTAGTTTCTCCAAATAAGGGTCGGGTCAAAAAACCTGTCTAGTCAGTCTTTGTCTGAAAACTCTTCGCGTTTCCAGTTAAAAAGGGGCAGTTGTAGACATGTGATTTTTGACCTTCCCCAAGATATTTTATATTTTAGCATGTAAATATTTAATGTAGGCCTAATATGACTATTTCAACTATTTTTGGACTTCTTTACTTTATGTTCGTCATAAAAATGGAAAATTACAAAAAATATTTTAGCTTATGTATCTTTCATAAATTTAAATAAAAATATACAAAAATAGTACCTTATTTTTATTTTTACATAATCTTGAAAATACAAAAATTATGTTGCATTTGCATTTAGGATTTAATTTTGCATTTTTAAATCAGTTAGTAATTTATCTGCTTTACAAAAAAATGGAAAAATCACAAAAAAATAGTTTATTTTACATTATTCAATTTTTAGATTTAAATTTTGTTGGTTTTTCTTTAATTTGGTTTTTAATTAGTTGTAATAATTATTAGGGTTAATTAATTTAATTTTCTAGGATAATTTGAGGTTAGGAATTAATTTAGGTTTTATTTTTAAAAAAGAAAAGCTTCTTTGTTAAGAATTCAAAATGTTTTGTCTCAGACCAATACAACGTTTGCAATTCTGATTTTAAAACAAAAAAAAACGTGAGAAAAGCAGAACCATTTTTCGTTCAACAAATCAACTTCTTAGCCAACATTTCGATTAAAGCTTCAAAGAGCAGTCAGATTTCGTTTTAAAATTTCAAGCAGAATTTCATCCATATTTTGCAGAAGCAGATTCGTTCAAATAATTCCAGGAACATGTATATTAAGGCCATCCCTTATTTCGCAGAAGCAGATTCCTTTTCATGTGATTCAGAATAATACATAGTTGAAAAAGATTATCCGAAAGGAATATTAAGAATATTACGTATTTTTCATGCATTTCACCTATTTATACATGTGCATTGACCCATGACCAGATGACGTTATATACACGTATATATGTATATTATATTTATATGGGATACGAAAAAAAGGTTACGTCATTATATACGCATCACCACCTGATCAGCAGGTATATGATGATGATGTTGCCTACAGTGCCTGAAATATGACTTAAACGGCCTTATATACGCATATATATGTATGTATATGTATATGGGATATGGGAAAAAGGTTATAGCTTTATACACACCACCACCTGATCAGCTGGTATATGTGGATGATGTGCCCACAATGGCTGATGATATTATGTACAACCATACCTATGCATGGCATGATAGTTATACGCATGTGCATGATAATTATAAACGTTTTAGAATTTACAGAGTTATTCAGATTTAAAGGTATTTCTGTATTCCATGTTTCATCTATGTCTTTTACGTACTTATTTTCATGCCTTACATACTTAGTACATTTTTTGTACTGACGCCCTATTTCATGGGGCATGCGTTTCATGCCCGTAGGTGCAGGTAGGCAAGCTGATGGTCCCCCTTATTAGGATCCTTGATCAGCGAGAGTTGGTGTGCTCCACTTGATCCGGAGCTGCTTTGAATCTTCGTACGATACGTTTGTGTATATGTATATATATATATATATATTGACATGGCTCAGTCCCGTCTTTGTACAATTATGTTTTTGTTAGAGGTCTATGGACAGTATGTCTAGTTGGGTTATATGTGGCCTTGTCGGCTTTCAGTTTTGGATGTATGGTGGTCTGTAGCAGCCTTGCCGGCTCGCCCACTGTATTCTACATGTATACGTATATATGCCTTGATGACATTTTTCCTACATGTCTGTTATTTTCGTAATGCACCAGATGTTATTCAGGTTCATATCTTAGACACATGTTTAAGGGTATTTGACAGATAGGAATCAGGAACCCGTCGCGGCCCATCGGTTCGGGTCGTGACAAAAGTGGTATCAGAGCAGTTCTGTCCTAGGGTTGTCTACAGACCGTGTCAAGTAGAGTCTTATTTATGGGTGTGTCGTGCACCACACTTATAGACAAGAGGCTATAGGACATATAGGATGTTATCCTCTTTTTTTTATATCATATCATGCGATACAAGAATTCATGTTCCTAACGATACGTTATATTTTCAGCGATGCCTCCAAAGAGTACGGCCGCCCAGAAGGGAAAGTCCGTGGCTGGTGAGACTACTAGGGGAGCGCCACGAGTTACAAGGGCTGGGGGAGAGTCTCATGGTGAGGTTCCATCTCAGACTTCACATACCCTGCCCTTTCCAGAAGAGCTCCGAGCGGCACCAGCTCCAGCACCCGCCCCTATACATTTAGCATCTCAGCCGGATGCGCCGGGTCAGGAGATGAGAGATGCTATTAAGTTATTGACCCGATTAGTAGCCGCATAGGCTCGACATCAAGAAGTAGGTATTGGTCAGGCAGATAGGTTCGTGACTTTATTATTTTAGACCCTCCGGTATTTATTGGAGCAGACCCGAATGAAGACCCTCAGGTATTTATTGATAGAGTACATAGGACGTTAAGGGTAATGAAGGTCACTGCAACTGAGTCAGTTGAGTTAGCTTCCTATAGACTCCGAGATGTTGCATTTATTGGTAAAAGTCTTGGGAATTGTCAAGAGGTGAGAATTCCCCTCCAGCGGTATGGCAGGAGTTTACAGAAGCTTTTCTTCGTCATTATCTGCCACCAGAGCTTAGGCGAGCCAGAGTTGTTAGGTTCTTGATCCTTCGATAGGGAAACATGAGTGTTCGAGAGTACAATCTTTAGTTTGATTCATTGGCTAGGTATGCTCCCACTATTGTATCTAAGATGGAGGATCAGGTTCACCGATTCGTGATGGGATTAGAGCCTCACTTGCTTAATGATTGTATGTCGGTTTCACATAAGCCATACATGGATATTTCTCGTATTTAGGCATACACTCAGGGTGTAGGGGAGCGTAAATAGAAACAGAAGGCCTATCATGAGCATGATAGGGACCAAAATATGAGAAGCGAGGTCTTCGAGTCCTTCTATTGAGTTTCAAGGTGGTCAGAGGCAGCAGTATTCGAGATATCCATCCCAACTCTCGGCTAGCGTGCCCCCTCAGTTTTGTGATAACAGATTTGATTGTTCTACATATTCAGGGCCTGGTAAGAATTTTAGGGCCTCAGGTTCTCAGTATAGGGGTGAGTCAAATCAGATAAGGCCACCCTTGCCACGATGTACTCAATATGGTAAGCAGTATACCGGGGCAGTGCCGTATGAGATTAGGTGTTTGTTATACTTGTGGTTATCCGGGCCACGTTATGAGGGATTGTTCGATGAGAGGTGATGCAAGCATAGCTCAGCCAGCGGGATCTGTAGCTGGATCGTCATCATCAGTACGCCCCCTTGGGCAAGGTCTGCAAGCACCAATGAGTCGTGGTAGAGGCAGAGGCAGAGCATCTAGCTCGAGCAGCCCTTGGAACCGCATTTATGCGTTGGCAGGACGATAGGACCAAGTGTCATCGCCTGATGTTGTTACAGGTATATTATTAGTCTCCTCTTACGATGTATATGCATTGATTGATCTAGGTTCCACCTTATCTTACGTTACTCCATTGGTTGCTAGTAATTTTGAAACAAAACCTGAATAGGTTAAACCTTTAGAGGTGTCTACACATATTGGGGACTCGGTGGTACCTATGCAGGTATATAGGGGTTGTATAATAATAGTTCATGGTCGGCCTACCGTAGCAGACTTAATCGAGTTAGATATGGTAGAATTTGATGTTATAATGGGCATGGATTTGTTGGATTCTTGTCATGCCAATGTTTATTGTAGATTAAAGATAGTCCGATTTAATTTCCAAGAGAGCCTGTTTTGGAGTGGAAAGGTAACACGGCATCGCCGAAAGGTAGATTTATTTCCTATCTCAAGGCAAGGAAGATGATCAATAATGGTTGTATTTATCAGTTAGTTCCGGTTTAGGATATGGAAGTAGAGTCACCAACCATTCAGTCCATTCCTGTGGTAAATGAGTTTCCAGATATCTTCCCTAATGAATTTCCGAGTCTCTCGCCAGTGCGAGAAATTGAGTTTTTTATTGACCTACTACCAGATACTCACCCAATATCTATTCCTCCCTATAGAATGGCCCCTACAGAGCTGAAAACGTTGAAAGAACAACTAAAAGACTTGCTTAAAAAGGTTTTATTAGACCTAGCACGTCACCGTGGGGAGCACCTGTGTTGTTTGTGAGGAAGAAAGATGGTTCTTTACGAATGTGTATTGATTATAGGCAACTGAATAAGCTGACGATCAAGAATAAGTACCCGCTCTCGAGGATTGACGACCTATTTGATCAGTTGCAAGGTGCCAAGTGCTTTTCAAAGATAGACTTGAGGTCCGGGTACCATCAGGTAAGGGATAAGGATGAAGATATTCTGAAGACAGCATTCAGGACTAGATATGGGCACATTGATTTTCGGGTTATGTCGTTCGGTCTGACCAATTCCCCGACAATATTCATGGATTTGATGAACCGTGTGTTTGGGCCTTTCTTAGATCTATTTATAATTTTATTTATTGACGATATATTGGTATATTCCCGTTCAGAAGATGAGCATACTGGTCATCTGCGTACTGTGCTCAAAGTTCTACAAGAAAGGAAGTTGTATGCAAAATTTTCTAAGTGTGAATTCTGGCTGAACTCTGTAACTTTCCTTGGGCATATCATTTTGGGTGAAGGCATCCGGGTGGATACACAAAAGATTGAGGTAGTAAAGACTTGGCCTAGGACCACAACACCGACGAAGGTTCGTAGCTTTCTTGGTTTGGAAGGTTATTGCAGGAGATTTGTGGAAGGATTTTCTTCCCTTTTAGCACCATTAACAAAGTTGACTCAGAAGGGAGCAAAGTTTCAATGGACTGATACTTCTAAATGGAGTTTCCATGCATTAAAAGACAGGTTAACTTCAACACCGGTTTTAACGTTCCCAGAAGGGACCGATGGTTATGTTATCTATTGCGATGCTTCAGGAGTTGGATTGGGTTGTGTGCTGATGCAACATGGTAAGGTTGTGGCTTATGCTTCTAGACAACTAAGAAAGTATGAGAAGAACTACCCGACCCACAATTTAGAGTTAGATGCGGTGATTTATGCACTAAAAATGTAGAGGCACTACTTGTATGGCATTCATGTTGATATTTATACAGATCATAAGAGCCTCCGGTACATATTCAAGAAAAAGGAATTGAATCTACGTCAAAGGAGATGGTTGGAGCTACTTAAAGACTAAGACGTTGATATTTTATACCATCTAGGGAAGGCGAACATAGTAGTCGACGCCCTCAGCCGTAGATCTATGGATAGTCTCTCGTATTTACGGCCAGAAAAGAGGGGAATAGCCCATGAGGTTCATCAACTAGCTATTCTTGGAGTTCGGTTACTGGAATCAGGTGACATTAGAATTACTCTTCAGGATACGACAACAAACTCTTTAGTAACTGAAGTAAAGGAATGCTAGTACAAGGATCCTGTGTTAGTTCATTATAGGGATACCACCGTTCAGAAGGAAAAGATGCTGTTTGAAATTACAGATGATGGGATCCTCAGATATCGAGGATGATTATGTGTACCTAATATTGCAGGGTTGCGTCTGCATGTTATGAGAGAACCTCACTATTCCCGTTATTCTATCCATCCATGATCGACAAAGATGTATCATGACATCAAGAAAATATATTGGTGGGATAGAATGAAAAAGGATATAGCAGAATTTTTTGGTCAGTGCCCTAACTGCCAGCAGGTTAAGATTGAGCATCAAAAATCCGGTAGATTATTGCAGGGTATGTAGATTCTGACTTGGAAATGGGAATTAATCAATATGGACATCATCGTAGGCTTACCTCATACTTAGCATAAGTTCGATTCGATACGGGTAATTGTTGATAGTCTCAAAAAGTCAGCCCATTTTCTGCCCGTTAGAACTACATATTCCTCAGAAGATTATACGAGGCTTTATATCAAGGAGATAGTACGATTGCATGGTGTCCTATATCTATTATCTCGGATAGAGGAGCTCAATTTACAGCTAACTTCTGGAGGTCCTTCCAAAAAGGATTGGGGAATCAATTAAGTCTTTGTACAACATTTCATCCCCAGACAGACGGACATGCTGAGTGTACTAGTTAAACACTGGAGGATATGTTACGAGTTTGTGTAATAGACTTCAATGGTAGCTGGGATGATCATCTGTCGCTAATTGAGTTCGTGTATAATAATAGTTACCATTCTAGCATTCACATGGCTCCATATGAAGCTCTTTATGGACGGAAGTGTAGGTCGCCTACAGGGTGGTTTGATGTTGAATAATCTGGATTACACGGGCCAGACTTGGTTCAGCAAGCCATAGAAAAAGTAAAGCTTATCCGGGATTGATTATTGACAGCTCAGAGTTGTCAGAAGTCATATTCTGACTTGCAACGTCGAGATTTAGATTTCGGGGATGATGACTGGTTATTCTTAAAGATGTCGCCTATGAAGGGTGTGATGAGATTTGTCAAGAAAGGCGAACTTAGCCCACGGTATATTGGGTCTTATAGGATCATTTAGAGAGTGGGCCGAGTAGGTTATGAGTTAGAATTGCCCTCGGAATTGGAGTTTGTCCATCTAGTTTTTCACGTGTCTATTTTACGGAAGTGCATCGGCGATACGACCCGAGTGGTGCCCACGAATTATGTACAGATTACAAAAGACTTATCATACGAGGAAGTTCCGATTGCCATCCTAGACCGACAAATCCGCAAGCTGTGGAATAAGGAAGTAGCCTCTATGAAAGTACCTTGGAGGAACAACGATGTGGAAGAAATGACTTGGGAGGATGAGGAAGACATGAAGTCTAGATATCCCTACTTATTTCCTTCTCCATAGAAGGGTATGACTGAGACGTCATAATCATAAAGTACGTGTACAAATTCTATTATTGGTTATTGTCGTTGGTCGTGTGAGGCCATAGTCGTTATTCATAATTGTGGTCCTATGTGGCATTGGGTTATTAAGCTTCTACGAGGAGAATTGGTAATGGTGTTGTTACAAATTCGACCCTGCCAAAGTTATACAGAACACGGGGACTTGAACATTCGAGGACGAATGTTTCTAAGGGGGGAAGGATGTTACATCTCGCGATTTTCGTACGTTAAAATTCCGTTTTCAGTTAATCGATGCAGACTCGGGAATGAGATCATCTTGACATTAACGTACTTACACTATTTGTAACAAGCGATAAATAAGTGTTACGAAGGATAAATGGGTACATAGATTAAAGGAAACGAGTTTCGTTAAAAGTGGCCAATTTGGAATAAAATATGGGTCGAGCGAGAATACCCAATAATTATGAACTAGTACCATGCAAGGTACCATATGACCACGGTAGTACAATATATAAAGTATATATGAAGTATTTTAAAAATAAATAGAATTTTAAGTAATTTGTGGTAATTTTTAAATTATGCGAGTAATTGATTAATTACCGGGTAACAGAACATTACCTAGTTAACTAATAAGCAGACAAAATTTAATTAAATGACCCAAAGATACGTGGCAAAAAGCCACAATGGCTAAGAATGACTCTTAGTCATTCAAGCCATGTGGCTACTTGTAGGGATTACATTAAAGTCTTATCAAACAAGACTTGTAATCAAGTCCTACATGTATGACATAAGCTTCATTGTTAACAATTCAAAATGTTTTGTCTCAGACCAAAACAACGCTTGCAATTCTAATTTTAGAACCAAAAAAAGTGAGAAAAGTAGACCCATTTTCGTTCAACAAATCAACTTCTTAGCCAACATTTCGATTAAAACTTCATAGAGCAGTCAGATTTCGTTAACTAGAATTTCGTCCATATTTTGAAGAAGCAGATTCGTTCAAATAGTTCCAGGAACAGGTATGTTAAGGCCATCCCTTCTTTATTTTGGCATGGTCCAAATTATATTGAAGAAACGAGCAAATACACAATTTCCATAAATTACTCTATTCATAGAGTTATTTGGGGTGTCTATATTCTTGATTCCCCATGAAAACTATTATTATTTCCTGTTCATGGGTCTCAGATTAATACACAGTTGAAAAAGATTATCCGGAAGGAATATTAAGATTATTACGTATTTTTGATACATTTCACCCATTTATACATGTGCATTGACTCATGACCAAATGGCATTATATACACGTATATATGTATATTATATTTATATGGGATACGGGAAAAAGGTTACGGGGTTATATATGTACCACAACCAGATCAACTGGTATATGATGATGATGTTGCCCATAGTGGCTGAAATATGACTCAAACGGCATTATATACGCGTATATATGTATGTATATGTATATGGGATATGGGAAAAGGTTATGGCGTTATATACGCACCACCACCTGATCAGCTGGTATATGTGGATGATGTGCCCACAGTAGCCGAGACGATATGATGGAATGCCCTCAGTGGCTTGATGATATTATGTACACCCATACCTATGCATAGCATGACATTTATACGCATATGTATGATAATTATAAATGTTTCAGAATTTACATAGTTATTAAGATTTAAAGGTATTTTTGTATTCCATGTTTCATCTTAGTCTTTTACGTACTTATTTTCATGCCTTACATACTCAGTACATTTTTCGTACTGATGCCCTATTTCACGGGGCCTGCGTTTCATGCCCGCAGGTGTAGGTAAGCAAGCTGACGGTCCCCCTTTTTAGGATCCCTGATCAGCGAGAGTTGGCGTGCTCCATTTGATCCGGAGCTGCTTTTGATCTTGGTACGATACGTTTATGTATGTATATATATACAATACATTTGTGTGTATATATATATATGGGTTTGACGTGGCTCAGTCCCGTCTTTGTACAGTTATGTTTCTGTTAGAGGTCTATGGATAGTATGTCTAGTTGGGTTATATGTGGCCTTATCGGCTTTCAGTTTTGGATGTATGGTTGTCTGTAGCAGCCTTGCCAGCTCACCCACTGTATTCTGCATGTATACGTATATATGCCTTGATGACATTTTTTCTTCATGTCTGTTATTTTCGCAATGCACCAGATGTTATTCAGGTTCATATCTTAGACACATGCTTAGGGGTGTTTGACAGATAGGACTGAGGCACCCGTCGCGGCCCATCGGTTTGGGTCGTGACAGAAACAATAAGAAATGACCCTGAATTTCTTATTCCTTCGATGTTCTTCCAATCGACGACGGCTACAAGGTGCCAAGATGCAACACGCACGCTGCTCCTGCAGGTTTCCGCATTGACTGCGGCAGTTAGCTGCATTTTGGCTTTCTTCCATGTGCACATGGTGCTTTTATAAATACTTCCCTTCTATCTTTCTATACCCCATTGCGTTCCAAATCCCCGATAAGATTCGTTCTTCTTTTGTTCTTGTTCTCTTTCAGGAATGCAACTCTTTTCTTCCTTCACAATCTTCTATGGATGGCGAAAATTTCCACTTTTGCTTCCCAGGAGGTTGCGGGCTCATCCTCTTCGCTTCTCTCTCAAGGTGAGGCGGCTACACCCTCTCGTGCTAAGGAATGCGTCCCAGGATCCTTTGCGATGACCTCCGATTTCAAGGTTGAGAGACCTTCCTCGAATCCAGAGCATCACGAGCCTGTAACTCGATATATCAGCTCGATAACGAACGTCGGGAGAAGGAGGGCTGATTGTTATCGGGGGGATACCATGTTTGTGGAGATTTCTGCTCGGGAGGAAGATATTACGGCTCATAAAGCCCGCTTTCTGAGTGTAAATAACTACCCGGGTTTGGTTTGGTTAAGCTGATTTTCCTTACAAATAGGTCAATTCAAGTCGAAGTAAGTATGTTCTCTTTCCTCTGTATTTTCTAGATCTGGTTTAATATAAAGTTATGACTATTTTCCTAGTTAATAATAGTTCTGAATTTTTTTAGCGATTATGTAGTGAAAGTTGATGTGTGAAATGCATATTATATTAGATTGCTACTAGTTGAAACAAAATAACAGAAATGCAAAGCTAAAAAGAAAGTTGGGTTTGTTATTTTGACTTTAAAAATTCCTACTGCCATCGGATGTTGATATTCCTGGTCATAATTCGAAATTGCCCCAACACATGACACTTGCTGAGACGAAAGCTCAATTAACCCAAATGTTGAAAAAATAGATAAATTAGTTTCCCCTTGGTAATTTCGTTGTATTGGTGTTAAATTTTTTATAAAAGAAAAACAAGTTGGGTGATTTCCCATATCACAACATAAAGTATCAGGTAGATCCAATAAAGGCAGCAATACATTTGCCTTGCTCGGAATCTATGAATCAGTTTGTTTGGATTTTGTGTATTGTAATAATAATTTGATTCCATAAATGAAGAGTATAGTTTGCGGACATAACTGTAAAGGAAATTGTGACACTAGAACTCTCGTACTGCGACATAAATATGAAAGATCATGTATTAATGTTGATAACAGTTTCCACTTTGCTCCATGTATCATGTTTTTCACGTCTTGTATATTGCCAGTATCGTTTGTGCATTGTGCAAGTATACTCTTCTTTTCATCCAGTGATGTATGATGATGAATATACCAATCACTGTGTAGCTTGACCATGTAGAGCTTCCACTTGAACGAATTGAAGCCATCACTTATGAAAATCATGTGGAAAGGCTAGTCAAATGCAGTTATACGGCCTCACAATAATCCCAAACTTTTGGAAAAACAAATAATTCATAAACATCATAGCTTGCTTTAGGCGCGATTAAATAAATCATCACAACTACGGGTACAGTTCCCGTGGCATAGTCGTGATACATAATTCCCAAATTCGGGTGTGCATTTCATGTGACCCGATCCTAACAACTTCGAACAATAATAAAATAAACATGCCGCGAATCGCGGGTGCATTTCATGTAGCGTGATTTACGGTGTGTTCCAAAAAACGGCAAGTGTACGACAATCGTAACTTGTTCAAAAAATAATTCCATAAATCCTAAAAGCGGTAAAAATAATTAAAAAGTGGTTATAAAGCTAATAATTCACAATAGGTTTAAAACGTATAGTTAATCAGATAATAGACCACTTTTAACAGTTTAAGCGGCCGTGCTAGAACCACGGAACCCGAGAATGCCTAACACCTTCTCCCGGGTTAACAGAATTCCTTATCTAGAATTTCTGATTCGCAGACTTTTAAAAAATAAAAATTTCCTCGATTTGGGTTTTTAAAATAAACCGGTAACTTGGGAAACCAAATAAACTATTCCAAGTGGCGATTCTGAAAAATAAATAAAATAATTTCATTTTGATTAATGTCACTTTAATTGGAAAAACTCCCTTATATACCCCTCGGGTGATAAAAAAGGAGGTGTGACAGCCAGTTCCAGATAACTGTGCAAGGCCGCCATTCGATGCGGTATTTGAGAACCCCACGAACTGCCATTGGCTCGTCTTTTCCGCTTCCCCAGCGGTTCCTATAAATACATTGGTTGCTTGACATAAACATAATTGGTTACTTGACATAATTAATAGTAGTTAGAATTTTTGTATTTGATGCTCTTTCATCTTTTCATAGAAGGATTTTTACCATTAACATGGCTAGGACCTCTAGGACGGTTCACCCTGGGTCCCAATAAATCTGTCGAGTCCTCTCCTCTGGAGATAGACCCGGTTATCCTTGATTTCTGCGACCGATACCAAGTGACGCTTGATCAGATCTACCCTTATTTTTGGAGGATAGTGTTGATGCTTCGTCATTTCACCGAAAGGGTTAAGGTTAAGATCTTTACCCTCAATCATCTGATAAGGATGTACATTCTTTGATTGTATCGAGGTTTAATCAAGCTCTGCCATCGGTCCAAAAAATCTTTTTTTATGAGCGTTGATGAGGGAAAGGATCGAGGATGGATGAGCAGGTTTATCCAAGTAAAGACCTTGGATATCATCCCGGCTAAGCGGATGCCGTTTCCGGAGAGGTGGAATACCCGACGTAAGCAATTTTTCCCTTAGCCGCTTTTCAACTATACTTCCTTTTGAAATAATAATCTCTTTGTGCTTCCAGCAGCCGCCGCTTGGCACCCGGAGGTGGTTCCCGATTTGTCGGGATGGATCGAACGGTTAACGAGAAATTCCTATATCGCGTTCGATCGTGGAGTGGCCTGGCCAAGAAGTATTGGGTGGCCAAGAATCATGCTGATGTTCCTTTACCGCCTATGCTTTGTATTTTATGTTTTTTTCTGAGCCCTTAGCGAAAGAGTCTTGCGGTTATTGTGCCGGTGCAGGTCTTGGCGAGAATATGCAGAGGTCTTGGCGAAGTAGGGGCCTTGGAACTCGATACGAGTAAGAAAAGGACAAGCAAGGCAGCTATTGTCTGTCCTTCGGCAAAGAAAACTAGGTCACTCGAGCATCGAGCCGCTTTTGGGACAGCTGCTTCAACCTCAGAGGCGAATCCTGATGTCGAGGGAGAGGAAGATGACGGTAGCCCATTAGATAGGAGAACGAGGTTAAGTACGAAAGACTTGTAGGTGCCTCGACTGGAGGTTGTTGAGTCTAGAACGGCTGGCTCCGGTTGGATCATGAGCCGGGGATCCTCGAAGAGGATGTTGATGTAGCTTCAAATTGCATAGCTGGATTCGATACAGCTTCTGCGAGGGGGAACGCTGGCGTTGATCGTGAGAGGTCGGGGCTCGGAGCCTTCCAGGAACGTGGGTTGCCACTTGGAGAAATCGGCGACCTGAACAACTTTATTTCAAGCTTTCCGGTCTCGCCAGGGGGAATTGCGGGATGCTCACGGGATGATCGGCGCCACAATGGGGATTCCTCTCAAAGGGGGAAACTTTATTGCCAACATCTTTGATGGTGTTATTGATAGAGCTAATCTCGATATTCCTGGAGCTGTTAAAGAGACGGAGAAGTTCATGCAGCAGGTGATAGCCATTTCTCGTGCATTTCTTTCATCCTCGAGCATCATTCTTCATCTTTCTAACTTTTCTGCAATGACGTAGTGTAAGGAGATGTACAATCGTGCCATCCTCCGGCTCCGCGGGGAGATTTCTTATCATGAAAAGGAGTGTAAGAAAGTTACTTCGAAGCTGCAGGATTCGGAGGCTCGCTGTGCCCGGGGAGGAAGAAAGCTAGGAGAACTTCGGGCCGTTTTGGAAATGGCGCTCCGGGATAAGGCCAATCTCGCTGCTCAGGTACTTTTCCTTGCTCGTGCTCGACATTTTTTCCCGTATTCACATATATTCCATTTTCATACATTCATTGGCTTACCCTTCTCACATAGGTCGAGCAGAGTGGCTCACAGATTAATCAATTGAGTGCGGAGATCTCCGGGTTGAGGGAGTTAAATGAAATAGCGGCCAGGGAGTTGGCGACATCCCGAGATCTTCTCGAGGATACTCACAGGTAGATTGCTTCTTTAGCCACGACTAAGTCCAAGGTCGAACAAAATTCTTTTACTTATCAGGAGGTTGCAGCCATGGCGCATAGAGTAGCTCGTGACATATCCATAGCAGCTGAGCAGAAACTATCCCGAACTATTGAGAAAGCTAAGGCGGAGGCGAGGAGAGAGATCTTGGAGGAACTCAAGGCTAGATGTATCGACTTGTCAGCTGATCTTAAGGAGGCTCATGCAGCGGAGGAAGAACTGGCGCTTTTGGTTGCCCCTGATAAGGGCAAATATAATAGTGATGAGGAGTAGTCTCCGAGTCATTTTTGTATCGCTTCCCTTTCCCCTTGTATGCGTCCCCCGGGGGAATGGATTATGTAAAGATGTTTTTCTTTTTGACAATGTAAAAAAGGAGTTTTTATTCTGTCAGCCCCTTCTCCTTGCCCCTTTGCTTTTTTGTTTTAGTTTTTTCCTCTCGGTGTCGACCCTTCGGGGCCTGCTCTTGGATCGACCGGGGCCCTGAAATTGGCCATGTTCCGGGGTTAAATCGACAGCTCCGCTCGAACTGATGTTCTTGACATTGGGAGGATCCCCGAGGTCCCGTAGTTTTTTGAGTTACGTGGAGGTCGGAGTGATTCCGCTAGTACACTCCCCTAGGCAAGGGTTACGTTAATGCAGCAAGAATTAATTGGTCCTCTTGGGTAGGCAGGTAGTTGTTGCTTTGCCCCTATATATTTGTTCATCTGTCTATTAAGTGGAGAATTTGCTGTTCTTGATAAGGTTATCTCTTTTGCAGAGCCCGACGCTTTGTGCTAGTCCTTCCACTTACCCATTTCAGGAGATTTTTGCTCAGATCCTTACTTTATTCCCTCCTAGTTTGCCGTATCCATGGCTGCTGCTTCGATGTCCGATCATCAGGTTGTGGGAACCTCTACGACATTCCACATTCATTCGGTGCCAGCGGCTCACCTCCGATATCAGGAGAGCGAGTCTCGGGATGCCCTGCCTCGAGAAGGGCTATCACGGCGGGGAAATCTCCTAATGTTCCGGGCCATCGAGAGAATGTGTCGAGGTTCATTTTATTAGTGAGGGAGGAAAACCTTGAGATGATCAGAAAAGAGTGCGGATGGGGGGAAAGCGCGATTTTGCAAGTACCTTCCCCTGAGGAAAGCGTTATGACATATGTTGAGGGACTTTTGAGCGTATACACTCATGTTTTCGCGTCGGGTTCCCCCGATTGGTTCATGCTTGATTTTTGTTGGAGATATCAAGTAATGTTGGCGCAGATTCATCCTTCTCTCTGGAGAATAGTGTAGGCGATGAGATATTTTGCCGACAAGGTCGGGATAAAATTTACCCTCAGCCACCTTGTGAGGTTGTATCGTCCATTGCGCTACCGGGGCCTGATTGCTCTTCAGCGTCGATCCACCCAAGCCCCTGTAATTGGTAATGAGGAGGATGAGTACTGTGGATGAATGAATCGCTTCGTTCGGATCCGAACGATCAATGTCATTCTTGGAGAATTTTTGCCATTTAATGATATCTTTTTGTTCCTTATTTGTAGCAACTCATTGGTCGCCCGGCGAGGTCCCTAGTTTAGCCCAGTGGTCTCGTAAGCTGGCAGCTTGCTCAATTTATGATAGGCGCTGGTGGCGAGATCTTTCAAAAGGGAGATGTGAGGTGAAGCATTATGGTAGTTACCCAACGCTCTGCCTCCTAAGAAATGGCATCTTTCTTGCTGGCTTATTTGATTTATCTGTTACAGGTGCCGGGAGTCCTTTTGAGGCGAGGCCGTGTCCCCCCGGGGAGGAGAAGAGATTGCTAGCCTCGGGATCAAGGATTGTCGATAAAAGGAAAGATGTTCCGGGGTGCGAAAAGGCTCGTAGTGAGGCGAATTCTTCACTGTGGTTAAGGAGAAGCGATTCGGTCGATAGGCGACCTTCTGGAAGTTGTACGCCATCGGATGACGTTTCGGCCTTCGGCGAGGCTCAGCATTTTGGACTTATGGTGAGTTTGACTGCTGTATGAATGTTCTGGCCCTGTGCTCTACTTCCTTTTCTTTATTTGGCTTTCTTTCATAAGCCTTCGACAGTCTTAAAGCCGAGTTGCATCGTTGCGAGGCCCCGTTGCGGGAGGCTCTGGATAGGGAGAAATCCCTCAAGCTTCTTTGTGCGACAAAGGAAAGCGAGATCATCTCCTTACATCGTGAGGTGGACCGGAGCCGGGTCCGGGAGGTCCTCCTGGAGAAACAGGTACCCTGCATTTCATGCTGGCTTGCACTCCCTTTCTATATTTGCATCTTGATGTTTTGCTATTTCGGTTGAAGGACAAGGCGGATGAGCTGGGACAACTCTGGGGCGAAGCTGGCCGAGTCAAACGCGAATTCATCGATCTACAAGCGCATGTGAGTGCCCATTTTGTGGCCATCTGGGGTTTCTGCTGTTGAGGCGCAAATCCAGACTGTTCGTGCAAACGATACTGCTCGGGCGAAGATGATCGCAAGGATTTCATCCAAGCTTTCGAGGAAAACCGAGGTGGTGAATGTTCGAGCCGAGGTTGTGATGAGCAATACCAGGGCGGGACATAAAATGGCGGCCTAGTTGAGGAGCGCTGTCATTGCTAAAGTTTAGCTGAAGAGGGCCCTCGATCGTGCAAGAAATAGCAAGGAATATGTGAAGTGCAGATCCTGGAGGGAAATACTCGAGAAGATTCATGCTAGGGGCTTCGATCTCTCGGGGGGAGATCGATCAAGCCAAAGGAGATGAGTATGATGCCAAGTTCCTTCTGCCCGATACTGAGGAAGGTGAGGAGGAGGCCACCGGGACATAGTTGTCGAAAGGGGGAACGTCTATTCCCTACCTTCTTCTTTGTCTATATAGTTTTCATAATATGTCGTAGGTTGAGATTGTGCTTCACTGCCAATATGTAAAAATAAGAGGGGGAACCCCGTAATTTGTTTCTTCTGTACTCTTGTTCGTCAGGATCTCAATCGGGTCGATTCAACCTTTGGATTGACAAAAATATTTGAACCTGCAATATGGCCCCGATGTTTATTAGGCCAGTGATAGCAACTTTATATTTTTTGCCCTTAGGCTTGCGTACTTTAACCGTCTTTGGGTTCAGTCTCTGAGTCGGGCTCCGACTCGAGCTCAATTTACCCTCGAGTTTTACGTCTGCATGGGCTGGCGACAATGGCTCTTACGCCTTGGGTCTGAGCGACCTTTTATGTATGTGGCCCTTAGGCATGTATAGTTAAATATTTTGGATCCGGTCTCTGAATCGGGTTACGACTCGAGCTCACTTTAATCTTCAAGTTTTTAATTTTCATGCTGGCGACAGTGGCTCTTACGTTGTTGGTCGTTGCGACCTTTAAGTGTGCGGCCCTAAGGCTCGTTTGGCTGGCGACAATGTCTCTTATGCTTTTTGCACGTGGGCATATTGTAGGCTTTGTTTTCCTCTCGTTAAGGTCTTTTGAAATAATTTTTCCTGACCCATCGTCGGTTCAGGAAGAACCTCAATTTCAAGTCGTTAACGACAATGTTCGATCACCTCAGAAGGTTTAGCTCATAGGTTGAGTAGCTCGAAGCCTGGTGATTTGGAGCTGACATGGTCGAAGCTCATTTGCCTGTTGAGGAAAGCCTGTTTTAACCGGTTCTTTTCGAAGTAGATTCGAAGTAATGGCCCGCGATTTTGTTAGCGATGGTTGGGCATCCCCGAGTGGCGTTAATTTGGCTGGAGCATCCATTTTGATCGTAGTCATATATGATCCCGAGTGATAGTTTAGGTGTCTACACCGAGGGTATACCCTTTCGGGATTTTTACAAATGCGACATATAGCCTAAACTTCGAGACTGAGTTTTATGCCTATAGTAAGGTCTTACAAAATTTTCATGCCTGTTGAGGTCTTATAGTTTGTCATGCCTGTTGAGGTCTTACAGTTTGTCATGTCTGTTGAGGTCTTACAGTTTGTCATGCCTGTTGAGGTCTTACAGTTTTTATTGCTATGTAAAATAGATCTGGTTATACCGAGTCTGCCCCCTCGGGGTCTTACGGCCTTTGGTTTTCCAGTTTACGGTGATTGACGATAGTCTCCGAGTCATCGAGTTTGCTTGGGCTCGAGGGTCGTTATTCGTGAGCTCGGAGTTGCCTTGTTGGGGCCTTATGAGCCCGGAGTTCCGACCCTGGGGTCGTGTGGGTGCCAAATTGTTGACACTAAGTCTCTGAGTATTCGAGGATGCATCTGGTGGGGGGGCCCTGCCGTAAGGATGCTGAAACTTCCTTTTTTGGAGTACGAGATGCTGCAAGATATTCTTTTATTGCTTAGCATAAATACATGTCATTTCGTTGTTGTGAGATCGGCCCGCGCGGGCGCGGCTCCTTGGACCGTTTGGTCCGGTACATGATTCCCTATTGAAACTCAGTCTACCATTCCCCAACCCTTCCAAGTGGATGACGCCTTCACGGGGGGTGCCCTTTATCATTTGATTGCAAAAGAAGGCCTGCGACCTTGTCGGATCCTCCTTAGGGGGTACGTTGCTCTGCTGAGGAAAGAGTGCGATGGGCTCCGTCGAGGCCTTGGGATCTTCAGGTAGATTTATCACTTCCGAACGCCTTGGCCGGGTGTCTGTATTCAAGTTAGTGAAAAATCACGAAGGAAGGAGGTAGTTTTTCTTTACGCGAGACATGCAGGCGATATTCCGAGGTTTGATATGCTCCTGCTGTTTCGGGGTGAGGACTCTATTATAGCCCTCCGCCGTGTTTAACCGGGCTTAGTCGAAGACGTGGTTCGCTTACCCTTTGGCAATTTCGAGAGCGGAGATACTGGTGTCGGTAATGCATTATGTGATGCGGACTCTCCCCTTGCTGTGTGTCGTTCCCCGCAGATGGTTTCAATCCCCTCCTTCCTTGGAGGTTTCATTCTTTGGCAAAAAAGGGAAAGTACCATTTTCATGTGGCGTGTCTGCAGCCGTCTGAATAAGGCTTTCGCGCCTTGCGCCTCCTTTGATGATATGGAACTCGGTGTACCAGTCTGGGCCAGTCATTCCGTACTGAGAGAATGGTCTTTCTCCTTGTCGTAGCGATCACCATTTGGAATTTGCCTAGGATTCGAGAGGTGGTCATTATTTTGACCCCGGCGGTCTGAACCGCCCTATCATCCTCGGCCCGACATCATTGATCGAGCTACCTGAACTCATGAGCACATGTTTTATTTCAAATGGATCAAATGAGGAAGAAGGTTAAAAATGCATCAGTGTTAGGCCGAGACAAGGTCTCTGTGTCTTTTTGGCTGAATGTGAGGGTATCCTCGGGAATGTATCCCCGGATACGCTTTTCCCTGGTGACGAGCATTTTTACTCTCCCTTTTATGGGTCCTCGGAGGGTGCTGCCGCTCCTTCACTATCGTGGCTCCATCCCTATCGTGGCAATACATCGTAGCTCATTTGCTTCGCTCTTTCTGGCCGCCTTCCTCACTCGGAACTGAACTCGAGCCAGATCGCTCAACAGTTCTCGGCAGTGATTTTCATTGAGTAGCATGGCTACTTTCCTCCTGAGATGGTGGACATTTTTGACTCTGCGGTCACGCACGTTGTACAGTTCACACACCAAGCTGTGATTCCCTTGAAAGGGGTTCTGCTGAATTTGTCTGAACCATTGGACGTCCCTGGTTTTGGTTATGGTAAATACGATGTTTGGTATAGCGATGTTGAAATTGTACTCTGATGGGCGAGGCGCCCTTGCCGGCCATGCGTCCCCATTGGATCTGGCTCTATTAACCATTCCTCAAGGATACTGTCCTCGATCTATTCTCTTATCATTGCGAGGTAGATTGTGTCTTGGGGCGTTCCTCCTATCTGCGACGCATGGGCAGTTCCTCCATCTGTTTGGCATTGGTTTCTTTACTAGGAGCCTGCTTGGTTATCTTGAGACCGAGAAGGCTCCCGGATGGTCATCCATGACTTTGATTTGCGACTGACGCCGAGTATGGGCATCCAACCAGATCTTGGCTGGGTACCCAATCAAGTTTTATTTGAACTGCCCTGAAATCATTGGGCTTGGTTTGTTTAGGCTTTTAGTGAAGTCCTGTATTGCCAGGTCATCCGAGACCGGGGGTAATCCCGTTCGTTCCATCAGGGAATAAGGTGCGAATTCCCGTAGCATTTCATTTTCCCTTTGTTCGGCCCTGGATGTGTCGGGCTCTCCCGTCGCTGCTTCGATGGAATCGGCGTGTGTCTCTATGGAGGAATCTATCGGCACGATGAGCGAGTTTGTGAGGTTGGGCACTAGGTTATGACGCCTCATCATGGTCCTGTTCGAGGGTGTTTCCCCGAACCTCTTCAATAAGATTGACTCGATCTCATCATCTTTTGGGTCGTTGCCTTTCTCCGTGCACGCATAGGCAGCGATGTGTTCGTTGGTATCTGAGGTCCCGTTGTACTCAGGAAGTTCTGGCATTCTGAATCTCTTTGAAATGGGTTCCGGCACTGCTTCCTCTGGGAACAGCCATTGCACGAACTTCCTCAAATCTACATCTTTTAGGACCGGGGGCGAGCCCGAGATTTGGGCGACCCTAGAGTTGTAGGTCTCGACTTTTTCATTGTTGGCTGCTATCAATTTCTGACCTGATTCGATCCTTTTGGTGAGGTCCTCTAGCATTTTTACTATGGCATGGTCGACTACCGATCCATTATTGCTTGACCTCTCCGGTACCCGTTCGGCTGGGGGAGCTGTTTTCGGCGCTGTTGTGCTGGGAATCTTCGGATGGCTTTGTAAATGAGCGATGGCCTACTGTTGTGCCTGCAACATTTCAAAAATAACTTGAAGACTAACTTCTTGTTCTTCCCGGGATGGGGTTTTTTGGGCTTCCTGTCTGTCGCTATGCCGTATGCTCCTGTCGGTATGTGAGGTTTTGTCGACCTGTTGCGCGTCTTGCGAACCCGCATCCGCTGGAATTGGCCCAGGTGCATCATCGGGGTTCTATGGTGGCGCGTCAACGACTGGAACAACCATACTGTTTTTGCCATGATTTTCGAGGTAGTTGTTCTCAACCCTGTTTACCGAGCCAAACATTTTGACCTAAAATCAAGAGATCTTGGACAAGAAAAAGTGTGAAAGATAACTTGCGTTTGTGCAATGAAACCAGTAAGAAAATAATCACTATTATTTTTAGCCCCACGGTGGGCGCCAAACTATTTACCGTGAAAATGGTAACAACAATTAAATTTGTAAATGGGATTCTAAAAATACATGATCTATTTTTATGCTAGTTGTTAGAGAAGTTGATGCTAAGAGTATGAAGTTTAATGGAGAGATACAAGCTAAAACGGGGCAGTAATCAAACTAGGAGACTTGCTGCCCAAGCTTTGGACTGGTCGATGAAGGAGCCTCGGGGTCGATATTCGGCTCGATCTCGAGGTATTGAGGGTAATCGGGAATGGGATAATAGTTAAGATATGATTAAACAAGGCTCTTTATGGCCAATATCAAGTAATAAATGAAGAACAAATATGAATGTAATAAATGTTAAGAATGGCCTTGAGCTAGTAAGAACGAACGAGTTAGAGAGAAGAAAGAGAGAGAAAGATACTATTGATCTTGGGGAGAATAGTTGGAGCAATATCAGCCCCTTACAAAGTGGTATGTATTCCCTTTATATAGGAGAGGGAATACAATATAGTACAGAGCCCATTAAATGCAACGATATGGGGATGGGACGTCTAGGCACGATGCTAGACTCTACTGATGCTGGTTGTTCGCCTCGGGAATTTTCCACCCTTGGAATCTTTGTTGGGTCGTGGGCGAACCTCGTGGGAGGGAGCTCGATCGTAGTCCTGTAGCCTCGAGGTACTGATATGACTCCCCGAATGCACCTTGGTGGCGAGAAATAGACTCCTCCGATTTCACCATATACAGTAATGAAGTAAGTCAATAAGATCTCTTGGATTGTCATTAGACCCATGAACAGACAATATGATAGTAGGACACATGGGGAATCAAGAACATAGGCAACCCTAGTACTTCTAAGAAAGAATCATTTGTGAAAGTTATGTGCTTGCTCGTTTTATTGTATCATATGGATCATGCCAAAAGGAAAGAAAAGATAGCCTTAACATACCTTAACCCCGTTGAATCCTTAATACCTTCCCAACAATTCTTCAAATAACTCGTTTATGTAAAGGCTAAGGAGATTCAAAATCATTGCTGAGTAAAGGCTAAGTCCGCAACTTAAGCTAGTAGCTCGTTTATGTAATTTTAGGCAGCATCTCCCCTGTAACAAGGGCCTCTTCCAATACTATACACCAACAACAACAACCAAAGCAACACATCAATTCTATTTACCTTAAAAATAGTAATAACAATTAAATTTGTAAATGGGACTCTAAAAATACGTTATCTAATTTTTATGCTAGTTGTTAAAATAGTTGATGCTAGGTGTATGAAGATAAGAGATGAAATGCTAGCTAAAACAGAGTTATAATCAAACTAGGGGGTTTGTTATCCGGGCCTCGGACTGACCGATGAGGGGCCTCGAGGTCGATTCTTGGGCTCGAGCTCAAGCTATCAGGGGTAACTAGGAAGGGAATAACAATTAGAATATAATTAAAGGATGATCTTTATGGCCAATATCAAGCAATAAATAAGGAATAAGTATGAAAGCAATAAATGAAAGAGGCAGCCTCGAGCAAGCAAGTTAGAGAAAGGAAAGAGAGAGTTGTTATTGATCTTATGTAGAATGGTTGGAGCAACAACAGCCGAACCTTACAAAGTGATGGGGATCCTCTTTATATAGGAGGGGAATCCCGTTATAGTACAAAATGCATTAACTGTAAAGGTATGGAGATGGGACGGGTGGACATGACACCTTGATACATGCTCCGAGTAGGTCGGCTTTGTTAGATTTAGTCGTGTGTCTTAAGAATTCCACTTTCTTGTACTATAGCTGTTAATACGCGATGCCCCCCAGGGCCGGTACCCGACGAATCCCGAGGGTAGGTCTCGACCTTAGCTTCGAGCCTCGAGGATCATGGCCTCAAGGCAACCTAATGATGGGGAAATCGCGTCCCCGGTTTTACCGCATACAGATAGTCTCCGCGTTTTTTAGAGTGAGAGCGGTAAGAAACTGTTACATCTTGCGATTTTCTTATATTAAAATTTTGTTTTCAGTTAACCGACGTACGAAGCTTGGGCAGCAAGTCTCTTAGTTTGATTACTGCCCCATTTTAGCTTGTATCTCTCCGTTAAACTTCATACTCTTAGCATCAACTGCTCTAACAACTAACATAAAATAGATCACGTATTTTTAGAATCCCATTTACAAATTTAATTGTTGTTACCATTTTCATGGTAAACAATTACGCATTGTATTCATTTACACATGTATATTGACCCATGACCAGATGCCATTATATACGCGTATAGTATATGTATATAGGGTATGGAAAAAGGTTATGGTGTTATATACACACCACCACCTGATCAACTGGTATACGTTGATGATTTGCCCACAGTGGCCGAGATGATATGATGGTATACCCTTAGAGGCTTAATGATGTTATGCATATTCATGATATTATATTTGTTTCATGATTCACAAAGATATTAAGACTTACAGGTTGAGTTCTTTACTCCATGTTTCTTTCATGTCTTTTATATACTGCTTTCAAGCCTTACATACTCGGTAATTTATTTGTACTGACATCCCTTTTACCTGGGGACATTGCATTCCATGCCTGCAGGTCCCGATAGAAAGGTTGGAATTCTTCCTAGTAGGCTATCAGCTTAGCGGAAGGTGTTGGTGCACTCCACTTGCTCTGGAGTTGCCTATTTGGTCAGTATGATTTTGACATATATTGACTGGTATGGCAGGGCCCTGTCCTGACCATTATGATATTTAAGTACTATTAGAGGCTTTTAGATAGATGTCAGGTATATAAATACTTGTATGGCCTTGTCGGCCTATGTTTTAAGTTTACAAATGATCATGTATACTTTATAGGCCCGCATGTCACATGTATTAGTTTCTATATCATGTTGGGTTGTCCTATGTCTAGTATTCCCTTATGTTTTATTCTGGTTATCTCACGACGCCCTTTTGGCCCATGTACCCATGATAGTACGATAAGAAGGATATGTTACGTTGGTACTCGGTTGAATAAGATACCGGTTACCCATTGCGGCCTCTGATTTGGGTCATGACAACAGTGGTATCAATGCACTTTTGTCCTAGGGAGTCTACAAGATGTGTCTAGTAGAGTCCTATTTATGTGTATGTTGTGCACCACACTTACATGGTATTTAGGACTGTCACTCGTTCTTCTTACTCTAGATCGTGTGGTAGAGCTCAATTGTAAGAATTCAAACTCCTAAATTCTATTTTATTTGTAATACAACGATACCTACATTTAGAAAGACAGTTGGTAAGAAATTGAATGTGGATATGGAAGAGTTGAGTAATAGTAATTCAATTTTGCATTATGCTTATGATGAGTAAATGTGAGGTCTTAAGCAGATCATATGTACTAAGACATGTAAGCTTCTTGATAAGGAGCCCTAAGGCATGAATACCTATCCACCCATATGGTAAAAAGCAATAAGCGAATTAAAAGGTAGATACAAGTTTTAACAAGTAAAAGAAGCAAGGCAAAGAAGGTTACGAGGTACCCAGTTAGTGAAGATTATCAGTATTTACAATTTAGGCAGAAAAATATAAGCATTTTGAGTTACTTTCTACAGTAACAGAGATATATACAATTGGCCACACCCATCTCAATTATGCGCCATGGGAGATAACAGATATAACTTAAGAGAATAATAGGATATCAGGATCTATCTGGGTTAGAGTAACCCAAAATGGTGGATGGATTGCTATCACTAGTTAACATTCCGAAGGATAGTGCAAACATGGTAATAGATCTCCGGTTGAGACACATAGATGGTGCACTCTAGAATAGTACAGTTAGATGTGAAAACTAGAATGTTCAGAAATTTCAGAAGACAGGCAGTGGAATCCTAGAAGAGATAAATATTTAACTTAGTATGACTCCCGTCTCTAGATAAAAAGAGCAGAGAGAATGTTAGGCGTCCAAAGAGCTAGTGAGATGAAGCAAGGGGAGCTAAAAGTGAAAGAATATTAGTTGAAGTTTTCATAATAAAGTGACAGACAGAAATATTAGCTGGAGAATAAGAAGAGAGTAAATGAAGTATTATGCGTAAGATGTGATAAATGGGTAATAACGCTAAATCAAAATATGACAGAATGATAAAGTCTATGGCCAAGTGAAGGAAAAGACAAGAGGAGATAGGCCTTGAGACAATACAAGAGTATAAGTCCTAAAGTCATATCCTCATTTCAAGAAATGCGTTGGTGAGTCCAACGTGATTACCAAAAGGCTAAGTTACACCCTGGTAGTAACAGAAATTAGTATAGTCTAATAAACAAGATACACTAAACATGAATTAGGTACCAGAGGATTTAATAATAGTCGACATCGTGACAATTTCAGATATCGCATTCCGACAATAATAGAATGGACGACAAAAGAATAATTTTTAAAGGTCATTCAGGAAGACGCTTCCCTAAAGAAAGCACTGTTAGCAGAGTTAAGCTTAAGGGACTAAGTGCGCCAGTTATACTAGGTGTCACCTTCGTGCGTAAGAAATTCAGTTCTCCCTGGTACAGAAGGTTTACCGCAAGGCGAGTAAGAGTCCGTGAAGATGTGAAAAGATGCCAAAGATGAAGAGGTAAAGCATTTATTGGGAAATCTTCATAGTATTAAATATTAGTACTCCCCTAAAGGGGGAAGATAGTGTGATATGGTATTAAGTCAGAGTTATTGGTTCATGCAACTATGTAATAATAAAAGAAGAATATGGTTGAAAAACGAAAGGAATGAGATTGCATTTATTCAGATACTATAGATATGATACGACTCCAGAACATTATGCGAGCACGACAATGGGGAGAGGCAGTAAGGGTTCCAACACTATATGTTATTGATAAATAAGTGCAAATGAACACTTGATACATAAGGAACAAGTGCGAGGGGTAAGTTAAGACAAAGGACAAAAACCAAGAGAGATTACGCAGAATATAGATATAAAATGGCCCAATGAGTAGTTAGTAGTTGATTCAGGAAGAGCCTAATTATGGCTACACAAGATTATACAGACAAATCAGGAGATTATGCAAGATAAACATAGTGAACCATAGCATAGTGAATTTAGTCTCGCATATATGACGTCGTAATCCTTGAAAAACTTTCAAATAGGAGTTAGGGTAGTTAAAGGTACCACATAAATGTTATAAAAATAAAAGAGAGTGCTACTGAGAAGACAATAAAATTTTTTATTTCAGAAGCAACCCTACGAGCACAATGGCGCGGACGTTAGTAACTATGGATAATTAAAGGCGGGTAAGAACATTGAAAATTTTGTCGGGTATACGATGTACTAAGCTCACAGCTTTACAAGAGTCAAAGGGTCTCCCTTAAGTTCTACCATGAAAGACTAGCTGAGGAAATAAAGAAAGAAGGCTTCAACCTAAGCATAGTGGCCTAAAGAAGAAATAATATTGTAAGAATAGTCTTACTACAACATTGTATGCACTTCATAAGAAAGTCGCACCTGTCGTGAATGATGAATGGCGGGTAAAATCAAAAGTGGCATTGGAGATCATATGAGTTACAGGAAATTCTAATATTCATCGGCACTAATATAAGCCAAGCATTCATGTAGCAAGTGGCAGAATGACCAGGAAAAGTAATTTCTTACATTAAAATACAATTGAGAAGGCACAGAAGGAAATCTATGGTGCCAGCAAGCTAAAGGAAGGCTGCGAGTAGTATAAATGGATATGTGTAGGTTCTAAGCTAAATTATGGTAGATAACCAAGTTATTAGGTAGATAGGAGTAAGGACAAGAAAAGGTCAGTGAGAAAGTGACGAGAATAGGTAAGGCCGCGGGATTAAGCCCAAAAAGATATTTGATAGTTTCCATAAGTTATAGAAAGCTCAGTATAGCCTGAATGAACTCGGAGTAGTTTAAGACTTGGAACATGTAGAAGAGATGTAATGCTGCCCTGGTAGTAGAATAAGGGTGTAATTGTGATTGATAAGAGGATAATGTTAGGCCTTTGAATGAGTAATGATTTAACAAGAAAGGGATTTCATGAATTGCACAGGATTAGAATAACCCCCATAAGATGAATCATGTTGGGATGCTATGTAATAAGGTTATTGAAGTATGCTATTGTCCCTAGGTGGATCAGGAAAATATCTTCAGATAGTCCCTGATGAGACGTGAGACTGAGTGACATTGTATTACATAAGAAATTTCAAGTTATCAATGGTAGATTATAGATCAACATTAAGGTGAATTAACAGTAGATGGATGAAAGTTTCTAAGTATGAGATGAGATTAGGTTGTCATTCTTAAGATAAATAGTAATGAGGAAGCATTCAGGGACTTAGATTTATACATATAGGATAATCAGCGAGAGATTAACATGGAGTTGGGTAGCAGACCTTTGTAATAATAAACCGAAGCAAGTGTTATGGTATAGTATATGCTACCTAGATGTATTAAAACCATAAGCATAGATAACCGAGGCTATGAAATAACATATAGCAATAATCGAAAGTTCAACAAAGTACAGCGAAGAACTTCAGTACACCTATAGATGCTTAGAGGGATGACTTGTCAAAGTTTTGTACATGTTCCCAAAGTGAGGCCTAGATATTGGCTAAAAGTTTGAGAAAAAAGGAGAGAAGAGTCGCATATGTGCACATACAAGGAAAAGTCGTACATGCTGCATGGAAGAAGGTAGCAACAGTTACGAGATATGAAGGATTCGGAAAACAAGTCATGGTGTGGGAAAGAGGCCTAAAGGGGGGGAATGCCCTGGCCATTGGATTTATTCACAAAATAATTTCCTGGATGGCAAGGAAAATATTAAAATATTATTAAGAGCTTTGGATTATGATACTGATAAGTGGATCAGTCAATATTCGAGGACGAATGTTCTAAAGGGGGGAATGATGTTACACCCCATATCTTCAAACGCAAGAGTATTCGTAAGTCAATTAATGTAAGCTTATAAATGAGATCCTCTTTGAAAGTACATAACTTAAGTTAATCATGTTACCTTGGAGGTTACAAATCTTTAAGATCACGAATAACAAGTACCAAGAAGGTTTAAAAGCTTAGAAGCTAAACGAAAAATAAGTTTCGCCGAAAGTTGATAAGTTTGGAATGTTATAAAATGCATTTTGGGGTGAGGTTAGGGTTCTTAACATGATAAAGAGATTATTTTATGATTTATTTTAGGCTTATGACAGTCGTATGTTACGTTTTGAAGTCAAGCGAGTTGTGGAACAAAAGTCGGCAAAGGTCATCATAGGTTACATTCATAAATATGTTGAAAATAAGGTCAAATGAAGCAGAGCGTTTCTCCCAATATACTTGGAATTACGAGATTATCCACATAAAATTGAATATCTACGAGTCTAGTTTCTAACACATTAAACCGTTCATCGATAAGACATTAGAGTAGAGATATATTTGCAGTTTTGCAAGACTGCACAGACTGCATGGGTGACAAGTAGGTGTGTCACTGAAGCTTTTTGAGCAATACATTTTGTGTGCTATATAAGGTCTTTTTGGGGACATATTATATACCAAATTGAAGGTCTTGGAATCTAGTTTCCAACACTCTTAACTGTTCGTTTCTATGACATCTGGATAAAAAGATATAAGCGTCGGAAGATGGAAGAATGCTAGGGTGCCAAGCTAGCACCTCTTTGACTTTTCCAAAGTTGATATATTTAGGTCTTAGTCCGTCTTTATCTTCATTTTTTCCATACAACACGACCTGAGAACATACATAAACATATTCAAAAGCTCTCTTCTAGGGTTTCAAAGAAGATTAACACCCCGGGTACGAAATTAAGAAGTGATAACATTAGAATGATCTTTACGACGTAAGTATCGCTATATCGCCTCTATTTTTCTTTGTAGTTTGAGTTTTTGAAGGTAATTCATAGTTAAGAAAATGTCTATGGGTCTCATGACATTCTGAGAAATCTTATTGACTTACTTCATTATGCATTCCATTCATTTATACAAGTTAATTGACCCATGACAAGATGTTGTTATATATGCATATAGTATATGTATATGGGGTATGGGGAAAGGTTATGGCGTTATATATGCACCACCACCTGATCAGCTGGTATACGTTGATAATTTCGCCCACAAAGGCCGAGATTATATAATGGGATTCCCTTAGAAGTTTGATAATGTTATGTACGCTTATACCTATGAATGATATGACATTTATATGCATATTCATGACATTATAAACGTTTTATGATTCACAGAGCTATTAAGACTTACAGGTTGAGTTCTTTAACCCACATTTCTTTCATGTTTGTTATATACTACTTTCATGCCTTACATACTCAGTAATTTATTTGTACTGACGTTCCTTTTTTAGGGACACTGTGTTTTTCATGCTTGCAGGTCCCGATAGACAGGTTGACAGTCCTCCTAGTAGGCTATCATCTCAGTGGAAGGTGTTGGTGCACTCCACTTGCTCCGGAGTTGCCTATTTGGTCAGTATGATTTTGACATGTATTGACTGGTATAGTGGGGCCCTGTCCTAACCTTTATGACGTTTATATACTCTTAGAGGCTTGTAGACAGATGTCAGGTATATGGATACTTGTATGGCCTTGTCGGCCTATGTTTTAAGTTTACAAATGATCATGTCGGCCTTGTCGGCCCGTATGTCACATATATAAGATTCTATATCATGTTGGGTCATCCTATGTCTAGTAATCCCTTATTTTTTATTTTGGTTATCTCATGATGGCACTTTTTGCCCATTTACCTATGATAGTGTGATAAGAAGGATATGTTATGTTGGTACTCAGTTGAGTAAGGTACCGGGTGTCTATCGTGGCCCTCTTATTTGGGTCGTGATATACTTTCCTCGATCGGAGATAATGGACACCGGCACACTGTGGAGATGAACAATCTCACGGATACAGATCTGAGCCAGATGCTTTGAAGAATAGATAGTCACCACCGGAATGAAATGAGTCGACTTGGTTAGCCTATCTACAATAACCTATACTACATCAAATTTCTTCAAAGTCCATGGGAGCCCAACAATGAAATCCATGGCAACACACTCCCACTTCCACTTGGGAATCACAAGTCTCTGAAGAAAACCATCCGTTCTCTGATGCTTGTCCTTCATCTGCTGATAGTTCATGTACCACACCACATATTCCACTATAACATTCTTCATTCTTCTCCACCAATAGTGCTACCTCAAATCCTGATACATCTTAGTGGCACCTGGATGAATGGAATACCATGAACTATGGGCCTCCTAAAGGATCAACTTACGCAATCCATCCATATTCGGCTCACATAGTCGGCCCTACATCCGCAACACCTCATCATCTCCAATAGAAACCTCCTAGGCATCGCCATACTGTACCTGTCCGCAAGGACAAACAAATGAGGGTCATCATATTGACGCGCTCTGATGCACTCGTATAAAGAAGACTGAGAAACCATGCAAGCTAGGACCCGACTAGGTTCCGAAATGTCGAATCTCACAAACTGATTGGCCAAGGCTTGAACATCTAGGGCTAGTGGTCTCTCCACTGCTAGTAGATATGCCAAACTGCCCATACTCTCTGCATGTCTGCTCAGGCCATCGAGCGCCATATTAGCCTTCACGGAATTATATAGAATAGTGATATCATAGTCTTTCAACAACTCTAACCATTTTTGCTGGCATGAATTGTGAGCTTTCTACTTGAACAGATGTTGGAGACTGCAGTGGTTGGTATAGACATCACATGCAACACCATACAAATAGTGCCTCCAAATTCTCAATGCATGAAAAATAGCTGCCAATTCCAAGCCATACACCAGACAATTCTTGTCATGAACCTTTAGCATCCAAGATGTGTACAAAATTTCAAAAGCATAATGCATCAACACCATGCCAATCTTAATACGCGATGCGTCACAATACACAATGTAAGACCCCCGAACCTATAGGCAATACCAATACTGGGCCTATAGTAAAAACAGTCTTCAGCTTTTGAAAGCTCACCTCATATTTCTTAAACCATCTGAAAGGATCACCTTTCCGAATCAATCTGGTCAAAGGTATGACAATGGATAAGAAACCCTCTATGAAACGATGATAATATCTGGCCAAACTAAGAAAACTCTGAATCTCATCCGAATACAGTCCAGACCAACTCTAAACTGACTCAATCTTCTTTAGGTCTACCTTGATCCACTCAATAGATACTGCATGACCCAAAAAATGCCACTAAATCGAGCCAAAACTCACACTTTGAGAATTTTGCATATAACTTCTTCTCCCTCAAGGTTTAGAGCACGATCCTCAAATGTTGCTCATGATCCTCCCGACTGCGGGAGTACACCAAGATGTCATTAATAAACACAATGAAAAATAAGTCAAGATATTGCTGGAATACATTGTTCATCAAATTGATAAATGTTGCTGGGGCATTGATCATCCCAAATGATATCACAAGGAACTCGTAGTGGCCTTCCCGAGTCCTAAAGGTAAACTTCAAAATATCCGGATCCCAAATTTTTAGTTGATGATACCCTGATCAAATCAATATTCAAGAATACTCTGGCACCCTAAAGCTGGTCAAATAAGTCATCAATGCGCGTTAATGGGTAGATGTTCTTCAGTTTAACCTTGTTCAACTGTCGATAATCAATAGATATGCACATAGAGCCATCCTTCTTCTTCACAAATAGAATTAGAGCACCCCACAGTGAAACACTTGGCAAGATGAAACCCTTATCATGCAACTCCTGAAATTGTTCCTTTAACTACTTCAACTCTACTGGCACCATACGATATAGTTGAATGGAAATGGGCTGAGTACCCAGTAACAAGTCAAATTCAAAATCGATATCCTTATAGGGTGGCATGCACGGATGTTCTGCTGGGAATACATCTGGGAAGTCTCTCACAATCAGAAGTAACTCAACAATAGGAGTATTAGCACTGACATCTCTCACAAAATCTAGATATTCTTCACACCCTTTATCAAACATCCGCTGTGTCTTCAGAAAAGACACAACTCTACTAGGAATATAACATAAAATCTGGAATAGCCAATGTCACAGTCTTATCGTGACAATCCACAATAGCGTGATAGAGCGAAAACCAATCCATGCCCAACATGACATCAAAGTCTACCATATTGTGTAACAATAGATCAACTCTAGTCTCAAAATACCAATAAAAACTATACACGATCGACATACACGATCTACGATAGTAGAATCTCCCACAGGCATGGACACATATATAGGAGAATAAAACAAATCAGAGATATATCCAAATACAATGCAAAGTAAGATGACACATAAAAGTAAGTGGATCTCAGAACAAATAAGATTGATGCATCCCTATGACAAACCGAAACCATACCTGTGATGACTATGCCTGATGTGACCACCTTCGTCCTACCCGAAAATCATAGAATCTGGCCTGGCCTCCCCCTCTAGGGTGACTTCTACCTGCCTGACCTCCACCCATAACTGGTGGGGTAGGTGGAGTGGAAACTAGAGAAGCAACCAAGGCCTGAGAACCATGTGGACCATGTGCAATCTGTGGAGACTATGTAGTCTGTAGAGGTACACCCCTTGTGAGTCTGAGGAAGTCCCTCACCATATTTCTGGTATAACCACACTCAAAGCAAGCTCTTGCTGGGCGTGGCTGCTGAAACTAGTGTTGGCTTGGTCGGTTAGACTGACTGCCTAAGTCACCCTGTGCAGGAGGTACCCTGGATAGTGGCTGAGCAAAATTAGAAATCTAAGACCTCGGAGTAGTCGTAGCACTAATAGAAGATGGAAGTGCTAAATGAACTGGGTAGCTCACATAGCTTCTGCCATGACGGGATGGAACTAAAGCGCGGGCACCATTATATCCTCTAGATTCTTGAGGCCTCTTGGCCTCCCTGTCCTCTATCTCACGGCCTTGCATACCTTTAAACCTCCGCGCAATCTATACCAACTATTGATACGGTATCCAACTCCAACTCTCGAGCCATTTTGAATCTAATACCATAGTTGAGCCCCTTGATGAATTTGTGGACTCGCTCTTTGGCTGTAGAAACCAAGGTAGGTACAAGTCTAGACTACTCACTAAATCTGGTAGCATACTTTGACACTGACATGGTCCCCTAATGTAGCTGCTCAAACTCTGTGTGCCATGCATCTTGAAGGGTCTGGGGAACAAACTCTCTCAAGAACATCTCCGAAAATTAATCCCAAGTGAGTGGGGCTGCATCAGCTAGCCTACCCTCCTTATAAGCCTGGCACCACCGGTACGCTGCTCCTGACAGTTGAAATATAGTAAAAGCTACTTTCCTAATCTCCACAATACCCATGTTACAGAGAATACAGTGGAACTTCTATAGAAAACCATGCGCATCCTTGCCAGCCGTGCCACTGAAAGTAGGTGTGTCATACTTCTTGAACATCTCAAGTCTCCTATGCTCCTCCTCAGATGCCTTTGGCCTGACCTCAGGCTAAACCGGTATAGGGGGATATGCTATCATGATAATCAAAACTTGATCAATGTGGACCCGCTGTTCTGGAGTACGGGCCGCGGGAGTCTAATCTCCTCTGCAAACCTGAAATGTATTTGGTCGAAGGGGAATTAATCCCGCCTTAGCTAGAGTGCCGAACATGATCAAGAACTATGCTAGGATCTCTTAATGTCCAGGGGAAACAACAGGTGCCTTGGGTGCTTGTCCCCCAATCAGAGCTACTGGTGGCTCCTCAGTCACTGCTTGGACAGGTGCTCTGGCTCCATCACATTCCCCTCCTCGGCCTTTACCATGCACCTAGTGTTTCATGGCTCTACCAGAAGGCATAGTATCTAAACATTGAATCCAGCAGTGTGTGTCCTCACCATCTGTGAGAGAACAGAAAGACAAGAATTCATATTTTCAAAGTTAACAATTTCGAACGATAAGGAATCAAAGAAGTGGAATTTTCTAACAGTTTTGTTGCCTCTCGAAAATAAGTACAGACGTTTTTGTACCGATCCACACGACTATACTAAATATTCGTATGACTCGTAACACCTATGAACCTAGATCTTTGATACCAACTTATCACGACCCCAAATTCCAATATTAGGAAACGTGATGGGTTCTAGTCTCTAGCACTAAGTAAGCCTAACAAACACGATAATAAGAAATAAAGTAATGACTATAAACAAGATAAACTAAAAAGTCTCATAAGAATCTCAATAATGAACCACAATACAATATTCCCAAAACTCGGTGAGACTGAATCATAATCTCTATAGAAAAGTACTAATATCTCAATACACATCGTTGACCGAATAAAGGATAAATAGTAATAAGAGAAATATGGCATCCATGAACTTACCTTTTTATTCTTATAATTCGATGCTCACCAACTCATTTTGTCTTTGCAGATTGGGCAAAAGGATGCCCTGGTGGGGCAACTTCGATGCTCACCACCTCTGTTTCGCGCTCGGTCGGTGGTACACCACCGGTGTCTGGTGAGATAACTCCGAGATTCTTTGTCTTGAGGAGGGAATTTATGCTTGAGAGACCTCCCAATGTTTAGGGCCATCGGGAGCATGCATCGAGGTTTATCTCCTCAATAGTAGAGGAATACATCGAGGTAGTTAGAAAACACTATAGATAGGGAGAAAAGGTGGTACTGCAGGTACCTTTCCCAGAAGAGAGCATCATGGCTCATGTCAAGGGTTTTTTGAACGTATACACGTACCCCTTTACATTGGGCCCTATCGATAGGGTCGTGCTCGAATTTTGTAAAAGATATTAGTTTACCCTGGCATAGGTTCACTCGTAGTTTGAAGGATAGTGCTGATGATAAGGTATTTTGTAGATAAAGTCGGGCTCGAGTTCACCCTCAACCATCTTATTATATTATACCGGCCCTTGCATTATCCAGGCCTGATTACTCTGGGACGTCGATCCACTCGTCCTTTTATTTCCAGCAATGAAGAAGATGGGGGTCAAGAGTGGATGAGTCATTTTGTTTGAGTGCGGACTATTGATATTATCCCCGCAGAGTTCGTTCCATTTTCTGAGAAATGGAATTTTACACATAACTGGTACACTCGTGTTCTCATTATTTTGCCCATGGTGGAGGCAGATTCTGTAAAGATGCTTTCTTTTTCTTTTCTATTTTTGCAGCAATCCCGTGGATGCTATACGAGGTTCCTGATCTGGCGGATTGGTTTTGGAAACTGGCAGCTTTCTTGACTTATGATTAGCGTAAGTGGAAAGATCTATCCAAGGGTAGATGGGAGGCAAAACATCACTGTACGTGTTGTGTGGCTTGTTTTATTTGAAAGGTACTTTCTTTTATGTGTACTAACTCTGTCACTGCAGGCATTGGAGAATTTTCTGAGATGAGAACATGCCCCCTAGGGAAGGAGGAAGAATCGTCATCTTTGGGGTCGAGGACTGATAACAAATGGAAGGAGTCCTCGAAGGACGAGTGTGCTCATAGCGAGGCAAGCCCTGCTCAGAGGCTCAAAGAGGATGTATCAGCTGAGCCTGCGGCATATGAGGCTTCTAGCCTTGGAAAAGTGGTTCCTCTCTTGTCGTTGTCTTTATTTCCCATCGAAGGTACTTCGAGGGATAAAGGTGTTTATCCATCGTCCTCACCCCTTGTGAAAGTACTTCGAGGGATGTTCGAGACTAGGGGCCGCCTAAATAAAGTGGGGTCTCGAGCGACCATGTCCCCACTGAGATCGGTTCAACTGGGGTCGGTGAGACCAGGCCAGTAGATGCACGCTCTACCTTTAAGGAGGCTCCGCGGCTTTGTTCTGTTGTGAGCTTTGGTTGACTTCGTTGATCTGCTAATATTACATTTATTTTTTCTCATTGAGCTTCTTTTTCATAGGCCTTTGAAAAGCTCAAGTCTGAGCTACTCCGCTGTGAAGCCCGGTTGAGGAAAGCCTTGGATGGGGATAAATACCTTGGGCTTCTTTGTGATAAAAGGGGAAAAGAATTGAGGCACCTTCGGTACAAGGTGAATCAAAGCCTGAACTACGAAAGCCACCTTGAGAAACAGGTAACCTTTTCTCTGAGGGAATGCATGCTTATTCTTCTATCCTGATAGATTAATATTTTGACGCTTCAGTTGTAGAGAAAGACAAAGGATCTGGAATACCTTTGGGGCGAGGTTGGCCAGGCCAAGTATGAGTGTAGTGAGCTAAGGGCTCAGATAGATGCCCATATTGCGACCTAGAATAATGCTTAGGCCAAGGTTTCTACCCTCGAGGTGTAGTTCTGGAACGCCTGTGAAAATAGTTCGGTTCAGACGAGCAGTATTGCAAAGCTTGAGTCCGAACATTTGGAGATGAAGGCCGAGGTCGTGGACGCCCGGGCTGAAGCTGAAGATATTTGGGCTAAGGCCAACAAGAATGTGGCCGTCTATTTAAAAGATGTTACCAATGCTCGGGCTGCATTGAGAGGTGCTTCCGATCGAGAGAGCATAAGTAATGAATATGCTCGGCGTAAATCTTGTAGGGAAACCCTCGAAGAGATTCACGCTAGGGGCTTGCGATATCTCGGAAGAGATAGCGCAGACCAAGGAGGATGAATACGATGCCAAATTCCTTGTATCTGATGCCAAAGATAATGGAGAAGAGGCCGATAGGGCCGCAGTCCCCAAGGGGAAAATAGACTAGGCTTTTTTCTTTTTGATTCTTTGTACAGTGTTCTTAGAGAACTTTGTAAATGTAGCCTTGCATTGTTTCATATATGCGTATGTAAATAAAACTTTTGGTTTTCTCCTTCCATGAATTTCCATTTGCTTGAGTATGTCATTCTTTGTTTTGAATTTATACATTTGTCGATGATTGGCCAGGTGAAATGGACTTCGAGGTAAAACCCTTAGGTTTGCAAATCGGCCTTGAGGCTTGTTGGGCTGGCTCGTAGGCTCTTACGCATTTGCCCTTAGGCATTTTTAGTTAATTGTTTTGGGCTAAGTCTCCGAGTCGGATTTCTACTCGAGGTTATTGACCCTTAAGTTTTTAAGCTGGCTCTTAGGCTCTTACGCGTTGGGTCGGTACAACCTCTTAATATAGGATGGCGACAGTGGCTCTTGCATGTTGGGTTGACATGACCTCTTAATATAGGTTGCCGATAGTGGCTCCTATGCGTTGGGTTATTACGACTTCTTAATATAGGCTTTTATTTTCCCTCGTTAAAGACTTTTTTGAAGTTTTTGTGTTTGCCCGACTCTTAGACGGCTTGATAAAAGCCTCGATTGTGAGATGTTATGTAGCAATAAAAGAGAACCTCGGGAGGTTTTGCTTGATGGCTGAATTGTTTCGAAGCCAATTGTTTGGAGCTGATATGATCGATGCTCTTTTGCTTATGCTGAGGGTAGCCTGATTAATCGGTCCTTTTCGATGTTTTTTTGAAGTAATTGAAGCCCTATGATTTTATAGCGACGGTCGGGCATCCCCGAGTCGCGTGAGTTTGGCTGAAGCCTTGTGAACGGAGTCATTGCATTTGGTCGTAGCCTTTTAGCCCTCAAGTGAGGTAGTTTTGGTGTTTACTTCGAGGGTATGCCTTTTTAAGGGTCTTACAAGTTCGAATGCATAGCCATAACTTTAAGATCTGGATGATGCCTTTTTGCAAGGTCTTATAAATTTTAACATGCCTTACTTGAGGTCTTACGGATTTGGTTAATTGGTACACGTATAATTCACACCTTGTTTGAGGTCTTACAGATTTGGTTACTTGGTACAAGTATAATTCACGCCTTTCTTGAGGTCTTACAGGCTTGGTATTGCTTTATGAAGGTCTTACGAGCTCGAGGTTGCCCGCATGTGGTCTTATAGCCTTGGGTTCTTGACAAATCAATAGGGTGATAGTCGATGATAGACCCCAAGGTATCGAGAGTTTCTTGGCTCCGGGGTCGTTCTATGTAAACTTGGTGTTGGCTTTGAGTTTTCAATGTCAGTCCCCGAGTGTTCGGGAAAATATTTTGGCTCTAGAGCTGTTTCTTGTTAAAGAGAGCAGACTTCTTTGAAGCGTAAAACGTTTTGATGGAGTAAAAAATATTCTTTGATTACTTGGCACAAGTATACATGTTTTCGTTGTCAAGGGTTCGGTTATTCTATGCGGACACAGTTCATTCGACCGTTTGGCCCGACACATCATTTTCCTATCGAGACCCTTTTTGGCTCATCTTGCCTTCAAGAAGGTGACCTTCCAGGGGATGCCCCCAGTGTTTGAGGTTTATTGAAGAAAAGCTTTGAATACTTGTTAAGTTACCCTTAGGTAGCATATAGATGTTTCCTCATTAAAAACCTTGCCGGTAAACCCCTTCTTGGGATAAAATTCGATCAAAGGAAAAGAGTGCAATGCATGCTTTAAAACCTAAGATCTTTGAGCTGGACAGCACTTCGACTGTTCTGATCGGGCACCTGCACAAAGTTTAGTGTAAGATGTAAATAAAAAAGGAGATGGTTATACCTTAATGGTGATGGAGCTTTGAGCCTCGATATGCTTCAAATATTTGCTTCGGGGACGCAGCACGATCCTTTGCTTGTTTTATTCATGTGTAGCTGAGAATGTGTCTTCACTATTTGCTTATCCTTTGGCTCCTTCGATGTTGAAGGCATCGATGTCGGTGCCACATCGTGCAATGCGAACATCTCCCTCGCTGTATATTGTTCTCCATACATGGTTTTTATTCCGTCATTTGTCGAAAAGTTCATCATTTGATAAAGGGTTGATGGTACTGCTCTCATGCAGTGTATCCATGGTCTTCCGAGCAAGGTGTTGTACCTCATATCTCTTTCGATAACATGGAATTTGACATTTTGGGTCGTTCCGGCCATGTTGATCGAGAGGCTGATTTCCCCTTTCTTTGTTTCGCTTGCCATGTTGAATCCGTTGATGACTCGAGAGGTGGCCACGATCTGGTTGAGTAGTCTGAGCTGCTCCACCACCCTCGACCTAATAATGTTGGTCGAGCTACCTGGATCCACACGCACACGCTTTATTTGAAATGTATTCACAAGAAAAGAAATTACCAAGGCATCGTTATGAGGTTGAGAGAGTGCTTCGATGTCCTTATTATTGAATGTGAGAGTATCTTTGGGTATATAACCCCGAGTTCACTTCTCCCTCGTGATGGATATTTTTATTCTTTTGATAATGGGTTCCTACGGGATGTCGATTATTCCAACGATCATGTGGATGACATGTTACGGCTCATCTGTTTCATTTTTCATGTTTGCCTCTCTTTCCCATAATTGATTTTTGGCTCGGTCGCTAAGGAACTCTCGGAGGTGCCCTTTACTGAGTAGTCAGGCTACTTCTTCTTGGAGCTGCCTGCAATCTTCGGTCCTATGACCGTGTGTGCCATGATATTCGCACACTAAGTTGGGGTTCCTCTGTGGCGGATCTGATAGTACAGGTCTTGGCCACCTGGTGTCTTTGATTTTACCGATGGCAGATACGATGTCTGAAACATCAATGTTGAAGTTGTACTCCGACAATCGGGGCACCTCCATTGGTCCTGTGTGTCTGTAGAATTCGGCTCTACTCACGAGTCCTCGAGGATTCTGACCTCGATCTGCCCTTCAATCATTTTGGGGTATGTTACACTTTGGGGCGTTTCTCCTATCTTTGGTGTATGGTTGGTACCTTTCTTTTTTTGGCTTTGGCTTTTTTGCCAGGAGTCTGCATGGATATACCGAGCCCAAGGGGTCTCCCAATTGTTCGTCCTCGACCCTAATCTTCGACTGATATCGGTTTTGGACATCCGACCAGGTCACGACGGGATATTCAACAAAATTCTGCTTCAACTACTTTGAATCCACCGAGCTTTGTTTGTTCAAACCTTGGGTGAAGGCCTGTACTGCCCAGTCATCAGAGACTGGTGGTAATTCCATTCGCTCCATTTGAAAGCTATATATGAACTCTCGTAGCATCTTATTTTCTCTTTGTTTTATTTTGAAGACGTTGGATTTCCTTGTAACCACCTTGATGGCACCAGCATGTGCCTTTATGAAAGAATCTGCAAGCATGGATTAATCTATTGAATTCGGATCTAGGTTGTGATACCACTTCATGGACCCTTTTGAAAGTGTTTTTTCGAACTTTTTTAGCAGGACAGATTCAATCTCGTCATCCCTCAAGTCGTTGCCCTTCACCGCATAAGTGTAAGCGGTGACGTGCTCGTTGGGGTTCGAGATTCCGTTGTACTTCGGGAGATTGGGCATTCTAAATTTTTTCGGGATGTGCTTCGGAGCAGCATTTGGCGGGAATGGCTTTTGTACGAATTTCGTTGAATCAACACCCTTCAGGATTGGGTGTGTGCTCGGGATCTGGTTGACCCTTGAATTGTAGGTATCCACCTTTTTGTCGATAGCTTCTATCATCTTTTCACCCGATTCAATCCTCTTTGTGAGGTCCTCGAGCATCTTCATTATAATGGGGTTGGCTGCTGACCTATTGTTACTCGATCTTTCCGGTACCTGTTTGGCTCGAGGAGCCGTTTCTGGTGCTACTGTGCTTGAAGTTTTTTGGTGGCTTTGCAGTTGACCAATTGCCAGTTGTTGTGCCTGTAACATCTCAAAAATAACGTGAAGGCTAACCTATTTCTCCCCTCATGCTGGGATTTCCTAAGCTTCCTATTGGTTTTCTTGGCGTATAGTTGGTGTGGGAGCTTATGTCAATGTGTTGGGCGTTACGCGAGACCACGTCCACGGGAATTGGTTCTGGTGCATCCTCAGGGTTTCGTAGTGGTACACCAATATCTGGAACAGCTACACCATTCTCTCCATGGTCCTCAAGACCATTGTTTTCATGTGCGTTTATTGGGTTAGACATTTTTGACCTGAAATCAAAGATTCTTGGATAAGAAAAAGTGTGAAAAATAACCTGCGTTATGTAGTAAACCAGCCAAAAAACAACTACTAATATTTTCAGCCCCACGGTGGGCGCCAAACTGTTTATCTTAAATAAGGTAATTACAATTAGATTTGATTTTGTAGTTCTAAAAATACGTAATTTATTTTATGCTAGTTGTTAGGAAGTAGATGATAAGTGTGAGACTAGAAATAAGATAAGAGCTTGAAAGCAGTTTGTTAAGAAAACCGAGTGGCTGGGATTCAGGGCCTCGAGCTGGCCTATACGGGTCCTCGAGGTCGAGCTAAGCGCTAGGTTGTGACCGGCCGATTAAGGTCTAGAAACACTAAGAGCTTTGATCTTAGCTATTTATGGTCAATAAAGAGCAATAAATGAAGAACAATTAATGGAACACAATAAATGTAAGCAATAAATGTAAATAATAGTATCGAGGGAGAATGTGCTTAATCTAGATAGCAGAGAATGTTCATGTATTGAATGTTGTATTGGATATCTATTTACAAAATGACAAGGGTCCCCTTTATATATGAGGGGTGGGGAATCCTAACATAGTACAGATGCGTTTATTACAAGGATTTGAGGCTGGTACAGCCATTTAATGCCACCGTACGGGCTTGAACTAGCCTAATAGACTTTGTCAACTTTAATCACGTGCCTTGGGAATTTCCCGTTTGTCCATCACAACCATTGATTTACACTACCTTGAGGTCGATCATTGAGAACCGTCGGGGTCGAACCCCGGGCTGAGCCTCGAGACTTTTGGGGGCGATCTCTACGAAGTACCATAACGACCATAAAATCGGACTCTCTGATTTTTACCGTATACAAAAAGTTAGACCCAGAGTAATAGAAATCTGTACGGGCTGGTTAACAAGATAAACTAAACATTAATTAGGGACTGAATCATTTGATAATAGTCGGCATCACAAGAATTTCAGAGATTGCGTTCCGGTGATAATAGAATGGACAATAGAGGAATAACCTTTAAAGTTCATTCAGGAAGACGCTTCCCTAAAGCAAGCAATGTGAGCAAAGTTAAGCTTAAGGGACTATGTGTGCCAATTACACTAAGTTTCACCCTCTCGAGTAAGGAATTTTGTTATCCTTGGTACAGAAGGATTACCGCATGGAGAGTAAGGGTCATGGATGATGTGAAAGACACCAAAGATTAAAAGGTAAAATATCTATAGGTAGATCACCAGAGCTGTAAAACTTAGTACTCCCCTAAAGGAGGACTATGGAGTGATGTGACATTAAGTCAAACTTAAGTGGTTATAGTAACTATGGAATGGTAAAGGAAGAATGCAATAAAAATAAGAAAGGAATGAGATTGCACTTATCCAAATGCTACAGATATGCTACGATTCCAGGATATTATGCAAACACGACGTCAAGGAAAGGGAGTAAAGGTTCCTACTCAAGATCTTATTGATAAATAAGGAGCCAGTGCAAGACGTAAGTCAAGACAAAGGAAATAACCCCAAGAAAGATAACGCGAAACATTGATATGAGAATGGACCAACGAGTAGTTAGTAGTTGATTAAGGAAAAGCCTAGTTATGGCTAGACAAGAGGATATAGACAAATCAACAGGTCAATGCAAGATAAACATAGTAAGCCCCAACATGGGGAATTCAGTCTCGCAGATACGACATCGTGAACCTTGAGAAATACAAATAGGATTTGGGATAGTTAAAGGTATCGTATGAGTGTTGCGGAGATAAAAGAGAGCGCCACTGGGAAGACAATTAAAATATCAGCTCATAAGCAATTGTACAAGTACAAGGGCGTGGAGGTAAGTAACTACGAATAATTATAGGCGAGAAAGGACATCAAAAATTCCGTCAAGTATACTATGTAATAAGATCACAGCTTCACAAGAGTCAGAGGGTCCTCCCTAAATGCTACAACGAAAGACTAGTTGAGGAAATAAGGAAGAAGGCTTCAACCTAAGCATAGTGACCTGAAGAGGAAATGGTCATGTAAAATAGACTCACTACAAAATTGTACGCACTCCAAAAGAAAGTGGCACCTACCGTGGCTAATGAACGGGGAGTAAAAAAACCAAAAGTAATAATCAAGATCATATGAGATTCACAAAAATTCCGGCATGCATAGGAACTAAGATAAGCTAAGTATGCACGTAACAAGGGGAAGAAAGACCAAGAAAGGTAATAGCTTACGTTTAAATAAAGCTGAGAAGGAACAAAAGGAATCATTTGATCAATGGTCTAGAGTTAGTTACGTTATGAATACACTTAAGATTTCGGAGTATTATCCATGCAGTATATATGTTGTCAGTCATACAATTGTATAAGACTCCGGTATAAGTTAAAAGAAAGAATTGAGTCCAGGTCATACACAAAGAATTGAATTGTTAGAAGATTGTATCATAGATATTCCATAGCATCCGTGAAAGGCTAAAGTAATAACTAATACCATGAGCCGTAGATCGGAAGATAGCTTAAGCCTACATAAAAGATGATTAGAAGGAAGAGGAAACTAAAGAATTACATCAACTAAGTAAATCAGGAGTGTAATTAATGGACCCAAAAAATTATAGAAATCATAATTGAGAACATTCCAGGATTATACCTAATATCAGAGGCACAAGAGAGGCAGTACAACAACCATATTCTATAACGGCTCTATGATAAAGCCAGTTCGAAGAGTACTAACCTCATAAGAAATCAGTATAAAGCTCCCACCAGATTCTGTATGCACCAAAGGTGCAAGTGTAATAATAGAGCTTCAATTGTGGATGTGAACTATACCTATGTGGAACGGAAGTAAGAAAAGAGATAAAAGATGTGATACGATATTTTAAGGTAAGTAAGGTAAAAGTGAACAACGTACGAGATACTCAAATGCAGAAGGTTGTGATAGTCCATACTTGGGATAGAAGGCTAGAAGCGCGTGGATTCAGCATCCAAGAATGATAGCAGCGTCGTCAGTGGCATATCTTCCAGCGTATGGTTTCTAGGTATCGAGAGGCCTAGTCAAAAGAGTAAAGAAGAGTTAGATACGATGTGATGTCTCACTTGATGTTCCAGATTAACATAAGGAAATCTATGGTGCAAGAAAGTTGAAGGAAGGTTGCAAGTAGTATAAACAGATATGTATAGGTCGTAAGCTAAAGTATGGTAGAGCGACAAGGTTTTAGGAAGACATGAGTAAGGATAAGAAAAGGCAAATGAGAAGGTGGCAAAAATGGATAAGTCCTCTGGATTAAGCCCGTGAAAACAAAAGAGCTGATGATTTCTCTAAGTTATAGAAAGATCAGTATAGCCTGAATGAACTCAAAGGAGTCCAAGACTAATAGCATTTAGAAGAGATGGAATACTGCCCTGGTAATAGAATGAAGGTGTAATTGTGACAAATAAAGGATGACGTTTGGGCCTACGATTGAGTAATGATTTGAAGAAGAAAAGTAAGGGATTTTATAAATGCTACAGGACTAAAATACCCACGTAAGGTGAATCACATTGGGATGCTATAAAATACGGTTATGAAAATATGGTTTCACCCCAGGTGGATCAATCTAATTATTTTAGAATCCTCGATGAGTCGTGAGCCCTAGAGGCAGTGTTACATAAAAGGTCAAGTTGTCAGTGGTAGATTATAGATCAATATTGAGGTGAATCAACAATGGATGGATAAAAGTTACAAAGTATGAGATGAGATTAGGCTGTCATCCTTAAGATAAACAGTAATTAGGAAGCATTAGAGGACTTAGACTTATACATATAGGATAAGCAACGAGAGTAACCCGGAGTTTGGTAGTAAACCTCAGTAACGGTAAATCGAAGTAAGAGTTATGGTATATTATGACCTACCTACATGTAGTAAAGCCATAGATGCCCAGAGGGACAACTTGTCATAATTCTATATATGTTCACAAAGTAAAGCCTAGAGATCAGCTAAAAGCTGGAGGAAAAGGAGAGAAGAGTCGCATAGGCACACATACAAAGGCAAAGGAGTACAGGCTGCTTAACAGAAGGTAGCAACAATTACGAGATTCGAAGAATTCCGACCACAAGTCATGGTGTGAGAAAGAGGCCTAAAGGGGGAAATTCCCTGACCTTTGAATATATTCAAAAAATAGTTGCCTAAATGGCAAGGAGAGTATTAAGGTATTCGCAAGAGCTATGGGTTATGAGAATGATAAGTGCGTCAGTCAACATTCGAGGATGAATGTTCCAACGAGGGGAATGATGTTATACCCCATGTTTTCGTACGTGGAAGTATGCCATAAATAAATTGATATAAGCTCGGAAATGAGATGTTACATCCCACATGTTCGGATGTTAAAGTTTCATCGTAAGTTAATCAACGTAAGCTCGGGAATGAGATTATTTTTAAGGTTATACGTATTATGCTATTTCAAACAAGCGATAAGTTAATTCGTGAAGGAGAGAAGGTAAGCGAATCAAAGAAAGTTAGTATTGTCGAAGTTTGTCAATTTGGGATAAAATATGGTCCAAGATCTAATACCCGGTATTTATGGACTAGTACCATACAAGGTACCACATGACCATGATAGTAAGGTGTATAAGGTGTGTTAACAGTTAATAGTATTTTAAGTAATTTGAGATAACTCTTAATTATGTGGACAACTAATGAATTTTTCGCGCTTTGCGCAATCATAAGAGACCCAAATAATTCTTTTGACATTCGAATATTAAAAATATATATTAATCGCTAAATTTAAATATATAGACTTCAAATTTTAGTTGATTTTATTATTATGATATAATGTTATATTTTCTCTAAATTTACATTATTGGAGTTCTATTGTCTTCCAAAGTTAACTAATCCTTTTTAAATGACATATATAGGTGAAATTCACCCTTTTCTCATCTATTACCTTTTCCTCCTTAGTTCTTTTAACTCTAAGATTTGCAGAAGCCGTCAATTACGAAATCAATTAGGCATTTTCCATCTTCTTTCTTACCTTTCTTACTCTTCTACTTTCGTTTTTTCTCGTTTCTTTCATTATTTTTTCTTTTTCTTCCTTTTTTCCGCCTTATTTTCTTTTCCTTCCTTTCCATTCTCTTTCTTTGTGCAAAATGGCAATATTTTTCTGCTCTTTCGTGGTGTAGTGTAATTATGTTTTATATTATTTCTCCTCCTTTTATTTCTTTTATTCTCTGTTTTCAGCCAAATTTAAATTTGTGAGTTCTACATTCTGGATTAATTACTTGTGAGCACGTGATTTTTTCCCTACATGTAATACTCCAGCAAATTCAAAACAAAATATTTTCTGTCAGTATTTGCAATTTCGGGGATTTTCGTGGCATTTTCTGGTAATTGTTTGTATTTGTCGGTGCATTTTTATTTTTATTTAATTAATAAAAATTGCAAAAATATGTTGCATTTGCATTTAGGATTTAATTTTACATTTTAGGATTAATTGACAAATTAGTTATTTCATAAAAATGGAAAAATCACAAAAAAATAGTTTATTTTGCACTTTTAATTTTAATTTCGAATTTTGGTAGTTTTTCCTTTAATTTTGTTTTTAATTATGTATAGTAACACTTATTAGGGTTAATTAATTTAATGTGGTAGGACAATTTTGTTTAGGATTCAATTTAGGTTTTAATTTCAATTTTGGAAAAAGAAAGCGAGTTTTTTTAAAAAAAGGAAAAAAGTGAAAAATGAATTGAAAAAAAAAAAGAAATAATGAGAAGGAAACTTTGGGCCAAAATCAATCCAAATCCCCAGCCCAAACCTACATCATCAGCCTACCCACCTTACTCACACAGAAACCCGACCCAAACGCCTCTACCCGGTCCATTCCCCCAACTAAGTGAAACGACATCGTTTCATGGGCATCAGATCAGGACCGTCAAGGTTGATTGATCTAACGGACGAGAAGCCAGGGTCATTTGATATATTAATGTCCAAACGTTACCCTCCCCCCCCAGCTTTCGTCTCTCTCAAATTCCCTCAGAGAAACCTTAGAAGCCGCCGGGATTCCCCACCACCATTGATGGCAGCGCCGGCGTCCAATCGCCATCAAACTTACACCAAACACTCCCCACCTTCTCCTCTTTCCGAATCTACAAATCCCCGCCCTCGAATCAACCCAGAATGGCTCGAATTTTGTTTTGGAAGAAAACTCTAGCTGAGCCGCCCCCAAATCCCCGTCCTCTGGTGGCGACGCCACCTCCAAACGCCACCAAAATCACATCCTATAGCCTCCTCACAACCCTCTGTCCAAATCTCAACTTGTTTTTCATCGAATCTCCCGGGAACTTTTCGAATCTTGATCCGAAGAGAAGAACCCTAAATCCCAAAGTCCAAATCAACGGGCCCATTTGAAGATTTAGGACCGTAATAGGCGTTATTCATGTGTTTTTGCATAGAAACACACGATTAAGGGCTATTCCGGTCAGGAATTTGAAAAGCCCTTCAAAGTTTGTTGAAGTATCTTCTTGGCTGGTGTTAGGTATCTTCTTTGTTCGTTTTATTTATTTATCTTTTCTTTTGTGTTTCTGCTTCATCACCTCTTCTGGGTTTGTTTAGTTGTTCGGGAGTGTTGTTATTCATGCATGATTAGTTCGGGATCCTTTCTTAATTAGTTAATCGTCTAACAGTTTAGTTAATTCCCTTTATTTGTGTCAGTTAGTAGTAATTTAGTTTAGGGTTTTAGTTTTGAAAATTGTTCTAGTACTTGGATGGTTCTGCCTCTCAGAAGCTCATAGAATTTAGGGATGTTAATGTACGAATTAGGCTTTAGTCTGTTGCTGACCCATTTGGAAAGTGTGGCCCGTTTAATTTGGTCTATGTCCTTGGGTCAATTTGTCCCGTTTGGATTTCTTGAAGTAATTTTCAGAAGATAAAAGGGTAATTTGGTCAGTCTGCTTAAGGAATCTTGATGTAACTGACTGAGGGAAGCTTCCTGGAAGCTGGGGTGGGGACTAATGTAAAAGAATCTGAATTTTGGCTAGGGGTTTTAAGCTAAAACAAAAATTAGCAAAGGGGCAAAGTGCAAAGTTGAAGCTGCCCTAAGACTTGCCTATAAAGGCATCTTTTCTTCTGGGGCAAAGAGATTTTTTAGGGATTAAAAAACAAAAATACGGAAAAAACCAAAAAGAGTTAAAAAATCAGAGATATACCAGAAAAATTTATAAGAAAATACTATTCCATTGGAATTCTGTCAAAGATCTTAAGTTGTTCTTAGACTTCAAAGCAATTTCTGGAACTTTTAAATGTAAATGGCTTGACCTTGTGCTGGAAAAGCTTTGGGGTTTAGTTTGTTTGAAGTTTTCACTGTTCCATTTACTCTTGTTTGGGCTTTTGATGGTTTTTTTAAAGTTTCTAAGCATTTTAGTGTATCTCAAGTCAAGTGTGAATCGATTTGGGTTTGGAAAACTAGTTCAAGGTTGGGTCCTGAGGTTGCTTGTGTGTCAACCTGTGTTGAGTTGGGATTTTACGGGTCATTACTCCAATCTGTTCTGTGTTGCTTGCTGCTAGCTACTGATTCCTTGTTATTTTGGTTTCTGTCTTATTTCCAGGTATTTCCCTCAAACTTTGGATGGAAATGAAGCCTGTTATGGCTATTTATGTTGGAATCATGTAGTTTAAGTAGGAGAAACTGATTGTTAACCTGCTCTGTTACGCGATCACTTTGGAAGCCTATTACATTTTGTCTTCATGTTTCTTCTAGGCTCACATAAGTTATTCAGTTTCTCATCATTGTTTTTATTTTAGATTCTTTTATGGTGTTATGTAAATGCTTCCCCTCCACTGGCTTAGCTTAAATATTTAAAGGTCCTGATCATACGTATGAGCAGTAGAGAACTACTGCAAAGAAATCTTAGTAACGTCGATATGTTTCAAATCTATTGTGGTTTGCTGATGTCAATGTTGTTGAATTGAGAGCATGCTGCTCAGTTTTCTCTAGATAGCAATACATCTCAAGTTTTGCAGATTAAGGCTTGTTTATTGTTAGGAAGGAAGATTGTACATACTGTTGTTTGTTTCTAAGGAGACTCGATATCGAGTCCTAAACCCTCTAGCTCTTGGCCTTGAGATCTGGCTTGGGCTCGTTTGGGCCCAAAGCTCATTTTCCTTGTGATATGGTCTCGTGAGCCCAAGGCAAGCGTGGATCTAAGGTGCAAGCAAGATTAGATTATAAATTTAGTTGCTTCATGTTTAAATAATTAAAGAAGCAAAGATGTTAGTTAGTCACATGCTCAACGCAGTTTTATGATCGGCGGTCAACAAATGTGTATAATTCTGAGTCCTTACGTGTGGTTTAGCATTGGAATCTGCAGTTGGGCCATTAGTATTGGCCTAATGTCTTCGGATGCGCTATAAATTACGCTCAAGACCTCTGTTTCATTTGCGATTTGGGCATATTAGTGATTTAGGCCTGCTATTTATCGGATCTTATGTTAACAAAACGCTTAGTTAACATTTTAATCTTTATGAATCGAAGCACGCCATTTAGTAAAATTTTCCATGGCCTTCACGAGTGTTATAATTTTAGAAAAAAAATATGAAAAACGAACTTCGTAGTTTACCTTAAGCGCGTCAGTTATATAATTATCATGGTTATCAAAACCCGGGGGTGCATTTCATGTGACCCGATCCTAATTTCCAACAAGGTTAAATAGAGCGTGCTGTGAACCTCGGGTGCATTTCATGTGACGTGGCTTGCAATATATTTTAAATAACCTTGAATTAATTCTTTAAATAAGTAAAAAGCGGTTTTCCAAAAGTTAAAAAATGCACATAGGTTTCAAAGATGTTTTAAAATCAGATAATAATCCATTTATAATAGTTGAGAGACCGTGCTAGAACCACAGAACTCGGGAATGCATAACACCTTCTCCCGGGTTAACAGAATTCCTTACTCGGATTTTTGGTTCGCGGACTGTTAAACAGAGTTAATATTTTCCTCGATTCGGGTTTGGAACCGGTGACTTGGGACACCATAAATCTCCCAAGTGGCGACTCTGAATCTTTTAATAAGTATAATCCCGTTTCAAATGTCCTTTAATTGGAAAAACTCCCTTGTATTTATACCCTTTACGGGGTGTAGTAAAAAAGGAGGTGTGACAGCTCTGGCGACTCTGCTGGGGACACGAACCCAGAATCTTTGGTTCAGGGTTTAAGAATTCGAGCTTAGAATAATTGTTATAGTTGGCTTTATCCATTATCTAAATTTGTTCCATGATTTGGGCCTAATGTGTTAATTGATTGCTTTTACCGCTTTGATATTCCGTGAACTGTATATAAACTGTTGCGAAATCCTTCCTCTCTCAGAGTTTTCTAAATCATGAAGAAGTGTGCACTTCGTGTGAATTCTTTTCGGTTAGAGTCATATTCCAAATTTAGAATGAGGTTCGGACAAGTTGCAAAGCCGATGAAGCTTCTGTATTCCCAGTACGCTGCCCCCCCTCCGCTCGAGATGTCCGCTCAGGTAAGCCAGGTCTAGAATAATATACCCAGGATTTAAACCTAGCAAAACACAGCTTCATACTGGATCCCTAGTAGGAACATTTGTTTGCATCATGTGCATTTTGACTTTGGAGACTCAACATAGGGGTTGGGTCTTTCTAGGACAGGTGCACCCGAAACAAAAAGACCATCCTAATGTATCCTACTTGCTACTTGTGCATTTATTTGCTTCGGACTTGCATGCTGACCGGTTTATGAATATTGGGAAAGGTTGAGGAAAAAGAAATGGCAGTATAAAGGTTAAAGAGAGTTAATCGCCTATTCTGAAAAAATTCAATGTCCAAATAGTGTCGAAACTCTGTCGAATTTTCGAGAAAATATAATGAGGGAAGAAAGGGACAAAAGTTTTTTTTGTTTTCGAAATAGATTGTTTTATTTACCAATGAAATGAAAAAAAAAAGAAAAAAAGAGAGAAAAGGTTTTTGTTTTCAAAAAATAGTATTATTTGCCAATGAAATAAAAAAAGAGAGACTCTTGTTTTCAAAAATAGTTTGTTTTATTTGCCCGAACTACGCCAGTTTGATTCTCACAGGGTGTGAGGTACGTAGGCAACCCCCATCGGGTCCAACTTCCTTTTTGAAAAAATAGCCCAAAAGCCCAAAAATTTTACTTTGATTTGAAAATAATTAGGGTGTTGCCATTCTTGTCAGAAATAGTCGAATGTCCCTAAAAGGGCGCCGGAAGGCTATTTTTGCAAGAACAACCACTTTTGTCACTTTCAAAGGTTTTTGGCCGGTTAGCTGACACAACCTTAAAATCTTCGTTTTTGAAGTGCTGAAAAGCCGTGTTGGCAAGGCCGGATGTTTTATGGAAATTTTGGAATTTGTCATTTCTCTTAAGTCAAAACGAGTCATGGTTTTCTTTTAAATTAAAATCACCTTAATAAATGTGCAGGATGAGCACAAATCAAAATAAACCTTTCTCAGTCCGTGAAGAGATCCCTTTGGAGCTACATATGTGGTTGCATGATTTGGGGGACAACAGCAGAAAAATTGTGACAAAAGCACTGGGCGGTCTTATTGGGCTTTTGAAGGTCAAGCCCAGAAAAGACGTGATTGAGGCCTTAATACGCTAGAAGAGATAGCAGGCTATGCCGGTTCCGAAGGGAAACTCAGAAGTCAATACCCGATAGCACCAAGAACAGTGACCCCCCACAAATTTTTGGCCAAAGGATTTTGTACCTTCTACTTTCTGTACCGACGATACGGGAATCCACGTGGCTTCGAAACACCAGATACTGGTCTTACTCATGCTGGGAATCAAGACAAGTGGGAAGCTCGGAGAGGATTAGCTTTCATAGTGGTGTTCCTGGGTATTTTGGTTTGCCCGAGAAAAGATGGGAACATAGAGATGGGATTAGTAAGGATAACTGACTTTATGGTGAAGAAGGCAAATGGGACTATAGTGCCGTTGATCTTGGCAAAAATTTACCGAGCTCTTACTCGTTGTCGAGAAGGAGCAAAGTTCTTTGAAGGGTGCAATATGCTGTTACAAATATGGATGGAGGAACACCTTTGCCACCGTCCCGAATACTTGAATTGCGGTATGATTGGCCTCGAGTGCATTGAAAAACATGAAAAGCGAGTAGAGGGTTATGAGTTTCCAGATGGTACGGAAGCATGGTATGCTCATTTGAGATCTTTGACCGCAAATAAGATCGAGTGGACATTTGGATGGCTCTCAGTCAATGAAGTAATCTATATGTCGGTTGAGGTATGTTTTTGGTTGTTGATGGGTCTGCGGAGTATCCAGCCTTATGCTCCGCACAAAGTCTTGCGTCAGTTGGGCCGATACCAGACCATCCCACACAATGAAGATTTGAGTCAGCAAGTCATAGAGTTAGATCCAAAAGCTGCCTTCCCAGAAGAAAAAGTGCGTCGGGTTTGGCATCAGTGTAGATTCTTAGGGCCTAACACGCGAGTACGAGATCTATCCATAGGCGAGGTGGAGCCCAGTTATATTGCTTGGTATGGTAAAAGATCCCTAGTTCAACATGAGCCTGAGAGGCCCGCAAAGAGACCTCAGGTACAATGGGATTGGCTGACCAAAGAAAACGATTACAGGGCTACCATAAGCAAGTTGGAAAAGCAAGTCAGAGAACTTCAATTTGAGAATAGCTTGCAAGTGGCGGCGGATGAAGGAGAAAAGAAAAGACTAGCCAAAGAAAATGAGGCCCTTCGAGCTCAAATCCAGAAATTAAAAGTAGCAGCAGAAAATCCAGTCCGAAGTGATAGAGATGAAAAACTCATAGCTAACCTGAGGCAGAAAGTAAATGACTACAGTTTTGATTTGAATAAAGCAGAAAGTGAATTAGCCAAGGCTCGAAAGCAATTGGCTAAAAACTCAGATGAACTAGTACGCTTGGTTAAGCAATTGAGCGAAAGGTACGACGATGAGGTCGCAGGATTAAAGAGAAGGGTCATCGCCGCAGAAAACAAAATGATCAAACAGGCAAAAAACTTCAAAGTTGAAAGGGAACATTGTTATACAGCATTGGCGCAATTAGAAATAGATTTGCAACAACTTCAGGAGCAAAATCATATGGCTGAGCAAACTTTGGAAGCCAGGGCCCAGCAGATTGGGTGTTTGTTACAAGAAAAGGGGGCCATAAGAGATAGAATTAGAAGCATTGTCGACTACATCGTTATGAAGTGCCACATTTGTGAGGATATGACTCGCACTACATTCTTTGCAGCGGTGATGACCTTTGTTAAACAAATAATAAACGACTTGGACCGACTTCAAAGGGATCTTGCACATAGGCCTGTGGCGAGACTGAATGATGTCCCGCGAGCACCATGAGCTTTGAAGTATTCGTGATTTTTCGTTTGAGTCTGTATTTCCTTTTCTGTCGAAGTCTGTAAGTCATGTTGAGTTTGTATTTTCTTTCTGTTTTTGAGTCTGTATTTCTTCGGAGTATAACAGTCTATTTTTGGCATCTGTATTTCATCTTTGCATCGAAATCTGTTAATCTTTTGGAATTTGTTAGTTTTGAGTTTGTAATGGAGGCATTTGTTGTTTTATTTTATGAAAACTGAAAATCCCAAAAAAAAAATGTTTTATTTCGCACTTATCTACAAGAACTACGCTTGGTCTGATTCATACGGGGTCATGATACGTAGGCAATCTCCATAGGATTCGACCGTAACCAAATAAAAGAGAATAAAGAGAAGAAAAGAGCGGAAAAACAAAAGAGAGAGAAAATAAGAAATAAAGAGAGAGTAAAGACAAAGAGAGAACAGAGGCAGGAATGAAAGGAAAGGAAAAGAAAAGAAAAGAAAAGGGATGATTACAATTAAAAGAATGAAAAGGCCGGGATGACGTATGCAACCAATCAAATACACAATAGATACGGTTAACCGTTTAGGTGCATTCATGCCCAATGTGCGGTTACCAAGCTGTTAAAGCCTAATCGCTAACAAGGTTGTTTGTTTGATGTATTAAGTCTAGGCAGGTGGTTAGTTGACTGGCATTCTAGAAACTCACTCCTACAACACCCGATCGAAAGATAGGCTGAATATGGTCGACCAGGAACCGGAAACAAGTATTGTCGACCCATCGAAAGAGGTGGAAGAAATGGACGTTAATGCAATGAGGGAAGAAATGTATAAGCTGAAATAGAGATGGCTGAAATGTACCAAGCTTGGGCGAAAGGGAATCCACCACCGGTTTATCCCGCCAATCCTGCTTTTATATCCCACCATCAGCCCAACCTCCGGAGCCTCCCACTATGAACTCAAATCCAGCCTTCCCCCTCTACCAACAATGCCATGGCACCACTTCCTATACTTCTCAAGCTCCACCACCCAAACAAGTTCCGTACCCTCCCCCACCAATTACACCTGTTTTTGTGGCACCTCCCCCTGCTACATTACACAGATCTTCCTATGAAACCCTGTTTCAAACTCACGACAACCAATACTATCCGCCTAAACCCACCTTCAATGTTCCAGAACCATATCCTTACACTCCTCATCTTGATATCCCGGTAGAGACCGAGAAACCGACCAAATATCCCGAGCATGAAGAGATGATCAGAAAGGTCAAAAGCTTAGAGCAATCGTTCCGAGATATAAAGGGGCTGGGAGGCCAAGTGAGTGTGGCCTATAAGGATTTATATCTGTTCCCAAATGTTCAGTTGCCAGCAGGTTTCAAAATGCCCAAGTTTGATCTGTACGATGGGCATGGCGACCCAGTAGCACACTTAAGAGGATTCTGCAGCAAGATGAGAGGAGCAGGTGGAAGAGACGAATTGCTGATGGCATATTTTAGCGAAAGTTTGAGTGGGTCGGCGCTAGAATGGTACACCAGACAAGATCATATCAGGTGGTACACATGGGACGATTTGGCCCAAGCCTTCGCCTGTCATTTTCAGTATAATCTTAAAATCATCCCAGACCGTTTGTCATTGACGAAGATGGAGAAGAAGCCCGATGAGAGTTTCCGAGAATATGGGTTCCGTTAGAGAGAGCAAGTGGCGAGGGTTGACCCTCCGATGAAAGAAAGCGAGATGGTTGATTATTTCTTGCAGACTTTGGACCCCACTTATTTTGGTCACTTGGTGTCAGCGGTGGGCAAGTCCTTTAATGAAGTTGTGAAAATGGGAGGCATGGTTGAGGAGGGACTCAAGTCCAATAAGATCATGAGTTACTCAGCAATCAAAGCAACCACCCAAGCTATTCAAAACGGTACTAGGGGTGTACTGGGAAAGAAGAAGAAAGAGGATGTTGCAACGATCGAGTCGGCAGCTTGGGGTGGATCCAGGAACCTTCCACCATTCTACAACCATCCTCGACCCTATCCCTAAATGTACCCCCACACTCCATATAGCCCACTACAACACTACTACCCACCGCAAGATCCCCATTTTTCTGTTTATCACGCACAAACCTATACCCAACCTCCCGCTCACGCGCAATGGCATGCGCCAGCTCTATAGAGTCCCTACCAAGCTCCACAAAATACCCATCCACCCCCAAAAGCCTACAAAAACCCTTCTGGAACAGGTTTTCGACCCAATCAAGCCTTTAAAAATGAAAGGTTGCAGAAGCAGAAGACTTTCACTCCATTGGGAGAATCATATACTAGCCTATTCCACAGACTGAGATAGTTGGGTATGTTGAATCCGATCGAGGCCAAAATGCCGAATCGCCTTCCAGAAATCTTGATCGCTCGGTGAGTTATGAGTATTGCTCAGGGGCCCTAGGCCATGACACAGAGAAATGCTGGAAACTAAAAACAGTTGTACAAGAGCTCATTGATACTCATCAGATCGAGGTTCAGGCCCCAGAAACACCAATATCAACTAGAATCTGCTACCAGCTCACCATGAGACCCATATGATTGAGTTGATACACAAGGGAGGGGAGGCTAAGAAACCTTCGCAGACAGTGATGATGATCCGCTCCAGTGAAAACAGTCCCAAGAAAACGATAATCAGCGGGAAATTAGTGGTCTAGTTACAAGAGGTAGACAGCAAGCCGGTTGTGGTAGCCGAGAAAGGGTTGTCAAGTACTGTTGTAGTGAAACCGGAGAAAGCTAAAGTGGTGGTACCGGGGGTTACCAGTAAACCTGTTGTGGTCATGAAGGGTGCTCGCACAGAGCCTGTTATCATAAAACCAGTAACTCAATTACCGATAGTCAACAGCAAGGTGGTCCCGTGGAATTATGAACGAATGATAGTAACCTACCAGGGGAAAGAGGTTAAAGAAGAAGTGTGTGAGACTCATGGTTTGACTCGATCGGGAAGATGCTTTGCCCCCGAAGAGTTGAGAAAAGCTAAGACCTCAAAAGATAATCCAGTGTTGGTGAAGAAAGCAGTAACTGAGGAAGAAGCAGAAGAATTCCTGAGAAAGATGAAAGCACAAGACTATTCCATTGTGGAATAGTTAAGGAAGACACCAGCTCAGATCTCGCTTTTGTCATTATTGATCCATTCAGACAAACACCGTCGTGCTTTGATGAAGATCTTGAAGAGGCTCATGTTCCTGACAAAATATCAGTAAACCACTTGGAAAAGATAGCTAACTAGATATTTGAGGTAAACCGAGTCACCTTTTTCGATGATGAGTTGCCGTGGAGGGTACCGAGCACAATAGAGCCCTCTATCTGACGGTGAAATGCGAAGACTCTGTGGTTACTCGGGTACTGGTTGACAACGGGTCTAGCGCGAACATTTGTCCTCTCGCCACATTGAACAAGCTACAAGTGGAGGATGAAAGAATTCACAAGAATAGTATTCGGGGATTCGACGGTGGAGGGAAGGATTCAGTCGGGGACATAGTGCTTGAGCTCACAATAGGGCCAGTTGAATTTATTTTGGAATTCCAAGTGCTCGATGTGGCTGTTTCGTACAATCTGTTGTTGGGACGACCCTGGATCCATGCTGCCAAAGCAGTCCCATCTACTTTACATCAAGTGGTCAAGTTTGAATGGGATCGACAGGAAATTGTTGTACACGGTGAAGATAATCTGTGTGTGCCCAACGGTGCCATTGTTCCGTTCACAGAGATTGACGATGACAAGGGACCATGGGTTTATCACGTTTCTGACATAGTATCGGTAGAGAAAATTTCAGAAGGAAAGTGTGTTCCAACTCCAAAGATGGTTGTGGCATCTGCTATGGTAGCTGTTGAAATGTTGAAAAATGGTTTCATACCGGGCAAGGGTTTAGGTGCATCTCTGCAAGGTATTGTGCGGCCAGTTTCTCTTCCAAAGAATCTGGATACTTTTTGTCTTGGGTTTAAACCCACCATTGCAGACGTGATAAGAGCTAGGAAAATGAAAAAGAAAGCATGGGCATTGCCAAAGCCAATCCCGCGTTTGTCTAGGTCATTCGTCAGGCCGGGTACCAGAAAGCAACTGTTGCCAAAGGTCCCTGGACCACTGATTGGTGCCAATGGAGAATTGGAGAAGGGGTTCGAAAGGTTATTTGCCGAGGTCAATATGGTTCAGGCTGGGGAAGGGTCCAGCAAGGCAGATGTGCAATTTGTGGGACCACGTGCAAAAGTCAACAACTGGGAAGCTACTCCTCTTCCTATCCGGAGGGTGTCTTGGTAGTGGGTTTTGATTTTCTTTTAGTTATCTGGATTATTCCAGGGTTTTTAATTCAGATATTATGTTCCGTCCAGTTGGATGTGTTAAAACCCTGTTATCTTTATATTCAATGAAATGCAATTGTTCATTTTCCTTCATTTCTTCTGATTTTTTTTCTTCTTTTGTACAATTCTTTTTATGCTGATATCAACGACATGACATGCGTGAGGAATCTTCGGCCCGGTTTTAAAAGCCAATCAAACTCTAAAATAATAATACAAGAAAGTGAGTGTGATGACGAGTTGAAATTTGAGGATGATGAGGCCTATGAAGAAATTAGTAAGGAACTAAGTCATTTTGAGGAAAAGCCCAAACCTAATTTGAATGACACAGAAGCAGTTAATCTAGGGGACCAAGGAAATGTCCGTGAAACTAAAATAAGTGTCCATCTAGAACCTCAACTCAGGGAAGAGATCATTAAAGCACTGTTCAAATATAAAGACGTTTTTGCATGGTCCTATGATGACATGCCGGGTCTAAGCACTGATTTAGTGGTTCAGAAGTTTCCCACTGACCCGGCATTCCCCCCTATCAAACAAAAGCTGAGAAATTTCAAAACGGATATGAGTGTAAAGATCAAAGAGGAGGTCACCAAGCAGTTCGATGCCAAAGTCATTCGGGTCACCCGGTATCCCACCTGGTTATCCAATGTTGTGCCTGTACCAAAGAAAGATGGCAAGACCAGGGTGTGTGTTGACTATCGGGATCTCAACAAGGAAAGTCCAAAGGACAATTTCCCGTTGCCGAACATCCATATCTTGATTGACAATTGCGCCAAACATGAGATTGGTTCTTTTATGGATTGTTACGCGGGTTATCATCAGATCTTAATGGACGAGGAAGATGCAAAAAAGACGGCATTCATCATGCCATGGGGAATGCACTACTTTCGGGTCATGCCATTCGGTTTGAAAAATGCCGGGGCAACCTACATGAGGGCAATGACAACAATATTCCATGATATGATACACTAGGAAATCGAGGTGTACGTGGATGATGTGATCGTGAAGTCTAGAAAGCAGTCTGACCATGTCAGGGATCTGAAGAAGTTCTTCCGAAGGCTTCGTAGTCAGCCGCCGGGGTATTGAATTGGACCCATCAAAAATCAAGGCCATCCAGGAATTGCCACCTCCGAAGAACAAGACCGAGGTGATGAGTTTGTTGGGGAGATTGAATTATATCAGTAGGTTCATCGCTCAGCTCACGACAACTTGTGAGCCTATCTTCAAGCTGTTAAAGAAAGTCGCTTCGGTCAAGTAGACAGATGAATGTCAGGAGGCGTTTGATAAAATAAAGAGGTATTTGTCAAATCCACCCATGTTGGTCCCGCCGGAACCAGGGCAACCTTTGATTCTATATTTGACGGTATTGGACAATTCATTCGGCTGTGTACTGGGTCAACATGATATCACTGGTAGGAAGGAGTATCTCAGCAAGAAATTCACACCGTACAATGTTAAGTATACTCGGCTTGAGAGGACATGTTGCGCCCTAACCTGGGTGGCGCAGAAGTTGAAATATTATTTGTCATCTTACACTACCTATCTCACAGCTCGCTTGGATCCATTGAAGTATATTTTTTAGAAGCCTATGCCCACTGGGAGGCTTGCAAAGTGGCAGATCCTGCTCACAGAGTTTGACATTGTCTACGTGACTCAAACTACAATGAAAGCACAGGCCTTGGTAGACCATTTGGCCGAGAACCCGGTCGATGAAGATTATGAACCTTTGAAAACTTATTTCCCTGATGAAAAGGTGATGCACATTGATGCGTTGTAACAAGGCGAGAAGCCTGGATGGAAGCTTTTGTTTGATGAAGCCGTAAACATGAAGGGTGTGGGCATAGGAGCGGTACTTATTTCTAAAATAGGGCACCGCTATCCTGTTACGGCTCAGCCTCGTTTTTACTGTACCAATAACATGGCTAAGTACGAGGCTTGCATTCTGGGTTTGAGGTTAGCTGTGGATATGGGTGTCCAGGAAGTCTTGGTCTTGGGTGACTCGGACCTCATGGTGCACCAGATTCAGGGAGAATGGGAAACATGGCATTTGAAACTCATACCATACAGATAATGTTTGCATAATCTTTGCCAGCGGTTTCAGTCAATAGAATTCAGGCATATCCTGAGGATACATAATGAAGTCGCCGATGCTTTGGCCACTCTGGCGTCAATGTTACATCATCCAGATAAGGCTTATGTGGACCCTTTGCAGATTCAGGTCCGTGATCAGCATGCTTACTGTAATATGGTGGAAGATGAACTGGATGGGGAGCCATGGTTCTGCGATATCAAAGAATACCTCAGGATGGGGGTATACCCGTTACAGGCCACAGGTGATCAGAAAAGAGCAATTCGACGATTGGCAAGTGGATTTTTCTTCAGTGGAGGGGTATTGTACAAAAGAACTCCAGATTTGGGGTTGCTAAGATGCGTAAATGCTAGACAGGCCACAGCTATCATGACTGAGGTACACTCCGGAGTTTGTGGACCGCATATGAGTGGGTACGTTCTAGCAAAGAAGATTCTCCGGGTAGGTTATTACTGGCTCACCATGGAATGGGATTCCATCAATTTTGGGCGTAAATGTCATCAGTGCCAAGTGCAGGGAGATTTGATTCATTCTCTACCATCTAAATTACATACAATGTCTACACCATGGCCTTTTGTTGTTTGGGGTATGGATGTCATTGGGCCAATCGAGCCGGCAGCATCGAACGAACACACGTTTATTCTAGTATCCATTGATTATTTCACCAAGTGGGTTGAAGCGAAAACTTTCAAATTTGTGACGAAGAAAGCGGTGGTTGATTTTGTGCATTCAAATATCATCTGTCGGTTTGAGATTCCGAAGGTAATCATCACGGACAATGGTGCTAATCTCAACAGTCATCTGATGACAGAGACATGTCAGTAGTTTAAGATTATACATCGCAATTCCACCCTATACTGCCCTAAGGAGAATGGAGCGGTCGAGGCAGCCAACAAGAATATAAAGAAGATACGTTGAAAAATGGTAGAAGGTTCTAGATAGTGGCATGAAAAGCTGCCATTTGCATTGTTGGGTTATCGCACTACTGTCCGTTCTTCGGTAGGGGCCACTCCATATTTGTTGGTGTATGGCACGGAGGCGGTGATACCCGCAGAAATTGAAATCTCATCCCTTCGGATTGTCGCTGAGGTAGATATTGATGACGTTGAATGGGTCAAAACCCGCTTGGAATAATTATGCCTGATCGATGAAAAGAGACTGGCAGCAGTGTGTCACAGCCAATTGTAGCAACAGAGAATGGCGAGGGCATATAACAAGAAGGTACGTCCACGAAAGTTTGAAGTGGGTCAGTTAGTATTGAGACGTATCTTGCCTCATTAGGCTGAAGCAAAGGGAAAGTTCGCCCCAAACTGGCAGGGGCCATTTGTTGTAACTAGAGTGTTGTCCAATGGCGTGTTATATTTGACAGATGTGGAAGGAAAATGTGTATAAATGGCTATCAATCCCGATGCAGTCAAAATATACTATGTATGATTTCCTTGTTTGATTGTACTTGTTTGTATTTGGCATATTTTGAAGATTGAAATGACGAATGCGTTTTGTTCTGCTATCTAAACACTTTATCCATTGTCACCCCTTTTGAGCCTTATTTACTTTCTTTCATACCCCTCTTTTGATATCAACGGCACAATTCAGAAACGCAAGTGCGGAGGATAAGTAAGTGAAAAGAAAAAGAAAGAATGAACAAGAAAGAAAAGGAGAAGAAAAATGAAAAGAGAGAAGAAAGAGAAAGAAAAGAAAAGAAAAGAGAAAAGCAAAAAGAGAAAAAAAAAGAGAAAAAGAAAAAAAAGAGAAAAGAAGAATAACAGAAGAAAAAAAAAAGAGAAAGAAAAGAAAGAGAGAAAAGAAAAATCGCAACAACAAAGTAATTTCTATGCCATGAACTACGTTCGACCTGATTCCTTTTAAGGATACGTAGGCAGCCTCACGGTTCGGTCTCATAAAAACAAAAGTCCAAAAGTCCCCAAGCAAGGAACTGGGGCAAAGTTGTTGCTGTTGTGAGAAACCTGATTCCGAAAGTTGTAAGTCTAACCCATTTAAATTGTTTTGAGCCTTTTATACCCTTTCTTTTTAACCCTGTCCAAAAGCCCACATTACGGTCCAAAGAAAGACCTTCTGATCAGTCTTTGAGAAATGCCAAGTCGAGCAGGCAAAGGTAAATCATGTCAGGGGCAACACTCTGGTTCAAGCAGAAAAAATAAAAATGAGAGAATCTTATTGGTGGAAACCTTCACAGGCACCATAAGGTGACGGGAGTTGAGAAAAGTAAAAATTAGAGAGTCTTATCGGTGAAAACCCTCACGGGCACCATAAGGCAAAAGTGAGTCGAGAGATGAACGAATGAAAGAGGTCTGCTGGTGAAAACCTTTCAAGGAACCGCAGGATGAAAAAGGCCGAGGTTTGGGTAAAGTAATCAAGTCATGGAAATTCTGGGGCAACAAAGTACGACAACTGAAAGTTGATTGGTTGGACAGATTGGGCCGATTAATCCGAAATGCATGTCATGATCATTGGTACCAGTTGTTCCACCCAGATAAGTTTCTTTTCTTTCTCCTTTGGTAGCAGACATCTGGTTTTGGATTCTTCTTATCCTTAACCTGCAAAGTCATTACATTTCATTTTCTTTTGGGTATTTATCTAAAGATGTTTCAATATCAGTCTTGTTTAAATCGAGTGAAAAGGATTTCAGAGCTCACTACCAACATCCAAAATTGCAAAGCATGGAGTGGTCAAAGCATACTAAGGATAACACAACGTAAGAGGGGAATACAAGGAATCACCGGAAGCTTCATCGGTGGAATGGTTTGGTAATGCCATGGGAGACGCAAAAGTTCAGATAAAGGGGTCAGAGGTAAGACAACAGCGGGGGTATAGAACACTCGGCTCGTCAAAAGTCATGGGGTTTGAAAGTCAGTCAGAAAGTCAAAGCGGTTCAGGGCCAGTTCGGAGAAGCCAGTCAGAACAAACATTGCAGCAGAAAGATCTTCAGCAAGAATGCCATCAGCTAACCACCACTTTAAACTGACAAAATTTTCTTTGATTGAAACAGGGGCAGGAAATTTGTTGGATTCGCAGAAACTCTCCATGGAGTAAGGCAGTCACCAAACAGGTTTGTTTTGATTTTCAGGACCCTTCTGGAAAATGGGACCTAGTTTAAAGATCAGAAATAGCATAATCTAGCATAAATGCATCCCAAAAGAATATAAGTTAGCTTAGAAGTTTGCATGTTCGATATAGGATTCAATTAGGAGTTGCCAGGACCCTCCTGAATAATGGGACTTAGCTTAAGATTTCGATTAGATACCAACATTTAGCGTAAACTCTGCTGTAAGGTAGTATAATTCAGACATGAAAGCTGTGACCATTAAGAGAAAATTTGACCTTTGAGTTTCAAGACCCTCCTGGATAATGGGGAGTAGTTTAAAGATCCTCTTAGATAGCAAGATTTAGCAAAAGTCACACCCGTAGAAGATATAACGTAGATTTTAAATTGTCGTTAGTTAAGAGTTGTCAGGACCCTCCTTGAATAATGGGACCTAGCTTTCAAATCCTTAGTAATACTTGGTAATATGATTTAGTTTTACAATCACATCTGTCCCCAGCTGCCAAACTGGGGCAGAAAATTTTCTTTGTTTTGTCTATTTTGTTGAAGTCAGGATCCCACCTGGAGAGCAGGGAGAAGACTTTCAAGTCAGCAATCAGGATCCCGCCTGGAGAACAAGGGAGTGCAATTGAAGTTTTAGTTTTCAAATTCTTTGCTTTGTTCATTTTGAAGTCAGGAGCCCGCCTGGAGAACAAGGGAATACATTTCAAGTTTAAGTTAGGAGCCCGCCTGGAGAGCAGGGAATACTTTCAAATGCAGCAGTCAGGAACTCGCCTGGAGAACAAGGGAGTACAATTTAAGTTTTTGCCTTAAAATTCTTCGCTTTGTTTATTTTGAAGTTGGGAGCCCGCTTGGAAAGCATGGAATACATTTCAAATTGAAGTCAGGAGCCCACTTGAAGAGCAGGGAATACTTTCAAATGCAGCAGTCAGGAGCCCGCCTGGAGAACAAGGGAGTACAATTTATGTTTGAGCATTCAAATTCTTTGCCTTGTTTATTTTGAAGTCAGGAGCCCGCCTGGAGAGCAGGGAATACATTTCAAATTGAAGTCAGGAGCCTGCCTGAAGAGCAGGGAATACATTTCAAGTCAGCAGTCAGGAGCCCGCCTGGATAGCATGGGGATACATTCACGTTTTGAAGTCAGGAGCCCGCTTGGAGAGCAGGGAATACATATCAAGTTTAGCAGTCAGGCACCCACCTGAAGAAGGGGAAAACATCTCAGTTTACAATTCAAGGCGACAACAAAGAGATTCCGTTGAGAGAATAGAGGACAACAAGGCAACAAGAAACACAAGAGCAAGTTTGAAGATATAGATAAGACTTTTGTAATCCATAGATCATAGTCTAGTCTAGCTTCTTGTTTTATTTTGACATGGTGTAATAAGGAGGTTCAGCAAGCAGTAGCAGCAGCAACAACAACAGTGAAATCACAGCTTTGTGGTAGTCCCAACTACCAAAACTTTCCGAACTACACTGAGTATTCAAACGGGCAAAAATTGCTCGTATCCGCTCACTTATCTTTGCACGAAACTCTTCGTGTTTCCGGGAAAAGAGGGTCAGCTATGAGCACGTGATTTTTTCCCTACATGTATTACTCCAACAAATTCAAAACAAAATAATTTCTGTCAGAGTTTGTAATTTTGGGGATTTTCGTGGCATTTTCTGGTTATTGTTTGCATTTGTTGGTGCATTTTTATTTCTATTTAATTAATGAAAATTGCAAAAATATGTTGCATTTTCATTTAGGATTTAATTTTACATTTTAGGATTAATTAAAAAATTAGTTGTTTCATAAAAATGGGAAAACTCACAAAAAATAGTTTATTTTGCACTTGTAATTTTAATTTCGAATTTTGGTAGTTTTTCTTTTAATTTGGTTTTTAATTATCTGTATTAACAATTATTAGGGTTAATTAATTTAATGTGGTAGGATAATTTGGTTTAGGATTCAATTTAGGTTTTAATTTCAATTTTGGAAAAAGAAAACGAGTTTTTTTAAAAAAAGGAAAAAAAGAGAAAAATGAATTGATAAAAAAAGGAAATAATGAAAAGGAATATTTGGGCCAAAATCAATCCAAATCCCCAGCCCAAACCTACATGTTATGGTATAGTATGACCTACCTACATGTAGTAAAGCCATAGATGCCTAGAGGGACAGCTTGTCATAATTCTATATATGTTCACAAAGTAAAGCCTAGAGATCAGCTAAAAGCTGGAGGAAAAGGAGAGAAGAGTCGCATAGGAACACATACAAAGGCAAAGGAGTACAGGCTGCTTAACAGAAGGTAGCAACAATTACGAGATTCGAAGAATTCCGACCACAAGTCATGGTGTGAGAAAGAGGCCTAAAGGGGGAAATTCCCTGACCTTTGAATATATTCAAAGAATAGTTGCCTAAATGGAAAGGAGAGTATTAAGGTATTCGCAAGAGCTATGGGTTATGAGAATGATAAGTGCGTCAGTCAACATTCGAGGATGAATGTTCCAACGAGGGGAATGATGTTATACCCCATGTTTTCGTACGTGGAAGTATGCCATAAATAAATTGATATAAGCTCGGAAATGAGATGTTACATCCCACATGTTCGGATGTTAAAGTTTCATCGTAAGTTAATCAACGTAAGCTCGGGAATGAGATTATTTTTAAGGTTATACGTATTATGCTATTTCAAACAAGCGATAAGTTAATTCGTGAAGGAGAGAAGGTAAGCGAATCAAAGAAAGTTAGTATTGTCGAAGTTTGTCAATTTGGGATAAAATATGGTCCAAGATCTAATACCCGGTATTTATGGACTAGTACCATACAAGGTACCACATGACCATGATAGTAAGGTGTATAAGGTGTGTTAACAGTTAATAGTATTTTAAGTAATTTGAGATAACTCTTAATTATGTGGACAACTAATGAATTTTTCGCGCTTTGCGCAATCATAAGAGACCCAAATAATTCTTTTGACATTCGAATATTAAAAATATATATTAATCGCTAAATTTAAATATATAGACTTCAAATTTTAGTTGATTTTATTATTATGATATAATGTTATATTTTCTCTAAATTTACATTATTGGAGTTCTATTGTCTTCCAAAGTTAACTAATCCTTTTTAAATGACATATATAGGTGAAATTCACCCTTTTCTCATCTATTACCTTTTCCTCCTTAGTTCTTTTAACTCTAAGATTTGCAGAAGCCGTCAATTACGAAATCAATTAGGCATTTTCCATCTTCTTTCTTACCTTTCTTACTCTTCTACTTTCGTTTTTTCTCGTTTCTTTCATTATTTTTTCTTTTTCTTCCTTTTTTCCGCCTTATTTTCTTTTCCTTCCTTTCCATTCTCTTTCTTTGTGCAAAATGGCAATATTTTTCTGCTCTTTCGTGGTGTAGTGTAATTATGTTTTATATTATTTCTCCTCCTTTTATTTCTTTTATTCTCTGTTTTCAGCCAAAATTTAAATTTGTGAGTTCTACATTCTGGATTAATTACTTGTGAGCACGTGATTTTTTCCCTACATGTAATACTCCAGCAAATTCAAAACAAAATATTTTCTGTCAGTATTTGCAATTTCGGGGATTTTCGTGGCATTTTCTGGTAATTGTTTGTATTTGTCGGTGCATTTTTATTTTTATTTAATTAATAAAAATTGCAAAAATATGTTGCATTTGCATTTAGGATTTAATTTTACATTTTAGGATTAATTGACAAATTAGTTATTTCATAAAAATGGAAAAATCACAAAAAAATAGTTTATTTTGCACTTTTAATTTTAATTTCGAATTTTGGTAGTTTTTCCTTTAATTTTGTTTTTAATTATGTATAGTAACACTTATTAGGGTTAATTAATTTAATGTGGTAGGACAATTTTGTTTAGGATTCAATTTAGGTTTTAATTTCAATTTTGGAAAAAGAAAACGAATTTTTTTAAAAAAAGGAAAAAAGTGAAAAATGAATTGAAAAAAAAAGGAAATAATGAGAAGGAAACTTTGGGCCAAAATCAATCCAAATCCCCAGCCCAAACCTACATCATCAGCCTACCCACCTTACTCACACAGAAACCCGACCCAAACGCCTCTACCCGGTCCATTCCCCCAACTAAGTGAAACGACATCGTTTCATGGGCATCAGATCAGGACCGTCAAGGTTGATTGATCTAACGGACGAGAAGCCAGGGTCATTTGATATATTAATGTCCAAACGTTACCCTCCCCCCCCAGCTTTCGTCTCTCTCAAATTCCCTCAGAGAAACCTTAGAAGCCGCCGGGATTCCCCACCACCATTGATGGCAGCGCCGGCGTCCAATCGCCATCAAACTTACACCAAACACTCCCCACCTTCTCCTCTTTCCGAATCTACAAATCCCCGCCCTCGAATCAACCCAGAATGGCTCGAATTTTGTTTTGGAAGAAAACTCTAGCTGAGCCGCCCCCAAATCCCCGTCCTCTGGTGGCGACGCCACCTCCAAACGCCACCAAAATCACATCCTATAGCCTCCTCACAACCCTCTGTCCAAATCTCAACTTGTTTTTCATCGAATCTCCCGGGAACTTTTCGAATCTTGATCCGAAGAGAAGAACCCTAAATCCCAAAGTCCAAATCAACGGGCCCGTTTGAAGATTTGCATGGAAACACAGGATTAAGGGCTATTCTGGTCAAGAATTTCAAAAGCCCTTCAAAGTTTGTAGAATTGGCTCCTGGCTGGTGTTAGGTATCTTCTTTGTTCGTTTTGTTTATTTATTTATCTTTTCTTTTGTGTTTCTGCTACATCTCCTCTTCTGGGTTTCTTTAGTTGTCCCGGAGTGTTATTATTCATGCATGATTAGTTCGGGATCCTTTCTTAATTAGTTAATCTAACAGTTTAGTTAATTCCCTTTATTTGTGTCAGTTAGTAGTAATTTAGTTTAGGGTCTTAATTTTGAAAATTGTTCCAGTACTTGGATGGTTCTGTCTCTCAGAAGCTCATAGAATTTAGGGATGTTAATGTACGAATTGGGCTTTAGTCTGTTGCTGACCCATTTGGAAAGTGTGGCCCGTTTAATTTGGTCTATGTCCTTGGGTCAATTTGACCCGTTAGGATTTCTTGAAGTAATTTTGAGAAGATAAAGGGTAATTTGGTCAGTCTGCTTAAGGAATCTTGATGTAACTGACTGAGGGAAGCCTCCTGGAAGCTGGGGTGGGGACTAATGTAAAAAAAACTGATTTTTGGCTAGGGGTTTTTAAGCTAAAACGCAAATTAGCAAAGGGGCAAAGTGCAAAGCTGAAGCTGCCCTAAGACTTGCCTATAAAGACATCTTTCCTTCTGGGGCAAGAGAGATTTTTTAGGGATTATAAAACAAAAATACGGAAAAAACCAAAAAGAGCTGAAAAATCAGAGATATACCAGAAAAATTTATAAGAAAATACTATTCCATTGGAATTCTGTCAAAGATCTTAAGTTGTTCTTAGACTTCAAAACAATTTCTGGAACTTTTGAATGTAAATGGCTTGACCTTGTGCTGGAAAAGCTTTGGGTTTAGTTTGTTTGAAGTTTTCACTATTCCATTGATCTCTTGTTTGGGCTTCTGAAGGTTTTTTTAAAGTTTCGAAGCATTTTAGTGTATCTCAAGTCAAGTGTGAATAGATTTGGGTTTGGGAAACTAGTTCAAGGTTGGGTCCTGAATTTGGTTGTGTGTCAACCTGTGTTGAGTTGGGATTTTACTTGTCATTACTCTAATCTGTTTTGTGCTGCTTGCTGCTAGCTACTTATTCCTTGCTATTTTGGTTTCTGTCTTATTTCCAGGTATTTCCCTCAAACTTTGGATGGAAATGAAGCCTGTTATAGCTATTTGTGTCGGAATCATGTAGTTTAAGTAGGAGAAACTGACTGTTGACCTGTTCTGTTACGCGATCATCTTGGAAGCCTATTACATTTTGTCTTCATGTTTCTTCTAGGCTCACATAAGCTATTCAGTTTCTCATCATTGTTTTTATTTTAGATTATTTTATGGTGTTATGTAAATGCTTCCCCTCCACTGGCTTAGCTTAAATATTTGAAGGTCCCTGATCATACGTATGAGCAGTAGAGAACTACTGCAAAGAAATCTTAGTAACGTCGATATGTTTCAAATCTCTTGTGGTTTGCTGAGGTCAACGTTGTTGAATTGAGAGCATACTGCTCAGTTTTCTCTAGCTAGCAATATATCCCAAGTTTTGCAGATTAAGGCTTGTTTATTGTTAGGAAGGATGATTGTACATACTGTTGTTTGTTTCTAAGGAGACTCGATATTGAGTCCTAAACCCTCCGGTTGTTGGCCTTGAGATCTGGCTTGGGCTCGTTTGGGCCCAAAGCTCATTTCCTTGTGATATGGTCTCATGAGCCCAAGGCAAGCGTGGATCTAAGGTGCAAGCAAGATTAGATTATAAATTTAGTTGCTTCATGTTTAAATAATTAAAGAAGCAAAGATGTTAGTTAGTCATATGCTCAACGCAGTTTTATGATCGACGGTCAACAAATGTGTATAATTCTGAGTCCTTACGTGTGGTTTAGCGTTGGAATCTGCAGTTAGGCCATTACCGTTGGCCTATTGTCTTCGGATGCGCTATAAATTGCGCTCAAGACCTCTGTTTCATTTGCGATTTGGGCCTATTGTTGATTTAGGCCTGCTATTAATCGGACCTTATATTAGCAAAATGCTTAGTTAACATTTTAATCTTTATGAATCGAAGCACGCCGTTTAGCGAAATTTTTCATGGCCTTCACGAGTGTTATAATTTTAGAAAAAAAAATGAAAAACGAACTTCGTAGTTTACCTTAGGCGCGTCAGTTATATAATTATCATGGTTATCAAAACCCGGGGGTGCATTTCATGTGACCCGATCCTAATTTCCAACAAGGTTAAATAGAGTGTGTTGTGAACCACGGGTGCATTTCATATGACGTGGCTTGCAATATGTTTTAAATAACCTTGAATTAATTCTTTAAATAAGTAAAAAGCGGTTTTCCAAAAGTTAAAAAATACACATAGGTTTCCAAGATGTTTTAAAATCAGATAATAAGCCATTTATAACAGTTGAGCGACCGTGCTAGAACCACAGAACTCGGGATAGCCTAACACCTTCTCCCGGGTTAACATAATTCCTTACTCGGATTTTTGGTTCACGAACTGTTAAACAGAGTCAATATTTTCCTCGATTCGGGATTGGAACCGGTGACTTGGGACACCATAAATCTCCCAAGTGGCGACTATGAATCCTTTAATAAGTATAATCGCGGTTCGATTGTCCTTTAATTGGATAAACTCCCTTGTATTTATACCCTTTACGGGGTGTAGTAAAAAAATGAGGTGTGACATTACTTATATATATTAAATAAAATTTTAACACAAATATAAGAATTATGTCAAACTACTGGACTCATAGGCCGAAGGGTAACCCACCACTGTTTGTGCCCCATCAATACCATTTAATCAACCGGACAAATCCCTACATGTCTCCTGCTCTCCTTCTTAATTTTCTGTATAATTCCAAAATCATCTCTTTTTTTTGTTATACAAATATTCTTACCATTTATAGTGTTCACCAACCTTTTCTATAAATTCAATGAAGAGACTGTAGTGCTTTCCCATTTTTCTCCATTGCTTAGTTCCCTCAACTTCTAGTAAAAGATAAGGTATGTACTAAAAAAATTCAAAAGACAACTATTTTAATTCAACCAAGAACCTCTTAACCTGCACTAATAACCTCATATTCTGGTCGTGAATAAATATTGACGGCTGGACTCCAAATTCTCGTGAATGAAAGCTCAATCTGCTCCTTTTCCTTTTCTCCATAGTACGAAAAGATGTTAAAAGAATATGGTTCATCCTCCAAAATGGTTAGCAAGGAATACCCAAAAATCGATATGACAATAGTTTGTAGTAGAGATTAAGTCCTTGTCAAATTCCAACTTTTTCCTGTAAAAGTTAGTGGCTTGCTAAATTCCACCTTTAACTTTGATCCCATGGGTGTAGAGGCATCCAAACAACAGAAAATAGGAAAGAAAATCAAATTAATAAGACTATAAGAGCATAAATAAATAATTAATCTTATTGTAAAGTACTTAGATCCCTGTCTCAACTCTCAACTCTCAACTCTGAAGGCTATTCTGGTAAAGACCTGAGAGGTAAATTATGCTATAAATAACGTTATATTGTGTTGAGTAAACAAATTAAGAGAAGGTTTTTTTCGAAATTGTGCAGATCATACTAATGCATACTTAACTCATTCTACCACTTTTCCTAATTTTTCAAAATCTCAATTTTAGCTCACAAATTAATTACATTGACTCATGTTAAGTGAAATGAATTGAACAAATCACATAAAAATATAAAGAACACTCATATGGAAAGAATATAAAGAAACTATTAAAAGAAAATAGGTGCAAATATTAACCGTAACCAATGGAGTTTGTATGGTCAAGATAATATTTAGCTTTCCGTATGTAAGTTGGTATACGGTAAAATCAGATGGTCCAATTTTCCGCCATCACGATGCCTCGTAAGCACGTTTTCGAAAGCTCGAGGCTATGGTCGAGATTCACCCTCGAGGGGCTATCGACGCCCGACCTCGGGGCAGTATGGATCGGCGGTTATGGTGAGAAAGTGGGAAGTTCCCAAGGCACGTAGCTAGAGCTGACAAAGTCTGTTAGGCTAGTCTAAGCCCGCATCACAGCATTAATTGGTTGTACCAGCCCCATATCTTTGTAATAAATGCATTTGTACTATATTGGGATTCCCCCTCACATATAAAGGGGATCCTTGTCATTTTGTAGGCTATCTGATGCTTAGTATTGAATATACAAGAACATTCTCTCTTCTCTCTAACATGTTCTCTTGATCTCATTACACCATTTATTGCTTATATTCATTGTGTTCTATTTATTGTTCTTCATTGATTGCTATCATTGGTCATAAAGAGCCATCATCTTAGCTCTCGTAACTGTTATTCCTATCTCGACTGCTCTAAGCTGGCCACCCAACGCGACCTCGAGGCCTCATATATGATAGCTCAAGGCCCCGATCTCCAGTCGTGTGGTTTGATTATCACATCGTCTCTATGTTATAATCTTGCTTTCTAATCTTTTACTTAACATCCATTGCCTAACAACTAGCATAAAAATAGATCATGTTTTTTTAGAACCACAAAATCAAATTTAATTGTAATTACCATTTTCATGGTAAAGAGTTTGGCGCCCACCGTGGGGCTAAAAATAATAGTGATTATTTTCTTGCTGGTTTAACTACATAACGCAGGTTACCTTTCACACTTTTTCTTGTCCAAGAACTTTGATTTCAAGTCAAAATGTCTAACTCAGTAAACAACAATCTTGAAGACCATGGAGAGAATGGTGTGGATGTTCTAGGTGTTGGTGTACCACCACGAAACCATGAGAATGCACCGGAAGCAATTCCCGTGGACACGGTCTCACGTGATGCCCAACACGTCGATATAAGTTCCCACACTAACAGGAGCGTACATCAAGAAGATCAACAAGAAGTCCAAAAAAACCCCGCTTGGGAGGGATAGGAGATCAGCCTTGACGTTATTTTTGAGATATTGTAGGCACAACAGCTGGCAATTGCTCAGCTATAGAGCCACCAAAAAACCCCAAGTACAGCGGCCCCGGGAGCAGCCCCTCAAACCGAATAGGTACCGGAAAGATCAAACAACAACGGGTCGTCAGCCGGCCCCGCCATCATAAAGATGCTAGAGGACCTCACAATGAGGATCAAGTTAGGCGAGAAGAAGATAGAAGCCAACGACAAGAAGTTCAAGACCTACAATTCTGGAGGTCGACCAAATTCCGGGCGCACCCCCGATCCTGAAAGGTATGGATTCGAAGAAGTTTGTACAGAAGTCGTTCCTGCAGGAAGCGACTCCAAAACCCATTCCAAAGAAGTTTATAATGCCAGACCTTCCAAAGTGCAACGGAACCTCAGACCCCAATGAACATGTTACTGCTTACACTTGCGCAGTGAAGGGAAACGACCTAAAGGACGACGAGATCGAGTCCGTCCTACTAAAAACGTTCGGGTAACGCTTTCAAAAGGGGCAATGATGTGGTATCACAACCTGGCCCCAAACTCAATAGATTCATTTGCCATGCTGGCAGATTCTTTCAGAAAGGCACACTCTGGTGCCATCAAGGTAGCAAAAAGAAAATCCGACGTCTTCAAAATCAAGCAAAGGGAGAACAAGATGCTGCAAGAGTTGGTATCTCGCTTTCAAATGGAATGAATGGAACTACCTCCACTCTTGACGACTGGGCAGTGCAGGCCTTCAATCAAGGTTTGAACGAACGAAGCTCGGTGGCTTCGAAACAGCTGAAGAAAATTTTTGTTGAATACCCTGTCGTGACTTGGTCGGATGTTCACAACCGATATCAATCAAAGATCAAGGTCGAGGATGACCAATTAAGAGCCCCCTCGAGCTCGGTATACCCAAGTAGGCTTCTAGCAAAGGAGTCAAAGCCAAACAAATAAAGGTACCAGCCATACACCAAAGATAGGAGAAACACCCCGAGGCGTAACATACCCCGAAATGATCGAAGAACAGACCGAGGGCAGAATCCTCGTGGAATCATCAACAGAGCTGGTTTCGATAGGCACACAGGGATGACAAAGGCAACCCGCTTGTCGAAATGTAACTTCAATGTCAATATTTCAAATATTCGCCATCAGTAAAATCAGAGACACCAGGTGGTCAAGGCCTGTACAATCAGATCATTCACAAAGGAACCATAACTTAGTATGTGAATTTCACAACACACACGGTCACAGGACCGAAGATTGCTAGCAATTCCAAGAAGAGGTAGCCCGACTACTGATCAAAGGTAACCTCCGAGAATTCCTCAGCGACCAAGCCAAAAATCAATTCCGCGAATGAGAGGAGACCAAAAAGAACGAAGCAGATGAGCCACAACATGTCATCCATATGATCTTTTGAGGTACTGATGCTCTGCAGGAACCCACAGTCAGGAGAACAAAAATATCCATCACCAGGAAAAAGAGAACTCGAGGCTCCATATCAACCCCACAACGACGCACTGGTAACTTCTTTTCTTGTGAATACATTAAAATTAAACATGTACTTGTGGACCCCGGTAGCTCGGCCAATATTGTCAGGTCGAGGGTGGTAGAGCAGCTCGGACTACTTGAACAAATTGTGCCCACCTCTCGAGTCCTTAACGGATTCAACATGGCGAGCGAAACAACGAAAGGGGAAATCACCCTCCCAGTCTACGTGGCCAGCACAACCCAAAATGCCAAGTTACATGTCATCGAATGAGACATGAGATACAACGCCTTGCTTGGAAGGCCATAGATACACTGCATGAGAGCAGTACCATCCACTCTTTGTTAGATGATGAACTTACTGAGAAAGGATGGGATAAAAATCATCTACGGGGAACAACATGCGGTAGGAGAAATGTTTACGGTGCACGATGTGACCCCGACACTAGTACCTCCACCTTTGAAGGAGCCAAGGGGTAAGAAAACAGTAAAATAGCGATAACAAGCTACATTATTGGCTACGCCCGACTAAACAAAACGAAGGATCGTACCATAACAAATGATTGAATCACATCGAGATCTGAAGATATGGCCATCTCCCTTTTATACTAACCTGAATGCAGGTATCCGACCAAAACGGCCGAAGCGCTTTCCAACTCGAAGGCCTTAGGATCCAAAAGCATGTGTTGCACTCTTTTCCTTCGACCGAGTTTTTATCCCATAAAGGGTTTTACCGGCAAGGTTTTTAATAAGGCAACATCTATATGCTACCAAAGGAAGGCTCAACAAGTATTCAAGGCTTCTTTTGCAATCAACCTCGAATACTGGGGGGCATTCCCCCGGAAGGTCACCTACCCGAAGAAGCCAAGATGCACTAAATGGGGTCGCGATAGGAAAATAATGTACCGGGCCAAACGGTCGAACGAACCGTGTCCGTGTAGAATAACCGAGCCCCTAACAACAAAGACATGTATATTTGTACCAAGTAATCAAAAAATACTTTCCAAAAGCATTTCGCGTTTCAAAGAAGCACGGAATTTTTGCAAAAATGGCTCCTCTGTCAAAAACGTCGCGAATACTAGGGGACTAGCGTCAAAAAATCAAGGCCACATGACCTCCGGGTCGAAAACTCCGAAATCATAGGCCCTCAATGAGGCAATACCAAGCTTACAAGTAATGGCTCCCGAGCTAAGAAACCATCGATGACTGTCGCCAATCACCACCCCCTTCGACTTGTTAAAACCCGAGGCCATAAGACCACATGCGGGCAGCCTCGGTCTCGTAAGACCTATATAAGTCAATAACAATATCTCTAAGACCTCAGGCAAAGCATGAACCATACTTGTACCAAGTAACTAAAACTGTAAGACCTCAAAGACATGTAAAACTTGTAAGACCTTACTAAAGGCATAATCTCGACCTTAAGGTTAAGGCTATATATCGAACTTGTAAGACCCCTAAAAAGGCATACCCTCTATATAGACACCAAAACTACATCACTCGGGTACTGAAAGGCTCTGGCCAAACACAAATGACTACGGTCACAAGTCTGTACCAGCCAAACTAACGCGACTCGGGGATACCCGACCGTCGCTATAAAATCATAGGCCTTCAATTACTTCGAAAATACTTCGAAAAGAACTGGTTAAATAGGCTACCCTCGACATAGGCAAAAGAGCTTCGACCATGTCAGCTTCAAACTATAGGGTTCGAGATACTTAACCACCGAGACAATCTCCCAAGGTGCTTTATCATCGCCACACAACGATTCACAATCGAGGCTTTAATCGAACCGTCGAAGAGTCAGGCAAACACAATTTTAAAATGTCCCTAACAAGGGAAAAATAAAGCCCATATATAAGGTCGTATTGACCCAACGCGTAAAAGCCACTATCGCCAGCCCTTAAAAAAGGTCGTACCAACCCAATGCATAAGAGCCATTGTTGCCAGCCCATATAAAAGGTCGTACTTACCCAATGCGTAAGAGTCATTGTCGCCAGCCCATACAAATGGTCATACTGACCCAATGTGTAAGAGCCACTGTCGCTAGCCCATATAAAAGGTCGTACTTACCCAACTCATAAGATCCTAAGGGCCAGCTTTAATTCTAAAACTTAAGGGTCAAATGAGCTCGAGTCGAAACTCGACTCGGAGACTGAACCCGAAACAGTTAGCTAAACATGCCTTAGAGCAAAAGCATAAGAGCTCAAATGTCGGCTTATACAAAAAGTCGTACCGATCAAGTGTGTAAGAGCCTACGGGCCAAGCCTAATAAGCCCCAGGGTCATACCATGAATCTAAGGATTCTTTTTAAACTCAAAGACCAATTCATCTGGTTAAAAATCAAGTAAAAGGGAAATTCATGAAAAATAAAACCGCGAGGTTTCCTTTTATACATATATGCAAATAAATACAAGCTCTATTTACAAATGTTCTTTGAAAGCACTATACATAGAATCAGAAATGGAAGGCCTAATCTACGTCCCCTCAAAAACTATGGCCCGTCGACCTCTTTCTCGCTATCCTCGGCGCCAGACAGAAGGAACTTATCATCATATTCTTCCGCCTTCGCCTGCTTTATCTCTTTCGAGAGATCGAATCCCCTGGCATGAATTTCCTCGAGGGTTTCCCTCCGATATTTACACCTGATGTACTCTTTATTCCTACTATCTTGGTCGAGAGGCCTCCTTAGCTTAGCACGAGCATCGGCAACATCCTTCAAATGGCAGCCACCTTTTTATCAGCCTTAGTTTGGATTCTTACGGCTTCAACCCGGGCATCTACAACTTCATCCTTCATCTTCAGGAATTCAGACTCGAGCCATGGAATCATGTCTATTCAGACCAAGCTGTTCTCGTAAGAGTTGCGAAGTTGTACTTCGAGGGCGGAAGACTTGGGTAGAGCATCTTTCTTAGCCGATATTTGTGCGTCCACCCGAGCCCTTAGCTCATCACGCTCAAACTTGGCTTGACAAACTTCTTTCCTAAAGTGTTCCATGTCTTCCATCTTTTTCTGCAGCTGAGGTAAACGAAACATTAGCCTCGGAAGACAGAAGAAGAAACACACACTCCCTTGAAACAGAAGTTACCTGCTCCTCGAGGTAGCTTTCGTAGTTCAAACTGCGACTCGTCTTACACCGCAAGTGTGTCAACTCGTCTTCCCTTTCATCACAAAGAAGCCTGAGGGATTTCTCCCCATCTACGGCTTTTCGCAATCTAAACCTCACGGCAAAGCAGCTCAGATTTTATCTTATTAAAAGCCTATAGAAGAGAAACGTCGTAAAAAAGTGAAAATTACAAAACTATAAAACTAGTACGAACGGCCAAAACCTACCTCCGAGTAAAGATGATGAGCTTCCTCGAGAGTTGAGCGTACATCTACTGGTTTGGTTCCATCTACCCCGGTAGAACCGCATCGGTTTGGGACACGGTTGCCCAATATAAGGGCCCTTTGGCATCGAACATCCCTCGAAGTAACTTCGACGGGAGCAGAAGCCAGCGGCAGAGAACCCTCATTCCTCGAAGTGCCTTCGACATTAAAGGAAGATATCAGCGGAGGAGGGACCGTTTCTCTAGAGCTGGAGTTCTCGGGTGCTGCAGAATCGGCTAATACGCCCTCTTTGAGCCTCTGGCCTGGGCGTGTCTTGCTATAATCATCATCGCCCGACAAAGAACTTTTCTTCTTAATGCTATTATCATCATCCCTCGGCCCTGAAGTCGGCGGCCTTTCTCCCTCTCTTAGAGGGCACGACCTCACTTTAAAGGACTTCCCAATGCCTACGATGATAGAGTTAGTACACATAAAGAAAAAATGCCCTTCCAAGAAAAGGGGGGGAGCAAATCACATAGCACATACCGTGGTATTTTGCCTCCCACCTATCCTTAGACAAAGCTCGCTACTTACGCTTATTATAGGTTGAGTAGGTTGCCAACCTTTGAGCCCAATCCGGCAGATTGGGTACCTCGTACGGTATCCATGAAGTAGCTGCAAAGAGGAAAAGAAGGTGCATTTACGGGGCCCACCTTCGCCATAAGAAAAACTATGAAGGCAAGAGTGTACCACTAATGTGCAAAATTCCATTCCTCAGGAAATGGCAAAAACTCCACGGGAATAATATCGACAGTTCGTACCCGGACGAATTAGCTCATCCACCCTCGATCTCCATCTTCTTCATCATCAACAACGAAAGGCATAGTGGATCGGCATCGTAGAGTTAGCAGACCTCGATGGTGAAAAGGCCGGTACAGCCTGATGAGATGACTAAGAGTGAATTCAAGACCTGCTTCTTCTGCAAAAAACCTCATCATCAATACTATCCGCCAAAATAACGGGTGAATCTGCACCAAGGTAACCTAGTACTTTCGACAGAACTCAAGCACGACCCTGTCAGGGGATCCCAACGTAAAAGGATACATATACATGTTCAAAAACCCCTCGACATGGGTCATGATGCTCTTCTCCGGGGAAGGTATCCGCAATACTACCTTCTCCACCCATCCACAGTCCTTCCTCGCTGACTCAAAGTGCTCTTCTCCTATTAATGAAATAAACATCGAGACATACTCTCAATGACCTCGATCGTTGGGAGTCTTTTATGAAAGAAGATCCCCCATCGAAAGAAAATCACCAGAGGCGGAACTCCCTTCTCCTTGCCGAGAGAACCCTGACGTAGTAGACATGACTATGGTAAAACTACAGAATTGGAGCGGAAATTTGAGCAAAGGTGTCAAAATTGAAATGATGGAGGACCTAACGCAGGAGAGGAGAACTCTATAAAAGAGGATAACTACTCAGAATAACGGAATCTTCAAAAGGGCGAAGACAACCCTATATATGGAAAAAGCGGCGACTATCCGCCTACCTCAAAGGACAATTAAAAATACCGGCTAAAGCTTTTATCGCTTTGAGAAGATGTGCCGGCGGATCGCCTCAGTCATTTCGTAACCATGTCATACACTTGATGCCGCCATATGACGTTTTGGGGTCAGAGACCCCCACATCAACCAAGCATCGACATGGTACCCGATCTCGAATGCCTCCGCCAAAAAGAATAAAGGCTCTAAAGGGCCATTAATATCATTACAAGCCTCGATATGGTACCCGATCTTGAGGACCCCCATCAAAAAAGAAGAAAGGCTCTAAGGAGCCATCAATCATTGCAGGCCTCGAGATGGTACCCGATCTCGAGGACCTTCGCCATATAGAAGATAGGCCCTAGGAAGCAATTGGAATCATTACAAGTCCCGAGATGGTACCCGATCTCGAGGACCTCCATTAAGAAAAAGACAGGCTCTAGGATGCCAATGACATCACTACACGTCCCGAGATGGTACCTGATCTCGAGGACCTTCACCAAAATGAAGATAGGCCCTAAGAAGCCATTGGCATCATTACAAGTCCCGAGATGGTATCCGATCTTGAGGACCTCCACTAAGAAGAAAACAGTCTCCAGAAAGCCAATGAATCACTACATGTCCCGAGATGGTACCCGATCTCGAGGACCTCTATCAAGAAGAGGATAGGTTCTAAGAATCCATTAATATCATTACGAGACTCTAGATGGTACCCGACCTCGAGGACCTCCCTCAAAGAGAAGATAAGCTCTAAAAACCTACTCATATGGGCTTGGCCTCGACGTACCATCTAAACCCGGGTAAGCCCTCATCTGGGATCTATCTGCAACGCCTTAAGGCTATCTACACTAAGTTTAAATCAATTTTCCAGGTAGACCGAGCTTGAGTGAACCCCCACTCGGGGACTGCTTCCGAAAGCCTAAAGGCTATCTTAATTCTCAAGCATCCGAGCAAATCCCCCCATCAAGGACTATCGCGGGGTCTGAAAAGCTAAGTCTCGTACTGAAAGTTCGAAGCCCTAGCCTCATTCAACTCGAAGTCGGGGATCCTGACGACCCAACTTTATCAAACCAATCTGGGCTTGGTCCAAGGAACGACAAAGGGTTCTACGGGGAATTGTGTTGATTAATCAAGAGCCAGAAGAAATACCTACGCCCTGATCCAATATTCGGGCTAACCGGTAGAGTCACATGCTCAGATTTGTCACAAACGCAAATAAGGAGGGAATTCAGCATAAATCAGAGACTAAATCGAAGAAATATCCTTGTATTAATAGAACATGATTACAAAAGCCCATGAGAGGTCCTTACATAGAAACAAAGAAGCAAAAAATTACATATATAATAAAAGCCAAGAGTCTAGTCTATTCTCGGGGGTGCATCCTCGGCGGCAGTATCTTCGAGCACCACCTCCTCGGGGACCTCATCTCGATTGTCCAAAACATCATCTCCAAGGGAGAAGATGAAGAAGAGGAAAGTGATGCGGAAGAAGTAGAAAAAAATGAAGAAAAAGCCGTAGCCCACTAAAGAGCAAAAGTTTTTATCAGGCTAAGGAGATCACGGCCCGATAGAAAACTTGGCGAGTGTCAGCCTTACCTGCACGGCTACTTTGAGTCCACTTCTTGGAACATTTTATCGTGGTAGTTTGTGGCTGGTAGTGCCACTTCACCTACGGAAAGCAAAAGGGATGAAGTGCCACACCAGGCCGGAGTAGGGAGGTGAGCAGCGGTGTAAAGTCCGAGCATCCTCCTGAGCAGCGGTGTAGAGTCCAAATATCTTACTGAGTCGGAAGAAATCAACGCCCTTATCTCGTTGCCTCGAGCCAATGATGCAACAACAACAACTATAATAACAACAACAAGAAGAAAAAGAATAAGAATAAGTTAGTGCAATCCCGCTCGAAGAAAGACAGCTTTGAGAAAGGGCCATTGCATAGCCAGTGAAAACACTACTGCATGACCCTACGGCCACATGGGTTAGACATGAGAAATAAAATTGGATGGGGACGATGAGAAGAAAGGAGTTGAAAAATAGTGAAGAATGACTGAGCAAAGTTTGATTCGAAGAAGATTCCATTTATAGAGAAAGGGTAGCGCAACCGACAGGCGCAATCAATACTCTTTGGAAGACGTAACCGACGGCGCCATAAATGATTTTGAAAGACGTATCTGCTGGCGCAATTAATGCGTTTTTGGGAGCTGGACCGGCAGCGATATTATCGCTTTGGATAATAAGAATCGGCAGTGCATCGAATGATTCTGTAAAGATGAACCGACGGGGCGCCTCAGTTATCACAAAGGCCTACGTCACAAGTATGACATCATCACGGGAAGTTCGAAGAGATGGATATCAAAGTCGTTTCTCATTATTCCACTCTAAGAAACGCAGGGACTATATGTATACGGTAAAATCAAAGGGTCCAATTTTCGTCATCATGATGCCTCCTAAGCATGTTTTCGAAGGCTCGAGGCTATGGTCGAGATTCACCCCCGAGGGGCTATCGACGCCCGACCTCGGGGCAGTATAGATTGGCAGTTATGGTGAGAAAATGGGAAGTTCCCAAGGCGCGTAGCTAGAGCTGACAAAGTCTGTTAGGCTAGGCTAAGCCCACATCACGACATTAACTGGCTGTACCAGCGTCATATCTTTGTAATAAATGCATTTGTACTATGTTGGAATTCCCCCTCATATATAAAGGGGATTCTTGTCATTTTGTTGGCTATCTGATACTAAATATCGAATATACAAGAACATTCTCTCTGCTCTCTAACATGTTCTCTTGATATCATTACACCATTTATTGCTTATATTCATTCTGTTCTATTTATTGTTCTGCATTGATTGCTTATCATTAGTCATAAAGAGCCATCATCCTAGCTCTTGTAACTGCTATTCCTATCTCGACTCCTCTAAGCCGGCCACCCAACGCGACCTTGAGGCCTCATATACGACAGTTGGAGGCCCCGATCTCCAGTCGTGTGGTTTGATTATCACATCGCCTTTAAGCTATAATCTTGCTTTCTAATCTTTTACTTAGCATACATTGTCTAACAACTAGCATAAAAATAGATCACGTATTTTTAGAACCACAAAATTAAATTTTATTGTAATTACCATTTTCACGATAAACAACGTCAGAAAAAGATAATTGATTTAAGTTGTACGCACTTATGAGATTAACTTTATTTGGAGGAATAAATGTTCGTCTTCTTGAGCCTTTACCATACAATCTTCAAAGCACATAGATCATCAAGAAGTTACTTCAGTATATACGTGTCTCATGACTACAAGCATTTGGAAATTTGTTTAGTCAGAAAGATATTTAATACAAACATTACTTTGTTAAGAAAATACCACACAATTGATGTAAAGGAAAAATGTATTACAACATCATTCCAAGAATAGCACCAGAAAATAGCAGAAAAATAATTTGATGTCATAACCATATCTGTAAATTTATTATTATAAGAACCGATCGTACCGTCCATATTGCCAGCTATCAAAAAGACACAACACGCAAAAGAAGAAGAATAGCATCCAAATCGATTTGTATGAAGTGGGTTGTTTGTATTTTTGTTTCTATCTGAAATTGGTGAAGCGGGGAAGGTGTTGTATGTGGAGAACACGTGACTCATACGAAGTGAGTATTGATGAGAGAGGTTTGCAAGACGGTTGGTGGTACGGAAGAGTGCAGTGTATAAGGACGTATAGGAAGAGTGGCGTATTAATTTTGTTATCTACTTTAATTGCCGCAATCACTATTGTAACCTTCACATTGATTTGGCAGGTGCATTGTTATTTATTAAATGTTGCAGCGGTTTCACAATTTTTAAAAGAATACGATCTTTGAGAACATAAAAAGCAATCCTAATTGGTCGTAATTTGAGAATACAGCCGGTAAGCTTCTTCATTAGGCACCTTTTCAAGGAAGATGTTTCGCTTTTAGTTTAATTAATGAGTTAAATGGGAAAATAGTACAAAATACCCCAAAAATGGAGGGAAAAGATAATAGCGGGGAATTAATTAGTTAATTAAAAAAATGAGTGGATAAGTTTGACAAGCCCCAACGTGACAGCAACATATGATCATTTAAGTGACTCGTAAGTCGCTTTGAAAGATGGCAAAATTGGAGGAGTTATTGGTGGCCAAGTCATACATAAGTGGGGCCCACAACCTACAAAATTATAAGAGATCTCCCTAAGTTATTAAGTGAGATGTTGATGTCTCTATAATGTGAGAGATGAAGGCTTCAGCAAATTAAAACAAAAAGTTTGCATTTTAATAACGTGATTTTCTTGAAACAAAATTCGAAACAAGATTTCTTAGCAACGTGAGGTGTTGAAATTTTAAGGGAGTACGGTGCAATCTTTTCCAAGAATGTCATACGAATTTTTTCCTAGTATGATCTTGTCGATTACATGTTGTCGCAATTGACGTGTATTAGACGGATTGTCAATAGAACCGACTCAGGCATGTTAAGGCTATCCCTTCTTTCATTTTGGCATGATCTATACGACACAAACGAAATGTGCAAATGCACAACTTCCATAAATGACTCTATTCATAGAAGTATTAGAAGTGCCTATGTTCTTGAATTCCCATATGTCTTATTGTTCTATCGTCTGTTCATGGGTATCAGAAAATACGTAAGTTGATAAAGTTTATTTCATGATATTAATCAAAGGCATAATGGTCTTATGACACTCCGGAAGATTTTATTGACGTACTTCTCATGCATTGTATTCATTTACATTGACCTATGACCAGATGACATTATATACACGTATATATGTATATGGGATATGGGAAAAGGTTACGGTGTTATATACGTACCACCACCTGATCAGCTGGTATACATTGATGATTTGCACATAGTGGCCGAGATGATATGATAAGATGCCCTCAGAGGCTTGATGATGGTATGAATGCATATACCTATGCACGACATGACATCTATACGCATATGCATGACATTATATATATTAATAATTCACAGAGTTATTCAGACTTAGATGTCGAGTCTTTTACTCCATGTTTCTCTCATGTCTATTATTTGTTGATTTTTATTCCTTACATACTCGGTATATTATTTGTACTGACATCCCTATTGCCCAGGGACGTTGTATTTCAAGCCCGCAGGTCTCGATAGACAGATTGAGAGTCCTCCAAGCAGGCTATCAGCTCAGCGGAAAGTTTTGGTGCGCTCCATTTTGTTGCGAAGTTGCTTATTTTGTATACAGATGTCATGTATACAGATACTTGTATGGCCTTGTCGGCCTATGTTTTGTGGTTACAAATGAACATGTTGGCCTTATAGGTCCGTATGTCACGTGTATAAGTTTCTATATCAGGTTGGGTCATTTTATGTCGAGTGTTTCCTCATATTTTATTCTTGTTTCCTCATACGGCCTTCTGGCCCACTTATCCATGATGATGTAATAAAAAAGATATGTTACATTGGTACAAGGTTGAGTAAGGCACTGGTTCTTGTCGCGGCCATCGATTTGGGTCGTGACAAAAGTGGTATGAGAGCAGTTCTGTCCTAGAGAGTCTACAAGTCTTGTCTAGTAGAGTCTTGTTTATGGGTGTGTTGTGCACCACACTTATAAGTATGAGGCTATATGGCAGTTAGGACTATCACTCTTTCTTCTTACTCTAAATCGTGTGGTAGAGCTCTGTTGTAAGAACTCGCTTTCCTAAACTCTATCTTATTCATAATACGACGATGCCTACATCTAGAAAGATAGTTGGTAAGAGATTAAATGTGGCTATGGAAGAGTTGAGTCAAAGCAACTTGATTTTTCATGATGCTTATGATGAGTAAATGTAAGGTTTTCAGTAGATCATGTGTGTACTAAGATGTGAAAGCCTCTTGATAAGGACCATTAAGGCAATGATATCTATCCACCCCTATGGTAAAAGGCAATGAAAGATTCAGAAGCTAGATACAAGTTTCAACAAGTAAAAGAAGCAAGGCGAAGAAGGGTATGAGGTACCCTGTTAGTAGAGATGATCATTATCTACAATTCAGGAAGAGAGATACAAGCATTTTGAGTTACCTTCAACAGTAACAGAGGTATGTACAATTGGCCACACCCATTTTAGTTATGCCCTATGTGAGCTAACAGAAGTAGTATAAGGAAAGGACAAATATGAGGACCCGGATGGGGTTAGAGTGACCCAGAATGATGGGTGGAATATTTGTGTTAGTTGACATTTTCGAAGTATATTGTAAATGTGCTAATAAATCTCCTTGTGAGACACCCAGATTGTGCACTCTAAAATAGTACATCTGGATATAAGTACTACAAACATAGGCACTGGAAGCCTAGAAGGGATAAATATTACCTTAGTACAGCTCCCGTCCCTGTAGACATGTAATTTTTGACCCTCCCCAAGATTTTACACATTTTAGCGTAAATATTTAGTTTAGGTTTGGTATCGCTATTCTTAATAGTTTTGACTCTTTTACTCTATTTTATCACAAAAATAAAAATTACAAAAAAATATTTTCTTTTATTTAGCTAATTAATATTTTATCTAGTTACTTTATATTTATCTACCTTACATAAAACTTGAAAATAGAAAAATTAGTTTTACTTTTAGTATTTAGTTTTATATTAGTTTATACTAATTAAGAGTGATTTTTACACTTTATAGAAACATTGTATTATTGGTCTTCTTAGCATAAATTCAAACTCAAAAGACATGATCCAACCCAATTTCTCAAATCGAGGCCTATTTACCCATTCCCCTTTTATACCCTAATTAAATAACCCTAAAAGAGGACACCCTAAGACCTAAGAGAACCCTAATCCCCCTTAACAAAATCAGTCGTTTTCCCTAATTTTTTGAAGACCTAAAGAAAACCTAACGCCAAAAAAGCTCCCAACCTTCAACATCCCATCATCTTCTTCCACAAAAATGGACCAACCCTAGAACCCTTTAACACACCCTAACCTAGCTCTCCATCTTCTCCAAACCCAATCCACCATCTTCACTCACACCCCTTCCAATGCTGCTGCGATCTCCAAAAACAGCCACCCCTACCTCACTGTCTCCGAGCTCCCTCACCGCCACGACCACATACAATGTCGCGCCCTATTTTTTCATCCGCGGAGAAAGTTCGGGTTCCAACATTCATAGGGGTAATAACTCATTTCCTTTTTGGGATTTGCGTATTTTGAAGAGTCTCCACCTAACGGATTATGGTGCATTAGGGCACCTAGAGCGATTAACTCTTAGACTAGTTTGCGTTACCAGAGATTTAGGGTAAGGGCTCGAAATAACCTTGAGGGGAAGGTGTTAGGAACCCTTCTCGGTCCACAACGGTGGGTCCTGGCCGAACTTATACTTATGAATTAGTCATTTAACAAGTAAGGAGTTGAAACACATAATTGCAAATAAAAGCATGTTGGACATTGTATGACTCAAAAAATAAGACAAAGAATTTGAACAAGTTGCATATAAAATACTAAAGTTTAGACAAGGGGTCCTAGGTTAGTTAGCCTACAGGATCACCACACGCAATGCCTGGTAATCACTCCTCAATGAGTGGCTACACATAACATTAGCACGTAGTCATCATATCCCTTTCTACCCAAGTCCCTCCCCTTGGTCATAGCCTAAAGCGTTCTAGCAACCTTGAAAATGTCCTATGCGTGCACTACCCGTCCCTTCCTTGTGGTCCTGGAGGTATTTTAGGACCTCTACTTTTGGACAGTTCTAGACCTTCCTAATGTTTTAAAGGATAAAAGTCTAGGCGTCAATCAAGAACAAGTAGGACTGAATTTAAAGATAGCAAATTACAGGCTCACAATCACCTCCACAAATTTAACAAGTAAATGTACGTCTTCAAACAACAGTCAAGTATTTAAGAGAAAATCCTAGAACATGATATCTAGGTTGGCTGGGATTATACAGTATTGAATTAGGATAAAGTATCAAAATCCTATTTAACTTGCCTACTGATTTAACCTGTTAAAATCTGAATAATTTTAAATAACAAAGCACAGTTTCAGAGTAACAGAATTTTAATCGCCCTATAGACTTTCCTAAATGCAGAACGGTGATGTCCTAAGAGCATTATATCTACATTGATGCAGTAAAATAGTGAACAGTTTTAAACGAGCACTTGAGATCCTATAGGCATGCTTTCTAGTGATAGTAAACTAATATAGTATTGTTGATATCTAATTTTTTCCTGTATATTTTTTATATGAAAACTACTTTCAAAATATCATATATAGCATATATAAGTATGTCTCAATGTTTTATTAATTTTCTTAATTTTAAAGATTTTTAACCAATTTATTCCTCTATTTTTTATTCATAAATAATCCAATAATAATTCCCAAAGTTATCAATCTTGGTGATTCATTTATTGGAATCCCATATTTATACTAAAATATAGTCAAGATAATTTTTTCATATTCTTACAAATTTATTTAGTATTTTTAAAGCTAAATTGCATATAATGCCAGTATTAGCCTCTTTTAGATTTAAGTGCGTTTATCTTTATAAAAAATTAAGTCCAGTATTTTTATATTGATAATTATGTATTACAAATCATTTTAGTACCTTCAATTTATTTTCAAGAATTAATTTACTATTTTTTATAAAATTAAAAGGGAAAAAGTGGCTATTGCAATTATAGCCCAAATTGAGTTTCAATTATAACCCAAAACAGGCCCCCAATTTCAATTTAAACCCGACCCCCGACCCAATCTAAATAAGCCAAACCGGATCCCCTACCTAACCCTTTCAATCCTGGCCGTTGATCATTTAGATCAATGGCCAATATTGGCCCTTTCCATTTTTAACATCAAACGACCCCTTACCCCACCTCATTTCACACCAAACGCCGCCCTTGAATCCCTTTCCATCTCAACTCTCTCTGCAATCCCTCATGAACCCTAGTCGACACCACCTAACCCAACAAATATCTCCCAAATCTATGGCTTCCAAGGTCATCGGAGACCTGTATCAACCCCCTATGGCTTCCACATGTTCGATTCTTATGGTCTCAAGGCTAGATCTTGAAAGAGCTTGGTCCAGACCCTGTTCGATTTTAGTTCATGTCTGTTCTCCAGTGAGCCATGGCTATTCGAGTCAGACTCTTGACTGTCCTACTTAGATCGATGGTTTTCAAAGCCTTTCTCATTACTTAGGGTTCTTCTAAAACCCTAACCTGTAAGGTTCTTTCAATTTCTTTTAGATCTGTTTCAGATCTATGTTTGCTCTAAACTACTAAGCATTTTTCTCGAAGTTTCTTTTAAAACTCTGCCTTCAAAACCCCCCATCTTTTCCGATTAGGGTTCTTGTTAGTTTATTTCAAAACGTTTCTCTGATTTTTGACATATTCTGCTGTGTATCCCTATATCTTTCTTCTACTTGAGTTTGCATGTTAAAAGTCCTAATTTCTTATGACTGTTTATTAGACGAATGATTGTTTGCCTGAGTTTCTGTCCGATTTGTTTGGTTAACCTCTTTTCAAAACTCTTCCATTGTTGAAAATCCTATGGTTTTAGGTCTGAGGTTGTTCGTTTAAATGCATAACTCGATTTTGAAGTTCTTTATCTCAAAATCTCTTATTTCTCTGTGTGATTCTTCTGACTCTGTTTTTTTTATTATCTCTAAAAATCGATTATCCTCGAAACCCGAATTTTCAATAGGGGTTTTCTTCACCTGCTACTGTGAGATCTTCACATGCTTTGATATTCTATGTTTTCTTCACTACTTTACTTACTGGGGTATCATGTTTCGAATGTTGCTATCCACTGAATTTTGTGCTACTATTGTATGTTATTTCCTTCTGCCAACATGCTTGGCCTCGCATGTATAGTGTTTATGCACCCTATTTATATGCTAATTTTCTTTCTGTGTTTGACCTTCAACTTGTGATTGATTTCGAACTTTTCCTTTGTGAAATTCTTATTTCACTCGCCTATTAGGGTTAATTGATTTTCTTTTCCTGTTTTGCCTTGCTGAATTCTTTCCAAAATTAGTGTATCTCTATACATAGACTCGATGGCCTACTTAATGTTTTACTATTTCTTTTATGGCAATTGTTGGCCTGCTTATAAATTGATTTCTTTCCTTATTTTGAACCTGTCACTACCCGTTAATCAAAGTGATCCCTTAATTAAAAGCAATCACTTGTATAATTGATTCTAAATCATGATTGTTTCCATGTTTGTAGCTTATTGCCCTCTCTTACTCATTTTCAAAAAGCTATAAATACCATGTACCTCTTTTCTTTCAAAAAACACGAACACAAGGAATAAACACTTGAGTTCAAACACACAACCATGTCTATAGGACCTACTTGTTCAACTTCACATCTAGATAACCTTCTTATAGGAATTATCTTAAATTCTGCATGTTTGTCACCGTTTAGATATCATATTTTTTTGGGGCCCAATTGGCTATAACCCAGTCGTCTGTTAAAATCAGTATAATGAATAGAAATCATGCTTATAGGAATTCCCAAGTGAAAACCCGCTTGTTTCCATTGTCTACTAGATATTATGCCTATAGGGGTTGACATTACTCAGATACTATGTACGCAAAGGTTTAAAATCGGCAATTATGTCTACAAGGGTCTAAAATCAGTAATCCTAGATACCATGTTCATAGGAGTAAAAATCAGCGATAGTGGACACTGTCATCTGCAGAAATTGAAACTAGTCTAATTTAAAATTCGTCCATTCTGAATCTTTTTTTATAATCTGATTCTCTTATTTTAACGAAGTTTAGCAAGCATACCTATAGGATTTCAAACAATTCGCTTTGAGTTATCACTGTTTCACCACCTTCTAAATTAAGTAGATATCATACCTATAGGACCCCGTCTAAATACTTAGGCAAGCCTTAGAGTAATGATTGTAAAAAATTGAGTTCGCCTTTGTTAATTATTACAACCAGCAGGCAGACCTGATTCGGACTTCTTATCTGAGTTATGTAATAAACAAATCTACTTCAATGATCAAACTCCCCTCGTCTTTAGTATTTTAATCAGACTTAAAAGGCATGTGCAAGTCATGCTAGTTATGTATTTTTTTAAAGGAGGTATTTTTGAGCCTTTATCTGTTTGTATGCTTCCCCAACATGCAGTATGTGTTTTTGTATGTCACCTTAGATTTTTATCCTTTGAAATCAATCAGCCTAATATCCCACCCTTTAGGACTAGTAGTCCTAAGTGCCTACGGGACTGATAGGAATGGGACGGGTAATAGCATGCAATAATAATCGAGACCAATCCGCGCTTTAATACCTTAACGGGGTAGGAAGGGTAGATATGGATAAGATGACCGGTGCGCTAATGCCACGTGTATCCCCTCTTTTGAGGAGTGATTTCCGGGTATTGCATTGATGTGATCCATATTAAATATAAACCTAGGATCCCCTTTCCTTTTATTTGCAAACTCTCTTTTTTAACTCTTCTTTTAATTGTTCTTTCTTTTTTATGTGTTTAAATCCCCTAATATTTGAGCCCGTACTTGTACATTTGCTAAATTCACAATAACTATCTGGCCGGAAACCACACGGGTGGATTATGAGGGGTGCCTAACACCTTCCCCTTGGGATAACCTCAAGCCCTTACCATATCTCTGGTTATTCAAATGACTTAGAATTGAACCCCATTGGTGTCCTAATGCACCTTAAATCATTAGTTGGCAATTCTTCAAAAATGCAAAACCCAGTTCCTAAAAAGAACGAGTTGTCCCATACCAAATGTCATAAACCCGATTTCGCGAGAAAAAGGGGACGCGACAGCATGGCGACTCTGCTGGAGATTTTAGGCGTTTACCACTTCAGATTGTTATTGTGAATTTGTACCCTCCCTTATGTGCAATTACTTGTTTAATTCCTTTAAGCATTCAATTTCCTTTTTAACTGCAAAACTAACTTATCTTCTTCGTTTCTATCCTTTATTACTGCTTTAAATTATGAAACTACTGTATTTATTGCTTTTTTAACGTGCAAATACGTGCCAACATGCTTTTAATTATTGCATAATCATGCTCAACATCATATTCCACTCATGCCCAAACAAATACCATAGCAACACTTATAATGAGTGGTTGCACTCTTCCTATATTATTACCCCTAAATTCGGAAAGGCATATTTACAGTAAAACCAGTCGATCAATGGTGTAGTCGATGGTTCCGTGCCTTTCCCCCTTGAGTTCTCCGCTCAAGAGTACCAGTCTAAAACCCCATAGAAACCTTACTCTGTTTAAACTATGCATGCATCATGGTCAGAACTAGCCGAGTCAGTTATGTTGTCTGCATAATGACTCTTTAAGAAAGCCTTGTCCAAAGTCCACCGGGTCTCCCTAAACCCAAATGGACATCACCAATTTCTGTGCATTTATTTGGAGAACTAAATACTTTATGCCGATTATTGATATTAAATAGTCAAGTCTGGTGGGGGTAAGGGTCTAACCCTTTTGTTTTGCAGAAAATGAGGCACGAGGTCACCAATTTCGGTATGATTAGCACGCCCCCACTCTTGCTACACTGGTGGAGGAGTCTTCCATCAAGTGACCAAATCAATGAGTGTAAATAGAGGGCCGCCAAAGCTAGTGAAAAGTGGGAATTTCTAGAATGCAGTCTGCTGGAATTGAAAGGAAAAGTGAGGAAGAGAGTCACCGAGTGCCAGAACGTTGAGGGAAACGAAAGAGAACACCTGGCAAAGGCATTTTTACTGGTGAACCTACGCAAACTGGAGGATCCGATCAACGAGAGCATTCAACCTGAGGATGGTCCTTCTGGGACCAAATAGATAGGAGTTTATCTTTTTGCTTTATAAAATGTAATAAGGCCAATGGCCATTAGTGATTTTTATTTCCTGTTTGTTTAGTGTCGATTTGGGATTCGTCTATTTCTATTAATAAAATGAGGCATTTAGCATTCTAAGTTCTCCAAAACAATTTGTCGTTAGGCCTACCTCGGGCACAAAAAGGTCCCCAAATTATGACACGATTTAAATTCCCGCACTATGTGTTTAAATACTACAATACTTTTTATGATCCTCACTATTTGGTTACCTGTTGTTTATTATTCCCCCCTCCCCAAAGGTTAGTTCATGCACTCTGGCAACATCATCTAATTCTACGAGATCTAGGGGCCCTCCACCCACTCCTCCTCTTAGTCCTGTCAAAAACAAGAACAAAGGGAAGATGGAAGATTTGAATAGTGTTAGAAAAGAGAACTCAACTGAACGGGTAGAGGTCACTCATGGTCACGGTACTCAGGTTTCCAAAGAAAATGCATCCCAACTCGAACAAAAGTTGCTGAAATTCCAGGAAGAGCTTGATCAGGTTCGGAATCTGGAAAATCTTTCATTTTCCCTCACCGATCCAGATATCAATTTCCCAAATGCTAAGAATCCTACACCTCCACAAAATATCCTAAAGCAACAAAACCATCCCGCTCCTCATCATTACTACAACACTTGCCATACCTCAAACAACACCCGTTGCTCATCCCAGAACCTCAGAACTCCACAAATGACCATTACCACACACCAGGCCATCATAACACTCCTATCTACGTGGGATATGAGTATACCTGGGAAGAATTCTACAACTGGTCGCCACCATGGAGCGATCCTTACTATCCACTGGAGCAGCCAATACCATATCTGGAGCAGACCTTCCAACCGGCCGATATTATTTATGGGTCAGATAAAGAGGAAGCACTGGCAGCGGTGAAGAACTTATTCTTAGAAGACAATGACATGGATTGTTGTGTTGTTCTCGAGGAGGAAGGGGAGGAAGGCCCTTCCATACAGGCTATAAGCAGAGGGGCATGCCTCAATAACTGGACCATCAGGACAACCAGGGCCTGACGAGCCTCGGGGTAGCAAGGCTAAAACAAGCATCATGCACTGTTTTTATTTATTAAATAATTTTCTTTTTGCATTTTTAATTCCCCCAATGAGATCTCCAATGTTCCAAAACAGTAATGCAATTTATCAAAGCATTTTAACTTTTCTAATGATTCGACGCTCATTATTGTTTTTCTCTCATTACTTTACTTATATAACATTACTATTACTTATCTTGATGAACCAATGAATGTGACATGCAACGAGACAACACAACAAACGAACATAGTTTCAGAGGAAGATGACATACCAGAAGAGATTGTTAAGGAAGTTGAGAATTTTGAAAACAGACCCAAGTCCAACCTGGACGATACCGAGGTTGTTAACCTGGGAGATGCAGAAAACGTTAAAGAAACACGAATCAACATCCACTCATCGCCATCAGAAAAGAAGGAATACATAGATTTTCTAAGAGAATATGAGGATATATTCACCTGGTCGTATGATGATATGACTTGCCTAAGTACGCCTATTGTGGCTCACAGACTGCCAACTTATCTAACGTGTCCGCCGGTAAAGCAAAGCTCAGAATGTTCAAGCCGGATATAAGCCTGAAAATCAAGGAAGAAGTCACTAAGTAGGTCAAAGCTAAGGTTCTCAGGGTAGTAGAATACCCGACATGGTTAGCCAACATTGTACCGGTTCCAAAGAAGGATAGGAAGGTTAGAGTCTGTGTTGACTACCGGGATCTCAACCGGGCTAGTCCGAAAGATGACTTCCCTTTGCCGAATATACACATCTTGATTGACAATTGCGCCAAGCATGAGATGCAATCATTTTTAGATTATTTCATTGGTTATCATCAAATCTGGATGGATGAAGAAGATGTTGAGAAAACAACTTTCATTACGTCGTGGGGGATGTATTGTTACAAGCTGATGTTGTTTGGGCTAAAGAATGTTGGGGCCACCTACGTGAGGGCCATGACCACCACTTTCCATGATATGATACACAAGGAGATTGACGTATATGTAGATGATGTCATCATCAAGTCCAAGAGAGCCACTGATCACATGGAAGATTTGCGGAATTTTGTTCAATAGACTGCGACGGTAACCTGAAACTGAACCCCGCAAAATGCGCATTTAGGGTTCCCGCTGGGAAATTGCTTGGGTTTATTGTGAGTCGCTGAGGAATAGAACTGGATCTGTCAAAAGTGAAAGCTATTCAAGAATTGCCACAGCCAAAGAGCAAGAAGGATGTGATGAGTTTCTTGGGAAGGCGTAATTACATCAGCCGGTTCATAGCACAGTCTACAGTTATCTGTGAGCCGATCTTTAAGATGTTGAAGAAGGACGCTGCTACCGAATGGACCAATGACTGCTAGAAGGCCTTCGATAGAATCAAGGAGTACTTGTCAACACCACCAGTCCTCGTCCCGCCTAAGCCAAGTAGACCATTATTACTCTACCTTGCAGTATTAGATGGAGCTTTTGGTTTCGTTCTGAGGCAGCATGATGAAACAGGGAGGATGGAGTAGGCCATCTATTACCTCAGTAAGAAGTTCACCCCATACGAGGACTAGTATTCTCTGTTAGAGTGCACCTGTTGTGCTTTGGCTAGGGTATCTCAGAAGCTGAGGCATTACTTCTGTGCCTATACAGCGTATCTCATATCAAGGATGGATCCTTTGAAGTACTTCTTTCAGAAGCCCATGCCTACTAGCAAGCTAGCCAAGTGGCAAATCCTGTTGAGTGAATTTGACATTGTCTACGTAACTCATAAGGCAATCAAGGGACAGGCACTAGCAGATCACCTTGCTAAAAAACCCCGTAGATAGAGAATACGAACCCCTGAAAACATATTTTCCTGACGGAGGTATCATTCATAGGAGAAAACATTGCAGAATCCTATGATGCTTGGAGAATGTTTTTTGACGGAGCAACAAACTTCAAGGGAGTTGGCATATGAGCAGTCCTAGTATTAGAAGCCGGTCAGCATTATTTGGTGTCGGCCAAACTCAGGTTCCCGTGCACCAACAACATGGCCGAGTATGAAGCCTATATCCTAGGGCTCAAAATGGCCATTGACATGAACATTCAAGAATTGATAATGATTGGAGACTCGGACCTACTCGTACATCAGGTGCGTGAAGAATGTGCAACCAAGAACTCCAAGATACTCCCGTACCTGCATCAAGTACAAGAACTGAGGAAAAGGTTTACAAAGACGGAATTCCAGCATGTTCCCACAATCCAGAATGAGCTCGCCGATACGTTGGCTACCCTATCATCCATGATACAGCATCCAGACAAAAACTTCATTGATCCCATTCCAATAAGGATCGATGATCAACAAGCTTACTGTGCCCACGTCGAAGAAGAAGCAGATGGAAAGCCTTGGTTTCATGATATCAAGGAATATTTGTCAAAAGGCAAGTACCCAAAATTTGTGAACCCCACTCAGAAACACACACTTCGGAGGTTGTCCAACAACTTCTTTCACAGCGGAGGAATCCTGTATAGGAGGACTCCTGATTTGGGGTTACTAAGGCGTGTCGACACAAAGGAAGCATCCAAGCTACTAGAGGAAATTCACACTGGGACCTGCAGTCCACATATAAATGGTTTTGTCTTAGCAGAGAAGATACTCTGAGCTGGTTACTTTTGGATGACTATGGAAACGGACTACATCTAGTATGTCCAGAAATGCCACCGCTGTCAAATACATGCAGACATAATAAAGGTACCGCCAAATGAGCTTAATGCAACAAGCTCACCATGGTCGTTCGCTGCTTGGGGAATGGATGTTATTGCACCAATCGAGCCTGCCGCTTCCAATGGGCACATATTTATCCTGGTAGCAATTGACTATTTCACCAAATGGGTCGAAACAGCATCTTACAAAGCAGTGACTAAGAAAGTCGTGACAGACTTTGTCCGCGACTGCATTGTTTGTCGATTCGGGATTCCAGAGTCAATCATTACTGATAATGGCTCCAACCTCAATAGAGACTTGATGAAAGCTATGTGTGAAACCTTCAGGATCAATCACAAGAATTCTACAGCCTACAGGTCTTAGATGAATGGAGCTATAAAAGCCGCCAACAAGAATATCAAGAACATATTGAGGAAAATGATAGAGCAGCATAAACAGTGGCAAAAGAAGTTATCATTTGCTTTATTGAGGTATCGCACCACAGTCCACACATCAACCGAGGCAACCCCCTATATGCTGTTTTATGGTACAAATGCCGTCATTCCCGCCGAAGTAGAAATTCCCTCCTTAAGGATCATACAGGAAGCTGAGCTCGACGACGTAGAATGGGTTAAAAGTCATTATGAGCAACTAGCCCTTATACACAGAAAGAGAATGAATGCAGTTTTCCATGGTCAACTCTATCAGAGGAGAATGTCCAGAGCCTTTAACAAAAGAGTCAAGCCGAGACAGTTCACACCAGGGCAGTTGGTGTTAAAGAAAATTTTTCCACATCAAGATGAAGCCAAAGGGAAATTCACTCCCAACTGGAAGGGTCCATACATGGTTCATCGGGTTCTGACGGGAGGAGCCCTCATACTTGCAGAAATGGACGGAGAAGTCTAGCCAAAACCTATCAACTTAGATGCAGTCAAGCGTTAATAAGTGTAATCTTTATTCTTCCCTTATATGATGTAACTTGAACTACACCTGACCTGATTCCCGTTTATGAGGGCATACGTAGGCAGCCCTATGGGTTCGGTCACAACTCAATAAATTTTTATTTACCCCTAAAATTGAAAACTGGGGCAGAATTTTAAGGAGGACCCTCAAAATTCTGAAGTAATTTTAGCCGATCGTTGCACGAGCAACAATCCGAAACGTCAACCCATCAAAATGGGGCAGAATGGTGAGGAGGACCCTTAAAATTCCGTATCAAGAGAGGTTGCAATGTCTCGAACTACGTCACAGTCGTCGGTTCATCTAAAAAACTATCTTAATTATATAACTATGTTATATTTTTACAAATCATGCATGTTTATTACTGAAATTGCCTTGTTTAGCAACCCCTACCCCAATGATACATATAGTATCACCAGATCGAAGCCGAGCAAGTCAAGCGAAGCCAGTGGGGATACGAACTAACCTTCCCCCTTTACAAAACTCACGATTTTTCTTTGGATACAGGCAGTTGGATTACGAAAGCATCATACATACAATACATTCACGAGACAAACATTATTCAGGAATACAACTCTCAGAACCATCGTACTTACTCACATTTGCCATCCATGCATACCGGTGACGTTCCGTGTGTTACCATGTTCCCAGCGGTCATAATATCGAAATCCACTATCAGCTAAGAAAGCTCTGTTACTGTTTGCTACTTTATTTTTTGCATAAGGCTACCATTCTGCCTTCCGAGACTAAACACCGTCTCCATCTGCATTTCTGCATTGCATAAGGCTACCATTCTGCCTTTTGAGACTAAACGTTGTCTCCATCTGCATTTTTGCATTGCATAAGGCTACCATTCTGCCTTCCGAGACTAAATATTTTCTCCATCTGCATTTCTGCATTGCATAAGGCTACCATTCTACCTTCAGAGGTTAAATGCAACCTCTATCTGGATCTGCATGGCTGAAATATCACCACCTTATCTACATTTGCATTGCTGAAAGATCGCCACCTTATCTACAATTGCACGACTGAAATATCGCCACCTTATCTATATTTGCATGACTGAAAGATCTCCACCTCATCTACATTTTGATGGCTAAAATATCACCGACTTATCTATATTTGCATGGCTGAAAGATCGCCAACTTATCTACATTTGCATAGTTGAAAGATCGCAACCTTATCTACATTTGCATGGCTGAATGATCGCCATCTTATCCACATTTGCATGATTGATAGGTCGCCAAATACTGCATCTCATGGGCTGAAAGATCGCCAAATCATCCGAAGGCATCATTGTTCGGAGGCACCATTTTCATAGCCCGAGAACGCCATGGTATGGCCTTAGGACCCCTTTTAATCTTTTGCATATCATTATTCAAAGGCGTCATGGTTCGGAGGCATCATCCTCATAGCCCGAGAGCATCATTTCATAGCCTGCAAATCATTTATCATACGCTTCATGGCCCAGGACATCATGGTCTAAGGACGTCATTCTAAAAGTCTGAAGACAATCCTCATGGTCCAACGAGAGATTGCATCATGTTTAAATTTATGCACAGTATATGCTTGTATTGCTTATTTGTAGTTAAACTGGCAAGCAATGGCCATCCCGGTAGTATTGATCCCGCTCCAGTTCCCACAGCCATATCAAACCTTAATCATTCTCACAAGCTGCCCACTCACCTCGTCTTGAATATTGCGTCCTTCTCGAAAGTCTCCATCGGCATACCCCGCCAACGAATCCCAAACTACATATGACCTGATTCCTGTAAGACCAGGGATAGGTAGTCAACTCAGAAGCCAGGGTGCGGCCTAATTTCTCAAACCATTTCGGTTGGTCAAAATTGGCGGTATCTTTACCCGACAACTCTTTCATCCTTCCTAGGTAAAGAGGGGCAGCTGTTGATATCCAATTTTTCCTGTATATTTTTCATATATGCAAAATACTTTCAAAATAGCATATATATGCATATATAAGTATGTCCCAATGTTTTATTAATTTTCTTAATTTTAAAGATTTTTTAACCAATTTATTCCTCTGTTTTATTCATAAAAAAATCCAATAATAATTACCAAAGTTATCAATCTTGGTGATTCATTTATTGGATTCTCATATTTATACTAAAATATAATCAAGATAATTTTTGCATATTTTTTACAAATTTATTTAGAATTTTTAAAGCTAAATTGCATATAATGGCACTATTAGCCTCTTTTAGATTTAAGTGCATTTATATTTATAAAACATTAAGTCCAATATTTTTAAATTGATAAATTATATATTACAAATCATTTTAGTACCTTCAATTCATTTTCAAGAACTAATTTACAATTTTTTATAAAATTAAAAGGGAAAAAGTGGCTATTTCAATTATAGACCAAATTGAGTTTAAATTATAACCCAAAACAGCCCCCCAATTTCCCAACCCAATTTTAATTTCAACCGGACCCCAACCCAATCTAAATAACCCAACCCGGATCCCCGACCTAACCCTTTCAATCCTAGCCATTGATCATTTAGATCAATGGCCAATATCGGCCCTTTCCATTTTTAACCTCAAACGACCCCTTACCCCACCTCATTTCACACCAAATACCACCCTTGAATCCCTTTTCCTCTCAACTCTCTCTACAATCCCTCATGAACCCTAGCCACCGCCACCTAACCCAACCCTAATACCTCCCAAATCTATGGCTTCCAAGGTCATCAGAGACCTGTATCAACCCCCCCCCCCCCCCCATGGCTTCTACATGTTCGATTCTTATGGTCTCAAGGCTAGATCTTGAAAGAGCTTGGTCCAAACCCTGTTCAATTTTTGTTCATGGTTGTTCTCCGGTCAGCCATGGCTATTTGAGTCAGACTCTTGACTCTTCTACTTAGATCGATGGTTTTCAAAGCATTTCTCATCACTTGGGGTTCTTCTGAAACCCTAACCTCTAAGGTTCTTTCGATTTCTTTTAGATTTTTTTCATATCTATGTTTGCTCTAAACTACTAAGCATTTTTCTCGAAGTTTCTTTTAAAACTCTGCCTTCAAAACCCCCTATCTTTTCCGATTAGTGTTCTTGTTAGTTTATTTCAAATCTTTTCTCTGATTTTTGACATGTTCTGCTGTGTTTCCCTATATCTTTCTTCTACTTGAGTCTGCATGTTAAAAGCCCTAATTTCTTATGACTGTTATTAGACGAATGTTTGTTTGCCTGAGTTTCTGTCCGATTATTTTGTTTATCCTCTTTTAAAAACTCTTCCATTGTTGAAAATCCTATGGTTTTGGTTCTGAGGTTGTTTGTTTAAGTGCATAACTCGATTTTGAGTTTCTTTATCTCAAATTCTCTTTTTTAACTGTGTGATTCTTCTAACTCTGGTTTTTTATCATCTCTAAAAATTGATTATGCTCGAAACCCTAATTTTCAAGAGTGTTTTCTTCACTTGCTACTGTGAGATCTTCACATGCTTTGATATTCTATGTTTTCTTTACTACTTGATCTACTGGGCTATCATGTTTCTAATGTTTCTATCCACTGAATTTTGTGTTACTATTGTACGCTATTTCCTTCGGCCAACAGGCTTGGCCTCGCATGTATAGTGTTTATGCACCCTATTTATATGCTAAATTTCCTTCTTTGTTTGACCTTCAACTTGTGACTGATTTCGAACTTTTCCTTTGTGAAATTCTGATATCACTCGCCTGTTAGGGTTAATTTATTTTCTTTGCCTATTTTGCCTTGCTGAATTCTTTCAAAAATTAGTGTATCGCTGTACCTGGACTCGATTGCCTACTTAATGTTTAACTACTTCTTTTATGACAACTGTCAGCCTGCTTATAAATTGATTTCTTTCCTTATTTTGAACCTGTCACTACCCGTTAAGCAAAGTGATCCCTTAATTAAAGGCAATCACTTGTATAATTGATTCTGAATCATGATTGTTCCATGTTTGTAGCTTATTACCCTCTCTTACTTGTTTTCAAACAGCTCTAAATACCATGTACTTCCTTTCTTTAAAAAAACATATACACAAGGTATAAACATTTGAGTTCAAACACACACTCCACAAAAACTCTCTTTTCTCTGTTACTATTATATTGCTACCTTACCTAGCCGGCTGAAAGCCAAGGCTAGGTTGTGGGAAAACTTGCTTATTTTCTGCATTTTACATTTCTTACTGGTATGTACTAATTAAGTTTTCTGCACCAACAACAATATGATTATTTACTATTTCTTGCGTTCTTGTCTGCCTACTATTTGTATTTAGCCCAGTACCATTGTTTAGCATGCTGCAATTTCCTTTCTCCTGTTTTGAATCAATGTATCATGACCTGTGAATTCTACATCCCTACCTTAATGTGTTTAATACTTGTGGTTGGTTTGGGGCATGATAGCATTGGAAATTGTTGTGCATGACCCAAACTTGATCCTCCTAGGATCATAACCTCCATGTTTCTCTTATATGTTGTGTGTTCCGGAGGCATGTCAGCACTTCCTATTGTTGTACATGCCAAAAGTTAACCCATGCCTAAGTGTATAAGCTCCTTGCAATGGATTCCCAATACCTTGCCCCCTTTGTGTGAAATTATTGACTCCCTGAATTGTTAATGACTATCTCCCATCACCCTTTCCCTCTCCTTCATTCCCTCAGCTCTTAGAATTCTGTTTCTGCACTTTTACTCTATTCTTAGACTTAAGTTCTGCCCCCTCATGTGAGCCATGCCTTGGGACCCATGAGCTCCCTCTGAACTTGGACACATGAGGGCTGGCATTTCCAC